>NC_067117.1:16095607-17492482 GCF_021347895.1 Acanthochromis polyacanthus
TAAACAACAGCTGGCATCATTCTGAGGGTTTTGTAAAGTTCTAAATGCAATAAGGTTATCAGCTGCTTTCTTTCTGGAACTGATCCTAATACTTCCCAGTTAAGTAACAGAAATTTGCAGCTTAAAGGCCAGGTGGAAAAGCAGGACACAGAAAAAAGGCTCAGTGAGTGCAAGTTGTAAGAAATGAAGCAAGGACTTTGCAGCTTTAATATCGAGCTAAATAAAGATGACATGCAAAGACTCAGTTTCCATATTCTAAAGAAGTCACTGCAGTAACTCTGTTTAACACCTCACCGCTGGCTGGCACAGAGCTCTCAGCACTCTTTGCTTTGTAGCATCTGTTTTGTTTTCGCAGTTATCTGTTTTTCTGCTCCCAGTGCACTCATTGTACTAGTTGCACTACTGTTCACAGAACTTCAATTTCTTCATTCACTGTATATTTGTATATTTAGCATTTGAAACTACACTGCATTTTTCACTTCAGTACATTTTCATTTATAGTATATTTTACACTTTTTTTGTGCATGCTGTACTTTAGTATTTTTTTCTTATTTATTTGTATTGTGGTGGTGGCCACTTTACACTTTCTGCTTGATACTCTAACAGCAGAATTTCCCCTTTGTTGATCAATAAAGTATTTCTATTCTAGAGAACGTCTGTAAAACTAACGTCTGATGCTCAGTCAGTCCCACCTGTAGGTCACGATTGTGATTCTCACAAAGCAGTTGGAGAAAGCGAAGGATTGGTTGCATGATAACAATCACAAAGCTCATCTCTCCTTCATCCTGGTTCTTGTCCCCAGAGCTGGGCTGCCCATCTGCTGAGGTGAAGTGGTCCTCAGGGTCAGCTTCACGCCGATAAGAGTTGAAGGCCTTCTTGGTGGCAGATGAAGCTTCTATCAGTTGCTCTTTCACGTCCTCGGTCATAACCACTGCCGAGTCTCTTGCTACACAGACAGAGACACAAAACAGTTACTAAGGATGCAGTCAGAACTCACAGAACCACCACTTCATAAATCCTCTCTCTACTCTGGATTCAGAAACAAATCTGGAATCTGTAGGTCACAAAATCGTTGGTTACCCAACGTCAGCTCATACATTAATCGTAACAGATGATTTCAGACCTTTTTTGCGAACAGGGACATCTTTGTCCTGCGTTTCATCATCTCTCTTCTTGTTTCCCAAGTCGCTCGTGTTTACTGTCACAGTGGCTTTGATCTCTAGCTGGGCCGACTTCATGCGATCGTAAAAGACCCGGAAGAACTTTTCTGATTTCTTGTCTTCTGTCAGACGGCAAAAGAATGAACGCTGGACACACAGGACAAGAACAGCAAAACCAAATTACTGATTGTATTGTCTGGGAAAAGCATGAAGAATGCATTGTCTGTCATTGTCAGTATAAAATGGTAGTTATCTTTTAGCCAATATTACATTTGTACAACTTCAAAATGGAATATCTTTGCATTTTGGCTGGTTTCTTGGCTAAAACAAACAATTTAAAGATGGTACTTTGCAATGTTTGGCAAGTTTAAATAGGGACAGACAAATCAAGAAAAAACAGATTAATCAATAATAAAAGATATCATTAGTTTCTTTCGTAACGTAAATAATCACATGCACGCTTTAGTCAGCACAAACTGTCTTTGCGAACAGTGGAAAACAAATCGTCACCTGATCTGAGAAAACCGGTCTCGACAGGACCTTCACAAAACATTATATAACTGCAGCGAAGCAAGTCTGGATTTACTGCGTTCTGAGGGTTTAAACGCTGCAGTTATCGCTGTGGAATGGGGTCATGCAGAATTAGAACACTTTCAAGCCTATGAGCGCAATGTATACACCATGTCCCAACCAACAGGGCTGTTGTTTTGATTATGTAAGGGCTGTTCACGCTGCAGCCTATGGAGAGACTTGAACCAGCTGGAGCAGCCTTGCCACACTAACAGGGTGAAAAATGACACGAGAGGGAGAAGCCTGGCCTACTTACACAGATAGAGAAATGGAGATGGTGGCAAGCGGAGCGGGGGGAAGAAAAGCTAGAGGCAAAAGACGGATACCAAAGAGGGAATAGGGGAGAAAAAGGGAGAAAAAAACAGATGACCGAGAGAGGGGAAACAAGAGCCAGAGATAGGGAGGGAGAGAATGTTATCAGACAGTATCTAGGCCAGTTTGTTATGTAACCATCTGTCTTTCCAGGTTAGATGTAAAACTGGGCTACTGGAGGAATCAAATAAATGATCGTCACAAGGAAAATATTAAACAACAACGGAAAAAGCAAGTCTTATTCCTCCTACTCTCCGGACATTTTCTGAATATGTGTGTAGTAGGAGGTTTACATGTATTGGAATTTAATGTTAAACACACCCGGAAACCTTTTCATTCAGAATTAAAACCAGTGGCAAAACAGGGAAGTAGCCAAACAAGGGAGTCTATGCTGGTTATTAATGTGACACAAAGCGGAGCAAATGCAGTTTCGCATCCAAGTTTCCTTCCAAAGAAACAATGACATAATTGTGTGCTGTGCCCTGAAGCAGATTCCAGAGCCTTGTGCCCCACCCAGGCCTTCCACCACTGAGCAGCAGCCCTCCTGCACGTACGCACTCTGCCAACACTCAGGGACAAGGAGATAGCAGCATGGGGATGGTAGAGGAGGGGAGGAGGTGGGAGGGGAGAGGAAGGGGAGGAGAAGGGGGCTGCCAAGCAAGGCCATCACGCAATAAACAACTTGATGAAAGAGTGGAGAGTGCAGAGAGAGAGGGGGGATTAGCCGCACTGCTGGTAGCCCACTCACTGCTCACAGCATGGCTGAGGAGGTGAGGATGGGGCACAGACAGTAACGGTCATGCCTCTGTCTTTGCTCATATAACTCCGTCCTCCATCAGCCAGTTAAAGCGTAGGCCTGCAGGGAAGGAGGAAGGGAGGAAGGGTGAGGAAGGCAGGGCGCAGAGGGTGAGGCATGAGGCACCGGGCCAGGATAGCACACATCGATTAGAGCAGAGCAAACACAGAGGAGAGCACTCCCTCACCCTTTACCATTACATAACTCGCACAGACACACACACACAGACACTTGTACAGTACAAGCACACACAGGCTGGAGAGCGCATACGCTAATACGCCCACTGACTTTTACACTCACAAAACTAGGTCAGCTGTCTCCGGTATAAGCACATGCCAATTCTGAGAGGACACACCCACATATCACACATGCTCCGCAATACAATATCTCACTCCAAAGCTCTGCCACTGCCAACCTTATTCTTATGCAATCAGATTCATTTTCCTCGGCCTATCATTTTATTTCTGCCGCAGTGCTCATCTCGAGGATATCCCAGGTTAGAGACACTGTCCTCAGACTCAGACTCAGTGCAGACTGGTAGTAATATTTCATGTTATGGATCAGGGAACACTGAAGCATCTGAAGTATTATATTTCACTGTGGCAAAGGCAAGTTTGTTTGAGCGGCAGCAGCTGGAGGTGATGTATTAAACATTCAGGATTATTAATTATTTCACCCTGCAGTGAAAGTTTTCACCTGCAGCAAAAGCAGACTGAAAGAGTGATTTTTTAAAATCCAGTTTCTTAGAATTGAACGGAGTTTCGGTGGATTGAGTGAGTCACTGAAACTAAGACAATGCCTGTGCAGACAGACAGGACACCGCAGTGAAGAAAAGCGCCCTCACAAAACTTTCATTTTACGGTTTCTTCAGAAATGTATGTGACAGTGAATCAAAAGCAAACACCTACACTTTCATGTCTAACCACGTAGCTGCCCCTGTAGTGTTTCGATGCCCGCCCTTATACACAAAAATCTGTGCTGCCGTGTCAAGACACCATCTGTGTTTTGATAGCGCTTGAGGAGCAAGGAGGAGAGTGGCGTGATGGAGAGATGACATTGCGAATGAAGTAACACATGGTGGTCAAGGCAAGGAGAGAATGAAGTGGTAGTAACGGAGGAGGATGGAAGGAAAGAGCGAAGAGAGGGGTGAGCATCTCAGGGGCCCCCTGCAGTGTCGGGTAAACACAGAGCCTGTCTGTATCTATGGAGACAAACCCTGAGTGGAATGAGACGGAGAGGAGCAGGACGAGGTGGGGGCGGACAATACTGAAAAACAAGGTCATAGCGCTTTCCCTTCTCTCCTTCCGTTCCGCCACTTGGCATCAACAAAGGGATGTTATGTAACAGCTATTTATACTCGTGCTCCCTTTTCCTCTCACCCTCCCTCTCATGTCAGGCAGCACCACATGCAAACCAAATGGAATCGCAGCTCTGCTCTCCTCTCCTCTATTCCAAGACCTTTTCCTCTTCATTCGTCTCTCCTTTCTATCTGCAGATGAGCCACTTCTGTCATAGTCGTTCCAACTTGAAGAAGTTTAATCAATATCTTAACAACAACAAAAAAAACCCCACAACAACAGTTAAACACAACTGTACATCAAATTCTTTGGCGAGAAACCAAACAGCATGTGGTTAGACTGCAGACTGCTGACGAGTGAAATGTCACAAGCAGACTTGTCACAGCACAATTTACAGCTGTCTGAGGTACCTCGAAGCTGTCGCAGAAAAGCTTTCAGAAATGCACAAGAGCAGATAGCAGTCAACAAGTGGAAAAAACGTACAAATATAATACATCATAACTCCCAGGGAATTTGTGCATTAGCTTGACATGACAGCAAAGCCAGAATATGTGCGTGTGGAAGGGAGTGAATGGGCGTGCAGTGGAAGTGTTCTGTGTGGTTTATTTTAGTGCAATATGTAGGCCATGAGTAAATAGTTAACTGTGTTACGTGAGAACAAGATATCCAAAACCCAACAGGTGCACAGCTCGGCGTTTCAAATGAAGGCACCGACAAAAACAACCCGAGTTATTCTTAGTGTGCTTTCCTCAAGAGAGTCGAGAGCAAACACAGCGAGTCTTGCCCAATTTGTTTGTGTAAAAGGTATATTTAATATAAAAATTCAAGATTTAAGCTGTCAGTTAAAAGATCCTCTCTTGTAAACTGCAGCCAGCACTGTAAATGCTGGATTTTAGCACAAGCTTCAGTCAAAGATCACAAATATTTGCACTATATGTTACAATTCAAACTCAGCAGAATATTTTTTCCTGCTTAGAAAATCTTCAGAACAAACTCAAGAATGCGAGGGTAAGAAGGGCTCCAGTTTTTCTTCAATCCCCTCTGTGTTTCCTCGTCCCTCCGCCCTCTCTCCCCACTGCCCCAGTTCCGGAGGCCCAGCATGACCCAGTTTGGGCCGGCAAGAGAACGCGAGGGAGCGAGGCTGGAATGTTTTGAAGGCTGAGACATTCCTCATTGTTCATTCACACAGGCCTTATGTAACACAGGCTGATCACGTGACGTAGCTCTGCAGCAGCCGTGGGAAGCCAGAGCATTATCTCCGCCACAGTGGCTTCCTCGCTCTAATCTGATTATGCAAGCCCCTCGCTTACACAACAACACACAGACGGACAGACAAGTGGAAAGACGGGGAGATCGACGGACAGAGCAACAGACATGAAGACGACATGCAACGAGAGAAAAGGAGTGCCGAGCAGCACAGATCAAACCAAATATGGGAAAAACATTCATTCTCACTGACTGAGACTGCACCTAAGAGTGTCTAAAGTAATGAAACATAAGAATATTGTAAAATATTCTGATCCGCAAACTACTGACATCATTCACAGCTGGTCTGGTCTCTATGTTAATTGATCTAGTGCAGAATATAATGGGGAGAAAAGCCGCGCTGGTAATGTATATGTGCGGCTATGGTGGCCCACTGACCCAGATAATGTAGGTTGTCTGGTAATAGAAACTTCCATCTATACCACAGTGTGTTCATTTCAATGGCTGTATCGCAGCACAGCCTCTAGACTGATAGGAAAGCGGATGATTTTCATCATGCAATGGTTTAACAAAAAGTTTGGGACATGATGCACTGGTTAGTAAATGCAGGAGATGAAAATGTTCCTTCTGTTTCTACGATTCATATTTGCGAGTCACACGTTTGTGGTGAACTGACCTGGATGGTTGTGTTTCCACCTTCCAGCAGTGCAATAGCCAAGAGGATGCTTTCTTGGAAGACTCGGTCACTAGTGGTGTTCATGATGAGGTCGATCACCAGGTCAGACGCTCCCTCTTTGTCCAGATGACACTGTACCTCTGTCAGGCTCATTTCCCCACGACTCAGGCCTCCAGGACCCCCTAAAGCTGCACCACAGTGAAAAGGCAACAGTCCAAATCAGGCAAATGGGATGTGAATTCAATACTTTACATTTACATACATTTTAATCAGGTTGAATTGGCAAATTAATATAAAACAAAATTCTAACTATGTGACAGTTTAATGGGTAATTTGTAGTTAATTGACAGGTAAATGATCCAAAAACTACATGATTGTCTGAAAATCTTGGATTCATGAGTTAACAAGATGGAAACACACAATCTTTGTTCAGTAATATTGCAGTTGCTTGGACTTTATCTTATAGTATACATGCATGCAAAAGTTGTTCAATTTAGAATTAGTCGGCATTGTTTAAAAAATTTATATTTACCAATTTTACATATTTTGTATCCTATGAAAGATTACTCTAATAATTAGGAATGATCAGCATCATGATTGATATAAAGTCTTCAAATAAAATGTCAGCCCAAAAGAAGCACTGACAGAGAGGCGGTGCTTGTTAGGCTATAAGTTTGCAGTTTTTGGTCAAAATGTTGCATAAAAATTAATATGAAATGTTTCATATATAAGTTGACCTTGTTTTTGTTTATTTTTTTGACTTGTGAATGTGCACATTTGAAAATCATTGGATTCTACATCTGCACCGCCCAGTCAATCATGATAGGAATATCAGTTGTAACCACTTCAAGTTTTTTGCTCAACCTGCTCAAACAGCAGCTCAACTGTACCCGAGTCAAAATACAGTTTATTTACAGCTGCAAACTAACCTAAAAAATACCTGCAGTTTGTTCATAAATAAAAAAATAAAACAAAAAAACATGACGCCAGTTCGCTTGTGATTGGTGAGCATCTGTACAATCTACATGAGGGCTGTAATAAAGAGTAAAAGTTGTTTAATGATTGGATTGTCTGCCACAGGACAGGTTTTATATTCTCTGCAATTAGGTACAAAAATAAGTGCATATATTTGCATCAGCAAATATGAGTTGGGAAATATCAACACAAATCCAGTATCTTGCATCCTTAATAATGACTGTGACTTTCTTTTCAACCATCTCCGATTACCATTTAGGTATACAGCTCAAATCCTTTAAAACAGAATTTCTTTCATCACACATCATGCATTCATTATTAGTATAAAACACAATCCACGCTGATTTACTTCAACAAAACTTAAACCCAAACTGCCGCGCTGCTAATCCTGTATTAACCAACTGTTCTCTGCAACTGTACAGTTGTGCAACTCATTGCACGTGCCTTCGCCTGCACATTTCCCCCTGAGGCCCCAGCTTCAGGCTACATATGGAATTCTCAGCCTGGCTCTTGTTTCTGCAACAGGTGCAAAGGCTGTTTTCACAGGAAGTAGCCAGAAGTCACCTAGCAACAGTAAAAAGTGGATCATGGAGGGGAGGGGTCTGGTGGTCTGGAAGTTTGCCAGCATCTTGGTGCACACGGGAAAGATGGTGAACTGGGAACTATTGTGATTTTCTCTGTCAAAATGTGATTTATCCATACATCTGAGCTGTTTGTCAGAGCTGTAATACAAATTATATGAATAATATATACTGTATGTGATGGGTGAAAATGTCACAACCAAGCATCACCACTGCTGGCCACAGCAGGCACCAGCCATTCTGGTTATTAGGTCAAAGTGGTAATAGAAAAAACAGATTCGCAGCACCAACTATTGGCATCAACTCTTCATGTCCTCATAAAAGTATATGCTGATAACATGTCTTACATCACATGTGTTACATATCAAGCAATGGCTCAAATAAAAGGAGGCAAACGGCAGAAATGCATTGTTTTAGTATTTTGACTGCAGATAGTAAGACAATGACAGTGGTATCAGGGAGTGATAAAAAAAAAATGTTGTGCTCTGCGTGCTGAAAGGGCAACTGGCAGCACAGCTCAGGAGCTGATAACCAGCTCAGGGACAGATACAGTCCTTATATAACACTGCTGAGAGAACTTTGCTTTGCTATGACTTCAGGGGCAGAAACATTTTGGCTAAACAAAAGGGAAAAGATTATCAAGACTTTACCCCCCTGAAGCAGATGTAGTCATAACTGGCAGCTTAATCCCCTTCCCCACTGGCAAAGGCCTTTGGTTAATGCTCAAATCAGTGTTCTCATGGCCTTGTGCGCCAAACTAAACAAGATTTCCTACTGTGGAGAATTAACAGCAAACTTCTGTGTTTGATGTCGGAGATGAGCAACAACAGTGTCCCACCTGATGGGCTTTTTCCTGGTCCTACAGGACTGAGGGGGCCATTGCTAAATGACGTCAGGCTTTCCCTCCGCCCACCACTCCGATGGAAGTTGCCATAGTAACGGTTCACCAGAATCTGTCTCAGTGCCTCGCCCTATGAGAGGAAAAGAAAGGGAAGGATGTAATGATGTGATGTCAGTGAAGAGGTTGTGTAACAAGGACAACATGCATCATCAGTGATATATATTGTGCATTTCAGCTACATAAGACAACAAAACAGGCCAACCGCAGAAAATTACAGCCTGCCTGCCAGTGCAACCACGCTCTGTGATCGATAGCTCTGGAGCAACGACATGCCCACTTTTAATATTAAATGTTTAATTTAAAAATTGCATTGAAAAAAACTTTCAGGTGTAACAAAGTTTACGCCATTCGGCACCCACACGGCCGACACGGCAACATTGAACCTGCACAGTGACAATGTGAGGTCCTGGTTTTCACTTAGCCAGACCTGGGGCCAGCCCTCCCACACTGTGACTCATCCACCGTTGAGCAGTGAGAAGCACGACTCTGCTGTTGTTATGGTAACCACCGTCAGTAGCTACCTGAGAGACCTCCCATGGGATGAAGTGAAGGAAATGAAAGAGAAGGGATTTTTTTTCTGTGTTTGTGTGATTATGTGCAAATCATTGTTAGCTGTGGGCGGTCCTTGATAGACGACGGCAGCATTATGTAAGCTCCGCTGCCATAGCTATTTTCTAGAGGTCAGGATTAGTTGATGTAGGAGGTGTGAAGAACACTCTTCACTGTTCTCTTGTATTGACAGGAGGTTAATCAGCTGTATGGATTGTGCGTAACAGCAAAGCACAATCAGCTGTAGTCAGAACATCATTCTCTGCTCTCATTGGAGGATCCCTTTTTGTGACTTCCTGAGTCATTAGCCAAACTCCTCAGGACGTCATCTACGCTGTCAACACAAACTTGGCCTTCACCGAGGAGCTGCAGAAACTATGACAGGAGGAAGGACGCTCGTACTTCACACTTGATAGTTCTGGATGACGATACAAGCAGAAGTTTCTTTATAGTGTTAGAAATTTGAATGAATCTTCCCTATGAAACGGCTGGGGAGTCAGCCGGAAGGAAGCCAGTGATGATGACGTCTTGTTTGGTACATTTATTTAACACCTTAACATCTGATGAAGATACCAGATTTTCAATAGATGTTCTGCTCTTGGAGATGACGATTATCTATTGACAGAACAATATTGCTACTCTGAAATGTCAGCTGTAGTCAGCCACCTTAGTGCACACACCAAAGTCTCTGCAAAGTCACTGCTTTGACATAAACACAATTAGAGAAATTTGATGCTTTTATTGTTAATTAGTTGGTTGTTTCTTGAAGCACTAGAAGCAAAAGAGTGGCTGGATCACAAAGGGGTAATTTTTCATTCAAGATGTATGATTGTTTTATATTGAAAACTTGAAATCCCACCATGAATCTAGGTAGTGTTGGAGTTTTCAGTTAAGTTGCCATGCTGATGTTAGTACATACCCTCTTCTGGTCCTCCAACAGCTTCTCAGGTTGATTCTGATCCAGCTGCTGGGTGCAGTGAGCAGTGAAAGTAGTGGTCCAATAGATACAAACAGAGGGTTAGTATTCATGCAGCAGAGAGGAGGCAATTGTCAGGTTAATAACCACATCATGTTCCTATTCAGCTGGTTCAAGTGGCCATGCAAAGGTCTGCTCAGTGCGAGCTGCCATGCTTTTATAGCTAGATCAGAAGCCAGGGAAACATTATGTCTGTGGGGCGTTTAGAGAACTGAGACAGGAGATGTGTACAATGTTGACCATTAAATAAAATGTAACAGGACATGTGCAGTGTTATTAGAGCTTCAGTTCATTTTCTCAATTCCATTAACATCCTGTTTTTTGTTTTTCTTACAGTACAGCCTATAAGTATGGACAGTTACACATACTGTATTCAGAAGACTCAGTTTGAAATAAAACAATGAAAATGAATTTACTACATTGAAGAGCAAAATCTCAGCCTTAATTTGAGTCACTGTATTGACATAGAAAAGAAACTGTCGAGGACATGCAACACTTTTAACATGAGGCCCAAACTTATCATATCATCATATTTAATATGTGCACATTAAGAGTGTGTGATGTGTAGAAGTGAATGTTACCTTGTATGTGATGAGTGAGGTTATTAAGTTTATGAGATTATAAAGGCATTTGCTTGGGATGATGAATGGCTGACATGTTACGGATGTTTTTGAAGAATAATGAGTTTTAATTCTGCAACTCTATGAATGGGACTATTTGAAAATAGTCAAATGTATTTTATGTGTATTTGCACCTTGGCCCCCGTCCCTTTCCCTAAGGACTACAGATGGAAATTAGCTTGAAAAGCTACAGTCTGGTACAAACATCTTTGCTCTTGAGCTTAATGTCATTGTACACTGTCCTGATAAATAAATAAATGAAAAAATGAAAATAATATTTTGTTGGAAATCCTTTGCAGCTAATAACTGCTGGAAATCAAGTTCTCACTGCAGCCACCTTCAACTCTTGCTTTTTTGTGGTCTCTCTACCTTTAGTCTGGTCTTCAGAGAATAAAACACATGCTCAGTACAACTGAGATCAGGTGACTGACTCAGCCATTAGAGAGCATTTCAACTCTTCAAAAGGAATAATCTCTTTGGTTGCATAATAGGCCTGCTGTCCTCCTGAACAACAAAATGTTGTCCAACAAGTTCTGATGCATTTTGTTGAATCTGCATTCACCCTGCTGCTTCAACCAGCTATAAAATCATTTCTAAATGTCAGTTTCGCATGCTCAAGTCATCGGTTTTTTAACTATTGCCTGACCGTTCTGTTTTTCAGGTTTACCAGGCGCCTGTTGCAGTGAACCGTGTCATTAACTCTTCTCTCGATTGTTCACCAGGAAGCACAAACGCCTACATTCTACATTTTTGGCATGCTGTGCAGCCATGAAGGGTATTTTCTTCACTATACAAATCATCCACAAGGCTTGTGCTCATGCATGCCAGGGTTTTATTTCCGCTTTTTTCTTTTTTTAGAATAAACCTAATTGCCGATTTTATCAAACCAACGAGCTTTAACATATCTTAAAAAAAATGTTCCATTTCTTTTGAGTCGTACTATTGTGTTCTCTTACATGGTCACCTTTTCGCCCTTCATACAAACAGCCAGCTTCACCGCAGTCTAAATGCCAGCTCTCATTCAGGACATGTGTGAGCTCTTTTGTGCATGAAGTTGACACTGAAACAACACACAGCTGCACAAGAAACATTTACCTGTTCGATTACTGTTGAACCTTTGCAGTTTGGGCACAGTGTGTTAAAGTGCCCATTTCCCCTCACACAGTTCTTTCAGTGTGGATGGAAACCACTCAAATAAAGGCTGAGAACTGACACTTCATGTGGTAAACATTGTTTGATTTCAAATTCTGTGTGCTGAAGCATTGATTCCCAAGAACAAAACTGTCGAAATACTTCAATTTTCCAATTTTTAAGGTTCAACATTTTGGGAATGTTGTTTATTTGCTTTTCCTGCTGAGAGTTCAGCTGCACTGCATGGTAAATTTGAGCTTACAGCAGCAGAGGAGCTTGACTCTTTCTAAACAAAAAAAAAAATCCACAAACCAGCTTTTGTAAGCCTCACTACTTTAAGAACAAATTCATAATTTCTGTTATGCAATAGTCAGGTGCACATATGAATACTGAAACACATTTTTATTTTGTGAACATCACATTTCTGATCTTAAGAGTAAGTCAAGTCAAAAGATTGTTGATTTTTTTGTTCAAATTTCCATTGTGCATCCACAGATTGTGTTTCTTTTCTGAGCTGTAATGAAAGGGAGCATTTTCAAAATAAAAGTCTGTAATTCATAAAGTTGTTGTTGGTCTGATTATCTCAGACAGCTGGAACTTCAAATTAATGTCAGGTGAAGTTATGAAAACCACTTAAAAAAAATTACATTTGTTGGGTTTACTGCCAGTCTCTTACACTAAAAGCGCCAACTGAAAAGATTTTTTAATTTCCAGTATCAACAGAACAAATGAGTAGGGCAAGCAACAAGTGGCTCAATGTTCATAAGAGCACCCACCATTAACTTTAAGATTAAAAAAAACCCAACTATCAACATATCATAGATTTTCTTTTCCACAGATATTTCTTTGTCGGCCGCAGCAGGATTGTGTGCTGCCTGATGGGTGCCTCACAGTGACACTCTGGGAGAACAAGAACAGGCCTGTTCTTCAAAATGTCAAGCTCTTCTTGTAATATTTCAGAAAATACAAACACTGAAATCACACTGCAACTGTCAGTCAAAGCCAGAAATGAGTAAACACAAGGTGCAATGTTCTCAGTTTGAGCCATGCTGCGAGCAAGATGAAACTCAAGCACAAATAATCAGATTCGGCGTCTTATATATAGATCTACTGCTTTCCTATTTTTGCTTTCTAATTTCCTTATTGTTTCACTAAAACAGTCGGAATTCACATGAGACACCATTTTGTAGAATCAAAATCCAGCACCTGTATGTACACTGTGTGCTCACCAAGAGAAAATGAAACTAGTCAAAGCCGCTGATCCACAAAGATTGTTATGTAAAAGGACACATTAGGAGGGGCAGGAGAGGGGAACAGAGAGAGGCAAGGGGCGATGGGGTTAGAGTTACATAATCACTCCAAAAGGAACCAGGCCACTAAACCAGTGACACAGAGCTGCTTACAGCGGCCATCTGTCACCAAAAACACAGAGGGCAACAACAACAGAGCTAATGAAAGACAGAAAGAGAATAACAAGCAAATTATGACTATATTTATACACTTTGACAGCCGAGAAAGCCTCTCTGTCCAGGGTATAATGCGTAGTATGTACACAGTTTTAATAAAGGCTTACAAGTTTGTTTTTTAAAGACCAATGACTAAGAATTATCTTGATACCCTTCCTAAACTAAAACATTCAGAGGGGCTGTTGAACACATTGAAAACCTGAGAAGAAACACACAAAGAACTGACAACTATGCTTCATGACTTACTCCATGACTTACAAACTGTTGACAAATTACAGGAAAAATCATGATAACAACAAAAACCAAATTGGAATTCTACTGAAAGGAAAACCTGACAAAGGAGTAAAAGGGCACAAATGCTTTCAAGCAGTAAGTCCTTAGTTCGATTCCAGACCGGTTTGCACCTTTTCCTGCATGCCACACTCGTGTTTTCTTTTCCCACATTTCCTGTCTTTCCCGCTCTCACTATGTAATAAAGGGGGGGAGAGATCTATAAAGTGTTCAGTTGGGTTATCTGATATACAACCATTATATCACTTATTAACTTCTTTTGCTTTATAGGGAAACATTAGAGTTCATGATGTTTTGTTATTCCATAATTAGTCTTTCTTAATTGGCCTGTCAAATGCTGCATTCAAAGCACTACTCAAATAAGGCATCTGCCAACTAACAGGTGGGTCAGAAAAGTCATGAAAGAAGATCTAAATTTACTGAAATAAGCATTAATCAGAGACATACTAAAACAGCATGCACCCATGCTTTTACCACTATAGCACAACTACATAAGAGGTAATAACAGAGTTAATAACAGCACAGTAACACAGTGCACATTGGTTGAAGTTCAAGCACTTTACTGTACTTTAAAGCACTTTGTAAAGGTACACTGTCAATATCAGGTACCCGACATAAAACAGCCATGTTGAATCCATTCTTGCAGAGAAAAAATAACTCACTCCAACAAATAACACGCTCTGTAAATTCAAAATCTGCCTGCCTCTTCAAAATCTTGTATCTGCAGACATCCCAAGAGGTAATAAAATAGGGCTGCTTTCACCTCTATGATGACATAATTAATCAGTTTTAAGTGTTTTTTTCTTCAAGCATTACAAGCATATTATAAGAAATTCTGACTTGTAATGGCCAGCGAGACATAATCTCTCAAAGCAGGTAACAGGTAACAGAGGGACGGATTTTGTTCATTGTTCTGTGAGTGGGTGGAGGTGCAAAAGCAGAAAAGCAGAGACAAAGAAAGTGACAGACAGAGACAGTGTGAAAGACAAAAGGGAAACAGAGCATACTCAGAAAAATGCTTCGGAATACACAAAATGCAAATGCTGACATTTCAGCGCTCAATATTTAAAAGCTGAATTATTACGTTGTTGAAAAATCCAAAAATTATTCCTCAAGATTAATAGCTTTACTTCCGTGTTCTAAAATTCCCATTTCGTGTGCTGATGACAAAGTTGATGTCTTGATTTTAGCACCTGTGAATCTTGACGTGGGTCTGACTTGGACTTTCTCTGTCAACACTTAAAACTCACTTTTGACAAGCACGACAGCTGATTTGATTGCAGCAGCCAACACCATAGTGGGGCAGAGTTCAGATTTGGGGGTTTCACGCTCAGCACTCACACACCAGAGGATCAGCATCTTTCACAGGTCTGTGGACGCTGCCTCACTGTCACCACATTAAACCACAAAGCAATATGCTGATCAGAGTAGATACGCAGCAGCTAATCACCCCCAGTCTTACCACAGACACCACAGACTAACCCTTCATAGTTGCCACATCCGCCCCAACTACAGTGTATTTCACCAAGCTGGAATCTCCCCAGGGCAAACCCCTGATCAGGTTTGCACCTTTCAGTTCACCAGTAAAGGAAATAAATGTACTTGCACACATATACAATAGGTTCATTCTACTCTCTGTCTTTTCTGAAAGTGCGTAAATAAACAGGTCTTTGCAGGCTGAGGCTGAGTCATATTTAAACTGGTGGTGAATGACATGAAAACTGGGGTTTACCACTCGCCTTCATGTTATGCGCAGACAGAGATGCAGACTAAATTAAAAGACTGTGCTCTGTCATTTTCATTGTAGCTGACCTACTTCTACACCAGAGCTGTAAAATGGATTTCTGTCTTGGCCAGAGAGGGCAAAGTACTGGTGTGAGAGTGGGCGAAAATGTGTTTAGAGAAAGAAAAAGCAATGCTATTCCAAAACCTATAGGTCAATAAGACTTCAGTCCGCTGACAGGTTTGTCAAAGAAAGAAAGAGGGAGCAGAAAGGAATGAAACATGTCTTACTTTCAACACGGAGGACTTGCATAACTGCTTTGACTAGACCCCCCACCCTCACACACACCCCCCACACCTCCCCCCACACACACACACACCCCCACACACACCCGGCCAGGTGAAGAAGTCAGCCTGAGAGTAAAAAGCCCAACAACACTGTGTATCCTGAACTCCTCTGGCTCTTATATAACTCTGACAGTTAAAGAGCAAGAACTTAGCTGATAATCACCTCCCTGACATTTAGCAATGGGGCGGCAAGCACACGCCATGGAGGTCAAAAATACATCTCACGCTATCTCCATTTCGATTTCTCCATTTCAACAAGCACCTTGATAACACTGTGCAGAGCTCTGACTTCATGTGACCCATTTAAGCCATGTTTCCTGTGAAAAACAGCGCACATATTCATCCTTTTTCCTCTTCGATTATATACCATGACTTTCTGCTATGCTCAAAGATCAACAGAAAAGACAAGAGGCAACTACGTACTTTCATATAACACCTACGCAAACATTCGCAGCCAGCATCATTAAGTTTACACAGAGTGGGTGTGTGTTTGCATCCATGTGAGAAACTGTGAGTGGAAGTGGGGAGTCTTTGGAGTAGTTGAGGAATTGTGTCACAGTGATTTAACGGGGCCAAATAGGGATGAGAGGTGAGAAGAAATAGGAAGATTGGCAGATGGTAGGAGAAGTACAGGTTTCCCTTTAACCGTCGCGCTTACATCAGAACTCCTTTTCGTGTGCAGACAGACCAAGATACAACAGTTTATGAGAGAGACTCATGCAACCCTCCACCCCTCGTTCGAAACTTGCATTTATACACACAGGTGTGCACACACACACACACACACACACACACAGACAACAGCAGTGTGGGTAAACAGCTCCTCCACACTTTTATTGGCAATTACTGCTGAAGGTCACACATCAGCGGCGGGGCTGAGTTCCAGGAAAAAAAAAAAGCCCGGTTCTTATGTAACCTCAGCCCAGAGTTGGCAGCGACCCAGGAATCGTGCAGCTCGCAGGCAAGGAAAACTAGGACACAGCCTCAACGACTGCCACAGCCCCTCTCAGCCCCACACATTCACTAATATGCACACATGCACACAGTCACAGTGCCCCCTATTGGAGCAGACAGGAGAGGCAGGGGAAACACCCTACAAAGAGCCAGAAAGAGAATAAAACACCAGCATGAAGAGAAAAAGAGAGGGAAATAAGTGATATGACTTTTAGAACTTTACTACCTGCCCCCTCCTTTTTCAAAAAACAAACAGGAAGATTATATAGTAGTGAAATGCCAACATTTATGCTATTAGCAGCATATTATTATTTTGTGTGTGTCTAAGTGTGAGCATGTGTTATGTGCATTATTTATCCTCTTGCATCCAAACGTTTATGTTCATCTATATGCCCAATAGCAGATTCCTGCAATATTGCTTTGTGAATTTTATGCCTTTTACCTTCTTTTGTTCTGACTGTAATTTTAATTCTGAAATTAATTTCTTTCATACAGCCTTTCTTTATATTTGATTCATATCCACCTCTCTTTTCACATCTGTTAACTGTCTTCATGCTATTCATTGTGTAAAAAACACTTGACTAGTTCTACACAGGCCACCATGTTAAAAAAAAAAATAGAGTAAATGTGTCCCAAAATGACCCTTATCTGACTAGACTGAGCATTTTGACATAATGTTGGGCGGTTGCAGTAAGTGTGAGGACAGTGAGCAGATACAAACACAGCACTGGCAGCTGGCCCAACCAGCAAGTGACTCACCTTGGAACTCAGGATAACAATTCTGTTGAGCAACGTGCCGTCAGCCACAGCACACATCTCCCAACCCCTCTCTTTCTCACCGTTTTCAGATAGTCTACACATGGTTATATGGCAGACAATGCAGCAGCTGTTTATGACAGAATTAGTCTGTTGCTGTTTGGTTACCAGCTGTACCCAAAGCTTACGCTAACTAGAACAGGGCTGATACAGAACTACTAACATTGTTACACAGATGTAACATACAGGAACTCAGGGAAACGAGAGCATGAGTAGAAGAAAAAGAAAAACAACCTTAGGCATATCCATCTCATCATCAAAGGCCCTGAGCTGAAAGAGAACAGAGGTTTGAGGGGTTAGATAACAACGCAGGAAGGAGGAAGTTAAAACAGAGGTCAATGATACAGCATGACATGTTAGTTAGGTAAGGTAAGACTGGTGAAATATATCAACTCAGCAGCGCACAAGACCAGTATTTGTGAATGGATATTAGCTAAAGTCAGCAGAAGTAGTGCAGCCTCACACAGTGATGAATGTAGCTGAAGAGTATTGGGAAGTGGCTAGTCCTGTCTCACTGAATGCACAGGTGAATATGACAGTGAGAATCAGCTAACAATAGCACTTGGCAGTTAGTGTGTGTGTATGATGCAGCATGTGTGTGTCTAGTGATGTAACATCAAACTAACTGTAACTGGAGATATAATTTAACTAAATCAAACTGTTGTCATTTATAAACCATATCATACATTGTCTCATGTTGCTGTTTCTGTGTGAGGATTGGGACTTGGCTACTTTGTATTAGTGTCGACAATTCAAGTAAAGTAAATAAAAAAAGATCTTTTAGGTGATAATCTATAAAACCTTGAGCTAAAAAAACAAACATTAAAAATATACAGAATTGCAATAAAATGCAAAGCTAGACAAATTTTATTTAATCTACAGTTCCTCGAAAGTTAACATTTTTACCCAAAACAAATCACAACAATGAAAAAATACAATGAGAAACTATCCACATATTATTGTATAAAATTGTATTTATACAATACATATGATGTAAAGTACCTACATTTGTGAACAAAGACTTATAAAAACTCTGATTATCATGGCAGTCCTGACTTTCCAATGAGTCCTTTAACTCAGAAATTTCTATGCTACAATGAATGAAATGCAATGATCTTGATTATTTCATAAATGTATTACAACTTCTGGAAATATGACAAAGTCTGCTGTGTCAACAATATACATACTAGACAATGAAACAAAAATGAGCTATTTGGCTACTATGATCAGAAATATGTTCGGAACCCTTAACCCCAACAATACAAAGCCGAGTGTCAAGCATGGTGGTGGTAGTATTATGCTCTGGGTCTGTTTTGCTGCCAGTGGAATTGATGCTTTATATAAAGTAAATGGAATAATAAAGATGGAGAATTACGTCTGCATTTTTCAGGAAAACCTAAAGTGACACCTAAAGCCAGGAGGTTGGTTGTTAGGCACAGTTTGGGGTTCCAACAAGACCGTGACCCCTACACACACCAAAAGTAGTTTAAAAAAAGGCTTAATCAGTCTAAAATTAAGGTTTTAGACTGGTGTATCCCATCAAGAATCTGTGGACTGTGATGAAGAACAAGCCTGTGTCAGAAAGTGAACAAATTTAGGTTAATTGCACCAATTCTATCAAAAAGAGTGGTCAAAGACACAACCAGAAGTTTGTAGACAGCTACCAAAAGCACCTAGCTGAAGGGAAAATGACCAA
Source organism: Acanthochromis polyacanthus (assembly GCF_021347895.1). Taxonomy (NCBI): domain Eukaryota; kingdom Metazoa; phylum Chordata; class Actinopteri; family Pomacentridae; genus Acanthochromis; species Acanthochromis polyacanthus. The sequence goes on from NC_067117.1 coordinate 16,114,652, forward strand.
GGGACATTTAACCAAATATTAACTGCTGTGTGTATATTTTTGACCCAGCAGATTTAATCATTTCCATTAAATTTATGAAAGAATCAAAAGCATGCACTTTTTGTGACAAATAAAGATGTGTTTTCAAATGTGAGTTATAGGCATCATAGGAAACTCAACACAGCCATGATATGCGTGGTCTTTACAAGTAAACTTTGATTACAACTATACCGGCACAGTCACACACGCAGTCAAAGTACCTCTTTTCACAAATGGAAACACATGATGTCTGTGCTTGGCAGCATTTCCTACCTTCTCTCCATACCCTCTGTCCTTAGTCATCATCTCCCGAAGGGTTTGCAGCACTTTAATGCACAGTCTCTCCTCATTTTCCTCCAGCAGCTGCTTGGTGTGCTTGATCAGCCTGTACATGCATATTTGCACTCAAGTCTCATTTCTTAATGCCCTTAAAAGTTAAACTGTGAGGTGCATAGATATCTGCATTGCTTACTTGCATATAAAGCCTCCGCTTTCACACTTTTTCCGAGAGTCTGTGTTTTCAGGGAAGAGCAGTTCAGGCCGATGCAGCACATCAACAAGAACTGACAGCTCAGCTTGGACCAGCGGACGCAGACGGTCCTCCAGGGCTGAAACTATGTCCTATATTACAAAGGAATACTGTAAATGCTTGTATGGATGAACTGACATGAATGAGCACAAACACACAACTGTACCTGCAGCCTCTCGATGATGTTCCTATAGTCACGTGATGCGGTCACTACAGAGTCTCTGCGGGCAGCATTGCGAGCAGAAAGTCTCCAGCTCATGGCCGTCTTCTGCACTATGTTATTCGATTTCACAAACAGGTTGTTCACCTGATTGTCCAGGTCCACAGGTATGGCTATTGCTCGGCCTTTGGCTGGTGGGTGCACAAAGACACATAAAAGCAGTGTAAGGACAAATATGAATGAACACGATGGACTGATTTTGATCTTAAAATTAGAAAGTCATAAGTGAGAGTCTTACCAACATCAGAGAGCACTTTGATACAACTCTCAACTGAGCCCTTCTGGACTGGGATCAACCAGTTGCAGTGGTAAACCCTAAAAACTGCCTGCAACAGCTGCACAAAGACGGGCTGCCTGGTCTGAGAGGAAAACATGAGATAAGAGAAAAGAACGAGAAGTTGTAGATTATTATTTTATCTACTTAGACATAACTTCTCTAGTCTTGAAAGAAAAAAAAAAAAGTCCCTTGACAACATGAAAAACACCCATCTGTCATCTACAGCACTAACGAACTGGACCAAAGCTGTTGTGATTTAATATCACACACACAATTTGTCACATAGTGCTGTAGCTGTGACAGAACCTGCAGTGAGACCAGCATGCTGACTCAGTGGTAGATTGTTACCTTTTTTGAACACCCATCAATCCCTGAGCAGACATTTGTCCAACTTTCACCCAGTGAAAATCTGTTATTCTGCACTTATTTGACAGAATGTTCACACATACATACAGTAAATAAGGTAGAGAATTTTGTTTTTCATCCAACAAAAAAATTACAACACCCAACTACGTGTTCCTTTCTGAATTAAATTGCAACAAATACCTGAAATATTTTCCCCAACAGAGAAGCCTGCAGCAGAGAATACAAGCAGTGGATAAATAAAACATGTTTGGAAAATAGTCAAGATGGATAATACACATAGTTCCCAACACAACACTACATATTTCAGAGGCAACGATCATTTCTAGCGAGTTATCAGTGCCACCTCAGTATTCTAAATTAACTGAATAATACATGTTTGTAAATAAAAAAATACGAGAAGATAGTTCAGAAATGTTCTTCTTGACTGCATCGTAGCTGAAAGTATTGTATAAACAAAAACAAAGGCAACAAAATGACTAGCAGAGCATTTGTAAACATGTTTTGAGAATTTCTATTTCTGTGAAGTCTTCAAAGCTTGTTTTTAAAATGAAAAGGAAATCGTTTAGCAATAACAAAGGACACAATAAATTAGGAAAACAGGATGTCAATAACAGCTAAGACTAACTGGTCCTAAAACTGTAAAGTCTGATTAACCCCACAGGACCGTGACTAACAGTTTTCTGATGAACGCATACCGATGGGAGGAGAAGGGAAACATTCCTTCTTGGTAGCCACTCGCAGTGAAGTTAATCAGCCGAGACACTTCCCAGAAACTCTGAGGAAGCCCTGATGTTCCCACTTATTAGGGAAGAACTGTGAAAAGCACTGCACTGGTGGTTCTAATCTAAAAGTCAGGGTTTTGGAAGGGGAATTTTTCTGCTATTTGTTTGAAATTACAAAGGGCAGCTATTATACATTCAACCTGTACTTACATTCCCTCTGACGGCAATCTATAGGATGACACAAACTGTACATTAATAGGAGGGAGGTTAGCTGATATTTACAAGTGGACATTAGGGGAGAGAAACCACTGGATCTCAACCAGCTGAAATGAGGATGATATATACAAACATTTAGCACTTTTAAAGGAGCTTCATGCTGCAGTTTTGAATATAACAGGGTTACCTGCAGGCTTGTGCTCTGGTCAGAGAAAGGTGAGCTGAAGAAGGTGGTTACAATGCTCATGACCGTCTCCGTCACATAGCGCTCCAGAATGGTATCTGCATGCTTACGGTCACTTGTGTTGTTGCACACCTGAATGCAAGAGGAAAGACAAAATTACTCTCTGTTGTTTGATATAGTTCGCATTTAAACAATAAAAATAAAAGAAGTTGTTCCTTACTCTGCAAATGTCAACTAGGAAGTTCTCAAAGAGTTTCCACATGTGGTTGGAAGTGTAGATCTCCTTCATTTCGACCTCGGTGTCCACATAGCAGTGGTTGAGAAAGTTGATGTAGGCGATCTTCACCTGCAAGATCATGGTTATAGCTTATGTAAAAACAGGATTCCAGGCAAATGCTAGTGCTAGGATCAATTATGAATCACTGAATCGATTAAAAATTCATGCAATGGACTCCTTAATATGGATTTCATAATATAAGATAGTGAATAAAACTTTGATTACATCTACACCCAGCACTAAAGAATACCTCAAATATCTAATCTCAAATTTCTGTGGAGTTAATGGACAATTAAAGAACAATAAATTAATCTAAACTGGCCATGATATATATTGATGATAAATACTATGAATTGATCATGCAGCAAAAAATGGGAGTAGCATTTTGTAATCTATTTGTAACCCCTGGATCAACATCAAATCAAATGTATTTCACATAATCTATTGCTATAATGCATCTAGTGCATACAGTCAAACCCATAGACTAAAATCATGGAGTTCTGAATATATACACACGTGGACAAAATTGTTGGTACCCCTCAGTTAAAGAAGGAAAAACCCACAATTCTCACTGAAATCACTTGAAACTCACAAAAGTAACAATAAATAAAAATTTATTGAAAATTAAATAATCAAAAACAGCCATTACTTTTGAATTGTTGATTAACATAATTATTTAAAAAAACAAACTAATGAAACAGGCCTGGACAAAAATGATGGTACCTCTATAAAAGATTGAAAACTATTTGACCAGAGTGACATGATTAACTCAGGTGTGTCATTTAATTGACATCACAGGTGTTTCCAAACTCATAATCAGTCAGTCTGCCTATTTAAAGGGAGACAAGTAGTCACCCTGCTGTTTGGTGAAAAGGTGTGTACCACACTGAACATGGACAACAGAAAGCGAAGGAGAGAATTGTCCCAGGACATCCGAAAAAAAAATTATAGACAAACATCTTAAAGGTAAAGGCTATAAGACCATCTCTAAACAGCTTGAAGTTCCTGTGACAACAGTGGCTCATATTATTCAGAAGTTCAAGACCCACGGGACAGTAGCCAACCTCCCTGGACGTGGCCGCAAGAGGAAAATTGATGACAAATTGAAGAGACGGATCGTTCGAATTGTATCCAAAGAGCCCAGAGCAACCTCCAAAGAAATTAAAGGTGAACTCCAAGGCCAAGGTACATCAGTGTCAGATCGCACCATTCGTCGTTGTTTGAGCCAAAGTGGACTTCATGGGAGACGACCAAGGAGGACACCACTGCTGAAAAAAACTCATAAAAAAGCCAGACTGGAATTTGCAAAAATGCATGTTGACAAGCCACAAAGCTTCTGGGAGAATGTCCTTTGGACAGATGAGACCAAACTGGAGCTTTTTGGTAAGGCACATCAACTCTATGTTCATAGACTCACAAACCAAGCATACGAAGAAAAGAACACTGTCCCTACGGTGAAACATGGAGGAGGCTCAGTAATGTTTTGGGGCTGCTTTGCTGCATCTGGCACAGGGTGTCTTGAAAGTGTGCAAGGTACGATGAAATCTGAAGACTATCAAGGCATTCTGGAGAGAAATGTGCTGCCTCGTGTCAGAAAGCTTGGTCTCAGTCGCAGGTCATGGGTCTTCCAACAGGACAACCATCCAAAACACACAGCCAAAAACACCCAAGAATGGCTGAGAGAAAAGCGTTGGACTATTCTAAAGTGGCCTTCTATGAGCCCAGATCTGAATCCCATTGAACATATGTGGAAGGAGCTGAAACATGCCATTTGGAGAAGACACCCATCAAACCTGAGACAACTGGAGCTGTTTGCTCATGAGGAGTGGGCCAAAATACCTGTTGACAGCTGCAGAACGCTCATTGACAAATACAGAAATCGTTTAATTGCAGTGATTGCCTCAAAAGGTTGTGCAACAAAATATTAAGTTATGGGTACCATCATTTTTGTCCAGCCCTATTTCATTAGTTTGTTTTTTTAAATAATTATGCTAATCAACAATTCAAAAGTGATGGCTGATTTTGATTATTTAATTTTCAATAAATTTTTATTTATTGTTACTTTTGTGAGTTTCAAGTGATTTCAGTGAGAATTGTGGGTTTTTCCTTCTTTAACTGAGGGGTACCAACAATTTTGTCCACGTGTGTATCTCCACTATTTCTGATACATTAAAGTCACTATCTTTGTACAGACAAAACACAAACCACATTTGCTTCATTTAAGGCTTAGTGTGTCTCACAGTCAGAAGTCCTTGTTTGAGACTCATCTCACCTCAGGGATGCAGTCTTCATGGGTCACCACCCGCACTATGTCATCCAGTGGTAGCAGGGAGTTACACTTTATCTCTGTGTACACATTCTTGCCCTCAGTGCAAACTGCCAGGAGCTCCACCAGGTGGATGTGGTACATGAGAGGACTGTTCTCATCCATGCGATCCCGCTCTGATCGCATCATCTGGACCAGCGTCTGGAAGGAGGCGCGGTCATTGTAGAAGACCAGAACATCTTCGCCAGCATTCACCAGCTGTAGGGCGAAACGAAAACAAGCAATCACATTAGATCATATGTAGACTGTGACACAACTGAAACACAGCTGGAAATGAACAGCATAGAAACAAGGCGCGACCTCTGCCATCACAATGTCTTGACACTTTTTGATGAACTTGTTTTCTGCTTTGACGATAGTCTGTAAGAACTTGAGGTACTGGACGTTGCGGCCGTGTGTTTCGATGCAGTGGACAAAATGCTGAACCACACGCTCATTGATCTCACTGCACAGCTGGAAGTTGTTCATGAAGATATGCTGCATGGTGATGGCTTCTAAGATCTAAAGAAAAGAAAAAAGACAGGAGAGGCAGAGCAGAATGTTGTTGTTAGAAGCAAAAATCAGTGATTTTTTTTAGAATTATACTGTGGGTATCAAGCAGTGCATGTTCAGCCTGGACAATTCACCCCTGGGTTGAGGAACAGATTGATGTGCTTGTGGAGCAGTGCTTGGTTCTGCTGGTTTCCTGCACAGAAATTCTGTAGAAACTGATGGGCAAGCTTCATGATATCCTGCATACGCAAATCTTCTCCCTAGAGAGGAAGATGACGGATGTGAAGGTTTGTCCACTTCTACATACATAAAAAGAACATTTCATTGATGCTGCTGGTACCTTCTCATAGGGGATCTGTAGGAGCTCAAGAACCACAGCATGAGCCCCCATGTTCCTCAGAAGCCTCTGCTGCTGTTTCTTGCTCTTCCTACCTGACAGACCCTCTTGAACACACAACCTGCTGAGACGCAGCAGGATCTGCGAGGGAACATTGAGAAGAAAAACAAATGAGGATGAGATATGTGGAAAACATATACTTCTAGGGCAGCAACATCTGCAAACTATGCAGATTAGAGATTAAAACCACACTTTAGCATAGTTAGAGAGATTGTTACCTCCTTTACCACCCTGTAGTTGTAACTGCTTGTGCTTTCTGGTTTCTTTGGTTTGTCTGTGTCCCCAGAGTCCCCCTGCAGAAGACAGCAAAACAAAGTGTTAGAGAACAAGACTTTATTGTGGTCAAGATCTTTGGCCGTGGCTTTTCAGTGTTATGAGTTTGGTTCTTTTGATGTATAACATACGGCACCTTTTTATGTTCTGGCTCTGTGGAGAGCCCCTCTCCTGCATCCATGCCCTCATCTGGCCCCTGCCTTTTGTACACCCAGAGCTCAGACTTCTCTACAATAGAACGCAGCTGGTCCAAGTCTGACTTTATTTGCTTGTAATTTTCCACATCTTGGCTGGTGACTAACAACTGGACCTGGAAATGCAAAAAGTTGTTGTAATATGAGGGGGAACAGCAGACTAATTCAGAGCAAAAAAACTGCAGATCCACAAAATGCTACTGGAAATGCATTTATTTAAGTTTGCATGTACAGTATTTGACACAAGCACTCATAGCGGCAGCCCTTTTGTTTCTCATTATTTACATAATAATAATATCTCAATGCTTCCATGTATTTGAGAGAGGCGTGAATAAGAGTGGAGCTTATCTTAAGTGACGCAGGTGCAAAGAAACAAAAAACGCACCAACAGTCATTGTTGCTTCCATTGCTTTAGTTTTTGGGTGTGTACAGTAATTGTTCAGATACCTGTTTAAATGCCTGCAGAACCTCCTGTCTTTGGCTAAAGTGCCTGAACAGCAGGTGCAGGGCTCTGGACACCAAAGGAGGATAATCATGCATGGTTAAATGAAGTAGGACCCTCAAGAAGGTTCGGCCACCATGATCATCCAGGTCCAGTGGGGTGTTCTCTTCACTAGACATACACAGAACACACACTCACATAAACCCACATCCTCCTTTATGTCTGTGAATCTTTCCGTGGTTAAAGCACAGTTACCTTCCACCAAATATCCCCTCCGCCTGCTCTTCTATGTGCTCAAAATCCAAAGCCCCTTGAATCGCAGAGAGATATTTGTAAATAACACAATCCATTAAATTGGCTCCACATTTGTGTATAGTGCAGACATATTTCAATCCGACCTGGCATGTTGTTTGGCCCTTCCACTACTCCAGTTATAGATAATTCACTCTGGGAGTTACTCTCATCAAACTCCCTCTTAAAAATAGACAGCAGACAGGAGATCCTGTAGTCCAGGCGGACGTTCAGGATGAACTGTGGGGAAGAACGGAAAACAACATATATACACATGTGTTATATTTACTCTATGTTTGTGTAAGCATTTAAGTGTGTCACTGTATGTCCTTCACCTGCAGGATCTCAATGATCTTGAGCTTGGTGTCCATGACCAGTATGTCTTGTTTCTCAGGTTCAGTCTGGGTCTTGACTGTGCCTCCATTTGAGCTGTTGTTTGAAGTTGTTGGAAGGAAACCTCCTCCTCTCAGGACTACCTGAGACATCAGCTCTCCTACACCATGTATCGATCTCATCACATTACTGCCTGGAAGCAAATACACAGATGAACAAACAGATGGATCAACTTCACGCCCGTCAATTTCACGTCCTCCACTGACCACCCACAGCATTCATACCTTTGCTCTCGTCTCCTTTGTCGAGCTTGTTGAAAGGGAAAATGGTGCTCACATGGACACAGTCTAGAATAGCCAGCAGGATCTTAGTCAGTCTCAGCAGGTCACTGAAGTTGTAGAAGCCAAAATAAATCAGGTTCCTTGCCAGATTCACCACCTAAACATGGAAAATTGATGCACAGACTTTCAAAACTTTACAAAACACGATGTGAGTGTGATTGTGTATCAAGAAGGTGCCAGACTGACCTCAAACGTGAGCTTGTTCTTCTCTTTGTCTGCAAAAGGGAAACTCTGACACACTACGTCTCTCAGGTAGTTCTCAACAAACTCCATAGTCTGCGAGAATCGCTCCTTAATTTCATCTTTAGATGTTCCATCATTATCATAGCTGCAATTGGAGGATACCAAAAGGACAAAAATAATACACAACCTGCAAGGACAGCAATCATGCATACTGCTTTTTCACAAAATAACTAAACACACAAGAAATCCTTTACAATAATATGATTTATTAGTCCATTCTCTCACTCGTCAATGGCAATCTCTGAAGGGATCTCAGACCACAGCCGTGCGTATTTGACTGGTGTAACCTGCTCCTGAGGGTCACGATCCACGTGCATGTGCAGCATCATTCGACAAAACGAGGCTCGCAGGTCATAGGGCAGATCTTCGTCAGACATGCATCGCAAGATCAGGTCGACATCCAGCTGGCCAGAGATCTTGTTGATGGCCAGATACTGTCGGTCCAAACACATTCTGGCAAACAGGTTTAGCTGGTACCTGTAGTGTAAACACACAAGTAAAGTCAGACTTTGTAACAGCAAAACGTGCCTAAACACCCTAAACCCAATTTGTTCGATTTCACGGGTGACTGATATCACATAAACAAACTAGTCCAGACATCAGTTCGCTACAATCATAGAAAAAAATGAGCAGTAACTACCTGTAGTAACTGATCACCTCCTGGTCCTCCTTTTGGCCCTCTTTGGCGTCCTGAGCCAGCTCTCTGATGCTTTTACTCCGGATTTCTTTATTGCTGTCTTTCCAGAACAACCACACCTCCTCCTCGTCCTCCTCTGACTCCACTGAATTCTCTCCAAGCGGCGCTCCTTCAATCTCAAATCTTGACAGCACCAGTCTGCAGAAGGAGGAGGTCATCGAGAAGAAAAATAACATTTTTTTTAAGATGCTAGTGGAAACTTTTGGGTAAAATTAAGCATCTAAGATAAAGCATCATCTGACTAATTACCATTACATTCACCCTGAGATTATCCGGTTGTGTAAAAGTTTGGAATGAGACTAATACACAAATCTCAGTTGATGTACTGATGCATCAAAATCTTTGAATTTATCCCACATAACCTGTGTGTTATGTTTATATCATTAAGGTATACAATGTTATTCCTAGAACCTGATTGATGAGAAATTATCTGACTCAAAAAGATCTGTGTTGGCGGTAAACTTTTAGTCCTGTGATAAATAATCAACTATCTAATCATGAATGCATCCCTTAAAATCTTTAGTTCTAACACTTCTTAACAGTCCCGCATTGACTTGCAGCATTGAAATACAGATCAACTCATCCCCTGGTGATGTATGATATCAGATGACATTTTTCTTTTACTAAAGTGAAATCAATGAAAATGGTAAATAGTGTTTATTGGTAAGCTGAGGGAGAGAAATGGGAATGACTCACTTAGTTTCTATGAGGATGTCTGCATTAGCCGGATCCAACACTGCATTACAAATGAGCTCCTGAGTCACAGGGATGGACTTATTCATTGACACGCACAAGTCTGACAGATAGTCTAGAAACCTGCACACACACACACACACACAGTGGAAAATTCAATTACACAATTACAAAAAAACCCCTTAAGATCAACTGGAGCATCAGGGATCATCAGTCTACTAAAATATAGGATCCTTCCAACGGACCAATATATTTAATATGATCACCAGATTGGCCAAAAGTTCACTAATGACATACTAGAACAGTTCAGTCAAATATTACTTAAGTAACACTTAAAACTGAATCTTACACACACGGACAAACCTGGGCTCACGGTTCTTGCGGACCAGACTAACAAACGTGTCGATCTCTGCAGCAGTAATATGTTTCTCCAGCAGCTTGCGGTTGTTGTGGAGCAGAGCCGTGATTGTATCCTCTGCCAGGACGTCGTAGCCAATTTGTTTCTGCATGAAGCGAAACTGTTTGGCTATATACTCCTGCAAGACAGACAGACAGTCTGAACAAAGCAAAGGCAACACAAAATGTCATGAGCACAAGGTGAAAAATCTATGTATTATTCTGACACGTGTCTCTTCATATCTTTCTCGAAGGCTGAACCTTCCAAAGTTGAGATCTAGTGCTTCTATTGACAGATATTGATAATCTTGTCAATCTTGTTTATCTCTGTGCAGACAAATAGGGCATTCTGAAGCAGGACAAAATTCCTCTTTACTGAGCCCAATGAAATGACTCCCCTACCATTAAACTGTAATGTGCTTAAGAGCAATTGATTGTTCTCAGAAAAGTGGAATGTTAATTTCACATTCTCAAGCATTTTTTCTAGCATGGGTTAATGTAATACTGCCATTACATCTTTGTATCCACAGTATTTCTTACATCTCTGTTGCTGCAGAATAATGGTTTCTTTCACTTAGTATGCAATCAAAGAAATTTGTAATGCGCCTTTAGAGAACCTGCAGCCGTACGTCACATTTCCGGCGCTCATAAATACTTTACGGCCTGACAAACTGTACCTGATTCTTGCGGTAGTCCTGCTGGGAGTGACGCAAAACTCTGTAACACAGACGGCAGATGTGTCTGAAGGGCGCGTGACGCTGGTCAGCCAGCTCCTCCAGTCGCAACATGGGTCCGTCCCCGCTGTCCGTGAAGGGAGCCTGCAGCAACTTGAAGATCTAAACACAAGGATATTGTTGTGGCAATTGTAACTACATTGAGAGGAGCATGCTGATACAGACAGTAGACCTGAAAAATAGGTACTTTGACAAAGAGTTGCCAGAGAAGAGGTTAAGGGAATTCAAAATACATGGAGATGTTACCTGTTTGAGAATATTCTGTTCTCTCATGAGTTTCTGTCGTTCCCTGTTGGGTTTGTTCACCATGATCTCTAAAACATCCTGTCCATTGTTGGGAATGTCCACCACAAAGAAGACCAAATCCTCCAGAAGCTTGGTAACCGCTCTGATGGTCAATGAAAAAAGAAAAAAAAGAAGTCACATAAAGTAATAACATGACCATCTCTACATCTTTCTTCATGTTTGTCTCCTGTCTTGACTTTTTCCCACTAGGTTTTTTCTTTACCTTCTCTCATTCTGTGTGATGGTGCCTTTTTCCAGCTTTCCAGCAATAGAGGCCAGCACTTTACTGGCATCATTAGCAAAGTCAAGGTCTCTCACTTCAGCCGGCGATACTGGCACAATAGCAAACGCCTCTTTGTCCTCTTTGAGTGCAGAGGTGCCAATCTAGAACCAGAAAAGAGATGCACTACATTGTCAATTAGAGCAAAATTAAACATCATTACTGAATGTACTTGGAATTGGTCTCCCAGCCACTTATTTCAGTTCTTCACCTAAAGCCTCTAGCAGCCCATAATGAAAACTGCAACTGTACATTCACTGTGAAAAATCTGTACATATAACGCCTACACATACTTAATTTTGACTCCATAATATTACCCACACTGCAGCTAAGGAAAGGATTGCACAAATGCTATTTCAGCTGACAACTCTTGTCTTGAAATCTTTATTACCCATGACCCCTTAGTGACTCAATAAATACCATAAACTCAAACAGAACTTCAGTGTAAATGAACTGTCACTCACACGCAGCATTACAGGCTTCTCCTCCTCCTTGTCAATTGGCTGATTGGTGCTGTGAACCCACGTGTTGGTGCACAAGTGTCTGAGGCGGACATACGAATTCCTGGAAAGACATTTTTATACATGTTTGCATATTGAATCACAAATTCTATAGGGTGCGTACTGTCACTACTAATGACTGCTAACACAGAGCAATATTCTTTTTTCTGTACTTAGCTATCCCTTAAAGGTACTAGCCCCTCGCTTTCAAACTGATGGACATTACAGAATCAAATATAAATAAACATACAATGGTTTAAAAAAAGTTTTTGGACACCCCATATATTTGCATGTATATTGCATTAAGAAGCACTCTTAGGTGAACTCTTAAAGTGCAGTTTCTTATAGTACAATCACAGCCACAATACTAAACAAAACCTTTAAAAAAGCCATTAAAAATTTAAAATTGATTGACCCAAAACTTTGAGTAAGGGGTCAATTTGGAAGATTTTAGTTCTGTTAGTTTTTCTTGTAAACAATAAACAAAAAAAATATCATTTGTGTTTGTTTGCATCTGTCTAATGCAGCCACACCTTCTGAAACACAAAAAAGATTATTCCACACATATTTCATGATAACATTTGAGATTGTGTAAAACTTAAAGGGTGTGTGAAAACTTTTTTCCACCACTGTATGAACGCAAGTCCACTTGCAACCATGTTGCATACAAGGTAGTGGTGGTGTATGAGTTCAAATCAGTATCTATAAGAAATCTGTCCTCACCAAACTTGCTCAGACACATCAAGTGGGAAATACCAGCACTAGTATCTGTTCCCTGCAATTTGTTGCTTTGATGTCCTTATCTGCGTCACCACGATGAACAACAACTGTAACTTCATCAGTCAGTCACACACTCTCCTGCACTGCCACGTATTATCACTTTATATTTTCCATGCCTGTTTGCAACTCATTATGATGACTTAGGATCCTGTGGAAGTCCCCTCATTGTTCTGTGTCTGCTGTTTGGTTTTCAGTGGAATGAGCGACAAACCAGGGACCATGCCATTTCTCTATAGTCAAGCATCACCAAAAACAGCAAAAAAAAAAACAAAAAAAAAACAACTAGGTGGGTTTGAAAACCATTACTACTCCATAACAGCTTTCCTACCTGGGCACTAGTGAGTCTCCCCCTCTCAAGGTGGTGGGGTCGAGCTCAAATATGGAAGAGATGTCATTTCCATCAGGAACCGACACTAGTGTGTACATGACTTTGTCCTGGACATTCCTCAATCGGGCTCGCAAGGCTTCTTGCTCCGAGTCAAGCTAAAGAGATGAAAATGAAACTAGATTAGAGATGGACAGCACAATCAAAACATCTTAAAACCACACACAAATGTTCTCTTTCAGTAACAGGGATGTCAGCAAAAGGGTTAAAAGTCGCTGTGGAAATATTTCTAGGAACTGAGTCAAGATACTGATAATGAAATACAATGGATTGAGCAACCACAGCTCAAAGACCCCATTTCTCAAAGAGCACAACCAGCTCTTTCTTCTGTAAGTTGAACTTTCCCAGAAAACTGGAGCAGTCTTGATTCAATAACTCAATAATGTTCGCCAGAAAAGGCTTACGGCGAAAGGCTTCGTCTAATGAGTCTGAGCTTCAGATGGACGTCAAGACTGGACACTAGTTGTTTCCTACTTCAATCAGGAGCTGTATTTTGAGACTTATATCAAAAGATTCAAATACAATAAATTTTTTCTTTTGCAATACTTCGGCTCCTGTGAGAATATTCTTATTTTCTTTCTGTTTTTTTTTTTTTAATGTAGTAGCGAGACAGTGAACTCAGCAGCAGACTGGCTGTGAATTGATTCACTTGTCACTGTCTGGTCAGCAGATGTGAACGGCTTCGTGCTGACAGTCAGTGAGCGGTGACACTCTGCTGAAGCTCCACTGAAGAGACACATTCACAGCAGAAGTCTGCCATCTGCTGTTCACTCAAATGTACCTTCTACACATTGTGCAAAAATACACTGAGTTCTTTTCAGCTGGAAAACTTTCAGATTTCTTTCTATACAATATTTTTATTTCATTTTAATGTTCTTATGCACTTTTTAAAAAATGTATTTACTATATAACGCAGAACCGTCTCTACCTATTAAATTTGCTACACTAATGAACTTGTCTAGATACTATAATTGTAAATTAGATAACTGATTTTTCTAAACCAACTACACCACCATGACAGAATTGAAAAATTAAAGCAATCACGTGTTCGTTTTCAAACATACAAGTCAGTTTAAGGCGTAGCTAAAGGACATATCTGATGTAAAATGACATGTTATCAGTGCAGTTGCTTTCAGTTCACTAAGCCTCTGTTTTAAAATTGTAGTTATTCATTGGACAGCAATGAACAAATTCTAACCTGAAAGACTTATTCAGTTTAGTTCAGATTGTTACTGTTATTTTCTACCCATCAAACAGACCAGTGTTTTTGCATTGTTTGCTTACTGAAGAGCGGGACTCCAGGCACTCCTCCTCATACTCTGGATTTACCTGCAAACATACAAAAGTTATTCAACACATAGTTTGAAAAACACATTTATTATAAAATAATTATATAACTATTGCATAAAATATCTTACTTCACTATAAAAATCTAAGTTGTATTGGCCTAAAAACAGCTTTCTAAATCCAAAAAAACAATGATTTCTAAAGCAACAGTGAATATTTCTGTCATTTTGCTCAGCAGTATTTTCTTTTGTAAATCTCTTCAACATTAACAGTATTTTCTAAAGTAGAATCTGCGTATATTAATATACAGTACACAGAAAAAAGGGTGTTTGGTTAGATTTCTGGTGACATTTGCTGTCAGCGTCACTTTGCTCCAATTCCATTTACTACAAACACAGGTTGCTGGTGGACGGACCTCTGCAGCCAGGTAGTGCCCAGTGGCCAAGTGTTTGAATCTAAACAGGCTGTTCCAGTATCCTGCGCCCCCTCGACATGGGTCATGCTGCACCACCTGACATCAAAGAAAACAACAGGCGATGAAATGAAACGAACACCAGGAAGCTCACAGTGCATCCAACAGCATAATCAGCAAAACCAGCTCTAAAAATACTCCTGCTCACCTCTATCTCCCACAGGGCTTTGCTGCTGGTTGCCGAGGTAGCTGACTGCCGTCCAGTAGTGCGAAGAAAAACATACTGCTTTTTTCTGTGATCATCACATGTGAGGAATTTCTCCTGCTCTGCATGAAACAACCGTACCACGTCGCCCTAGAAGGAGGAGGAAGATCTGTTTTTGTTGGAAATATTTAGCTTAAAACTAAATAATTAATGCACAAAAATCTTGCGAGTCCATAAAATGTCTGAAAACCTTCAAGACCTCTAGAGAAGCTGCTTGTTTGTGTTTCACTACTTCCTCATTTTTGGAGAGCGACCAACTATTAATTAAAATGTCTTCATAGTCATGCCAGCATTTCATACTTGAGGGATACCACTTGGCAGAGGTACATTTCTGTTTTTTTTTTTTTTTGGTGTTAAAGCACCAAACATGGAGCTTTTGACTAACAGATAAAACACAACCTCATTTGTAAGCTTGCACTGTGACAGAAAATACTGATCTGAGAACAAACGAAGTAACCAGCCCACTCAACTCTGATGAAGGACCTTACGCAACACCTACAGTCCAGTTGGAAAAGCATGCTTTGTTATAAAAAGAAAAATTCTATATATTTTGGAAGTTATCAAATGTATAGTTTTTACATAGTTATCATTGTTTATTGTCTATTTATGCTAATGACGGTTGTTATAATAATAGTAATTATTATAATAATATAGTTATTTGAGTAACATTATTAATAGTATTAATAATAACAATAATAATCCTATTAATCATAATGACAGTAATCGTAATAATCATAGTAAACTGTCATTCATTCATCCATCCATCCATTCTCTATACACCGCTTTATCCTCACTAGGGTCGCGTGGTGCTGGAGCCTATTCCAGCTGACTCGGGCGAAGGCAGGGGACACCCTGGACAGGTCGCCAGTCTGTCACAGGGCTACATATACAGACAAACAATCACACTTACATTCACACCTACGGATAATTTAGAGTGATCAATTAACCTCAGCATATTTTTGGACTGTGAGAGGAGGCCGGAGTACCCGGAGAAAACCCATGCATGCACAGGGAGAACATGCAAACTCCATGCAGAAAGATCCCAAGCCCAGTCATTCATTCATTCATTCATTTATTAATTTATTGTCATTATTTACTATTATTTGACAATTATTTTACTTGAGTTGTGTTGGACTTACAACTTAGATACCGCTTGGTAGAAAGTTTCCGATTTGTGCTCATGTTGAATATCTTCCTATTTTTCTATTATTTCATTGGACTGCCCATTAGTTTTATGTATGCTTGTGCATCTATTTCTTATGTATCTACTGCATAGGATATAGAATGGCTTCTGTACCAAACTACCATAAGAGTTTGCACAAAAATCACAGCAAGATCTGCCGAGACAAACCCCTTTCAGGATGATCTCCTGATTGTCGCTCCATTTCATAAACAAGACAATCTTCCAGCTGGTGTTACAGTTGACCGAGTTCACCTGCAAAACAAACAAGACGTTGGCGTGACTGTGAGTAACCTATAATTTCCTGACAGCAATCCTGCACAGTGGGAGCACCCCAACATCACCATCAGGGTGAAAGAGGCAACGTAATGCTTGAGGAGTTTTAGGGCAAGACAGAACACCTTTAAACCTTTCTACAGATAAACATCTTGCACCAGTGAACAAAGTTGAGTGCATATTTGTAAAGCTGCAAACACAAAATGTCGAATTGAAAATTAAAGAAATGCCCAACTTCCTTCCTTTTTTGCTACTTGAGGCCATGAATATTCATGACTTGTGATTTCATTCTTGATGATTACAGATCTTTCAACTGTTTGCACACTCATATATAAGAAACCAAATTAAATACACAATTGCCCCAAAACTGTCCTATCCTTTAAAATCTCAGTTTGTTTCTGTAATGTCCTTTGATAAAATACCCAGAGTAATGTTGCTAAGTAACACAGAGCTGAGTAGTGTTATGAGAGAGAAACAGGACGACTCTCCATATGTAATGTTAGATTCAGCTTTCCACTTGATTGTGCTGAATCTAGAGGACAGTAGAACCACACTGCAGCAGCAATGTACCGAGCAGTGTTTTTTTTTGGGGGGAAAGGCTATAATCAGTCAAACCTCATTGCATCCTGGATTATCCACGAGCTGGTGTGTGCTGGCATGAAGCGGCTGACCGGCATTCACTGGGTTCAGGACCACTTTGTCTCCGATCACCACCTGCAATTACACACAGAACACATATGATGAAAAACATACAGAAAAGAAAGGTTGTGCATTGTGTTTCCGGCATGATTAGAGCTGCCAAAGACAGATCAACAATAGAGTTACTTAAGAAGGTGGAGAGCTAATGGGATCGTGATGTCTAATCAATTCACCAAGTCTGTCAATAATGCACATACTGTTATCACTTTGATTTTTTTTCTGAAGTTTTCCTCAAATGCAGTCACTAATTAAGGTAAAAAGGATTCACTAAATTTAACTAGTGGGTAATCATTAGGAAAACGGCACATGTGCCTCCCTGTATATCTCTAACATCGACAGGTCAGAGAACATCAGTGTCCACTTGCATTGTCACCGGCTATTCTGAGCAGTCTTGGAGTAAATCCAAATATCTTTCTGTCCAAGGCCTGCTGCTTAGGCCTCATGCTATACCTACTTTGAGAGGAGCTTAACAGTGAATCCCGGTCTCTGCTGTGGTTCATTTGTCCTTGGGCAAACATCCCAATAGTTCCTGCTGCAGGGAAGAGGAGCTGCTGCCAACAAGAGCTTTGTGACCAGGTAAACTGGCTCGAGTCCCTCGAGGGAGAGATGTGGTCAAGCACAGGCTTCAGACTGAGTCTCATGAAGATAAAAAGACCTGCATCCTAAAGGTCTTCACTAGGACTGCAACCAGCTCTTGGTAAATTTGCTATCAAGTTTTAAATTAATAGATCAGTTTGAAGTGCCAACTGTATTTCCCCACAACCATAGGTGGTTGTGTCTTATGTATGTGAAATCTAGAGGTATTCAGGCTAGTTATGCAAAGAAAAACATCAGAATTATCAGTTTTGAGAAGCTAGAACCAACAGCTATTTGACTTTTCTGCTAGACAAAATAACTGTTTGACTATTATGTACATATCCATATGCAAATTCATCAAGAGTTGTACATTGTCTTTATGATACCTTTATTATATTCTTATTTTTCAGCCTTACTGTACTTTTTGTAATTCTGCTGTAATGTGTAAATTCTCCCAATGCGAGATCATTAAAGTTGATCTTATCTTGTCAAAAGATTTATATTCTGTGGCTTCATTCTACAGTCAGAATCTGTGCAAAGTAGTAATTTCATTCTAAAGCCAGGATTGAAAAATTCCAAAAGAAAAATACACGGCGTCCCAGAAACAGTTCAAACCTTTGCTTTGCTTCACACTGACTGACAAACAGCAGCCTATAGTGATCCCTCAGTGTACCATAACCACAGACTTATACATGCGATGACTCACACTGTCCCCAATGGAGCGGAGCTTGTAAAAAGGCTGAATGTAGAACCAGGAGCCCTCATTCCCAGCAGTGTCCAACATCACCCTCATGGCGTTCTTCTCTAAGAGAGCTGGCAGACGTTTGTTCACTGTCAGGTATTTGTTGCTCTTCAGGTGGAGGAGCTGAGCAGAATCAATAAACAGTGAAAGTAAGTTTCATTGAGACAAATTGATTAGACATGCTGAAATCTGATGTGGGGAGAAAGTGCACTGCCATCATTGTCAGAACTCCATGTGTATGTGTGTTGTGAAATATAAAATTGTTATGGATTCATCGATTACTTTGCTTTCAATATTTTCTGTATGTGTATCCTATCAATTTGTAGCTTGATTCTATTGTTATTGAGACTGTGACACAATATTAGTTTTCATTTAAGAACATTTGGTTTTAATTAATATTTGGAAACTTGAATTCCAACACATGACATGATGGAAATTTCTTGAGATGAAATCGTCTAAAATGATAGCTGTCAGTGCAATCACAGTTTAATCGGAATATGGTGGCAGTCTCAACAAAGTCTATCTGATTAAATACCAAGCGGCTATTTCTGAGGAACAAACCTGAATGACATTCCCATATTGAATTACAGTTCCAAGGAGTTTTTTGTTTTCAGAGTCATTTTGCTTCTTCTCCAAGTCGGCTGCATGCTGGGATGCAAAAGAGATAAAAGAAAAATTCAAACAATTAGGATGGTGAGTGTCACAGCTACAAACTGCAGCAGAGTTCACTACAACCCACATAGTAATGACTTAAGAAGCAAAACACGTCAATACAGAAGTAACAAAGTTCTTATCCAAAACATGTACGCTTCAGCAGAGGGGCTTTAGCTGAAGCTCAGGCTCATATCTCCATGGAAACACAGCGGAGATTGCAATCTTCCATTTTATGACTGTGTAGTCAGACAGCAGATTGCTTTAAATGGTATTGTATCGCAGCAGAACGAGAGAAAGGAGAGTAGAGGGCAGAAAGGTAAGACAGTAGTAGAAGTGAAATGCTTCAGAAGAGGCTATAAAAGGACTAAAAGGATTTGACTTGAGTAACTTCCACAATGTTTTGAAGAACTGGTCTTAAACTGTGGTGTGGGGAATGAACTTTTTAGGCACTCGCTGCATAGATTTGCATTTGTGTCAAAATCCTCATCAACATCTAAACTTATCTTTCTGCAAAAGTTATGTTTTTGTAGCTCTATGCTGTCTCTCATCTTTGGGGCACCGAAGACAGGCCTGTGTGTAGAGTGTTGGTCTGTAGTGACTGCTGGGAGCTGAACATGTTGTCACTTCACTCACATGGAGCTTGTTGAGCAGCACTGTGTCCGTGTTCCCTCCAGGCTTCGCTGCTTTCCAGAACTGCTTCTGTGCTGAGTAGCGATTCATGGGACACAGCCTGAACAGACAGTCTGCACAGAAACAGAGATCAGTGGAGACACAGATTAATCTACAGATAAAACTTTAGAAACAGAGCCAGGAGGAGAAAAATAAAGACAGACATTTGTAAAGATCAGTGACAGACAAACACATAAATGGACATAAACACAGATGTTTACAATCGACTGGAAAAAACAATGTGGAGGCGGACCACTGTGTTTATAGCTAACAATGATAAATGGGGTTTAAAGCAAACAAAAAGACAACAGAAATAGAAAATATGCTAATGCACTGTGAGTGAAGCCTGGAAAGGTCGGTGCTGCAGTGTGGGAGACAGGTCACCGCTACAGCTCGGCACAAAGCAACAAATGTCCGAGTTGCTAAAACAACACAACACAGAACGACACTAGTTTGACAAATTGGACCTTTTTGACAAATAAAGTGATGTATTCAATGACTAAATAAACGAAAAACATAAACACACACACTGCTTGTTTTCATTCACTTGTCCATGAACTGATCCATGCATGCGTGTGCTTGCACTTCAAACACATATTAATAATTCTGCTGAATGGAGATCAAAGGACTCAGTTTGCTGCAGGGAGGAGCAGCCAGGGACAGGACAGCATGTTTTTTTTCTGTATGATGTACAAGCATAGTAACATGTGGCTACATCCTGCGGTTGGACTGGGACATCTATGCGTCTGTGTGTGTTATGATGTGACAGGAATCAGCTGCGGTCAGTCTAAGTTTGTAACTGCAGCAACGATGAGACACTGCTGTCATCAATAGCCTCTGATTGCGCTGGTTATTTTCATAGACACTGTTAAAAAAAAAAAAAAAAAAACTCCCCAGGAGGGAAACCAGCCTTTTATTTGCATGTGGACACAGTTTTAACACGGTTCCTCTTCTGTCCCAGGAGAGTTCCTCTTTTGCTGCAAGCTACAACTGCAGCTCACAGGGACTTTTGCATTGGATGAAAGCAAGAGTTTAATTAGCCAATGCAGATTAACTTCTATCCCTGCAGAGTTTAACTTGTGCTTCCCGGTGACTCCTCCCGCCGAGCCCTGGCTTTACTCTGATTTCACCTCTCATCAGAGCACAGCTTTCTTCTCTGAGAGGGTGAAAAGAGAAGAAACAAGAACAATCTGTCCATCCTTCCCTCATTCTCTTTCTCTCCTCCTGCCCTCACTGCAGCAACATGACCAAATAAGGCCAGCAATGAGAAGGGGAGTGGGACGACAGAAAGAGAGAGAAGAGGGTGGGGACTCCCTATCTTCCCCCTCCTTCGATATGCTGTCATCCCTCCTTCTCCTTTCTGAATATCTCTAACCACTTCACACACCATTTGTTCGCTCAGAGTTAATAGTCTCTATCTCCTAAATCTTCCTGTGGTTCCCTCTTAAGCTCTTTCATCAGATCTGGTTTACTTTAGTTTGACCCAAAATGCGGTTAGAAAAACACAGAAACGGAAGTGAAAGAGAAATGAGGAAGACAGGAAGAGAGTAGAAGAATGTGAAACAGACAGAGAAAGAGCACTGAGAGGATAAGAAAAGGGGAGAATTGGAGCTATCCGGTGCTGTAGATGCAGTCAGAGTGTCTGTTTATGTGCTCCACATACATTCGCACGGCTCATACTGGCTGTGCATCTAACTGACAAGTGTCAATGAACAAATGCAAACTGGAAGCTCCTATTTGACAAGTGAGCCGCCCTGTGATAGAACAAATTCATTTCTATCATACTCTAAACACACAATCACAACATGTTAAGTAAGTGTTGCATGTGACAGATGAACACTTGGCTCTGCCTTTAATCTACCCTGAGAGGACACAGGTCAGTTATAAAGAAATCTGGGAAGTTTTTGTTTGTTTGTTTTTTACAACACAGAAGATAAGGTGGGACTGGTCTAGAGGGCAGAAACCTAAAACACCTTTCACTACCAGAAACCTGTACAACTTGTTCTATTCAGCACCTGCATCTATTTGAGGTCATAAACAAAGCTGTTTTAGATATCAGGTGTATCATGTAGCCATGAGGTACAATATCTTCGATTAAACGGTCAAACACACTGAAAAGACAGCAACAATTGTCAGCATTTTTAATCTCCACGTTAGTGTTTGGCTATTATTTTTGCATCAAAACATCAAGTCAAATTCCTCAAGTGTAAAGTTACTTGGCAATAAATCATTCTGATTCTGATGTTACTAGGGCTGTTTGTAAGTCTTATAGAACAAGTCTAAGTCATGTCTTAAGTCATAACACATTCCTTCTTCAGGTTAAAACTTTGAAATGTCAAGTGACAGCACTTTGGCCAATTTATCAGACTTCACAGGCATGCGACCAGTTGAGATCCCTTTCTTTGGAACAAGAAGCTTATGTAACTAAAACACTAGGCTGTCTTTTAATCTTTAGATTTTGTGAACATTCAGATTTGAGCGTTTTTGCATGTCTCAAGTCAGTTCAACCATATGGGAAGTCAAATGCTTCATAGCAGCCAGATCATGACTCTAAGTCTCCAACTACAGCTGCAATTATGACTAAGTCTTAGGTACTATATGCTTGAGAGGACACAGTCAAAGTACATTTAGACGATGCATGACTAAGCAGGACATTGAACCGTTACTGGTCAGTAGGCTGAAAAGAGATATTTTACAAATCAGTACATGTCCACACATGAATGCACTCTTATGCAGAGTTTCATAATGACTGCATGTTAAATGACGCATAATAATTAAAGTATCATTCCCAAACATAAATAACTCCTTTTCATCAAAATGAGCAACATCACTCCCTCACACACAAACCCACTGTTGAGTGATGAACGGACCGCAGAGGAGGATCGTGTTAGATTCTGACACGATTTCAACAGGAAATGAGTTTTAAAAACTTAGCTGGGTGCTAAATACATGCATGACAAGTGTCAGCGTCTTGGCAAGAAACATGACATGATTACTTTTTATGACTGTTGTGGATAAACACAGCTTTGAAAGTGACTCCACCATTTAATGTGGCAAAGTGTTGGGTGTGGATACCTAAACGAAGTGTGAAAGTGACACACCAAACAATTAAATAATTAATGGCTTTAACATTCAGACATGCAACAATTCTCACTTTTCATGTGAGAAGATCTGATGAAATAAACCCCCTTCAAATAATCTAAGCACGCTACTATAAAGGATAGCATGCCTTATTTTTGTTAGAAGTTTGTCTTTTCCATTTAAATTTATTAGGCACTTGCCAATAAAAAAAAGTGTTTTGTGAGCTGAGGAATATCATGAAAATCCATCGAATTCAGTACATCTTGTTCATGGTTTCCTTTTATGCATGATTGTATTGTTGTTCACTAGTTTATTTGCAATATTTTATCTGCTGATGAACTGAATGAGTGAAATTATGGCTGGTCTGTGTGTTATTCATGCTACAAATACCAGCTCTTTTGACATTAAGAGCCCAACACAAAGCTATTAAAAAGTTTTACAGTCACTGACAAACTGGCAGATTTAAGAGGGTCAAGAGGAAGATGTGTGTAGCCCTGGCAATCATAAAAACTATAAAGGATTGTAAAACAGGCAGAGATGATTTATCTCTGGGGGAAGTTTTATTAGAGAGCAAAACTGCCACGATGCTTTCTGCGTGGCAACACAGGGCGGTCTAATCCTCCTTGGTGAGTATTTTAATAGTCGATTTGTTAAGTTCAGAACAAGTGAAGAACCTGAGATTCAAGTTTCCAAGTTTTATCTCCTCTTAATTGTCTGTTATGTTTTCATAAAAGCAACTACAGCAAATCACAGAAGACCAAAATCCTGGTATGCTGTGCCATGCAAAACAAAGAAGTCTACAGCGCAGGGAATCCTGATCTACCCTGCAGCAATTAGACGCTAACACTGCAAAATATTCCTTCTATTCTGCGCTAAGTCAAGAATATCTTCCGATGATCTGACTTGGATAAACTGACATTTACTCAGAGTTTCTTATCCTGTTGGAGATATTATAGATTAAGCAACTAATAACTTGTAGTGCGTATAAGACAATAAATGGGTCAACTGTCAACTGCTCCCCTTGACTATTTCCTGCAAGACTTCTCCTCGCTCAATAGAAACGAGAGCGCTATGTCTGATTACTAGCAGAGAAAGGGACTAAAGACAGAACAGTTTCTGGTGTTTATCCCAGATGAACCACCCAGCTTCTCTGCAGTGTGTCTCTGACAGCAGCAGTGATTTGGACTGTCAACAGATATGCAGGGATAAAGAGTTCATACCCCAAAGCGTGTTGAGTTGTGTAAGGGTTAAATATCCTAGTGCATATGCTAGAGACATCTGTGGAAATTAAGTAAAAAGTTGATATGTGCGAGTGTGGCAGACATCAGGAAACACAACAAGGAGGCACTGTCCACCATAATGGCATTCACATGCTACTAGTTCACCAGTGAAGTAACGACAAGACTCGCAACAAACAGAGAAACCAGCTCTTACTGTTCAGCTTTCTTTAAAAGCAAGGGATACTTTAATGCCCTCCTCATTCATGCATTGTTTCAGGTTTCTCAGCCACTACAAATCACTGTTCTATTCCTATATACAATTAGTCCATCTACTATACTGAAAAAAACACATCCATTATGTTATAGGCAGGTCAAATTGCGCCACAGCGTTCAAATCCACCCACAAACAAGCAAATTATATGAATGAATCAGATTTCGTTGCGACTTTCAAAAAAATAAGCGAGATAGTTCGATTCAGAGATTGTATTTAATAAGTCAAGGTAAGAGACTGTTTTCTGCACATGCTAGAAGTATACTTTTGCAGAGGAACAAATAAATGTTTATGCAAAGCTACAGCAAGACAACTGTTATGGGCAATCACAGTCCAAATTAAAATTTTAGGTTGCAGAATACCATACACATACTGTATAAATGGGCTCACAGTGGAGATAATGCACACAGTAAATCATCAAGCAATGACTGATCCAACTTCATTCATGAGACAGCTGAGAAGAAAACGAAGCTAATGACACAGTGACAATGTCAGCATGCTGATGCTAAGCTAGTAAAAAGTTCACTATGTTAAGTATTTTAGCTACCTTGCTAGTATGCCATCATGTTTATTGGTAATTAGCACCTAAATAAAGTGTACCTGAGGTTAATGAGAATGTCATGAGTTTTACATGTGTTTGGGCATACATGAAACTATTGCAAAGATTATTATTTTTGGTCCAATGAAGTTGCAACAGGAAAGCCATCCTGAGTCATCCAAGATTGTCTGAACCACACTAGTCTCTAAGTCATTAGGATTAATTGTCTGAAAACACTATATGCTCTACATCTACCTGACATCAGGTTGATGCTGGTGCACAAACAAAAATGAGCTGCTAGCAGAGAAACATCGCCAAAGTCATCGGGATTCTTCCTTCAGCAGGATGGTTTACTGTTTCAAGCTCCACAACAACATATACAGTCCCCAGACATTTGACAAAAAGCTAAAAACTCAGCCTCAGAGTGGAGCAAAAAATAGTTGATTGCTAAAGTATTTCGGATTTACCCTGAGTGTAGCCCAACTAGCTAAATCTAAATTCATCTTAGTCTATCTAAGAGTTGAAGAGCTTTTTCAGTCTATCAGTTCACACTGGTAGACTGACAAGCATAACACCAACACTGTCATCCACTGTTGACATTATCTAAAAATATAAAATCGATACAAGCTGTACATCATACAAGTATAAAAGCACCAGCTGCCTTTGAATGTGCCACCTGAAATTCTACAACACATGAGCCAGTCAGAAACTCAACTTTAAAGTGGAAATGGGTCAAAAAACGATAACGGAATAGGTCAACGTGGTATCAACAAGTGATCAAACATACTTATACGAGTACAGGTTGCTCAAGTCAACTAGACACGTGACAGGTTAGTGTTCCCTCCAAAGCCCTGATTATTGACATTAGACACAAATACAGAAATATTTTATTAATTGAAATATGGTTTCTATATAGGCAGCACAGTGGGTCAGTGATTAGCACTGTTGCCTCACAGCTTGAAGACCCTGGGCCTAATTCTAAATTGTCTGTAGATGTGAGTGTGCTTATTTGTCTCCATGTGTAGCCCTGTGATAGACTGGTGACCTGTCCAGGGTGCCTTCACTCTAAGTCAGCTGGGATAGGCTCCAGCCCCCCTCGGGACCCAAATGAGGATTAAGCGGTATATAGATAATGAACAGATGGATGGTTTCTACATAGATGCACAAGGACTAAGAGCATCTAATTCTACCAATTACAAACATGCATTTACATTCGAGTATGTCAATACTATATAGCTGTATAGCTATTTCGATATGCTTAAATAGGCTTAAATGTGCATTTCCATTATTCAGTCTTTAGAAAAAAGTGACTGCTATGACCATTTTGCAACAATACACCACCCAAAGTATTTGTGTCAATATGTGAGGACGATGATTGATGGTTTAATAAAGAGGATGACATCTGAACAATGCAGCATTGAAATTACACATCAGCTTCTACATACAAGCAAAAACAGCTGCCACCACAGCAACTTCAACTTAGACAATTGGTCTGACATCCAAATAGCTGAATGACAGAGAATAAATCTCAGCAATGAAGAAGGATATCGCAAAGCATTGTTACAGCGCTGTCTCTGCTGCTCAGTGCACTCTGCTGAACTCCGAGCAGCATTTCAGATACTGTACAGGTGAAACGCAAAGCAAGGCCGATGTCTCTGTGTTTGCAGACAGTAACATGAGTGAGAGTGGATTGTGTGGGGGGGTGCTTGTGTTTACATTAGAAGGAAATGTTGAGCATACCTCAGCAGTGACAGTATGACCCAGTGGACATGGCTCATCTGGCTTTACAGCGTCCACGTAGTAGGGTTATCACCGCACAACTGTTTCTCCCTTAAACAGCTGAGTAACCTCTCAAATGAGGAGGAACAGAAAAGCGTTTGGTCTGCAGAAGACACTGGGAGGACTCGAATTGAGCAATACCCCACGACGTTTGGAGAAAAAATAATCCAGATCTGTTAGCAGACTTATCCAGACTGTGTTTGTGGATGCTTAACCCTAAAAACCCCGTTTCTTGTTCGCTTTAATAATGTTTCACACTTCTCACGGGTTTTGTATGGCGACTTCCCCAACTTCCTCAGTGGGCTGTAAGAGTGGCCCAGAGCTAGCCTAGCCATGCTAAACCCATGTTTCTGACGGCACAAGGGTCTAGGGAAGCTCGACAGGGAGGGAGGCGGGCTAAAAGGTTGTCTATCAAATCCCTCTGCAGCAATTGGGTAGGTATACAACCAATCAACGCAACGAATAGGCTGACGTAGTTCCGAGAGCACCGGCGGATTGTGGCTAAGTCCCATTAGCTTCCCAACCAGCCGAGCCAACTGGTATATTAAGGATTTGCCATATCCCGTCGGCATAAGTCCAAATACGTCTTTCTTCTCAATGAAACACTTAAGTGCCGTCCTTTGTTTATCTTTCAAGTTGAATTTTAGCTTCAAATCTTTCAGGGCTGTGGCCAAAGCGGTCCGTGTACGTCGCCGTCATTCTATTTTCGATTTGGGGTCAAAACACCAAAAACGGATAACGGCCGTTTCCCGTTTTTCGTTTTCAAAACAAAAATCGGAAAACGGAAAACCAATCCGTTTTCCGATTTTCTTTTTTCAATAAAAACGGATATCAAAAAACAAATTAGAAGTTAAATTTCATTTTTTGATATCCGTTTTCTAACTACACTTTTGCAAGACAAACATCAGAAATGACGACGTACACGGACCCACTCTCCTAGAACCAAATCAAAACATAAATGTTGTTAACCCTTTAAGCTGCAGTCAATTCCAGCCATTTTCAGTACAAAAAAATCGCTAATATTCTATTTTTAAATAAAAAATATGACGAGACATACAGGGAATATTGGACGGGCATCGCCAGGTGCATTTCCTTGAAAACGACCTATTCTTGGTAAATATACCGACTTCAAGACATGTTTTGGACAAAATATTTTACTGACTTGTTTTGTCTGGATGTCCAAGGTTGGATTATGGCCGTTTTTTGTGGAATATTTTCATCTGTGTGTAATAATGAACCCGGAAATGTGAGTCACGCTGTGTACGTTGAAGCCGTGTATAGAGAACGGATGGATGGATATTCGTTGTTTGTCGGACAAATGTGTTTATATTACCCGCTGTGGTAATCACATCTGAAAGTGGTTTATACCGGCGGATTCATGAGAATCTAAGCTTTCCATCAGCGTATAGTGTTTATATACTCACGTTTGCAGCCCTCGGACATTCTTTAAATTCCTTTGCAAATTAGTAGGTGTACCGCCGGCGGTACACTGAAGTTTTTAAACTGCACAAACACATAGTGCTTCTCTTACATGTTAACGTGCTTGGTGGTAGGGTCCATGCAGGGATCTTACCCTTAACCCTGCCCTCACAAGCCTTGACATTTCTTGATGACAGGTAGCCGGTCATCATTTTGCGGCCAAATAATGATCCAGTCTGGAAGAACATTTAATGTTGAAAATTGTGTATTCTGAGCTCGAGCACCCAGAAGGTGGCGATGTTCACATTATTACTATGACAGTCAGATATAGTGGATGAGATTGTTCACAAAGTATATAAAAACTAGGCATGCAATTATGATAGACCGCTTCGGCAGTGCTGTTCTGACTATTACATTTATTTCTTAAGTCACCCTGCTAGTCCTGTGAATAAATAAGACAGCAGTGAAATCCATTGTACCCGATTTGCTTGCTCTTTGGGGTAACTCTTGTAATATTGGGCTATAAAAATAATAAAAAATAAAAAACGGATATCAAAAAATGAAATTTAACTTCTAATTTGTTTTTTGATATCCGTTTTTATTGAAAAAAGAAAATCGGAAAACGGATTGGTTTTCCGTTTTCCGATTTTTGTTTTGAAAACGAAAAACGGGAAACGGCCGTTATCCGTTTTTGGTGTTTTGACCCCAAATCGAAAATAGAATGACGGCGACGTACACGGACCCAAAGCCGAGTCGAAAGATAACTGTTTATTGTGCGCTGGTTGTTTGTCAGAATCGTCACGCCTCTGTCGTCACTTCGTTACGCCCGCCTTCTGACTCTACACTTCATGGTGATTGGTCCGGCCAGTTTTAGGAGAATCCAGCTTCCTTATGGAGGGTAACTAGCATAGACATATATACGTAGACGCCTCATTGACTGCGGCTGCCCACTCGAGCGATGTGCCTGCAGCGCCGCCATCTTGGACCGGGGCCAGCCGAGGCAGCGGTGCATAGACATCTATGGAGGAGAGAGGTACTGCTGAATCTAAAAGTGGAATTATTCGCCGAATTTTGAACCGATTGCCAAACTGTTTGATTTTTAGAAACGTCACACGTGTAGCTACTATACAAGGTGCTCGGATATTTCTTTACAATGCAGGTTTTGCCATACTGCTATTATTACTACTGTTAATAATAATAATTATTATTATTACTACTCTTAATATTATATCAATTATTACTATTATTACTGCGATTATTACTATTATTTTTATCATTATTATTACTGTTATTATTACTATTATGTCACGTGTATAAATCACGTTCTTTGGGAAAGCTTAAACATGTGAGAAAAGTAGCCAGAGATAAAGAATTGTCTACAACAAAAATAGTTCCATCATAAATCAGGGCTATTAGATCAATCAGATGCTGTATTCTAACCCACCAATTACTGCAGTAAGTTGCTAGGAACGCTAGATTCATAACATCGAATTTTAAACAAAAAATGTCTCAGATTAGTTATTTAACCGGTAAGCAGCTGTGTAATACACAGGATGATGTAGAGAGCTGGTTAGATCATGGGTAGAAGCCAGACACGGAGCTGAGGGGTTCTATCCGTCTTCTCGGCGTTTATTTCACTCTAGCTATGACAACCTGCTAACAATATATTATTCCTTACATACATCTTACATGTGAAAAGTAATCCCACGAGCTCTTGTTTCCTTACAGCGCTCATTAGAGCATCCATAGGCTGAACAGAAGTCCGGCATCTAAGTGTTGAGTGGCAAAACCAGCATTGTAAAAAAATATCCGAGCACCTTGTATAGTAGCTACACGTGTGACGTTTCTAAAAATCAAACAGTTTGGCAATCGGTTCAAAATTCGGCGAATAATTCCACTTTTAGATTCAGCAGTACCTCTCTCCTCCATAGACTTCTATGCACCGCTGCCTCGGCTGGTCCCGGTCCAAGATGGCGGCGCTGCAAGCACGTCTCTCGACAGCCTATGAGGCGTCTACCTATATATGTCTATGGTAACTAGACCCACCCTGGCAGAGAATTAAATTCTTTGCTGTGGGTTGTGTAGCGCGGCTAGGCTAGCCCAGAGCCCTATTAAGCCACAAATAAATCATTTTAAATCATTAGCTGTAGAATAATTTGAGGGATGAAAAATTGAGAGGACATCTCAGAGATAAAGCTCCTAATATGGCCTCATCACAGCTTTGCATTAGCATGTGTTTTAATGCACATATAGAACGTAAACATAAAAAAATGCCTTGTCAGCTCAGTTCAGAGTCAGCATGCAATGATTAATGGTAATCGTGGTTCATAATTAAGTCTACTCAGAGAAGTTAAAATGCACATTAAAAAGTCTTAACATGGTCTTGTTACACACTAATGTTTCACAGTACAATAAATAAAGGAATGAAAGGTGCTGCTAGCTACTTTTAATAATGGCCATAAATGCAAAAAACATCATTTTCATAGTTTTCTTCTCATAAAGCATGCCTCTGACTGGAACCATGCTCTGAATTTTCAAAGCTCCTATCAGTGTCCATTGCAGGAAAAAATCTGCCTCTTTGGGTGACAAACACAGGTTTTATGGTTATGGTTTATGGTAGAATATCAGAGCAGACAGAAACATTGACATTTTTTAACACCATCATATAACTAGTTTGTATTATTCTATCAAAGCAGGGCTATACAGTTCAAGACCATATGTAGATATCAATGAGCCTACCAAAAATCAGGACTCTAAATACATTATTTCTCAAGTTATGATATTGCAAATACTGATTCAGAAATTGGTGCGAAGAAAAAAAAACGCAAACTTTTTTTTACACGTTTCACTGACTAACATACGTATTCACAGTAAAAAAATATAAGACGGTCAGGCGTGAACTGAATTTAAAATTTGGTGAAATGAGTAGGAATTACCCAAAAGTATTTTTTTTACAGACATCCATCTTACTGTATGTGTACTCTAGGTGTTATTTTCTTGTATATTAATTTGAAAAAACTAGATCAAACAAAAGATATTTTGACATGTCACGATAAAGCATGGGTGTCAAGAACAAAAACAAAAATGGTCAAATTTCATCTATCTGCTTCAGTTTCAGGAATCTGGTGCAGTTCACTTAAATACAACTGAGTCACTGTTAACTGTCAGTAACAGAGGTGCCTTTCCTTGTGACTTATAAAAATCTCTGCTGTGAAAAGGTCTATTTCTGTTAAGTATATATTCTATACAAGTCGTATAGTCTTGGGATGCACATTTGATTGAATTAATAATAACACTGGCTTTGTCTCATTTAAGTGTCTTAGCAAGCGAGCACAAGACCGGGGTTCTGCAACTGACACAGCTTAATGGAATGTAGCCACTGTTGATGCCATCAATTACACCTGTGTTTGACAAGTTATTAGGCCTGCTGTGCAAAAAACATTCACAAATTTGTGTGAAGTCATCTGCAGGTGCCCTAAAATGCATTCAGTGAACGCAAATATTAACTGTGGTATTCACTTCCAGGAGTTCTCTTTACAAAAGGACCAAACATATCTTTGCAAAAGCGTACAAGTCGGTTTAAAAGCAAGAGGAGCAATGATAAAATAAGCACTGTTCATTTTAAGAAGGGTACTCCAGAAACTGCACTTTTGTAAAGTTGCCAGACTTCATACAGATTATAAACAGAAGATCAAAACTGAAGCAGCAGAGCCAAAGATATCCAGAGTTTTAGTCCACAGTATGGGACAGACCAGAGGCATTTTTTCAGCTGATCCTCCCTGTCTGTAGAATGACTTGCTGATTTCTATCAGTCTGCACACCTCAGCTTTGTGCCACTGTTACAAAATGTACAGTCCCCCAAGTCCAACATAACCCTCATATTATAATAAGTTGTAATATTGTCAGACTTGACAAAACCTTTCCAGAACAGCCACTATACAACTGTTTTCACAGGCAAAATAGCAACCTACACTATAAGTAAACTGACCTTTAAGGGTAAAATTTCCCTTTAATTTAAAGCTCTAGTTTGACAGCATGGGTACGTTCCCTCAAAATTATATTATTGTTACATCACAGATCATGCATGGCTTCACTGTAACCTTCTACAGTTGCATAAACATCCAGATTTACCCATTTCCACCTTCTTCTGCTGTCCAGTGGACATCCAGAGCTCTCACAGTGGCATTAAGGCCTCTTCTGGTCAACACCAGCTGACATGGTGAAGGAGTTACCAGCACCAGTTTCACAGCAGTCATAGAACATGTACAACATGCTGTAGAGATAAGAATTATTTTCTAATTTTACACAGCATTGAAAATAAATCATTTTAGAAAAGCAGAAAGACAGTTGTACCATGTATTTTCAGCATGCTCCAATTTAATTTGAAATTTGGGAAAAACACTTGGTGTCCTGCAGTGGGTCAGATTCAAAACAAGACGTTTCGTTTGAGTGTACTTTACTTTGTGATGAGTTTTATGAGTGGGTCGAGGGAAAACCAAGTGTGGGAGGATGGAAGATTAAATGAGATAAGTGAGCCAGCAGCAGCTCCCTCACTAAAACCATGCGCACTGCTGAAAATAGTCAAACTAACTATTCTAATTCATTTCACAAGTGGTTTAGACTGACCATGGCCTACAGATGCACATATGTTGCCCATGTCCAGCTCAATCATCACATTTCATTATCAGTCAGTCAGGACATTCACAGCAGGGGCAGATACACAACGTAAAATGATTTATTTGTTTTGACAATTTACTATTTTTATTATTATTATTTCCTATTATTTTACAGATTTTCTTTGTTTTGTTTAATTAAAGACAGTAACTACTAAAATAACAGAAAAAATATTTGTTTACATTCATTTACATTGTAAACCTAAAAGAATTGACCAAAACTGTGAATAATGTCCACATCAAAAGTCTCAGTTTGAACAAATGGTAATTCATTTCTTAGTATTTTACCATGACATTAATTTTTTAACAGTATTTAAGTTAACAAAAATACTATGATATTACAGACATTTGCTTTTTTGAAAGAGAATACATGTATATTAAGGACTGACAAATGAGAAATAATTCTCAGATTTGGTAAATTACAGACAATAACTTGTAAAATCACAGAAGAAAGTATCAATTTTCAAATTGACTCTAAAATCAGATAGGCCCAAACATTACAGAACCTCCACATCAAAAATCTGTATTTTTACAACTAATAGTTAATTCTTTTGCAATGTTTGAGCACAAAATTACACTGTAATCAACTTCTTATTTTTTTCCTCTGGTTTTAGTTTTCTATAATTTGAAATAATTTTTGACATTTTTCTAGCACCTTGCTCTCAGATTTTAACATCTTTTTAACTAACTGAACTACTGAATAAAAGATGACGCTCAGCTAAGTGGTGAGGATGGTGTGAATGGGACACTCAGTCCAAGTTTAGTCCAGAGAATAAACCTGACAGTTGCACTCAGCAAAAGAGACAAAGAGAAAGAGGCAGACACTGGTCTTTGGTAGAGGTATCGGTCTGTATTCTGTGTTTATCTTGCTGACAGTGATTGTCTCCGGGGGGAGATAACATGTCCGGAGACACTAGAGACCCACTGAAAGCTTAACTGTGCCGCTCATTGCTGAGATCAAAGCTCTCTACTTTCTAAATGCTGTGCAATCTTCTTTACACTCTTGAGACGGCAGATATCATCCCAAATGCAAAATGTGAGTGTGCGCACATGGAATGCATGCGATCCAACACACTTTAAAGCCAAACTGAAAGACTTCAATCAAGCCGACTAATAAATCAAAGGCCAATATACAACATCTAAGAAGTGTGTGGCCAGTAGGGCTGCAACTAACGATTCACTTCATTGTTGATGATTTTCCCGATTAACAGATCAGGTGTTTGGTCTTTACAATGTCTGAAAATGGTGAAAAAAATGTCAGTACGTTATTGCAGCTCTAGCAGCAATTTACAAACTCCAAAGCAACAGTGCAAAAATCTTCAAACAATCCATGACATGGTGTTGGAAGTGATGATTAATTTTTTTAAATTATTAAGACATCTGACAATCATTTCCTAAATTAAAGCCATGGTATGAAAATTAGAGCAAATATAAAGAGCAAAAGCCTTTAACAAGTTCCAACAGCGTCACATGATGCCCAACTGTCCAAAACTCAAAAATATTTAGTATAAACAGAGAAAAGCAGCAATTTTTTACTAATAAGAATCTGGAAACACAGACTGAATGAAATATTTGCACAACAATGACTTGACCTGATCAGTTGTCCTCTTAAAAATTGCTGCTGACTGTGATTACAATAATGAAGACAGAATTAGCTTATATAGTTCTTAAGCTGTTTAACATGTAGTGGAGAGTTTTGACTTTAAAACTTTATTAAAAGCAAGCATTTAACACCGGCATTTTTCTAAAATATACGCCTTCCAAATCTACTCAACATAATGAAGCTACAAAAGGCTGCATTTTTCAGTCAAATTCTTACTCAGCAGCAGAGATTAAAAATGCACCTTCATTCTATTTCTTACATTATCAGTGAAAGCTGAACCACACAGGCCTTCAATACACTCATAGTCTGTGTACAATATAGAGCCAGGCCTCTCCCCAGGGATATAAACCTCCAGTCTGAGAACCGAGGGTCATGAGTTCCACATCCTGTAAGGGAGCTAAGAATAGAGTTCACCCAAAGAAACAGCTCAAGGCTTTAATTTAAAAAGCATCTTCTCAAATGTGTTGTTTTACAACAAATCAGCATCAGAGCTGATTCTGTCCATCTGCCTCTATCTCCACAGATGTGTGCCTGCAAGCAGCTAAGAAAAACATGCAGGGATGCATGAACACACACACACACACACACACTATTAACACTGACAAAGGCAGGCCTGTTTGAAGTCCAGAGGGTTGAGATATTGTGGCTGTCACCAAAGAAACACAGCATAACACATTCAGCAGCGTCTCTCACACAATCCACAGTATAAACAGACAGAAGTTAATGCTATTTTGTCAGGAGGAAGAGGAGAGTTCACTCTGTTCCTCTTACCTCGGAACTTCTTCGGAGGGTTGTTGAGGTCTCCAGCATCAGGTTGGACCACGCAGCGGTCATCCACCAAGCTGCAAACACGGACACATTATTACATACATGGTACAACACACACATAAACTTTCTAACTAGGTAGACTGAGTTTTATGTATGAGATATCAGTGTTTTGTGTGACATTTTCCAGTCATGACATGATGGCAAAAAAGTTGTTCAGATAAAAAATGGACAGCACTAATTATATATATATATATTATATTTTGATATTTATAGATAGTTAATGAATATAGAAAATATAAATTATTTAATAACTTTTCATTAGACACATCTCAATTTGATCATCTCCACACTGTGTTTGCTCATTTATTTAATGTAGTGAAAATCAAAAACGTCCTAATTCAAAATGTATTTATTTTATAAATAATAAAAAATAAATAAATATGAATTCTCTGAATCCTAAGCAGTCAAGCAAATGGTCCTAAAGAAGGAAAAAAATTGAAAGTGGAATGTCTTTTATTGTTAGCTTTACAAACTTTGATAAAAATTAGAATCTACATGCACAACAGTTTCCCAAGGATGTTAGCAATACTGGAAAAAACAGGGGTTCAACATGCTATAGATCAGCAATTTGACTAGACTAACTTACATCTTTACAACTTGTACAAAGAACTAGACGTTTTTCACACTGCTCTGCACATTAACACTAGAATAATTTATCACCTTGCTGATTGTATCTTTCGTCAACTTATTGACAACTTGCTCCTCTGTATGATATCTTCAAGCCATGTTGCATTTATTTTGTTGATGTTGTTTGTTTCATTTTCCTTTAAGTCCCTATTGTCATCGCCTCTCTTTTCTGTGTAAACACAGTTTGTAGTTCATCTGAAAACTCTGAACATCTGTATACAAGGAGTGCAGTATTTTGGGGGGTTTCCGGGATCTGGTGAGAATTTACAATGACATTTAAGTGAAAAATCTAAATTCAAAGCTTATTTTTGGAATGTTTTTTCATGATGGAACTGTACATCACATATGGTACATTCACAAACTGCCAAAAAGTGAAGAATCCAAGGATTCTTTCCGTTTGTACAGATTCTATGTCTGATAAACGATGCCATCATGGTGAGAAAACATGGCTTTCAAACCTGCCAGAGGTTTTCGGGGTTGTATGATAAATGACTTCATTAATGAACAGCACTTTTGTTTTTGAATATTTTGATAGTCAAATTAAACAGCAGTCGGACTGCATTTTCAGCACAAAACTAAGCATAGCTGTACAACTGGATCTCTGTCATATGTGCATGTAAACGAGTTTGTGTTAAACAAAGAACTGGGCAAAGCAAAGCATTCCCAGCAGAAGCTTCTGAGTGTAAAAAACTTGATAGACATTTCCCACTTTTAGTGACACAATTGCAGCATGCGCCCCCCCCCACAATAAAACAAAGACATATTCTGGATTAGATGACCAGTGGGCAGACTGGAATTTCTGGTGACAAATTTAGCTTTTACTGGCTTAGAATAACACTTGTCTGGAAACAAGCCAAATCCCACATCCATTTCAGGCCTTTTCCAGAAGAATGTCTGCAGTTGTCCAAACAGACCGGCCTGCTCCTGCTGCCTGTACACCTCAAGGAACAAAGCTCTAGACTTGGGTAAAAAGTCAGCGTATATAAGAAGGTACCGTATAGGATGAGCATGTGGTCATATGCAGGTGTGGATGATGCATGTTATGTCAACATCCCTCTCAGTGTGGTCAGTCATTAACAGGAGGTTATTAGTTACACCTCTGCACAAACAGCACAGGTCCTGCTGCAGGCTCACTGTACAACGCAGCATTTTCGGCATTTTTAACCTTTGATTTGCTCATGCTACCAAACAGGAGCCAGGAATGCTGCTCGTGTGGAGAACTTCTGATGTTCACAGAGTTTTTTTCTCCTCTTAACGTGGTGTCTTCTTCCTCAAAGGGCTGATGATCTGGAGAATGCTGCTGAGTTGGTGTTTGTGCGTGGACAAGATGGATCCTGGCCAAAAATTGCCCTGACAATTTTGTAAATAAGTGTGCTTCTAGCATGTGTGTGTGTGTGTGAATGTGGGAAGAGCTTGAACTCGAGAAAAGGCCACAATGTCTCTATAGTGACTCAGTCTTTGCTGTGGGTCATTCCATTTTTCATGAGCCGGAGGGGGGGAGGTCCGGGACACTGAGCTGATAGCCCTGATACCGATACCAGCGCTAGGCACAAAGAATTCACCTTCTTCTGAACGTTGTGTGGTTTACACCAGCAACACATTAATGCAAACCGCAACTTATTGCATTATTTACATGTAGAACAAAGGAGGAAAGGTTAAATGTGAATTATTATTGTTTTGTGATTTATTTAAGGCCAGTGTATCAAGCATTAGGCCATTCTGCCATCCCTACAGGCGGAGTGCTGATGAATATGCATCCTACATGTAGAAAATCAGCACCGGCTCTATTGTGTTTCCTATGTGAAGTAGAACTGATGGATGAAAACAATGCAACATTCCTGTGACTGTGTAGGTGGATGAGTGGCTTGTAAATAAGGTTTTTACCATTAGCAGCATCTCACTGTGTTTTTCTTGTCGCTCCACCCTCCACATCCACTCCTGTCACTCTCACAAACTTTATCCTTAACTGTGCATGAGCCGCCTCTACATTTCCTTTTCTCTGAGCACTATCAGTGGCGGGGTCAGTCGTGGATAAAGTGCCCCCTCAAAGGCTTCCCACTGTTCTCACGGACTTGTTTGTGGGATAAACTCCAAAATGATGGTTAGCTATCGCTTCTTAACTGCTCGATCCCATTTTGGGACTGATGGAACTGAGCAAACATCCACCAGGCACACAAACAAGCAAAGGATTAAACTCTAAAGATTATATATTCTAAGAAATGGTTACCACTGTGTGTGTGATTTCCTTCCTTCCCAATATGGCTCAACTGCACAGAGAAGAGTGTGAAGTGGGCTCACATACATAATGTGCAGGCCAGTGAGCAGTACATACCCCAGGGTGCTGATGAAACCATTGGTGGATCCCTCTGCATACAGGGAGCAGATGTCCCCAATGTGCAAGAAGCTGGACATCTTATCCGACATGTTTGACAAAAACTAGGGAGCACCTAGAGAGGAGGAAAATATGGGGGGAAAAATCAGATGAAAAGCCTAAAGTAAACTCATAGTGTTGTGCAGAAGTTTAATACCACAGAAGTGATCTATCTGGGTGACACTTGTGATATTGATCTGTAAATCCCAGCCTCAGTAACACTGTGCATGGATCCCTTTGCAGATTTGACATCCACTCACATACATTCACCGCTACAGAGTTTAAGAGGACAGAGTTCCCTGAGAGTTGGACAGAATCCACTGTGTGGCTGCACAGATTTGCATAGAAGCGGCTGGACAGGCAAATTCTCTGCTTCTGCTGTTGCTGCATGTGACTGGAACCTGTTTGGTGTTAATGATTAGGAGCTGCAGGTTTGTGCACCTGCAACAGGTCACCACCACTGAGGCTGATATGCGAGCACTGCCAGCTCTGCTCGTTTGTGAAGCACTAACGTCCCAACAAATAAACAGTTTGTCAGGTCTGAGCCTAAAACTGCCAACATGAATGACAAATTGGGCTGCAGCAGTACAGCACAAGCGCGGGTCATCTCCACCGGATTGTTTATTTAACTGCAGATACACAACTTGAGAAAACACGTCCAGTGTTTAAACGCCAGCAGTGATTCTCAGAGCTTCACAGCAAACGACTACAGGAGTCCTGCTTGTGCGTTGTTTTGTCTTAAAGCCAGCAAGCCACTGTGGTTCAGATTTAACCATTTAAGGACACTAAATCTCTTTTCTCCGCTGCGAGAAGATACAGATCGGGAGAGAGGATGGCTACAAGTTGTGCGCTCAACTTTACCTCGGTTGCGGTGATTGCTGAGGTGTTCAGCTCCTCTCTGGGTCCAGCTAAGACAACATGACTGCGGCTCTCCTCTCCGCCGGGCTAGGGGTGAGATCCAGCCGACAGACACCGTGATAATCCAGTTTTTTTGACGGCTCTCTGACACCTCTCCGCGCCCGTCGCTTCTCCGCTCTCTGAGGCAGGCACTGGTTAGCTGGGCTGCCTGGCTCCCTGCCACTTCTTCTTCTTCTTCTTCTTCTCAAGCGGCCGTAGTGTTGATAGCTGGGAAATGATGTCCATGTGGTCCCATCCTACCACTAAAGAACTCTACTATCA
This sequence comes from Acanthochromis polyacanthus, assembly GCF_021347895.1. Classification (NCBI taxonomy): domain Eukaryota; kingdom Metazoa; phylum Chordata; class Actinopteri; family Pomacentridae; genus Acanthochromis; species Acanthochromis polyacanthus. The sequence continues at coordinate 16,153,892 of NC_067117.1, forward strand.
CTCCCACTGCGGTGTCTACATTTAGGCTGGTGTGATGTGGGAAAAAATAAAGCAGTTTCTGGTGCAAGAAATATTTAAAAAGTAAGATTTTGAATTAAGTCATTTATTCACATGAAAAAACTATCAGCTGCATATTTACAACCACAGCGTGCAGTTACTTCCTGTACATGAACAGAAATACAACAAACATTCAAATTGTGCAGGAAATAGTTAAACTTTCGCCATATGCAGCCAGCTGACTGACCACGTGACTTTGCGGAAGTGAGCGTGTCAACAACATGAGCGAGGAATGGCGCGTTATTTAGCCCTAGTTTTCACCTTTTTATGCGTGAATGGAGTGGTTTGTGGGCACGGTTCATGCGGGGCCGAGCAGGGGCAGCTCACAGCCCCGGAGGGAGCAGCAGGCTGCGGCTGTGACAAGCTGAAGAGAGCCGGTGGCAGTGCTAGTGCAGAGGACAAGACGCCGACCGTAGATCCAGCTGTGAAATACTCCACAGAGGCGAATGAGAAGACGCCTGAGGTCCAGGAAGATGAGAAGGAGATACACAGTCAGGTATGCTGCGACTCCTGCCATGTTATTATTTTGTCTTGATTGGATAGAGGAGAAATAAGGGTGTGGAAAGAAGTTAATAAGTGCAAGATTTCATGTAAAAATATCCATGTCTAGTCTGAAAGCAGGATGTTGCCTTGTTGAAGTGTCTTTAAACAACCAGAGTAATGTAAATATTACGTGGACCCTACACTATTATGTAGTGTAGGAGCTTCAGTAAGCTCTTTGGTTCTTGGAGATATTTCAACTCTGATCCAAGTGGCTTCAGGTTTCAACAGGCAGAAAATAAGAACAGGCAGAACAACATTGTTATTGTAAATGTAGCCCATGTGTCTGAGAAACTGAGAGAGATTTTCTCCTTTTACAATATACGAGTGCATTTCAAGGCTAGCAACACTCCTAGACAAATACTATTTCACCCTGAGGATAAAACACCCAAACACATGCTAATGTTATATGTAGTCAAATACAGCAAGGAGTGCTCAGATCTGTATTTAAGGGAGACTAAACAAGACTCTGCAGTCCACCTGCAGCTGAAGGACAAGGGCCTGAACCCAACAAACCCAAATTTTCCCTATGAGCAAGCACCCTGGTGGCAGTGGAGAGGAAGAAACCTCCAGCAGAACCAGGTTCGGGGAGGGCAGCCATCTGTCTCGAGCAGTTGGGGTGGTGGGGAGGGAGAAAGGGAAAAGAAAGAGACAAATGAAGAGCAAGCAAAAGAGAACACTGGACTGATTGGTGGGACCAGGTCAAACCGGTGCAGAGCCAGAAATGCCTACAGAGAAGACAAAACACAACTACGGAGGAGACGAGACACAAAATGAATCACATGCTATATATTGATATTTTCATCATGCCCCAATGTATGATGACAATAAAGCTATTCTAGTGTATAGAAACGCATGGAGGAAGTGACACTGCAGCCAATCAGCAGCAACATGGGTCTGTGGATCAGCACCGTGGGTCTTTTAAAACTAAAAGTAGCAACATTTCTTTCCAGATATGCACTATAGTTGCTCATTTTAATATTAGCCCTCTGTAGTGTGTGGCAGTGCTTGAATGTGATTAAAGATGCTGTAAATATGAGAACTCTGACACTGAAGAAAGGCATTTAATTGACTGGTGAGCCTCTGTTTCCTGTGAATGAATCTCCAGCAGCTCTTTACACTGCTTCAAAAGAAAATGAATACATGTTTGTGGCATTATGGTTGCTGTGAGTAGACTAGGATCCAATTTTAATTTCCTTATTTGTAAATATTGGTATTGTTGTTATTTATACGTTACACTGCTGATTCTGGGAATGTGCTTGATATTCCAGTGTAAACCACAAGAGGCTAACTGCATGATTGTTTCTAGCCTTGTTTAAAGACAGTTGAGGCTATTTTGAGGGTTTTCAAGCAAAGCTGTCTACCTCAGAGGCAGCTCAGGGTGTAGCAGGTCCCTGTGTCTTGGAAAACCTCAGGCAATATTAGATAAGAAGCTCTGCACAATGCTCAATGACGTCAGCTGCCATGATGTAAGACAGAAATAACATTGTCAAAAACTACCAAGAGTGCGATCAGTACCATAGATAATAGTATGAATTATCTAACATTGCAGTGCTGTTGATTACACGTTGTGTTTATATGTTTTATTGCTGATGATATGATTTCAGGACTATTTTGTGTCAGTGTGTTGTCGTCAGATGAAATATCCATTATTTTTTAAAGAATCCTTTAATTTTGTGACTCTTCTTTCCAAAAAAAATAATATATCGATAGGATAGTATCTCAGCTTTTAAAAACTATAGATGACATGTAAGGTTATTTACTACTTACAGATGGTGTGGATTTCTGGAGGAGAGTTTCTGATGGGAACAGATGACCCAGGCATCCCTGCAGATGGTGAGGGTCCCCAGAGACGGGTGCACGTGGACCCCTTCTACATGGACATCCAGGAAGTTACTAACCAACATTTCCAGAGCTTCACCAGTTCCACAGGCTATGTTACTGAGGTATCACATAGTTACTGTTTTAAAGATTAACCCATGCATATTTTCTGACAGTTGTTGTAATCTTACGCCATTTTGCTCATAGTATTTTTATCTTTATGGTTTCAGGCAGAGAAATTTGGAGACTCATTTGTATTTGAGGGGATTTTGAGTGAGCCAGTTAAAAGTCAGATTACTCAAGCAGTAAGTATGTTTGTTCAACAGTTGACTCAAAGTGCCTATAAAAAGTTTTCACCCCCCCTTGGAGGTTCTGCCAGTTTATTGCTTTTCAGAGAACTCATAACAATTCTTGACTCGAGTCACGTTGAAGTTTTCAGTCTGATGATACTTAAATTAAGAGTTTTGGCCATCACTCGACACTATGTTTGGTGGACACCAAACTCTACATCCTCACAAACGCATCATCCCCACCGTGAAGCATGGTGGTGGCAGTATCATGATGTCGAGATGATTCTCTGCAGCGGGCCTTTGAAGGCATGTAAAGATAGAGGGTACCATGAATGCAACAAAGATGACAGATTTTGGTATTTATTTTAATAATGAATTATTAGATATTGCATATACTGTATATTAAATCATTATTTTTCATAATGATCTATTTATCTAAGAAATAAAATAATCCCATTTCCAATTTTTCATCAGAATGGATATAAAATGGTCCACAGGCCATGTAAGGCAGCGTTTTTGATCTGTAAATTTTATTGTGCCTATTTTTGTTCGTGATGTAATTCGGATCTTCCCACAACCATGATGTAGCTGAACCTTTTTAGAGTAATACATGCACTCTCTGCATTTATCTGGAAACCCTCAAAGTACCACCTTCAAGTCACAAGCGCTGTAGCTTTAGATGGACGTGAAGAGTTATATTTATGCTATATAAGAGTCTTGAGAATGTTAATAGATTGGTTGTAAGGGGCCTGAGCATAACGGGCCTCTCACAGACGAAAGCCAGGCAGCAGGGAATTTGCTGTTTCATCTCAGCTGTCATGTGCAGCTTGATCATGTGGCTGAGAAGATGTTGTATACCCATTAGTGCAGCAGCAGTGGCGATCATTAATACCACTGCAATTCTGTCGAGATGATTTTAGGTGAACCGTAAAAGGAGTTTGTAAGGGAAAACCGGAAGCATAACATCAGTGTGTGACCACTTTTACTTTGTTATTAGGTAGCTGCTGCCCCCTGGTGGCTTCCAGTCAAAGGAGCCAGCTGGAGGCACCCTGAGGGTCCCGACTCCAACATCACAGACAGGTAGAAAAATGCTCTGCCACTGTAGAAAGCCTCTAAATGTATTGAAGAAAACGCTGCATTAAGGGCAAATGGTCATCCTGAAGCAAACCTTTACTCATCTTTCATTTATATTGGAACCTTGCAAGTGACCTGAAACCTGTTCTTTTAGGCTGGACCATCCTGTTCTACATGTTTCCTGGGCTGATGCTGTTGCCTATTGCTCCTGGGCCAACAAGAGGCTCCCTACAGAGGCAGAATGGGAGTTTGCCTGCAAGGGTGGCCTGAAAGACAGGCAAGATTTTGTACTAGTGAGACAAAATATGCCGTCTAGCTTGTGCATGTGTGGTGGTCTACATCGTGTGTTTGAAATTGACTTCTTTATACCTCCTGTAGACTTTACCCCTGGGGAAACAAGTTAAACCCAAAAGGACAACACTATGCCAACCTCTGGCAGGGGGATTTTCCCTCACACAACTCTGGAGAGGATGGCTACGTGAAAACTTCACCGGTAAGACAGACCAGGAAGGATAAAGAGATGCCATAGCTGTATGTGTGTCTGTGTTTGGGGGTGTCATATTTCAGGTTAAGGTGGAGAACAACTGAGACGGAGACTAACTCTAAGTTCAGGTCACACACTAACTGATTTGTATTTATGAGTCAGTTCTTGGACATTACCTCAGAGTCACATGCAGAATCTACATTAATGTGACCATGTTGCCTCCGTATCCTGCAGGTGATGTCCTTCCCTGCTAACGGTTTCGGTCTGTACGACATGGTGGGAAATGCATGGGAATGGACCTCAGACTGGTGGACTGTGCATCACACCACAGACCAGCAAAATAATCCAGTAATACCACATTACATCTGAGCTCTTCTCCATGACTGTCATGAGTTTATTTACTTATTTATTTATTTGAATATTCTCTCCTCATTTGTTTCTTTCAGGTGGGTCCTCAGTCAGGCACGGACAAAGTAAAGAAGGGGGGCTCATATATGTGCCATAAGGTAAAAAAAAAAACACCAGCTTTAGAGGCATTTTATATATACATATATATATATATATATATATATACATACACATATATTTTTTTTCTTTTTTTTTTTTTTAACATGCCATTCCAGTTTGGTTGCCATGGGAATATAGCTAATTGGATGCAAAAAAGGCTTTAGCCATGGCACACAACATTGCCCTTGACTACAAATCAGTAACAAACCAGTTTACCAATAAAAATGACTCGATTTCCTCTCTTCTTGTCTGTCCTCCTGCAGTCTTACTGCTACAGATACCGATGTGCGGCTCGAAGCCAGAACACTCCGGACAGCTCGGCCTCTAATCTTGGTTTTCGCTGTGTTTCTCAGGAGCAACGATGACCTGAACTGCTTGTCTTGAGCACAGACTTCCTTAATCAAGCTGCTGCTTAAGCTCAGTGTTCAATGCAGAGTGAAACCCATGAGTATTTGAATCTGATGGTGAATCATTTTGCTGCCATCTCATTACCCTGCATCTAAAGACAAAGAATGTGCTCCATTACTGTAGATTTTTCCAGATGTCTTGCGTTTTTTAACTTATATTTTTTCAAACTTTTTCATATGAAGTGAGCATAAAAGTTTTGTAGTTTGTTGTTGTGCTACCTTTGATCAGAGGTGTAGAGATATTAATAAAGGTAATGCAATTTTAAGTAACTGCTGGGGTCCAAGAGCTTTTCAGGAACAAAGACCAATGTGTTCTTGTCAGTTTTAGAGGTTGTCCTCATCAGTCATATGACTCGTTGAGATAAGAAAAGTAAATTCTTAATTTATAATGACACTGTAATGTTTCTGCAAAATTACTGTAAAATAGTATAATTTTTGGGGACACATTGGGTCCCATGAAATCCCATTTGCCTTTTATTTTTTTATTTTTTATATATATGTATGTTAATGGCCCAAATTTTTTTTAGAAAAGGCCCTTCAAATAAAATATACTTCCTTATATATGTAAGAATTAGCTTTGATTAGTTAGAGTCATATTAAACAGGCTTAATATTTTGTTATAATGTGTAGTATCCATCAGGGGGCAGCACATGTTCATTATCTATCTGTCTGTCTATTTGTTTGGTCTATGAGGATTTGTCATGGTGGTGCACACTGTGTAAATCAGATTTAGTCAGTTTTGAATCAAGGGGCTTAAGTTCCAATTGAGAATCCACCTAAAAGTGACATTGAGAGAGAACTGAAAGAATTAAAAAAAAAAAAAAATGTCTGCAAAAGAACCAAAATTTTATTTATTTTGACTTTATCAGTATACATATTGCATGAGAAAATGATAAACTAAACAATTAGCAAAAAAAAACTCTAAAACTCTAGCCAAATAAATGAGTAAATGAGGAAAGAGTCAAAAAGTTTCTAGTGCACCTTAATAATAATAATAATGATCATAATAATACAAAAAATTTAGAGGTTTTAACAAACATTTGTATTTCTAGCATTTAACATCACATTTATCAGCAAACTAAAAGGCTATTCTCTTGCAGTGTATATCAGAGTTTTCAAAGGTATAGTTGATACAACATTACTGCACAATTGCTAACATTCAGTAGACAGTTTGAGTCTAAATCCTGCTGTCAGCTTTTAACTGAAGTTCATACAAACTTCTTTATCTATCAGTGCACAACAGATTAACTGTTTTACAAAACAGAGAAAGAAACATTGATTTGTACTAATGCTGCAAGAAGACCGTCTGTCCCTGCTGCTGTATAATTAACCCAAAAGAACGTGAGTCAAAAATGCACCACAGAAACAGAGCAGAGCAACTAAGACAACCTGGAGGCTAAATACAGCTGCCATCTTGGAGAGTCCAGAACAATTAAGAGATAGAAAGAGTCAAACAAAGGCGATACGCTATACTAATAAAAATCCTGCACTTGATCACTCTGCCTCTTATGAGCAAAGCTGAGAATACAAAAAAAAACATTTGCAACTTTATACGACTTTTGCACCAAAATGGCAAAAGTGTGTCTTTTTGTGCTGCTGAAGAGGCAGTCAGGCCTCCTTTGTAAATCCTCACCACATGTAATAACTGCGTGTGGTGTCGACAGGAGAGGGTTTCCCCTCTGTGCTGCCATCTTTGTCCTTTTCGCCATCAGCCTCCCAAAGGTTAATGAGTGGAGGGTAGAGCTCATTCAGTGGGATGGAAGAGGTCTTCAGCATGTATTTCTTCAAAGAGTGGTGGTAGTTTTTTCGCTTCCATCTGCGAGCCATGTAGACGCCCACAGTGGCTAGACTGAGGAAGGCCAGCATGGTTGACATGACAACCAGCACAGCCACACTCGGGTGCTGGTCTGACAGGTCCAGGGCAAAGGTAGCACTACGTGTTGTCACGTTAACGCAAGACTTGTGCATCTGCAGGTGGATGTTGGAGACTGTGAGGCACACCTCGTACTCAGTTGCAGGTTGAAGGTGTGTGAGGTTGTACTCATGAACATCTACAGGGACACGAGCCGTGTAGGTGATGTGAGGGTTGTCAATCTTCATGGTGGCTGAGGCCCACTTGAGGTTAGAGGTCATGACGTTAGAGTTGACTTTCCAGGAGACCAAGATTGAGTGGGACTCGGTCTGCTTGACATAGATTTTCATCACCTGAGCACTGTCGAGCAGGGTCCCATTTATACGAATGGTGGCAACTCGTGTGTCGGCTCCTTCTGTGTTCTGGGCTACACAGGTGTAATGACCAGAATCTTCCACCTGCACATGAGACAGTCGCAGAGTCCCCTCACTGCTCAAATGGTAGCGCTCTGACACTGTATCTAAAGTGATTTTGGTCCCCAGAGGAGTTACCCAGTAGATTTCAGGCTCTGGTTCAGATACTGCCCGACAGTCCAGGCTGACACTCATGCCTAGCTCTAGGTTCAGGTGACTGGGGAAGGTATCGTGGGATATAAGGGGAAGACACTGTTCTGGGGACTCAAGCAGCTTTAGTTCTCGAACCCGTTGGCCTCTGAGTTCTGGTGGGGAGGTGCACAGCATGGACAAGGGCTCCATGAAGCGCACTGTGGTTTTGTTGGAACTCATCCACTGAATAACGCAATCACAGCGGAGTGGGTTGCTGTGAAGACTGATCTCCCGCAGGTTCGGCAACACCTGCACAGTGTGCTGGTAAAGAGCAGTGAGAGCATTACTGTTGAGCATCAGGCTTTCTAGGGAGGGCATGTCCCTAAATGCCAACCTGTGGACATAAGACAGTTTAGGATTATTGGTGGCTTCCAGTTTTGTCAATTCTGGTAGGTTGTCCAGAGCATAGTGATCAATAGACACCAACTCCATCATGTTATTGATGCCCAACTCCTTCAGACGAAGCATGTTTCTGAAATCTCCTTCCTGGATTTTGTGAACTGGATTTTTGTTTAAATCCAAGAATTTTAGATTGGGGACTTTTTGAAGGGCCAGTTGAGGGATTCTGACCAGTTTGTTGTCATAGAAAGAAATGCTTTCCAGATTATCTAAACCTACAAATGCATTTCCTGGAACATCAGTGAGATCCATTCCAGCCAGAACCAGACTCCGCAGGCTTCCTAGAGGCTTAAAGTTCATGTCTAGGAGACCAATAACTGGGTTCTCCCCGATCATGAGGATCTCGAGGTTTGGTGTTTCCTCAAACCAGCGGCTGTCTATGACATGAAGCCTGTTGGAGTTCAGGTGCAGGCGCAGCAGACTGCGCAGGCCAGAAAATGCTCGAGGGGAGATGGAGCTTATCTGGTTGTGGTTGATGTAGAGCTCCTGCAGGTTGGAGAGGTTTCCCAGGCAGTGGTCTGGCAGGTGACTGATCTGGTTCTCTTCTAGGTGCAGGGTGGTCAGATGGTTCATGTTTGTGAGGCCAACAGCTTCCACAGTGCTGAAGTTGTTCTGGGATAGATCTAGCTCTGTCAAGTTGAACAGAGCCTCCAGCTCTCCACTGGTGCGAGAGATGGTGTTGCTTTGGAGCAGTAACACCTGGGTGTCTGCTGACAGGTTGGTAGGGACGTGCGTCAGCCTCAAGTCATTGCAGTCCACTGTAGTTGCCTCCTTGTAGGTCGACTGTGGGGTGAACCATGGGCGGATCTCACAAACACACAAACGAGGACATTCTTTGCCATAAACTGGCGACAGAAAGAAAAGAAGCAATCCCATGCAGAGCCAGATTAGAGGAGGCCACGGCTGAGAGCTGAGCGCCATGTTGTCTGCTCTCCCTGCTCACAAAAGGCTTAGATGAGATGCAGTTTTCAGGAAAGGGATACAAAGGGATGGTTCATGAACATTAGTCTCCTTTGCTGATAGCTAGCTGCTGGAGGTCCAGAATGATGATTTCTAACCCAGAGGACAGTATTTGCAAAAAGCAGGCCCAAGAGACATCTGGTCCAAGCTTCACCTGTGCACCACACCTTCAGGTTTAAACCTGAAAAAAAAGAAAGAGAGCAATTTAATTGTTAAAGCGCATACAATTTTTGATTATCTGCTTGTCAAAAAATAATTGATAATAGTAAAACTGAAAGAACAGCTCAATAGAGTGAAGTGAGGGAGTAACGGAGTTATACTTGTTTCTTTGCTGAAGATTAAAAAAATGAGGCAAGTGGCAGACTCCCACGGTGCCACCCCCACAGATATTTAGGGGACTAAACTGACGTGTCTAACAGGGCAGAATGAATCCGTCAAATTCATCTGGTTGCTCTTCTATCGCATACACACTCATGCCTACTTTTTAATGAGCTCTTACACAGTCAGGCACAGTTTGATAATAAGCATAAGTTTGAGAAAAAGTTACTTCTAGATCTTGAAAGAGAAGAAACTATTCATGCCAAAAAATAACTAAATTCTGTGTCTTGAGTTAAAAGTATTGGCAATGTCTGCTTCCATGTAAAGATTTACTGTTACAGTGACGAAATCTCAAGATATTCCCTCATCAAAACGGTCCATTTACCTAGGCATATGAAGTAGCAGAGAGAAGGAGGCAAAATGTGTAGAGTGTGCAGTATATTTGTCAGTGTCTGAGATGATAAGAGTTAATTTTAGATCTGCTTCCTTAATGTGTCTGTCTCCTTGGAGATTACCAACATGTTCTTTCTCTCTGGGTTGGTTAGATTATCTGCATACCAGCTTAGTATCAGCTATCCTCTTGAGCGAGTGTGTGGAGTGGGCACAGCCGGCAGCTCTGGCACTGAGCCCATTACACAACAGGCTTAATATACAGGGAGTGATTGCTCTTCACTGTTAATCACTCACTACTTACGAGTCAGGCTCATGGTAGGCAGTCACACACATGTACAGTGTATTTGTCATTACTTTTAAATGAGCTGCAGCTGTACTGTGATAGTTTACACATCCAGGTTTGGTCAACCTGAGTGAAGCATGGAAAGATTGGAGCTCACCGACAGACTCATTTGCAAGACTTAAGGCTTTTGCTTTCATTTGTCAATTTGACATCTCCAACTCCTACAAATGTATGTGAGGATAACAGGCACAGACTTTTTTTTTACACAAAATATGACTCTAAGCCACAAACACACCGTCTTCTTTTTTGTATACAAGTAAGGCTGTATTTATGAGTATCAGAAGTTGTAATCAAGACGACCAGATGAAACTATTGTATGTTTATGATGGTTGATGTAGTAATAGAGAAAAGAAGAGAGACTTTTGGCTTTCTTTCACTAAAGCCAAGCACCACAGTGTCAGCTCCTGCTATGACTAACACTCATAGAAATTCACATTTATCTTCATCCTCACAGACTGAGGCTGAGCACCCAGACGTTATACGTGTGTGAGTGTTAGTATTTGTTTGTGTGAGTGCTACACGGAGAGGAAGCTGGGTGAATTTTGTTTCACATCAAAACTGACAAGTTCCTCTGATATTAACATAAAATAGATACAGATTGTTTTCTCTTTCCTTTATGTGCCGACTGTTCACACCCCGTGATGTGTTGACACCTTCCCACAGTTTTTCCCTCATATTTGCATGAGGAATAATACAGAAGCAGCCTCAACAAAGACAGAATGGAGCACTATAGTATGAAGAAAAACACATTATGACGTTGCGTCTAGAAATTTAGACATGCCAGAAAGCTGTCACTTCACAGCAAATCCAGCTTTCAGCACAAATAGATGAAAGATGCTGCAGAAATTTAAGTGTTGAAGCACTAAAGCTCATTCATGTTCCCTTTATCTGTGAGTGAGAATGCATTTAATGCCTGGTATCAGGTGGCTGGTCTCTTTAATGACCCAGTCACACATGAACTGATCTAACTGATTCCCTCAGTGTGACTAAAGCGTGACAGCAGTGACCTCCACCTTCTCTTGGCTCTATTCATAGATCCTGGCTGGGAATAAATGGTGAACATGCAAAATCTCTCAGATAATCCATTCATATGTTGTTCAATTTAATTACTTTACTATAAATATATGTCCCTTGGTATGTAAAGATTTACCTGGTCATGATTCATTTGTCGATCTTTCTCTTCCGTGTGTCATGCTGCTTGGGTATTAAATTGGAGGAGACAGGCAGAGAAATCGTTGCTTTCATGCTGAGACCATAAAACTCAGACACCTGGCACCAGGTTTCTGGCAGCCTGGTAGCACTATGGGGGTCTGTATCCGTTCCCACCTATCTCTCACTGTGTGTACGTGTTGACCTTATTGACCTAAGGAAGATTTGTCGAGCGCATATGCTCTTTTTCACTGATGGCCTGCTTCATAATCACTGCAGTACACAAATTCATACTCGCACCCTCCCCAGTTTATCCACAGATACCTGCTGTTGGCCACAGACCAGCTCCACTGAAGTGGTTCGAGTGGCTTCCCACCTGTTCATAACATCAACCTTGCGTGGCCAGAGCTAGATCAGCCATACAGCCTGCTGCTCTGACCTCTTGCCCACTACTGTTTCTTTATAGTTCACACCTAAACAACCACATTACACGCAATTTGCTTTGTGCACTGTATTTTCTGCATATATGTGTGTGTCATTATTTCTGTTGTTGTATACAATCTTAATGTTTTTGATCTATTAATCAACTCCACAAACAAATTCCTCATAGCTATTACTAAAGTTGGCATCTCTATTGAAGGACAAATCGTCAGTAAGGTTTATTGGGACAACAGTTTTATGAAGTTTTGTTCTCAGAGATTTGATAGAGATTTTGTCTGATATTAGAACTGTGACTGCACATTCAGAGCCATACCAGTTGTTGGCCAGCACCTGTATCCTGAAAATCTATTCTAATGTCTTGGCTGAGGCAGCAAAAACATGTACGGAGCATAATTTAAAATGCATGCTTACATGGGATCTACGCTGCGCACATCTCTTCCCTGCTCACAAAATACACATTTTGTCCCATCCCACTAGCCTCGAACCCCTCCTTATTCCACTCTGTGATTCCGACATGCATGCATACACAGACTGGTGGAAGAAGACAGAAAAATCCTTCAACAGCTTGGCATTATCCAGCTGACTGTCTGAACTGAAGGCGCCAGCAGGGCGGATTTACTCTCTTTGCTTGCCCAATCTTCATGAGGGTTTAATCAAAGTACACAATATACGTATAAAACACACTTACATCCACAACTACTGTTGGTATAACTACTGTATACATTCAAAGCAGTTGATATTTCTATTTGTGTCATAATAGCCTTCAGAGGTTTATAACAAGACAGCAAGAAGTAATTGTGGGACATAATGAGGTTTGTCTGCTTCCTGCTAAAGCTTAAGGAATGTGTTTATGAGACAGGTTCTCTGGACAACACTCAGGGCATAACAGTCAGTGCTTGCAGTCAGATGCAGGATCATTTCTCTTTATTTCAGTGTAGTGCAGGTCTTGTGCAGGCGGCAGTCAGTGTTTTCTGTGAAAAAAATCAAAAATATTCCTTACTTCAAGAGACTTAATCAAAAATGATTTCTATTAGGTCGTTGTGGAGTAATTTCAGTTCATTTGATTTTATACCTTCTAAGAGTCTAGACACAACACTATAGATACAACACTTCATCACACACCAGTGGCACAGCCAGGAGGAACCTGACTTGATAGCACACTGCATCATTTTTCACAGGAGGCAACGTTTTTACCCGTCTGTTTCTGGGGCCCTTTTTACTGGGTGCAAATGTAAGCAGTGCTTCTGAATCAGCAGCCATACAACAGGCTCACAGACATGCCATCACCATGGCAACGGCTATGCCACTGGCATTTCTGTTTCATAACCAAATGAGAAGACATGAGACGATAGCTATTAGTGCCATCAGGCACCTGAAGGAATATGCCAATGAGAACCTCCACTGGTGCAACAAGGCGACTGTAGCATGAACCCGTGTGATAAAACAACATATGCATGAACATACTGAACTGACACCATGACCAGTAAAGACAACCATATCTCACACATATGCTCCTGTGTGGCTTTATCATAAACACACACAACACTTAAATGATACAGTAAGCATCTAGATTTGTACACTGAAGCTATAGTTTCTTAGAAAAATGGTTTCAATCCAGATCTATAATGTGGTGCGGAAAAGCTAAGTGGTGCTGCCTGATGTTTCCTCTATGTCCTCACTGTGCTGGCCTGCCTGAGAGACATCCTGTTTCTGCTCCATTAGTATGCAAGCGTCTCACTTCACATCACACAGGGCTTCGGTGCAGCTGCTGATAGCAGAGGTGTAGCCGAGGAAGAGAAGGATGCATGTCCACTCAGTTAGAAAGAAGACAGAAAGTAAAGAGGGAGAAGATGGAGAGCTCTGCCTCAGCGGGAAGGCCACAGGAGGAAACTGCTGAACTGTAAACGCAACAAGACTGAAGGTACAATGACAAAACCCAGTGCTAAATTCAGTGTATGGAATCAAAGAAAAAATACGCTGCATACTGTAACAATGCTTCTGCAAACTCCACAGAGGTTTAAAAGTCACGGTGTAGCATATTGTGTCTGTATTTCTTTTTACTGCAAATCCATGAGGTCGCTTTATTTCCCTGTGGAGCAGAGATGAGTCTTGACACAATTTTTTCCTCCCTGGCTTTAATTTTTTTTTCTCTTTCTGCACTTTTTGCCCTCATCCTCCCCCTCCATCCCTCCTTACAGTAGCAGTGTCTGTGAAAAGCCATTACATTGTCATTGGAGCATCGATCAATCACACCGACATGAGAAAAGTCTCTCATCTCCGGGGGAATCCCATTTGAAACAATGCAGAGGTCAGAGAAAATTAAGTCACGCTGTTGAAACTGACCTACAGGTACAGAACCACAGAGATCATGCTGTTAATAATGCTTTTCAAATGAATTTTTCTTTTTTTCCCCACATATTTAAGTGTGCAATGAACTGTTTTAAAAGCGCTACACAGGCAACACCTAGAACAAAAGAAGAGAGCAACAGAAGTGTTATCACAAATTTCTATTCATCATTGGTATAAACACACAAAGACCAAACTGCTGACTCAGTCACAGCATCTTGACAAAACCTTTCAGTGGCCCATGGTGTTTCCATGTCTCCCCTTCAGACCACACTCTCAAAGGGAGAGGGTCAAGCTGTCGCACCCCCGGTCTCCCCTCCACTGCTGTGGGAACCCCAACACCAGCACATGCTGCAGAGTTGGTCATATAGTGCACAAAGGCTCCTACCCAAACACACACAGACACACACACCAAGACGCGTCTTTGTTTCGGAATTTTCTCACACTCCTCATTGCCAGCTGAGGCGATACGTCACTGTTCATTGTGATCGCCAGGACTGGGGGAAGGTGCCACAACCTCTTAAACTCTCATATGATTGGCTCACTGGGTGACATCTGGATCAACTGTTTAATTTTATTCACTAGATGACTACACAAAGTTGTGTGCTGTGCAACTGCTAGAAAACAAGTTATGTAGCACATAATATTTCTTTTTTCTCAATGCAAATCAACACCACTGATCTCTAACTCTTTGTGTTGCATTAGTGATCTTAGTTACGGGGGCTGTGTAATGCAGCAGCTGAAACAACAGAACCTACAAAGGTGATCCTAACAATGCAGACTGCTTTCTCCAATTCAGAAATAGAAACACTGGACTGTCTGTATGTCTTCTCCTCTTTGTCTTAATTTCACACATCAGCCAATTTCCTGACCCTTGGGCATGCAGTTAGATTTGATGCTACTACTCAGCTGTTCCAGCTGCACTGGTGAGGGATGCTGCAGTTTGTGTAAATGTTACACTACATTGTTAGTTAAACCTAATGTCCCGGTACAGTGAGATGTCAGAGCTGTTGGCAAGACAGCAGGTTCAGTAATGGAGATGCATTCACACAGCCATAATATTTCATAGACAAAAAAACAGCATGTATGAAACAAAAACAGTGCAACTTAACCCAGGTTTCATATTTTCTTTGTTTTCCTCCCTCCAGTCAGTTCATATTGACCAACAGTCGACTTGACAAAGCTTCATAATGATCATATAGCTCGTGTAGATTGACTGCAGGGCACAGTGTCCTTGCAAATCACTGCTAAAATGCATTTTGTTGATAAAACTAGGAGCACACATTGCAGATAAACATGATAAACATGTATTTATTTTAGGATCTCTGTTCAATTTCGCGCAATCAAAACAGTCTCTTCCTGCGGTTGTAACACGAGGATCCTCAGCACTTATTGTTTCATTTCATCTTTGTTGTTCCAAAAAACATTTTTTTTTTAAAGATGACTTCATCTTCATCACTTTGAACCTTACTGAAACCACTGAAACCGTCCTGCCTGAGAAATTGAGTAAATAATCTGAGGTATCGTACAGACATATATCAAAACCTCAGCACATGCATAAAATAAACATCATGCTCTCACCTATGAAGCGCTGAATCCTCCGGACGCAAGAATTCTGCAGGCTACTGTATCTGACCCATGCAGTATCCGCAGCTCTGGAGGATGATGCGCGACGGGTGCAGACTGTGTTTCTGGAATAGAAGTAATCAGCCTTATTAACGGGAGCACATAGACGTGTGGAAAAATACCCCGCTGGTATCCGTTTCTGCTCCAACGCGGTGATAGTTCACAAGTGGGAAAATCAGCAGCGGCAGCAGCAGCAGCTTCCAGAGACGAGCAGCTGCCCTGTGCAGGTCAGCTGGACTGAAACGCGTCTGACACCGATTGTGGTGCCCAAACAGGCAACCTCGCCATCTGTTCTGTCATCACTACCATGGGAACAAAAGTCCCACCCTACCGACCACGAGCTGCGATGTGTGAATAATATTGTGATGGATCCGCAGAAAGGACCGCTGACATCTGAGTGCGCGGACAAGAGAGGATTGTTTTAAACGTTTCTGTCGTGGTTCTCCGTAAAACTGCGTCTATTGTCACTCATCAAGTCACTAAAAGTGTAAGTCATCATCAGGAAGGGAAAAGGCTTGAATTGGTGCAGGAAATCAAAAGACTTTTGGGTGCCATGGTCCCAGTGTTGATATAAATTTAATGACTTGCTAATTAATAATTCATAATAATTATGAAATGAAATGGACTTTAAAGTGGATCTGATGAGTCTCTCTCTCCCCTCTCTCTCTCTCTCTCCTCTCTCTAGCACATACACACATACACACAGTTTCCATCACTTCAGAGGACAAAGCACTGACTTACATCCATTACCTCAAGACCTACCCTTACAATAACCCCAACTTTTTTCAACCCTGACCTTTAACCTAACCTTAAGCTATTGTTACCCTAACCTTCAACCTGGACTTCACCCTTTTGTTTAATCTTCTGCATCATTGAAACTCACTTTGGTCCCTGTAAGTACACAGAATCCCTGCAGTGTGACTGTGCAAACAGATTGAGGTCCCCACAACATGAGTAATACATCTACAGACACAAGCAAACACTTGCACACAGGAGTCCATGTTGAAAAAGAGATGCATCTTTTCTCTCAGACCTGTCACTTGTTTGGATTCTTGCTTCCCTGCTCCTCCTCCTCCTCCTGCTCCTCCTCCTCTCTTCCTCTCTAAGGGGAGCAGCGAAAATGACAACGTTTCATCACTTTCTGTTTGAGCTGCTACTCTGGGAGCTGCCAGGCTGCTTCTTCATCCAGACTGGAGCTACAGAGAGGAAATGTGATCGTCTCTGTGTGGTGACAAGAAAGAGCGCCAGCAGATGTCATGTGCAGGTTTTGTCTGTTTACATTGGAGCTTAGCAGATAGTTACAGATGTGTTTACATTTTCAGCACAAGGAGGATCAACACAATTTTGCTATTTCAGTGTTTTCGTCTCTTTTGTAGCCCTAGTTCTGCATGCTGGAAGGCCTCTCTGATGGGCATCTCTGTGATATCAAACTAGATATGCTGTTGCTGGAAAACACAGCTGAGATTTCAGCAATACAGAATTTACAGAATTTCGCATCACATATGAATGGTTTGTTGACATTAGAAAGCCAACTAATTTGAAACTAGAAACATATCATGTCCTCGCTCAGCAGACTCAAAGAGCCCTTGTTGCATGCTGTCTATATGGAGCAGAGGGCTCAGGGGGCAAATCCTCTGAGTATGTCAAAAAGACTTTTCCCTCCTGACATCTTCAAATTAAGCATTTTGGATTTTTCCTTTTGTTTTGCTAAACGGTCTCCAGACATTAATGATTAACCTTTCTACTGCAAGTAAGATGACAAGCATGATACTCTCTAATACCAGTGAATAGTAGGCCATAGTGGGTTAACTTAGTTTTGTAAAAAGACTAGAAACAGAGGCAGACAACTAGACTGCCTCTGTTTAAAGGCAACAAATTCTCCTAACAGCACCTCTAAAGCTCACTAATTAATACCCTTAATGTTGTAGCTTTATTCACATATCTTATGCTGCTCTTCTCTATGATGCATAGGTATTATGATAAAAAAAATGTAATGTTAATTGTAAAAATACAAGCATAATATTGTAACTTGTGGTGTGAAACTTGTAGTACACGCTGAGCATTTAAAGCTTTAGGCGTCCTTTGAGACCTTTGAGAAAGATTCATTTCTGAGATTATTTTTGGCTGATTGCTCTGATTAATGCTTTCTGACATTATTTAGCATATACACAGAAAAATCTGCCTAAGTACAGATATATTGATGAAATTTACTTAATTATGCTTGGGGGCATCTGGAATTCATTTGTCATAACAGCTCTGTGGGAACTGCTTGCATTGTTCTAACACCACAGAGAGTTTAAAGTTGATTCAGCAGTCAGTGTGTGTAAGTTGCAAACGGCAAATCATAATTTCCCACTATTAACCTGCAGTGCTTGTGGTGTGGTTGCCATGGCAACAACTCCCTCCCAGGAAAGGCGATGCAGCATATCCACCGGTTTATTAGATCTCTGATCACATAGCTCCCTCCACATGGCCATCTGGGAAAACCAGTCACAAAGAAACATATGCCCCCCGTTTTACCTTTTGCAAGTCTTCGCATCATTTTGCCGCATTACACCCCGCTGAAGAGAAGACAGGGTGTTATTTTTCTTGTCAGTGCTTCTCTTCACTCATAGATTGGGGGAATATGAAATGTGAAGTGAGCAGATGAATGTTGGAGGGGAGAAAGCGAATGCTGAGAAGTAGATAAACACACACTGAGACACATAAGACTTCACTGCAAGCAAACTGATTATGCCTCCATCCTTACCAGAAGCATTTATCGGAATTCATCCACGGTTCATTCATTTGGACACGTATAAAACATTATTCATCCAAACCGCAAGGACGGTCATTTACATGTGAGGATAGGATGAATGTAACACTTTTAATTAGATTTTTTTTGATTAAAACTAATCTTAATTGTCATTAATCTGAACATCCTGATGCTGCCTTCAGATTTAACTGGAACAGATGCCTGCCTGTGAACATTAACACATTTGCAGCCTTGTTGTGGCAGTATGTCACAACGACACCAGTCCTGGTACCACCGCTACCTTCTGCCAAGCTCCAGCAAACACTGTTGATAAACTGCAGATGCTGTTTCCTCACACTGACAAACACACACACGTGCACACACACACACACACACACTCATTCTTGTGTGTGCATGTAAAGGACAAACACTGTCTACCTTCGGTTTTATTCAAAGTTTCTGTCCAAACTAACCAAACACTACGCCATGGCTCAAGGTCTCCCCTCCTTCATCTGCAGGACAGGTGAAACATATCAGACAGAAACACATTCCAGCATACAGTTCAGCAATAAATTAGTGCAAACAGCCTCAGGAAATCCCCTCTCAGCTGGATCAGAAACTTTTATTCTCAACATAAACTGAAGCTTATAAGCTCCACTAACTTTATTGCTGGGCCTTCATATTGAATGACAACAGAATGTGCAGGTGATTTTGTTTCCTCTGTAGCCTTCACCTAGCTTAATTATATCAAAACAAATAATATATTCAGATCACAGTTAAGGAATAGTTTGACATTTTGTGAAACACGTGGGCTTTCATGCTGCGATGATAAGATGAACATTTCTCCCATGTCGGCAACAATGAAGCTATAGTCAGTAGACTTTCATATTAAGTAAAAAGTGTAATGACAGGAAACGGCGAGAAATGATTTTGTCCAAAGATAACAAAATCTACCTTCTGGCACATCTAAAGGTGACTATATTACCAAGCTATATTTGTCTACTTAATGACAAAATGTGAGTTTTTGTGAGTACATGGTTGACTTGTGATCAAAATCAAGTAGCCGGACAACCAGCATAGACCACAGAAAGTGACTGCATATCAGTGTCACAACTTAAATTATCTTTCGAATCGTTTTTTGTTTTCAATTTAAGTAAAACGAGATAGAGTGTGTTGATTAGTGAGCCTTAGAAGTACTCCTAGGTGAATATTCTTCCACTGTTGGACATAGCCAGACAAGATGTTTTCAACGTTCTACTCTTTATGCAAAATTAAGGTAAGGGACAGATTTGAGAGGGGTATCAATCTTCTTATTGATCTCCTGGTAAGACGATGAATAGGTGTGATGTAAGTGTGACCACATCCATCTCACATAAGTCCTTGAGTTCTCCTCCATGGCAAAAGTAACAGAATGTACTGGAAATGTGTTTCACTTGAAAAAACTGATCTCCTCAAAAAAATGCATTTATATTCACCTGCAGGTAAATGTAAACTATATCCAGTTAACACAGTTAATGAGCCAGTTTTGTACTGTGTTAGAGAGAAGTGATTTGAGACAGGCTGGTCCCTGTACCAGCCTTATGTATATGTGAATGACTTCTCTGGAAGAGCATAAAGACCAGTTCGTGCTGTCTACGTTTAGATGTGCAGCACGAACTTTGAAAGTGGGTGTGTATGCGGTGTTGCTCATACTGGCATGGGTACACATCAGTCAGACGGTAGCATCGCCCCTCATATCAAACACAGAAAAACACACGGGACTCCTTTAGACACTTCTGAAAGGCTGCATCTAACTTTGCCCAGGACATTGCTGCTAGTTACAGATTGGGCCATAGCACTTCTTCAGTGTATCTATTTCTGAGGTCTGCAGAGCACGGTGGATAGATGTAGCACAAGATTTCTGGAGAATTTCTATCTTTCCACTGTGTTTGGGTTTTCTGCAAATGGAAAGCATGTCCAAATTAAAGCGGCTCCAACATCTGTCAGCAGCGACTTTCACTACAACTCCATTAATGATGAATTTTAAAGGTGTGGATGATGGAGAATCCCCTAAAACAGTCTCTCACTCAAGGCAAGCATTTGTTTTGAGCCTCACTTGTTTCTCTGACGCATGTGCAGTCGGTGTATTTACACAAATATCAGGCTGCACGTGAATGCTTATAAAGGCGGATGCTTGGTAATTTGGGTGGATGATGAAATTTATGTCACGCGCATCCTTCTAGACGTGGAAGTAAAAAGCATGACTTAACTTTGAGTTAGCATACGTGTCCGTGCTGCATACACACTGCATCATTTGTGAGCCATTCTGTATTGAAACGTAGGGCAGTGCTCTTCAGCTCTTGTTGGCATTGATTGTTTGTGTCCAGTTGCTCTGCCAAGGCTTAAGGTGAGTGTGAGTGTGAAATGTCTCATGGGAATCTGTCTTAATAGCCACAGAGGTGATGAGGTCCTGACTCGTGTTACACATGTCACTTTGCATTAGTGTCCACATTAGAGCCTTCTACTCTGCAACCAATCAGACCCACTTAACAACAGAGTCAACAGATCCCTTTCTAATTGCTCCTGAGCAAAGCAATTTAGCAGAAACTCTTGGGGATTGACTTTCATTTGGGTTTGTCAAACACAGGTCTTGCTTGATTTGTTTTGGCCCAGTCAAAAAATTAAAATACATTCTGAAGCATTTGTGTGTGTGTGTGTGTGTGTGTGTGTGTGTGTGTGTGTGTGTGTGTGTGTGTGTGTGTGTGTGTGTGTGTGTGTGGCATCAGTGTGAAGAACTGTTTGTACTCATTTGCTTTATGCATAAATAAATTAATAAAGGTAATTGCTCTTGGGTGTGCTGCCTTGTGATAGCACAGAATCGTAGAAGAATAGCGTCCTGTTAATCGGTTTTATTTATCCATCCTCCTTATGTTCCCTCTCAGACAAACAAGAACATTAACCAGCCAAGTAATTTTTTTTCTTCCTGTCAGTTTGTTCCTCAAAAAAAACAGAACATTAATATTTAATGGACATGTGGCATCAGCAGATTTTTACATCACTGCTGTTTTGCAAAGGAGGAGAAGAAAATGGCTTGGCTGCCTCAACTCGACTAATGGAGTTTGTTTTTTTGAAACTTCACATTTCAGACACAGCTGGGGACACATGAGAGGGAAATGCCATCAAGTTAAATTATTCTTGAATTAATTAAACTGTTTTCCAAGCGATCTATTCTGAAGTAAGATTGTAAGGCAGAATTAAAGATGCCTTTACCATCTGTGTCTCATCATTAAGTAATTATCATCAGTATGTTGAGATCATGGAACCATACATGCTGCCTTTGGTATCCAGAGACTGAAGCAGACAAGGATGTAAACATTGTTAGTTCATAATGGAATAAGTTTATTTTGTTTTAGTGAGTTTTCTGATGGTCAGAACAATAAAGCAGGGCTTTCAAGTTTATAGTGAGAAGCTGCACATGTGGTGACTTCAGATATTTTCAGAAGGTCACAAATTCAGTTTCCCCTTGCTCAATTTTTAGTCTGCATGGATGTGGAGGGAAGGCACAGTCCATGTTTGGTGCATAATCAGATATCTCCTATTAAACTGTGGGCTGTGAAATTTTGTCCCAACGTTTGTGGCATGAGAGGATGATGCCTCGTGGCTTTAGCCCCGACATTTCCTCAGTCAGCACTAGTATCTTCAGAAAGAATGTCTGTCCCACGAGCTGCAGTTTAGCTTCTTCTTCTTTTTTTTTTTTTTTTTTTGCTAATTATGAAGCTAAAACACAAAATTGGATGGCAAACAAATTTTATATCTGCTAAGCATCAGCATGACAGCACTCATTATGAGCATATTAGCGTGCTAGAGTTAATGTTTCACTCAAAGCTCTGCTGTGCAAAAATAGGCTACAGCTCAGACTCACAGGGCCAGACTCTTTGAAACATTTGCTCACTGTAAAGTCATTTTTTAAAAAACAGAACACAGTTTTATGTACTGCATATTGCATTATAATTATTATTATTACTCCGCCAAGGAACGCAGTGGAGATATGTGACGATCGGCGCATGTTTGTCCTTTCATCAATTACTTACTCATTACTCAACAACGGACTACGGATTTGTATGAAATTTTCAGGGAAGGTCAGAAATGACACATAGACCACCTCATTAGAGTTTGGCAGTGATGTGATTATAGTCTGGATCCATGGATTTGTTAAAGATTTCTGCATCGTAGCGAGATAGCGGCACAACGTCACTGTAACTATGACAACAAGTGAACGCTACATCAGCTGCCTGCTGACGATCACATGATTGCGATCCTACTACAAATCAACCGCTGCGGACTTATCGGGATTTATCCATCGGAAATGATACAAGGAACAAGTGACTAAATTGTGGGGGTGTTTCCGTGTCCCATTAATCCCGCTACGTGTTTAGCTTACACAATTCGGTATCCATACATAACGTGCACGTGCATACCACAAGCCTGTGCTCAGTGTAAGGTCATTTTGCTTGTGGGTATGTCTATATTAAAATGGCCATTTTCTATAGTGCCGTCATTTCTGATCATCAATAACTAATAAAGAAATGCTGCATTTCTAAAAAAAAAAAAAAAAAAAAAAAAGAATGTTGAATTTCTGACAATGCCATATGGAGGAATGAACAGCCTTGGGGAAGTACTGCTCTCTCTGAGTGCTTTTATTATTATCATTATTATTATTATTATTGTCATACACTTATGTTTAGTATGTAAGCATAAGTCAGCAGACTCATCTGAGTAAGCAAAATCCCGTTGAATAAGATGCAGCTCAGGATGCTGGGTCTGAGCAGGCAGATTTGTGAATGTGTGTACATGTCCATGATTAGAGGAGGAAATTTTGCTTTTCAGCTCTTTTTGTGTTCATACGGGTAAAAAGGAAAAAAATCTGTCTCTCCCCATCCTTATCCCTCCTGGTTCACCCCTCCCTCTCCTACACCAGCTGAACAAAGACAACTGCTCTTTGTTAGCTACACGCTCTGTCTGAGACTTGGAGTCAGAATTTGTCTTTTTACTGATGCTGATGGCAGAGATTGTCGTCCTGCCGCTAAAGTGTGTGTGTCTACGGCCAGAAGATATTGGGGGAGGAAATAATTCTAAAGAAAATGTTAGGCCTTGTGCCCACTAGGTTTCTTTTAGAGCACTGGTGCCTTTTTCAGGCATTTTCAATAGACACAGAGTAGAGAGAGCTGAAGCAGCTGTCTCTGTAAAAGCGCTTTACCCAGCACCTTTTCTTGTTCAAAACACTCCACCTTTTTGTTCTGATGTTCTGGATGCTTCAGCTTGAAAATATCTCAGATTTTCAAAGAAACACTGCACTTTTCCTGTCAGGAGGATGAGATGTTGTCAAAGATACAGCACATAGCACTTCATCCCTACAGCCTGCCAGTGTTTTTTTTTTAATTAAATAAAGTGCCCAGTGAGCAGAAGAATTTGGGGAAAAAATGACAGGCAGGGTTGCCCCACTTGGGAATAAGTAAGGTGAATAAAAGCATACATACAGGAGTGATTAGAACGAGAGAGGATTTGCATTTGGAGGAGAAGTGAGGGGAGTGATGGAATTTTCTATCTCTTATTCCCCACCCTGTTCTGTCCATATATGGCAGGACTGATGTGCTGGGGGCTGATGAAGTGGTTTACCAGTCTGTTCTCTGAGGGTATTTGGGTGAGGGGGGGAATAGGGGGTGGATGGCCTCCTTAACTAGTCTGCTCCCCTATGAAGTATTTCTTTGTCTGCATTTTTCCTCTTTTTTTCATCTTTCATTGAGAGTGCTGATAGCATTTCATGCTGATTTATATTGCTGCGCCTTATTAGTCTGTAGCCAGAAAAAGGGCGTATCGCCATGAATTATTTCCATAACATGATGAAAATGTATGCATAATTAAATTGCTGTGTGCATAAGCAGATGTCACTGGGTTAAGATGTGCCAGTTTGTATGCCCTGCACTAATGTTGCAGTGTACAAAAGTCTCACTTAGAGGGTAAATCCCGTGGACTGTTAAAGTCTCTCAGTGAGTGGGATAATTTAGCTCCATTTCCTGGCTGACTAATATCAATAGATGGAGAGTTAAGGAGCGTGAAGAGTAGGCGACTATTAGCCCTTATAAATCATGCTGAATCTAAAGAGAGAGAGCTGGTACTCAAGAGAAGGTAGTGGGTGGGTGGAGGTTGTCAAGGACAGGAAAACTCCTGAGAATACACCTTGAAGAGTCTTTTAACTTTAACAGAGTTACCAACTTTCACAAATAGAGTAGTTCTGTTATGGAAATACTGATACACAATGCAGCTGGTAATTGTCTAATGAATACTAGGCTTCCCTCAGTTGCCAGTATTGTACATACACACAGAAAACTGGCAAACGGATTACACCAAAAATGTATTTTTATTGTAAAAAAAGACACAAACTCCAGTGTTCTCTTAGTCAGTGCTGATACAGTCTGTTGGAATCGACCTCTGCGGGCCAGCCCAAAACACACCATCAGCTTTGGGACTAATTGCAGCTGCAGGATTCAGAGCAGTAATTGGAATACATTTGGGATTTTATAAAAGAGCTTCATTAGGGTAAATCAATAAAGAGTGCTCTTCAAAGGGACACAGTGAAGCAGTGTTGCAACTCTACCGAGCCTCGCTGTATCTGAATATTATCATATTAAGTAAGCAAACAATGCGCCCTTGCCTCTAACCCCAGCATTCAGTTTTGCGATGGCTTCCACAAGTAAGCGGCAACCTTTCACACTGCACTCTGCAATAACTCTTAACTGTGAACTTCTCTCCACTGCAGAGGGCAATAATATGGCAAAGTACAGATTTTAACTGCCCTCTGCAGATTATAAAGATGACATAAGAATGAGAGAGGTGGCTCTAGAGATAAAGTATGTTCTTCCATTCCTAAAATCATTCTGCCCTCCAAAGAGTCAATGATAGCCCTCATATTTCAAATCAGGCTTTCTCTCCTTCTTCTGTCCCAGCGTTTTACTTCCTGGCTACTTTATCTAAGATCTTAAACCAATGACCTTTCCCCAGATAGAGACATCTCCAGGCACATCTCTCTCTGCTTGTGTTAACATACTTTGTGGTCAGGGTGGACAGTTTTCCTTGAAGCACTCTAAAGTTCACAGTGATATTTTTTTGGAGACTGCTCTCGTTACCTCCCTCTTCTTTGGCCGTCCCTTGCAATTCCTTTTTGTCACTTTACAAATAACCTTTGTGGTAGCTCAAAATACTTTTACGTTCCCTTGCAAAACTTTTGCACTGCCTTACAATACCTTTAACATTCCCTGGTGAAAGTGTTGTGAGGGAATGTAAATGGCCTCCTAAACTAACTCACAATCAGAAAAGCACTGCAGGTCGCAATAGTAACAGCTGGACACAACTATAGCATCACAGATTGAGCCATAGCAGCAGCTGAAATCCGAACAATAACTATTTATCCAGTCACAGCTTCACCATCACAGCCAGGCAGAGCAGCTGCAGCTGTGTTCACAAGCAGCCGAGAGATACTGTTGGAGATCCGCCTTTTAAAATAGATAATGAGCTATTAATGCAAGCGTCATATCATGTCTCATTTCTGTGTAATACGCATACAGTATATTTCTACTGGCCTGGACCAACACACCTAACTGTTCATATGGATCACAAGGAATGTAAAGCATTTTCTGCAAAAAATATTGTATTCTCTGTAAGGCCCTGTTTTGCATACATTCAATTTCCTACACTCAGCAGAACAGATTTCTGTTTAAGTAGCACTGGCTACTGTGAGGCTGCTTTTCTTTTCATTCTGCCATCTTTTACCCTTTATTGTGTCAATTGTCACAGTGTCACAACAAGCATTTGTAAGTGTGAGTTTCTTGTCACCATGTTGTCTATCACTACTGCTGCAGTCTTTATTTTATTTTTTTTAATGTATTTATTTTGTGGCATCCTGCAGTCTAAGTCCGCTCCAGTGAAAGTGATTTTCTGCCAATGTGTACATGTTGTCAGGTATCATCTCAGACCAACCACTGTGCGATTCTAGTTAATCATCATTCACAGGATGTAATATTTCTTCAGCAGGAGTCACTGTACTTGTTTGGGTTTATGTTTAACAGTCAAATAAATGTCCTTTTCAAATGTGACTCTGTGACAGAGTTCCTTGTTCTGTAGACAAAGGGAACAACAGATGCAGACAGAAACTGAAAGATCAAGCACTCACAGGTTCATATCAGTGATGACATCCTGTCTGATCCTCCACCTTGCTTATCACAGCCCTGTTACCCATATCCTTCCCTCCTTCCCACTGCTGTGGTTCTTGTCACTAAGCACATCCAGACAAACATGGAATTTAAATATTAATAGGCTCCACAGACAAGAAGTGACACGCACTCTGGGACAGTCGTACAGATGGCGGTAGTGGCGGTGGCAGCGTGAACCCAGCTCAGTGAAACTACATCTGCACACCTACCATGGTCAAACCACGGGCATCTCATTAGTAATTTAACTGTGTGATTGGGTCTTATGAATGAATAAGCCCAGCATGGCCAAAGGTTAGCTTTTAAAATCTTTGCTCCTGCGAAGGGAATAGAAAATTATTTCATTGAAAAAAAAAGCTGAATCTTAGCCCACACAGTTAACTGAAAAATTGATGTTTTTTTTCCAAAATTTAATGTGCTCTACTTGGCTTACATTACGAGAATTGTTAAAGCACTGGGGAGTTAAGTGAACAGAGGCATCCATTAGCCAGCTATGATGACTTTGCTGCTGAGCAACTCCATGAACAATTAGAGATGGATGGCGGGGGGTTACGCTATGGGGCAGCTGTAAGAAGATAATCATGACTGAGAATTTTCCTTCAGCCACTTCAGCTGAGAAATGTTGAGTTCAAGTCAGGGTTACAGTATCATTGGATTACTGTGCTATCACCCACCTTGGGCTAGATTTGGGTCATATTTGTGAATTTGACCCTGAGCCAAAGGCAGTACTTTCATGCCAGAAGTACTTTTAAGATCTCTGTGTGACTCCCACAGTCCCACTGTCTACCAGTGGCTTCTTGCTTCCATCATGGAAATGAGGCTGTGTGTTGAAGCACGCCTGTAGTTTCCCAGTGGAGAGTATGGTTCCATTTGGTATTTAAATGGGTCAAACTGTGGTGATTTATTCATGCTCTGAGTCTTTTAGTGCCACTCAGCCTGACAGGCAAGCTGTAGGCTCACCCTCTCTGATCATAAAGGCTTTCTGCTTTCACCCTGTGTTGATACACCTGTATGTAAATAATATATTTACAAAGTACAATCTTGAGTTTGTGCTTCTAAACAACTAGCAGTAATTTCAAGCTGCAGATATCACCTACATGTAAAAAAAAAAAGATACTTAGATCATGTTCCTGCTGACTGCATATAAGGATGTACAAATTCTCCATGAGGATTCCTAAGCAACGTTTTTGAAGCTTAATATGGTGTCTGTTCGTTGCCATCGTGGCAATTCCTGACTCCACCAATCTCCTGGTTAATTCAAAACTGAGCAAAGAGGTGGAGCCTGAGTGAAGCTGAGGCAGGGCATGTAAACACATTTCTGGGACATGAACTGTCATATAAAGGCGCCCACATGTCACTCAAAACAGCCACACCCTTACTTGTGTAGAATTTTAGGCCTTGAACCACAGCGCAGAAGTCGTCCTCCCAAAATGACTCCACAGAGAGTGAGCTAATTGAATAATATAGCTCTGAAAAGCCGACAGCCAAGTGCTTCAGACTTGGCACAAAAAGTTATTGAGGGAAATCTGAGTTTCTGTGACAGCTCAGAAAGTGTGAAGAACAGTTCATTTTGTGAAGCTCTATGAACGGCTTCCAAGAAAAAATAACCTTGCTTGTGTTTTGGCACAAATCTGCAAGAAGAAACTTTGCTAAACCACATAAAAAGAAGCCTGATGAATATTGGGTGCACATTATATAATCCACTGAGACCAAGATAAATTTGTTTGGCACAGACGGCGGCCAGCATGGTTGGCATGAATCTTGCCAAGACAACCACAGTGAATGCATAATCCTGGAGGTGTTGGGGAGATGACATTTATAGATGGCATCATCAGTACCTGTAGATATACAAAAATACTGGCTGACAAGATGACTCTCAGTCCGCAAGAGCTTGGCAGAGGAGGCATATTTTAGCACGATAATGATCCCAAGCACTCTGCCAAAACCATACAAGAGCTTAAGAAAGAGCAAACTGAAAATCATGACTTGGCTAAGTATGTTGGTTGACTTGAATCAAACCGAACACCTTTGGGATCTTTTCAAGAGAAAGGTCAATCAACAGAGCCCCTCCAGCAAAAGGTACAATTACCAAGAGAGTTTAAAAAAATATTGTAACAGGAATTTATGTAACTCACCAATGATCTGATTTTTATTCAATAAATTTGAGTCTTACCAAACCCAGCACCCGAGGATGTTTTATATATACATACACAACTACTCTGATGTTGCCTTGGCTCTAGTGGTCCTATATTCGTGTTTCTACGATCACAAAGCTTTCAGACTGTGCCGTCAGATGTGAAAGGTATCCAAACCCTTTCAATCTCTCTTTGAAATCTTCAGACTGATGCTCCTGCTTCCACTGTTTCCAGGTCACCTGTATCAGTGAGCAAGACAAAAGAATAGACACACTGTTCACTGCACTCAAACATGAAAAAAAAACACTCCAGAGAAAAATATATATGCGCACAGCCATTGACACACAAAGCTGCATTGTATTTTTTTCACTCACTTGGGAGAAGTAAATGAGGGGAAGAGGTAGAAAGGAGAGCAGAATGACAGCAAGAGGTTGACCCATGATTGCCTCCAGTGAAAACCCTCACAAAGCCAGTCACAGTGTGACAAACAGGATGAGATTCTTATCAAGGTCACCAGACAGTCAGCTTGACTCCATTTCTTAGACATTCATAGCCTATAGAAAGGTCATTGCTTTTGTATGGATCATGTAAAACTGTCACGTCACATATAAAGTGTCAGACTGCCCCCTAACAAGATACACAATTTTCTTGTATGGGCAACATTACAGTCTAATTATACTATACCATAAACTGTATCCATTGTATTTTTGTGCTGAGTACTGGTTTTAATTTTAAATCTTTAAATTGAATGTGCTGTGCTACAATTTGCAAAATTGAGTTCCTTTTGTTTGTAACATCTTTACTACATTTGTGCTCTTCGTGTTAATGGAATTAAACATTTATTTTTGTTTTTACTACTCTCCTTTAGATAGCTAACAGTACAGCGAGCTTACAGAGAACATTGGGTATAAAATGCAACAAAACTCCTTGACGACATCATGTATTCAGTGTCTTAAGTATTTTGCCACAAAACAGCCCTTCACAATATATATTGCAACCACCCCTAAACAAAACCAACACTGACAATAAAACACTACATGTAAAAATGGTATATTCTGACAGCATGTTGTTAATTTCTTTCAATCAAAATTTATGAGAAAAGGAACAGAAATGATATGCAATGTCACAAATTATCAACACAACAAATGCTTAGACATATAAATTAGGGGCTGTATTCTGAAACTAGCAGGAAATTCCCTATCTGTTTAAATTATGGTTCCCTGTAGTAGTTTTGTCTAATCCACCTGCAGATGCTGGGTGCAAAGAGGGAGCCAACAAGTACTGACTCTGTTCTCGAGGCCTGGGAAGTTCACAGTAATTCCACTAATATGGCACCCTCTCAGCAGGCCCATTTGTTTAGATTCCAATAGAGACGACCAGATGGTCCCCTGAGCTCAGTGTTCTTCCATATTCATGAGCTGAGGTTTGACCCTGCCACCTCTGAAGGGCTGACCTCTAACTTGGGCTCTTTGGGACATCAATAGGATTTGGAAGAGGGCGGAGGGAGAAGCAATGCACCAGGCACAACAACCCACCCCCACCCACAGTCCCACGGATGAGCGCCCAACCTCTCCGAGGGAGGCATTGGATATGTGTGAACACCAGAGTGAGCGTAAGCTAGGTGAGCTTTCACATGAGTTCCCAGGCTCTGACGGGTGGGATGGTTGTCTCTGGAAGCGAACATCTGTCCCAACCACACGGAGTCCTGCACACTGAGGGGTGGATGGGAGCTTGCGGCACAGTGACAAAGCCAAGGAATCAGACTAATGGTGTCAGGCCATGTCATTGGTGTTCAAGATTGTGGCAGTGAACTCTGACCTCCCTGCAGGATGTTTCCCTATAGTTTACTCAACTTTTGGGCTCATTAGGTGGGATCCTAAGTCATAGAAAGCAAACATAGTGACTCTAAGTCAGTAATTTGCATGACTGATCAATACAGTGTCTTGTTTCCCTTATATCTCCTCTGACTTTACTTGTTCCTTGTTCGTCCTCTGTTATTTTGAAGGAGACCATTTTTGCACTGAGGAAGAAGACTGTAGTGCTTATTAAGGGAAGAACAGAGTGTTACGTAAATCAGAATTCCACTGGGATATCCGAATCACCAACATGCAGTGCTTTGTAATGAAAGTATAAAATTGTTTAACATTATAGCTGCAACGTCTGGAGGAGCTGAATTTAGCATGTCATATTTTTACTCCACTGGAAAAATAAGGACCTTGATGCAAGGCTTTCCTAAACGAGCTGTTGACCATTGAGGGAAATCTCATACAGAATAAAGATCTCAGCAATAAATGCATTTTCAAATGAATAGGTTCCTATAATCCTTAAATACTATACCATAAATAAATATGAAAGCTAAATCATAAAGTCTGGCAAAACCTGCCTACACTGGCATAATGTGTGGTGTTGCTCCTGCTGTGGAGGCAGTGAACCATTGACATAAATCTATAAGAATTAGATGCAGCTTTTTGTTCTGAAAACACAACCTGAAGCCACTTTTAAAGACTATGTCGGTTTACTGGCAGCCTTTCTGCCATCACTCATTTATTCAACATTTCTGGGATGTTCAGTGTGTAAGCCCAAGTGCACCAATAAGAAGAACATATGACACGAGTGAAGCTACTAAAGAATGCAGCAGGCGGAT
Source organism: Acanthochromis polyacanthus (assembly GCF_021347895.1). Taxonomy (NCBI): domain Eukaryota; kingdom Metazoa; phylum Chordata; class Actinopteri; family Pomacentridae; genus Acanthochromis; species Acanthochromis polyacanthus. The sequence goes on from NC_067117.1 coordinate 16,185,260, forward strand.
TTTAAACAAGATATGAAATCTTAAAATGAGTCCAAAACTATAAATGACAGTCACTCATAGATTCATAAATTACTGCATTTAATTGCAGCTCCATTGATCTTACTCAGGGTCAGTTTACCTATCATAAGAAAAACAACACAGCCTGTTAAATCAGTTTTATAATGTCCTCTGTTGATCTGGGGGAGCTTTGTTGAATTAATCCCAATGACGCTGTGGTGATGTCATATCATCAAGGTTGCCCTCAGATTACGCTCACATTTGAAAAAGCCTGCATTATAAGCTAGTGGTGCGAAGGCAGCGGTATCAATCAGATGTGTCTAGCGTTGCATGGTGGGAATCCAGCAAGCTTAAAGGTGTCATTTGTCCTGACAATATCTGATGGTTCTTCTGATACTGAATGTGATAAGTGTACAAACATCAGCTGCAAGTTTGTTTAAAAAAAAAAGACACATCACCATTGCATAAGCTTATTAGAAGTTCCATTTCTTTCAGGTATTTGCTCCAGTCTCTCTTTCTTCCTCCTGTCTCAGTACATTGACATAGCTGATTCAATAGTCAGTTTCTCAAGTTAAAATATTTGCACCTCTTCTCCTCAGTTTGTGCCCATCTGGTTCAATCCGGTCTTGATCACACCTTTCTATTGACTTTACATGCAGAAGCACAGGTTCTGTCTGAGCAAGTAGTAAAGGAAATACAACATTTTTGTCAGTTTTTAAAAAATCTCCCTGTCATATTCCCCCAGCTTTATAAAAGTGTAGTATTAAATTGTGGAGGTGTTTCTTTCAGACAGAACTTCTCAGCTTCTCCATGTGGTCCATGTGATGAAGAGATAAAAACAATAAGATAACATGCGTGCCTATGAAACACTTTATTACCCAAACTCTCTAGCCAAGGCAGCAGGTATATTAGCAATGTTTTTGTGCAATAGATGTGTAGAGGGAAAAGTGAGTGCAGAGGTCACAGAAGCATTTTATTGCCAATTCAATAAAGTTGCAGTTTTGAATGGTACTAAGTGATCTGATTCGATGAGAGTATTAAATGGCACCACATGATGGTATCCTTTGCTTTTTCTCCTTTAGCTGCTGTGATGGCAGAAATATCAGCATGGTTCTTCTTTATTACAGATCTTATCTGGGCCTATTGGGCCGCAGTAGTTTACAGGGACTGTGTGCTTGTGTAGTGGAGATGAGCCAGAGTGAAGATACAACTGCACATCCATCTGACTAATTGACTCTACAGTGCAGACAGAGGGGGGGAAAAACTCAGATTTATGGGGCCTGAGAGGGCAGTTTCTGGTTTTAAAAATATCTATCCTTCTCTATCAGCTTATGCTCTAGTCTGAATTTAGAGCCCATTTACCAATTAAAAAATTTAATCCATGATCTCATTTAGGACATTCTGTGTGCAGCTCTTAGTGAATATGTGTCGGTGATAGAGACTTCTATTTCTCAGGCTCATTGTGGGCATTTGCTGCCTGCTGAGTGTGTATTGTCAAGCAGAAAACCAACACAAATGTGCCACCCCAGGGCAATGCCACCTCTGGCGAGCTAAAAGCTTCAGAGAGGGTTTGTACAAAAGAGATTCATCCATATAAGCCGATTATGTTCCCTCCAGAGATGATCATGTAACATTTTATTTTGGGTAGCCACAAATTACCCGGCAATTATGTGCACAATGACTTCTAATTAACTGTTCATTCATATTTTTTGGACATTTGTGCCCTCGTGCTTGACAGACTTTAACACGGACATGGGTGGTGTAAGTGTCTCTTTTCCACAAACTGCGCCCCTGGGGTGATGTCGCACAGCGCTGTCATACTGTCTCATGACACAGGGTAGACAGTCCTGTCTGCGCCTGTCACACTGCACTGCCACCATGGTTGCATGTCACATTTTCCACCATCATGCTTGTCACAGGGATTCCTGCCGCTGTTGATATGGGCCTTGTCATAGCAGTGCCAGAAAGTGACAGCAGCAAAGACTGTGGGACGGTAAAGTTTGACAGCAGCAGAGCGTGTTTGACAGTGTGGATACAGGACCTTGTTTGTGATCTGCCGTGTCACATGGTGTCCATGTCAGATCCGAGAACAAAGCAAACATTTACACAACATCTGATTATTGGGGAGACAATGCTCACTTCCTCTTGTAGAAGATGCGATTTTAAGCTTTCATGACCGTTTCTGTATGCCCTCCCTTGATACTGATGCTACAGGCTGTTTTCTCATGACCAGTGTTTTCCCCTGCACAAGACAGCTGTAACCATTACACAGTATTACAGAACAACACAGAGCATGAGGGTGAGAGTTTATTGTGTTACAGTGAGAAAGATGATTTTTAAAGTGTGGCTTTACCGGCAGTTTGGCAAATCTTGCTCTCCTGCTCATCAAAAACATATTTTCTTGAGGCTCATACAGTTCCATATCTTAAACAGCCTCATTTATTTTCTTCTTTTCTTTCTTTTTTTTCAATAAATGGTTTAGTTGGCTTTTTTAAAGGAAAACTTTGAAATCGGATTTACTTTTCAGCAGACAAGTATATGAGAAGATTGAAACCACAATCACATCTGTCTGTTCAGTATGAAACTAGGTAGCCACAGGTTAGCTTAGCTTAGCATTAAGACTAAATACAGAATTCATAAAATTAACTAGCCAAATAAAGTGTTCCTACAAACCTATTAGCAACAAATTAAGAAAAAGCATAGTTTTCTGAGGAATATATCATAAATTGACATTTTTACACTTGTATGGATTAAACAAATGAGCTTTCTAGGTGCTGGTAGGTGGACATGGAATGTTAAAGAAATCTTTATTTATTCATAAACCATTTATTCCTGTTTTATTAACTTAATTTTAGGATGTAATGCTATCAAAAATCTTGTAATCCCCTGATGGACGATGCACACCAGGTGGTGCAGCACGTCAGCATCTGTAAAATGTTCTTCCCCTAGCAGCAGATCTGCACCTCAGTCATGCAATAAAGAGCCCTTGAACTGACTGTGACTCTGTGCTAATGCAATAACGTGCAGGCAGACATTTCAGCTCTGACCAAGACTCATGTCTCTCTTGGAGGGATCAAGGGCTGCACAGTCAATATCCCACAGATGGTGGGGGAACCATGTGATCCACGCAGTCATTGGAGGCTCTTGACTCATTACTTGGAATGGCAGGCCTGGGGTAAATGGGGAGAAGCGCAAGGTAAAGAGGTGGTAAATGATCCCACAGCTGTAGGTACAGGAGACGCTGCATTAGCCTCGTAATGAAGCACAGAGAGGCTTCAGCCTGTATGAGGGTTTTTCATTTCAGAGTGAAGTTAAAGCTGAGAGGACTGAGTACTGTGTGACACTGAAGAGATCTAATCAGTGCCAGGTATCCCCGATCAATGTTATGGGGCTTTAGGGTACGGCAATCATTTGATCAATAAGGAATTTTGAACTCTGACCTCACCCAGTAACTTTCATCAATGCATCTAACATTTGACTGGCATGCCTCATTAAGCTCTGCAGCTGGTTCAATCAGTTTAATGACAATGAAACCATTAAGGAGAATACATGTACTTGTTTTGCATGTAATTTATCATCCCAACAAACCCTCTGCAGCAATTCCATTCATTTGTCAGGGCAAACACATTAATTATATCTGATTTTCAAATGAATGAGTACAAGAATCCCTGCTAAGTGAGGCATCAGACAATTCAATGCAAAATTAGTGATCTTTTATAAATGCATTTTTGAGATTTCTGTGACTTTTACATCATGCAAAGACATGTATTGCATGTGTGCTTACACACACACACACTCCAAGGTGGTGTATGCACTGAAAAGAGCAATGGACCTGTCTGCCAATCATGCCATTGCTCTGTGATGATTGATTGGTTCCACTCTGTGTCCCCACACCATCAGTCAGAGGGAGGAGAAACTGCCTTCATCAATATTAATTTCTTTTTTTCTCATCTATATTCATATGCTCATTCATATTCATCACTGGTTACACAGAGCAGATTAGGGAGCTTTGTGTGCATTTCTGCGGATCATCGTGTGAGACGACGAGGTGGAGGACTGCCATGGTCCTACTGGCACTGACACTTTGTGCTGCAGGTTGCCTTAAACGTTACCCTGAAAACAAACCGAGCAGAATATTCTTTTTGAGATAATTATATTATGCAGTTGCACTGTAAGGCTACAACTAATTAACAGATGACTAGATTTCAGTCAGTCTAAATGGGAGCAGAGGTAACATTTAACGTGTATTTGTCTGTGTGCGATTAAGGTGGATATGATAGATATTTATTTACAGTGTTCTTGTGTGAAAAATGTGACCATGTGAACAGGGTTACTTGTAGTGATAGACCTATGAAGAATTATCTCCTGAATCTGTAGTTAAGTTCAGTCTTACAGAGCTCATTGTTTGTCTGTCTGGCCACAACTCGGGGTTTACTGTCACCGCTCTCATACAACATTACACACAACTGTGATGCAGCAGGCAGCTATTTTCAGCAAACAATCCTATGATAAAAACCTGTGCTCTACCTGTTCAGCAGCAAACAGCAGACAGCCAAAGTGAGCCCAGTGAACACAGTGGAGCGTTTAGCAGCTAAAGAGAAATAAATTTCCCCCAGGTGTTGATAGGAACAAATAGGGCTAAAAGAGAGTGAAAATTGTACTAGCACACATCTGGTGGGCACAATGATGATGCCACATAAATGCTCTTCAGATTATTTGTGAATAAGCATCTGTTTTGTTTTGTTTTTTTAACAAGTATGCCACATCAACTTCAGGATGGCATGTTAATGCAAAGCTGACAACTGGTTTCTGCAGTCCCTAAGTAGCCAAAAATAATAATCTTTTATTGCATGTGCAGTTGCTAGATGAGGAGTCAAAGGACCAGTACCTTACTACATAAATGTCTGGACTTAATTTCATAACAAATCATGTTAAAATATTTCATATCTCACCCTCCTGGTGGTACAGTCTCTTTACCTCTTTCAGAGGTAGTGTTACACCTTTGTCTCAAATGGAAAGAACTTTGGATCAATTTTTCATTTAAATTCTGTATCTCTTTCTTTAAAATGCGATATATACAAGAGATAGATATATACAATGTGAAAGGTGAGGTTCTGAGAAGCAGGAATGCCTGAAATCTCTGTACAGGAATCAGCCACAACATTAAAGCCAATGACAGAGGAAGTGAATGGCTCTGATCATGTCTGATGCAATGTTCTGCAGGGGAAACCTTGGCTCTTGGTATTCATATTGAAGTTTCTTTGGCATGACCTCCAATGCACCAGCAATCCCCAACATCAGGGCTCCTGCCAGCAGGACTGTAAAAGCTGCTCAGGAAAGGCTCGAGGAACATGACAAGAGTCTAAAATGTTGATATGGCATCCAAACTCCCCAGATGCCAATCCAATGAAGTATGCGCAGAACAAACATGATACATGGAGACCTCACACTGCAACTCAGAGGACCCAAAGGTCACCACTGGGTGTCCATGGGGCAATCTACACAGCATTAAATAGGTGGTTTTAATGTTGTGTCTGGTGGTGTATGTGCCAATCCATTCAACGGTTACTGAAATACTCCAGTCTGGATCAAATTAGTTGCCAACTAACAGATCACTGACATGTTATAATGCTAGTGTGGCTAAAAATACATATAAAAATCACGAAGCATCCATGATTAAAGCTTTTGTTTGTAAAAAGTAGGTGCGCAATGTTGTTCACCACCTGAAAATCCATCATGAGTACTTTTGAGACACCCATCATCATTTACCTTACACCTATGAGAGTAGTAATGATCATGGTTCCCATTAGTTACTAGAATCTGAGCCATGAGGAATCTCTGTTGTTGTATTCCCCAGGGTTCTGTAACTCTGAGCGGAGGAAGGATTCCACCCAGCAGACAAAACTGTTCAGACAGGACTGGACACACTCTCCCACCATTCATTATCACTCTCAAAGAATAATTCACTCCATTGCCTGACTTTGAGTAATAACGCCGCAGTCACAAAGAAAAAAAAATGGTCTGGATTCTTTAAAGATCGTCCAATTAATTTCCCCTTTTCAGAAAAACTGTGTGCATCTATTTCCCCTTTGGTGTTCTTTTGTTTAATTTATCTCCCAGCCTCTGTTCCTTTCTCCTCCCTGTGCCTCTCTTAACAACCTCTCCTATAATTTCCTCTGGTTTCTTCCACCTGTACTGTTCATTTTCCCCCAATCAGGCTCTAATTGGCTGCTTCACACGAAGAGGACGGCAGAGATAGAGTGGTCTGCTGTACGCACATGTCAGTAGACATGTGTAATGGTGGAGAGAAAACAGGAGTGCGGCTGGTAAAGCTCGCTAAAAATATACGGTTGTGCTTGTTTTTAATGACTTTGTTTTCTCGCTTTCCCAATACTTATTATGATAATGGCCTCTGTAATAGTTCACATGAGTCATAAATGGCACATTTTGATTCACTGAGAGGATTTATGCTTTGCTTCTGTTTGAACTAACTGTGTGTGCACGTACATTTGTCTGTTGTGGAGATGAGTAGAAGGTAAAATGCTTGTTGTTTTGTTTTTAGGTAATAGGACCTAATGAGAGAGCTGTCTCAGATCCTTTCCTTTCTCTCAGCTGCACCTTCTCTGTGGACATACTGTAACTGCTGTAATCAGCAGAAAATTATTTTTATAGCTTCCAATCACAAAGCCCTCAGTCTCTTGCTCAGCTGAAGAGAGAAGCACAGTTTCTCTAGGCACGTACAGGACACAGTGGTATGAACAGGCTTTTCCTCAGAGAATTTAGCACACTTAAGATTCAGACTGTACTGTAATGTATTTTCCCCTTGGCTTAATATTCCCCAACATTTATTAAAAAATAGGTTTAGTTAGCACATCATGAATTCTGATGGCTCATACATTTGACTATATTCCTCCCGTTTTTACCCTCCCAGCACTATTCCCCATGTATGAAAGGACACAAAGTCACATTACAAACCTTCAAAACCCAGCGGAGAGGCATCATCATTTCTAAGAATTAAGAAAATCCTCCAGAAATAGAGGCCCTTTTACCCAGCCTCCTTCTTTGGCGCCAGCTCTCAACTACTCTCAAGTAAGCTGCCCACTTGTGATTTTCCAATCCACACATAAAACCTATGTGTCAGAAGTGCTTATAGTTTTCTTATTTTGATAGGATTGTACAGTCACTTTAATGCAGTTCAGGTTCAGTGTTGGCATTTTACTGTAGGGATGGTGAGTATCTATCTATCTATCTATCTATCTATCTATCTATCTATCTATCTATCTATCTATCTATCTATCTATCTATCTATCTATCTATCTATCTATCTATCTATCTATCTATCTATCTATCTATCTATCTATCTATCTATCTATCTATCTATCTATCTATCTATCTATCTATCTATCTATTGCCATTGCCATTGCCATTGCCATTTTAGACTTTTAGATTTTTATGTAACTCAATTTGAAATTTAGCAAAGTCTGACACCTGACACGAAAAATATTTCAAGTTAAAACAACATTTTTCTTAATGATGTAAGAGCAAAGATTTACTTTGGTTTTGTAACAAGATTCAATTGAACGCTGAATGGGATAAATGACATTTTAAATAAACCTGATTTGGCTTTGCTGAACAGGATGTCCTCCAATAACACTGGTAGAGGCGATGATAAATCACACACTCTGAACAAGCAGGAAACACAGAGACAGCTGCTGACTTCTCTCTGGTTCTCTACATAGTGCTTTAAAAAGCCCAGTACCATCTGGTTGGAAGAACACTGCGGCTATCATGCAAAACTCTACACAAACTGTATATAGTTTCTGTAAGTGCTGGCAACACGGAGGTTAGCACTCAACACGCTTACTGATGGGACAGAAACGGAGGTGTCAGTGCCTCAAAATTCAAAAGGATTCATGCAGGACAACAGCTCTGGCATTATTACACTACAGCTGTACATCTTTGTCACTACATTGATGTCTCATGCTTTTCATACTCTTTTAAAAGTTGAGAATTTTGCTGGTAAACGTAACCCAATGCTGCCATTAACATGTGTTTTGCACAAACGTTGTGTGACCTTTCTGCAGGACATTGCTTCCAACACATCAAATGGCTTACAGCGCATATGATGACACAATCAGTTTAGCTGAATAAAGGCAGAGATGTACTCTCTGGAGGCAATTATGTTACATATTTAACCGTCTAATCAGTTTAAATAGCATTCCACTGTATTGTACTGTAGAATGTGATGCATGACGCAATGTATATTGTTGTAAATACAGACTATTGTGTCAGAATGAGCAATTAGTTTGATATAAAACAACGCTATTAAAATGATGGATGTGCTGCCACTGCACAATAATGCACCTGCAAGCCTGAACAAGTGTAAAAACAACAAGAAAAAGATTAAGAGCATTGGAAAGAAAAGACATTAAAGAAATCAAAGGCTTTATTTGCTTGTACACTGGTTTCCATTCCAACAAATTATACATTTCTGCAGTCCTACAGAAATAACACTGAAAAACAATTCCACATAAACTCAACTCTCATATGCTTTCATTATGTCTTACATGATACAGCAACAGGAAATTGTTACTGTCTGCTCAGCTTGTTTTGCTTTGTTCTTTCTTTTTTCTTCTCTCAGCTCTTGTTTGCTCTGCAACGGGAAGGATCTGATTAAAAACACAATCAGCACGACGGCAGGCCTCATGCCTCCTAATCAAACCATAATGGGAGTTTACCGTGCATTATCTCTGACTGGGGTTTAATGAGACTTTAGCATGCATTATCTCAAAGTGAAATTTAATAGCAGTATCCAGAGGGCATTTGCGATCCCATCTGTATCTCTTTGCCAAGTCTGAGTCAGAGGAAACAACAGCAGGAAAGGTGAGGCGAGACTTGTATTGAGCTCCAGAGTGAGCTTGGAAACATCCCTGCAACAGATGTTCAACCTCTGTTTGCTGTTGGGCCCGGGATGACTTTCCATCTGGTTGCTTTGCCCTTGAATCTTAGTTTGAAACATGAAGGTGGCACAGTGAGCAGAGTGCCTGTCCTTTAACTGTTGTAGAAAGTCCTGGTTTGAGCCCCTTTGGCAGCAACAGTCACCCCACTGAGGCGTCCTTGAACAAAACTGTGAATCCTGCACAGCTCCTACGGCTCAGTAAAGTAGCTGACAGGTAAAGACACTTTAAAATCCATTTCCTCTGGTGATGAAAAAAACTCTTTTATTTAAGATGGAGCTTGTACATATTTCTCAAAGAACAAATCAAGTAAGCCGGAGAATTTTTTTTTTTTTCTGTTCTTCGGAGTAGAAAAGCTGACACAAATTTCTCCTACTCAGACTCAAAGATCAGAGACTCTTAGGTCTCACTGATTTCCCAAAACTCTGATATTTCTTTAAAGCTTTGGATAACAGGAACAGCAAAAGCTTTCATCTCTGCCTTGCTACTGAGCCATGCGAATATGCGATACAGCTGTTACTACAATGGATTTTACAGTAACCATGTCATCCCATGTGGCACACAATGTGCTGTGGGACACGTTGTTGATGATGGCGATTGAATAAAGGCCACATGTTGAAGACATGTGACAAAATGACCTCTGTACGGAAGAACCCAAGTATATGCTGATGCCTTGCTGCTCTGGTCAAAGCGACGGTGGAAAAATTGATGAATAATTGATTTTACTCTAATGGGTGCATTTGTACTGTGTGTGTAACAGTGTGTACTGGAAGTTGTGTTGATACTCACTGTACTATATCTTTGCATGACAAAACATCATCACTATTTTGTTAATAATGTCTTGTTTCCTTTTTAAATATTTGACAAGTAAATTAATCATTATGTTGTAAATTCTGAAGATGGACAGCCCCGCCTACACATCTCCTGCTAGTGCTTTCTGTGCTTCAGTGCAGTATACTCAGAGAACTGTGTTGTGGATTAAGAATGGCAGGAAAGTCATCACCTCACCACGTCAACCCGTCCATAGGTTCATTGCTAACATTATTCGTGCAAACCTAATTAACAATATCATACCATCACCCGCAATCCTTTGAGCACAGGACAAGCAGCCAGGAGGGGAGTTTGAATCTATTAATATTTATGGCTCCATTCAGTAGTGAACAGAAAAATGGACTAAATTAGCAATTCTAATGCTTTGCACTGCAAGGGAAGAGAATTAATACACTATCCACTATCCAAATCACTGGTGGAGTGCTGGCATCAGGGTTGATTTTCAGGCTGAGGGGCTCTATTCTGTAGTATTTACCTTGTGCTGTGCTACACATTTAGAATGGGATGTGCCCTATGAAGCTGTGCACACTACAGCTGGTTAGGGCGTCTGCATCATGGTGTTTGTCTCTTCCTCTCCTTCTCCTCCTGTCTCATTCTCCATCCTACAAACTTTTAATGAGCCTGTGTACGGCAGTGATTAGATTTAATGAGGTGCCAACAACCTTGGATTGACTCAACTCAGCTGCAACACACTCTCTAATTTGTGATAGACCACAGCCAAGCATTGGACCTCATGACAGAAGTAGAATGCAAGTGAACACAGGATTAAGGCTCTCAAAATGTATTTTTTCTCTCTCTCTCTTGACTTCAAGGCCCAAGTAATTGGTAGGAATGTCAAGTATCGCCTGGAAAGTTCAAAAAAGAGGTGACTTTCATATTGGCATCTGTAGTCAAATTATGCTCTTGTAACATCCCAGGAGTGAGGCAGCCTCAAACGTATCAAAGATGGCTATGAAGATGGAAAAGAGCAATTTGGACTGTGGGAGTAATCCAGAGGGCAGTCAGCGAGAGACAAACAGAATTCCTGATCTGTGACAGCCATGACATATGACATACAGAAGCTGTTCTTCATTTATTTTGCAATAAATTAGTGTCTTTTTATTTTCATACATCAGTGATCAAAATACTTAATGTCCAAAAATGACCAAGCAACAAAATAACATCAGCTGAAGCACTGATTTAAACCTGCTAATAACTTGTCTCCAGATTTTTTATCACCTACCAAAGTCGGACTCATCAAACTGGCGCAGTGTAGCTTCGAGGGAGTGACTGAGTCAGAAGCCTTGTCACGCTGTGGGTTCAGAGAAGCTATTGCTTCACTTCACACTTGACAAACCGGTCCTTGTCGGGCCATAGGGCGATATGGTAAGTGCTGCCTTTCCACCAGTAATGAGCTACTTTAGCAAATCTACTCTAAGTGCAGGTTTTCAATGGGATACACACTCACACACATGCTACATACACAGAGTGTTGCCATGATCTCCCTGTCCTTGATCTGGGTCACGCTCTCAGCGGTTGAGAAGGGCTCTCATTAGTGTGTGTGTGTGTGTGTGTGTGTGTGTGTGTGTGTGTGTGTGTGTGTGTGTGTGTGTGAGAGAGAGAGAGAGAGAGAGAGAGAGAGAGAGAGAGAGAGAGAGAGAGAACACTCACCATGTGTGCTAGTTAGCTGTTGCAGCACCAGAATGAGAGCACCAGAAATGTGGCTCCTCTGTTGTGAAATTCATCTGGTATACCGCATTGACAAGCAGCAGGAATGGAAACATCACAAATAATGAATCATAACACAGAGAAAAATGTTGCACAATGATGAATCCTGTGGAAAAATACATGCCTTTCCATTTGTATTGCTTACTCTAACTCTATAGCTTAATGCACTTTGTCCATTACGTCGCCCCACAACTACCACACATGCATCCACAGAGTGTTTTTCTCAGGTAGAAATCACAAAATCATAAAAACGCTCCATAAATTTCTTACATTTAACATTTACTATGTCCCATTAAAAGCAATGAACCACAAAACATGAAGTGCAAACTTCTGGATTTTAATGATCAATAAATGCGTGTGCTATACAGAGCATGAATCTCTTTTTCATTGCTACATCAACAACATAAAACAAGGAGCATAAAAAGCTTACTTACACTGCAGTGACTTGCAGGTAATCTGATATAAACATGACTGTGGTTTTTCCATTAAATTAGAAGATGGACTTGGAGAGTATGAAAGCAGCAAGACACTGACGTACAGTTTGCAGAATTTCGTGGGACTAGTACAAGAACAGAAAGTTCTTGTTTTTGCTGTGTTTTAGCAGTTTTACCAGGTCAAGCTTACACATTAATGCTCTGGGATTTTTTTGTCACTTTTTACTCTCACATACAGAACTCAAATGAAAACTGAAAACTTCAGTCTGTCAGTCCAACACTTCAGCAACTTTCAACTTTTAGGTAACTGAATCTCACTGTAGCACCACCATGAAGTTCATCTTTGTTGGTTTGTCTCAAATATCTCAGTCACATGGATAGATTCCAGTACTAATGACTAATTTAGGATAAATTGCAATCATTTAAAAAATCCCCTGACATTTCCTCTCTCTCCAAAGGCAGGTTCACATTTTGGGTGTTCCATGAAACATCCAAAAACTGGACAGACTGACATCTGTGGATTAGTACTGATAGTCAAGGTGACCAGAGGATAAATTCTGGATTTTCAGTAAATCACATGCTTTGTTTTGTCACTGAATGCTTTTACAGTTTTGTTTTTATTTGCCTCGGCTGCGCTTTGAATTTGTGCTGATTAGCAAACGTTAACAGAGCATCATGCTAAACGAAATGACAAACACTGCAATTGTTTAAAATTAGCATGTTAGCATTTTGGGCCTCACAAGCAGAAGTTACTTCCTGGGCAGTAGCATTTAACTCAAAGCACAGCCTCACAGAGCCACTGCTGTAGATGTGGACTGTGTGGTTTAAACATGGATAGCCTATAGTTGTAACAGTAACACCACCCAGACAAAAAAGCTTGTCAGACATGTCCAGAGCTGTCTGAAACAATTTTTTAGATGACAAATGGTGGGGTTCTGGACATTTAAGTGCCTGTCTACAGCATTAACTGATATGCCAGCAGCCAACAAGCTGTTTTTGTCTTTCTCCTGTCGTCTGTGGGATCATTTGAATAAAGCTGCATTTTAAATCGGCCTTTTACAGTCATTTGCATGCCGCGTTTATATTTCCTTTCAGTGTTATTTGTGAGCATTGTCACCTACCTGAGGCTGAGCAGTATTTATGAGAGTGCAGGATATAGATATACAAATGATGTCAGGTTACAAGAACATCAGGAAAATATGCATCCCTAGGGGAGGATTGTATGAGACATCCATTGCCAACTATACCAAACAATTCCACTCATTAGGTTCAATCTGTCTGAGAGGGTAGAGAACATACTCTCAGCACTCTACACACAGACCTTTTCTCCTTCCTCTCTTTTTGTGAGGCCAGTCATCTATCTCTCCACTCATTCTCTCAAATAAGAAGCACTCCTCTTTATTCACCCAACAGGGAGATCACAGGCCAGAACAGATGAGATGAAGCACACAGCAGTGTTGAGATATGAACCTACAGTCCATAGCAGACAGAGAAGGGGAGAATGACATTGAGCTTACAAGCAGAAATTCTTAGCAAAGTGTGTCACAGTTTTGCGTCAGACCTCACAAACATTTTCATACAATCACATGGTAAATAAAATGATTGTCAAGAGAGAGCATTAACAGAGGTTCACAAAGCCAGAACAAAGCCAAACAAAAAGCCAATCCAGGGTGTCCTTGCTGCCCCGTCCTTGCAGGAGCAGTCAAACCAACTGATTAATGATCCAGGAGTAAGAAACACACACAAAGGCAAGCAGGTACTTTGGGAATCAATTCATCACACTTTATTTTGTGTGACCCCAGCTGATGTAGCGGCCAGAGAGCAGCAAAATACTCTCTCAGCACAAATGCAGCAGTGTAGTACAGAACACGTACACACAGCAGCTTTAGCACACAACGAAGCCCACTGCTAAGATCTCAGAACAATCATTTCTACCTGGGTTTTATTGGAATGTGTGTTGCTGAGGAGAGACTGGGGGGAAGTAAGTGTGTGTGTTCTCTCCTTTGCTTTTCATTACTTTATTTACACGGAATGTAATTGAATCCAGTATAGCAAGAGACTACAGCGCAACAAGGTGAAGGACATGTTGGGGAGCATCCCGTGCTATGTTTAGACGTATTGAGGATGCTTCATCAAGAGGGCAGCGTTGAGGTCACTGGGTCATTTCTCTAAAGGCTTGCAGATGCTGGTTGAACTGGTCAGCGCTTTCTTTGGCTGTAAGAAGTTGCCTTTCACACCACTGAACCAGAGCCTGCTGCAGCATTTTCACACGGACCCCCTGGAACTGTTTGATCTGGAAGAAACACATCAGATAAATGTTACATAAACGTCACCTAACACGATGCTAATGAATAAACCAAATAAACTGAATTTCCCTTCGGGGATGAATAAAGTGATTCTGATTCTGATACTGTGGGAAGTCACTTTGAAAATAGGGATTGTGGATGTTTTACCTCCTGTTTAGCCACTCTACAAATCTCTTGAAACTCCGTCTTTGTTGCTGTCTTCAGTTCTTCCATCTGATGAATATGGAAATCAAGTCATCATCATTATGTACTTCATTATGTCTTCATCAGATTATACTTGCGCCTAATGTCTTCTTGTCACCATCCCTCTTACTGCTCTGTGCTCTACTATTGAATTATGCCAGCAGAATGTTGCTGACACCTGCTGGTTACAAAAAAGTATGTGCATCTGCAGAAGTAATGAGCGCAGATACTCACAGCCTCTTTCTTGACAGGTTTGGCCTTCTCTGCGTTCCTTGTGGCATTCTCGAGCTCCACCAGTTTGCAGGTCCTCCTGAAGAGCATTTCCTTTATTGGACGTACAAATTATAATATACACAGGGTTATTAGTCACATAAACAGTATAAGATGAACATTAAATGATTTTAGAACTAGACAATGCACCTTTTCTGCCTCCTGGTAACGTGACTCCTGGTCCAGGCCTAGTCCAAGAGTGTTCACATTGTTCTCAGCAACACTCGTCATATTTTTCTGCCCACACACAAACACATGTTGTGGGAAAGCAATCCACTGTTTACTGCTGTGTATATTTCTGATAAAAAGGACAATCAGCTTACCTTCATAGAATTGAACACTTCTGAAATTTGCACACAAAGCCTGTGAGAAAAAATAGCCAAACTGTCTGCATTTTTGTCTACAGCTTTGATGTGTTATTGGACTGGGACCAGTTCCATTATTTTCTCACCTTGAAAAAGCCTTTTTGTCAGGATCCTCCCCTGGTTCCACACAGAGATGCAGAGCAGCTGAAAAGTGCCCACAGGCCACTGCTATTTCTGCGAACAAACAGAACATGTAACGTAGTAACACTCACAAATAGTATCAGACACTTCTTGTCTGTGTTTGCAAACTTAAACAAAAGGGCCCTTTGTGAAAGCAGCAGTTTTCTTACTTTGCTCGGTTAGCACCATATCTAGAAATTTCTGCAAGAGAAAAGAAAGTCACACCATGTGTGCGTTGGCGTATGAAAGAAGCAGACAAATAAACAGGTAAAAAAACAAATAGGTGACTGACTCACCTCGGCAGCAGTCTTGGTACAGCCAGTTAGGACGAGGTTATGATCACGTTCAGTTTGAAAGAACTCATCCACATCCTGCAGACACAGTCATTACACCGTTAAAACCCTGCACTCTCAAATAAGACAAAGCTGACAGTACAAGTTTCACACTGCACCTTATGGCCTTCTTTTCTCATCTCTTCGACAGCTTGGCTCAGCCGGTTGAAAATGTTTTTCTTTACTTTCTGCCTGCCTGGAGCCTGGACACAAGAACAGAAAGATTTTATGAATATTGTTTAGCCATATGCAGTACATACTATAATAATATTTAAACATACACACCCCTCATTGGAAAACATGTATAGGCTATGTATATACTAGCATTCAAAAGTCTGGGATCACTTAGAAAAGCATTTTTTTAAATAATGAAGATAGCATTAAAGTAATCAGAAATACACTCTAGACATTGTTAATGTGGTAAATGACTGTTCTAGCTGGAAACAGCAGATTCTTAACGGAATATCCACATAGGGATACAGAGGAACATTTCCAGCAACCATCACTCCTGTGTTCTAATGCTACATTATGTTAGCTAATGGTGATGATTAGAAAACCCTTGTGCAATTACGTTAGCACATGAATAAAAGTGGAAAATATGAAATTTCCTGGGTGACCCCAAAAATCTATTTGTGTTTGAAATGAGTAAATGACAGAGTTAAACTGATTAGTCTTTCATCTCTGTGGATTACATGTCATTGTTATGTCGCTCTGTTTATCATTACAAATATATAGAAACTATATCTGTGGAGCAATAATCTTCTGAAATTCTTTAGTCTGTGATAGACACACATATACTGACTATAAAATATGGTCAGTACATGTGAGTCAGTAACTCTGCAGTGTATGGTTCCAAATATACTGAGGGTCCATATATCTCAAGAAGAACTGTATGGGTCACATGAGTATCTCTCTTCTAAAGCAATGCTGGTAAAAGTTTAACCATTTACTATCTGTCTCTCTCATAAAAAGGTATCGCATTATGCTCTGCTGCAACATAAAATTTGGTAATTTTACTGGAGTTAATTGTAAAGATGAAAGGCGTTTGCTTCCACTTACGTCTGAGCTAGTCAGGAAAACCTCCACGGCTTTATTTTTGTTGAGTATCTTGTGAGTGGCGACCAGCTGGAGGAAAGTTTCCAGAGCTTTAACGTATGGCTGCCACTCTCCTAAACCAAGGACCCCTGCAGGGAAACCATCAACATTTTAATTGTAACACTTCATATGACACGATAGACACTGTGCACCAGAATAAGCATGAAAATGGAAAATTTAATTGGTTGATTTCACTTTTAAATTTTCATTAATTCACTGTATTTCTTGCAGAGGTGTTCAGATGTACTCACCAAGCTGTTTTATAACCTTGGCAGATGTATTCCCATTGGCCTTTGCAGGAAGAGGAGGAAACTTGAAAAAGAAAAAGAGGGAAATCTTATTTTGTTCCATACCGTTTTTCAAAGCAAATGCTTGTCTATTATTTTTTTCCTTAAAAGAGCTCTTCCAATAAATGCTTGGTAGAGATTACTGTATTATGAGAAATTCAGTGCTTAGATGAATTACTATTTGTGCATTTATGTCCTGATCAAACAGCCTATTACAGAATGTGTGCTTGTCATAAAAACAGCCTCACTACAAGCGCTGTCATACTAGGAAATAGCAAGAAAAGCAACATACATCCTGAGAGTGTACTGCTGCATTTTCTTGCAAACAACCACAACGTCCAACGTGACAACAGAGCTTGTACTTAATTTCTCTGCATAGCAGCATGGAAACGGGCTTCCTGATTCCAAAGAAAAGGAGGGCGTAAGGAAGTAAAAGCAGGAAGCATTTAAAAGAAAAAAAACTGCTCTCATCAGAAGTAGCAAATTTTCTAACCAGTGAGTCACTGCAAAATGAATACACTGGTTTGAGATTTTCTTTGTTGCAAAAGAACAGTGAAGGCTCATGTTGTCAGTAAGAGGCAGCTCTTTAATCCTGAGCACACCCACTTCAGCAAAAGTGAAGCTACAGTATGCAGTTAGAAAAAAGGTAAAGCAGGATATACACATTTGCAAAAGAAAAGTTTACACTTCCAAAGAATTTACATTGTGATGGATCAACTTTAATACTGTTGCATTAATCTTCTTTATACAATATTAGCAGAAAAACACACACAGGCTGTGTTTAGAATTCAAATAGGGAAGTTGTGCAGATAAAATAAAGTACTGACTATGACTCCCTGTATGCCAGGTACATCCTCCTGAGAAAACAGGTGCTGCTGCAGCCATTCAAAGTCATCCCAGGTCCGGTCCACATGGTACTCCCCCGTCCCAGACAGCTGAAAGACAACAGGTCATCTCAGAGCTCTGTTTTTCTAAGATTTGATTCATCAGTGTTTAGTAGAATAATTTACATTTAACAGGAGAAGAATTTCCTCACCTTCTGAGACACGATTACAAAAGTAAGCACATCCCCATCTTTCACCACATCTGTAATTTTGATGTTATGACCATGGACGCTCAGAGCAGATGTCACTTCTTTTACCTCTTCCTGCATTGAAAAATGTAACCGTCAATGCGATCAGGACGAGCTGAGATAAGATTCACATTCTTTGCAAAGTAGTTTTAAAGGGAGAAGTTTTCCCTCAGCCTATGCTGTATTCATGGATGTCTGCCTGGAGTAAAACGCTGTCACATGACACTCAGAGGTTTTCAAAAACAGCAACATTTTGTAGGCGTACTTACCATCATTTTAGATCTTGCAAGCTATTGTTTCCAGTCTGTCTTTTATCTGCTTTGTAGAATGTTTAAATCTCTTTTTATCTAGCAAAAAGTGCATAGAGCTTTACAGATCTTTTGTCCGTTGGCTTTAATGCGCTCACACTACAACTGCTGAGGAGGCACAGGATATCCTCTGGGTCAAAGTGCACAATGGTCCCTGAGAGAGACGGAGTAAAACTGCCAAATCTAAAGTGCTGGCGCAGGGAAATAGATGGGTAAATGGTGTTAGTCAGTAACTCTGGACCTTCGACACACCCACATAGGAAAAGCTGCATAACAGTCCAAACTGTTATCTCTGTCAGCGTTACAATCTCCAAACCACTGAATTTACAAGTCATCCCATAAAAGAGACAGAATACACACAAAGGACTGATCAGGAGAATTTCTACATAATGAGCGCAAGATGCAATTAAATGTTTCCACTTTATTACCAATAAAAGAAAATACATTAAAGCGTAACAGTCATATGGGGTGTAGGAAAAAAGATACTGGATATCTAATAGAGGTACACGTCCTCATTTTCATCGAGATCCCCAAAATAAAAGCTGAACTCTGGATCCTCAAAGCTGTAATGTTCGTATTGACCGTCCTCATCTGCCACGCCATGATCAAAGCTCCAGTGGAAGTGTAGCTCATCCACAAAGGGACCATCATCAAAGTCACTGAAGAAGTCTGAGAAACTGAAGGAGAAGCTCATCTCCTGCTCGTCGTCGGGGTCATTATTTAGGAAAGCTTCATGGCCCACACTGTCATACAGCTTCCTTTTGTCCTTGTTGGAGAGCACCGTGTAGGCTGCAGGAGGAGAAAACAAAGGGGAGAAAGCAGAGGAGTTATTACTTCAGGGAATACCCAGATGCAAGTTCAATGGGTGCACAAAACTGAAATGATCTAATAAATCAGCCTTGAATTGAATCCTACAGGCTGCTTATAAAGAAATCACATGTTTTGACAGGGGGAATCATCTTTCTTGTGCATATTAGACATGGAGTCAAAAATTAACTAAAAAGTGTTTACCTTCAGCAATCTCCCTGAAAGTCTTCTCTGCATCGGTGCTCTTATTCTTATCTGGGTGGTACTTCATGGCCAGCTTGCGGAAAGACTTCTTTATCTGGCTGTCGGTTGCTGTTGGCTCCACATTAAGAGTTTCATAGTAATTATTCTGTGAGGCAGCAGGCAGAGGTTCAGACAGGCAGAGCAGCAGGATCATGCAGGTTTGCATCCAGTGAAAAGCACCGAGCGCTGCCATGTTGAGAGTCTCAACACAGAACGAGGAACAAAAACAAACAACAAAAAAACTCTCAAGCAGTTTTACTTGAAGTGCAGCTACCTTGCGCTTTGACAGCTCATCCACATACACGCCCAGCTGTCTGATCTACACGTCAGCTGTGACAGACTTCTGCTAATAACCCGAAGACTCAAGTTTATCTAAGATGCAAATTCTGTCTCTACGTGCAAAAATCGTGATAAAGAGGCATCAAAGCAAACGTCTTGTCGTTCGTAACTCTTATAATTCTTAGCTAATAACAGCGCTGTCACCAGATAAATTCACAAGGCATTATTCGACTTATTTCCTCGTTTAAAAACGCAAACTACACGCACACTTACAAGCCGTTCACTATTTTCACCACTAGAGGACAGAAAACAACATTCGGAGGAAAACAGAGAGGAAGACGGCGTTCTTCTTCGTTGGTAATGAAAGATGCTTGAAGAAATGTGGTAAACAGCACCAGGGCCTTGAGGAATTGCCAAAAATAACACAGGTCTGTTTGTTGTTGTTAGCATAAACATTTGTAGAACTTTTAGTCACTCGGAGAAAGGCGGTTTTGCACGTGAGTCACTCGGTTCGTCTTTGGATTCTACTGCTGGCTTGGCTTTGGTAAGATAACATTAGCATTTAGCCACTTAGCTAGATAACGTTCGCTAGCTATTAGCTATGCAACGAGCACGATGAGCTCGTAGCTCCATTTTAGGCTTCCTTATTGATGTGAAAAAGACATGACTGACTCTGCTTTTATCGACAAACAGCATGTGCACCATCACCTGTTGTTGTTCTGTGTTATTTATAGAGTTATATATGGTGTTTTGTGTGTTTTACCACAACACACGCTGCTTATCCTCTAGCATTAATAACATCAGTGCTACTTATTATTTCCGAGGTTTTTTCACGTGCTAATATTTTAGCCCTAGCTATACCCAGTTTAACTGCACCCTAGACCCCTCTCTGCATTTTGCTATCCGTGTTTGTATTATCTTTGACTTAGAGATCTTATCTTGGGTGTATGTTTTTATCTTTCAGGTCGTTGAACGGCAGATTGCATTACTCTGAGGAACAGAACAATTCATGACTCCTTGTGAATGTTGTGAATGTTTGCCAGGCCACGTCAGACAACAGCTCATACACATGAGTGCTACTTTCTCCTTGAGCTGGGCCCAGCGCCATGCCTGACCGGGACAGTTCCTACCTGTCAGGTGGTGGTGGGAGTGGTGGTAGTCTGGGTGACGAGGGAGGACCTGGGTCTGGTTTGGCAGGGGGGTCAGTGGAGGGCAGAGGAGGTTCAGGAGGCAGTGTTGGAGGGAACGTCTCTGGTTCTGGGGGTATGGGTGGAGGAGGAGCACTCGGAAATGGCAATGGCTGTGGGGGGCAAGGCGCGGGACTGGCATTGGACGGTGTCTGCAGGGACTTCATACGTAACGTTTGCAAGAGAGGGAAGCGCTGCCGCTTTAGACACCCAGACTTTAATGAGGTCCCAGACTTGGGAGTGCAAAAGAACGAGTTCATCTTTTGTCATGACCACCAGAATAAGGAGTGCATGCGCTCCAACTGCCGCTTTGTCCATGGATCTAAAGAGGATGAGGACTATTACAAGAAAACTGGAGAGTTACCCCTCAGACTAAGAGGGAAAGTTGCAGCACGGCTGGGTCTGTCCCCCATGGATCTCCCCCATAGCCGTGGAGAGGTTCCAATCTGCAGAGACTTCCTGAAGGGAGAGTGCCAGAGGGGCAATAAATGTAAATTTCGCCATGTCAAAAAAGACTATGAATATGAACCTTCCAGGGTTGGAGTGGGTGGTGTCATGGGGTCATGTGCTAGTGGAATGGTGAATGCTGGAGGGCTGACAGGTGGTGGAGGAGGAGGCGCCTGTGGAGGAATGCAAGGACTTGTGGGAGGTGGGGGTGGGAGTAACATGATGGGAACAGGCTGCCCCAGCTTAGGTGGTTGCAGAGATCCAGGTATCTCAGGAGTTGGGGGAGTAGGTGGAGGTGGGATAAGTGGCTGTCTGTCGTTAAGTTCTTCAGGACAACGACGATATGACAGGAGCACGTGCTCAGTGTATGACCCCCTGCTTGAGAGTGGGCTGTTTGATGCTGGGTCCCTGGAGGCCTCCATGGACCACACCGCTCTACAGCTGAAGAGGAGGCGACTGGAGGGGCTGCGGCTGGCGGACGGGAGCGGAGGTGGGCACTACGAGTTGGGTGTTCAAGCCACCTTGCCACCTCGTCCTCTGGAGTACAGATTCCTGGAGGAGGAAAATTCCCTGCTGAGGAAGAGAGTGGAAGAGTTGAAGAAGCAGGTCAGAATAAGAAGCACAATATGACTGATTATTGGATAATAAATCATTTACATACTGTGGGCTACAAAGGCATTAATCTATCATCACAGACTACCAATGGCAATTATTATGATCTTTTATAAAAAAATTGATTCAGCATCACATCACAGTCTGAATAAATGTTGACTGTCAACAAACACTCTGTTCAGGCAAATTTTGCTGCTGTTTTGTCTACTCTGTACATCTAAATCAGATTTTTTTTCTTAAACATGGCACTTTCACTGCTGACAGAGGTGAATATAATCACTATCTTGAATACCGAGAAATAAAGCACTATTTCCCAAGTCACAGTTTAACTGAAAGTTGAGAGTTGAAACAAAATGAATCATTTTAATCTTAATACAGGGCCTGCCAGATCAGCTTGTGAACACAGTGCTTCTTTGTGTCCTAAAATACTTCAGGAAAACTTGTTCTTATGATCAGAGTTAAGAAATCTGGCGAAATTACTATTTGCAGACTAATATATATTAAAATCCCTCAACTACACATTAAGACATATTTTGCTATGTAAATTTGATTTAATTTCAACTACATAGTGCTAGAATCGGTGGAAAGTAAGTATTTCCTACTGCCCATAAAAAAAAATGTATGACTACTGATGTTTTTCCAACTTTGCTCATGTAACTTAGCCTTCATAATCATCAGAAACTGATTGAATTGTGACCTCGTACTAAATGTCTGACAGTTTTAGAGGGAAGAAGTAACAGCAAATTTGGTATTCAGCTACATTTGAAATTGACATATCTTGTAACTTTAATAGGTGAGCAGCAATGGTGAAGCCATCTCTTAAGAAACAAGTGAAAATTTATGAATTAATCAAATTTAGAGTTTGATAATTCTTGGTTCCACAGTTTTTATGTAGAAGCTGAAAAAAATTCCGCCTTTCTCATACAGCTGGCAGGCTAGCTAGCAAAGGTCGGCTAGAGATATGATGATAGTAAGGATCTTCATATTCTCATAACTTATTTTACGCATACTTTACAAGTTTCTAAGACATACAATTTACAATAAAATGGATTGTTACCATCTGAAACTTTGTGGTTTAAAAAAAAATTACAGAGAAATTTTAACATTTGTAGCACAAGACTTAATGTGATTGCGTGACAGCATGAGAAATAAATGCATAAAGTTTATATTTTAACATGTAGGAATGTTGAAGTCTGATGGTGTTTGCCTAACCTTGTGTTTGTGACTTCAAGTAGAGCAAACACATACTGGCCAAAAAAGTATCACTTTATGTCACACAGTTAAATTATTCTTTTGTGCTGACTTTTCTTCCAGCATTATTGACCCTACACAAAAGAAATATGTCAGACCTGGGATTTCCCTTCACAGTCACCTAACAAAAAACATCCCCACTGGATGTATTTGGGAACATTTATTGAAGGAAAACGATATTCGGCAACATCACAAGACACAAACATACTAGGAGCATTCCTCACAACATTCTGCATGAAGTTGTACAGTTGCTTGGTAACGTGCAAAAGTGTCTGGTCATGTTTTTTTTCTTAACACAGTGCACGTTTTTTTCTAAGCCATGTTCTATGTACTTCTCAGGTTTCCAATCTCATTGCCACAAATGAGGTTCTCCTGGAGCAGAACGCCCAGTTCCGAAGCCAGGCCAAGGTGATGACGCTCTCTTCCACTCCTGCCCCCACTGAGCAGAGTCTGGCGCCCCCTGTAGGTGCTGTAAGTTCTTACAATCATAGCATCGCCCAGACTCACACCACCCTGAGCAGCGCTGGACTTCAGCCTCGGCCTGTTACCCAGCAAGACCTGGTAGCTCCCACCGGTGCTCCTGCAGCGCCTCCGACTAATGCAGCTCCGCCTACGGCTCCTCCGCCACACCTCAACCCAGAAATAACCCCCTTGTCAGCTGCCCTTGCACAGACCATTGCTCAAGGCATGGCCCCTCCTGTTTCTATGGCACCGGTGGCTGTTTCTGTGGCACCGGTAGCAGTATCCATGACACAGCCTCTGCCTGGCATCACGATGAGTCACGCCACCACCCCGATGGTGTCGTACCCCATTGCGAGTCAAAGCATGAGGATCACGACTCTGCCTCACTGAGAAACTGCCGGACTGTAGTAGCCATGAGTCAGTCTGTAGCATCCTTAATGGGATCTTAGGCTTAGATGTTCTCTTTTTCTGTGTACGAGACTCAGCTGATGACAAAGCAGTGACAGCAACGAGAAATAGACTCTTACATTTCGCCACCAGGGGGCAGAATAGACAGTTATCGCCCCGAAATTCCAACTATGTGTTTGGTGTCAACATTACAAACATGTTTTTCCTGCAGACTGACTGAGCTGTGAACTCTGACAAAGGTCTGTGTACCAAAGGGATCTTTACACCCACAGACACCAAAAATGACAACAAACTGAAAATATGTGAATTCATGCGTAGTGTTTGAACCATTTACACAAGACTGCTGTGAAGACATAACGACGTTCGAAGCAGTTTGTGTTTCTATTTTTGTGGAGTGCTCTGGTGTAAATTAAATTTGGTACTTTGCACATTTAAAAAAAAAAAACAACCACTCAACAATGAATTTTGTGTAAGCTGTGTCTTTCTTCATTCTTCATTTAATGTGCTCTTATAATTACAGCTGCAGATGGGTAGGTCATGCCCAGACAGACACGATTTCAAATAACAAGCCCTCATGTGAGCGTCCTATTGCTCGAGGTGTTTGGGAGGAGCTGCACTGTGTAAACTCCACTGTAATCTCTTTCTACAGAAGCCTCATATCCGTGTGGCTCTTCAAACAACTGGAACATTTGGTGCCGGCTTACAGAGAGCAATAGGAATCAATATGACCATTGCCTGTGCACTCATTCCAGGGCTGTGCCAATAACTAATTGCCATCTGCAAAAGCAATTATTCTCATACCTCTGCATTGTTTTACCTATTCTGTGTACTACATTATTGTCGGTGCACATCTTATTCCAGGTTGTTATAACTTTAAAGGAACAGTCCATCTCGTGATGCAGCTTGTTTAATTGATAATTCATCCAAATGACTTGACTTTATTTGTGTTCTATTCCAAAGATTCGCTACAGCCAAGAGATTATCCATAACTCCTGTTCATTTTCAGTATAGACACAGATATTACACATACCAAGCATACAGCCTGAAGTAATATGAGACAGTTCAAGAAGATCGACTATAATCATGTCAGGCTTGATTAGACTATTAACTGCAAATTAATTTTTTTCATGATTAGTTCAAAGAAGCATTACAATTTCATTACAGGCGTAAAATTCTGTGTATCTGCACATTTTTGACTTCGATCCAGATGAAATCAGCTTTATAAACTGATCAATACACCAGGAAGAAGGAGAATCTAATTTTGGCACCATCAGTCTTTGGCAGGAAACCTGATCCAAGTATTGAGGAGAATGCACAGACTGCTGTTTTAAAATATACTGCAATATTGTTTTATTAGGCTGAGAGTGCTTCATCATGCAAATACAGTCGCATTTTGAAAACCATACTGTGGAAAATGTGTAACTTCCTGCAGTGCTGCAGTAATAACTTTAATGACAGTCAATTGTTCAGCTTGACGCAGCAGCGAAAGAGTCAAAGATGCATTTTTTTTCTGTGCCAGTGGGCGTGTTTTCATCCAGCTAACGGGACTGGGTGAGGAGGACAACTTACTGTCGACCACTTCTCCTCCTTATTCAATACAACTCGTCCACTTTTACGGCCACACGAACCGTTTTAGTACCGTTAAATAAGATGCGCCTCGGACGGACGGTAAATCAGCAACGGTACATTTGAAGTAAACGAGCCGCAGCGCGTTTTCTGTGGAAAAGGGAGCTGGCAGGAAGCGTGAGAGTCTCGTTAAGTAAGTCCGAGCATAGTTTTAAATTGACGATTTTGCATCCAGCTGTGGGTTAGTGCCCTGAAAAGACACCACAATGCCGAGCGACAAATCGGAGCCGACTGAGCCAAAGGCCGCCGAGTGTCCGAGCGCAAGCAGCAGCGAGGATAAAGCGCTGAGCACCGTGGACGCACAAAGTCCCAAACCCAAAGGGATCAGTGCGGTCGCAGTGCTGTGGACGTTTGGGAAATGTCTGGGCGCCCTGCTGCCCGTCTATCTGGCGGGTTATTACCGGGTCAGCACCAGTCTGCTGGTGTGCGGGATGATGGTCTACACGGGATGGAAACATGCCCGAGAGGCCAAGGAGGCACGTCTGAAGACGGCCATCCAGCTGCTCAACAACGAGGAGGAGTACACGTCCATGAAAGTGTCCAAAATCAAGAGAGATCTCCCTGCTTGGGTAAGATAAGAAGTGCACACCCACTTTAACCCCGAGTAACCTCACATTAAAGAATATTCAAAAGCCCTCAACTCAGAATATCCCTGAGTGAACCAGCCCAACCAATATTTATTGTGGAACCACATATTGCACCACACTCTGCAGTCTGTTCTTGAACAGCTTTAATGAACTGATGAACGTTAGGTCCTCATTGAAACATGCATCCAGCCAAATGTGGAGGAATCTCTTTATGTCATTCAGCATGTGGTACTGTAACTCTTCATCATTTCCACTTGCACAGTTGCTGAATTTGTCATGTATTTGTTTAGATTTCAAAACTAAACTTTATTTAAAGAGCAATCAGTGTATTGCAAAAAATGCAAAACACTTAAACTCTAATCCGTTTGCAATTGTAACCAAAGGTGGC
Organism: Acanthochromis polyacanthus; assembly: GCF_021347895.1. NCBI lineage: Eukaryota > Metazoa > Chordata > Actinopteri > Pomacentridae > Acanthochromis > Acanthochromis polyacanthus. The sequence continues at coordinate 16,211,821 of NC_067117.1, forward strand.
TGAAAAATGTATGCGTAATAGTGATGCAGCTCATGCAAATATATACATGCATCCTTAGAATATATGGCAGCAGAATGGAAATGCAGAAACCCACATGGGCCTGTTTTGACTCAGAACATCAGGCCACACCCAGATCAGGTTCTTGCGAGTTCCTCTTTTAGTGACTGATTTCAACGATTTGTTTTGTGTCCAGACAGCATGCATCTCCTCATTGAAGTTTTCAAAAAGGAGAATCTTAATGTTGTTCTCCGGTGCTGCTCTACATATGACATAATAGATGATGAAACAATAAACATGGACAAAACATTTCAAGCACTTGCGTTGTAAATATATCCTGACACCTGACGTTAATGCAAAGTTAAACCATGCAATAGTCATATCATTCAATGGGCTTTGTGAATTGGCTTTACCCACATTCTTGGAAATATTTGCTCAGTCTGAAACCTGGTGGAATAAAGCTCTTGGATTATATCAGCAATATTACTGATTACTGTTCCAGACCTGCATTGTCTATGAGTCAATAATTTCCCTATCCTGTTGTGTGTTTACCAGGCTCTATGCACAAATTCAATTATGTACCTGCATTGTGTTTCTTTCCTTCAGGTAAACTTTCCAGATGTTGAGAAGGTTGAATGGCTGAATAAGGTAAAAAAATAAAAACAATGTCCTGTTGTGGCTCATTTATATTTTATATTCCTTTATAAGCTCAGCAAACACACATCTGTCCATGCAGTAGCTCAGCTGCTGTGCTGAGTGACACTTTTTAGTGTCTGCGAGGTTATTAGCTGCTGCTAGCTGATGCCAGTGTTGCTGCTGCCATGTTCCAGAGAAGGCCACACCCCCATAAGTGTAGTCTCTGTCTGCACTGCAGAGAGCAGGCCTTATGCCAGGCAACTCTCTCAACATTTCCATTTCATTACAGGCCGCCAGGCTTACAGGAAGGGGGAGGAGCTGCTTAGTCCCCAAAAACTAAATAAAACTGCAGCTCCAGTCTGTCCCCATGGAGAAATAAGGGCACTAATATAGAAACAGAGGAATCAAAGTATTCAGGCTAACAAGACCACGAGATCTGAGTGTCAGAGAGCACACAAAGCAGAGGTTTGAGACTGCTTACTCGAGGGGGAGGTCAGCAGATTCCCTGATTGCTCAGGCTTCGTCCTCCACAGAAGCATGCAGCTGATGACTCATTCTCCACTTATGCCAGACTATAACCAACACTGGGGTTTTTTTTTACTGTCGCAGAGGCACGCAACCAAACACTGCCTCTGCTCTTAGATTCTTCCCAGTAAGAATGGCTTGGAAACTAAAAAAGTTTGTATCGCAGCATTAATATTCTATAGAAAGTGGGACACCCCTACATGTAGAAGACAGAATTTGCTGTATCATGCAGCGTGTAAGCACCCAGATAAGACGAACAGCTGAGGAGCCTCAACTGGCTCCAGCTGTCTCTGTCATTCTTCTATTATTGCTTATGGAAGCCAAGGCATCTGACAGATGCTTTTGTTACTATAGAGCTGCAATGCCAGGGTTTACTCAAAGCAGTAGTGTGTTGTAGCATGCTGCAGGGTTGTGCATTGTGTGTTATGTTTCTTACACATAAAAGTCTCTTATAGCATGTGTTTGGTGATCTGGACAGGTTCTGCAGCAGGTGTGGCCCTTTGTTGGTCAGTACCTTGAGAAGCTGCTGATAGAAACCATCGCTCCATCTATCCGAGCCTCCAGCACCCACCTCCAGACCCTCAGCTTCACCAAGGTGGACATGGGAGACAAGGTGAAGGCATTGAGAGTGTACCTATGCTATGACACTGCTGGAAGGATTCACACAAGTACTGCAGGCTGTGTATACTGTGCAAATAAATGTGCTTTCTCCTTGCTTCAGGCCATGAAGGTTGTAGGGATCAAAGCACACACAGAGAATGACAAGGGACAAGTTCTGCTCGATCTGTACATCAGGTGACTGTTTATCCCCTGCTCCTTGTACTTTCCTCTGTCTAATAGCTTTTCAAAGGCATCATTGTAGGTGACATTTTGTGTTCTTGTATCCTCAGCTATGTTGGCAATGTAGAGATCAATGTTGAAGTGAAAAGATACTTCTGCAAAGCTGGAGTCAAAGGAATACAGGTGTGTCTTCAAGTTACTAAGATAAGAACAGCATTTCATATAAAGTCAACATTCAACGTCTATCTAAAGCCCAATGATTGACTGAACTATCCCGAACATCTGCCTCTCTGTATTCAGCAATAATTTCACGGACTTTCCCTGTATTTCACGGTTCTTTCTGTTTCCCTGTCTTCAGCTCCATGGGATGATGCGGGTGATTCTGGAGCCTTTGATTGGAGATGTGCCCATAGTGGGTGCAGTCACCATGTTTTTCATTCGCCGGCCTGTAAGTCCATCTGCAATCACCTCTGTTTGTCCTTTTCAACCCCCCTTCCTGTGACTATCCCAGGATAGCCTCGTATACCGGTCATGGTATTGATTCCTCATCAATCCTGATTGATTTACTGTGCATTCTTCTGTCTCATCTCTTACCAGAAACTAGACATCAATTGGACTGGACTGACTAATTTGTTGGACATTCCTGGACTCAAGTGAGTTGTAACAAAGTTACCTTGTATTGCCTTACACATTAGTAATAACCATGTCTGTTTTAATAAATAGAGCCTTAAACATTTCATCACAGAGTGGGTTTCAATAGACAATGAGTTGCAGTTTATTCCCACTGTTTCCTTTGAAATGTTAATTTTGCCCTTTGTTGCAGTGTCATGTCAGACAGCATGATTATGGATGCCATTGCCTCCTTCTTGGTGCTGCCCAATCGTCTGGTTGTTCCACTGGTTCCTGGCCTGCATGTGGCCCAACTGCGCTCTCCGTTGCCCAGGGTGAAGCCCTAATATGCACTTTCAGGTTGAGACTATGATTCTAGTTGATACTCCAAAACACAACTATACTACCCTCTTTTTTCCCTCTCAGGGTGTGGTACGAATCCATTTAGTGGAGGGACAGAGTCTAGCAGCAAAGGACAACTACGTGAAGGGGGTGATGGCCGGCCTATCTGACCCCTATGCCATATTGAGGGTGGGCCCTCAGACCTTCACCTCCCAACACATTGACAACACAGACTCTCCCAAGTGGCGAGAGATGTATGAGGTGAGGGGAAAAGAGAATTCCTTGAAAATTTGTGCCATCATTCCACTGCATGTACAGGTTTTGGAAAATTCTGTGTTTTTCTTTGATGTATATCATCATTTCACTTTTCTCTATATCCGAGGGATCTGACTGTTGCAGAGCTGACAGTAGTCATTTTCATTCATGAGGCTGCAAGTCGCTTCCATACAAATCCCTCTGTCAGTCTTCATGTCCTTGTGTGTGTCCTGCACATCAGGTTATTGTCCATGAAGTGCCTGGACAAGAGTTGGAGGTGGAGGTTTATGACAAAGACCCAGACCAGGATGATTTCCTGGGCAGGTACATGTGTATAATTCATGTCTCTTGTTTGTCTTTGTTGAATGTCCATTTTCAGTTTTTGTTAGCCACCTTTCATGAACAGTCGGGTAAAACACACGGCCCATTAATAAAGCATGTCATTGTAAAGCTACAGAATCACCTCTCTCTGCTAATCCTTCATTTTTTGAGAATGATATTTACTCTTTCATCTTTTAGTGATTCTTTCTTGCTCTTTTCTTCCATATAGGACCAAACTGGATTTGGGCATTGTGAAGAAATCCGTAGTTGTAGACGATGTAAGTGAAAAGTTAGAGCATTTTAGGCACAATTCATATAAACTGTTTTTCAATCATTGAGTTGGAAATGTACATCTTCATCTGTCTTCCCAGTGGTTTACTTTGAAAGACACTCCATCTGGACGGGTTCATTTCAGATTGGAGTGGTTGGCTTTGCTGCCTAGCACTGATCGACTAGAGCAGGTTTGAGCCATTTTCACTTAAACATTACTCTGGTGATTCTAATTAAGAAGGACTTTTGTGTCTCTTTCAACAATTCCAATATTTTTTTTTCAATTTTCATCTTAGATCCTAAAAAGGAATGAGAGTGTCACTTGTAAGACTGCCGATCCTCCTTCTTCAGCGATCTTGGTTGTGTATCTGGACAAGGCTGAGGCACTTCCCGTGAGTCAAATATCTCTACCCTCTCTGCCCACATTCGTGCGCAGCTCCGAGCTGCTTCCTGTGTGTGGTTAAATGAGGCAGAACTGTAACTACCATGTGTCTCACATTCCACATCATTGTTGCCTTGGCCTCCAACCCCATTCTCTCTGTTGCCCCGAGAATAAATATGGCTAATTTTATCTAACACAAATATCTTACTCTGCTAATTTCTGCTGTCATTCCCACAAATCATCACACAAAAGGGAACAGCAGTGATAGAATCTTTGGAGTAAAACCCGGGCTTTGTGTTTTTTTTTTTTTCATTCTATGCAGATTTATACTTCCTGAATACTCTGCACAGTGTGGTGCTTCCTTTCGGTTATTTGTGCTGTTGCTATGGTAGCCTTGTACAAACTATTATTCACATTAGTGTTGTCAGAACGGTACTGAAGATAAGTCTGTTTTTGCTCTGCTCTTGGTTACAGTACACAATTGTTCCCATGCCTTTCTGTGTGTTCATATGTCTGCAACTGTGTGTCGTTTAGATGAAGAAGGGAAATAAAGAGCCCAATCCCATGGTGCAGCTGTCCGTGCAGGACATCACTAGAGAAAGCAAGGTATATCTGCCGGGGATGCCAATAAAATAATGTCGACTGGGTTTCATTTATTTCTGTTCCATTTGCACACAGTTTATTCTTGTTTTTAGACTTGTTACACAACCGTAAATCCAGAGTGGGAAGAAGCTTTTACTTTCTTCATCCAAGATCCTCGCAAACAGGACATAGACATTCAGGTAACAGCTCATGAGACTAGCTGCTATGCACTAAATCTTGTGTGTAGAATCTGGTTTCCAAACTTTGTTGTGGCTTTGCTTCATTAGGTGAAGGATGCTGACCGTGTGCAGACGCTGGGCAGTCTGACCATCCCTTTGTCCCGTGTTTTGTCAAATTCCAATCTTTCTCTGGATCAGTGGTTCCAGTTGGACAACTCGGGATCAGCTAGCCGCATCTATATCAACACAGTTCTCAGGGTAAATGGCAGCAAGACTTACCTACTGATCTGCCCTGCATTAGAGTCATAAATATCTTGTAAATACAATGAAAAAACATGTAGGGAAGTCTTAATTACATCATCAACATTACACGTTTTTTGTTTAGTTTCTTTCTGGCTCTATTTTTAAGGTCCTGTGGTTAGATGAGGATCGTATTTCATCTGAGGTGTCATCTACTCTGGAGGCTGGATTGACCAAACACCTGCCTCAGCAGACTTCTCCTCATCCCAGCTTTGCCACAGAAGTAATGGATGACAGTTCATCTATGTGTTTTTATTTCTAAAACATTAAGCTCCTTTCACATAATTATTTGAATTGCAATTTCATTCATGCTTTTTTCAGGGACTGCTTCGGATTCACCTATTGGCGGGCCAGAATCTTGTTCCGAAAGATAACCTGATGGGAGGCATGGTGAAAGGCAAGAGTGACCCCTACGTCAAGATCGACATCGGAGGAGAAACATTCACAAGTCATGTCGTCAAGGCCAATCTAAACCCCACCTGGAATGAGATGTATGAGGTGAGTAAATGTGCATTGCTGAAGAATTGTGCGTTCATAAATGTCATGGTGTTGAACTGGTTAACCGGTCAAAGATAAATGTGTAACTTTGTTTGCCCTGCAGGTGATTCTGACTCAGCTTCCAGGTCAGGAGCTGCATGTGGAGGTGCTTGACAAAGACATGGATATGAAGGACGACTTCATGGGCAGGTAACATGTCATTTAATATTGACAGATATGAATTTGATTCTAGATAAATGATGCGTTCTAACCTTACATGTCTTGACATACAGGCTGAAGATCAGTCTGAAGGACATCATTGATTCACAGTGCACTGATCAGGTGGGCAGTCTATCAGTTTAACTCAGACACTTACATGTTTCTACAATAGGTATGTTTGAATACAATCTCTAAAATTACTTATGGAAAAGTGTGTATATTGATATTTCTTATTTGGTTCCAACCCAGTAGTTCTTGCATTAAAATATATATATTTTTTAATTTCTCAGTGGTACACCCTCAATGATGTGAAGTCTGGTCGAATTCATCTGGTCCTTGAATGGGTTCCAACAGCCTCAGAGCCAGACAGACTGGACCAGGTCAGTATTTTCAGATCAAGTCATGAATTAATAAACACTTTCTGTTGAGATGGATTCATATTCCTCAGTTTGTTCCCGTGCCTCCAGGTTCTTCAGTTTTATTCCAGACAGTCCTACCAAAACAAGGCGGTTCCCTCCGCAGGCCTTCTGTTTGTGTATATCGAGCAAGCACACGGCTTACCGGTGAGTCTTTTAATACGGCTCTGAAGGATAATGTGCAGGATTAGCAGTTAACTGTTGAACTCCTGGTTAACATTGTTGTCTGTTCTGTACCTCTGCAGGTGAAGAAAAGTGGAAAAGATCCAAAAGTAGGAGCAGAGATTACTCTTGGAGAAATGTCTCGTAAAACTACAGTAAGACTCCAAAACCTCATTCAGATGATACTGAGTTTTTAGGAACTTTCTATGGCATCTGTTAAATAAATAATGTCTCTTCTGAAGGTGTGTGATCGTACAACAGCACCTCAGTGGAACGAGGCATTCTGCTTCCTGGTTCAGGACCCCAGAGAAGATATTCTTATCATTAAGGTCAGCTGGCTTCGATGCATAACTGACTACAAACAGAAATAATGACATCTCTCATATATAAATATTCCTGTACTCCCTTTCTGCATTGTGTTTCTCCAGCTCTCCCACACCTGGACTCTGCCCATTGGTTCCCTGGTTGTTCCTATTAGAGAGCTGCTGTCTGAACCAGAGCTGGTCCTGGATCAGTGGTTCCATCTGGACGGAGCCTCACCTGAGAGTCAGCTTCTTTTGAGGACTGAACTCAAGGTAAGATAACTTCCTGTCTGTTTGTTGTTTTTCAGTTTATCTGAATATTTAAGTTTATTTATTGTATGTCTAATAAGTAAGTGAGTGCCTTATTTTTTATGTGTCAACTGCAAGTGCTTTGGGGGCATTTATAGCTATTTTCACTGTGGAAACAGAACAGCCATGGCTAGAAGTAGAAAGAAGCAACAATATGGCACCATAATGAAATATATTCATAGTATCCATTCATTCTTTGTTTATTTTATAGAATTTTTAAATAACTTGAATCAACATGTGCAACATTTTTCTAGTGCCCACAGATGTTAACAGAACCAGATGAGAAATTATGACTCATACAAGAGATACTTTGTAACTTACATGTTTTGTTTGTTTTCATACTTGTCTCCTATCTGCTCTGTGTAAACACAACCTGTAGTTCAGCTGAGTTCAGCTTAAAAATTCCAAACTTTCTGTCACATGGGATTGCAGCTGAGGAGCACTGATTTCTGTTTTTATGTTTTAACGGAATCTGGCTACTGTAAAATGGTTATTTTTAAATTTAAAAATAAGACATGTAGAATTAAGTTATTTTGATGGAATGATTTGAAGCTTATAGTTGGTTAAGTTTTCCCATAGGTACTACAAAGAAGATCAAAAAGTTTAAAATGCAACAATTTCTTCTGTTTTTACTGTTTCTGTCTCTTAATATATATTCTGTAATTTTGTTGATTTTAAATAGATAACATGCCTTTTAAATCAGTAAGCTGGTTTGGGGGTTCAGGAAGTTATTCACTATGTACTTTCATTTTTATGGCACATTGTCATGAGGCTTTAGAGTCAGTTCTTTACATTTGTGCTTGTTGCAATCAAGACTGTTACACAGTTACAATTCTTAAGTGTAATAATAATAATATCTATTTCATTACAGATGCTGATTCCTAGCAAATGTCCTGGTGCCACTGAGAAAGCTAAAGTCACATCAATGTCAGACCCTTCCCCTGCTCAGCGAAAACAGGAGGCAGACAAAGTGCTCAGGTAATTCAGTTCATTCAGAAAATTCTGTTCTTGCTTTCCATTTCTTCATTACCTCTTTAATTTGCCTCATTGATGCTCTTTGTGTTTTTAGGTCCAGCTCAGTGGACGCTCCTCCCGTGGAGACGATCGGCTCTTCGGTGTCGATAAATGAAGATGTTAAAGTAAAGGAAACAGCAGCTGATGTGATTGAAGAGAAAGTGGAAGAACCACCGACCCCTGTCGTTACACAACCTCCTCACACTTCTCCAGACATCAGCTTTGCCACTGAGGTAAAAATAGTGATCTAAAGTAGCAGATACAAGAAACAGAGCATGACAAAATCACATTTAGTAAAAGGCAATAATTATCTTTCTCTGTAGGGGCTGCTGAGGATCATCCTGTTGGAGGCCCAGAGTCTGATCGCCAAAGACAACATGATGGGCGGCATGGTGAAGGGCAAGAGCGACCCCTATGCCAAGATCAATGTGGGAGATGTCATGTTTAAGAGTAATGTGGTCAAGGAGAATCTCAACCCAGTCTGGAATGAAATGTATGAGGTGTGTATGAATGGTTGAACAACTAGAAAAGGAAATGGTACGTAAAGTTAACCCCTTGATTTTTGTTAATTTAACTGATCTGTGTTTCTTCAGGTGGTGATGAAGCCTCAGTCAGGACAGGAGGTGCAGCTGGAGCTCTATGATAAAGACATGGACAAAGATGACTTCCTGGGAAGGTGAGGGCAAATGTGGAGGTTTTATCATTTGGGGAAGCTCCTAATATCGTAGAATTAACTGTCCCAGCACAGCAACCAGTCCACAGATGTGTTCACGAGCTGAAAATATTGTTGCTTGACCACAAAAATATATATTATGAGATGCGCAAGACTTTGACTTAGAGATAGACATTTTCTGTAATGGGCCACACTTCACAGATTGTGCATTTGACTCATTTTATTTTCCACGTGTACATAATGTGCATTTTCTTCTTTGTTGTGGACAGATTGAAAATCAGTGTGGCAGACATAATTCGTTCCCAGTACACAGACCAGGTGGGTATTCTGTGCAAACTGTATCTAAATGTGTGCTCTTCTGATGTAATTATGGGCTGGGATTCAGTTATAAACGCTCTGTTTCAGTGGCACACCCTGAATGATGTGAAGTCTGGTCGTGTCCGTCTGATACTGGAGTGGGTTCCAACAGTGTCTCATAATGACACCGTGGACCAAGTTAGTGCATTTTATATAATTTCCTAATTCTTTCATTCCCATTTGTTTGCAGTCTTGATCATTTGTGTTGTGTGATTCTCCCACATCTGCTCCATCTCTAACAGATCCCTTCCTGTCTTGATTTACTGACCTCATGAGTGCTGAGTCACTGTAATATATTTTTTATTTGATTCTGTACTGCAGGTAATGCAGCTGCTGTCTCTCCAGTCCTACCAGAACAAGGCTGTTCCCTCTGCAGCCCTGCTCTTTGTTTATGTGGACAGAGCGCACTTGTTGCCTGTGAGTCCTCTGTAATTTAGTACACTGACAAATGCCATAATAAGTGTTCTGTGTCCAAATAAAGATCGACAACAGTTTGGAAAATAACTACTCTTAAGTTGTAAGTAATGATTTTCAAAAATAGAGAAGACTGGATGAGCAACAATCACTATTGTTGGATTTTATGAAGCAGTAATGTAAATCAGGAGTGTTTTATTTTTTAAGGAAGTGATGGTTCTCAGCTGTTGTTGCCTTAATTACAGAGAGTGATACAAACTGATTATATCATGTTCTTTGCCTTTCTGTGTTCAGTTTAAAAAAAGTGGAAAGGAGCCCAAGGCTGGAGCTGAACTTGTATTTGGTGATACCACCTACAAAACTAAGGTATGGCATTGATATTATAAAAATGAAGGAAATTCACTCAGACTTTAGCAGTGCCAATTAAGGGCTGCAACTAGTATTTATTGTCATTGTCATATTGGTTGATCATTTTTTGGATTAATTAACCATCTGAACCCCAATGCCTGACAGTGGGTTTGAAAAGCATAAATTTGCCAAACTTCCAACATTTATGAGACTCAAGAATTTCTCAGATTTAGAATTTTCCAACAGTCCTTGAACTACTCATGTGTACGCCTTTTAGTCTGGAATTCAACCGAATGTAAGCCTTAAATGTTTATATTTCATCGAAATTGTTTTATTCTGCATGTCTTATTTAAAATGTGACAAAAATGAACTGTTTATACTAACTGGATTCTATAGAAAACAAAACATTGTGTACTCCTTTGTGCCACCATGGATACATTATTGACTCAGCTGTGACAAAAATTTAGGGACTTTTTGGCTGAACTGGGATAAACTGCAGGCTGCTCTTTCTCAAAGCAGATAGGAGAAACTTACGAAAGCCAATTTAAATGTAATTTTCCGAGTTTTGATTACGCCTGTGCTGTTTCCATTGAGGTGCAGGACTTTATATTGTAGTGACAAATGAGCACACAGTCAGTAAAAATGTGACTGGAGCAGAAAACTCACAGACATTATTTGAAGGTTCAGAGAGTTTGTTAATAATTTACTAAATAAAATGTGATAGTAAAGTCTCCATTACAATACCTACTGTTTGGTAAATGAATAACTTTTTATGGAATAACTGAAAAAGCCGGTTTTTAGAATATGAAAATGCCAACTTTAGCTCCCTCCAGTGGTAGAATTGAAAAGACACTTCTAGCAGTATGTGCCAATGCTTCCGTTCCATTTACCTGCTGATGCCGTAGTGTTAAGAAACAATCAAATCAAAGTGCAGTAAGCATACAGTATATATTTGTTTTCATACAATCAGTTAAAGGATCTGCTCCACTTATCCCTCTTCTTTCCTAAGGTATGTGATCGCTCCAGATCCCCTGAGTGGAACGAGGCGTTCTACTTCCTGGTTCAAGATCCCACAGAGGAGATGCTCATAATTAAGGTAAAGAGTGTTAATGTACAGCATTTAAAGCACACTGCTATCATCGGGAACATCTCAAGTTCTTAATGGCATCACCAATGTGTCCTGGTATCTGTAGTTGTCCAGTGCTTGGGACCAGCCAATGGGATCTCTGGTGGTCCCAGTGAGGCAGCTTCTCTCTGAACCACAGCTGGTCCTGGACAAGTGGATGCATCTGGATGGAGCTTTGCCTGAAAGTAAGATCCTCCTGAGGGCTGAACTCAAGGTATGAGAATGAATACACACCAGGGGTTAGTCCAGTTGTGTTTGACATAGAGGAAACTAACAGGAAGTTTGTTGTTTGCAGATCCTTAATTCAAGAATGACCGAAGTTCCAGTGCCGTCTGCAACTGGCTCAAAGAAAGAAGAGCTGATTGCCACTGAAAGGACATCCAGAGCAGCTAGTGAGGAAGGAAAAAGCTCAGAGCTGCCAACACATGAGTGAGTCTGATTTGTCTGTGTATACCTCTTCAGACTGTTTAAATACACATTTGAAACAAAAACAAGTACAAACAAACTCAAAATACAAAGTGCAGTAGTGTGGGTGAGTGAAGGAATGAGAGGGCGGGGATACATCAGGAAGTATACTCCTTTAGGACATAATTTACACAAAGAAATGCACAGAATGAGTTCATTTGTAGCCAAGGGAAGCTGCTGTCTAATCAGTTCCACTGTGGCTCTCATGTCTTTTTAACAGTACTCTTGTTTTCAGGTCTGTTTCGGTATCAAACCAGCCCAAACAAGCTGGATCAGCAGAGGCAGATCCTGCCCCCTTCACTGAAAAGCCTGCTCCAGCTCCACTTGATACATTTCCTGCTGCTGCAGTGAGTCACATCACATGAAAGTCACATGTTATTATGTCCTAAATGTCTATTTTTGCCTTCATAACGCTAATGTGATTTTGGTCAGCTGGTGGAAGAACCAGCCGATGCAGAGGAGCTTCCCACAAGGCCAAGTTTCAAAGGAGACTTTGAACCACAGCGAATGCGGACAGAGGGGTGAGCTCCACATCACAGCAAATATGGCCAGATTTCTTTTTGCTCTGAAGACAAAAAGCGTAACAACAAACACTTAATAAATTCTGCTTTGTGTGTGTGTGTGTGTGTGTGTGTGTGTGTGTGTGTGTGTGTGTGTGTGTGTGTGTGTGTGTGTGTGTGTAGTACTGGTTTAGACAGTCTTGTTCACACCACAGTGACAGGTCTTCCTACTGACACTGTGAAACCTGCAGAAGTCCCCGAAATACCTGAACCTCGTGAAGTTCTTCCACCACACACAACCCCGAGTCTGGACTTTGGAAAAGAGGTGGGTTTAGTTACAGCTTCATCAGCTGAATGGAATCTGAATAATTTGCTTTCAACAACTATGTAATGCTGTTTGCTGCTTTTGTCCCTTGTCATTTCCTTCATATTTGCATTATTTGAAACAAAAGATGAACATTTCCATCAGGACTGTATGGTAAAATGCAGTGTCTACTACTCCTCTGCCAAAGAAGAAAGGGAAGATTCAACTTTGTAATCATCGCACAGCAAAATGCAGTCTCATCCTAAGCTGCATATCCCACCTTGTTGTTAGTGGCCTCAAGGATTAAAATGTGAGGCTGGGGCTAAATGATCAGTAGCTTTACTGAGCAACTATTACTTCAAAGTAACTCCAATTTGCCAAAACCCAGGACTGAACCAATGACCTGTAGATATTTAGTCTAGCACTCTCCCAACTGAGCTATTTCACCCCACTACTTACAAAGCTATATATAAAAAAAAAGTTTTTTCATTTTGATGAAGCACAATAACACATTGCTAGTCATTCATTGTGTCACTAATCATTTGAGGGTGAATAGTAAGGTGAATCATGTGAGTTTTTAAATAGCCCCTCACACTACTTTCCTGTGAGTGTCCCACTTCCTCTTGTTCCAAAATATCACACACACAAGTCCGGCCTTCTTCGTTCATTTCAGCTTCCTCTGCTGTTTTGGTAGATCTGGTGCGTTGGTGTCTGTATTATGCCAGCTTCTATGACACAGATTTGCATTCAGAGGTCCAAAATACAACTGATTATGTGCCAAATGTTATGTTATTTATACGAAAGGCTTATTTGATTAGAAATCTGTGCAAATTTTAATGCGCTAAATTTAGAAAAGACCACTTATCCACTACCTTATAGAAGTTAATGTTAACCTACTGCAGCTGCTTAATGTGTGATCAAAGGCAGTAGGACTTCAAATTTTAGTGGTACTAATGGAAACAAATGTGTGCTCCAGGACTTTGCATACAATTCACAACACTTACAATTTCCATCCTGTAGGGGCTGCTGAGGATTCACCTGCTGGAGGCCCAGAATCTGGTGGCAAAGGATAACCTGATGGGAGGAATGGTGAAGGGCAAGAGTGATCCCTATGTCAAGATCAACATAGGGGGAGTTACATTTAAGAGCCATGTTATCAAAGAGAATCTGAACCCAACATGGAATGAAATGTATGAGGTATGCATTTGGTTTTTTTAGGTTAAACTACTATATGGTTTAGAATCCACTGCTTCTACAGTCTCTTTTTACATGTGTGTTTCTGTTTGTTTTGAACAGCTTGTTTTGAGTGGGCACAGCGTCCAGGATATCAAGATTGAAGCATTTGATAAGGATTTAGATTCTGATGACTTCCTAGGAAGGTGCGTGTCCTGTCAACTTTAATTATTACTCGAGATGAAAAGTGTATGCTGTTGTGTACACTGCATCTGCATGGTGTGGCTTTCAGTTTTACACAGAAAATTATGAGTGCTTCATTGATTTAGCAATGCTACTTCGGTACAATTTTAGACTTTAAGTGGGAGCCGTTGTGTCAGGCCAAGCAAAAATGAAACTGCTGTGTAATAAACTTTAGAGCAAGAAATAATAAATAGGTTCATAGTGGACCAGCAACCTTGTTTGCTTTTGTTTAAAATGTTATTTTAGCTGTAGACCATCAGAGTTGTTCAGCTGCAAAACATCAATATAAACTGAATATTTCATGTGGCTGGTTGTATATAAATTTACACAAATGATCTCTTTTAATCTAAGGTGCTCATTGTCTTTGTGCGGTTTTTATTTCATACCATGTTCTGTATGTTACAGTTGTAAATATATGATATCTGAAATTCTGCCAGCCGCAAACTACATCATACAAAGTTAAAATCTTGTTGTTGTTGACAGTTCTCTTACGCTCATATTTACAGATTCAACATCAGGCTAAATGAGGTCATGAGATCACAGTACACAGATCAGGTTAGTCAATAACTCATTATCTGAACTGGTACCATGTGATTTCTGAACTCTGCCTTGTTTCATTTCCTTGTCTGAAGGGTGTTGCTCTACTTCTTTAACTGAAATTGTCTCCGTTTGCAGTGGTACACTCTGAATGACGTGAAATCTGGACGGCTTCACCTCGTACTGGAATGGGTTCCTACAGTGTCAGACTCAGTCAGGCTCGACCAGGTCGGCCCTCGTTCACAACTTTGTCACTCACTAGCTTTAGCCTCGCTCTTTTTTTTATTGAAACACAGAGTTAAAAAGTGTCTCCAGCCTCTGAGATAAAGTTGTTGAGTCACATTCCAGCGCACAACGCACATTAGTCACATTGCAGCAGAATTATCACACCTAACTGGCCGTGCTTCATGTCACAGGTGCTGCAGCTTCAATCTCTGCAGTCGTATCAGAACAAAGCTGTCCCTTCTGCAGCTCTGCTCTTTGTCCACTTAGACAGAGCACATTCCCTACCTGTAAGTCGCCTGCAGTTTATTTCCATACTGCGCAGTAGTTAATAAAAAGTGATTGCACATGCAACGTAACGTGAACTCCTCTCTTTTACCGCACAGTTGAAGAAGAGTGGAAAAGAACCCAAAGCAGGAGCAGAGCTTGTTCTGGGGGAAACAACCCACAAAACCAAAGTGAGACTCCTGACACATTTTGCCCTTTTCTCAGTGTGATTAAAACATTTTATTGTTCTAACTATCTTATCATTCCATCATGCCTCTTTAGCTGTGTGACCGCAGCACCAGTCCTCAGTGGAATGAATCTTTCTACTTCCTGGTACAAGACCCTAAACAGCAGATGCTTGTCATGAAGGCAAGGAATTTATTTGCATCTATTTGTTTGTAGAATTTGTGTTTCTGTTGTTGCTTCTCGCATCCATTTGATGGGTACAAGTGACGTTGCTTGTATAAATCAGTAATAATGTCGAATCTTGCATTGCAGTTGTCCAGTGGCTGGGATCAGCCAATGGGATCTCTGGTGATTTCTGTCAAGGAGCTGCTAGCAGAGCCACAGCTGGTCCTGGATCAGTGGTTCCGTCTGGATGGAGCCTTGCTTGAGAGTCAGATCCTGCTGAGGGCAGAACTCAAGGTGATTCCATATGAATGATATGAGCTTTGGGCTTTCAGTTAATCAATCCCAACCCTCACTGCTATTCTGAATTTCTTTTCAATAGATTCTGGATTCCAAAATGGTGGATCTGATCAGTACAGGGAGTCTGCCTTGTGCTGCCTCTGACTGTGGATCTGGAAATGGGCAGGTGAAGTTGTCTCTTTCATACGCCTCACAGGAGAGAAAGCTCATCGTTGTCGTCCATGCTTGCAGGTGTGTTTGCCAAAACACTTTCCAGTGACATCCATATATTTATCATGTTGTAAGGAGCCATGGTAACAGGTATAGTTATTGTTTTTTTTCCCCAGGGGACAAAGTACACGAGAGTTTACCAAAAAAACCCATCTTGTGTTTCATTTGTACAGACTGCACTATTAGAGAACAGACCGGTCACAACATGTCTATATGCTCTACTGAAAATTTAAAATGTTCTAATTAAGTAATAAACCTCATTTTGCACATTTTCTAATTTAGTGTGACTGTGGTTGGCTTTTAATTTTGTTTTTGCTACAATAATAAGCTTAGCATACCTTGAGACAGTCAGCATTTTTTGATTCTCCTTGTAAAACATAGAAACCAGACATGTTTGGTTATAGAAACACTGAAAAAACGTCTGTGTTTGAACCTTCAACTCATTAAGAAAGCTCTACAAAGCAAGAAAACTGTTGATGACAGCTCAAATGTAAAATGAGCAACACAAGCTTCATACGCAGTGCTGTGTTTTCGAACTGAATTGTACTGCTCTAATATAGTGGGACTTTTTCCATGCTTTAACGATGTATCCATTCTGTAAAGGTTTGTTTTGTCTTTTCTGCATGCAGAGGTCTGTCGTTACAAGGTAAGGACGGCATAGACAGCTACGTCTCCCTCATGCTGCTCCCAGACAAAAGCAAGGCCACTAAGAGAAAGACAGCTGTGAAGAAAAGAGATCTCAACCCAGAATACAGTGAAAGGTATCTGCTTTATGTCTAGATTTCTTTTCTGTATTTATTGTTGTTATCAGTATATGAAAATCTATATTTGTGCTCATGTTCTAATCATGTTTGTGATTGTAAGGTTTGAGTATGATCTGCCTTTTGAGGAGACAAGATACAGGCGTCTGAGTGTATCAGTGAAAAATAACTCAGCCTCGTTCAGGAGCCGAGACATCGTTGGACAGGTCAGTCTGACATTTATCTCTGACATTTTTAGAGAGACAGAATGTCATGTAACAACTACACAGCACACTCATATTAGGCTCATTGGGGTAAATGCACACCTGTCCAGACATGCCGTGGAGGAACGCTTATAGGTCGACTGTGTGCTGACTTCACATTCACTGCATGGCTGTTTTATGACAGTTTAGTCTCTGTATTTAATGTGTTCCTTCCCTCAAAGTTGCAGTTTTTACAGATGCTGACATGACATTCATTTTTTTTTTAGGTGCAGATCGAGTTGGCTCAGATTGACCTGAAGTCTGGTGTCACAGAATGGTGAGCAGAGCAGACGGAATTTGCTCCAGACTTTAACATTATTACTGAAATATTATTGTTCCAGAGACTGTGATCAGGTTTTATAGACAGTCTATGGTCAGCGTAGTGGTCAGGTTAGTGTGACATTTTAAAAGCAGTAAATTTTCATGGTTGGGTAGTAAGGACAGTGTGGTTTGAGAAGTTTCTATGTACATTTTGAATGACTTATCAATGAACTGTTTACCTTTCTCTTCCTTTTCTTCTTGTTTGATGATCAGGATTGTTTATCATTAACCGACTGTCCCTCTACTCCTTCCAGGTTCACTCTGACAGACGAAGCTGAATAGTCGATGATAGTTTCATCCCTCGACTTAGCACCGCTGCTACTCACACTGATGCCTTCTCTTTCCCACTTCTGCGTCAAGTACCACTGCGGCAGCCTTACCTGCACCCACTCTGCAATCTGTGTATCAACATGTAGTTTAGAAGTGGACTGCACTGCATATTCACACACATCAACACAAGCACCAAAGATAAGTAGGCTGAAGTAGCTGAGTTGACAGGGACAAACTGTAGGTAAGTTACGACTGAAGGTTGCGTTACTATGTGGAGAGATTTAATTTAAAGAATAAAAAAGTAGAGAAGGTGAAAGATGAGCAGGCTCAGAAGGAATGAAGTCATGTTTTTTGTTGCTTTTTTTTGCTTCTTGCTGCTGTGAGAATGTTTTAAATCAGTGTATCTTGTTTGAAGTGCAGTAATATCTTTGGGGGCCAAGCAGTGAAGCTGCACAGGAAGCCATTGTTTTTGTGCCTTTTCTTATTCATCTCCTTCTTCATCATCTTTTTTCTTCTGACATTGGAGTCTGTTGCAGGCTGTAGAGCTAGTGTGGAAAATCACAGTTCGAACAGTGATTGGGGACACTACCCTGATTCTTTTCACCAAGTTTCACGTCTGTGCCTCCAAACCAATGGGTTGAAGTTGGAGGTAGATTTATGCACATATCATTTGAACCATACGTCCAGTTTTCAAAAATGAGGTACTATGAGGACAAAGCCAAGTTCATAGCACCCTGTGATGTTTGAAAATTTTTCACAGGCCACAGTTTCATCAAACGTTGCACAAATTATCTTGAGATCAAGCCTCACAACACTTTTCATAAGAATTTATGATGATACGATCATGACAACACTCATCTTGTGCGTCAAAATCAATCAAGATCCATGGAAAATCTACCAAATAGAACATGAGGGCCTATGTCAACAACACTTTATCTAAACCAAACTTGCTCTATGGACTCAGGACCCCATTACCAGGAAGCACAAAATGTTTGCTTCATTTGACCACTAGGAGGTGGGGTGGCTGCAGTTAGCAAAAAGGCAATTTATCGAATAACTACGGATGTGTTTTTGCCTTAAGTAATTATTCTACAGCCAATTAAAATGGGCAGCATCACCAACAAATAGCATGTGAGATCATATCTAACAGTTTCATTGTCGACATCAGTATTTTCTAAACAAACATGCATCATTTCACCAGTGTGGGGCGCTGCAATAAGCAAAAACAGTTTTTTCCCCATCAGTGCTTACAGCCACACCTTTAACATAATCAAATGGTAGTGTCTACAGATACGGACCCGTACCAGTAGCCTGTGGCCTACGGATACGGCACTTTCCCGTCCGTACCTCTAGCATCAACCTAATCAAATAGATAGATTAAACCTTTATTAATCCCACAGCAGGGAAATTTACAGATCATGTTGCCATGGTTACTGTGCCCTAACTGCTTTGGCCCCTTTATTGCTGCTTGCAGCTATATTCACATTATAGTTCCTCTGTATGGTTCATGAATGTCAATGCCATTTCAGTATTTAGGATCTTGTTTTACGACTCGCTTACAGTGGAATTCTTATATATTTCACAGCAACTTGCCACGTAGTTTTTGACAGTGCCTTTGGAAATAATTTTTGTATGTTTATTTTTTACACATGCATTTGTTACACATATGTCACAGTTATATGTTTGATTTTGTGTATATTTGCAGAGACTGCAGATCAGATGGAATTCTGTTTGTTGAACGATGGTAATAAAAGTAAACTGATTTTGCACATCTCACTTCTTCTTTTAATTGTACAGTTTTGGAATTTATTTCAGTTTCTACTCTTCGTTTGGTTATATTTGCATCACTTTTTTCATTTTTACAGCCAGCTATTCTGCTGATATATAGATTTACTGTAGGTAGAGTGTATATGAGAAGATCTTGCCACTGCTCATTAAATTGGAGTAAAAAGTAAATTAGTTCAGAATGTAAATCATAAAGGGGAGTGTCTGATGTTGAAGACAGCCCTTTCATCCACATGTCATATTTTTTTTATAAAACAAAGATCAAAGGCTAGAGGTTTTTTTGACTCTTTATTGTCAGCGATAGTGGCAACACTCTGTTGTGTTACTTCAGTAAAAATGCAATGAAAATCTCTGCTACAAGTAAAAACACGAGTAGGATTAAGGACATAGTATCAGAAAAATGTACCTTTGCAAAATAATACATTTCAGAGTACTTTATGTAATGGGGATTTTGATTCTAAACTTCTCACGTGGTTTAATTTCAATAAGTGTTTCACTGATGTCTCACCAAAAATGTAAGACTAGAGGAAAAGTCCAACAAATGAACAAAGATTTGTGTATGAGTTCTTTCCTCTCCATCTATTGAGGCAGCTTTTCAGAACTGGACTGTGACAGCATTTCGGACATTGTTTATTATTCTGCATTAAGATTAATTACTGGTCATAATTATAATACTCTTTATGATACTGTGAGCTGTATGCTAAGGTTGGATGGCTCTCACTCTGTAAGGCATGGTTAACATGTGTTTGTTTATATAAGAGGCCCTTACTGGTTCTTTACCCTCTCCTATATCTTTATTACTGTCTACAGCACACATGCACGAATGATCAGATCACACTGCAGGTGCTTGTTGTTTTTGCTGAGCTTTGAAGAAACTGTTTTAATCATTAGGCACCTGCAACCCGGAGAAATGTGGAGAACAATTTGAAGTGAATAATTCAAGCTTTTGATTAAATTTCACTCTGCTTCCAGTTTGTTTTTGCAGATTTGTTTATTTTTAAGCCTTAAATGCTCTAATTAATGTTTTTTTATCATTATTATTTTGATCACCTTTCCTATTAATATTTTATTTTATTTTGATTGTTTTTCCAAGCTATATTTGGGCCTTCTTAATTTATTTTCCTACTCTGCCACCATGAATGAATCGTCTAAGGACCATTCAGATCTGTTTTTGTTTATAAAAAAGTATTTAAAGTAGGTCAAACTAGCTATGTATAAATAAATAAATACATTATAATGGCACATTTAGAAATATATTTAAAAAAAAATCAGCCATAAGGACCAATACTACTACTACTACTACTACTACTAATAATAATAATAATGTATTTTATGTAGGATTTTTAATATGTTGTACTTTTGCAACACTATAATGAATACAATAAATTAATTAATTAAGTTTCGGAAGTGTGTTTTTTTAAAATGTTGCTTGTAATGGAGCATTTTTTTTTTACATGACTTTGGTACTTTTACATAAGATTTAAACACTTTTTCTTCCCACTGCTGATGACCATAATAATACAGAGTAGGGTGTAAAAAAGTTGGTCACCCTGGAGGAGGTGGTGGAGCAGAGGATGCTGACCAAACTGCCGGCCATCATGGACAACACCTCCCACCCCCTCCAGAAAACTTTGGACCATCTGAGGAGCAGCTTCAGCAACAGACTGAAACAACCCCACTGCTCCAGGGAACAGTACAGGAGGTCATTTCAATGCATCTGCCAGACTTCAAAAGGACCATATCACTTTGCCTGCTTATGAAACCACTTTACATCCCGGAAATCTTAGCATTAATCATTAAATCTGTAAACTCATCTGCACTTATTGATGTCATTTGCACATATCTGTCTCACTCTTATATATTCTTGTATATTTTGTTGATTTTTGTTCTTTCTATATTATATTTTCTATATTTTTTTAATCTTATCTTATTTTATTTGACCTTCACTTTATACCCAACCCTAATATTCTGTGCTGTCTTATTGTTTACTCCTTTGTTGAATATCCATGCTTCTGGAACAACTGAATTTCCCTTAATTAAGTCTAAAAAAAATACCGTTTCTGTTCTTCTCTGGGACTGAAATCAGGTTTACACAGAAAACAAACCTCTGATCTTTGTTGATGTGCGTTAAAAAAAAGTAGGAGTGGTTTCCTTCAGTATCATTATTAGTCTGTTAAGAACTGCAGCACTTTCACTTTCACTTATCAGGAAGAGCAACCACACAGAGGTAAGTTATACGTGCTGAATTTACGTTCAAAACAACTGCAAATAGTAAAAGCTTGCGACACACCGTTAGGGTAAATTTCGTGTTGAAAATACAAGCCATAAAATAAGTGTAAAAGCTTGTGAAGTTTGCATTAAGCTTCTTGAACCGAGTCGAGCGACAATAATCGACGTCAGCAGTTAGCATTCGACACTAGCTAGCTCTCGTTAGCTGGTTTCTGACGCAGTTTTGATGTAAATACACTAAATAAGGTGGTTGTTTGACTACAGCGGACTGTACTGTCACGTATGTCGCTAATGTTTGGTGTGTTTTAAAGGGAGAAGACAGTCAAAATGTCACGCAATGACGACGACCAAGAGGAGCCTATGGACACTTCGGACGTGAGTAACTATAAACCAAACTCTAAATTAAAGCTGAACACTGGATCACTGACAAATGTTTAATTGGCTTTGTTGCTAAAAAAATTGAAATGCAGTGTGACTGTCTTCAGCATGTGTTTGTTTACATACTGGGTGTTTGTTTACCTTATTGTTGACAGTACTGCTGAGTGTTGATGTTTTTAAAAGTAAACTCAAGACCTACCTTTTACGTCAGGCTGTTGATGGATTTGATAGATTTTATTTATTTATTGTTCCTCCTAATTTAGTTTATTTAGTTTTCTGTTTATTCGCTTATTTGCATAGTTTAGTCTATTTCATGTACAGTTTATAACTTCATTTTTATCATTTCTTATTCTGTTGCTATCTCTATTTTAAGAACAGATATGTAATTTAATTTTATTTATCAGGCTTATTTAATTTAATTTCATCATCCGGTGTTTCCTCGTGGCACTTGTTCCACAGCATAGCGTTTCCTCAGTTTCTCAATCCCTGTGTTTTAGTCTCCTTTATTTATAACATGAGTTATTTGTTCCATTTTGTTGCATTTTTATTTCTGTTATCTGTAAAGTACTTTGTGCTGCATTTTATCTGTATGAAAAGTGCTATATAAAGAAAGTCTGACTGATTCATTGATTCGTGGTTGTTTTTTTTCCTGTTTTCTTCCTTTTCGGTTGGTATAGGGCTCTGCTAATGATGGACATCTGCAACAACAAGGACCTGATGTTACACCAGGTGTACAGGTAAGTTTTTGGTTCTTGTTCAGTACTTAAACCAGTCTAAAATCCTGGCTGAGTACTAACTGGTCTGAATGTTTTCTCTAAATAGGATGTGAAAGTGAAAGTATTTAACTTATGGCACAAGACCAACATTTTAAGAACACTTCATCTCCTCTGGAGACTGAGAAATTATATTATGGTATATTATAGTATACACAATAGTATAGTATATTATCAACACTGTTTAAAGCTGTTCTATGTTATTTATGAGTAAAATCTTCCAAGGTAACATCATACAAATAACTTTCTGTTTATAAATAGTAATGCTTGTCTTAAACTACTTTGTTTGAATGTGAAATTTTGACATAGCAGCGAACTCGACAGGATTTATTGTTATAAAATTTATTCTGTTTTTTCCATCATTTTTGACTTCTTTTTCTCTTGGTATCTTTATATTAATCACATATATTTAATTTGATTTTATTTATCAGGCTTATTTTATTTCATTTAATCATCTGCTATTTCCTCATTGCACTTGTTCCACATCATAATGTTTCCTCAGTTTCTCAGTCCCTACGTTTTAGTCTCCTTTATTTATAACATGAGTTGTTTGTTCTGTTCTACTCTATTTTTATTTCTTTATTTGTATGAAAAGTGCTATATAAAGAAGGTCTAATTGATTCATTGTTTTTGTTTTTTTCCTGTTTCCTTCCTTTTCGGTTGGCATAGAGCTCTGATTGCATCAATCTGCAACAATTAGCATTACATGCTCCACCTGTCCAGGTAAGTTTTTGTGAGTGTGTCTATCTGTACTTGTTCAGTACTTAAACCAGTCTAAAATTCTGGCTGAGTTCCCCCTGGTCTGCATGTTTTCTCTAAATAGTGAAAGTATTTAACTTATGGCACAAGACCAACATTTTAAGAACACTTCATCTTCTCTAGGAACTGAGATATTATATTCTATTATATTATCAACACTGTTTGAAGTTATTCTGTGTTATTTATGAGTGAAATCTTCCAAGGTTGCAAGGTAACATCATACAAATAACTTTCTGTTTATAAATAGTAATGCTTGTCTTAAACTACTTTGTTTGAATGTGAAATTTTGACATAGCAGCGAACTCGACAGGATTTATTGTTATAAAATTTATTCTGTTTTTTCCATCATTTTTGACTTCTTTTTCTCTTGGTATCTTTATATTAATCACATATATTTAATTTGATTTTATTTATCAGGCTTATTTTATTTCATTTAATCATCTGCTATTTCCTCATTGCACTTGTTCCACATCATAATGTTTCCTCAGTTTCTCAGTCCCTACGTTTTAGTCTCCTTTATTTATAACATGAGTTGTTTGTTCTGTTCTACTCTATTTTTATTTCTTTATTTGTATGAAAAGTGCTATATAAAGAAGGTCTAATTGATTCATTGTTTTTGTTTTTTTCCTGTTTCCTTCCTTTTCGGTTGGCATAGAGCTCTGATTGCATCAATCTGCAACAATTAGCATTACATGCTCCACCTGTCCAGGTAAGTTTTTGTGAGTGTGTCTATCTGTACTTGTTCAGTACTTAAACCAGTCTAAAATCCTGGCTGAGTTCCCCCTGGTCTGCATGTTTTCTCTAAATAGGATGTGAAAGTGAAAGTATTTAACTTATGGCACAAGACCAACATTTTAAGAACACTTCATCTCCTCTGGAGACTGAGAAATTATATTATGGTATATTATAGTATACACAATAGTATAGTATATTATCAACACTGTTTAAAGCTGTTCTATGTTATTTATGAGTAAAATCTTCCAAGGTAACATCATACAAATAACTTTCTGTTTATAAATAGTAATGCTTGTCTTAAACTACTTTGTTTGAATGTGAAATTTTGACATAGCAGCGAACTCGACAGGATTTATTGTTATAAAATTTATTCTGTTTTTTCCATCATTTTTGACTTCTTTTTCTCTTGGTATCTTTATATTAATCACATATATTTAATTTGATTTTATTTATCAGGCTTATTTTATTTCATTTAATCATCTGCTATTTCCTCATTGCACTTGTTCCACATCATAATGTTTCCTCAGTTTCTCAGTCCCTACGTTTTAGTCTCCTTTATTTATAACATGAGTTGTTTGTTCTGTTCTACTCTATTTTTATTTCTTTATTTGTATGAAAAGTGCTATATAAAGAAGGTCTAATTGATTCATTGTTTTTGTTTTTTTCCTGTTTCCTTCCTTTTCGGTTGGCATAGAGCTCTGATTGCATCAATCTGCAACAATTAGCATTACATGCTCCACCTGTCCAGGTAAGTTTTTGTGAGTGTGTCTATCTGTACTTGTTCAGTACTTAAACCAGTCTAAAATTCTGGCTGAGTTCCCCCTGGTCTGCATGTTTTCTCTAAATAGTGAAAGTATTTAACTTATGGCACAAGACCAACATTTTAAGAACACTTCATCTTCTCTAGGAACTGAGATATTATATTCTATTATATTATCAACACTGTTTGAAGTTATTCTGTGTTATTTATGAGTGAAATCTTCCAAGGTTGCAAGGTAACATCATACAAATAACTTTCCATTTATAAATAGTAATGCTTGTATTAATCTGTTTTGTTTGAATGTGAAATTTTGACATAGCAGCTAACTCGACAGGATTTATTGTTATAAAATTTATTCTGTTTATTCGTTGTAGAGCTCTACTAACAATGGAAATCTGCAACAACAAGTACCTGATGTTCCACCTGTCCAGGTAAGTATTTCTGTTCTGTGTTAGTTACGAGTGAAATCTGCCAAGGTAGCATCATGCAAATAACTTTCCATTTATAAATAGTAATGGTTATATTAATCTATTTTGCTTTTTCAATGTGAAATTTTGACGCATCTAACCTTGCAGGATTTATTGTTATGTATTCTGGGGTTTTTTTCCATCATTTTTGACTTATTTTTCTATTGCTATCTTTATGTTAATCACAGATGTTTAATTGAATTTTATTTATCAGGCTTATTTTATTTTGCACTTGTTCCACAGCATAGCGTTTCCTCAGTTTTTCAATCCCTGCATTTTAATCTCCTTTATTTATAAAATCAGCTGTTTGTTCTGTTTTACTGCATTTTTATTTCTGTATTTGTATGAAAAGTGCTATATAAAGAAGGTCTGATTGATTCATGGATTCATTGGGTTTTTTTGTTTGTTTTCTTCCATTTCGGTTGGCATAGAGCTCTGCTAACGATGGGAATCTGGATCAACCAGCATCTCATGCTCCACCTGTCCAGGTAAGTTTTTGTGAGTGTGTCTATCTGTACTTGTTCAGTACTTAAACCAGTCTAAAATCCTGGCTGAGTTCCAACTGGTCTGCATGTTTTCTCTAAATAGTACGTGAAAGTGAAAGTATTTAATTTACGGCACAAGACCAACATTTAAAGAACACTTCATGTCCTCTGGGGACTGAGATATTATATTATATTATATTATATTATATTATATTATATTATATTATCAACACTGTTTGAAGCTGTTCTATGTTATTTATGAGTGAAATCTTCCAAAGTAATATCATACAAATAACTTTCCATTTACAAATAGTAATGCTTGTATTAATCTACTTTGCTTGAATGTGAAATCTTGACATATCTACTAACCTCGCAGGATTTGTAGTTATTATGAAATTTACTTAGTTTTTCTTCATCATTTTGACTTATTTTTCTGTTGCTATCTTTATTTTAATAATAGATATTTAATTTTGAGAGCTTATTTTATTTCATCCGGTGTTTCCTCATTGCACTTGTTCCACAGCATAGCGTTTCCTCAGTTCCTCAATCCCTGTGTTTTAGTCTCCTTTATTTATAACATGAGTAGTTTGTTCTGTTTTGTTGCATTTTTATTTCTGTTGCCTGTGAAGCACTTTGCGTTGCATTTTATTTGTATGAAAAGTGCTATATAAAAAAAGTCTCATTAATTCATTGTTTTGTTTTGTTTTTTCCTGTTTTCTTCCTTTTTGGTTGGTGTAGAGCTCTGCTAATGATGGAAATCAGGATCAACTAGCATCTCATGCTCAACCTGCCCAGGTAAGTTTTTTTTTTTTAAATGTGTCTATTTGTGCTTCTAAAATCCTGGCTGAGTACTAACTGGTCTGCATGTTTTCTCTAAATAGTATATGAAATTGATGGTATTTCATTTATGGCACAAGACCAAGATTATAAGAACATTTCATCTCCTCTGGGGACTAAGAAATTGTTTTATGGTATATAGACCCTTTATTTGTTTACAAACATTGTGACGTTTTTTGTGGGCGGGGCTTATGCTGGAGGCAAAAGCGGAGCGAGAAGTCAAGCGGGACTGGGAGTATATAGTTTGCGCTGGGAATTTGCGCTGCAAACTCGAGCATTTTTAAAGGGTCTATTATATTATAGTATAGTATAGTATACAATAGTATAGTGTATTGTATTCTATTATATTATCAACACTGTTTAAAGCTATTCTGTGTTAGTTACAAGTGAAATCTTCCAGAGTTGCAAGGTAACATCATACAAATGACTTTCTAGTTATATATATAGTAATGCTTGTATTAATCTACTTTGTTTGAATGTGAAACCTTGACATAGCAGCTAACCTGAATTCACAGACTTATATTTGTTTATTTATTCTTTTACTGTCTTTTACTTTTGTTGTTGCTAGGCACTGCTCTCTATACACCAAGTCAAATTCCTTGTGTGTCAACTTGGCAATAAAGGCTTTCTGATTCTGAACTTCGCAGGATTTATTGTTATTCTAAAATATATTCAGTATTTTTATCATTGTTGTCCTCCTTTTCTTTATATTAATCACAGATGTGCAATAAAATTTTATTTCTCTAGCTTAGTTTATTTCATTTTATCATTTGGTGTTTTCTCTACATAGTGAAAATATTTAATATATGGCACAAAACCAATATTATAAGAACACTTCATCTTCTCTGGGGACTGAGAAATTATATAGTATTATAATATAAAGTGGTGGAAAATGAACTTTGGACACCCTGAAAATATTACACAGTGTCAAATATTATCATGAAATATTTGTGGAAACATCTTTTTTGTGTTTCAAAAGGCATGGCTACATTAGACAGACACAAACAAATAAAAATTATATTTTTTTGTTTACTGTTGACAAGAAAAACTAACAAAACTAAATTCTACCAAAATGATCCAATACTCAATATTTTTATTTTTATGGAATCAATCAATTCTAAGTTTTTAATGGATGTTTTTTATTATTTGTTCAGTATTATGTCTGTGATTGTACTCAAAGAAACTGCACTTGAAGACTTAAGAGTAATTCTTAATGGGATATGCATGCAAATGTATAGGTTGTCCGAAAACTTTTTTCCACCATTATATTATATTATATTTAGTGAAATCTTTCTTCCAAAGTTGCAAGGTGACACCATACAAATAACTTTTCATTTGTAAATAGTAATGCTTGTATTAATCTACTTGGTTTGAATGTGACATTTTGACTTAGCAGCTAACCTCACAGGATTTATAGTTATTATAAAATGAAAGAATAGGACATTTTAGAAAATTTTCTATTTTAATGCTAAAAATCTCTGTTTATGTGCTGTTTTGTTTGAAAAACATTCAAAATCAGAGATTACTCTGATTACTCAGGATTACAGAGGGATATCAGTGTTATTTCATGTTTTCAGACTGGGAAGATGTCATCACAGAATAAAGATGAAGATGAAGATCTACTCAGCATCTCATTTAAGTGGTCAGAGTCCAGTCGACCACAGAAACCAAAACGAGATCTCGAGCTACTTCTCCAGTCTTGGTTCAACAAAAGAGAAATGGAGACAGATTGCAGAGTTGTAAAGACCATAGGAGATGATTGTGTCGTGATAAAGATTACTCCTGTCCCAGGTACAGTATGACTGTTCTTTGAATTCTTTTAATTGTTACCATAAAATCCCACACAACCATGAGTTTAACTATCTACATTAATGAATATTAACTTATGCAATTTTCTTTGTGAATATTGGTTTTAAATATTTTTTTTTTTGCCATATATTGTCTCTTCTTTTTAAGCTTTGAATGAGCTGAAGAAGCTGATTGGACAAACACTTACCAAAAAAGGCTGTAGTCCAATCACCATCACATCTGTTAGTCTGACACCACCAGAGCTGGAAGCAGACAAACCAGAGGAGGCTTCAATGAACTCCCATCCCTCCATGTCACGACCACATTCTGTATGTATCAGACCAAATCTTTTAAAAAATTGCAATAAAACTTGATTTCTATTCTGCTGAATTAATGTGTGTTTTTGCCCAGGACCAAGTGGAGCAGAGCAGCACAGTTTCTGCAGCAGGAGAAGAGACTTTCAGTTGTCCTGTTCCAGTGTCCCATTTCTGGTATGTGAGCCACATCTATGAAGAGGAACTCAAACGTATAGAGAAAGAGAATGGAGTTAAACTCGAGGCAAATGTGAAAGTAACATTTGAACCAGACAAGAAAGGTGGAGACCCACAGAAAGCTCTCAGTGAGTTCACAAACCTCGTCCAGGATAGCTTAAATGAATCCACTGGCTCAGTTATTCCTCTCAAGCATGTATATCCAAATCAGTGGAGTGAGGCACTGAAAGTTGTCCAGAAAAATGACAGCAAGCTTTTACTTACTCTGTCCACTGACAGTGTTTTAGTATGCGGACCAAGCAGTAGTCAAAGTGATTTCAGTAAGACCTTAAATGCAAAGAAAAAAAATATGAATGCTTCTCTTGAAGACTATGAATGGCCGTCTGAAGAAACACCACTGATGACCATCTACGACCCTCTTGTCAAATCAGGACTAACCATAGAGGAGAGCAACTGGAAGCTGCTGACTACCTCCTATGATGGACAAGTAGAAAAGATCAAAGCTGCATTTAATGTCAACTTTAGAGAATCAGGCATCACTCAAGGCAAAGTCACTGTTATAGCTTGCTACAAAGGAGCTGGAAGAAACATCTCCATGGAAAGCCATGCTGTCAGAGCTCTTGTCCGTCTGTACCAGAGGACTGTCACATCACCAATGAGTCTCCGTGACCTCCATGGTGCCACTGGGATCAGTCGCTCACTGAGGAACTCGAGCAGTGATTATCAGTCAGATGGGGCCTCCAATGGTGCTGTGGTGAATGGAAGACCAGGATTCAGCAAGGACACTGAAGCACTCACAGGAGGTGGAGCAAAAGCAGGAGATGATGAAGATGAAATCTGTCCCATATGTATGGATGTATTTATCAAGAAGCGGCAACTCAAATGTAAACATGCATTTTGTAAGGGATGCCTGCAACAAGCTGAGAAAAGCATAGGCCCCACCTGCCCTGTATGCAAAGATGTTTTTGGTGTGATAGAGGGAGACCAGCCAGATGGAAAAATGACATGGAGTACACATGGCATATCCCTGCCTGGATTCGGAGACTGTGGCACTACTGTGATCACCTATAATATTCCAAGTGGAATACAGACGGTAAATAATTTATTTGAATGCCTAAATGCCTTTCATTTCAATTGTGTGTTCAGTTTTGTATTGTTTTTCTATTGATTTCTATCAAATGTATTGCTTTCCTTTGCAGGCCAAACATCCTAAACCTGGACAGTACTATTCTGGAATTACCAGAACGGCATATCTTCCAGACAACAGGGAGGGAAAAGAAGTGCTGCAGCTGTTGAAACGAGCATTTGACCAGAAACTCATTTTCACTGTTGGGATGTCCAGAACAACTGGGATGGACGACCAGGTGACCTGGAATGACATTCATCACAAAACGTCCACTTCAGGAGGACCACAGTGGTACTGCAGCCACATTCTCTTACTTCTGTTTTAGTATGCACTAGTCTGCCACAACATTAAAACCACCAGCCTAATATTATTTACATTTACCTCGTGTTCCTCAAGCTGTTCCTGAGCACTTTTTATGTGGCAGGGCACATTGTCCTGCTGCTGGAGGTCACTGTCACTGGAGAGTTTTGGTCTGCAACAATGTTTAGATGGGTGCTATGCATCAAATTTACATCTACATGAATGCCAGGACCCAAGATGTCCAGAAAAACATTTCTTTATAACGAAATGATCAGTGTTGTTCACTTCACCTGTCAGTGATTTGAATGTTGTGGCAGATCAGTATATATTCCTTCCAGTGTTTATTCTGCTGAAATATCATAAATTTTAAGCCTTGCTCATCCTGTTTCCACAGTTTTGGCTATCCTGACCCCGACTATCTGAGCAGAGTCAGGGAGGAGCTGAAGGCTAAAGGCATCAAGTGAAGACTTTGATGGAATGTGGAGTCTAATTTCACATCCAACAACAACAACAAAAAAAGACAAATCTATTAAATAGCAATTCACAAATATTTAGCTTTTTCTTCACCGGTAATGTTTAATGTGATCAGTAAGGGTTGCTTGAGGTGCACTGGAAAATATTTACAGCTCAGGAGTTTAGCAATTTATATTATCAACATGCGTTTCTTTAAGAATTATTTTCTCTTTTTTTTTTTTGATTTTTGAGTTTTTCAACATGTATCATCAAAATGAAAATTTCCTGTAATTGCAATCTAATCTCTACAACACAGATGATGTAATTTATTGGCTAGCCAAATAAATGATTAAATTGACCCACGCTGACTCATGACGTTCTTATTTTATCAAGGCTGGGTGTCGACAGAATACAATGGAGTTTGTTTTCTGTACAATTTTTAAAATTTTATTTATAAAAATATCTGTTATTGAGTTTGTAAAGTACTCCAACAAAAATTAAACATTATTCTCTTTCTAGAAGAAAGTCTGAGCCTCCATGCATCATGTAACAACAAAAATATCACTCGCTGACAGGTAAGCAAAATAGAACTTATTGTAGTTACATTGAAGACTTGTTATTTTTCACATGCATTAAGATATGGCTGACACATTTCTGACAGAAGCAGCATTTTGGGACAGAGGCTGAGCGTAAGGACGTGTCAGAGTGACCGGAATGATAGAGAAAACAAAAATAAGCACATTTGTCAAACTCACGACATAAAGTGTACAACTTGTACATACAACATTCTCATATGTTGGTGGTAGACATTTAACAAAGATTTGTCTTGTATATGGACCAACTCTAAACTATGTTATTATGTCACATAAAGCTGGCTGGAGTTCCCTAGAGGAATTTCAGGGAAAGCTTTAGGTCAGTGGTGGAAGTACATTTACTCAGTTGCTGTAATGTAGTACAGTTTTGAGGTACTTGTACTTAAGGTATTTTCAGTTCATGTTACTTTGTGTTTCCACTCTGTGACATTTCAGAGGGTAATGTGGCACTTTACTGAGTTACATTTTTTCTCAGCACTAATAATTTGTAAAATAAAGATTTTTTTTCATAATGGATAGTATGACAAGCTTTTAAAATGTAACAAAATTAAAGTAAATAAAAATCAGAGCCTTCTGACCTTTTTTGCTTCTGGCATCTTACAAGTCTCAGTGTGAACCTGGAGTCACATTTCAGATGTTTATGAGATGGTAACAGCTCCAGAAAAGACAGATTTTTCTTCTAAACTTCTCACATGGTTTAATTTCAATAAATGTCTCACTGATGCCTCACCAAAAAATTAAGACGAGAGAAAAGGTCCAACAAATGAACACAGATTTGTGTGTGAGAATTTTTTTCTTCTTTCCTCTCCAACTATTGAGGCAACTTTTGCAGAAGAAGAATATTGTAGAAATTGTAGAATATTTCCTTTCCATTTCTGTTGGCGTGCGTAAGGAAAATGCAACTGGTTCCTCTGTTCCATCAGGCTGTATTTGGGATAAAAATAGTGCCAAGTCCTCCATAGTCACTTGTATCTGTGAATGGGGCCAGGTAGGTAAGGGTGTAGAGAAGGGTTGAAAAGTACCAGCGCAGGACTATCAACAAGAAGTTGCTTCACTTCTTGCTTGTGCTGCAGGAGTTTATGTAAATTTGTGGAGTTTATTTGTGCATGTTGACCAGAGAAGAGAGTTAGCATCCAGTGAATATTAGCTTTAATGTGATTTAGCGATGCTAACCGTGCTAGCTGACCAGTCCTGATTAGCAGCAAAATGTAGCATCAAGCTAACGATGTTTGTGTTGTTTCCTGTCAGCAGCTGAAGTGTGTTGTGTTACTGTAATCTGGTTCATTAAGTTCATAAAACTGTGGCTGGTTGATGTTAATGTAACGTTCAGGAAACTTAAATGTGATTAAAACAGTAACGTAAATGTTCTAGTAGTCAGTAATCGGCTTTAATTTGACACTAAAACAGACTGATAGTTTTAAATGACATCAGTTTCATTAATTTGTTGAAAATTGTCTCATTCATTGTTGTGATGTTGCTGCTGATTCATTAAAAACAGATGATCTGTGTTGAAGACACGTTTAGTCCTAGTATCAGAAGTACAAGAAGGAAAATGAAAGTTTAGTTCTGCTACGTCAAAGATTTCAGGAATAAATAACGAAATGAGTCTTTATGCCTCCAACTTTATTTTACAATAATGAAATAATCACAGATAATAAAAATATAAATAGCAGAGAAAACCTGAGAGAGTAATTTCCTGAAAAGTCTGTGAAGGAAAAGCAGCTTTTTCTCCTGAAAGATCAGAATCAGCTCCAACATCTGCATCTGACAGCATCAAGTCAACCAGAAAGAAAAGAAAAAAGAAAATGACTTCTTTCTGATCACATCTGTTCCACTGCTCACATTCTTCACCTTTATAGTCCACTTTTAAGAGTTCAGCAGA
The DNA here is from genome assembly GCF_021347895.1 of Acanthochromis polyacanthus. NCBI lineage: Eukaryota > Metazoa > Chordata > Actinopteri > Pomacentridae > Acanthochromis > Acanthochromis polyacanthus. The sequence continues at coordinate 16,244,820 of NC_067117.1, forward strand.
CAGGTGCTCTGCTTTGGAATGTGACGATGTTGTCGCTGATGTGGAGACTGAAGTTTCCGTTTCACCCACAGCGTGCTTTAGGGCACCCGGGTCACACTTGATGTTTGAAATACTGATCGACAGCTCAGATTTAACTGTCTGCAGTTCCGTTTTGATGGATGTTAAATTTTCACTCAAAGCCACCAGGAGCTGGGTCTTTAAAATAACCGTCATCTCGTTACAGAGTGAAAGTAGCGGTTCCTCCTTAAGGTCCTTGATTGCAGCATCTGAGGGCCTCTTCAAAAGAAGACGTAGTTGATGAAGATGTTCTGGAGCAGAAGGACCACCACCAAGCAGCCTTGAGATCTTAGGCAGCGTCTCCCTCAGGTGGGTGTCAACGGTGTTCAGGGTCAGGTCTGTGGTAATCCTGTCAAAAAACAAAACAGAAAAATAAAATCTAGATCATAAATCAACATGTAACCAAAGCACTCTGTGTATAATGCCATATTATAGGATGGAGTTAAGAAAATGTCAAAGTATAGTTTACTTTTCAAGAATAACATAGTATGGCCTGTAGTTCATAGTATAGCATGTCAGCAAAAAACCCCATAGATTATTATGTGGTTCAAAAAGCGCAAAATGATAGGATGTTGCCTAAAATTGTAATGTATGAGATGTGGTTCAAAAAATGTCATAGTGCAGTATATTGTCAAAATAGTATGTCATTCAAAAAAACAGAGTATAATATGTGGTCTAAAAAATGCCATAAAACAATAGTTCTTTGCACAAGTAAAAGTATTGTCACTTTTAAAACAAATTCTTATATGTTGTTAAAAAAAAAAAAAAAAATCTCAAATTAAAAACCATCATAGTAATATGTCAATTGAAAAAGCCTACAGTATAGCATGTCGCTCAACAAACGTCAGAGTGTAGCCTTTGGTCCAAAAAACATCATAATATAGCAGGTCGTTCTAAAAACGTCGGAGTATAGCCTTTGGTCCACAAAACATTGTTCTGTCCCGGTTATCTGAAGTAGGTGAGGAGCAACACAAAAACAATCCAAACGCTGGTTTCTAGACGAGGATTTATTTGAAAGAGTAAGTTTACAACAACACAACATGTGAGGTGGTTAAAAGCAAATGGGTGTTAGTAAAACAAAAATAAATAAACAGAACTAAAAGTGAACTTCACATTGACATTGATGGGCGTTCCAACCGGGAACAAAGTAAAACATCATCAATACAAAATAAAACTCTTCCTGTTCACCTCTGAAAACCCAAGAACACTCCGCAGTAGCACCCTAAACTAAAACTACCAATGGGTTCCCTGTTTTCCTTTCTGAACAATTCAAAGGTCCCTCTGTATCTCCCCACACATCCACCAACCACTGGAACACATCTCCAAAGTTCTGCTGAAGCTCAGCTTCTCCTCAGAAGAAGTGCCGCCAGATGAAGGAGCCTTTTGAGAGGCAGCTGGTATCGTGATTGGACTGTACTTCGGTCTGATCCAATCCAGCTTCAGCTCCAGAGACGGCAGGCGGGACGAGTCAACGGAGGCTGGGTGGACAAAGGCATGCAGCTGAGAACAATCCAGAAAACAACAGAGGAGGATTGTAGCGGCCCAGGGCCAGAACAAACAGAGTAGCATAGTATGTCTCTGAGAAAACATCATTGTATAGCCTTTGGGATGACAAAACGCCATCATATACATACACACGTGGACAAAATTGTTGGTACCCCTCAGTTAAAGAAGGAAAAACCCACAATTCTCACTGAAATCACTTGAAACTCACAAAAGTAACAAATAAAAATTTATTGAAAATTAAATAATCAAAAACAGTCATTACTTTTGAATTGTTGATTAACATAATTATTTAAAAAAACAAACTAATGAAACAGGCCTGGACAAAAATGATGGTACCTCTATAAAAGATTGAAAACTATTTGACCAGAGTGACATGATTAACTCAGGTGTGTCATTTAATTGACATCACAGGTGTTTCCAAACTCATAATCAGTCAGTCTGCCTATTTAAAGGGAGACAAGTAGTCACCCTGCTGTTTGGTGAAAAGGTGTGTACCACACTGAACATGGACAACAGAAAGCGAAGGAGAGAATTGTCCCAGGACATCCGAAAAAAAATTATAGACAAACATCTTAAAGGTAAAGGCTATAAGACCATCTCTAAACAGCCTGAAGTTCCTGTGACAACAGTGGCTCATATTATTCAGAAGTTCAAGACCCACAGGACAGTAGCCAACCTCCCTGGACGTGGCCGCAAGAGGAAAATTGATGACAAATTGAAGAGACGGATCGTTGGAATTGTATCCAAAGAGCCCAGAGCAACCTCCAAAGAAATTAAAGGTGAACTCCAAGGCCAAGGTACATCAGTGTCAGATCGCACCATTCGTCGTTGTTTGAGCCAAAGTGGACTTCATGGGAGACGACCAAGGAGGACACCACTGCTGAAAAAAACTCATAAAAAAGCCAGACTGGAATTTGCAAAAATGCATGTTGACAAGCCACAAAGCTTCTGGGAGAATGTCCTTTGGACAGATGAGACCAAACTGGAGCTTTTTGGTAAGGCACATCAACTCTATGTTCATAGACTCAAAAACCAAGCATACGAAGAAAAGAACACTGTCCCTACGGTGAAACATGGAGGAGGCTCAGTAATGTTTTGGGGCTGCTTTGCTGCATCTGGCACAGGGTGTCTTGAAAGTGTGCAAGGTACGATGAAATCTGAAGACTATCAAGGCATTCTGGAGAGAAATGTGCTGCCAAGTGTCAGAAAGCTTGGTCTCAGTCGCAGGTCATGGGTCTTCCAACAGGACAACGATCCAAAACACACAGCCAAAAACACCCAAGAATGGCTGAGAGAAAAGCGTTGGACTATTCTAAAGTGGCCTTCTATGAGCCCAGATCTGAATCCCATTGAACATATGTGGAAGGAGCTGAAACATGCCATTTGGAGAAGACACCCATCAAACCTGAGACAACTGGAGCTGTTTGCTCATGAGGAGTGGGCCAAAATACCTGTTGACAGCTGCAGAACGCTCATTGACAAATACAGAAATCGTTTAATTGCAGTGATTGCCTCAAAAGGTTGTGCAACAAAATATTAAGTTATGGGGTACCATCATTTTTGTCCAGCCCTATTTCATTAGTTTGTTTTTTTAAATAATTATGTTAATCAACAATTTAAAAGTGATGGCTGATTTTGATTATTTAATTTTCAATAATTTTTTATTTATTGTTACTTTTGTGAGTTTCAAGTGATTTCAGTGAGAATTGTGGGTTTTTCCTTCTTTAACTGAGGGGTACCAACAATTTTGTCCACGTGTGTAATATATTGTACAAATAACAAGTCAAAGGAAAGACACGCACATTGTGGAATTGTAGTAATTGTGGGCTGACTGATTTCAGTATTTTATTTTTTACCGATTTACAGTAATAAATCAATTTAAAAATGGCGCTACTTTGGCTCTGAACCTTTATCTACGGCTCAGTCCCAAACCGCCCCCTACACACCATCTCTACACACTACCCCTCCATTTGCGCGTTCCCGCAGAGGGTCCTCCATATTAAGGGCCGTCCCAAACCGTGTAGTGCGGAGGGGGAGTGGACTGTTCAGCCCTTAAATAGCGAGTCTGCATCGATGCTCACTCTGGACAACTTTTTCAGGAAGTGCAACGTCGAAATGGAGGAGGAAACAAACATATCGATGTGAGTTCCACATGCGTCCATTATTTCTCCCACGCCTTTTTCACACTGACAGAACATCACAAAAAGAGTGGTGTAAAAAGATAAAAGAAACAAATCTTCTCTGCTGACGTTTGAATTAATTATGCACCCCCTGACACCTTAAAATTTGAACACAACTGACAGAATTCATTTATTCATTCATTTGTTGGATTTGAAATGCCAGATAATAGGATTGGAAAACGTGAGTGGAAAAAAAGTAGGATGCTTTCGTCTTCTGGAAGCAGCAGCGATCCTTGTTAGTTTCAACCTGTGCCACAGCGCTACAGCCATGACAGTAGGCATCTTTGTGTTACCATGGTGATGACATCTTCCGTTTTCCGGTGAGGCGACAGGGCGTCCCATTCCTGACGATCGTATTTATACCCTCCCCCTTCAATAATAGGTGCCCTCCACAGCTGCGAGCGCGACTTCTTTTGGAGTGACACTCGGTAGTGGAGGGGGAGTGTGTAGGGGGCGGTTTGGGACTGAGCCTACCTGTGGTTGTTGTGTCAAATAAAGCATAAAACCTTCAGGTATAAGGTTAGAAGTGTCAAAGGCCACACACACATGAGAAGAGCAGTATGTGTGTGCAGTGCAGAATGCTGACTGCATTGTGTGTGTATGAACAGGCAGTCTGGGCACACGGCCAACAGCTAGAGCAGCCACTAGGAAGCTGCAAGTGCTCAAGGTCAGGTGTGATGGGGGGTTCTTGTTTGTAGAACTTCTGTGTTCATAGATACCCTGGCATTAACTTAATGACACCTGTTGTCCTAAATGTATCTTCCATAAAGTTGCAGAGGGTAATGATTGGAGGGGCAGGGAGCCAGGATGAGAGGAATCCCCTCAGAGCAACACTCGAGAGTACCCGGCAGTTACGAGCATTTAGACACCCTTAACAAAGGAGTAGGGAAGGTAATAGTGACAGATTTACGAGTTTTTATGATAAAAGAAGGACGGCCTTGAGGTGTAGAGAATTCCACACACCAGAGCAAAACAATATAAAAGACCGGGCATCAGAGGGCAGAGCCAGACAGCTCCGGGGCTTCTCATTGGTGTTTGGACCTTGTGCACAATGAAATAAACACTTTTATTTTTGAATCTGAAGAATGCTCCAAGACTCTTCTGTTTTTTATTCGTGAGACTGCTGCAACTAATATTTTTAACGGTGTATATTTTTCACTGATTGGAACCTAAAACTGAGACAGAAGACTTAATCTGAGAAGAAAATGTATTTACGACATGGTCACTCTGTCTTCTGGAGTGATTTGATTAGTTATACATCACGAATAAAACTCCTTTAACTTAACATCTGTAAACAACACAAAAATATATCAACAAAGTTTTCTGTTAGAGTTTGTGTTCTTCTAAGTTTAACTCCAAGATTTTAAATACTTTCATTTACTGCAAATGAATATCTCCTTCAAATGTCTCACTAATAATCATTATCAGCCTTAAAAACCAACAAAACAGCTCTCTATACTTGACCACACTTAGTAGTCCGGTTCCCCCTTCTATAAAGCTGCTTGGAATCTTCCACCTCCTGTTTGTTTGTTTGTTGGAGCTCATGCAGCAAACATTTTGGGTAACTGCACTTTAATATGGATGGATGACACTGAATTTGAGTCTGTTTTAATGAGACTGAGTTCAGATGTGTAGCTCTGTCATTAAATAGTAAATTATTTCTCAGAATTCACAGAGAAAAGTCTAAAATGTTTGCTAGGTTAGTGTCCCACATGTTCTTTGGCTCAGCTGAAGCTAACTCTCTCCAACTTCTGGATCTGTTGAGTTGCTGGTTGTTAAAATATTGCGCTAGAGGTGCTGAAGCTCAGGAAGTCTGAGATGTTTGTTCAAAATAAGCTCATTCTCAATTCTTATATGAACTGTCCTCTTTTGTCTGAACTTTCCCTAAACTTAGGAGTTAATGACAGAGCAGCACATCCAGACTCAGTCTCATTTATGTAGAGATTAAACTTCAGTGTCATTCATTGATGTTAAAGTGCAGTTTTTCAAATGTTTGCTGCACATGCTCCCGACCAAACCAGTCCAGGGGGAAGACGATGTGAATAGAAGCTTCGGAGGATGAATATCACACATTTAGATTGGAAATAAATGTCCTTTTATTAGACATTGTCATGCAAAAGTTGGATTTCCCTTTCGTGATGTTTAAATCTTTGAGTGTTTTGTTGATGTTGGTTTCTACATGTTTTTTGGCACTCGGCCCCAAAGTTTAAAACCTTTTACGGCTTGCAAGCTGCAACAATTCACACATTATCAACTATCTTTCTGACTAAACTAAGATAAAAAGTGAAAAACTGCCTGACTCCTGCATCATGAATGTAAATGTTTTTGGTTTTTATGACAGTAAACTGAATATATTTGGGTTTGACATTTTATAAACCAAAACAAGAAATGAATTACGGGAAATCAAGAGATTAGTGGACAAAGAAAATGTGTTTTCCAACATATATGGCTGAATTACTCCATTACAAAATATATGCAATTTAAACTCAATTTTATTTATGTAACGCCAATTGTAGAGGCTAAGCCAATGCTTGAAGCCCCTGAGGTGCTTCACCAGGATTTAAATAGTTGACACGTCAACAACTTTACCGTGTCTGATGAAGAGAGCCGAGGCCAATGCTTGCGGTTCCAATAATCTGCGTTTATTACTCCAAATAAGTAGGTAGTGTCTACGGATACGGGTCCGTATCCGTAGCCCACAGGCTACGGGTACGGCACTTTCCATTTGCCAGACAGATACGGACCCGTACGCGAGTCTCGCGAGTCAAGAAGCTGCTAACCACTGCAAATTGTTGAAAGGTAAGCAAAGGTTAAGGTTAGGGTTAGTATTAGGGTAAGGTTTAGGGTCCGTACCTGTCGTACCGATGCTACGGTCCATACAGCTACCGTCTACCGGGAGTCACGTGACCAGATCTCGCGTATCTGATTGGCAAATGGCAAGTGCCGTATCCGTAGTCCACAGGCTACGGGTACGGGTCCGTACCTCTAGCAACAACCAAATAAGTATAGTCCAACAGCTTTGATCTAAAACAAACAATTCATTGTTACCGGTTTTTGAGCGGCCGCTCCCAACGGCAGTCAAAACTGTTTTTTCCTTCCGGGCGGATTGGTTCCTATTTATAATAAATCGAGCTCATTGGTTCCTACACCAATTACAGGTCAAATTGTCTCAAGACGCTTTATTTTTATATTTTTTGTCATATTTAAAATATGACAAAGTAAGAATTTTAAACCTCTTAACTAATCCAATTTATTATTTGGTTTTTAAGAGACTAATTGACAAAATAACTTTCTCCACTAAAACTAATAAACATGAGGTCAAATAGAAGGAACAGTTTTAAATACTGCAGTCCCACAACGACAAGAATAAAGTTTCTCAACAAAAACTAAATCTGCTGGTGGATTCCATTAAAGTCCTAATAAATGTTGATAAAGTGTGATACTAAAGGTTTGTGGTGCTAAAAATCTCAAAGTAAAGCTATCAAGTTGAACATCTGGATGGAGGTTGATAAAAGTTGACCTCCCTTCATTTCTCTGGACCCGACTTCATGTATTTTTGGGATGTTGGTTAAAGACCTGGGGCCTCATTTATAAAACATTGCGTAGGATCCATACTAAAAGTTTGCGTACGCCGAAAATCTGAAATGGATATATGCCCTTCGCCCCTGATTTATAAAACTGTGCGTAAACACAGCTGCACGCAATTAATTGATAAATCACACACCAGCTGGAAGATTGCACAGGTGGATCCACCTCACATTCCGCCCACAACACACCCACATTTTACCCTGAATGGTCAATGCAAAGTAACTCATGAATGTATCTGTATATAAATAAGCTGCTGATCCACGGCATTTCACGCAGCACCGGCCTGCAGTCTTTTCCCTGCTGTGCCTCAGGATGAATGAATCATGTGTTGACCCAGGCCACCCTGCCACTAAATTTGCTATGATCATGTCCGATGTACAAATAATTTGTACACTGATTGAATGTACATTTTTTCGGTTCACATAGACAAATTCATCTTCAGTTGTATAAGTTCATTTTGTCGACATATACTATATGAAACTGTTAACTTCTTTAAACCGACAATTCAGAAAAAAACCTCAAAAATGCGCTTTACTATACCTGCAAGGTACCCAAAGCGCTTTACAAGATACATCACATTCACACACTGCTAAAGATCAAGACAATACAGAGTAGAGTGTAAAAAATTACAGTTTCTGTTCTTTTCTGGTGTTGAAATCAGGTCTACAGAGGAAAATGACCTCTGATCAGTGTTGCCAGATCTCGCAATAGAAACAAGCAGCCCGCTCTATGGAAACAAGCCCAAAACAAGCCCAACAGCTGAACTGTCACATCATGTCAATGAGACGCCTCTTGATAACAGTAAAAATATGTATTTGTTTTTGGATGCACTAAATTGACAGTAAATTGTCAATATAACCTTTTAATAACTTAAATTTTTAAACTCTGATGAAAAGAAACTTAGATTCTAAAGCTCTGATTAAAATAAAAGTGTATTATAACTTATTTGTCAGTCGAGGTAGATCCAATTAATTCGCCAAGATGATCCACAGCACTGATGGATGTGTGTGACAGGCTGTGTACGTGGCGATCTTTAGCTCATTTGTTTGTCTTGTGTGGTTTTGTTTTGAAGTGGTGGAACCAGCGTCTGTAAGCCTCATGGATGAGAAGGTTTCAGAGGTTTTTTTTGTGCTTTTCCGTGCCACCATGTTGTATTAAATGCTAAAACTGCATGGTGAGCCTGTATCTCACATTTGCAAAATCTAGGACTGCTACCTTTCAGAAATGACAATAAAGGACGCCCACCACGGCTCCTCAGGGCCACTACCACCCAAGGAGTGGTAGATTGTATTTTTAAAAAAAGCATTTCAATGCAGATTACTGTACAAATAAATTCAAAAAAAACCCAAACATTTATTTCTAAATACAAACCTTATTTTAACACAATTAATGTATCAACCCATTTATGTGTGTATGCATATATTTATTTCTTTAGTACTCTTAACATATCAGAGTTCTGAGTGAGTATTTCTTGAGATGGGCAAAGTCCATTTATTGATTACATATAGGCAATTCAATAAATGTCTATTAAAAACTTAAAAGCATTAAAAAAATATATAAACAACTTTGACATTTATTGAGTCACTAAAATACTGTAGAGTATATGACCACATCACCATGATTATAAGCATCCTCTGGTAAATTCACAACCAGATACAGTAGGAAATCTAGCTGATCACATCATGGTGTCCCTTACCATATGGACTTCAGGAGATGATTAGGGATGATAAACTGTGACCTGCTGGTTGGGTTCTCTCTGTTCACATGTTTCTTACATGTTGGTCTCCTGATGCTGCCTTACTTCAGCTTGTCTATGAGCAACAGAAAACACAGTTTGCCTTGTACCTATTGCCACTAACGCTGTCAAGCCAGGACTTCGAGTCTTCCCACTCACGTCTGTACTTTTGCAAATGTTTTTGCTTCTTTGGATGTGGTGGAGTTTTGGCTGGAGGCATTTTTAAACGCGCGGCTGCAGCAGCGTCTGTAGCAGTGTCTGTCACCAGGCAACCCGCGACAGGACCGGGCAGGTGGGCACACAGAGACACAGACACGGAGGTCTGAGGTCTATTCGCTGTACCTGGCGTCGGGTCTTCTCTACATCGCTCCTACAAACATCCACAGGTGTTGCTCTGCGTGTGTGGGTGGGGGCGGTAACTGAGAAACGGAGGAGTGGACGGATCCTGGAAAAGGACAAACTATCGTGTTTCGCTTTGTTGTGGAGAACTGGGAGAGGAGCGGTTTATGCAGGCAGCAAAGCAAGCCCAAGTAAGCGACTACACTACACTTTAGAAAACAAGCCCAAAAACCCGCAACCCGCGACTGACGAGATTTGCAAGCGACTTTACAAAAAAACAAGCCCAAAGTCGCTTATAATAAGCGGACTTGGCAACACTGCCTCTGATCCTTGTTGATGTGTGCTAAAAAAAAAAAGAAAGTAGGAGTGGTTTCCTTCAGTTTCATTATTGGTCTGTTCTGAACGGCAGCACTTTCATTTATGAGGAAGCGCAGCCAAGCCGAGGTAAGTTATAGGTAGTGAGTTTACGTTCAAAACAACTACAAATAGTAAAAGCTTACGGCGTGTCGTTATGGTAAAAGTCCTGTTGAAAATATAAGCAATAAACAAAGTGTAAAGCATGTTGTAGCGAGTTAAAGTTTGCATTAAGCTTCTTTAACCGAGTCGAGCGACAATAATCAGCAGTTAACACTCGACACTAGCTAGCTCTCGTTTGCTAGTTTCTGACGCAGTTTTGATGTAAATACTCTAAATAAGGTGGTTGTTTGACTACAGCAAACTGTACTGTCACGTATGTCTCGAATGTTTGTGCATTAAAAAAGACAGTCAAAATGTCACACAATGTCGACCACATCCCTAACCCAAAATTCCAACTGAGTTCCAACTGGTCTGCATGTTTTCTCTAAATAGGATGTGAAAGTGAAAGTATTTAATTTACAGCACAAGACCAAAATTTTAAGAACACTTCATCTCCTCAGGGGACTGAGATATATTAGATTAGATTAGATTATCAACACTGTTTACAGCTATTCTGTGTTAGTTACAAGTGAAATCTTCCAAGGATGCAAGGTAACATCCTACAAATAACTTTCCATTTATAAATAGTAATGGTTATATTATTCTACTTTATTTGAATGTGAAATTTTGACATAGCAGCTAACCTCACAGGATTTATAATAAAATGAAAGAATAGGAAATTTGAGAAAATCTGTTGTTTTAATGCTATAATCTCTTTTTATTTGCTGTTTTGATTGAAATACATTGAAAATCAGAGATTACTGGATTACAAAGTGATATAGGTGTTTTATTACATGTTAGTTCATGTTTTCAGACTGGGAAGATGTCATCACAGAATAAAGATGAAGATGAAGCTCGATTCAGCATCTCATTTAAGTGGTCAGAGTCCAGTCGACCACAAAAACCAAAAAGAGTTCTCGAGCTAGTTCTTCAGACTTGGTTCAACAAAAGAGAAACAATTACAGATTGCAGAGTTGTAAAGACCATAGGAGATGATTGTGTCGTGATAAAGATTACTCCTGTCCCAGGTACAGTATGACTGTTCTTTGAATTCTTTTAATTGTTACCATAAAATCCCACACAACCATGAGTTTATCTACATTAATGAACATTTTTAAATATTTTTATGCCATATTTTGTGTCTTCCTGTAAAGCTTTGAATGAGCTGAAGAAGCTGATTGGACAAACACTTACCAAAAAAGGCTGTAGTCCAATCACCATCACATCTGTTAGTCTGACACCACCAGAGCTGGAAGCAGACATACCGGAGGAGGCTTCAATGAACTCCCATCCCTCCACGTCACGGCCACAATCTGTATACCAAATCTTTAAAAAAAATTGCAAGAAAACTTGATTTTTATTCTGCTGAATTAATGTGTGTTTTTACCCAGGAGCAAGTGGAGCAGAGCAGCACAGTTTCTGCAGTAGGAGAAGAGACTTTCAGTTGTCCTGTTCCAGTGTCCCATTTCTGGTATGTGTCCCACATCTACAAAGAGGAACTTAAACGTATAGAGAAAGAGAATGGAGTTAAACTCAAGGCAAATGTGAAAGTAACATTTGAACCAGACAAGAAAGGTGGAGACCCACAGAAAGCTCTCAGTGAGTTCACAAACCTCGTCCAGGATAGCTTAAATGAATCCACTGGCTCAGTTATTCCTCTCAAGTACGTAGATCCAGATCAGTGGAGTGAGGCACTGAAAGTTGTCCAGAAAAATGACAGCAAGCTTTTACTTACTCTGTCCACTGACAATGTTTTAGTATGCGGGCCAAGCAGTAGTCAAAATGATTTCAGTAGGACCTTAAATGCAACGCAGAAAACAAATATGAACGCTTCTCTTGAAGACTATGGATGGCCATCTGAAGAAACACCACTGATGGTTGACATGACCATCTACGACCCTCTTGTCAAATCAGGACTAACCATAGAGGAGAGCAACTGGAAGCGGCTGACTACCTTCTACGATGGGCAAATAGAAAAGATCAAAGCTGCATTTAATGTCAACTTTAGAGAATCCGGCATCACTCAAGGCAAAGTCACTGTTATAGCTTGCTACAGAGGAGCTGGAAGAAACATCTCCATGGAGAGCCATGCTGTCAGAGCTCTTGTCTGTCTGTACCAGAAGACTGTCACATCACCTGTGAGTATCAATCAACTCCATGGTGCCACTGGGATCAGTCGCTCACTCAGAGACTCGAGCAGTGGTTATCAGTCAGAGCAGGCCTCCAATGGTGCTGTGGTGAATGGAAGACCAGGATTCAGCAAGAAGAACACCAAGGCTCCCACAGGAGGTGGAGCAAAAGCAGGAGATGATGAAGATGAAACCTGTCCGATATGTATGGATGTATTTATCAAGAAGCAGCAACTCAAATGTAAACATGCATTTTGTAAGCGATGCCTGCAACAAGCTGAGAAAAGCATAGGCCCCACCTGCCCTGTATGCAAAGATGTTTTTGGTGTGATAGAGGGAGACCAGCCAGATGGAAAAATGACATGGAGTACGCATGGCATATCCCTGCCTGGATTCACAGACTGTGGAACTATCGTGATCACCTATAATATTCCAAGTGGAATACAGACGGTAAATAATTTATTTGAATGCCTAAATGCCTTTCATTTCAATTGTATGTTCATTTTTATATTGTTTTTCTATTGATTTCTATCAAATGTATTGCTTTGCTTTGCAGGCCAAACATCCTAAACCTGGACAGTACTATTCTGGAATTACCAGAACGGCATATCTTCCAGACAACAGGGAGGGAAAAGAAGTGCTGCAGCTGTTGAAACGAGCATTTGACCAGAAACTCATTTTCACTGTTGGGATGTCCAGAACAACTGGGATGGACGACCAGGTGACCTGGAATGACATTCATCACAAAACGTCCACTTCAGGAGGACCACAGTGGTACTGCAGCCACATTCTCTTACTTCTGTTTTAGTATGCACTAGTCTGCCACAACATTAAAACCACCAGCCTAATATTATTTACATTTACCTCGTGTTCCTCAAGCTGTTCCTGAGCACTTTTTATGTGGCAGGGCACATTGTCCTGCTGCTGGAGGCCACTGTCACTGGAGAGTTTTGGTCATTGGCAATGTTTAGATGGGTGCTATGCATCAAATTTACATCAACATGAATGCCAGGACCCAAGATGTCCCAGAAAAACATTTCTTTATAACGAAATGATCTGTGTTGTTCACTCCACCTGTCAGTGATTTGAATGTTGTGGCAGATCAGTATATATTCCTTCCAGTGTTTATTCTGCTGAAATATCATAAATTTTAAGCCTTGCTCATCCTGTTTCCACAGTTTTGGCTATCCTGACCCCGACTATCTGAGCAGAGTCAGGGAGGAGCTGAAGGCTAAAGGCATCAAGTGAAGAGTTTGATGGAACGTGGAGTCTAATTACACATCCAGCTACAAAAAAAAGACAAATCTATTATCCAACAATTCACAAATATTTAGCTTTTTCTTCACCGGTAATGTTTAATGTGATCAGTAAGGGTTGCTTGAGGTGCACTGGAAAATATTTACAGCTCAAGAGTTTAGCAATTTATATTATCGACATGCGTTTCTTTAATTTTTTTTGATTTTTGAGTTTTTTAACATCATCAAAACGAAAATTTTCTGTAATTGCAACCTTTTCTCTACAACACAGATGATGTAATTTACTGGTTAGCCAAATAAATGATTAATTTAACCCACGCTGACTCATGACATTCTTATTTTATCAAGGCTGGGTGTAGACAGAACACAGAAGACAATGGAGTTTGTTTTCTGTACAATTTTTAAAATTTTATTTATAACAATATCTGTTATTTAGTTTGTAAAGTACTCCAGCAAAAATTAAACATTATTCTCTTTCCAGAAGAAAGTCTGAGCCTCCATGCATCGTGTACTATAAAAGCTATGTGTCATTTTTCATTTAAAAAAAAAACAAAGACTAATCAAAAACAATTCTGAAAATGCACGTATGATTTTGCAAAAACGTTCTTTAGGTAAAATGATTGTACTTCTCTCTCAATTAAAGACGGAACATATACAACAGCATAAAATAACACTGGCTGACAGGTAAGCAAAATAAAAACTTGTTATTGTAGTTACATTGAAGACTTGTGTTACTTTTCACATGCATTAAGATATGGCTGACACATTTCTGACAGAAGCAGCATTTTGGGACAGAGGCTGAGCGTAAGGACGTGTCAGAGCGACCAGAATGGTAGCATTAGCAGCAGCAGGGCACAGAGGAGAATAAGAGATTGGAAAGAGCTCAAGAACAACAGAGAAATACTAAGGACCAAATGAACATAATGCACTTAAGACTGAGTCGTTACAAAACTGTGAATGTACAGACTTTGATCCTCTAAAGGCAGAATGATAAATTTACTCACAAAGCCAGATGGACGTTATCTGGTCATTACAAAGAAAAAAAAAATGGACGGGAGAAGTAAAAGACAAACACATCTTTTCCTTCCTCACATTTTACCATAATTGCAACCTCCCTTTCCCTCTGGAGGAAGACCCCTGTAACAGCTAAGTAGTGCAGACATGATACTACTCATCAAAGTGTGTCTGCAATGGCCCTCCCAACGGCTATGAAAGCACAGCCAACTGCCCCCCACGAAGGCATCAACCCAAACTATCACTTTACATCTGTAACCTTCATCTATGTAATACTTTGCCTGGAATGTTTAACCCATAACCAGCGTCCTCATTCTCCAACTCCAGTCACACACCTGTTCACCTCCTCTTCACTTCAGCAACACACGAGCTCCAGCTGTTACACAATGTGATAAAAACAAACACATCCGCTTTACATCTTACGGCATAAAGCCTACAGTATACAGTATACCGTAAAACGTGATATTCTGTGCAAGGAAGACAACACAATCATTTCATGAACATTGTTCTCTGAGAAAAACTCGTGGAAATACTGTAGTTTTATCATTTTACATGTGCTATACACAAACGGTGCTATCACAAATCTGCCTCACACAATCTCGCAAAGAAACCCCAGCAAGACAACATATGTACCGGTTTAGAAAACTACGAGTTTTGCCTTTCCCGCTCAAAGTCAACACAAACAACAAATAGTTGGCACTGGTGAAATGGAACAATGTTTTTTTCTTTTCTATACAATTCATACAAAAATAAAAAATTAAAATTGCTCCAATGATAGCATCTTTTCTTCTGATTTTCTCGTTTCCATTTCATTTTGCACAGAGGTAGTGGCTATTTAGGTAAAGGGTAAGGGACAAAGTGTAAATTAAAAATCTCTCATAGAAAATGTTATTCGTTTTTGACCAGAGGAATCTCAAAAGAACAAAATATAATACTGCAATCACATACAAAAGTAGTCCTTCATTTTTGTACATTTTATACAGTGTTCACACTTTTTATCAATTTTCTCTCACACTTTTTTATCGATTTTTTTTGTTGTTGAATTTTTCTTTAAAAGGCAAGAAGAGGGGTGTGTTTGGAATAGCATGATCTAGGCCAATGGACAGTCTATGCCAGTGGGTCCACAAGGGGCTCCTCGTCTCCACGTGATAGCAACTCCTTCTTCTCGTCTGTGCTGGCCAGAGAGTTGCGACTGTTGTGAGCTCCCATGTACAGAGTGGCATATACTGGGTTTGTGAAGTTGGTGGGCTGGAAGGAGGAAAAGGCATCCATTAGATAACATGTAGGAGGCGACAGTACGGCTGTAGGTATTTACATGCCTGCTAATTCTGTCTACCTTGTCTGGATCCAGCGTGAAATCTGCGTCTAGCAGCTCCCCGGCGTCGTCGTCAGGCTCGCCCTCGTAGATCTTGTAAGCAGGGTTTCCAATCTCAACATTCATGGCCCCGTTGGTCATCCTTTGGTGCTGGAAGCCCTTGGCCCTACACGAAACATCAAGGACAGACACAGTCACACCTTCAGCTTCTGATCTGAGATTTGAGTAGCCTGAACAGTGCAAGCAGGTACACAGCCACATTACGAAGGGAGGGAAGAGGCATTGCATGACTCTCGCCACCATCCAGGCTTAGCCACAGCACAGGCACCAACACAAACCCAGCATTCATGTAGCCCAGGTCAGATCCAGACACAGTGGACCTGAATACAGGACTGTCAGTGCAGAGACTATTTCTCCAGACCACAATAAATCCACAATCGATCCTGTGTCTTGGTAAATGCTGGATTTTTTGAGATGCATTTTCCAATCTGAGCTTGGAAGAATGCTGTTGGACTCCATCTCTCACTATGAGAGACACTACCACAGTACAAACCACAGCACAGTACAATATGGCACAGTATGACGGACAACAATATGAGAGATCTACGGCACCGGCTAATACATATACAGATCTATTCAATGCATCTTTTCAATAGATCTGCCTTGAAGCTGCTCCGAAGAGGGAAAACTGAACAGGACAGATACTGTAGGAGCGGGACGGCCCACAGCTCCCATGAATATCAGAGAAAATGGCGCAGACATTCACCACAGGACCAAACACTGCACAACAACCACGACTCATGGTTCAGGGGAAAGATAGAAAGAGACAGCATCAGAATGCAGAACTGAAAGAGGGCATGGAGCAAAAAGTGTAACCCTGGCAACCGTTACCGCAAGCGCCTGGAGCCGGTTTTGCCGGGCCGGCTAGACCTGAGGAGCAGAAGAGATGCCATTACAGAGAGGAGGGTAAAAGTGCAAACTGAAGAAAGGAAGAAAAAGAAGGAAGAGGGAGGAAAAGGAGAACGCAAAGACAAAAAGAGGTCTCATGTTTTGAATGCTACGATGTCAGACTGTCACTCACCCTCTCATCCTTCTCCTGTACCAGACCAAAGCTCCTGCACCCAGAAGAACGAGCAGCAGCAGCAGCAGCACTGGGATCACTATCGAGGCTGTGCCTGCATACAGACATGCCAACATCAAGAAAGAATTTGAGAAATAGACCTCATCTCAGCATTTGAAACTTAAGGAACCTCCGACATTACTGTCATAGCAGAAGTGTTGACTTACGTCCACCTGTAGTAGAGTTATTGTTGCTGCTGGCCGTAGACGCGCAGCGATGTCCTGTCCATCCAGGTGAACATCTACACACACACGTAGCAACAGAAAATAGAGATATGCATGTAGCACACTATGCAGTGATGCATTCGGACTGAATGACAACAAATGTGGATGAACACACTCTGCTCCGTACCTGCACTCTGGAAGGCTAGTGATGGGGTTTATAGAGCATTGGCCATTTGCACAGTACTCATTGGAGTCGCATGTGTAGCAGCTGGGCTGGACTCTTCCATTTGTGCAGCTACGCAAAATAGAAAAAAAAATGTTTGAGAGGAGACTAACTTCTGCATCAAGTTTGTAGGTCCTTGATGTCAAGTAGATTATGTGCCCTCCTACCGACAGGTGAAGTCTCCTGTAGTTGTAAAACCGTTGCTGGGGATACACTCTCCATCACGACAGTAGTGGCACTTGTCAATCTCACATGTGCTGCCAGTGTACTGGGGCAGACAGCGGCACAGCTTGGAACCATCTTCGCTCTGCAGACATGTACCTTTGTGTTGGCAGTGGTTCTCACAGCTTCCTGCTCAAACACACAGACACATGTAAGTGCACAACTTACCAACACACTGTAATCTATTACATACTCTCATAATGTGATTGTGCCTTCATTTTTAGGCTTTCAACTGGTTAGCAGGAGCCTCTCAAGATTTCAACACTTGGATATCAGACGTGCAGTGGGAACACTCACTGTACTGGCACTGGTCGCCAAGGAAGTCGGCCGGACAGCTGCAGGTCGGCTGGTTTCCTGCACTGACGGTGCAATTGCCTCCATTCTTGCAGTAATCTTTACAAGTGTGCAGATTACAGTTTGGCCCTGTAAAGCCTGTCAGGCATCGACAGGTAGGAGAACCTGCAGGAGGACAGACACATGAAGAGATACAGAGGGAAAGGTTAACAGGGGAAATGAGAAGAAAGTACAAATGTGTCACATTACCAGGCTAATCGAAACATAAAAGTGGCCATATTTCAAGACAAATTGCCACGTTCACGTCTAACCTGTAGGGGAGGGTGTACATGTGCCTCCATTCTTGCAGTAGTCTCTGCACTGATCAATCTCACATCGATCTCCTCCGTAATTAGGCTGGCAGCGACACTTGGGTTGTTTGTGGGCGTTCAGGAAACAGCTGCCACCGTTCAAACACTGGACCAAGCAGGGACCACTGGGAGGAGCTGTAGGTGAGGAAATCTTTCAGTCATACAGAATAATTGAACTGATTTAAAGTGTGCGTACATGAGCATGCCTGTTCACTCACAGATAGGAGATAATGTGGGAGTGGGCAGCTCCACACATGTGCCATTGTCCAGCGTGCGTCCATTGGGACAAGTGCAGACTGGTCCACTGGGGCTTAACAGACACAGCCATTCACATTTCTTCCTGTCACAGGGATTAGTCACTGACAGAAAGAGAGAGAGAGGCAGTGTTAAAAATGAGTAAAAATAAGTCCCTTCAGTCCCTCACTGTTTTGTGTTTTTTTGCAATTCTGTCGCTGAGAGTAACTTTTTTACGACTCACTTTCAGGTTGTTTGTAACGGTGGTGCAAGACTATATCTGTGGCGTGGTTCATTCCAGTCGTTAGGTTCTCAATCGGGCCTTTGCCAAACTTATTCACACGGAAGACGTAGTTGTTGATGTAGGTGACACCATAGATGTAGTCCTCAAAGACGTCAATGCTGAAGGGATGATGGAGCTCTGTGTAGAAACAAAGACCCACACAGGATTACACACGAGTCCTGAATAATAAAGACTGACTCTTCGTGTGGAAGATGATGTGCCACTCAACTGTTTTTAAGGCTGTTCACAGCCACGACTGCATCACTGCCATTCAGTCTCACACTACAAATCAAGGAGAGCTTAGCATCAGCCCAGTACAGTCGCTCATTGAAGTAGTCCACTGCCAGACCTATACAAACAGAGAGCAGTGTTAGGAAAGGTTCAAAAAGGAAATCCTTACACTTTGTATTTACTATTGATGAGATGATTAAAGAGTAGCATTTTACCAGTTGGCCACTGGATGTTTTCTTCCACCAGCGTCTCTCTCATGGTCCCATCCATAGCAGCTGTTTCAATCTTGGGGTGGTTGCCCCAGTCCGCCCAGTACATTTTCCTAATGAAAAGTAAAAGCTTCCTTTATCACTGCTGTTACCACATGTGAATCCAAGTTTGCATAGCTTCTGTTCTTGCTTCACTGTACCACCAATCACCCAAGACCCACTCACCCTCTCTGGGGATCAACTACAATGGCATAGGGCTCATCAATCATGCCAGAGATCAGAGTTTTGCGATGATGTCCTCCACTGATTTGAGCCACTTCAATGACGTCTCTTCCAGAATCAGTCCAGTACAGGTTTCCTGCCACCCAGTCCACAGCGATGCCACGGGGCATCTTCAGATCAGGAATCTGAACATGAAAAACAGTGAAACTGCGGCAAAAACTCCAGAATTGGACACTCTTGCGTTATATTATGCTAGATGTTAGATCCTCTGAATACAGGCATGTAAATCATATAATATGAGCAGACTTATTTACACTTACCTCAAGATCGGTGACCCTGGAGTCACTTTGGCGTCGGTTGCGATTACTATTTGGAGAGGAGGAGGAAGAAGGCAAATCATAGGATGAAATGCGCCCCGTGTGCCAGTTTGTCCAGTAAATGCGATTCGTCTTCACGTGCAGGTCCATGGCATCTATGCGCACGTTGGCATCACCCTGGAAGATCTGCTCGTAGCGCCAGTTTGGCATGGAAGGGTCCAGGCTGCGGATTTCATTGTCATCCGCAATGTAGAGCACTTGCCTCTGAGCTGGGAATGCGTAGGGAAAAGACAAAATGACCATTGTAGGAGAGGCGAGATGCGGAAAAAGGATGTACATACATAGATAAACACAAGCTTGAAAAGTTAACTAAATGTTGCTAGAAGTACTCACTATCAGCCTTGCAGGTGTCATTGATTCTGGTGAAGTACTTGTGGCAGCTGCACTTGTAGGAACCTTTGGTGTTGTTGCAGATGTGGGAGCAAACTGCAAACTGCTGACACTCATTCTTATCTGTGAAAGCACATGATACACATGCTTTGAAGCCCCAACACAAAGTGAAAAATCATACTGTAAGCAGAGAAAACTGTACCTTCACATCTGTTTCGTCCATAGGACTGGAAGCCGGGTTTGCAGGAGCAGAAGGAGTCAGTGCCGTTCACCACACAGTGAGCCTCATCTCCATCTCCACACACCGTCCGATTGCTGCGGCAGTCGTTCAGCACCGTGTCTGCAGGCAGGGAAACAGGGAGGATGCAGTCACACAGATAACTGTGAAGAAGGCACACTGTCATTATGGCAAATGTGGCACAACCCACCTTTCTTATTGCAGTTGATTTCATCAGAGCCGTAGTCTTCGCAGTCGTTGAAGTAGTTACAGCGCAGAACAGAGCTGATGCAACGGCCATTGGAGCACTGGAACTGATCCTTTTGGCATACTGGTGTGGTAGGAGGCGCTGGTGGGAGAAAACAGGGGTCATAGACACGTTATTACCTTGATTAGCATGTGAAAAAGTTGTCTGTCTTGCAGCTAAAACAAAAACGCATTCTTGTATCTTTTGCCAACAAACTCACGGCAGTTGACTTCATCGCTGTTGTCCCCACAGTTGTTCACACCATCGCAGTGTTTTGAAACCGGCAGACACACGCGATCATTATGACAGCGGAACTGCCTGGTGGGTGGGCACTGGAATTTAACTGAAGGAGTGCAAGAGACAAGCATTAAGGAACAATAAAGGGAGCAGGGTATCAAACGGTCTTTGGTAATACCGTCAGCACATGAAATGCAGAGATTCTCACCGCACTCCTCTGGGTTCTCATCAGAGTTGTCTCCACAGTCATCCTCACCGTCGCACTTCCAGCCCAGCGGTTTACAGAGAGTGTTGTTGCACTGGAACTCATCCACGGGGCAGTGTCGGCCCACTAAAGCACAACGGTGAGAGGGAAAGAAAGAGGAATGAATGACACATAACATCAGCAGTTGTATACTTTGTATATTTTTTTAAGCAGTATGCCTGTTTAAAACATCCAGGAAGAATAACTGCAAGCCTCATACCACCGCTGTCACATTTCTCCTCGTCACTGCCATCCATGCAGTCAGCGTCAGCATCACAGCGCCAGCGGATGGGGATGCAATGGCCATTTTTGCACTGGAACTGATCACTGTCACACTTCACATCACAGCCATTCTGAACCAAAAGCACAGAATTCCTTTCATTAGTGCCCCACAGTGTATTGAATTTCACAGCAGAGAGTTAAGCGGGAAGGAAATGATTGAGCGATACCTCGTCCGAACCGTCAGCACAATCGTGGTCTCCGTCACACTTCCAGCGCCCGGCAATGCAGCGGCCGTTTGTGCAGGCAAACTCGCTCTCTGAACACTGACGAGGCACTGAGGAAAAAGAGCAAAGTGCTTAGAAGAGTGAGAGAGGACAATTAGGGAGAAACAGAGAGTAGAGACAAGGAACAAGGAGAGGCCTAAGGAAAGGAAAAAACAGAAGAGAAAATGAGGGAATAGAGCAGACTGAAAAAGGTGCTCTGATGAGAGCACATGAATAAAACATAGCTGATAATTCATATCACAGGGTTGACTCAATGGGCTCACAGGTGGGGATGGTGCACTGTGTGTAGTGGAGGAACTACAGAAGCTAATGGGATTTTAAATAAAAAGAGGGAAAAGGCTCACAGAACAAAAGACGAGCTGGGGGCAGACAAAGGACTGGGTAGTTGAGGTTGTGGTTGATCTGAAACTGTGACAACACCTACCTCTGGCTCACAGCAACTGGTCAGTGTGAAATGCAAAATAGACATGAGATGATGTGAGATGTGCAAATGGCCACAGAACTAATTAACTCAAAGGAAATCAAATCTCAACGATACGTGCAGTTGAGTAAATATAACAGACACACAGTGAAAGGCGAGACATTTTTTTACCAACAAAACCGGCTGCATTTGAACAATCTGCTCTTAGCAGAACTCAAACAATGTTCTAAATTGACGTTTTTATACACACAGTGAGCTACGGTTGTGGCTGTGCGAGTGTGTGAGCGGGAAGCATCTCTTTCCAAAGCCAGAAAAACAGTAGAACCTACCACACTTGTCTTCATCCGAGTTGTCCCCACAGTCATTGTCGTAGTCACACTGCCAGCGTCCAGGTACACAGCGGTTGTTCTTACAGCGAAACTGGTACGGCTCGCACGTCCGCTCGTCTGTCACAAACGCGCGTGATAAGCATTTCCCTTTGGATCATCAACTTCCTTTGCTTTAATTCTCTTTCTACAACTTACCGCACTCCTCCTTGGGTTCGTCTGAAGCGTCTCCACAGTCATCCTCTCCGTCACACTTCCAGCGTGCCGGGATGCAGCGTCCCGAGTCCTTACAGCGGAACTCATCCACACCACAAGTCATTTGAGCTGCAACAGAGAGGATTTAATGGATTAGGCATCTGAACACTACACATGAGAATATAAGCTTATGCACTTCTGTTTCTGTGACAGAACTGATACATCATACCGTTTTTATTAATCTCGTAAAAGTAACTGTTTCAGCTGAAGCAGCCGAGCAACGAACGTGTAAAAAATGATCCAAGTTAAAAATCTTCAGTCATTTCTGTTGCACTATATAGTTTTAAGTTTCCGTTCTATGCGATATTCACTAGATTCAGTCATTTAAGGCTAAATTTACAGCTTCCCTTCAATATATCTGGTCAGATTCTATTAGAGAACCAATTCCATGCTGCAGAGGAGACTTTCTTCATGAGTAGACGTGCTGTTTGATGCAGTAATGAAAAGCCTCGTCTTACTGCAGTTGGCAGGCTCATCAGATCCGTCCACACAGTCATTGTCCCTGTCACACACCCACACCCGTGGGATGCAGCGCTTAGTGATGGCACACTGGAACTGGTTGGGGGCACACGTTACTTCAGCTGCACAAACGAAAGACAGATTGGACCATTTATGCCATACAAAGACAAACTGCTACCTAGTTGAAAATGTCACAGACTAAAATGCTTTAGTTCTGCTACTGCACCCCAGAAACTGCAATTTTCATTACATAATAACACAGACATTTTGCTATTCTTATGGCCCTGCAGTTAAAGGTGATAAAATGTAAATTTTGACCTTGGGATGGTACAACCGAACAGTTCATGTAATGTCCCTCTGTGGACAATGAATGTGCTCAGCAAATGCCATGGCAATTACATTATGCAACATCATTTGGCCTGAAGGCATTGCTAAAGGAAAGGTCAAAATGGACAAAGATCCTCTGGGGAGCAACAAAGTGTTCAGAAGTTTCCTGTCTGCTCATTAGATTTTTAGATACAGCATGTAAAAGGTAAAAGTGTGGGTTAAGTGAGGACAAACTTCAGGCTACAGATATCTTGTTCTAAACCAGCGCGTTGAAATAAACAGTCATACAATAGTGATGAGAACATCATGCATAGACACTGCCACTAGCTGGCAAAAAACTAAAAAAAGAACAGCCTAAGGGACCGAGATGACTTACGACAGTCTTTCTCATCCTCTCCATCCCCACAGTTGTCCTGGCCGTTGCAACGGAAGATGCCAGGGATGCAGCGACTGGGGTGGGTACATTTAAACTGACTCGGCAGGCACACATGGATGTCTGAAATAACAACAAATACTGAGTTCAAAAGAATCTCTTCTCAGATTTTTAAATTTTAAATCTTATTGTAAAAAAAAAAAAAAAGTGTATTTAATTGCGTGTACCGCAGTTGGCTTCATCAGAGTTGTCCTGGCAGTCATTGTCTCCGTCACAGATGTAGGCTGGGTTGGTACAGATCCCGGTACCACACTGGAACTGGCCAGGTCTGCACTTAAACTCAGCTATAGAGAGAACATGCAGCACGTAATGAGGCGTGATTAACAAAACATTACAAAGCAACAGTAGTAAATTATGACAGCGACAGCCTGGCTGCATTCATCACTTACGGCAGTCTGCAGGCTCGTCTGAACGGTCCCCACAGTCATCCTCAGTGTCACACTTCCACCAAAATGGAATGCATTTGTCGTTTTTGCAAACAAACTGAAGAAGCAGAGGAGAAAATAGGTTTCATTTTGAGTCTGATAATGTCTTAACATGGGCATATCTGTAAAGCGGTTTCAGACGAGCTCACCTGACTTGCGGTGCAGTTGGACAAGCAGTGTTTGCCATCAGCGGCCAGGTAAAAGTTAGTGGGGCAGGCACACTTGTAGCCCCCTCCAGGTGAGAGCAAACACAGGTTACTGCAGCCTCCATTGTTTATCTGGCATGGGTGGTCTGCCACTGAATGAAAAGGAAATGTAGTGAAGCAGAATGAAGTGCAATGAGACTGAAACCAAGACACAGATGAAGAGTCACACGTGGTTGTGAATGGCAGGCGGCTCAGTTCTACCTTCAGGCTGGCGGTACGGATGGTAAATGTGGACGTCCATCGGCCTGTGAAGGGTGCTGATCAGCATGGACTTGTTGGTCCCCAGCGTCTTATGAGCTCTGTTGATGGACTTAGTTTCCCAGTCCGTCCAGTATATGTATTCCTCGAACAGAGTCATAGCAAAGATGTGGGGGATGTCCTGAGTCAGAACTACAGAGGTGCAGGCACAAAGACAAACAAGTTAGTAACAACAACTGGAAAAGTGTATAAAGATACTGTGATATGTGTATGTGAGTGGTACCTGTGTGTCTGTTGGTTCCGTCAAGGCTGGCAAATGCAATGTAGTCCTCCCGGGCATCGGCCCAGTAGATGCGGTCATTGACAAAGTCCAGCGTCAGACCATTGGGCCAAGTGATCTTATCCTCTACAATGACACTTCTGTTGGTACCGTCCATCCCAATTCTCCCAATGTGGGGGGTGTCTCCCCAGTCAGACCAGTACAGGTACCTGCCAGGGATGTTGTGTATTAATTAGGTTTTCTGTTCCTATCAAATCATAATTTAAATTGCATTTGATGCTAGATTCATTTTGTGTGAAAACCACAAGAAAATACTTGTATTCTTTACACAATCTAAGCCAGTCTGATACACATTTACTTATATAACTGGCAACTAAGGAGGCAGTTGAACTAAGAAGGCATGATTTCGTGGTGTTAGTGAAGTGCACTGCCAGTACTTTTCTAAGTTTTGCTGTGTCATTCTTACCCGTAGCGTACATCCACAGCCACAGCACGAGGCTCCCTCAGGCCATTGTTGACCAGAACTGTCCGGTATGCTCCATTCAGCTTTGACACCTCAATAGTATCCCGTCCCTTATCACACCAGTACAGGTTTCCTCCCACCCAGTCCACTGCCAGACCATCTGGGTTGCTGAGTGATGTGCGGTGAAGGACCTGAGAAATGAACAAGCAGTATATGCTTTCTAAATTCTGTGTTCCACAGCGCTGGATTTTATTATTTCTCTTGGGTTTTCACTGCATACACACACACTTTGTACTTCTATCTTAGTGAGGACATCCATAAGCATAATGCATTTCTTAGAGCCTTACCCTAACCTTAACTATCACAACTGATTGCCTAAACTTAATCCTTACCCTAACCAAACCTCAATTCATACCTGTTCTCTAAAAACAAGTCTTCACCCTCAAACATGGCTGTTTCAAAGTGAGGACCAGCCAAAATGTCCTCACTTTGTAAAAATGTCCTCACTTTGATAGTTAAATGCAGAAAATGGTACTCACCATGTAGCAAGTACAAGAACACACACACACACACACACACACACACACACACACACACACACACACACACACACACACACACACACACACACACACACACACACACACACACACACACACACACACACACAAATGAAGACTAATTCATGATTTTAAATGTAGCATTGAGAAGGCAGGCAGGTTTTACCAGCACATTTTACTGTCCCCTTATCTTCCTTAGACAAGATGTTGCTACACTGACCTGCACATCGCTGCCGTTGATGTGCATACGACGGATCATGCTGCCCTGGGTGGTCACATCTGTCCAATAAATCATCTGCTGGCGATAGTCGAAGTCCAGAGCCACAGCATTGTTCAATCCCTGCCAAAGCACAGGAGCTGCATTAGTCTGGAGAGGAGATAAACTCCTGCAGGATGGTTCTCGGGATTTTCTAGTCACATCAAATGAGCACACAGTATCTGCAGGTCTCACCTGTTTGAGCAGCGTGTAGTTGGTGCCATCCAAGTTGAGCTTCCTCAGGTAATAGCGGTTGGCAAAGATGAGGAAGGGTTCTTCATCTGCACGGAGGGAGGCATCACATGTGAGTGGATTTACCTTAAACACTCTCCTGAATGTTATTAATCCGTCATGTTTCTTACCAGAAATGGATTTGCATATCGTGGGGTTCTCAGGGCTAAGCTGGAAACCCTCCACGCACAGACAGTGAAAACTGCCGTGTGTGTTGATGCAGCGCTGTGTGCAGGGATAAGTGGTTGTGCATTCATCTATGTCGACACACGTCTTCCCATCATCTTTCAGACGGAAGCCGGGGTGGCATCTACACTGTGAGGGAGCAAAACGCAGAGCAGGTAAAGTCCGTGCTGCTCCTTTTCCACATCCATTACGATGTGGAATTCAAGTCACAATTTCATGCTGCTCACTTACCTTAAACCCTATTTTAAGGTCTTCGCAGAGCTGGGAGCAGCCACTCAGTTTGCTGTTTAAGCACTCATTAATAAAGCAGTTCAGCTCATCAGAGCCATCGCCACAGTCGTCTTTATGGTCACAGAGCAAAGTGTCATTGATGCAGTTTCCATTGTTGCAGGCATACGCAGTGTCGTTGCATTTCTTCTCTGTTCCATGAAATAAGGCAATGAAATGAGAAACAAATGAAGAGAAAATGTTATCCAGTGCAGCTGAAAGAACTTCAGAGCCTCAGGAAATGATTTAGACCACAACTGTTAAAAATGCTTTCTGTTATAAAAGTAATACTTGGAATTGGTGTCTCCTTAAAAAAATGTTCATTCACATATTGATATATGATGAATGTGGCTTGCCCATGTTTGCTTCCTGTTCTGTTGATCTGCTAAATGCATGCTTCGCTAGTCCTTCATCTGAACCGTATTTTCCATTTTGACATCGACATCTTTAAATGCGACAAACACTAATACGACATTGGGCTACAGCTGGCATACAGATTAACAAAAGAAAAGTACATTAAATGTCAGAACAGTCAAAAGTAAAGTGCTACTGGAGTGACTGCGACAAACCTGTGCCGATGCAGCGTGGGTTTTTCGGCGCTTCATCTGACTGGTCGTGGCAGTCGAAGTCTCCATCACACTCCCATTTATTCTGAATGAGACAGCGTCCGTTGGCACAGCGGAACTCGTTGGGTCCACATGTTGGATACTCTGCAGCAACAAAACAGCACTTGCTTTTAAAAAAAAAAAGTACAAAGAGCACAGAGGTGAGATCCCCCATCAGGAGTAAGAGGTCATGGGTCCACTCACCACACTCCAGGGACTCATCTGAGCCATCGCTGCAGTCGTTGTCATGGTCACACACAAAGTGCTTGGGAATACACTGTCGGTTCTGGCACATGAACTCGTTGCTGCTACAGGTGTTGTTGAAGACTGAGACATAAAAATATTTGGTGAGTGAACAAGATGAGTATGTTTTATGCTTGTACAGTGCAGTATAGATATTCCTTTGTCTCAGAGGATTAGTAAAACATTTTATCCCACCACTCACCGCAGCCAGCTTTCACACTCTCGTCAGCTCCATCAGGACAGTCTTTGTCGCCGTCACATTTCCAGCGCTGAGGAATGCACATGTGTGATCCGGGGCACTGGAATGCTTCTGGACTGCAGGTTTTAGTCTCTGTGACGGAAAGAAGTTATTAAACATGATTCTAATGCCAATAATTGTTGCACAGCTGTTTCAAGCAGAAGCAGAAGAATGATTAAAAATCTAACTTCTTTGCACATATGCCAATACTTTAGTCCCTGTTTGCACTACAGGAATGTGATGTAGCTGCCAGTTTAATATCAGATAAAACAGCTTAAATGCAGAGTGGGCTTCACAGTATCCACAAATCTGGTGACAAGTTTGAGAATTCAGTGCATGTCTACATCTCCCAGCAGAATCGACAGCTGTCAAAATACCTTCGGCGCTAAATATGTCAGCACTAACTGCTCTTTTAGTTGTTTTCACTAAGGAGTTTGTGTCCAACACTCACTGCAATTGCTGTCTTCATCACTGCTGTCACCACAGTCATCCGCTCCGTCACACACCCAGCGGCTGGGTATGCAACGGTGGTTCCTACATTCAAACTGGGAGGCTGAGCAGAACTTATCTACAGCAGCAGAGAGAATGTATGAAGCACAAAATACAAGCACTGACACAAAGCAATGGTCTGTTGCACTGCAGCGTGTTTAGCTTCTGCTATCTGAACTCACCACAGTGGGCCTCGTCTGCGCCATTCTCACAGTCATTCTCCATATCACAGGTCCAGCTCATTGGGATACAACGTCCACTCGGACAGGCAAAGAAGGGTGTTGGACATTTTGTTTTGCCGCTCCCTGGCAAAGAGAGCAGAAAGTGGCGAGTTAAGACGAAAACATCAAAGAGTTAAGCCAGCTTGAAGAGGAAATTAAATTTACATTGCCATGTTTTTCAAGGAGAATTACTTCCCAAACCACAATTTAATGGATGACAACATCCATTGTGTTTGTTTCTGTTCCTTTTGGCATAATCCAAATTGTTCTTTTTGCTTCAATCCACCTGTGAAAAAATAATTCCACATCTTCTTCAAACGCTGCACGCACGTTTGGCTGTGAGATGCTATTAAAATACCTGGGCAATTTCGTTCATCCGAGAAGTCCCCACAGTCGTTGGCTCCGTCACACTGCCATGAAGGTGCATAGCAGAGGGTGGTGAACTCGCACTTCTGAAATGTCACTCCCTTCACTCCCAGATGGAAGTAACTGGAACAATCTGTGGCAGCTTAACAACGAGAGAGGCACAACTTTATTTAACAACCTGGGAGAGAAGTGTTGACTTTCACTTGACATTTAATAATTGTGACTGAATGTGATCATTTGAACTTACTGCAGTTCATCTCATCACTTGCATCCTCACAGTCCACCTTCTGGTTACACTTGCTGGAGTTGGAGATGCAGCTTCCATCTCTGCACTGGAACTGATCCACTGTGCACAGTGTGGCTGGCAAGTATTAAAAAAGAAAGAGATGGCATTTAGGTAGAGCATAATTTAGAATATTAAATGTCCATTGGTGGTAGTCTTGACTCACTGTTACAGAAGAGCTCATCAGAATTGTCTCCACAGTCGTCCTGCCCGTTACACCAGGAGCTGTGACCCACACATCGGCTGTTTACACATCGCCTGTAGCCCTTCTTACACACACGGTTGGCTGACAACCAGACAGGAGGGACTCCAGTTACAAACGTCAGCAAGGAAAATACCGCTGAAAGTGTGCTGACAGAGGAGAAAGGTTCCACTCACCACAGTAGGACTGTTTCTCATCAGACTTGTCCTTGCAATGGGCCATGCCATCACAAGTCAGGGTGTACTTCACACAGTCTCCATTTCCACACTCAAACTCGTCCATGTTGTTACAC
Source organism: Acanthochromis polyacanthus (assembly GCF_021347895.1). NCBI lineage: Eukaryota > Metazoa > Chordata > Actinopteri > Pomacentridae > Acanthochromis > Acanthochromis polyacanthus. The sequence goes on from NC_067117.1 coordinate 16,274,337, forward strand.
GTAGTGTTGAGGGCTGATGGACACGAACAGAAAAAGGCAGTTAGGAAGAGATGGATATACCAAAGCATGCAGTAAAGACAGATCCTAAACTCAATCTGTGTCTATTACGACACAAAATGTTCTACATGTAGAAGTGTGTATAAAAAAAATATCTTAAAAAAGTAATTCTGTGCAAAGTTAAGCACTTAAGCCGTTTAGATTCTTGTCCATCTTGCTTTGCTGTCAGACTGGCATCTGATCGGTCTCCGGTTTATTCAGCAATTCATCACAATGGCCTCAAACATATAGCCAGAGTCATAATAAACCATCTTTAACTATACGAATAAGAAATCCTACAACAGATGGTCCCCCACAGCTCCAATATAACATCACTGAGTCAAACTGGGATTACACGGCAAAACATAAGCAACTGAGAGATAAAATCCACAGAAGAAGTGTGATGATTTCTCCAAGATGCTCCGAACAACCTGCTTAAAAGTATGTGCACTGAGGACAAGCTGAGCTCTTTTCAAGCCAGTGGGTGGTCACACCAATTATTGATGTGATTTAGGTTTACTCTGTGTACTGCAGGTTGTTTAGAATAACAAAAATCTATTTGTGCCATCTTGAAAGCTTCCTCACGTTACTTCCAATGGGTAAAAATGTTTTGATATTTTTGCTATCACCTCAGCCATCTCAGGAAAGTTTCTCAGGGAGACTTTTGTTTTTATGAATTCTTGCATTACCTATGCAGGTGTTGTCTTCCAAAAGCTTCCTGTCTCCCCGACAGCTGCAGTTGACCCTTCCATCAGAGGTCAGCAAACACAGGTCCTGACATCCTCCATTGTTAACACGGCAGAGAGAGAACTCACCTGTGCAGACATGAGGAAAGTTAGCCACACAAACCTGCACATACTAATACACATCTGATTGAGAATCTCTGACCTCCCAGCCAAGCTCCTGACACAAAAACAACAACTGCCCCCCTTCATGTGCATCCACATCAGCAGACAGATATGCCTGCATAAATGAGGCAATGGCTCTGCCTCAGCTGTATGCATAATTCAATGTGACTCAATCTAAATAGGATTTGCAGCTGTTACAGCAGGCTCCCGGCTTGCATGGTCGCTGTGGGTATTGGAGTGTGGGAGAGTTTACTGAATGAGGCAACTCTGGGGAGAAGATATGGCAAAGGAAAAAATGCAAGAGTGGGTTGATTTAGAAGGATCAGGACAATGACAGGAGTAGCCCAAAATTAGAAAAGGGAAAGAGGTAAAAATGTAAGATATTATCCTAAGTTCTGCCTTCCAGATGATTCCTCGTCATAGATTTAAAAAGCAAGCTATTAATCAGGACTATGCATTTCAAAGCACTTCTCATTTTTTTAATTAACAATGAATTTTTGAATGTACATGGCCATTGAGTGAAATACTGCAGACAAATGAGTTGGACTGCAAGTATCTTGACTTCATCTGTTTATTTACCAAAGTAGCAAAAAATTACAAAATCCCAATCTGCATTAATACACTATAAAACACTGCACAGTTTATCTTTATTTTGCAGTCCTACACATGATGTCAGTATTTCTTAGTAATGACCAAACATCCACATCCCTCACACTTCACACAACCACTTGAATCTCTCATCTGGAGAAAAAAAAAACTCACAGTTATTAGTGTCATTGGCCACTGCGACGATGCCCATCGGCTGCTGAGGGATGTCAGCACGAAGCACCTTCATGTCTCCTCCTGTGTATTTGTCAGCCCGAAGCACGGCCCTCCTCACCCAGTCGGTCCAGAAGATGTAGTCTCCGTACACAGCCAGGCCAAAGGGATGGACCGGCTCATTCTTCAGCACCACCTGCAGGGGGAAGCACAACCACAGCCATGACCCTCACACATTCAAGAAATTTCAGCCTTGCAACTAATGGATCAGAAAACTGACGGCACAAAGCAGTACAAACATTTGCATTAAGTGTTTATGTCACTCACGTAGCGCCGAGTTCCATCATATTCACAGCGCTCAATCTTGTCCAGCGTGGCATCAGAGAAATAAAGCTTTTCAGCACGGTGGTCTATGGCCAGACCATTCGGGGTTCTGATGTCTGTGCCAATGATTACAAGGACGTTGGCACCAGTCAGTGTGGCACGCATGATGCTGGGAGACTGTTCATTCCAGTTGGTCCAGAACATCAGGCTGCAAGACAGAGGAATAATTAGTGATACGAAAAGATGTAAAGTTTGGGCTGAATTTATGACATCAGTGATATGAACGACTGAATTCCTTCTAACCTCTGACACTCGTCAAGGACAAAGGCTCTTGGGTGATCGTCTCCCGACATGGAGACCACAGTGTGGCGGTCGACGGCACCCCAGCGGCTCTGATCCACAGTGTGGCGGGTGATGGTTGAGGTAGTATAGCTGGTCCAGTACAACATATCCCAGCCCCTGTGGTAGGCCAAGCCCTCCACCGAGCCCACATCTGAAAGCAAATGGAGGGAATATCGGAAGGACAGTGGAAGAGAGTGAGGAACAGAGGGACAAAAACAGAGGGAGAAGACAGAGGAGAATAGAGAGGAAGGAAAAGAAGCACGTCAATCCCAGTTTCATGTTAAAAGGCCAAGCGTAGACCATCTGGCAGCATCTCAGTGCTGGCAGTCTGCTGTGTGGCAGCACAGAGTCAGGGCTCTGGACATGACAGCTTGGTATTAATGACCAAGAACACTGTGTGATTCAAGGCTTTTATCCAGCAAATAGCTAAGTAAAAAGGTCACAATAACAGTTACAGGCTAGCATATTACTTTCCATTGCACTACCTCATCAACAGATGAGAAGCAAGAGGTCATTTTTCTGCACCACAGCCTCGAAACGAGTACGAGGTTCTGAGCTTCATGTCCAGAGGACAGACATGAGTCAGCCAAGATGAAGGAAGTTTTGTAGCAGCAGATAGAGAACAGCTGCTCTACTGCTGAGAAACAATTTGTGAACACACACACACACACGCGCGCACACACACACACACACACACGAACACACACGCACGCTGTATGTGTTCTTCACTAAGAGTGAGATCGCTCCAATACCAAATAACTGGTAATAGTCATCTCCTTGTTACTGTTACTGCAATGGAACAGTGAGGGTCTGATGATTAAAGTGGCCTTTTCCAGGACTGGATATGACCTCACTCTATCACACCTGCAGCCAAAGAATGGCCAGGTTCACCACCAGGTGGGACACTTCACACGACACCTCGATATCTCTGGTGCGACACCGCGGAAACGAATCATCATGTGTCCGTTGCATGCTATGAGCTTCTGAATGAAGCAAAGCGACTGGAAAACCAAGCAGAGCCATGCAGCACACAAAAACAACTCCCCTCTGCTTCTCGGAGTCATAAATCAATGCCCTAAAAAAATCGAAGGAGAGCAACATGAAATCCATTCACCCCTATTTCCTCTTTCTTTAGTGCTGTTAATGAATTGTAAATCTTGAGCTCTCAGCACCTTCCACTCAAAGTCTTGCTGTTTACCTCAGTTTATCTTCCATCATTGTTGACCTAAGCCAAGCTACTGGATTTCTGTACATATTCACCTCATGTTCACAGCAACACAGATGAGCTGAATTTATGGCCCTTGAGCTCAGGTGGTTACACTGACACTGATTTTATTGCAGTTATCTGCAGTAGGCGTTCTAGCAGCTGAGTGCCTGCCATCATGCTGGCAGTCAATAATTACCTGTAGTCAATACTTCTGAAGGCAAACACTATTTCAGTCTGTCTCTCTTTGTATTTATACTGTAGCTGTGTATATATATATATATATATGGGTGTACAGGGGCTGCACTTTCAGAAATTGTACAGATGCTTTCAGAAAAAAAGACAGAAAAAATAGTGCTTAGGAAAAAAACTATGTTTGGTCTCATTAGACCCTCCCACAGAGAGCTGGCCAGCCCATCTCGGTGCCGCTCTATCATAGTCAGTCCAGAGTTCACCTACCGTTTACTCGGTTTTATCCTCTCATACTGTCCATCTAGTCACCTCTCCTTTCCAGCTCTGCTACCATTGTGTTTCTCAGGAGATCCCTTTCTTGGCGGCAGAAGGACTTGTGATTGTGGATTGATGAACACAGTGCCTGATTGAGGGGTCATGTGGAGTAGCCGTCTGCTCTGAGGTGACAGGAAATCATGCAAGCTCCAGCGTTTACCTCTCAACACTCGTCAGCCCCTCACAGGAGTCCAAGAGGGAGGATGAATACCTCAGCGGAGGGGTCTGATGTTACTTTGTTCCGTCTGCCACCCCCAGCCAATAAGATGTGGAACTGATTGTGAGGACTGAAATGACTTGATTCACATGCGGCACACGGAAAGCAGTACCAATGTAAAAAAAAAAGTCACTGATTTGATGTATTCTGAATGACAGTTTTTAAACAGGAATGTAATTTTCCTGGTGTCAACAGGAACATGAGTGTATGTAAAATGTGTATACGTAAAATGATAATGCCTTCAACAGCCTTGATGTTCAATGCCAAGAAATCTGTGTAATGCTAATTTTTGAATACACTCCTATTTAGTGACAGCATGAGTAAGCATTTCCGCATGTATTATCAGTAGTTTTATGACAGGCTTAAGCACATTGACCCAGCAAAAGACAAACTGTGTTTCAACAGTAGCACAATGAACCCAACTGACAACAGCAGCGACACTGGGCTGGGCGACGTGGAGAGGGTCCTAGTCCCAATACTGGACACACTGATTCTGGTACTGGGGGTTTGTGGGCACTCCATGGTGATGGTGATCTTGTGTGGACGCAGGAGGAGAGGGATGGGACATATATTACAGTCTCCTCAACACTCCAGCAGTGGCACAGGCACAGACATCCTCCTGCTGGCTCTGAGCGCTGCAGACCTGATTTTGCTCTCCATGCTTCCCTTCCACACCGCTACCATCGCCATGCAGCACTGGCCATTTGGGGACGTCATGTGCCGCATTGTGGGCTGCTTGGGATCAGCCTGCACCTCAGCCAGCGTATTTACTCTGGCCACCCTGGCCGTGTCTCGCTACCTGACTGTGGTGAAGCCTACCAGAGCCTACTCCCTCCTCACCCCTCGCAGGGTGTCTGTAACTGCTGCACTGCTCTGGGTTCCAGCTTTGTGCCTTGCGGCTCCCCAGCTGGTTTTTCGCTCTGTTGGAACGCCGCGACAAACCAATGACGGCCTCGCTTGTTTTGTTTTGCAGTCTGACCAAGAACAGTTGATCTATGGATTGGTTCACTTCCTCGTGGCCTTCTTGCTCCCGCTGGTTGTAATTGCAGTGGCATACAGCAACATCTATGTGTTCCTATGGCGGCGTCAACAGGGCGGCCAGATGCCCCAGGTGGAGCGCTACCAGAGCAAAGTGACCCAGACATCAGCGGTGCTGGTGCTGGCTTTCACCCTGTGCTGGCTGCCATCCTACGGCCTAACTCTAGCCTTACTGGCAAACAAAAGCTCAGGGGCCACTGGAACCTCACCACGTTACGGCCCCTTTAGCGTATTTGCACGTCTCATGGCAACCTCCTCTACAGTGATGAACCCCATCCTCTATGTGCTGATGTCGCAAAAATTCAGACAGGACGTGCTGAGGCTGTTCAAGAAGGACAGGCAAGGAGCCAGTGGAGCTGTGGTTATGGATGCTGTCTGACAGTATTACTTTAAGGAACTACTTTGATAAAACTGACTACCTGACAAACACTGAGCCATTCCTGGCAACTGGGAATTACTATAAAAAAAAACTGGGAATTACTATTAAAAAAAACTGTGAATTACTATAAAAAAAATGACAAGCTGAGCTGCTGACAGACTCCTGCATTTCCTCATTACCCTCATGAGGAAAGTAACTAACAAGCAGAACAACAGCACAAACACGGACATTCAACAACTTTGCTTCTTCACAACATTCTGTTAGTCTGGATATTGTACAAGAAGATGAAAGTTTGCCTTGGGAGTTGCTGCTCTACAAGCGCAATGGCAGAAACAATCCCGAATCACACATTCCTTGTAAAACAGATTAAAGTAAAGGCACTTTGGTAAAACATTAATGGTGCACCTGTGTTTTGTTGTGCTGAGATAAGGTGAATGAAGGTCTATCTGTCTGTGGGCCTCTTTATGCTGGTGTGTGCTCTGTTCTCAAAGTGCAGATAAAAAAGCCATTTCCTTGTTTTTTAAGTTGGCTACAACTTTAGAATTAAAACTTCCTGCTTCTGTTTAGATGAGCGGGAGTATTTTGGGAAAATCCAGCAGCTTTAGTCTTCATTTTCTCACTAGGAGGGCTAATGTTTACGACTCAGGGTGTTTGTTATTCAGAAAAAAGGTGGAGTAACCATAAATGACTTAACTAATGACAGGCCCCTTATCAACTAACTGAGGGGAAATACAGAGTAGAGAAAGTGGGTAATATACTGAGTGAAGTTGACCAAAAAAAGGGAACACAAACAGGAAAAACTCACTCTCTACTACAGTCTTGCGGTCTGATCCATCATCGCTGATTTGTTGAATGTTGCCAAAATGAATATCGCTGAAGAAGATGCGGTTAGCTCCTTTCCCTCCGCCTCCTCTGTAATCAAACGTGAGCGCGATGACATTCTTCATGTGCTCGGGGTCCTCAAACGGTTTTATCGGTGCGTTCAGGTTGTTTTCATCTGACAGGTGAACACTCTTTAGTATAGTGCGCTCTGAGTAGAGAAGGTAGCCGTCGTAGTCGCGGCAGCCGCGGCCGTCTTCAGCCAGCATGCCGTGAGCACAGGCACACGTACGCTGTCCGTTACCACGGTAAAGGCAAAGCTGCTGACAGCCGCCATTGTTGTCTTTGCACACATTTGTTCCTGCAAACAGAGAAAAAAAATCCATGTTGTTATTAGAGCCAAAAAAATCAGTTCAATTAATGTAAACATAGCAAGTTAAATAGTTAATGGAATACAAGTTACATAGAAACAAGAACATGAACTGGCTTTTTAATTCGTTATGATAACCGTTTTGATATCTGCATAAGCATTTTTCGAAATAGAACGACACTGCCAACTCGATGATAGAAATATTATACACCGATGGAAAGCTTAGATTCTCATGAATCCGCCGGTATAAACCACTTTCAGATGTGATTACCACAGCGGGTAATATAAACACATTTGTCTGACAAACAACGAATATCCATCCATCCGTTCTCTGTACACGGCTTTAACTTACACAGCGCGACTCACATTTCCGGGTTCATTATTACACACAGATGAAAATATTCCACAAAAAACGGCCATAATCCAACCTTGGACATCCAGATGAAACAAGCCAGTAAAATATTTTGTCCAGAACATGTCTTGAAGTCGGTATATAATCCACGAATAGGTCGTTTTCGAGGAAATACACCTCGCGATGCGCGTCCAATATTCCCTGTATTTCTCGTCATATTTTTATTTACAAATAAAATATTAGCGATTTTTTTTGGACTGAAAATGGCTGGAATTGACTGTACCTTATAGGGCTACACAAGCCTTTGCTTACCTTGCTGTCTTGCCCTATTGAAGACCTTGATGTCTTTGAGCTGCACCCCAATACCAGTCCTCAGAGACACAGAGTCTGTGGCATTATCCTTGCTGCCTCTCTTTATGGAGCCATTAGCATGTGTCCTGGATGACAGCAGGCAGATAAGCAGCATTAAACAGAGGCTGAAGCTTACAGATATGAAAAACACTAAGACTGTGGGTGTAAATCATACATACACACACACACACGAAAAAAACCTAAAGTGAGGAGAAGCGTGGTATATCTGACCTGTCACTCCAATAGATGTAGCTCTCGAACACAGACACAGAAAACATGTCCATGTTGTTACTGGCCAGCACCATTTCCCTGTTTTCACCAGTCTCCAGGTTAATGCGCTCGATCTTGTCCGTCCTGGCGTCACACCAGTACAGCAGACCCTCCTACATGCACACAACCAATAATGGATGCATTGTTGCTGTGATGCTATATCCACTCTCTGCAATAATTGAAAAATGTTCTGTCTCAGCGTACCTCATAGTCGATGGAGATGCCGTTGGGCCAACTGATGCTGACATTGACCAGGACGGCCCTCTGAGAGCCATCGAGGCGCGACCGCTCGATGCGGGGATACTGGCCCCACTCTGTCCAGAACAGGTAGCTACTCACACAAACCCAGCAGAGCACACACATAACTTCCTCAGTAATCAATACTAAGATAAGTCACACAAGTGTAAGGTAAAAGTAGGAGCTTGATGCAGTGTTGTTTCTTCTCACCCTTTCTCAGGATGCACAGTGATGGCACGGGGCTTGTCCAGGCCCTGGGAGATCACCACATAGCGGAAGGAGCCATTCAGTCTGGCCACCTCAATCACATCGAAGCCTTGATCTGTCCAATAGATGTTTCCTGTGGAGGTGAGAGGAGAAAACAATGAAGCGCTGGCAAGATCCTGTGCACATGAATCATGCAAAATGTGCAGATATGTGTCCTGTTTAACCTCCTGTTTGACATCAGTTAAGCTAAAAAATACTTGCTTTTCTCTTACGGCTGTTCTTTAATGCTTTCTTAGTCAGCACATGTTCAGCTTGTTGCATTTAGAAGTGTCAGATATTGTGTGTCAGAATAAAAAAAATGTATCAGTGTGTGTTAGTAGGTGGGTTTCCATTACAGTTTTTTGCAAAATAAAAGCGATATTTCCAAAATTTCGACAAAGTATATTTGCGCTTTGAACGTGTTTCCATTGAAGGTTGTTCTGGGCAGAAACATCGTAACTCTTGTAAAATCATCTTGTAAAAACTTTTTAGCGATATTTTAGTCATTTTTGAAATTCAGGTGTTTCCATTACCAGTTTTTTATTGCGCTATTTACATTTTGCACATATCTAAGGGTAATGGAAACGCAGCTAGTGATACTGTTTGAATTCAGTTAATGTCGGGATACGAGTCTCTCACCAGCTATCCAGTCAACAGCGATGCCTTCGACTCTGCCAATGCCATTAGTGACCACATCCTCTCTCCAGGTCTGGTCTCTCTTGGCCCTGCTGATGGTGCTCAGACCCATATCCACCCAGTAGATAGTGTCATTGTCTGTGGAAACAAACAAAAACCAATTAGAGTTGGACTGACGAGAACCTTTCCGAAACCACACCCTTAAAACAGCTACATTATATACATATATGTCATGCCAGGGAATTTAGCTCATCAGGCATTTGAGAAAAAAACAAACCAAAACACATGTTGGAGAAAATCTTACCAGCATGGAAATCTATGCCCACAGCGAGAGAGGTGCCCGACACTGGTACCAGAGCATCAGATTTGTCTGATGGGTCCAAAGGAATACCTCGAATGCCCTCATGCACCGAGTACAGCAGGAAAGAGCCCACACCTAGAGTAAACAAAGCAACAGTACCAAAAGTTTGGGTTGCATCACTTCCTCGTCACTTTCATCAATGCTTGAAAGCAAATTTGGCTTAAATCAAGATATGTGCACCAATGTGTCATACCCTCACAAGACTGCTGCCCTCTGCGCAGGCTGTATCCTGCCGTGCACATGCAGGCTCTGGTGGTCGGGGAGGTGGGGAGACACAGCTGGGAACAGTCTCCATTGTTATTGCTGCAAAGATTGCTGCCTGGGAACACAAAAGCACACGAACAAATACACAAAACAAATCAAAGACGAGCAACGGAGACATAAACAGATGTGCTTTTGGATAAACAGGCTACATGCAGCCTGCAAAACAGACCTTCAACGAAACAAGGACGTATTTTCTTCCCACTTTTTTTTTTCTCCAAGCAATTTAACAAAAGCTAATTTTGCACAGGCTGAGAGAAAGAAAGCTGGCGTGTGAGAGCGAGATACGCACCTTTCTGCACAGTTTCATTGTAGATTTTCATGTGCATCATGGGAGAAGTGCTGTTCCTCAGGACTTTCCAGTTGCCGCCATCTTTCTTGTCACAGGTTCCAATCTGGTCGGTTCCCTGGTCTGCCCACCACAATTTCTCTCCTAAAGGACGCAATGCACAGCAGGATGGAGGACAGCGTTAACCAATGCAACAACATGCATGCCAGCGCCAGTTCAGTGATCAAAATCTTTTAATTGCACTGGCTGAAATGAGCATGCAAACCTACCCATGATGGCCAGAGCAGTCGCCTTGGTCAGCTTTCCCTTGACCCCTTCCAGCACCTCCAATCCAGAGCCGTCCAGTTTACAGCGGCTGATGGTGCTGTTTCCGGAGCTGATCCAGTAAAGCTGCTCGGCATCAAAATCAATGGAGAGGCCTGAAAAAAACAAGGACAGTGTTGATCTGTAGTCGCCTGCCCTGTCACCAGGGTGTGCTGTCTCTTAATGGAGTCACACAAAGAGGTACAGTGTGCTGCTCACCAACAGGGCCTTTCTGGTTGGTGAAAAGGACGCTGCGGTTGCTGCCATCTGTGTTGGCCATGCTGATGTTGTCCCCGTCTGTCCAGTACAGCTTCCTGATGGAGGCGAGAGCAAGAGAGTTTGAACTTTCAGCACAATTTTGACCAAGAATGCGTCACATTCAAACCTCACAACACAAACCTCACACCTAGTGCACGATTGGAAAAACTTATTCTGCTGTCCTTTATGTCACACTATGACTCCTGTAGCTCACATTTCTCCTCCTATATGGAACTAAAGCACACATCTCAATAACTCCTTAACCTTAGATATCCCATACCGAATGTGCACACTAATCTTACAAGAACGTAATTCATTAAAAATACAGAATGTGGTTTTACAGGCTTTATTTTCTGATGTTTCTAGGACTTATATTCATTGTTTGATTGTTGGAAGTTTGTCTTTACAGTTGTTCCCCTCCGCCCTGATTTTGGATGCTTGTTTGGATGTTGTACGTTGGACTTGATTAAATGTCTTTTATCCCTAAAAACTGAACTTGATCCCAGTGGTTAAGCAAAACAGGAACAATGGTAATAGCAAGATGATGTAGAATCTGTGGAGCATCTGGTCTGTGAATAATACCAAACCATATGTGAGCTTTGGAGGACTTTCTTTTCATAAAATGCAATCTGTTGTTTTCAGTTCAAGTCCCAATCAAGGCAACAGAAGGTGATGGTGGCGGGTGAAGTAGAAATAAAGCTGGTAAACTGGACATTAGAGAATAACAAAATGAATTCAGCAGCTGAGAAGTGTTCTGATCATCCATCCCTGACACCCTCACTCCTCAACACCTTTCTTTCTTTCGAATTCAAGCTTTGAGAGCCTCCAACTTGTCAAAATCAGAGAACACACATATGCACACGCATGGAGGGCATACAGGACTACGCGATTGTGTTTGCCTGTGTTTAGACTGCATCTATTCTATGTTTAAAGGGTATCTCTCTTCCGCACCATCATCCACTTCCTGCTAAATCTGACCACATCCACCACACCCTTCGTTTGTTTGTTAACATGCCTTTAAATAAAGCCTCTGAAGCATTTGAGCTCCCACATTGTCGTGTTTTTGTGCACACACACAGACACAGAGTTGGTTCCTTCCCAACTCTTTTTGACCCCACCCACTCTTGGTGGGGTCAGTGTGTTTGTGTGCCAGCAAAGGGAGACAGCCCCAGCATATGGATGGAGCATCTGCTTCTCATTTTCCCTCACGGCAACAATGCTCAGATCGGAAACATTCCTCCGCTCAAGTAGGCTACGTCCTTCAAAGAGAGGAAGGAGTACACAGAAAAATCGCAAGACAGCAAGAGACATTTCTCAAGTTGATATTCCTTTGCTGGACTAAAACTAAAAATATAAATACAGATGATTTATCTCTGCTCTGCTGGATTGAGGAGAAACTGAGGCCAGGTTCTGTTTGGATCTGAGGAGCATGAAGTTTCAGGAGGGAAGCCAGGAGGGGGAAAAATGGGCATTTGTAAAGCATAGCAGGAGGGGACAGGATGTAGGATAAACACAGGAGAAACTGAAGAGAAACAGAAATAACTACAGAAGGCAACAGAGACACTGGCAGTAAATAATTCATAGATAGTCTATCTGAGCACAGAAACTTTGGAGGGAGAAATAGAGCAACAGAGGAGAAAGATGACATGAGGGAAGAAAAATTGGAACCACTTCCTGAGTGACAAAACACTCAGAGGTCAGCAACCATCTACACCAAATTACTTTGACTGCATACAGAGGCAAAGCTGACAGTCAGACACTGGATGATTGTGTGTGTGTACTTCTGTGTATGCGTGGCGGGTTACAGGTGAAATTCAGGAGGGTGTCTGCGAGCAATTTCTGAAAGCTTCAGTCTGACTAACTGTGACAGCTTTATGGTTTGTGTACCTGTGTGCGTGCGTGCGTGCGTGCGTGCGTGCGTGCATAGTACTAACCCTAGTATTGGATGCAGCACTAGACAGTGTGGTTTGTCTAAGCCCTGGATGACAGCATTTTTGAAAGAACCATCCAGTCTGGCAACATTAATCTGTTTCTTATTGGCATCATAACTGGTCCAGAACAGGTTCCTGGACACCCAGTCCACTGCCAGGCCGTGAGTGTTGGGCAGATCTGATGAAGGACAAAAACACACACAGAATTACTGATCAACCTTCTTGTTTAAGGATAAAAAAAGTTTGAAATTACAACAGATTTACTGGTATTCATAGTAACTTATGAAACAAATGGTGTTTGATTTCAAACAGCAGTCAAAGGAAGTTTTTTTTTCTAGCTGACGAGCCTTGATTTTGTTTGCTTAAATGCAAACTGTCAATAACAGATTTTCTTATATGGCTACCTTTAATGCTAATTTGTCAGCTATTTCTAATTCTTTCAGCTCACTTGTTTTCACATGAGGACCATGTAAAAAGTCTTAAATAGGTTGGGAACGTTATTGGAAAGCATCTTCTTGTAAGTTAGTTTCGGTCAAAATGCGGCTGTAGTCAGTTTACCTGCAGCTTAATCTGTCTATTTTTATTGAGCTTGGAAAATCCACTTCTACTTGCTTTGGGTCAGCAACCTGGAATAAGCTGCAGAACAGTCTAAAGCATTTTTATCCTCAGGGCAGCTCAGGTTTTTATTTCAGCTTATTATACTTTCCACTGTTCCCGTTTTAGTTTATTCATAATGCTTTTTATTATTGAACTAACTTTGCCTTTTAACAATTTTACTGTTATTGAATTCCAAGTTTCTTATTTATGAGCCTACATCTTTTATTTTCTAACTTGGCTACATTGCAAATGAGGAATGCATTCAGAGTTTAAGAATTCACTAAATAAATGAATGAATAAATTGAACTTGCTTGCCTGAATCGAATATAAAACAATGAGTCTTTTAATGATGGTCTGTATTGGATTTTATTGTATTGTGTTGCCTCCTCCGTACCTGCAGAAACAACAGTTTCAACTCCGGTGCCGTTGATGAAAGCTCTCTTGATCGTCTGAGTGCGGACATCTGACCAATAGATTCGATGCTCCAGAGCGTCATAGTCCACCACAGTCACGTTGTCAATGTCGGGCACAGTGAAGGAAATTATGTAGTTGTAATATGGGTTGTCGATGTCCACTCCTCTGATCTCTATCTGTCGAGCGTACAGCAAAAACTGACGGGACTCTGAAGGTGAGACAAGACATTGACATCCTTCAGTATTCAATGTGAGTAATCAGGAGGCAAATGCAGCTTCAAGTCGTAAGTCGAACGCATGACTGCACTCGAATACCCGAGTTGTGGATAGATAGTTGCAGCATGGATGAGTGCATCTGAGTATTATTCCTACCACTTGAACAAACAGTTAATCCAATTGCATCTTTGACTCTAATGACTGTGTCTAGATGGCTAACTCAATAGCACGGCCATGACAGCGAGAGTGAATTGAATCAGTGCAGATACATTTCAATTGCATTGGTCTCAACAGTCAACAATCGTTTAACTGTGGGCAGCTTAAATGATAGACAGGAAGAAAGGGAAGGAGAAAGAGAGAGAGCGGAGTAATGACGGTGTCAGGCTGTATCTGCTGGGCCAGACTCGGCGGTGGAAGTGGAGGGTTGTGGCTGATGCCTGCATCAGACAGAATGGGGCTCTCCATTCCATTACCCCTGTAGATAATAGAAAGTGCTGCCCTGAATACTAAACTCACACACTGAATAAACAGGCCCGCTCTCACTTTTCACAGAAAGACACTTCAGTACGCTCCAAAGCTGTCACAGCAATAGCACCTCAAAGTGAAAAAAAGTCTGGATTGTTTGTTGTCTCTTTGCTTCTCTTTCACACACACACACACACACACACACACACACACACACACACACACACACACACACACACACACACACACACACACACACACACACACACACACACACACACACACACACGAAAAATGTAAATAAACAATTCTGCAAGGACAATGATTAGACTGTGGCATTTAACAACAGTTTTGCCAAGACAAGAAAAGGGGAAAATTGTCTGTGAGCTTGGAGTGGAATGAAATGAAAGAACATCTTTTTTTTTCTTTTGTGTGTTCAGACTTACCATAACAAGTACGTTTGTCGGGGCCCAGCTTCATGAGGTGAGGGCAAGCACAGGAGAAGGTCTGGTTGTAGTTGATGAGACAGAGATGAGAGCAGGGTTCCTTGCCATCTTTAGCTGCACAGGGGTTAGGAGCTGGGGACACGAACATATAGATTTCATAAATCATCTCATGTAATATTGAAAAGGATTGTGAGTTGTGAGCAAAAGTTCACACACACTTGTAAAGACCACATATATCATTGCAGTACTGACTCTTCAATTTTCCATGACGGAATGATTAAAACGTGTGTCTTTGTCGCAAAGCTCCCACCCAAAAACAAACATGTATATAGTTATTTTTTAAATAGATTTATTATAGGTCTTGTGGTAATATGGGAAAATCTTCTGGGTCCAAAAAAAGTCAGCAATGCTACTATTCGGTAAAAATTTCTATTGGTCATTCTGAGCTCAAGTACCTGCTTTTGGTAGCCATTCACAAGTTTTTGGTTGTATCTTTGACCACTCCCTTTAATAGAATTGGTGTAGTTAAATAAAATTTGTTAACTTTCTGACAAAGACTTGTTTCTTCGTCACAGTTCACATGTTCTTGGTCGGGTTCAAGTCAGGACTTTGGGAAGGCCGGTTTATAACAAATTCTTTCCCATTTTTGATGTGTGTTTGGGGTCACTGTCTTGTTCGAACAACTCACTGCCTACAAGGCTGATGATTTTTGGAGAAACTGGATGGAATCCTCCTGTATTATTCCATTGACTTTATATAAATCCCCAATTCACCAGGCAGCAAAACAGAACCAGAGCACAATACTACCACCACCATGCTTTACATTAGGTATGGTATTCTGGGATTAAGGGTCTTATCTCCTCTCCCACAAAAATATTTCTGATCAAATAGCACGTTTTGTTTCATTTGACTAGAGAATCTTTCTCCAGGTGGCTCTTTTTGAGGCTGCCATTGTCTTTACAAGTGTATGTAAACCTTTGTTCACTATCTATGACAATAAATGTTTATGCATGTGTGTATTTGTTACCCTGCGGCTGTCTGGATGGATGGTAGACCTGAAGGTCAAAAGGTTGCGTGTTGGTTCTCTGTACCACAGTGACATTGCTTCCAGTCCACTTGTTTGCCTTAGCCAGCGTGTTGGTCCTCCAGTCCGTCCAGTAAACCTCTCCACCATACATGGTGACAGCAAATGGATGTGACAGATACTCGTGGCCCCTCAGAACCTCAATTAGTCCAGAACCATCATACTTGGCTGAATAAATGGCATCAGACCTGCATAAAGAACAATTACAGTTACATTTCTGGGTATAACTTAGAGGTACTATATGAGGATGAAAAGGCTTTCATGCGAGTGTGTTCACGTCTTTGCCCTCTGTATGACCTGGCATCGATCCAAAGGATGCGCCGCTCCAGATAGTCCACAGTAAGTCCATTTGGCCAGCCTCCATTGCCAGTTTCCTTATGGATTGTCTTTCTGCCCTCTCCACTCATGGATGCAGCTTCAATCCTCGGCAAACTGGCATCCCAGTCTGTCCAGAAGAGGATCCTGCAGCATCGAGGACATGCAGTTATTCAAACAGCGATCACCGAAACATGAGTTGGTATAAATGTGTTTGATATGAGCAGGAGTTTGAATAAGCAGTGTAACACTTACCCATCCCGAGGGTCAAGAGCAATAGCTCGAGGGTGCTCCACCTCCCCAGCCAGCAGTGTGGTCCTCATGGTGCCATCCAACTTGGCCACTTCTATCTGATCCAGGTTGCTTTCCACCCAGTAAATGTTTCCTGCTATCCAGTCCACTGCCAGACCCTCGGGCGTAGCCAGACCATACTGGATTACCACATCAAAGCTGGTTAAAGCTTCAAGAACAGATGAAACAGACAGGGGAGACGGTCAGACATCTTATAGTTTGTTTTGCGTGTCTCTAGTATGATCTTGTGTGAAGGCTTACACAAGATCCAGAAAGGAGAACAACCGAGTGAAGACAGAAGAGAAGGAGAGCAGGCTCAACAATATAGTGATCCCATATGTGTCTGGTGTGTCTGAAAAACTGAGGAGGATTTTCAACAAACACCAGATTCCTGTCTTTTTCAAGCCAAGTAACACCCTCAGGCAAAGACTGGTCCACCCAAAAGACCCCACACCACACAGCCAGAAGAGCAACCTGGTGTATGCAGTTAAATGCAGCGAGGAATGCTCAGATTTCTACATAGGGGAAACCAAACAGCCACTTAACAAACGCATGGCTCAACACAGGAGAGCCAGTTCCTCAGGACAGGATTTGGCAGTCTTCCTTCACCTTAAGGAAGAAGGACACTCGTTTCAGGACACCAATGTTCAGATTTTGGACAGGGAGGACAGATGGTTTGAGAGAGGAGTGAAAGAAGCCATCCATGTCAAAGTAGAGAAGCCATCTCTGAATGGTGGGGTGGTCTGCGACATCATCTTTCGCCAATTTACAATCAGGTCCTTTCAAAACTCCCCAAAAGAACTACTCAGGAGACTCATGCTAGTGACCACTATTAGCACACGAGGGCTCAGTGACATCTGTCATTCAACAACCCCCACCGATACTCACAACGACCATCGTTGAGTAGTCAGATGAGGTTTGGTATTGGTCGTTGGAATAATAGCCCTGACACACATCACAGAGGTTTAAAAGCTGAGGCAACACCAACCACCACCAGAACTGAAATAGCCTCTTGGATGAGAGGTGAAACGTCTTCAAGGAACTTTCTTAAAGTCTAGTGGTTTGATTTAAACTACTTTGGACAACCATGACCTGGATGAATGAGAACCTACACAGACGTCTCTAGTAGATAAGAATGAAGAAACAGGACGTTGGGTAAAATGTTTTAATAGCATCCATCTTCACTTAAAACTGCTCTGTATATCTCATTTCCTCATATTCCATCTTACCACTCGATAAAATAAACATTCCCTTGGGGTGCTTAAGTTTCTTAATGAATTCACACAGTATTTCAGTTTGTACAGTTAAAGGCTTCCCTGGGTGGCATCTGCTGATGACAACATTTCAGATTGTGCTGCAACCCGAAGAACTGATCCGCTTGGCTTTGGTACTTGCAAATTATGTAAATGTAATCAAGCTATTTGGTTTCACAGTTAAAATTGCATCTAAAACTGTAATTCTTTTAATCAAATGGTTCGATGCTATGGCAGGAAGAAAGCGCATGCCAGTAGAATGAATGAAAACAGAGATAAATACAGCAGTGGCTCAGCAGGGGGTGTGATACGACAATTACAGAATGGGGCTTAAAAGCTAAATATGTGGTGCCTTGCTGGGCTAAAGAGATGCTTTTTCTAGCCTCTTTCTTACCCTTTAATTTTCCATTGGGTCCCTAATCAGAGTGATGAGTCTAATTATCTGAGGTGAGTCATTACTCAGTCTGGAACAATGAAAACATATACTTACTGTATGTAACCTATGGCACACAACAACCAAATACTCAGTATTACTACACATTTAAGTGCAGGTTTGTACACATGGTTTCCTCATGATTACTGCTGCAGAGGTGATGAGGCTTTGTTTGCCAGTGCTGCAGGTCATGACTGACCGGTTTGGCCTTCATGATGCCACATCTGTTTTTCTATTTTGAAGAAGCTACAGCACCCAGAGTGTAGCCGTTCAATTGTCAATTTTATTAATGACAAAATAGTCATTAATAAGATTTCAATAAATGGACATGGTGGCCACAACAGAACTAATTCTACTACGGCCATTTTTTTTGCCACATAAAAGTCCTAGAGGTCTAATGAAACCCAATACAGCAACATGCTCTCAGCTTCATGGAAATCCACTTGTAAAACTCAAAATGTCTGTTCTGATTTTGTCTGACAGAACACTCTTAATGATAAAAGCAAATGTAACGTGAATTTTTCTGATGTCCATAGATGTAAATGTAATTGTGCCTAGAGCCAAAGTGATATATCTGTTGACTGACAAAATCTGTCATAGAATTGCGACTATCATCTTATATGTTGCTCAATATGTGCTGATATGACACTTTTTACAGAACAAAATGCAGAAAAAAATGATTGGGGGGCTTCAGAAATGTGTCCTCACATAGTTAGTCTCGTAAAGTGTCTGACTATAATGTCTGCAGTACATGTAGCAGAGTACATATCACAGCTGAGCAGACAGGTACACATCGGTGTCTTGACTTTAAGCTGCTAGCTAGCTGCTGGATTGTTGATAGACATACTCCACCAGATTCTCTAAAATGGGCAACGGCCACAAAAATCCAGTATTAGTCGTGCTCTAATTGCCACCTACCGATGAAGACTATGTCATGTAGTTCACAGAGTCAAAGAAATCTATTTGATCCTCAACTGTGAAACTGTAAATCAAACATAAAATATGGTACAAAAATATTGCAATGACTGTTAAAAATGCTCACCTCCATTCTCAGATAACTTGCCACGATAGATCTTATCCTCCACCACGTCCGTCCAATAGAGGGCGCTCTGGTTGAGATGGAAGTCCAGCGCAATGGTGTTTCTCAGGCCAGGAACTAACACGCTGAACTCTCCCTTATTCAGATCAATGCGGCGGATCTCATGGCGGTTGGAGAAAATAATAAAGGGTTTGAAAGGATCTGTGGAAATGAGGAAGAGAAAATTAATAGCAATGTTTAAAAGAAGAGGTCGAGCAGAGTTAACTAAGGGTTAAAACTCGTGCTTGGTCATTGTTGATTGCTACTCAAAACACAGCAGAACAGCTCTGTTGCACAGCACGGAAAACAGAGCAGCCATGTTCCCCTTCAGTGAGTGACTTGTCCAATAAAAGGCAGGCTATGTTGAAAATGCTTCTAATCCTGGGTAATTAAAACGTAGTGTAAATAAGACAGGAGTTATCTGTAACTAACAGGCAGCCTGGCAGGAAGTAGGATGAATGGCAGGGTGCTGGTGGTTAGTCTCTACGACTATGAAGAGCAGCATTATAAATTCATGTTTCTTCATTGGCTAGTTGCTGTGAGGAGATAACTATGTTCTTTTTGTGGCTGATAAAATTCAAAGCTGACTTTAAGTGGCTGAGCAGATTCAGTTTTTTTGCAACATGCCTTTTCAATGACTTTAATAAAAACCATTTCTGCTTTTCAGTTTATTCTTTGAAATTTCAGATTCTCATAAAATGTTAATGACGGCTTGAGACCACTGCTGATGTGTTCTTACTTTTTCTTTGTGAACCGTCTCTTCCCATCACTTACTTGCATTCACAGCGCATGAGCTTTCTGTCCAGCACTCAAGTCTACTGTCCAAAACAGTATCAAATTTTGACATAATGCATCGTCTGCAACCACACAGCTTCCTGCTTGGGCTGACTGTCCTTTACTTCCTCCCAAAACCACATCACACTTCTTAATTCTGTTTTGAACTCTGACAAAGCCTGGTGTCAGAGTCACTTCTCTAACTTAACTGAACACTAAGTTTTTTCTGCCTTTTTCTGACCCACATGTACTGCTCTTTTTGTCTCTTACCGGTGCTCTTGCAGTTCTCCATGTCAGGCTCCAGTTCCCAACCCTCGTAACACGAACATTTCACGCTGAACTTGTCCTGTTCGCAGCGTTGACTGCACTTAAGGTGTTTTGCACAGAAGCTCTGTATCTGACAGGTCTTGTTGTCAGACCCCAACTCCATGCCCAGCGGACAGGAACAGATCACGCCTTCACCAGGAGCCACTGTGCAGTTATGGCTACAGTCACCATTGTCCAGTGAACACAGGTCTGCAAATCAGAGAAAATCAACAGATTGGCACAAGGTATAGCCACACAGAAACTGTGAAGGAAAAATTGCTCTCTTTCCCCCTACTAAGGTATTTCCTTGCATCTGGTAGCTAAAGACATCTCAGAATATCATACAGGTTGGTCAATAATCCTACAGATGATCGAAGAGAACCCTCAGAATTTCTGCTGGCGATGCTCACATCAATGTGCTGCTTTGTTGTATCACTTCTCCTGATATATCAGTAAACCTTTCTCTCAACCTGAGCCCCTTGAGTCTCTAGTGCGTCTCTGTGTCTGCCTCCTCATCCTCTCTTGACATCGATGAAAATCCACAACAAATTGGCATCACGAACAGGATCTCAACAGAACGACGACTCGTAATTGCAAACTTCATAATTTTTGCAAACTGCCATGTCTGAGTTTGACGAGATTCTGGTAACCTGTAAATCTATAAGTTTGAATTCATTTGAAATTAAGTGTTAAATGCCAGATGGCTGCCTCAAAGGATGTGTACGCAGTAGGTATTTATCCAGGATCGACCTCTTAAATGGTGGGTCGAATTTGACCATAGGAGACAGTGTGTGAGCTTTCCACCTTTGAAGAAGACGTTTTAGACAAATTGAAAAGTATTTGTTTGTGGAAGTGCAAGACAAGCTGTCTGACCTTTGGTCCGGCGGAGAGTAAGCTTCAGGCAAATCTTCGGAGATATTTTTTTAGGTGCTGAACAATCCATATTGAATTGATGGTTGTCATAAAATACCCGGATCAATTTTGAGTTGAATCTGTCTGACTTGATTTAAGGAGCAAACTGAAATCTGTCTGATTCTAACAGAGGATTGACACGTGAGAGCTCTGATACAGCTGAAAGTAATGGCTAAGCACTCGCTGCTTATGTTTTTTGCTGCTATGTTTTGTCTCTACTGTGTGTGTATGAAGAGCACATGTTGATGCGTGACAGAATTAACCATGGGTAGTCATCGGTCCAAGTCAGGTGAGACTGAGGAATCAATAAATAATGCTTGCAAAACACAATCTGAATCTAACTCTGATGCATCCATAGCTAAAGTTACCCCTAATGCATCTATGTTAATCAGTGCAGCAGGAATTCAGTTGCCAGAGCGAGTGATGAGAGACTATATGAGTATGATGTGTGTGAACAGAAATAAAGGAGAAGCGGAGCAAAAGACAGAAAGGAGGCATTAGCCAGAGCTAAGAGCGGAGATGAGAAGCTTATGATCACTGTTACTGTTCAGGAAGAATTGAAGAAAATAAAGAAAAAAAAATGAAAATGAAGCTGGACCGAGCACAGAACTGAATTCAGGATCAGGCTCAGTTTCAGGAAGCAGTGCTGAAGAGGATAAGTAAAATAATGGATTTGTATGTGGAGAAGTTGAGATGATCAATGGATTCCTCCATATTTAGATTGGATAGGGGTGTAGAGGACACTGACAGTTGGATACAAGATATGGATTACTGAACCTAAAAAAATGAAATAATCAAGAACAATAACTGGATATGATGCTGTGGCTGAAGTGTTTACCATATGAATGATTAGGATTTGTTATTTTAAAGCAACTATGGAAGTCATGATTTAGGATCCAGAGTTTCACTTGTTTTATGCTCCCTGTACTAAAACACAGCCTGAGTGCTGTTGTTTCTTACCGCAGAGTTTCTCATCAGAGCCATCTGGGCAGTCGTCAGTGCCATCGCAAAGTTTCTCGGCAGGCAGGCAGATGGTGGAGTCGTTGGCACACACGTGGTGAGAAAGCTTACACACCAGTGCCTCACAGTTGTCCTCATCTGAGTTGTCTTCACAGTCACTGTCGCCATCACACACCCAGGCTTTGCTGATACAGCGCGCTGCAGACAGAAGGCAGGGGTACTTTAAAACGAAACGCTCAAACCCATTTTATGAACCATATTTCTTCATTGGATGTGCGGCCTCCTCACAAGATTCCCTGCAGCCAAACTTGACAGTTGGATCACACATGTGCGTGACGCCCTCACAGTTCTTCTCATCACTCATGTCCATGCAGTCGGTGTCTCCATCACAGCGCCAGCGCAGGGGGATGCACAGGCCATCCAGCTGACACTGAAACTCATCTGTATGACAACCTCCAGGGGGACGCGTGGCTGTGGACAAAAAGACATCGTCAGACTCTACAGTGACATTGTTATCAGCCGTCTCCTGCATTAATCAAATCAGGACACACGGCCTTGAGCGCGGACAAAGTACAAAAAAGGCTGAAAACATCAACTAATGAGCTGTGGCCTAGAAATCTGGATGGTGAAAAGTCTCAGCAACAACAAAGACAGATTGGTGCATTCAGATGGTTATTACTTTGCTCATAAACACAAACTGACGGTAGATCCCATGTGTTGCTCTTAAGAGGCACTAAATTAGTAAAACATTGTTTTAAGGAGTTATATCTACAGCATATCATGTGTTAATATTTTTAAAAAGAGTTATTACAGTTATTACATCAGTTACTTTAAACTATGAGTGAGAGTTATTAGGTGTCAGTGGTTGTGCCTATTAGACTGGAGCCAGTGTGACTAATAAGGACAACAGAACTCTTACATCTACTGAATAAAATTCTAATACTCGCTATGATTTCAGAACACGTCAGGAAATAAATGACGGCACAGCATCCACCCACCCATGATAATTGCAACCACCTGTCACAGTCGTGCTCCATAAACAGCGTAAAAAAGTAACTACCAATAGCAATTGCTTTGTGAATAATGGCCTTTACACTTTAACTTTTAACACTAGCTTTTACACAAAGTTCTTCTCGGTGACATATTTTCTTGAATTATGTAAAGAATCATGCACTGTCTCATTTTCATATCTATTGGAAACAGGTTGGGATTAGGAGAAATCCATTATGTCACATTAGTGGGCGTGTCAGAGGTTGTTAACAACTGGAGTCAGTCCTATCATTTCTACACAGCATTGATATTCATAAGGTTCACGTCATAGATAACTGTAATTAAGTCTTTTCTCAGTTTAACGCACCGTAAAGCCGTTCCAGGTCGTGTGTGAGGTTTCATGGACATTTCAAATGACTTCAGCTGTTTTAATTAGAGAGTATGACATCGTTGTGTACGCGTGTCGCATGGCTGAGAAAAAGAAGACGACACTGAGGCGTAACCTCCCTGCTCAACAGTTTTTGAGAACATTTGCACAAAGGTGTAGTAGAAGCAAGACATTTGTTAGTAGATAACTCAAGTCTTACCATGTCGCTATCAATAAGGAAAAAATCAAGATCACTACAGTTTAGCATGGCGGTGTAATTTCTAAGGATTCCCTACACTAATAATTTCCTACATGCTATAACGCCCTGCAGGGAAGAGTTTCCTATCTGCAACCAGATCAGCAGGTTAAGGCACTGACCCTGATTGGTGCAGTTTGCGTGGGTCTCGTCGCTGTAGTCCCCACAGTCATTATCTCCATCACAGGTCCAGTAATCTGGGATGCAGCGGCCGCTGTTACACTTGAACTGAGCACTGGAGCAGGAGTGACTACAACCTGCCTCATCACTGTTGTCCCCGCAGTCATTATCTGCAAAACAAACTTAGTCAGGCAACACGCACTCTCTCAAATGATGAGGCGCCCACTGCCTCAAAGAAAATATTTAGATTTATTTATGCATGTATAAATATGCAGTAAGAAATAGCTTTAATCTTTTCACAGCTAAAACAGTGACAGTGAAAACAAATGAACACAAATGAAAGAGTAGGAGAGATGAGAGTGAAAATATTCACAGAAACTGCATAGATCAGACCATGCACCATGGGGGAATGTACCCAGCTGATACATTGAGCTTGGCAGCAGAGCATCCTGAGCACTTTAATACTCATGTTAATGAAAAAAGACACCCTAATAAATAACTTTTAGTGCTTTTACAGGAGTTAATTGCACAGCAATTATGGTAAGGATAAATACTCTAGAGTTAAATTATTTCTTTACAAATTGAACCCTGAGTCCTAATAAATCTCATTTCAGTTGCATTTATTTCATTTACAAAGGCAACAACTACACTTAAAATTGTATTTGGTTTACTGAATAATTTATTATTAAATCTTATTTAACTTCAAATTCATGTGCAGCACACTAAATTATTGGCAGCAGTTTTTGGCCTCAGCTTCTGGCCATGTTTCAATCAGCAGAAAAGCAGCCCTAACTGTTTCTGAGCCAGTCCTACAGCTAGAGTAGCATCATGGCATTTGTGGTGCATGTTGATCTATGCACTAACCGGTCAGGTTTGGACAATTCAACTCATCAGAGCCGTCCCCACAATCCTTTTCTGAAAGACAGAACCAACGGAAGACAGCAAAGTGGGCGAAGAGCACGACACGGAACAACAAAACCAAATGCAAACACGCACACAAATACACAGGATGACAAAAAGAAGAGCCAACATAAGGCTGGTTGCAAACATGCAAACTGTGACAAAGGCAAGCGAGGAGTTGCCATCGCACACCGACACACTGGAGAGGAAGTGGAGAGAATAAGAAACGGACACTAACCATTATCGCAGCGCCAGTTAATGTTGATGCAGCGTCCGTTGTTGCAGGTGAACTGAGTGAGCGGGAAACAGGTGGGGTAGGCTGTGGGTGGAGTTACACATACCGCTGATTATACCTCCTAAAAGTGGTAAGCTCACATGATAAATCAACCTCAAAAACAGCTATAGTGGGAGAGTAACTCAACCAACCGCAGGAAGCAGGTTCATCTGAGCGATCGCCACAGTCATCATCCAGGTCACATGTCCAGGAAATAGGGATGCAGCGTCCACTAGCACACGAGTACTGATTGGGTGGGCAGGTACGGGCTAAAAGACAGCATGAGCATAAGTGAAAAAAAACAAAAACAACAAAAAAAAAAAACGGTCAGATTACAGCGAGGGAGTGTGTTTGTGCACCTGAGCAGGTGGTGTTGGATTCGTCCTCGTCGTTCCCGCAGTCGTTGTCGCCGTCGCACAGCCAGCGCAGAGGGATGCAGCGGTTGTTCTTGCACTTAAATCTGTCTGTGGGGCAAGTGTGCTGGTCTGGAGAGAAGAAAGGACGCATTGAAGGGCAAGAAGGAAAAATGAGAAGTCATGTGCGGAGTCAGGTAATGGAAAGGTGAAAGAGTGGAGAGATGCGAGGTGCAAATGAGCAAAAAAGAGGGCAGATATTCGAGCTGCTCTGGACCGAGTTTGTTTTGTCTGGAATGGAAACGTGTCTGCACTTTGACCACAGACAGAGAGACGGAGAGCTTTTCCAGATCCACAGACATTATTCCTCCTTCGCACAAGCACACATCAACTCACATATTGTGCATCCACATATACACAGGACTACTAATTCTAAACACACACTGCAAAATCTGCTCTCTCATTTCATTCTGGCATCACCAGACTGTCAAATTCAGACAGCCAGAGGTCATCTGACTCATTACCGACAGTTTCGGAGCCATGTCAGATGTAGTCTTTGTGTTTTGTGTGCGGGAACTCACGGCACAGCTCAGGAGCCTCGTCGCTGTTATCCAGACAGTCGTTGTCTCCGTCACACTTCCAGCGCTCCTGGATGCAGCGGTTGTTCTTACAAGCAAACTCTCCCGGCTGGCACTGAGGAGGAGGGACGTAAGACGGGTTGGCTGTGAAGGAAAAGAAGAGGGAATAAAGAGAATGTGGTCATGAGGTCATGAAAAAGAATAAAGCTTTGAAGCACAGTGGAGGGGGTTTGTGGAAAAGCGCAATTACGTGAAAATTTGAAACCCACCAGTCAAAACCCAACCCACCAATACTGGGCTGAAGCTGCGCTAACCAGTAATTACACAGCAATCAGGAGTTCACTTGAACAATACACAATACCGCAATAAATACCTTCACAAACATCGCAATCTTTGATCTTGTTCGCCAAGTTTGGGCGAAGGCAAAATAGCACCTTGAATATTCCAGACTTCACAACGGCTATGTTTAGCGCACAATTTGTTTTGGACTGTGTTGCATTGTGCAGCTGTTACTGTAGCCACTTCTTGTGTGTCTGCCTTTTGTTCAAATATTTTAGGAGAAACATTTCCAAGAAAACAGAGTCACGCGGCTTGACTCATCGTGTCTAACATATTGGAAATAAAACCTTGCATATGTAATGGAGCAAAATTGGTGCCATGAGAAATACCCTTCAGTCGCACACACAAACACGTACGAAGTGTTTGCACCAACCTTTGCAGCTGGTGTTGTCTGCTGGGTCTAGTATTTGGTCTTCTGCACAGGCACACTGTCTGCCTCCTGGTATGGCCAGACAAAGGCTGCTGCAGCCGCCGTTGTACACACGACACGCATTAGAGCCTGTAGATGGACAAATAATGACATATATCTCCATTTGTCGTTAATACAAACACAAATCAGCATCAGTTATGCTTCATGTCTGCTACCATGTGTCATTGGACAATCATAACTTTTGGATTAATATGCAGCAGATGGATGTTATGCATCATGCTTTGCCCGGTACCTTGCTGCTGCTGAGCGTCGTACATTCGGATTTCAAAGATGGGCGGTCGCTCATTGCGTAACAGGGTGGCAGTTCCAGTGGTGGTGTCCAGCTTGTAAATGCTGCCACTCCGGTATTCGTTCCAGAACAAGAAGTGTTTATAGTGGCACAGACCAAAGGCGTGGTTCAGCTCCTGACCTTCGTACACCGTCTGGTGGTGTGAGAAAAGAGCAAGATGGGAAAGTATTTTTACAAGAGGCCACACACTGTACAAAGTCCTCTGGATCCAGAATTGCAAATCAAAACATGCTATTATTATTTCACAGAGAGGACAAAATGTGACATGACAACCCTTTTTGTTACTACAATCTATTCCTGAATTTGACTAGCATATATCAATAGTACAGTCAGTTGCTACCATTTGAACTCACTGAACATCTAGCCATAGCGTCAGAAAAGTGGAGACCATAAATCATAGGCCGTAAAATACCTTCTTCACTGGTATGCAGAGTATGTGTGTTAATATTTAGATTTCACTCATTCTACATTAACCATAACATTCCAATTTCTGGACTTAAATGCTAAAAACACAATCAATAAATCAAAATATGATCAACACACAGGCCACTAAAGAAAAAAATATCAATTCAGCCACAAGAAGGGGAGCAGCATTAAAAAAGCCACAGAGTTTAGTGGACTGTATTGTGAAGGACCACCCACAGTATTCCACTGCCTTAAAACTCATTCCTTATAAAACCACTTACAGCTTTTCAAACCCTTTCAGATAAACCCACAGCTCTGATCCCAGTGAACTGTTCTGTCTCTGACTGCAGAGAAATCCTTCTGATGATGCAGAAACTGACCTTGCGTCCGGAACTGTTCAGGTAGACCATCTCGATGCGGTCGTAGTAGGCGTCCACCCAGTACAGGATGCCCTGTGGGATGTCCAGACTCAGGCCGTTGGGCCACAGCACCGTTTTGCTGGTCAGGAACACATTTCTGTTGGAGCCGTCCATCCAAGCCCGCTCAATTTTGCCGCGTTTGCTTTCCTTAGGGTCCTCCTCCCAGTCTGTCCAGTACATCCATCTGAGGAGAAGTAAAGGAGAACTATCAGTGGTACAAGTATCTATGGAATGTGATGGCAGAACACAAAGACAAAGAAGAATATTTGTTTGGACGTCCTGAAGACTCTCCCAGCATTAACAAAGGCGCTGACATTTTATCTAGCTGCCCTAAAGCATTAAACACTCATCAGAGCATCCAGCGGGGAAGCTCAGCAGTGTTGCTCAGTTGATCTGCCCACAGGCACACCAATGTTTGTCACCGGGTACTTTAGGACTTGTCAATCTTCTGCGCTGATCTAGCCGCAGCCTGTGAACACTGGCTGTCTGCAGCATTGTGCAAACCCAGAAACATCCCCCTCTTTCACTGGAATATGACTGACGTCAACATTAACATTTCATATTTCCTTTTCCATCTGTCTCTTTTCTGGTCCTTTCCTTTCTGAAAATTTCTCCTCCTCCTCGCTCTTCTCTCTGAGCCTGATTGATTACAGGCATTAGTGGAAGCGAGTGCCTTTCCCCTGGGAAGTGTGTGGACACACATCACCCTGTCACAAGCAATCCAAAGAGTGTGTGTGTTTACAAGCACACATTTCTAAGGAGAAAGCCCAGGGTGTCTTATCAATAACAAACATCCATGCAGAGCAAGATTAAGAGCTATTTGAAATAGTGAAAGAGGGCAGAAAATACCCCATCTGTTAAAGTAAATAATGTGTGATAAGGAACATCATAATTCCGGTTGATAGTGGTCAACAACGTAGATTGAAAAATGATAGAACACTCTGAGCTGGATAATATGAAAACCCACAGGCAGTAAAAAAAAGAAATTCTTGCAAGAGATGCAAATGTAAAATAATCAATAAACACCTCAGATACAAGACATAAAGAGAGACAGAGAGTTTACAGAAGTCTGGTTTTGCTGAGAGGTGAGTGACAGAGCATGAATTATTTCACTTGAGTCATCAGACAGATGAACACCCATCATTATCTCTCAGCATGCACTTGGATGACCACAAATAAGCGCACACACACACACACATCATTAAGCAGCTGTCTCAAAGTCAGCATCATTTCAGCTGCTGCCTGCACCTTTCTGCCTTCCCCCTCTCCTCCACCTACGCCGTGCCGTCCTGGGTCTTGTTCGCTGATGCTTATCCTGCACACCAAACCCCATCCCTCCCCCGCCTCTTTGTCCACCTTACCCATGAAGAGGATCCACCACAATGGCCCGAGGGTGAGTCATTTTCCCTTCAATGAGGGTTTTGCGAGTCTGTGAAGCCTTTTCCAGCCGAGCCACACTGATGGTTTTCTTGGGCCCGTCATCCGTCCAGTACAAGTTGTCGGCCATCCAGTCCACAGCTATACCCTCCACTGTGTGGATTCCTGAGATAAACACAAACTGGAGATGAGAAGTCTGTCTGCCCAATAATAAGTGTGGCAAAGAGGAAGAAGCTGTCTTTGCTGTTCATTAAGATTTGCTTTTTATTTTGTTGATTTATTGCTGGATAAACTGTATCACTGCCTCTTGATAAATATAGCTAAAAAATGTTTTCTTTGTTATGTAGGATTTGCATATTTTAGATTTTTAAGATTGAACAAAAATAGTTTAAGTTTCACTTAAGATTTTGAGATTTCAAAGTAAGTCTGTGGTTTTTAGTTCTTTCTTATAAATCTGGGCAAACATCTGTGCTTGTTTTTAATGTGTTTGCACATGTATGTTCAATATCAAAGACTATTTTCTGCCCTGAATGTGCAGCAGGATGATCAAAAACTGCTTCTGTGATTCCCTGACTGATTTAATATGGGTGCATATAACATTTTTTCTTTTTTCACTGATGTATAAATTGTAATACTTAAAAATGACTTAAAACCTGATTGAGAAACACTTTCTTCAAGCTTTGATGACGTACATTTCAACCTACACACTTTTAATCCATTGAGTCGCTGGAGGCACTGTTTTGTCCCTCTCAAATCAGCTGTTGTTTGCCTACCTTCCTTCATTATAGTATCCCTCTCTGTTCCATCAATCTTCTGTCGTCCAATGATGTAGCTGGTGGCGTCGGCAAAGTAAATGAACTCGCTCTCGGCGTGAAAGTCCAGAGCTCTGGGGTTCATTAGATTCTCAATCGGGATCATGTACTCGTCTGGCACCTTGGCGTTCATGTCCATGCCTCTGATGACACCCGGACGACCTTTCCCATAGACCAGGAAGAGCTCATGCTCAGGTTCTGCAGCAGAACAAGAGAACAAAGGCAAAAGACGGCAGATTAGACTCACATTGCCACATATTAACTGCCCATATCTTGTCCTTTATTTGGCAAAGCCCCGAAAATTAAGTGCTGACTCATACGCTGACACCTTCTCTCCAAATAATGTATATTGATTAAACAAGTGAAGAAATGCAAGACCAACAAAAGCCTAAAATTAAAATTAATTGATTTCTAATAGAGGGACAGAGGGAGGGGGAGGAGGGGTTGCCTTTACTTAAATCAATTGTGTCATTTTCAAGGACAGTATATTCCCAGCAGGCAGATCAATATAATGCTATTATTGGTGGATAGAATAGCAAACCACTTCTTAAGAATAAGCTGAATCAGGCTGACAGTTCTATGTGGAGGTCAGTGGAGGGCCTGAAGTTATGGTGTTGCTCAGCTACTTCGTTCATAGCTCTCTCCCAGCCCAGAGCCCAGGGGAGCGCTGCATCCCTGATCCAACCTTGACTGGCCTTGGCTGTAGATAGGTAGAGCTGAATTCGCTGTGGCTCACAGGTTTATACTTACGGTCATGCAGGGAGCAAACACACATTAGCTCTACTGAATCCACGCTACAATTTTGTCAGGCCCACAATTCTCACAGCATTATCAGAAGAGCTCAAGGACTCCTTCAGAACACATCAAATGTTGGCACTTGAACTTTAAATTATATAAAAGTGGATGATGTTACAGTACTGTTTTTATACTTTACTCTCTGAATTCCAAGCACTTTCTTTGGCAATTTTGCTCTGGTCATACTTTTATTCATTATGGGCTAATTTTTCACTGCAATATAAAGTCCTGCACTTCTACGAACGGCAGAACCAGGATGAGAACGAAAAATGTTTTCTGTTCTGTATGACAGAGTTATAATGCCATACATTCTAAAAAAGGACAAACCCATAGCTGGGTTTCTTGATTATTTTACAAATATGTAAAAAAACCGGAAGAAATATGTAAAGTATTGTCTTCCAAGTGCCCACAGGGCTTATCACTACTGAAAAATCACTCCATATTGTAGATATCTTACTACTTTATATTTTTATTTTGTGTCGCCTGCCTGTTCTGAGCCTGCAGTTCAACCGAGTTCAGCTAAAGAGTTTCTGAAATTGTGACATATGGGTAAGACACTAATGGCTTCCCAGCTGTGCTCAGGAGTGCATAACCTTTTATTTCATTGTTTTTTTACAGAATCTGATAAATGGCTATGTAAACTTTTAAATAAGACATATAGATTAAAGTAACTTGCATGACATATCACAACTTTAAGCTTTGATTTGTATAATTTTCCTGTCAGAAATC
Organism: Acanthochromis polyacanthus; assembly: GCF_021347895.1. Taxonomy (NCBI): domain Eukaryota; kingdom Metazoa; phylum Chordata; class Actinopteri; family Pomacentridae; genus Acanthochromis; species Acanthochromis polyacanthus. The sequence goes on from NC_067117.1 coordinate 16,305,651, forward strand.
TGTCATACATGATTTATTCTCAACTGTTGGAAAGTAGGAAATCCAATTATTCTCTCTATTTTTACAGTTTCTGGTCCTGAAAAATTCTGCCTAAAAAAAAAAGTCTTTTGACGGTCAGATGACTTTTGAAAATGTGTTATTTTCTACTCACTTTTGCAGGACTTTCCATCGCTGCCCAAGCTAAATCCAGAGCGACAGCGGCAGGTCCGCGTCTTGTGTCCGTTCCCCAGAAGACAGATGTCAGAACAGCCTCCGGCCTTCCCGAACTGGTCCACCTCACACGCATGGCTACGCACTGGAAGCCAAGAAGGGGAAAAATACAATCTCAAAACCAGATGTACAATTACAATATTCTGATGATGAACGTGTGCGTGTGTGTGCGGTCTACCTGGAGGCTGGCGTCTCTGGTGGTAAACATGCAGCGCTCCTCCCTTGTCCACTCTGGTCACCACATGGTAGTCTGTGCTGTTGAAGCGGTTCACTTTGATCACGCTGGTCTTGGGTTGCATATTAGCATTGTCCGAGTTGGTGGCATACAGGTAGTTTTCAAACACCGTCAGTCCATACAGATGCTCGATCTAAAAAGAAAAGGATAATTGGATGATGAAAAAATGTTGTGTAGCGGTTACAGTTGTCGGTTTTGGGTTTAAACATGTTGACCAGCTGAGGCCTTTCTATATGAAGTGTTTTTGTCTGCAGATCTTCCTCCCACAGTCCAGTATAGCTAGAATAGCCGATGGATGAATAGATATAGATGGTAATAAATCAGGCACTGAAAACAGTTCTCTGAATACTATTAAAGATTTGATGTAGTCTTTCTTGCAGGTTGATGACAGCCGTACTTACAGCTTGTCTGACTTAGACCTTTTCATAAAACTGACCAATAGTCCAATCACTGATTCACCGACAGATCAGTTCCTTTAAAAACAGACATATAACGCATGTATTTTATTTCCTTCGACAGTAAAAAGCTGTAGAAGCTCTGATGAGAGGTGTCTTGGCAGAAACCTATTAGTATTGCTTTTATGTGTAATAAAATCCAATGAAAAGTGATTTAACTTTCTTCATAACTTCAGATGACCAAATGTCTTCTAAGAACTTTTTTCAGTGGTGCATTCGCCTGCTTTAAGCAATATAAATGCATGTACACAACAATACACAACAACATGTCCTGCTATATCAAAACGACAGACAGCAGTGGATGTTGAGCAGCCTTTTACTTCGGTGAGTCCATTACTTTTATATGGGGACACTTCAGTGACTATTATTGTGCTTATTCCATGGCAACCCACCACAAAAACAAGATAGGCTTTGAATTATCTTCCATTTATTCTCCTCCTCACAATTTTGCTTGCTCATTTTTTTCCCAATGGTTCCAACCGAGTGTTAAGTGGTAATGTAGCATGAAAGAGAAGTACTATTGCCATGGTTACATGCAGTTTAATAAACCATGTGCACAGATGCAGAACAGTGGTTAAACTGTTTACTGTAACTTTCTGAGGCGCCTCGATATACAGCTCGAACAGCCACTTGCTCGGAAACTAGAATTTTCCAGTCATGGCGCAAAGTGTTGGGCAGCAGTGAGAAAGAGGAGACTGCAAAGATATCATGAGACAGAACTTGTGGAAAAAGAAGGTTTTATCTGACATGTTTGAGCACTGAATTAGCGTCGCAGGAAGTCGTGTCAACACAAGCGAGATGGCATTGTGATCCATCACAGCAGGGTTTCTAGAGCAACGAGAAACACAGACAACCAGACAGATACATCGACGTACTTTTAGACTCTGAAAGCTAATTTTCTTCTAAAAAGAAACCAATCGGAAACACTAAAACATGATTCAGTCACATATACTCCCAGATCGAGACAACACAAACCAGACCAACCCTACCTAAAAGCAACAAAGTGTTTTCACATGCTGCATCTTGATTTGAACTTTTATTATTTCTTCTCAATTTTTGCAGCTTAAAGAGCTCCTGAAAAGGCTTCAGAAACACATTCTCTTGATAAAAAGAGCCCCAACTCATCATCATCAATAACCAGACTTCTTTTTAACCTTTACGTGAAGGACGTGCACGTACTAATGGCCTATCACAGGTGCACACACACACACAAAATAAGAGATGGTGACTTGTGTGCATGTGTGTGTGTGTGTGTGTGTGTGTGTCTGCCTTTAGGCTCAGTGAGTAAATGAAAGCCGTTACTTCCCCACACATCACAGTAAAAGCCATGGTAACAGGTTTAAGAGCCACTGTGCTTCACCAGCGCTGCAGCATCAACAGCCTCAGTATTGGACACTATTAATCACCTCTTTTAATGAAAAGGCAAATGTCCACCATCTTCTCTCTGCGCATAACTCACCGGACAAGAATGCATTATAGGTGTACACAGGGGTAACATAACGTGGATTATAGATATATAGGGAACTGTAAAGCATGGCTGAGTTTTTGGACTGTTGTGAATAGCATAAACACGGACGGTAAATTTTACAGAGATTATCTTCCCACTAAAGGGAGATAATGGGAGTGCTGTGCAGCTTTTCCTCACCAGCAGGCCTTGGATGATGGTGTGCCGGTTCTTGCCTTCATAGTCCACCACCTCGATGTAGTCCAGGTAGGCGTCGGCCCAGTACACCAGCCTGCTGACCAGGTCCAGCGTGATGCCGTGGGGGAAGACGATCTTAGTGTCCACAAGTTTGGTCCGATTCTGGCCGTCCATGTCACAGCGCTCCACCTTTGGGATCTGACCGTAGTCTGTGAAGAACACCTTCCTGTAGAAACATAAGATCGGAGCTGAGTGAGGATGGATGGACTGATAGATTTGTCCCACTTCCAGCCCACTTCTATGGATTCATCACCCTTTCTTGCATCATTTAGGGGCAATAATAATCTAGCTTTTATGTAGGCAAAAGGAGAATTGTACGAAACATCACTGATGGAAAATGGCAAGCAAGATTAATGAAGCTTTTTTGTTGTTCAATGATTAATATTTGAAGAACATTTGGATTTGAGGCTGTAAGTTATACAAAACAAGACACCTGAAGTGCTCGATTTGGATTCAGTGACTCTCAAGTACCATTGCCAACACTTACATTTCTCAGTTTCATCTTTCATTTAAGAACGATTAAGTAATCCCAAAGAAATATAGCAGTGTCATTAAAATGTCCATAAAAACAGCGATTGAGATGAAATCATCCAGTTGTGGAGGTTTTTTTTGGGACAAATTCCAATCATCTGAATGGAACGACAATAAACCAATAGATGTGCTCCATTTCAGGGACTTTACTCCGATATACAAGGAGGACTGTGTGTTTTACTTGGCCACAGATGTTTGTTGTAGCAGCCGATTAAAATGCTTGAACGTAAACCAGTGTAAAATACAAGTAAGGAGAAAGGGTCATTGGAAGAGTGAATTCACCAGACAGTGGTGAGTGTTGAAAGGGAGCTTTGCTAAGAAATCCTATTAAAAAAGAGAGGAATTGTGTCAAGATTTTGAGGCATTCTTTTCTAAGCCAATCTATAAATAATAAGTAAACAACCATGCATTTTTCAGAAAATGTAAAAGAGCATTTTCTAGACAGGAAATCATGCTCTACTTTGATGTTAAACTGCAACATGAAGGACAATACGCAATCTAACCAGAGCTCTGGGTATTTTTAATCTGCAATCTGCTCTACCACAGTTTCGTCTTAAATGGTAACGTTGAAAACTGGAAATATTCTGATTCTCACTGTGAACCTGATTTAGACACAAATGCTGTATGCCAGAAAAAGTGTCATTTAAGTTTCCACTAGTACCAAAACAACAACTGTGGCTTATTTATAGTTTCAAATAACAAATCATGCTCACAGTCAGTGCAAATGTGTTTGCAAACAACATATTTTTTGAAGAACAGTGCTAGAAAACACAGTCCATACAATGTCTGAGATTCTGTATCTAAATGGGCATCATGACAAAATCCTGTTGTAAAGGAGAAATTAAACAGTCAGTCACCAGTAGTGCAACACTGAAGGCAAGAAGAAATATCATGTTGTTTTCTTTGTTAGTTTAAGATCGTTAGAAATTGTTGGGTTTCTGGTTTGTGGTCACCATTTTGAAATCACAAGAAAGGACAAAATACTATATTGTTGATATTTCTGCTTTTCTGTCCTCCAGTGACACTGAACACAACAACAACAAAAACTGTGAATCTACCTGACATTGTTACTGGAAGAACCAATAAAAAGCTACATGCAGACACGTGTGTTCATGCACAACACCTCAGACTCTCACACCCATGCACCACAAATATACTCATACTTTCAGGCATTCAGTTGGAAAGTCTGGTCATAAACAAAAAAGCTGAAACAAAAACATGCTTTTACGCTCGAAGCCTACGCAGTCAGTGTGCCACAGTGTAAACACAACATCTGTGTTCAATTACTCCTACTTACAAACCTCCATTTAGCCTTTTTCCCCCCATTTCCACATGTTTTTTAAGTTGATTAACACCAATGGACGACAGAAGTCAACTCATTGTCATGGTAGTCAGTTTTGGGAGGTCATTAGGGGTTCTGATCTCTGTAGTTGTGTGTGTGCTTATGCATAAGACAAAAAGCAGGAGCTCAAACTGACCCCATGGTGGGGTCCAGAGCAATGCCTTTAGGGTTGAACAGCTCCTGGTCCAGCAGGGTGACACATGTCTGGCCGTCTTTGTCGCACACGAAGATTCTGTCGTCCACGTCATCCACAAAGTAGAAGTTTCCGGTGAGCCAGTCAATGGCCATCTGCTCCACATCTGGACAGAAAATTAGGGAGGGGAGAGGACGAGATGAGACACAGGAGGTGCAAGGTGAAGCAAAAACCAGCGATTTATTCTGAACGATATGGAACCGGAAGAAGTTTGACTCACACTCATGTGATGAGCCTAATTATTCAGCCATATTGTGTAACAGCTCTATTTCTCACGCACACATTCACATCACACAGCCCGGATTTTTCAGGTTTGGATTCGGGACCTTTTTTTTTTCTTTATGCCTGACAAACAGAATGACGGACAACACCAATTAGCAAGTGTCTAGGTAATGTGTCTGTCACTCACAGTCGCTCAGACAGACAAAATATGAGACAGGCTGTTTCGAGGAGTGAGATGTTGGTGTAGTAGTAGCCGGGCGATGACGGGTGTCTGGTTTCTGCTCAGTTTATTTTCCCGAGGCTCTGCTCAACGGAGGGAACACCAGCGCCCCACCCACAGATGAAACTTAAACACCTCGACATGTGCACAGGGCACGGAGCACAAACTTTATAGAACATTTAAACCCTGCTGAAGGTCAACATAAAACAGTGTAAAAACTCTAATGCCCCTCCTCTATCAAAACTGCTCTGACTGTGGTGAAGAGGGAGGGTCTGAGGGAGAAGAAAACAGTGGATGGCAGAATAGCATGAGACATTAATAGACCCCTCTCCTTGGTTCCCTCTATCCCTCCTCTTCCTTCCTTTCCTCAAACCTCAGCTCAGCCACACCGAGTCTGAGCCAACGATCAGAGAAAGAAAGGCATTGTTAAAGCAGATGGAGAGGAGATGCTGAAGGATACTGAAGGCCCAGAATGAACCGTTTACAACACGGAGTTGTGGTAGCAAAGTACATCTGCATAAGTACTGTAGCTAATGAAGACGAAGTATCGTAGAAAAGTGCTAAAGCTCTTTGAATTTATGCAAATCTGTACTTAAAACTTCAGATTTCAGAGGTGAACATTTTACTTTTTACTGCACTACAGTAATTTGGCTGCATTAAACTATGCAGCAATAAGCTGCATGTTGGAATTATGCTAACATAATACATCAGTAATAATACACTAATAGCAATATAATAACACACAAATGATTCAGTCTGTTTGTGTAAGGAATACTGTTCCTTTTGATGCTCTAAGTACAGTAAATGCAATGAAATGTAGATTGTATATAAAGATCTGACAGTTCCTTAGCCTAGCCCTGCTAGACCCATGTTCTGAAGGCACAAGGGTCTAGGGACACTCGACAGGGAGGGAGGCGGGCTAAAAGGTTGTCTATCAAATCACTCTGCAGCAATTGGGTAGGTATACAACCAATCAACGCAACGAATAGGCTCCTAGAGCGCTGGAAATCAGAGGATGCGGTAGTTCGGTGAAGCCTTATTTATACAGTCAATGGGTGAAGCTCAAGTATATTACAGACATGTTAACAGAAAAATTATTCAGAGTCGGTGCTAATGGAGCTCAACGACTGTTGTCATTTTTGTTGTCGACCCTGGCAGAGAATTAAATTCGTTGCCGTGGGTTGTCTAGCGCGGCTAGGCTAGTTGTTTCCGGTTGCTTCTGTCAGAATCGTCACGCCTGATGGATGCGGGTATTTGGCTTTTTGGTTTTCACTCCTAACTCCTGAGGGGAAAAAAAAATTGCATTCTTTTTCTGGTAAATGCTGCTGTTTGATGCTCCACAGGTGACACACAGCAGGGTTTAGATTATTCCTCTAAGAATAGCTCAGACAATCTGGCAGAGGAGTGATTGAAAAGCAAACAATGCAGCAGCATCGACCGTGGTTTGATTGTCTCAGAACCTTGGCTGATGTCTTTCTCCATCCCTCTGTCCTTGTGGTTCTTGTCTGTATGTGTACTGTCACATTCTAATAAAAGGTTTAATGGTTAAAAAAACAGCATGCTTACTGCAAGTTTTTCATCACCGTGACCAATGATTTTCACACAGTAGTCAAGTGATCCATTGTTAATATAAAATACTGATTATAGCCACTTTCAGTAACATTTTGATGCAACTTTTCCTTTTACAAATGTAACAGATTTGAGGACTTCTTCCAGCACTGGCATCGGTACCTTTAAATATTAATCTTGGCTCGGGGGATGAAAACTATAGAGAGAAAGTAAGAGAAACAGTGGGTAGGAGGGCTTCACAAGCCACAAGACTTGTATTTTCACAGCTGCCACGAGCTCGGACCTCCACAGAACTCTTCCAACACATACTGACTTACACACACACACACACGCTTCATATATAGGGCTAAAGCCGTACTGTAGAGATCTTTGGTCACGCAGCACTCAGCACAAAGGGAGGTGGTCTAACATGGCAGTATGTTTACCAGGGTAATCGGGCCGCTTTGCTGATTTAGGTGAGACCAGCGGATCGATTTCTCCAACCAGGAAAGAAAAGCTCGGGAGCAGGAAATGATGAAGCAGATTCCTCCGCATAAGAACGCAATCAAAGTGCACACAGTGAAAGCTCACCATGAACCCATAAATCTGACTGTAATTCCAGAGGAGCCCTCTGTGTTTAGAAAAACTGACACATTTTTCTGAAGAACCCGACGAGCAATGAGAGGGAAATGGAACGCTTTCAAATATTTTGGGTCCGGGATGGAGAGGAGAGGAAGAAAAAGTGAGAGCGAAAAGAAGACAGAGAAAAGAAGAAAGAGGGAGAGTGAGAGATCTGATTTCCACTAGGGAAACTTGGCCATTGTGCAGCAGCATTTCTGAGGTTTATGGGAATCAGGGGCTGTAGTCCCAAAGGCGCTCTTAATTTTTAACACAGAGCTCTCTGTTTAAATGCTTCCAGCTGCCCGACAACACACTGATTCCCTGATTAAGCAATGGACAAACAAAGGAGGGGAGAAAAGAGGAGATTGTGCAATATCACAAAAGTGTGCTGAAAACCCTGAAAAAAGTGCATCCCTCTCTCTCTGACACCCGCTGCTCTCCATTTTCCTCCACTTCTGCAAAACAGAAATGGCTCCAGCAAAGCCAGAGACTTTTTCTATCTCCTCCCATTCTCTTTCTCTCCCTCCTCCTCCATGCATCATTCCCCTATCCCTCCCCCTTTTGTCTGTTCCCCAGAGGTGGGAAAACAGTCTGGATTCATTAACTGCAGCTCTGTCTGTCTCAAACTATGCTATAAAAAACAACACAGCATAATTGAAAAAACAGAACCAGCTGCCTTTTTCGGTTACCCTTCGCCTCTCTAAACAACTTATTTTTTCGTGTTTACTCGTTTGTCTCTGTGCTCCCTGTTGGTCTAAGAAAAACAAGTGCATGTCTAGATAACGTATTTTAAATATATGTGTCTAAATGGAGCAAGGTTTTTACTCTGACAACTACATCTGGGAGTAGAAGCGAGGGGGCACGCGTCTCCACAGGCAGTACTATACCACTTTAATGGAACCAGTTTTGGCTTTGATACCACTGAAGTGTCAGTTTTAAATGTTTGACTGTAGCTTTGAAGCCAGGAGTGAATAGCACAATAAAAATCACTCTAAATGTGGTTCTGTTTGGATCTACCACGGCCACAGAAAGGAACTGAGGAGCTGAGGGACTAAAATGTAGACTAAAGACTAAAAACGCGTGAGGAAGGAGAGGGGAGGAAAGAGAGGGAAGCTTATAGCCGACCAAAGTGTTGAATGGAAAGAAGATTTGAAAATGTGCTGACTGGCTTGCCTTTTAATGGCACATGACCTCTTAAGGAGATTTCAGGCCCAGTGTCTGTCCTAAGCAGCACACTGTAGCTCGTTGTGCAGAACTAGCAGGTACTGTGGCTCCTACAGTACAAGCCGGGAAGGGAGGCTTAGTGACAGCTCTGGGATCAGCCCTCCTGTGCATAGTGTGAAGCATCGATGCCTGCTTTCTAGTGTAGCTAAACCTCTGTCAGTTTTATTTCTCGATTTCCAATAGGAGCAACTCTCAGTAGCCGTGGTGATCTTGCGCCTCTTCCTGCTGGTAGTGACAGATAACGTACATTGTTTTTGGACATTTCCACCTCAGCTATAAGGGCCTACACACCCAAAAGTTGGTTGTTTTCCCACTGGAAGTAGACACAGCACAGTTTAGAATGAATAATGCACAGCCAGCTTGATTAGAAAATGGTTTACGGAACCAAGAGTGCCGAGAAACGCAATTAAACAAAACAACAAATGCTTAAAAGGCATTATGCATGCACCGCAAACTGCATTTTTTATTCAGTTTTCATTAGGATTTTTGTATTACTGACCAGTAAATGAATATTGCACATTGGGTGGAATGTGCAGATGCTCCCTTAGTTCCAGGAACCCAAATACATATTTATTTAGTTCAGAAAGTTAAACAGTTTTAGACACGCTATCGGCATGTCTCTAAAAGTGTCACTCCAAAGGTACAACACTTTGAGACTGAAATATCGCCACAGCTATTGGATGCAGAGAAATAAAGTTCAATGCTGACATTTATGGCACTCAGAGGATGAATCCTACAGATGTATACTGCATGATCTCCTGCTTTTTCCTATGGCTAAGCATGAAGCTGAACATATAATAGGCATAGTCATGTCCCCTCAGGATGCAGATATTGCAAATGTTTTGCTCTAAGGCCAAAAAACTGTGCGTAAAGCTAAATAGCTAATTGTTTTGCACACTTAACATTGATGTGGACTCTTCGTCATGTTTTAATTATGCTCGGGCAGATTCTGTTTGTGAGACTAGTGGTGTTATTCATTTCTACATTCATGGCTCTCGCATTACCACTGTTGTATATTCAATTGTGATTTGGGGAGACTGGTATAATTAGCAACAAACAAGCGCTGTCAAATATAGAATGAGAGTAAGTATATGTTTCATGTAATTTGGGAGTAGAAAGAGAAAAAAAAGGAAAGAGTCAAAGGGAATGTGATGAAAGTGAGAGAGTGAGAGTGCAAAGGGGGGTGGAGACACATCTGGACAACTCATCTGTGGCATTCTGAGGTCATGAGTCACTCAAACCACACGTGCATCATTTCCTGTATGTTCACGCCTGCCATTGGTTGTCGCTGGCTCCTTCCATGTTGACAGTAAGCATAAACCTGCTCCTCCTATTCTGTCACACTCGCACGCCAGCAGCCTGTCCAGAAGATCAACTCTGCCGTCTGGGCAGCGGTTCCAAATTATGGTCTGGAACAGATGAGAAGAATCGGTTTTGCTGTTTTGTGTATGTCTTTGCCTTGGTGTTGTTTGGGGTCCTCTGGCCGGTCAAAGCGTGTATCTATAAAATATGTGTCTAAGTCATTATGGATGTAAAGATTTACGCTTCTTTACAAGGCAAATCCAGCACCTGTTTGCATCACTGCACTTTCTACAAATCAGTCATGCTAAGAAAAAACCAGGGTTTCATTTTCTTTGTGACTATCATTTGTCTCATTCACAGTTAAAATGCCTTCAAGCGGCATCCCTGTGCTTTTTCAATCCTCACAATTATACAAATACCGGCATGGAAAACCGTAACATGGTCACTAGGATACAGAAAAAAAGCAGTATCCTTCAATTGCTTCCTTATTGCAGCAATACACTTCTAATCCCTCGTCATATGTCATCCACTTCCTGTCCTTGCTCCTCGACGGAGCCAGTTCTCCATTTTGTCGCCGTGTGGGCGTGCACACATGTGTTTATCCGTATGTCTGCATACAAGCACCGTAGAGTGCGTGGGTGTGCATGTGTGTGAAGGACAGGCGTGTAGAGCCCAGCTGAAGCTACTGGAATTTCCTGCAAATTCTTCTGGTCCTTAAATTGGCTCAAATCAGCTTAAATGAGTTGTGAGCCACTGAGTTTGTGGTTTCAGCTGGATGAATACAGCAACAGTGAGAATTCTCTTTTTTTTCCTAAATTGCCCTGATTAAAATGACTATGCACAAACACATTTTATAGCTAATAAGAAGGCTCTACTGTATAGCAATGTGGCACTTTTTCTGCAGTTTTGAGATGATGTCTGTTTTGCTGTTTTACCTGCATCAGACTGGCTGATGAAGGCACGTTCACTGCTGTGTGTTATTGTGGCTTCATCCACACAGTAAGACACATCAGACTGTATTTTCCTTTCATTACTGCGAGGGACACCAAAACACCTCATTGTTTCCTGGTCTGACCTTGTCTGATACCATCTGGTTCAGAACAAAAATGTTTTCAAATGGCAGCTACACCGCATTGTGCGTGCATGTGGAAGACAGAGCTTTATGACTGTCATCATTGGGCCTTTTGATTTTCATGATGGTCTGAACCGAGTAAGGCATTTCTGTCATGTTAATGCATCCTTTAGTCACATGGAGAAGGGATGTGAACAGAGACAAGACGCCGCACATTGAGCAGATGTTTGTTCACAATAGTTGTACGCAAGTTTAAAAGAGTAGAGGAATGAAACTGTGCTATGCAATGCCATACACTTACAATATTTTAGCATTATTTTATGTGTTGTGTAGACGTTCAATCATGAATGTGCTCTCTTTCTCATCTTCCATTCCAACTCAATCAGCTGACTTTTCCACTTTTTCAACCAATCCAATTTTGCTACAACCTCTAGGAGCAAATCTTTTCGTTTCTGCCGAATTCTAAAACAGCTCCTTCCTCTGCTTCTGTCAGCCGTCATTCCATCATCAGGTCACCTCCAGTCGACCATCAGAACCAACATTCACGAGTCTTTTCACTGAACTCATCAGAAGTCCCGTTTCCCATCTCATTCATCCAGATCTTCAATGTTGTTCTTCATTCCTTCTTCGGGGTGTTTCCTGTTCAGCTCATGCCAAGATAACCCCCTTTAAAAATGACAGTGTCACCGTGGAGTTTAAACCAGTGCATGCACTATATCATGGCTTGCAGATATGAGCTCACTTTTAGCCCCTTTTCATGTTCAGAAACAACATATACGATATTAATAAAGCATTTGATTTCACTTTTATTTACCATTATGCCTAATAAGAAGAATATGAATGAGAAAAAAGAGAAAATTGATGGTAAATGTGCAGTGAACCTTTCAGCATAAGACAGAAGTAATACTGCACTTTATTGCTGATTGAAAATGTGTTCAATAAAAAAACGAATGTATTTTTTGCTTTGCAAAGACAAGAAGGAAAACCAAACCTTTATAAATATGGTTCTATGTATTATGTCTTTATGTCATTATATATTATTGCTGCTTCTGACCAGGAAAACGAAAAATGAGTATTGAATCACCTTCACGCATGAATCGCACGTCATTATCAGCTCAATTTTACACATAATCCACGATGGTGAAGAAAGAGAAGAAAAGCATGGCAATATATATATATATATGTATATATATATATATATATATATATATATATATATATATATATATATATATATATTGTTAATATTCTTTCACAAATCATGTTTCCTGGTCTAACCACCAACACACTTCTTCAGCTTCCCCTGCTGTGCACACCACAGTATGCCACATAAATGCATTGAATTAGCTTTAAGCCTCTCTCTCATTTTAATCTCTCCTGATCAGAGTGGACTTCCTGGATTGCAGGGAGAAGCTGGAGATGATGCTGCAGAGAAAATGCAAACACAAGGACTAAGTGCGAGAAATTCAATGTTATTTTGATTCAAGGCAAAATCCTTGATTAATATTTACAGATAAGTCTGACAATGCAGATAATTATAATCCACCTGCCAGCCAATTTGAAAAAACACAGCGTGATGAGCCGTCCCTGCTGGCTCTCGGAAGACAAGGTTGTTGTTTTTGCGGTTTCTTTTTCTTCTGACTCACAGAAGACAAGCTGCCTGAAACCTGGCCAGGGCATGACTGGGAATACACGGCTTGTAGCAAAGGAGCGATGATGGGGAGAAAGAGGAAGTGGGATGTGGGGTGCTTTTGACCTGCAGCTTGTCCACATTCAGAAACATGCGAGTAGACACATTTACATTCAGTCACACTCCTTAGATCTCTGTTGTTTGTCTTTTAGTTTCATTTTTACAGGACAGAAAAACAACCTCGTGTTTTCTTAAGCGAAACTTAAGTCATGGAAAAGCCCAGCTGCTTTTAATGTGTTGTTGTAATATCTGTGAGTCACCGGCTGTGCAGGACACAGAGGAGCACACAGAGTCTCAGGACAGGCCTGTTTGGAAGGAATTGATCCTCAGCTTCAGCTTTGGCTACATTTCTAGACATGTTTCATCAACCTGTTTATCCTTTGACTGGAAGTTATTTAACCCCTAAATGTGCACATTTCCCCCCTTCTATTTCCTTTAAGTAGCTTTGAGGTTTTAAAATGTTTTTGTAATGAGCGACCCTGCTGGGACACTGCTTGTTATGAGGGTAAAAATGGCCGCAGGTGTACATTAACACACATCAGACTAAGAAGTCAAATCATAATCTAAAAAGGAACTGTGGATGGATGCTCCTTCCCCTGTCTGGCAGGTGGGAAAGCACATGTGAATGAAAGTGACTTAAATTTTTGATGAGTTTGACGATTGTCACACAGGACTCCAATTGTATTTACCTCCAGACAGCAACATCCACCTGCTGCAGCAGCAGTGGGGTAAATGGATTCCTACTGTGTCCTCTTTTTCTGCATATTTCTCACATTTTCGGTGTGCATCACATCAATGCTTAATTTCAATCAGGCAGACATGCATAATGGAGTATTTTTCTTGGGGAATAGCTGTAGAAAAAGTGAAATTTGAAGCCACAGAAGAAGTCCAATCACCTTTGCTGGAGTGGAGGCCAGATCTTTGTTTGCCACAGGATCCAAAATGAAATAATTCAGTGCAAAAAATCCTGACTGGCTCGACGTGTCGCTGTGTGACTATAGGGGGTGTACAGTGTGTCGGTGTACCAAATTAATTATATTCGCAATGGAATTCACCTTATATGTGGCATTTGGTATAACATTTCAGCCTTGTTCCACACTGATGCAACTTCTTCTGTGTGGAGAACTGGACTGTATACTCTGGCTTGTGCAGATCACACTCTGCTGAGCAAGTGCTACGGATTACTCAAAGCCATTAAAATCATTAGGGTGCGATTGGTAAATCTAGCAACAAAATCCGCTGTGGTGTACTTACGGTGCAGGCTGAGGGAAATGTTGATGATTTTCTCCTCAGTGAAGCTCTTCAGATTGGGGATCAAGGCACATTTGAGGTGTGTGGACGAGGGCGAGTCTCCCACGTGGATCCAGCACACAGTTTCTTGGGCGTAAAGGAAGTCCATGGCTGTGGTTTGCTTGGTGCTGGTAGACAACAGACTGTGCACTGTGTTGCTGCTCAGGGAGGTGGCTTGGATGTTCTGAGAATTGGCGATCAGCAGGACAGTCGGACGGTCTACTGGATCTGGCAACGCAACGTGGACAAACAGTAAACAGGAGGAACAGGGACAGAACGTCCATCCAGGCTCGGACAACCTGCTGCACATTTAATCCTGCTGATGTCTGACAGCACTCACCATTCTTGGCCTTGCAGGAGCGGTTGTCTGGCTGGGACAAGTAGCCCTCCACACAGGAACAGGTGTAGGAGCCTTCAGTGTTAGTACAGGACTGACTGCAGGTCCCATACACACTGCACTCATCAAAGTCTGAAACACAGAAGCCACAGATGGTCTCATTACTCAGTTACAACATAAAATAACTCATTTCAGCTCAGAAATTGGAGGACGAACAAAAAGAGGACGAAGTAAAAATATAAAAACTGTCCACAGATGGTATATAAAATGCAGAATATTATTCACTTTCGCTCTCGCCAAGTTTGTTTTTGTCACATTGGCTTCATAATTAATTAAAGGTGTGTTTTGTTTTTTTTTGCCTTGTTGCCAAAATAACCACTACATCATTGGGCTTTGACTGCCCCTCCTCTATGACCTCCATGGTCATTCAGATCTCAGTTGTTTTGCAGGAAATACTCGCACACACACACTCACAGGTCCCCTCAACTGCCCACTGTGTACTCTACACTTGGTTTAGCTTCCCAAAAACATGAGTAAACATTGGTTAAGCTTTGTATGGGGTCAAACGATGTGTTTGTCACTGATACAAAAAAAAAAAAACACAAATCCAGTGGTGTCCTCATTGTGTAGTTGCTGGAAAGCAGGATTTGCGGCAATATTTTTATTTTAGAAGTGAAGAATTTAAAAAGAAGATGAATCATTGTCAGTTTTTGTGTGTGACTTGATGATTACAGTCAGCACATATTAAACCACAGGCATCACCCAGCAGCAGTGGGTGGCTGTTGCTTATAGAAACTCACCTTTGCATGTCTTTCCGTCCGGGCTGATCTCATAGCCGCTCTTACAGTAACAAGCAGGTCCGACTGGAGTCACCGCACAGTGTTCCTGGCAGCCCATGAGTGAGCAGTTGGATATATACTCTAAAGGGAAACACAGGGGAGAAGGGAGAGTGATGAATGAATGAAGGAAAATGAATGAATGAAAGCGAGAGCAAAGCGACTGGTTTTTATTAATGTTTTTTCTTGTCACTTGCAGCATAGCGGCTCTAATCAGAGGCGGATGTGTAATAATTGTGTAATAATTCATTGAACATCTCACTGTAAACCCACAGATTATACTGTGATCATTCAGCCTTTATTCCTCTCGCTGAAGGCAGAGCACAGAGCTTACGGCATGCCGGCACATATCACACACAGGTGCTACTGAAGCCGCTATTGTGCACTTTCTTTTTCGCAGGGCGCTTAACTGCATCAATACTTGATGTGTGTTGCTACATTTTTTAACTTCCCTCTCTGAGGCCTCCTCCTGACAGAGAGGAACATAATAATTAATAAGAATAAACTATTTATTGCAAGCACACTTTCACGGAAACTGAAAAACAGAACAGACAAGAGACGTGTGAATGTGGCGTGGGTCCCCGAAAACATAAATAATCACCAAATAAATTCAAATGGACCATTTATGAGTGTGAAGAGTTTAGGAACTTAAGCCTTTCAGCAACAAGATTATATGGTTAAAACGATAGTTATTAAATGAATTAAAAGCAAACACAAAAAAACACAACCGGAACATTTAGATTTGGGAGAAGGATGCTAGTACAGAACATGCAGCGACTTTTTGATTTTCTCCATCTTTGCCCAAGACTGGAATTTTTCAAAGCTTTAACAAGATGTTTGTGTCTAAACCTCTCAGCTTAAAGACTCTCAGTGTGGTTCCACTCTTGACAGTTATGAATATAAAGTAGTTTTCAGGACCATTCAATTAATGAATTCACATCTGAGGACAGGAATCTTCAGATGCGATCGTGTTGTGGACAATTACAGCTGGTCAAGTTAATGCATTTCACCTTGAAGTGAAAGTGAAAATCAAGATTTTTAGCATACAGTGAATCAGAAACACTATACAGGCTTCACAGATAAGATTTCATAAACAACAAACCTATGGAACCAATCCTGCAACTCTGTATAATAAAAATTACATTCCTATACATGTAAGAGAAAGCTTCTGGTTTGAAAAAGCAGCAAAGTCAATTTAAAGGGTGAGACAGACGAGGATGTTGTTTGGGCGAAAATATAACTATTTCACAACATGTTTGAAGCTTCTCTTTTGTTTTTTCTGGAATACCAGGGTGATGAGTCTTGCCTCATTTAATATATGATTAGTTGGCTAAAAAGGAGCTCCGGTTAAGCAATAGAATAAATGTCAAAGCTATGTTGATTTCACAAGGAACTGTGATACATGACAAACAGAACTGTTTCCTTCTTCAGGGTTATTCTTTTCAAAATTAGTTTCTGGTTCCAGCATGTGTGCCTAAATTATTTTGGGCTAAAGAGTTTATTTTTCTGCGCATTTTAAAAGAGGCAACGGTGTAAAGTTTGAAGCAGGAATGGATTATTTTCAAGGAAGAAATCTTTAAATGTGTAAATTTGATACAGAGAGAGATGGAAAAGTCTAATTACTGAGTGAAAAGGCACTTTAACACCCCAAAGCACCACTCTAATATTAACAAAGCAACTGTGATTAAAATCAAAAACAGACCTCAATAGAAAGCACAGAGGTTCAAAATGTTGAGCTTAAAAGTAATTTGCAAAAAATGCACTTACCCATTAAAATCATTTACAATTCAAAAATATAAATAAAGTCATTCTTAAATCCTTGTTGTGGATTAAAATTATTATGGATAGAATGGTTTTCTGTAATTCATGGCCCACCAAGAAAACCAGGCAACAAAATATAGTTGAAAAAATCAAGTAAATGCATAGTTCAGTACAACTGGTAAAATGATACTAGTCATTGTAGTGTTTGATGAATTCAAAACCCAAAGAACATTTAACACATTTCAGTCATTTGTCTAGTCTGGTTGTCTTCAGCTCATCTCACTTGTAGTCATTTTAATTATTCATTCATGGATGCCATCCTTTCAAGGTTCTACGTGATGTTCAGGTGGATTCTTCTCTGAAGTAAAATCTGTAATATATCCTGTGAATGAGGGCCCACAGACATAGTAGAAATCTGCAAATACTTCTGCCCTGCACTCAAAATCAATACCTCCCTGCTAACCCCTGCTATCTCCAAGGCTACATACACATCAAATATTGAAGGGCACTAAGATAACACGCTACAATCACACCTTCCAGTCAGCTGACCGACAGCATGATGGAAATATCAGCGGAGTTTTCGACTTTGCACTGCACATCCTGCGAGATATAAATCAAGACACGGTGAGTCATAGTCAAACACACACAGCCATGTCAAGCCAGGCTGAGATCTATCACTCACAAGTGATTCACTTTGCCCAGAAACACTGTCAGACTGTTCACACTAACAGAACACCTCTGGGGAGAGAGGAGCAGCATCGAGAATCTCTTCTTCAAGGCGCCGCACTTTTGAAGATAAAACGCACAGCTCCGGCGCTGTACTGTACATATTTTCCCACTACTGACCAAATAAATTTCCTAAATCAATAATAAAGTGAAACTTTCAAAGAGCTGTAAGTGCTGAGCAAGAGAAACACAAGGAAACTCTACAGATCAGCAGATTTCTTCACTTTGTGCATTTTTAGCTGCTATCTCGGACTCCTTCACGAGCTGCTCTTTATGTGAACATCAGACGAGTTGCTCCACAGAACCGCTGCCCCGCTGCCAACCTCCATGCAATTCAGGGAATACACAAGTCTTCCTGCTGTACTCCCGAGGCTTGCTGAGACAACCACAGTTCAAATTACAGACATGCCCGGAATTTTCCAAAACAAGTCTGAGCACCAAACAACTGAGATGGGTTTAGAAAGCCAACATGGGCAACAATGTAAACAACTTACCGTGACACACACCGCAAAACATTTATTTTGGAGCGAATTAAACGACCAGAACGGCACTATTTTGGTTCAGAACACAAACCACCCGTATTAATCAGATGACCCTCAGCTGGAACGTTTCACCCCTCAGACGACGGAAGATGTCACGAGAGGATATCTATGTTTCATAAACACGCCGCCGCACTTCAGCTCATTCCAAATCTAACCCTCAAAACCAAGTCTCAGACCTAAAATAATTGGTCAGCCATGTGGGTACCACACGCTTTTCCCATGAGAGCAGCTGCATCCCCCACAAACACACACATACTATACAGAAGTCTTGCCAGCCTGAGAGCGCATGAAAAATTAATGTCCTTTCCAATACCTCTCACCATGTTTCTTCAATAAATATTTCATTTCTGCTCATTTTTTTTAACTGAGGGTGCAGTGGGGGAAATAAAGTCTAGAAAGAAAAGGTGGCTAACTCAGAAAAGGAACAGAAGAAAAGTCTCGTGGGACAGCAAGGCCATGGTCAAGTGTCTAATGGTGATTCTGAGCTTTGGAGTAAATAACTAAATCCTCTGTTTAATTCAGTAAGCACTGGATTCTGCAAAAGCCGAATTTGTTATGTGTCAAGCAAAATAAAAATCGAATATCAAGGCTACTGAAACCTGCTGCACAGTCGACATTAATCATACAGGGAGTGTAATGCCTACTGGGTTCAGCCAACAGATATTCACGTCTTTTGCACGATTGAGTTTCATATTGTCTCACTGAGGGCAGCCTGGTCAGCACATTCTTTTAAAAGGTATTAGATTCTCTAGACTCATCAGAAATGGCTTCCTCATTTCATGTATAGCAATTTTCACTTCCTTTATTGAAACGGAGCGATTCGATGACACCGTCTTGTCTCACAAATACAGAATGCCAAATATACAGTCAGCTGTGGCACAATATAGCTGAGGAAGAAAAAAAAAAACACGCACAGAAGGCAGCACAATCCAGCATTAAAGACGGTGATGTGGTGAATCAGTGTGTTGCTTCATTGATGTTTCACCGTGTGCAGATTTTAGTTCTAATAAGTTGGCAACATAAAAAGGCAATGGAAATCCGGTCACACTCCCTTCCTCTTTTTGTGCCACGCAGATGGAATGTATCAGCACAGGACTTGCATTATTCACCTGACAGTCTCCACTGTTCAGACGATATCTCAGAAACGCATTCGTCCCCACAGACTGATGCCGTGCATGAAGTCATACCTCTGCAGTGTGGGCCCTCGTCCCAGCCGTCGGTACAGTCCGGGGCCCCGTTGCACAGTTTGCTCATGTGGATGCACAGCTCAGTTCCTCCACACTGGTACTCATTGGGAGGACACCGCGACACAGTGCTGAGTGGGCCTGAGGAAACACAACAAACACAAGCATGGGCTGATGGACAAGATAAGGGCAAAGCGTGAAGCCGAGTTGTTGTTGTTAAAACCAGCCAAGTCTGAGCTATTTCCTGGAGCTAATTTATTACATAAATTACTGAATGTCAGATGGGATTCTACATACATCAAGTTCCATCACCTGAAAACATTACCTTGAAAGATTATTCTGGTTCTGCTATCGTTTTAGTGAAATCATTCCAAATCAAAACAACTATCTACACCTGTGCCAATTAAATAAATGAAATTAAAGGCTGCAGATGATCCTGTGTATTTGATTGAAGTAAAAAGAAAAAAAGGCCTTTCTAAAAAGGTTTAGCCGATGCTAAAGAAGTCGGTGAGTGCCTTTGTCAGCTAAAGGCAACAATATTTTTTTTCCTGTATGGCTTTCTAATAAGAACCTCTCACAGCAGGCAACCCCAGTGCATTGTCACACCAAAATGGATACCAAAACTGCACTGCGTCACCTCACCTGTGAACACACCTCCAGCTGTGCCGCTACACACACTCTGCTGCAGGCAGCTTTGTCTGGAGGCACGAAGGCAGACACGGTGCAGCACCATGTATCCATTATTTCCTGAGAATAATTTCACCCTGGGATCTTTTGTCATGTGCTTTCTCCCTTTATCTCTGCCATCCATTTTGTCTCGACTATAAACTGTTCAGTAAAGCAGAAATGCTTTAAAAATCCATCTTTATAGAGCTCTGCCCTTTCAATCTGCCCGCCGATGGCAGATTTTGTGACAGACCTGGGCACTTTGTCTGGCTGACAATATATTTGTCAGACTGAGGCAGCACAGAAACATTTCTCTGCCATCTCCCCCAGTCAGGGCACATCAGGCCATTGATTCCTTAATATCTGTGGACAGCACCACTGCTGTGGGTTTCATCACAAACCATCACACTTCCAGTGACAAGACAGAGCAAACCTGCAGTGAATGTGAAGCAAACAATATGTATATTCATAAACTTAAAACAGGAGAGATGAGGACTTTCAACTTAGTGAGGCTTATTAACTAGAATAATGTAGACAGCGTTGTCACCATCGACTCTCAGCGTGTCACATTCAACACATGAAACAGAGCAAATATTACCACTGGGAAGACGGTGGTGCAGAGTCAAGGTGTTTCTTCACAGTTAGCTGCAGACCACTTTGTGAAATAATGTGCAAGTTTATAAAGAATTTCTCCATCATTTTCTTTATCCAGTATAAAAGATTTCAGCAGATTTCTCTGTATCTTCATTTTTACTCCCTAAAAGTCTGTCTTTGAATTGGCCTCAGAATTGCAGAATCAGTCAGTGGGTGTGCAACAAATCAAATAACTAATGGCCCACATCACATCATGACTTTTGAGTCACAGATCAGATCTTTTTTTGGATCAGCAAAATCAAAAAGAGCATAAAACAGGCGCTTATAACTACTCTGTATCTTGTCACTGCAGCTCTGCTTCGAGATTTGTGGAGTTATTCCTTGCCAAAGCATTTTCAGCACTGTTTGATTATCTGTTAGCAGGATAACTGCAAAGCTACCAGGCAAACATTTTATGAAACTTAGTTGGAAAGTGGAGCATGGCCAATCAAATTTTTTGATTCAGATCCAGATCACTTTCTTGAAAGTTGCTAGATAAGGCATTGGCATCGGCATTGGCCTTGGCGGAAGAGTGTGCTCTCCAAGTGCACTTCTGCTTACTTTAAACAGCGGTAGTAAAACAGTATTTTGCATTATCATTGTTAAACTTTGCTCTTAATCCACAGTTCACATGCA
This sequence comes from Acanthochromis polyacanthus, assembly GCF_021347895.1. Classification (NCBI taxonomy): domain Eukaryota; kingdom Metazoa; phylum Chordata; class Actinopteri; family Pomacentridae; genus Acanthochromis; species Acanthochromis polyacanthus. The sequence continues at coordinate 16,326,829 of NC_067117.1, forward strand.
TGCCGAACCAGGGGTGGGGAACCGTGCGGATCACGGATCAACTATGGTCCATTACACCGCTATTGGTCGGGATCTACTTAAAACCATTCCTGTGTAATCACTACCTGCCAGCTGACCACTCATCAGGAAAATACTCTACAGAAAGCAAATGGACAGGGATTATGTGCTCAAACACACTCTGCACGCCCCCAGCTAACATCAGAGGATCTTACTGCACTGTTACGAAATATAACGAGAAGCTTCAGATACAGAGCAAAGGCCACTTATTAATTACTAAGCCAACTGTGGACTCTTGACTCTTGCCTGATAACTGATAATGAAACCATGTACATTTGCTTTGCGGTAACTCGTGTTGTAATGTCAGTAAAAACAGGAACCCCTGGACGCTGCATCATGTCTTCTTTTTATGCTACGTCTGCAGTCACATTTTTGTCAAACCAGAATGTTCTCCTCAAGAGTCTCTTCTATTTTGCAGATGTTAAAATGAAGTCATTTGTTCAAGAAAAACAGGTATGCTTGTCAGCCTCTGCTCCCATCTTTTCCCAGTGATAACTGTCTTTCCGTTCTCATCCTCATCATGGATTTACATTCATCTTTCCAGCTTGCCAACTGAACAGGCAAAACCACAAGGCAGACATCCAAAGAACCACGGCAGCAAAAGATGGCCACTGGAGAAAACTAGCAGGAACTACAAACATAACCATTATCCTGACTTGGACCAACCAAATCACTACCTTCACTACATCTGCAGCGCATACACACACAAGCATCCCAGAAGCAAAACAGCAACAATAGGCACACCAGCGCACTGGCATGTAGGCCTGGTATAGTAGTCTGTGCTAAGAGAGGACTTTAGAATTTCTGGGAAAGAAAATACGTTCATCTTGGATGAATATGAAACTAAAACTACTACTCCTCTAAGACGCTAAATTTATGCAGCTTTAACTGGATACAGAAGTGAATATACTGCTAAAATCCTTTGCAAAGCACAGAGGGCTTTTCTGCTTGACCTTATTACTGAACTCTTTTTCTTGGATGAAGTTTCCTGCCTTGTGACTCTGACCAGACTTTTATCCACTGACTAATGACTCAGAACAACCTCTGTCCAACCGGTCTATGCAGGCTCACAACTTACAGCAGTATTTCCAAACTGCTGTCACCAAATTTCAAAGCAATAATTCACAACATTAACCACAGCGATTGTTGTCACAGCATTTATTATTCATTTTAATCACAGCAGCATAATTATAGCTCTGAATCGAGTGCAGGGGCTTGTTTGTTGGATATTTATCTGTTCCAAACACGATAATTGCATTGTATGTTTGCATTCGAAATGTGGTAGGCAGTGGGATGCTTCTGTTAAAGAAATTGCTCGGCATGCCTTTCCAAGACTTATATGAGAAAATCAAGGCCGCTCCCACATCTGTGAGCTCACCGTGAATCTGAGGCCAGGATGAAATTAGCTTAGCATAAAGTGAGGAAACAGCCAAAGTCAAACTATCGGCTTAGAAGGACCACTAAAGCTCACATGTTGCATGTTTATTTATTTCACCTACAAAACTGTAAAAAAGATGATGTTTCACAGAAAGTTACTTCTGCAAATATTTCTTGGTGACCGGTTGCCTGGCAACCTTGTATAGACAGGAAAACTTGCCATCTAACTCTGAGCAAGAGGGGAAAGAAGCATATATGTCCACAATGTCAACTGTCTAAATTAAATTAGAGGAAAAATGAATGACTTGTCTGTTTCTTGTATGTTTTCATTAAGTGACAGAAAAGATTCATTGGTTTTTCTCATTTGCTTGATGCTTGAACTTTGAATCTGAACCCTCTCATAGCTCATCTTTCTCTGCATCTGTGGAAAGTCAAAGTGCTGGCTGTCCTTCCTCCTCCTCATCACTCTCTTTCCTTCTTTATCTCCTCCCATGATTTTTCCTTCAACATCTGCTGACCCATTTACTGTAAACGTATGAAAGGGAGGGTAACGTGTGGAAAATGAACACAATAAGAAGCAAAATGACAGACAAAAAGGAGAGGGGAGACCATGTGAAACACCTCATCCACAAGAAGTGGACAGAAGCCCCACAAGGCTTCATTCTTGTGTGAGCTGGCAGCAGCCTGAGGTGCCACAGTGGAAAAAGCATCGCTAATTTGAATTAAACAAGGTCTTTTGTTGAACATTCCTCCACTGTGAGCGAGCCAGGTTAGCAGGCTCGAACCTTTATTTGTTTAAGAAGCTTCTATTTGCTCTGGTCTCGTTGACAACTCCTCTGAAGGATCCACCACAGGCTGACTGGTACAGCGTCAGCTATTCTGTAGCTTAATTATGGTGCCCAAGGAAAATGATGTATCTTGGTTACTCCATCATTGACTCATACAAGCTATCCTTGTGATAGTGCCAGTGGTTGAGAACTGGGGCTGAAAATTTGACTATTCTTTTCCTACAGAGAACCAGAGGTTGTTCCAAGGTTTCCTTTTTTTCTTTTACAGTCGTCACAGAGACGTCAGCAGATACCAGGATTGATTTCACTTCTTCCATAGGTCTGTGAGATTCAAAAATTATTTCTGAGAACTACAAGCTTCCACCTTACTTTGAATCTAAAATTGCACTGAAATAAAGAGCTTCATATGGCCACCTTTTTTTAAATTTCTATATAAGGAAGCAGTGCTAACACCTGATGGATGCTTTTCTACACATGGCAGAGTCACATTTAGAGCCAAACAAAGCCTTTCTTCTCTAAGCATCTATCAAAACAAGATTGCTACATGCAGGATTTCAAACACCTTGTACGAATGGAGTCTTTAAGCCGCTACACACACACGGGTAGATCACATGCACTTTTTCAGTCCAAGCGAGTGAGGTCAGAGGGGGTGGCGGTGGTGGGATGGGGGACAAGAGAACTAAGGCCATTGTTTGGATCATACAAATCGGCTGTGGCCCCCTACAAAGCAGGCTGAGCCTCAGTGTTGTAAGCAGCATCACGTGCGAAGCCTGATGAGAACCGTGGCACTGCCACATGGAAGGAGAGTGAAGGGCAACAGCGAGAGCCACGGGGCACAGGGGCAAAGTGATGAAAGGCGAGCTGGCACTTTCAAATTACCTGCTGGTTTAGGATTAATATTTCAAGACACAGCCTTCTTAGTTTTGCATCTATTGGGAGCTCTCACAAACGTGTGTTTTTTCTTTCACAACAACATTTTTGTGGAGTTATTCATCTTGGAAACTGTCTCTCCGTGTGCGTTTCCTCTCCAGTAGTAGGGCAGAGGCCCAGCTGACTGAGAAGGAGTCAAGATCTGGATCAGGCTGTCCCAGAGCCCAAAGCTTGTTAGGCTGTGGGGATTTTCCATTCACTAGTTCATGCTTTCCCCTCCATATGCTAGTCAACACAAAGCTTATTCAACCAACAACAAACACACAAATAAATAGCAACACGCTGCCAGAGTTACCGCAAAAACATAAAAGGGACTTTATGGGAGCCAGAATGATGCCAACTGTGGAGAGCAACGAGCCTCCCCAGGTTTATTTTAAATACTGCACAAGATTCAGTAGATGGAACTATGGTAGATAAACACCTGCATATCCACATACAGGCTATTCATATATAATATTTATAGAAGAATAAATCTGCATTGGCAAGAATTACATAAGTGCAACTAATCCTGCTACTGCTCCCAGACAATAACTGTCACATATAGATAAATATTTTAGATCCATAAACTGTGTTGCACTGCCTCCTAAACACATTGTAACACTAGTTTTTTTTTCTGACCACTTGTGTCCTCACAGACCGACTGGCCCTTTCTGCGACGCTCTTGGCCCACATGACACATTCTTGGACGAAGCACCCAAATCCTGACCAAGCAGCCCCGAGGCACCCCTTGACCTCCCCCTTTCGGCCTGCCCTGCCAAAGCAACAAAAACTCAAAACAGCTAGGACACAGCAGCGAAAACAAGACGCAGCAACACCACAGCTCCACCAACACCGTAAGAGGACACGGGGGTTAACATGGGAGTTTGTGTTTTGATGTCGCTCCTCAGCGCAGGGCTGTCAGAAACATCATGGGCAGCAAAAGAGCAGACACAGCATCAGCGAGCAGCAGAATGCTGAGGGGGGAACAATAGCTGCACTTCACCATTGTTTATTTCTGACAGCTATCCTATAAACACTTCACTCTGCAGGTGAAAACAACACATTAACCTGCCAGCAGAACGGCACCTGTGGGCGCCTCACAAATACTACAATGGGACTGTTTTCAGTTACCTGCGTTTCCTTCGTCCGAGCAACCACTTCTCTGTACAACACACAAAATATACAGCATAAATGTCATTCCTTCCAATGGTCTCTGGCTCTGAACCCCAGACTGCACGCCCTCTCTGCACTCTGCACTTGATGGTTGGATCTTTGCTCTTTTGCTCAATCCTTTCCTTCCAAGATATCAACACCACGTTTTCGTTCCTTCTTGGGGGGCTTCTGGGGTGGCTGGCAGCGTGACAAGCAAAGCAGGAAGGCTAAATCTAGCTCTTGAAAGCACAACAAACTGAGCCTTCTCCAAACACACCAGCACCACTGCTCTTTGGGGCAGAGCAACCACTAAGCAAACAGTTCTATCAGCAAAGTAAATTGCAAGATTCATACTGGACAACGCTGCCCGATAAACAGACGGAGCTGCAGCTGGTTATGAAAGAGGAAAAGTAAAAGATTGCACACAAAACGCAAATCAGTGGCGAAATTTCACAAAGTTATGTCATTCGCCAGCAACCCACACACCTGCTTCCTAAGCTTTAAAAGGAGAGGGAACAAAAGTTTTAATAACACACCTCAGACAGACTCTCTGTCTGCCTCCCTCTTTCTCTTACCGAGTTGAAAGAAGAAAAACAGACCTCTTGCTTTGTGAGTAAGGTTCTTATAGAGCGACTCTCTATCTGAGATTGAGTGGATTTATAATCTCATTCATTTACTTCTTATTTCCTCACAATGGACTCAAAACTGTCAAGTTCAGTTCAAATGTTTCCTGTAAAGATCAGAGAAAAAGACACATATTATTGACCCAAGACTGACTTCATACTTAAAAGGTATTTTAAGCATTTCTTAAACCAGAACACAAAGCGGTTAGACAAAATACCCCATGAGTCCTAATGCCCTGAGCAGCAAGTCTCCAGCTCGAATCCCAGCCATTGCAGTGCTGCATGCCACTTCCTTACTTTCACCTCCTCCATCTCCTTTCTTTCTCCGCTGCCCCTATCAATAAAGGCCCCAAAAACTAATATTTAACAAAGACAAAGTAGCAGACTAACTTTAATCATCACAAATTAACCAAGCCCCTCTCCAGACAATCATTTTCATTTGTTACGTAGAGCAATAGACAATGAATTCAAAGGACAGACTACTAATTACCGCGCAGAGAAACAGCTATGCAAATGAAAGGAAATGCCCAGGGGGGGTCTGAGAGGAGGATGAGAGTAATTGTCATCATAAGAGCCAAGAAACCAGAGGAGACAACAACCGCTGACGGAGACAAGCTGTGTGTTCAATAATGCACTCTCGCATACAGGATCCAGGCATTTATTACTGCCACTAATCAGACACAGGTGCTTTAATGCAACAGTGAGAAGCCACGAGGCAGAGCCAGGTGCACAGCATCTGTGAGTCTATGTCTTCGAGACAATCCCCCAACTGATCACATTGTTATTATTCATGTGCTCCTTTCTACTCATGCATCAAAACCCTGCTGTATCATTTTCTTTTTTGTCCCTGGCTTGTTCCAGCCTTCCCCTAAGGGTGCCTCTGGCCTGCCCCGCCCCCTTCTGTGGAGAGCCCTGCTGAGATTACATAATGGTCTTTTTAAAATTTAAACCCCTGACACGCTTTTCTTGGCTGAACACAGTCTGGGGCTCTCTTGTCCTGCTTCAGGGGCCAGCTTTGCCCTCTCTACTGCCCCGGCCTCAACTCCTCATCTAAAAATGTCCAACTGGTAGCCACACCACACCCTTAAATAGAGCACATATATACAGAATATACATTCCAAAGATGTGGAGACAAAGCTACACGACTCCGTTGTGCACAAAGACGCGAGCACCACGGTGCAGAAAAATGGCAGCGAGTGCTCCAGACTCATAAGTTAAAATCTGCAACAGAAGGCAGTTTGTTTGTCAAAACTCTGAGGAGCGCTACAAGGATGAGTCTCCACAGACAACAGTGAAAGATGGTGGAGGTTCTTTCCTGTTTGGGCTGCATTTAAGTGAATGGGGATTTGAATTGGAATTAGCGGTTTCAACAATGCTGAGACATACAAGCAGATTCTCATCAGGGAGGCATCTGATGGGTCCCACAATCATTCTACAGAATTAGGCCAAATTACAGCAGTCACAAAGAACAGTCTACAACAACTAGAAGAACAAGGAGCCCTGCAGCAGGTGGTGTGTCCCCACAGAGCCCTCATCTCAAAGCAATGGAGTCACTCTATAATTACATGAAGAAAACGAGACAGCGTTAACTCCAGAAAGTTTGTACAAGTGTAACTGGTTGCACAGTTTTAAGGCAAAGGAAGATCACACCAAATAATGATATGCTTTAGGTTTTCCTCTATTTACCACGCTTTTTTCCACACGGTACTGTGACTGAACATAAGTTTTATGTAGTTGTTTTACATATCATGTCTATGCAACATGTTGTTTCTGCACAGGCTGCATCTGTAGTAACTCATTGTGGGATTGTCTTTTGTGACACATAAATGTGGCACTGTTGAAAATACAGAAAGATGACTGCTTTATTTTCTCTACAGCCTAGTTGGATTCGTAGAATGGATACAATTTTTGAATACGTGGGAAAAAATTACACATATATCTCAAAAATTAAGCCTTGTGCACTTGTAAACATCAATCACATGGACAAATGAACCTATGGAGAAAAAAAATGCAAGAAGAGAATTATTATCGACTCTGCCTTTCCCCTCAGCCTGATAAAGTCCTTCAGTATTTTTCTCCATATTTTATTTTATTTTTAGAGTCTGCTTGAAACTTAACAATCTCAGTTTAGTCCAAGTGCTTCCAATTGCAGTATGCAGCTGTTTTTGAAGAAAAAGCTGCGATAAATCAACTGGACTTCAACCGTCAAGGAGAAAAAACCAACAGTAGACACTTAGCAGCTAAAGAGCCAGATATTTCCCTCAGGAGTTGATGGAGATCAACACAAATTGTAAAAGGGAGTGAGTATTAGCATTATATTTGCTGTTTGGCGAGAAACAGAACTCCGAATCAGTGCTAATGTTGGTCTCTGCTGAACGTGTAACTGCTGGCTAACACACTAGCCATGCCAGCGCTATAAGAGACATCAGTGCCATGTTTGTATAGTTTTCGTAGGTTTGAGGTTTTTGAACGTATTAAAGTGTTCTGGTCAAATTTATGAATTTGTACAACAAATAAAAGTTAATCTTCATGGCATCACTAAGATAGCTGTAGTATTACTAATAGATCCAAGTTGTAAAACAAAAAGTACAAGCACATGGTGATAATATCACACCTGGTTCGCAACATAGTGCAAAACCACTCACTGGGGTGAACTGATGGCCGAGCAGATAGGATGTATACAACGTGAGTACATATGCTCAGATCAAATCTCAGTCGGGTGCTATTTGCATGTCATTTCCCTGTTCTCTCTCCCAGTTACGCCCAAAGTATATGGTATTTCTGTGTAATTACAGGCACATTATCTTCCTTAGAAGTCAGAATGTTGTTGCTTATTGTCTAAATGAAACAGGAAAAAAGTGTGAAAGCAGCAGAGAAGGGAGGGAACGCTGTGAACGCATTCAGTCACACCTGCAGCAGGTTCTAGTCGGAACACGATGCTGCAACAGACTCTTTCATGTTGAGCGACGGTTATTATGTTGATGGCAATCTGGGCTGGGTGGTGCTTTCTTTTAGGAGACAGTAGCGGGATCAAAACAGATCACATCCTCTATATCTTCACAGAATAACTGCTGTCTTAGGGTCAACTTTCTGCTAAATTACTCTCTTGATTATATATATACCTACACTAAACAATAAAGCCCATTATGTGTGCATAAGTAATACAGTATAACTGCTCTGGATGCAACTTCTTAGAAATGAAGGCTAAAACTCACCAGATCTGACTTATTTTCCATGCAGTCTTTCATTTCTTCTCCTAGGAGTCAGTGAGACACGCATTATATCATTAAAGATGATGTTTTCCACTCTGAACGTTGCTGTTACAAAAGTGTTTCATCTCCTAAAAAGCTAATTGCACCCTAGATGGGAAGTGTCAGTAAAACAGCCTTCATTACAGAGCAGGGGCAGGAGGGGGGGCATCATTTCAGCGTAACACGCTTCCTGTGTTTCTGGGACATGAGCCTACACCCCACACAAATACTCTTCACAATTATCTTCATTACGTGGCTTTCAATTGTCCATTGATTAGAAATGCAGATCAAAGTTCTATATAAAGGTCATATGCCCAGACGAGCATTTTGTTTTTGTTTTACTCTTTCAGTATCCCTCTATGCCAGTCTGACCCAGCACCCCGGGGTACAAAGAACAGCATTGTGGGGGTTACACAGCGGGGCAAAGCAGCTGCACTGGACAGTGGCTGACTTCACTGGCAATAGCCAACACCCCAACAAAGGCCACTGTGAAGCTCCATCCACGAGTGAATAAATAAACCACCTCATGCATCTTTCAACCAGAAGCATCTGCAAAAGCCGCTTTACAAAGAGCACCTTTATCACAACAATAAAACTACATGGTACAGTTGGGAACATATGTCTGTATCATTTTTCTAATAGGACAAGATGGTGTTTCAGATTTTACTCTTGTCACGTCTTCAGCAGGGAAATGTGGATTTGGACAACAGATATTTCTAGTTGGCTGCTATTAGTTTTCCATTTAACCTCTAGACTGTTTCTGATACGTTGACCAGCAGAAATGCAAATAAACCATTTTTAAGTGAGTTGATTTATTGAGCACTGCAACGTCAGCTCCCAAAATGAGTTCTGCAAAGCATCAGTTCTGACTTTCCTCCCAATAGTATTTTGTTTAATTGGATAGTTTGAAAATACAGAACCAAAAAAAAACATGAAGAAAGACAGACAATTTATGGAAATGGTTATGGTGATTGTAAAGTAATGTTTGTTACCACAATGTCTGAACATACCTGAACAATAAGAGTGGTGCTTTATTATGAAGTTATCCATAAATCCCATAAAAAGCCTCAGTACATTTCCTAAAACTTTGACTTGCCAACTTATCTAAAGCTTTCAGCCCTGACGCTATTGTGCCCTTTTTAAATATAGGTCACAGTTACATACTTACATTTTTGAATAATTTCTTTAACCCTCCAAACTGCAAATGCCTCCAGTTCGTTTTAAAAGACTGTTATCTTTTCTTTTTTTTTAAATAAAAAAAGCTAACAGCCCTAACTAGTCAGGTGTTCTGTTAGTAAATTCACCCAAATCAAAGTCCAAACTGTTATATTTATTTAAAATAACTTTATTCTATATCTACCAATTAAAACTTTGCCTAAAACAAAACTGTTTGCACAAACAGGATTCTGTGCAAAGTCTAAAATTCTGCAGTCCTTCATGCAACTGTGAAGCCATTAGTGGCTCAGTTGTCACCAACAGTCACCATCAGTTCAGCTGAACTGCAGAGCAGCTAATAGACAAATATGGAAAACAAATTTAAAAAACTGAGTAGTAAAATATCTGTGGTATGCAGTGTCACATTTTTTCCAGTACTACAAACCTGTGGGCACTTGGAAAAATAATCAATTTTAAATCGCTAATCAAAAAATTCATCTTTCCTACCTTTCTTTTCTATGATTTGTATCATACGGCACAGACGACATTCCTGAGTTTCTTTCACTTCTGTCCATTTGCTGTGCAAGGCTTTATATTGCCGTGAAAAATGAGACCTCTGAGTAAAAATGTGACAGGAGAAAAAAAACGGCTTCACCTCTAAAACACCTAAAACACTGAATCAGTAGCATCTTTTTGTAACTATTCACAGGATGTTGATTATAATGAAAAAAACATGACACTTAGTGCAACAATGTGACTCGATATGTTTGTTTGTGCCTCAGAGGAATGAACCATAGCCGGGTTCAGCAGGATTTACTAGTTGCATCAATTCATTTGCTGGCTTTAGTCTTTTTGTGAGATATGATGAGAGAAGTGGAAGTACAGAGTATCACCAGAACTCTCTTTTCATTTTATTGAAGCACAAAAGCAAACCACAATTCCTCTGACAGCCTGTTCAACCTTCTGTACTTGGTCACATTCTAAAGAGAAAACTGTTTACTTCAACTTCTCTGCAACAGTCTGAACAATCCTAACTTAGACAGAAACCTCTTCATTCGAAGAAAGCTAAGATAAGGATTGGCAAATTCTTCTGTCTCTCTGGCTCACTTCAGACTGTGAAAGTCAGGTCTCTGCAGTACACACTGTGGTTTTGGAGAGTTTGGGAGCAAGCATGAGACAGGGGATGGAGTCTTTTCTGTCCCAGATAGAGACGCAGAAGGAGGCAGGCCCAGAGATGAGAAAAGGGGGGAGGCAGGTTGTGAAAAACAGCAGGTTTCTCCATTGCTCTGGGCGAGTCTCTAATGACTTCCAGACTTACTCTCATACAGTCTCATGTGTCTAGACTGCAGCTCCGGCTCTGTATCTGAGCTTCCCAGTCGCCCACTCCCCCAGTTCAGCCCCTCCAAAAACACACACACAAACTGTTCCCCCACCCACCCACAGCCCTCTGTCCTCTCAGAGAACTACAGACGTTTTCGTCTCAGAGGCGGACCGAAAAGACACTGCCGCTTTCATCCCCTCCCCAGGGGATTCGGTCTCAAAGCATCTCCACTCTAATGAAGACTTTGAAACGACGGCTGTCTTTTTTTTTTTTTTTTTTTTGCACTTTCTATTTGGTTTTGTGTCATGACTGCATCCTCTGTGGCTCTGAATGCAACAGGAAATCACATCTACACGGGAAAGACAAACTTTGCAAATCTCCTAATTGGGCATGACAGAACTGTTTAAGGGCAGAATGACTTCTCTCATTTGCTGATAGAACATCCCATTGTTTTCTCCAGGCTGGCTGTGGTTAGCCAAATAAATCTAACGGTCCATCAATCTCAGCCTGCTAGCCGACAACTGCTTTAAAAATGTGTTTGAAGGCTTCAAACGCTGCAGTAGCGTATTAACATAGCCTTGATATGGGGGGAAAAAAGGGATTTTACAATCTAGCACTGCAGGTTTCAGATAAATTGCTGAGGCAGTTTCACACTTGGAGATTGCACCTGTTGATTATGTGCAAACAGGAATTCACACGCTGCCCGAAGAGCATATTCTGTTATATAAAGGCATGTTATATAAAGCAAGGATGCGTTTGTATTTTTTGTCATGAATAAAATCAAAGGTTTTGCATGACACTGCATTTGATAATGACTTCATATATCAAAGGAAATAAACAGGGAGAGCTTTTATTCCACAGATTTCAGACATGCAAGGAGGAAAAATTCAGTTAAAGCAGGCACAGTGGCATTTTTGGATTATCTACTGTATGGTATGAAAAAGAAGCTTCTTAAACTCACTGGACTGGTGGTGCTTTAAATTATGATACACACATATCGATCCACATATGCTGTAAAAGGACTCCAATTATCTGCCTCTAAATGGATATCTGTCAGATATAGCTCATTCTGCTGTGTCAATCAGATGCAGCGAGGTCATAACAAGCGTTATTTGGACACAATATACTGGACTGGTTAAACTCAGGACTTACAGACGTCGGGCTCTTCGTCGGAGCCGTCTGGGCAGTCCTTCTCCCGATCGCAGCGCCAGCCCTTAGAGATGCACGTCACCCCGTCTTTACACACAAACTGCTTTGGGCTGCAGCTCCTCGGGGCTGAAAGGAGACAAAGCAAAACAAAGTGGGAATGAAAAGATTTCGGAGAAAAAGCAGCTCCTTTTGTGTCAGTGATCTTTATTCCTGAGGTCTCATTAGCAAGCAGTGTCTGTTGTGTTCAGAGTCAATAGTGGCCCTCACTGGCCCTAATTAGGTTCTGGAAAGTTGCTACTTTGATGGAGTGGATAGAGAACGGACACACACACACACTAAAAGAAAACACACACACTCATGCAGGCCTGGAAAAGCTTCGCATATAATCTTGCTGCACCTAAATATCCAGGTCAGCGTTCCCAGGCCAATGGCAGCGATGCAGCTCGTCTGGAGGATATCAAAGAACATACTGTTCAGTGAATTGCCCCCTATCATCCATTTCCTTTTCGATCCAATCTTCCAAAGTAAGTAAAAAAAAATGTCTATTCCAGCCAAAGCCAAACAGAGAAGCAGATTCAAACTCACACCAACACATACATATACACGCAGAAGCAACAAAGCCGAGTCACACAGGGGGCATTCAGGGGAAGCTCTGGAGCCAAACGTGATGCAACAACTTACTGCTGAGCGATACCTTGCCTTCCTAAACACTGGTGTCAGGACAAAAAAACTGAAAGACTGCCTAGCACAATTTCAGTAAAGCTAAAACAAGCACTGAACTTGAAAAACATGTAAGGAAAATAAAGGGAAAACATATTGATGGCAGGTCCCAAGATTCCCATGCTGAGTTGGAAAATGTAACCACTAACCTAAGCCTTGCAACCGTGTTTCATTCAGCAGGTATTCGGATGTCACTGAAACGTAAAGAAAAGCAAGAATTATTAGATACTTTGACATGTAACACTATTTAAATGGCCCCAGTGTTTTTAAGGAGCCATTTATTTTCATGCTCTTCATCTTGTTTTGCATGCAACATTCTGAAATGTCTACAGATTAGCTTGCTGTGATCTCTTGTGCAGCTATGTTGAATTTTTCAATGAGTTAATAGCAAAAAAAACATTTGTTACTTGTACAATTGGTCACGCTTCATTAGCAAGAGTCACACTGCTTTACACATACATATGCTCACACTACATAAACGAGGTGAGGCTGTTAAATAATTACACTGGGCTTATGTAACCGCAGCATGGATGCATGAACCACATGATGTACACTGACAAATGAGCAGGCATAAATAACCCCTAACAGTTTCAAACTGCTCAAATCAAATTAATGTGAATTACAATGTTTGGCTCATTTCTCCACAATGATATATAATCTTTACAGGACACAACCCAAGTGCTTTCAAAAAACCAACTTGATAGAAAAATGATGATTTCTTGTGGTGTAGCACACAGCAGCCTACAGTTAGGTGGAATTTACCACAGTCTACAGCCCTGATGACCAAGCACAGCTACATTTCATAAGACGCCTCTTCACAAGGTTCAAACACTCCGGTTGGTGCGTACACGTCAGTTTACTGCAGGTAGTGAGCAACCTAAGACAGATTTGGTGATACCAGAAGGCAGAAGTATTGGGATTGTCGGTTTCTCTGTTTAAAATTTGTAAGAATGTCACCTTACTATGTCAAATGCTATGAGATGGCGTTAAATAAAATTGAATTGAACTGAAATTAATACAAGTTTCCTCTATTGGCTGGCAGTTCCACCTCAATGCTAAGTCAACATATCCCCAGACAAAGACTAAACTGACTTTAACCCAGTATCCTATTTCAATAACAGTATTTCAAATTGCGTCTTTCTAGTATTCTGGACTTGTGTTAAAGCAGTCCAATATCTACTAAAACCTTACTGTGCAACATTAACTATTACAAAGGCACATTAACTCCTGGGCAAGTTATTGAAGAATTGTCATCAAGGAAAAATAGCTTTTATTAACTGGACTGTAAAGGTGCACAGTAACCAACAAAGACATTGACATAACAACAGATTTTTGTTAATGAGATCAAACAGTATGCTGCACTGTGGCTGTTCTTTGGCACGCTTAATAGCTTAATACAAGAGCTAATTTATCGTAAAGTGCTGTTTGTTGAGTGACACTATTGTTCCAAATTTGTTTATTCATGAAAATTCACAATACATTTTACCGTTTGACATTTAGATGAGAGGAAGAGGCAATCCCAGAGTGTAATTGGAATTTAGTCATAGATAGCTCAGTGTTGTGGATATTCATCCCCAGTCCGAGACTGAATTGATGTTTTTGTATCATCTGAGCTCATGTTTCTGTCTGCGCCTCATGTAAGGCAAAAAGGATTTCATTAACACACTCCCTCCTCATTTCTTCCTGTCATCACAGTCATTATGTTGAATAAGAAGTGGTCTGAGGTTATTCTTCCAACATCTTTGACAACTTTGCCTCAGTGATTCAGTCCACCCACCTCAGCCCTCCAGAACAACGAATGATTTACATGTTTTGTGTTACTTTGTGTGTTACGTGTTGCCTACAGGCGAGTGTTAACATCTCCATTGTATAAACAAGGATTTTTCACTTGGGGCCAGAGCAGAAGGCCACGACTGGAAATGGGGATGTTACCAGAGGCTTAACTTCAGGGGGAAGCCGGTGACAGAATAGGGGTGGATGATGGGATGAAGCAGGATAAACAGGATGACTGTATTTACATGTAACGCTAGCCTCAAACTCCAGCAGTGAAAGGAATCTTGAAATGGGGCTCAACCTAAATACCATGAATTTAACCCGACATATTACTGCGCACATTAACACACTCCCCTCTCATCCTCCTCCTGCGTAGCGTGTGTGTGTGCTTGTAGATGTGTGTAGAGGGGCATCTTTTTCTCTCTCAGAAGTCACAAGGTGTTGAATTATTCATGAAATGCAACCGGGCTTGTGTTAAAGCGTTTCCTCTTTGCTCCTCGTCGCTCTTCTCTGGTGTGTGTGAGCATGTTTATTTGTCTGTTTGTTTTGAGGTATCGACACCAGTCGTAGCAGGCAGCTAGTTGTGTCTGCCCGTTGTCTATTGTGGATTTAGATGCTGACTCCCTCCGACGCTCCGCTTCGAATAAGGGCTGGGGGAGGAGTTAGCGCCCACCTCAGATTCAGCCACAAGCTGCTGCTGACAGAAACATATCAGGGATGCAGGGGAAGTAGGTCAGGAGGTTAGCTAGCTGGAGGTGAAGCCACGCGGGGATAGGTAGAGGGAAGAAAAGGGAGTGCTGACAAAGGCCATGCTCAGAGCTGCCATTAAAGTCAGTCTCAGGTCAATCAATCAATTCTGCGCTTCTAAAAATACACAATGAAAAGTCTTTGTGGCCTTTTTTTCTCTCCCCACACGCCATTTTTCATTCTAAGTGGGTGACCATGAAAAAAAAGGAATGATATTTTACGACGGTTTCTTTGTTAATCACATCTACAGTCAACACAGATCAAAGAAGTACAACTGATGAATGAGAAAAAAGAAAATATGAAATAAAAAAAACGTAAGAAATCAATACATACAGAGTTGCTTGCCAACTGTCTCCTTCTGAAGATACGCTGATGGATGCTGATTTTGTTTTAGGTTGGTTACTGCAGAAGTAATATGCAGGTTTATTTGCATATCTGAAGAGGAAACACAACGTGATCTCTGGAGACAGATGTACAGCCATTTTAATGTTAGTTATGAGTGTAATCAAAGGGTGACACAAGGTCACAATGTATTATATCTAGGTCTAAAGAGAATCTTCAGTATCATATATCCTTGGCAAAGCAGAAAAGGAAGGTAAACAGATGGGTATGACACTGGAAATGAGCAAATTTAGACAGACTGCAGCAGAGAGAGCAAAGGCAGCAGTGGGTAGTGAACTCCAGCTCGGAGGGGGCAGAGCTCTCACAGCTGGGGACTGGCCTGAAGATCTGAGAGCAGACTGAGCTGGGCTGGGACATTGAGATGGGATGGAGGAATGTCACACATGCTATCAATGAGCTGCCTGTGTGTTTACCAAAGTGGAGGCTGCATGAAAATGCTTTGGGTCTTCGCCATTTGGGGCCGGATCACAAAATCCACTGCCCTCTGCCCCCGCCACCGTCTGCTAGTCCTCCAAGATGAGCCCAGTCTGGTCAGGAGGAAGAGTCCTCTCCTAAGGCAAACACAAGCCTCGCCCCCAGCCACAGCACCATTTCCTCCGACACCCACAGCTGGGCTATAAATAAGTTGGAGGCCTGCCCTCTGAGATCAACCAGGGCACTACAAAGCTCCAGCAGACACTGAGACTACTGCCTCATCACACACCACTCAACAGCAGTTGAGGGGAAGGCAAGCCTAAAGTACTGTTGACAGTGGTGCTGAAGGGGAGTTTGAGCAGTTTGGTCTTTAAAAGTAAGGTATCATGCAGGAGGCCTTTCTGCACCCAGACAGCCATGATTCAAGTGTCCATGAGCGGTACATCTTGTACCAGCTCCAGGGCAGCGGATCTGAAACTTCTTCAGTGCTTTGACCTTCCAGTGGAATAGAAAAAGAATTTCCCAGTAAACAGTAAACCTGCAGGAAGGTTTCTACCAGCTCTGCCAGGCCTATGGCTCAATGAGGCTACTAAACATCTGCCTGCTTGAGCAAGCTAACATGCTGATGCTAAGTAGGCATGTACACCATTTTCAGCATCTTAGTGTGTTAGCATGCTAATATTTACTGAAAAACACTAAACAGCAATAGCACAGCTGCGGCTGATAGGAGTGTCACGGTGATCAAGAGTTCAACCCGATGAGGGTAGAAATGTGTGTAGCAATCATCTCAGCAGTTGTTGTTCGCTCAAAGCAACAAATATCATCCTGGTGGTGACCCCAATGGAAAAGTTAAAAAAAAACACCCACAACATCTAATTAGATGTCAGTCCAGTCAAGATATTTCAGTGTGCACCAGTGTGGTGAAGTGACTGACTCTCCAACACCTCCACGCCTACAGCCATGACACTAGTTCAGCTAAAAACCTTGTTAAAAAGTCCTTAGGGATTCCGTACTAATTGACTGGAACTTGTTCATCCATCCATCTATCTATTATCCCTACTTTTCTTTGACTTTTGGTGAAGGCAGTTTACAACCTGAACAGGTCACCAGTCCATCACAGGGCCACATAGAAAGACAGACAACCAAGCACAATCGGACAATTAGAATCACAGATTAACCTCAGCATGTCTTTAGACTCTGGGAGGAAGTCAGAGCACCCGGTGAGAACCTTGGCATGCCCAGGGAGAACATCCAATTCCACACAGAAAGTGTTGGGGTTAGCAAACCAGGGACCATCTAGCTGTGAGGCCACAGTGTTCCACCTGACTTTGCTCAGTTCATGAAAAAGATTTGACCAGTCTCAGTTCAAAGGAAGCCTCTTGGGTGAGAAGTGAAACATCCTCGACAACCCAAAAGGGAAGTCCATTTACCTTCTACTGAGGCACCCTGATCTGGATGACTGAGAATCTCCACAGACTCACTACATACAGTTTTTCATGGACACATATGATTATTTGAAAGATATCTGTTGTACAAGTCTTATCTCATAACCTGGGAATCTACCTGGCTGTGTGAAGTAACACAGTTGGGTTTTTCCCCTGACTTTGGTAAACTTGTGTCAGTCACGCACATACTTTGCAAATGTCAAAGAAGAAACACAACATAGCCATTTGCACGGGCATAAAGTTAGTGGATTTACATGCCAGCAGCTGCTTCCCCTTACTACATGCAAACAAACCAAACTTCCTCAGGCCGCAGGTGCTCTGATCGGAGGAGGTGATTCTTCCTCGCTGCAGAGGCTTCGTTACTGGTACTGATTCATCCAAAACGACTGAGTATAATAGAGCTGGCAGGCAGCAGAGAAGCACCAGGTGGGTGTGTTGGCTGAAGTAACTGCATAGTGTAGTTATTTAAAACACTTACTGGGAGTGTTGAAATGTCTAATGGGAAAAAATACGTGGTTTAGTCTACTGAAGATAGTGTGTACTGGCACAAATAAAACAGTTTCTCTAGGGAGAAGATGGGGCTGTTCTCCCAGATACATTTGGCTTGTAGACCTGATAAAGCTCCATTATGTTTTCAAATATTTAACAGGGGGAGGTTTGTATAGGGGGAAGATAAACAGGCTGAATTGTATGTCATCAATCTCAACACTGACGCCCAAGTGGCAAAAACTTGACTTGCACTTTATCTTTACAAAGAGCCACAGACTGTGAAACTGCAAAACACAGATAGTTTTACACTGACTCACAGCTAAATATCTTAACAGAATGCAGCAGAACAAACCATCAGAAACGCTGCAGGGGATTGATGATAAACAACTTAGACAACACAACACATTTCTCAGAAAATGTCAAGTGAGAAATGCGCTTTTTAACATTATTTTCTCCGAAACTCCAGGACCTTCACAGACATTGCAATGACGGACTTTCCTTTTAGAATTTCGATGACACAATGCCAATTTGGGCCCGTAATGAGACAGTAAACAGCCACAAGGAGCAAAATGGAAATCATAGAAGTTAAGCTGAGGTGGAGAAGAAAGAGAGAAAGACGGGGGTTTATTTTGTTGACCTCTGGGATGACCTGAGGGGGCTCTGCTAAACACCGAAAATGAGGAAAGAGTGTATTGGCCATGTTTGGCTGCAGCCTGCCACCTCTTCATCCACCTCCACAGCTGAGGCATGAACGCTTCGGGATTTTGTAATGGAAGAGAGTGAGACGAAGTAAGAGGGAGGGAAAAAAGTTTTCCAATTTGTCATGTTACAAAACAGAGAGAGAGAGAGAGAGAGAGAGAAAGAGAGAGAGAGGCCCCGGCCTTGCCTCTTAAATAAAACTTTCTGGCAGGGTTTGGAGGAGCTGTGAGAGTCTAGTCAGTGATGACCAACTAGTTACAGAAGAGAACAAAACATCGGACTGTAATTAAATACAGACTAGTGCCAAAAATAGAGCACAAAGAATGTTCATGGGTTGAAAGCTCCTATATTATATTAGTATTTCTGATGAATGATAACACAAGTTAAAGTTTCAGGATTCTTCTGAATGTTTTTTTTTTAGGTGTGCTTCTATGATTGTTTGTAAGTCTATGAAAGCACACGTTACGCATGCACTTATGACCGAGGAGAATTAACACCAGGAATGTGCCCATGCACTGACGATAGCTGCCAAGTAAAATGGGGCTTCGTCATGCAAGACAATACAGTCCTGCCTGCGAATGTTTGGTTTTCACAGGTCAGATCTCAGAAAAAAAAAAACTCAAGTCAATTTAAACAAGCTTTAGTAGCATTGTGAGGCAGAACCTATTAGGTGAAGCAAAGTAATCAAATGTGAACTTAATTAAGAGCTATTTGGATGTCTGGCTGAGATTTCACCACATCTCAACTCCAGAGTGGTAATCAGCCATGACTGCTATTTGTACTGGACTCAGTGTTTGGGCTCAGGGGGAGCTGGCCTCGACCTCCTTCACTTCCACATAAGGATTAAACTGAATTCAGCAGCAGAGTGGGGACGATGTAAAAAAAACCACAAGGTGTGAGCCGCCATTGTCAACTTAGTCATTTTAGACAAATCCCTCTACTGTACCACCACTAGAGCGCACGTTGTATGTTGCAGCAGAGGGAGAAAAATTGACAATTAAGCCTACTTAGTATGCTGCCGAGGGAAACATATTAAAGAAGATTATGAGAAATTCTTTAGTGCCTTTTCATAAGACCAGTACAAATTTCAAATCTCAGTGTGACGCATGAGCTCCCTGTAACAAGACTAGATTCTCCAGAAAGTTCTTTCATATCCACTATCCACACTCTGAAGCAACCTTGGAGAGTAACGACAACTATATCTTTTGTAAGAATGGGTCCTTGCCATGATTCTGTAGTAATGAAACCTTGAACAAGACATTTGACAACAACAAGCAAACCTTGATAACTGAGACTGCTTGTAGTGCTTTAAAGTTTTCTGCTGTTTCAAAAAAAGTCTACATCATAATCCAGATCATTTTCTATGAAGTAATATTAAGACATTTCTGGAAACAGATCTTGGCGGAGACGGCCCGAATATTCGGATCCATTCGTCTGGTTTCCCGGACGCAAATATCCGGATACCGCCGTAGCGAACGCATATTCGGATATTCGGGATATTCGGGTCCAGCCCTAATGCTGATGAGGACTACTTTGGGAGTCAAGACATGATGTTTTGTGCAAAGGGATAGCGAATCCTGTGACCCAAGTGCCATCATATGTCATCAGTTGTTAGCTTAGCTTAGCATAAAGACTGGAGGGAAATTAAAAGCCCGTAGAAACGTACAAACTCTCTGCCAGCACTTCCGTTTAAAAGTGAGCTTTAGGAGTCCTAAAAGGGGTTTTGTTACTGTTTGATGGTGCCAGGTTTACTATTATGCTAAATGTGAGCGGTATCAATCTTCTCATGTGTAATCAGTTTACCCAGAATATCGAACTATTCCTGAAGAAATTTCTGTGATCGACATAGTCATTCCAGTAAACTCACACATTCCTCACAAAATATTTCATAGAAATACAGGAAGTTGTTCAGGTGCATTTTTCGAAACATATTTCATTCGGTGTGTGTCGGCTAATAATAGTGGAGCAAACAGCCTCCCGTTCTCCTCCAAGAAGCCCACAATGCACATAATCAGAGACTGCACTGTGCCTACACACAGACATTTGAGTGTGGCAAATCTTCAACACCAAATGTGAAGCTCAACTGCCTGGAAATACAATAATCAGAATTACTTTCACATATTGATGTTGGTCAAGTATTTATCCATAAACATCTCAGATCTGCACTGTGTGTTTGCTTAGGCTGAAGGCAGAAACAACAACTGTGCGTCCACTAAAGGTCATGTGAGGAGATTTCTGCCACAGAGTGAAGGGCCAATGCCTGCCTTGGGGATTAGTGTTACAATTAGGCTTATGTTGAGGTGAAGGTTGGGTACTTTGTGTTTAGGATTAGAAGTTTGGAAATTAATCTAAATCACGGTTGCATGAATAGTGACCCTGGTGCTGATGGTGACTGAGCACGTGGGCAGATGTATTGTTTGAATGAATGAGGAGTCGGGAAACGTTCACCAGGATGGAGCTGTGAGGACTCCAACTGCAGATGTCCAATTGTAAAGTCCAGATGCCTACTGCACTTTATCAGGAAGCACTGTGCAGAAGAATGAGGTTTGTTTGTTTAGTTCAGGGAACAAATTCACAATAGGTGTCTGTCACACATTTGTCCTTGGAAAAAAATGCACGTCAGTGAAAAAATATCCTCTGCGGAGGTCTTAATGGATGTGAAAGACTGTGTTTGTTTGTGGTCTGATGGTGGAAATAGATTTTAGCTAAAGAAGATGGAAAACTACAAAAAAAAAAAAAAAAGACAATTTTTCCTGCAGCTGGAAATGACACTCAACAATGTTTGCAAGGGACAAATAACAGAATTTATCTTGTGCATTCACAAAGTCAATACACTCATGGAAATAAATTCTATATTGCAGAAACAATATATGGTATGGCCTCCATCGTTTATTACATGACCTTCATAACAACCTGCAAATCGATCAGGGTCACAACTTGATCCATGAATCATAAATGTAAGTGATCCTTTCAGACTGACTCTGAAGAGGAAGTAAAATCCATGTTTGTTGTTGGCGTGAAAGGGTCAGCTGAAGCCATCCGACCTGACCCTGACAGGATCAGCATGAAAGCCTGAACATGGGCTTCTATCATTTTAGTGTTACTTTAGCTATAAAATGAACAATACAAGTGTACAATTTGCTGACCATCTGAAATAAAAACAACATTGCATATTCCTCTAAACTGGCAGCGGTGCCAGCATTTGATGATGAGAATTAGAATCGCTCTGAATAGTAAAAAAAAAAAAAGCAAGCTGAATGAGTGCTCGGTGTCTTGCGTCATGAGGTTTCCAGTTTCCATGTCAAAGTTTAAGACAACTTTCTATCTTGCACAATCACTAACAAATTTAGAACTTTCATCTGCTGAATTACCAAGACAGTTTGATCTCTTACATCGATCACTCCCACACACACACCACACTGGCTGCTGCCTGAGAACTACTATAGACTTTAATGTACTGGGCAACACAAGGCTCCTCAGTGTGTTAGACTTCAGATTTGAAGCTGTTATGAATACTTTTATTTTAACCACAGACCACACTGATTGTGAAGAATCAATTGGAATTATTGTATTTCGGTTCAGTTTTAGTATTTCAGCCTGATTTAGTTCACTCTTATTGCCTTTAGCGCGTTGTTATCTAAACCTAAATACCTCCTGTCTGCTACCTGCTCAGCACCACAGCACCAAGCTACAGATAAACAAAGTTAGACAATCTATTATATTATTTCTCTCAGGAGTTAGTGAACAGCAAAACAGAGCTGCAAAAAAAGACAGTGAAAGACAGCACCAAATAAATGCATATGTGTATATGTCAGGGTAGAGACTGCGATTTGGTAGAGTTGGAGTTTCTACCAGTAGAGACTGCGATTGGAGTCTCTACCAGTAGAGACTGCGATCGCAATCTCTACCAGTAGAAACTCCAATCCTACCAGTAGAGATTTGTCAGGGCTAAGGTTAGACTTTTAAGGTTAGGGTCAGGGGTCAGGGCAGGGGTCAGATTTAAAGGTCAGGGTTAGTTAAGGTTAGGGTCAGGGGTCAGGGCAGGGGTCAGATTTAAAGTTCCATCTCTACTGGTAGGATTGGAGTTTCTACTGGTAGAGATTACAATCGCAAACTCTACTGGTAGAAACTCCAATCGCAATCTCTACTGGTAGAAACTCCAACTCTACCAAATCGCAGTCTCTACCCTGACATATATATATATTTTGAAAAAAGAAAAACGCCTTTAGCACTCAATCCCTGGCTTCATCATGTGCACCATCAAACCCAATTATAAATGTTTGCAGGTGGGAAGAAGCAAACACTGCAGCTCATTTTCCATCTGACACTGGGGTGACTGTGGATCGAGTGGTGGAACCGGTTGTCCACTAATTGCACGCTCGGTGGTTCGATCTCCGTCCCCTCCTGCCCATATGCCAAAGCATCCTTGGGCAAAATGCTGTACCTGACGTTGCTCCCGATGCCAGACGAGCATCTTGCATGGCAGCTGCACTGTCACTGGAGTGTGACTGTGTGTGTGCATAGATGAGAAACACCAAAGTGCCTTGAGCACCGCTACGGTATAAGCACTATATAAGTGCAGGCCATTTACATTTAGTCCTGCACACTACATTAGGCAAACTATAGAGCTGTCTGCAAGTCATCACTTGTGCCCCAAAATCCTGCTTTCTTACTTGTCTGCTCTTTTCTTTCCCATTGCAACTCTCATTAGAAAGTCTTAATACAACTCTGTGTTTTCAAATGGCTTGTTTTTGATCTCCACGATGTAAAAAAAAAAAAAAAAAGTGGACCCTTTCTACATCCAACACAATTCCATAATATTTATTGAGTAATATTAAAATTTTGGTAACTATGCAAGAAGAATTTTGTCCAAGAGAGTAAATAACTAGTGTACCTCACAGACTTTCCAGCCAACACATTTGGTCTGCGCAACAAATCAAAGACTTCTGGCAAAGACAGCTGAGCCTGTATTCATGAGTGAGTTCTTCTGCCTTTACCTTCACATAGTAAAAGCAGTAGCTGGCTAATGTATTGTGAGCATACAGAGGTTTTGTGTTTCTGATGTCCCCCAAGCAAATCTGTGCTCATACTCTTTCAGAGGGCCTCCCAAAGCTGTGCACCATCTTCAGACCTTAAATAGCTCCATCTTGATAGTGTATCTCAATCGGTGGGTCACGACTCTAAAGTGGGTCACGGAGCTGTTCTGACAAGTTTGCCAACATGTACCAAGAACACTGTGGTGAGACAACTTTTAAATGGCTTCAAGAGCATCACGCAATCACGAGAAAAGTCTCTGTTGTACGTAACATTTTTAATTTTTGATATGAGATGAACACTTTAGATGAAGCATCTTACTGTTTTTTTTTTTAAAATAATCATCCAACATTTTTCTAAATACACTTTTCTAAAGGGTAGATTTTCTGCACCAAAAGCAAAGTGTAAAAACTGAACTTTGCTGTGTTCCTGGGGGCTATGTACTGACTATTCTTCAGCCAGGAGCAGTAACTTCGTGGGTTCTCTTCTTAGAGGTGCTGGTTTGCAAATTTTAACACCTCCAGAGTAGCTTTGTCTAGTTTTAATTCTAAAATAAGCGAACATATTAAACATTCTGACAAAAAAAGTGGAATCCACATGGTGTCCAAAATGCCATGCTGTTCCTTTCAGGCTCATAATAGAGTGATTTATTTTTTATAAAATAAAAATAAAGAGATAAGGCGAGCAGTTTACAGTGTTATGCATGTTGCTAGAGATTGTACCGTGTGTGACCATTACAAATCAAGGACTCTGATTTTGCATTATGTGAGCAATAGATGTGAACTATATTATCTAATCTTAAAGCTTGTGCCATTTGAGAATCAATCCCTACTGTTCAACCACAGCAATGATGTGAGTTTTACTTAATGTCTGAGTTGTTTTTCTTTGGGATAAGCTACTCAGTTATGCAGTCGTGGCTGGTTTACTTTGTCATATAATGTATTTAAGCACCACGAACTAATCTCAACTACATTTTTATGGCAGATTTAAATATACTCTTCATCTGTTCTTTCCATTAACTGCTGCATTTTAAAATGCAACAACAACCTAACAAATGCACGCTGTATTCCACATTGCTCTCAGTTGTCAGTAAACAGTGAAGTGGGAACCTTTTGGCCCTGTGCTTGTTATTGTAGCGGCAGTACCACCCCGCTAGCAGCCAAATGCTGAGACCTCCACCAAATGTTACCCGCATCCACAGGGGACAAATCAGGAGAAGGAGAATCACTGCATGCTGAGTTAATTAAGAAGGAAGGATCCTGTGCTATTTTAAATGATGAGATTTAATGCTTGAGGGAGGAAGTCGCCAAAAAAAAAGAATGATTCAAGTTGAAATGACCGACATGATCTCAAACGCACTTCTGCATTTTTATTTTCTATGTGAAGTATTTCCCCCTGAAAGCCTCACAGAGACAACACTGTCCATTTGTGAGAGGCCACTGATCTCTTTTTGAAATCATATTAGTATTTTATAGTGAAACAATGGGAATTCTTTCATTAGGGCTTTTTTTTTCTGCCAGGGCCCCCAATTAGCAGAGAGCTCTGAACAAGTTGAGACTGTTCATAGAGGTTTCTTCTTGGAAACAAAGGGCAGTTTAGACCCAATTAAACTTGGGTTTTGCTGGTACCCCGGGGACTTTACACTGGCTACAGCCCTGAGACAATGAGAGAATGTCCTCAAAAATGGGGAAAAGATGCTTAAGACACTTTAGAAAAAAAAAAACTCCTTGTAGCATATGTGGCTCACAGGGCCCCAAAAATAAAGTGAATGATTAATAATTGATGATTTGTTGACTGCTTTTAATAAAAATGTTCATTTAGTGACCAAAAAGCTTCAGAATCTTCAAAATGTGTGTGCTGCAATTAAAGGCTGTTTGATAAACCTCACATTTAGTTCAGTGATTCATACATATAAGCCATGTCAACAGTATATTTCCTCTAGACGCTGCCAAGCACAGCAGCCTCTGCATCCCAGCGGGTTGTCAAGCAAAGCTCAGGTTTGGCGATCTCCTCTGTTTTACTGCACAAGGCTGACGCATCAAATCATGTCAATACGACTCGGAGGGAGGAAGATTTCACTAAAACAATAACTGTGCATCGAGGCAGAAGCTGTTTGTTTAAAGGCAGGATTACTCAGCTGTTGCTGCAGACCGATGAGGAGGGAGAAACTGCAGGTGATTACAGGCTATCCAAGTGGATCTTCAAGGTGGTAATTTATGTGGATTTTGCTCCCTAAGAACCTCACAGCGCCGGATTGCCAAGCGAAACGAGGCAACTTCAAAGGCACAGGGAAGCGTTTATGACTTGATGATGAATCTCACAAAATGCAGCTTGTGGTTTAAATCAGTCATGCTGTAAAAATCCCACTGAATTTAATGAAAAGTCAAATTTAGAGCCCAGATTTGCTGCACAGTAACTTGTGCTCCTGCGGCAGCAGTCTAAACATATTCTTGCAAAAATGCAGTCACATTTTTCACACATTTACAGTCCCTGCTCTGGCTTTCCTTTGATAACACCCTTTTCCTTTTCTTAGCCCCGACAAAAAAAACAAAACAGGAACAAGCGAGTGGGACTGTGAGGCTTAATAGTTTCCAGAAGTTGTTCCACTTTGTGAAGGTGTGTGTTCACAAGGTCGTAGGGGGAGCTGTTTGGAAGTGCACACTGTCTGCCTGCAGATCACAATATGACTATTGGCATTCAGGGGTCGTAGCTGGTATGAACCCAGACCATAAACCCGACTAAACCTCACTGATGCCTGTCGATGGCAGCAAAATCTGGGCTTACAGAAGAACAGGAAACTGTGATGATGACATGAGGTAAACATGGATTTATCTATTACTAAATAATAGTCAGTCAGCCGCAGGAAGCGATTTAAACAAGAGATAAAAACCACAGGCACACTTCGATTGCCCAACAGGGTAATAAAAGTGTTGCAGTGTTGTTTGACTGAGAGATTGCTCTGCTGCTGTCATCACATCACAGTGAAAAACTGTTGAACTGACTGAAGCATATTAGATACATTACAGCTCAGCATAAGCCTCCATATCTGTCTGACTTGTGGAGACACCATACCATCCTGGGTTTGCCTCTGTGTCAGTGAAGCAATCAACACCAACACTGCTGCTTGGGTTTCTGACAGACCTATAAACATGTGGTCTAAGCAGGTATTGGAGGCCTGCTACAGTTTCATCACTGAATGTCAGCGTGAATGCATGAGAGCAGCCTGTCTCCAGCTAAGGGCAGACTGAAATGAGCGATCACTGCTGTGACATTGCAATATTCACATGTTACACTGGCAGACAGGAACAAAAGACTGCTTTAATTGTCTCGCCTCGGTTTCATCCCCTCCACGTTGCTGCTTCACTCAACCGCTCAGTCATTCCTCCAGCTAGGAAACAGTGAGGCTACTCTGCTTGCATTAACACCCCAAACATAACAGAAATCCTATCATAATCAGCATGCACACTCCTATAGGCTGTAGTTTCTGTGTAAATTCATGCCGGCTATCCTAAAATGAAAAGCTTCTGCTTACCATCAATAGCCCTGGCTGGAGCGATTACTTCCAAACTGTGCAAGAATCCCAAGAAGAGCAATCCTGTTGCCAACATGTTGGCCGTGATGCGCAACATTGTAGCCTATCTTGAAAGAATATTAGTCATCAATCGCTTCTTGGTCCCTGTCAAAGCAGGAGGCTGCAGAAAAGCGACGACGTGTAACCGGGCGGTGATGCTCTCCTCGCTGGAAATCCGCTTTCTTGGGTGCGCAATGAAGCTGCTGCCCACTCGTAGAGTAATTTTTGCAGACTGTCAACGCAAGAAGAAAAAAAAAGAAAAGAAAAGAAAAAGAGAGAGAGAAAGCTGAGGCTTCTCCCAGCCCGGGGTTTGCTTAGGGGGTCCTCAGATGCATGGACAGCCCTGCCACAAAGGCTAGCAGGCTGGAGTGAGCATCAAGCTAGCCCGGCTGGTAGTAGTCGAGATGAAGGAGAAGCTGGCGCCTGTAATCATGCAGTTGTCCGTCTTTTGTTCTCCCTGGCCCGGTGAAGAAGCCACAGGGGGAAATAAAGAGTCGGATCAAATGCTGCTCTCCTCCCCGCCGCCTCTGCTGCTGCTGGCCGCAGATTGAAGCCTAGATCCTGGAGCCCAGTCAGTCAGGGGCTGAGTGACGTCGCAACATCAGTGCTGGAGCTGCTGGAGCTGCTGGGAGCTGTTTGGAGGTGGGCCCTCCCCTCTACAGCACCCACAACCCCCATCCACCTCCACCACACCACTGGCATGCTGCAGACCTGCTCTGCTCTGTAAATCATTTTAAAGTAGACATACAAGTTCCTCTGCTTACCTAAAAATGTGAGTTAACTGCACCTCTGTTGATTACTTAATTCAAGCTCATCTTGTGAGCTGTGAAAGTGTGAAAACGATCTGAGTTAAATTCATTATACTTGAGAAAACTAGTTAAATACTCCCACGTGACTGCTTGATTTAAATTAATTCAATTGAAAAAAGAAAACCTGTGGTCCAACTTACATTATTTGCTTCAACTGGCAACACAAAATTGAAGTAGTTTGTTTAAGTTAAACTTACTGAACTTCAGAAAACTAGGTTAATATTTTAAAATACTAAGTTCAGCCAACTACTCATATATTTGACTAGTTGATTTAACTTAATTCAACTGAAAAAAAGACAATTGTTGTACCAGCTTAAATAACTGCTTCAACTGGTAACACACATTTGTATTAAGTTTATCCAGTATGAGTTAAAAGTAAAATTAAAGCTGCTAATTTAAGTTAGCTGTACTGAACTAATCTGATTCCCCTCAAGTGAGCTGCGGCAGCTTAATTTGGATAAAAGTCAACTTGAAGTTTCCACTTTTTTCAAGTTTTTTTATTTTCTTTGTCCAAAGTCAAAATGTAAAACATGGCTTTTATGATTAGATACACCACTCTTTTCTTTTCTTTAATCTACAATCCAGAAAAAAATTAACTAAACATCATTAGTCATATGTATAATGCTGAAGGAATAGTATACCTTTTTTTTTACGTAGAACTGGAATATCAGTTAAAAGGGGCGAAATGCAACTTTAAGCTGATAGAATTCCCAAAAGTCAACCGCCATCACCAAAGCAGAAAAAAAGGAGATTCATTTCGAACAGTACTTTGCTTCAACTATAGCTGACATACACTTTTACAGTGTAGAAAATGGTTACATGTTTGTTTTTTAAGACTCTAATTTAATAGTAAAGTGTTTCCTAAACATCCTGTGAGGCTCCACAGGTGTAGAGGCTAATTTCAATATTTACCTTCTGTCTTGGTGAGTTTTTTAAAAAATTGAATTATTAGAAGGGGGGGGGGGCAACAAAAGACATGCAGCAATTTTCAAAGAGTCATTAGGGAGTTGCAACTTTTAAACAATATATTAGGGTAGGTCTGTTTATATTCTGGTATTGTTTCTTGAAAACCTGTGTGAACTCTCAGCAGTTCATTCATTCAGCTCATCATTTCATCAAATAAAATGGCTCCAGTCATAAGAGCTCATGTTTTAAGTATCTTTAAAAACAGAAATTTTAGGTGAAATTAGCAAAAAAATATCAAAAGTTATTTGTTTACGTTTACTGAAGTACAAAAAGATGAGTTGATATGACTGAATTTCTTGATTTGGAGAGTTTTTGTCCCAGTTAATTAGTGTATCTGACTTTTAGATCTTTTCAAAATGCTCCCTGTTTGTCGTTTTCAGTGCTTCCTGGCACTTTGCAACTTTGTTTATTATTCTATTCTTATTTTCTTTTGTAGAAACAACTCGATTTTGTTCACAGAATGTGAAAAATCACATATCGTACTTTTGTATGTTGCACAAATGCCCAGATTTGTATTTAACTTCTGTTGGATCTTTTCTAAAATTTTGCATTAAGTTCCTCCAGAGTCTTGCAAATGGTCATTAAGGGACTGAGCAACTGCAATCAGTTTTTAATTAGACAGCAGAAAAGAAGCATAAATCAATCACTTAACAAATGAAAAAATCACTACATCAAATGATAAAGCCATTTGTCTGACTGTTCAACCAGGAGTATACCTCAGAAGGAAACACTAAATGGGCATTAATTAATACAGTTAAATCTATATCTATAAATCAGAATAATTTAAGATTTAATTGCTCCCGGGACAGAAATTCACAAAATCCATTTGAAAATGGGGAAATGATTTCCTGGATTGAAAAGTAATTTAACACCACTTAAAAATGAAAAGTTGAAAGTGCCCACTTTATTCAATATGCATTTTGTTTAACCACCTGAATCCCTATTTGCAGTTTCATTTTCCACAGTAATATTGTAGGTGGATGAGCTGAACTTGAATGATTTATGAGTTCTCGATGGGACACTATGAGGAGCAGCAATGTGGATTCATTTGGCCTCTGAGCCAATCTCCTTCTGTGGCCTTCACAGCACTGGGAAGGTTGCATTTTAATGACATTTGGAGAAGCCTCATATGGCCTTGTAAACCCATTATGATGCATATAATCTCGAAATGAGGACTCTGGAGGAGCTGATCCTTGAAATGGGACACACAATTTTAGCAGAGAAATGTCATTCTCTGAAATTTGATGGTATGTTGCTTTTACCTTTTAGTGGCATCCGTGGCCTTGACAGGGAACCGATGCATGCTATCTGCCTTATGTACCGATGAAATACCTTAACTCTGTGATAACAACAAGCAATTATAGGAAATAAAGGTTGCAGATTAAACAAACTTCAGCAAATAAATATGTGCATTTTGCCAGGTAACTACTGTGGACAGATACAAACATGATCGCTATGAAAGAAATACAACTTAGATAAAACAGAAGGTTGTCAATAGACGTGTGCTGCCTCCAAAGCAGTTGGTGTCATCGGCTTTCTTTCTCGGAGGATGGAGGCGAATGTAACATGTAAGAGGATTACACAATACTTCCCAAAACAATCCCCCGTCTGTGCTTACACTTTGGCCAACCTGTAGGAGTTTGAGCTGTAGAACAACAATCCCTCACTGGTTCCTTCCCCCAGACACTGAAAACTGATGTTGTTGAGGTGCACAAACAATCGAGAAGTACCTCTGTCCCAAATTGAAAAGCCAGGTGGTGGGATAAAGGTTTGTCTGACTTTTTCTTAAGTGTGCCTCTGACATACTGAGGAGCTTGTCCAGTCGATCTTTTCAAGGCTGATACCACCACCGATGCTGCAGTGAACTATCAACATTCCTGGCAGGAGTCTGCAGACTCCCCAGGATCCTAATGATGCTTTGGATTCACCATCACTTTATATCCGTCTCGTACAATCTACCTGTTTCCTGCAGTTCAGGGAAAGGATGAAACACAGCACAGTACAATCACCAAAGGAGAACATGGTGTGTAATAAGTTTGCTCTCATTTTGATTTTGGACAGTTGTCAGAAAAATAAAAAATCTACAAATACATCCAAAGACATATGTCATTTCACCCTGAGGAGCCGAGCAGATCCAGTTGGAAAAATGATCAACTCTTTGCTCCGAAAATATAATTTGATCATCTGATTTATATAAATAAAATTAGGATTTCATAAGACACTGATGGGTTTATGGCTCTAAAAAATAAGTCTTGCTTTGAATAGTTTAACAGCTTCACAAAGTGCTTTTTGTTTTGCAGTTAAATTGTAAACCCCATTTAAGTGAGGATGAGATGTGAAGTCAAACTGGATGCAGGACCAGGAAAGACCGAGCTTTGTCTTTACGCATGAACTGTTTGTTTACACATAATGAAGAGGGATTACTGTGGGACAGATGTGGAATCGGTCTGGAAATTATGTAAACTGAAACACATAAGGCCCTTCTAACTTCATAATGAAAACCTTGGGCAAAATGCTTGTAGGAAAGGACCAAGGACAAATACTGTTCATGTTTAAGTACTCATCTTATCCTGGTGTTGATGTCATTGTTTTGGCGTATTATTTAACAAAAGTGTATCATAATTGCAAACTGTCCACCTGGAGATAGACAGCTGGAAATCATCCTGGCGACAGAGAACATGCAATTATGACATGCCCATTTCTTCGTCATCACCATGTCTTTTTACCACATGACATGCTCTTTCAAAATATAATCAGTAGCAATTTATTCAGGAGATAATCAAATAATCTCTACATAAATGGCAAATGTTTTATTGAATTTGTCTTTGTTTGTTTTTCAAACTTTAAAAAAAATGTTGTGCAGTTACACAGAAAATGAGGTTTGTGTTGTTTCCCGAACAAAACAAAGCAAATGAAGGTCAGTAATAAAAATCACATGGTGCAATCATCGATGCTTTTACTCACTCATCATAAAACAACAAACCTTATGCAAGCTCACTTCCACTCAGCACTTTCTTTGCTCTCTCGCTCAACAGAACAAGAGCACTTAAAACAATCCTATCATTATCTTTTAATCATTGCAGCCACCGCCAGCTTTAAACAGCGGAATGAACTTCTGCTCTAAATATTTTGCTTGCCAAGATTCTTCCTCTTTGGAATTTGGACTTTTGGGGGAGCAACAAGTCACTCCAGGTTCAAGTACAAGTAAAGCCACAAGCTGATAGTGTCAAAGTCATTTGTATTTTACTCTTTACATTCGACACACGACATCAGAACAGAAAAAGAATGCTGGTGTTGGGTTTGGAGACTTATGAGTAAGACAGCTAATGTTATAATAGTGATTTATGTTTGTTCACATCTTGCATATAAAGAAAATGGTCTTTTTCTTAGTTCTAAGCCAGGTAATCCAGGAATACATGCTCATACAGAGGCTTCCATATCATCTATATTGTGCATATATCAGTTTGGAGAGTTAATATTGAGTGTTTGTACCAACAAATGACCACTGCAACCACTTTATTGTCTGAGAAATGCTGTACAGCGCTGACACCTAGTGGGTCTACGCTGCCAGTATTATCCAAACTCAGAGAACAATAGGTCCTTTGTGTCAAAAGGAGAGAGAAAAACAGCCTCACCAAAGTGACTTATGGCTTGAGTATTCCCTTCTGTTTATCAACCTTTTTCTGTGACGCTTCTCACAAAGATAGAAATACGTGATAAAAGTGAATCAGCACACAATGAGCCTGAGAATGAACAATACCCGAGCAAAACACTTCACAGCTGTTTTTTGGAAAAGACAATGTTATTGTCACTTATAGTATAATCTCAATCTTTTCTTGATTTCAGGGCCGTTATATTTATTGAGGAAGCTTGAAGAGAAACTGCTCTTTTGATTAAATGTCTCCATTCTGTGAAACGAGGCTGTAACAAAAAGAGGCCGACGAGTAATGTACCACTTTAAACAAGCTCGCTCTGTGTTAATTCAATCAGGAATGTCAATTTCTCCCTCCCCCCAATCTTCATCCTTTAATGTTTTTATATGCGTCGGGGTGCTTTGGAAAGAGTTGAGGAGCTTAATTTAGTGCTTCCAGTAACGGTTTACATAGCAACAGTCTCACAATACCAATTCTTAACCTATCAAAAGCTGAGGTTCGGTCCAAAAATGTCCTCATACCAAATGCTTTTGCGCAATCCTGATTTAACTAAAA
Organism: Acanthochromis polyacanthus; assembly: GCF_021347895.1. Classification (NCBI taxonomy): domain Eukaryota; kingdom Metazoa; phylum Chordata; class Actinopteri; family Pomacentridae; genus Acanthochromis; species Acanthochromis polyacanthus. Next base: position 16,359,888 of record NC_067117.1, read on the forward strand.
ACAGACCTGAAATGAAAAACCCATGGAAAGACTTTCAAAGGGAATGTACGAAAGAAACATGTAGTCTTCATAAACTTCTTAGAAATCAGCAAACATACACACACACATGCATGCACGCACGCACACACACACAAAACCACAGGCATGCACATGTGCGATACACTCGCGTTCACACAGCCATTTTACATAATTCTGCAACCGGTTTGCCTCAAGATGGCACCGTTCTCCCAACTTCTAGGGAATTTTAGAACAGTGAAGATGTTTGTCTAAAAGCATTACTTTAAAAAAAAGTCTCTGTTTTCATGTCACCTAGTGAGTCCATCTCACTTTTCAGCTGGTCACAAAGCAGCTGTGTTTTAGTGCTTCTCTTATATTTTCAGAGGAATATCAGCCAGTACAAACACACATTCTTAGCATTTTGAGCTTTAATCAAGGTCAGGTGAAAAGAGAAACATCAAAGAGGGTAACAGAGAAGGAAAGACCAAATATCATTCATCTGAATACTTTAAATGCCAAGAATATGTTTTTTTAAAAATCATTTTTCCAGTTTATTCTGATTTAATGGTCTTCCACATAATTCATTATTAAATTCTATGCAATTCTTATTTCTATTTCTATAGCGGTCAGTCACTCTGCTGTGTATGTTGAGTTATTGTATGATTTGTTTGTCTGAGTTCTGTCCTCATTTCTTATTCATTTTCTATAAATTCTGAGGCACTGTTTTTTTGTTTGTTTTGTGCCCATGCTCAAACCCTCACAACAAGTTTTGAGAATACTCTAAAGGATTGCAGGATGACCTCTGAAATACTTCTGCCACAGAAAGCATGTTTAATTTTTGCTCACTTCTCTTATATTAAAGAAAATCTCATGACCTTGTATATTTTGTTTACCAAATCTAGTATCCACAAACCATTTCAATAAAACAAATCTGAGGCAAACATCCTGCTTCAGCTGAACTGCTGAAATGCTCACTGAGCCTGTCTGATTATGTGAAGACATGTAACACACAGTACCAAGCTTTTTCTGAGAACATGACTACACAGTAACACCGCTGTTTTTCCAAGAATTTGGCTCCTCGAAGGGGAAATGTTGATCATGTAAGTTTGACTCAGCTGGTGTTTATTACAATCTACCAGCAGATGGAAGCAGAACACAGTCTAGTCGAGACTCAGGCTCCAACAAGCATCATTTTCATTTTAAACCGGCTCTTGTGCAAATTCAAAACAACACAGTTTCTGTTTTACATTTTTTGCCCTACAAAACGTGTAATGATGTAAAAGGAAAAGCAAATCAATGGATATCCGCATTTGTAAGACTGCTAAAGCTATAATGTGATACTTTAATATGACACTGACAACATATTTCTATGAATTTATCATCGCAATCCTCTGTACATCCACAATATTGTTGATGTCTGTCAATTGTGGCTAACTCAAGTGTTTCCCGCTCAACTTAGATCCTTCTCTAGGACTAATGTTTACTCCTCAGGTCAGGTTTATATGTCTGTACTGTACGTGAGAAAGAGAGACAACGAGAAAGAGATCACAGAGATCAGCGTTAATGGCTTATGGTGATATTTGACCCTGCAGCCATTAGAGAGTGACTCACCACTGTATATACACATCTTTCATTATGCTGACATTTTGCACAGCATTAATGCCTCACCTCATTCATCTCTGGCCAATTTTCTTCTCCATCTGTAGCCCTTGTATGTTCATCTGCAACTCTGCTCCCTCATATTCACGCTCTGTCTGTTGAATGACGCATGTGTTTGGCTGTAGTTAAGAAGGATTTGAAAACAGTAATTTCATTTAAAAAAATCGTCAAGATTACCTTGGTGTTTTTAATGTTATTTCGCCAGTAAACCCTTCTTAATTCTATTTCATGAAATGAAAACACTGAAAAGAGACAATGTAATGGGTGGAGGATAGAAAAAACAGCAATTTAACATTTCTGTTTCAAAGAAAGCCTAATAAATAACCAGTCACAAGGCATTAAATATTAAAGGAAGGTATCAATGAACAAAAGTGTCAGTACTGTGCAGCAGTAAAACATTGCCTCTTCCACTTTCAAGTCTATCTGATAAGACTGACACTGATTGAGTTATGCCTCTCCTTGTGAGACTGATTTCCACATCACAGGGTGGAAAGCCATCGCTCTTAACTATCATGGAACTGCTGGTTATTAGTCTCCTGCTAAAAGACCTCCGCGGCTCTGCTGGGGAGTTTCTTTTCCAGCGCAATTTTATTATTGGAGTAAGTGAAAACACCATTCATCTGGTCTGTGTCATGACTGGAGCAAGTATTTCATGCGTCATTCTTTCATCCACAAGCTAAGGCCCATGATCTGCCTCCGCCCAGTTTACTGCAGCTGTGATGGAAGCCAGGTTGAAGACTGAAGCGGAGAAAGACGTCAGTCCTGGTTCCCACACTGTGTCGCTGTTGGAAATACGATCTCTAGTTACAAACCAACTAATAAACTATGGACTGATTCAAGTTTTAATATGAATGTCTGGTGTATTTGGCTAAACGCATATGAAACTTTCCTTCAAATATATATGTATATATATGCATATATCTGCTTGCACATATACATGAATCTCTGAGCTACATCATGATTTGGATCTACATCATCACTCATCTTCTGCTCTCCCCTTCTTCATCCCTCCTTCGCTGGTGCGCTCTGCCTTCCCCTCCCTTCCTTTGGAGCCAGATGGATTACCTCATCAATCAAAGTTCCCAGAATCACGTCCTGTGTGTGCGTGCATGTGTGTGTGTGTGTCCCACCAATGCAGTACTATCTCTCCTCACCAGGAAGATAGTATTAAAGTACTAGCTGCAGCCATTTTGAAGGGGAAAAGATAGTTCAAATAATTACTTTATCATTCAACTCTATTCATCTGCTTGCACGCAGGAAACTGCTAATCTCGCTCATGCACGAAAGCCTGTTAATGCCGTTTGACAAAAGTGCATTATCACAATGTGTGGGTGGTCTTGTTGGTGGCCAGGGGGACACGTTATTATGGGCCACAAGGGCTTTTGATTGGGGAAAAAAAGAAGTTAATTTCCTAAGATTAGGGATTTTAAACAAGCTCTAATTTCTGGAAACAACCACTGAAGACAAGAAGATGAAAGAAGAAATGTGGAAATGTCTTTTTTCATTTTAAAAATGTTCAAACAGAGCAAGTTATATCATCACAATGCCAAAAAGAACTAGCTTTTTTTTGTTGTTTTTCTGTTTTCACTGCTTGCAGTGCATTTAACAAGTTTTGAAAAAGTCAGACTTTTTTATTTTTAGGCCACTGATGCAAGAATGTCACAGTCAAAGCAGTCGGTATTAGAATAGAATGATCTTGACCCCTTGTTCACTTCTTCTAACCTACGAGAGAAACCTTTACAAAGTTGTACAGTCTGTGAATTTTTTTCCCTTCCTCGAAAGGAACAATTATGGAGCGGGCAATGCTGATAACACCTAAGGAATTTGAGGCATGCACAAACAGCCCTTCCCCCATCCGCTCGGCTCTCTCCCCTTCCCCCCTGCCCTCACCCCCTTCTCTCCTTTCCTCCCACTCCATCACCAGGCTTTTCTTTCTGCCGCTTTTACACTCAAATCTGTTGCTCAGATTACTTCCAGCTGCAATGGAAGGTAAATAGTCCACTTAGAAAATTCTTCAGAACTGATTTACAAAGAGAAACAGAAAACAAGTGACGTAAAATTTTAAAGAAAATAAAACTTTTTTGCAGAATTTGTTGTGATGATGTGCTCGAAGAAGTATTAGACTTTCTATCAAGACGTAATTTCTCTTATTAATCATATTCTGGGTGATGGTTAGTTTTTAAATGATGGATGTTTTTACTGACCAGTTAAACAGTGGTTGAACTGTAGAAACAAGCTTGTTAAAGAAAACTTACACCGATGATCTACACGTTTTGAAGACAAAAGTCTTGACAAAAGTCTTCACAGATGAAAGTCTTGAGTCTTTTCTACATATAACAACTCAAAATAGAAAATCTAAACTCTGACTGAACTCAATAGGAAGAGAAAAACAACAGAACAAAGAAACTGCAATGAGCTGTGGTGCGCCAGTCTTATTCAAGTTCATTGTAACATGAAGACTGAATTTATGTCTTTTTTTGTTGCTTTTTAGAGGCAGCACACATTGATCAGCATTGGTGTAAATGTACAAACCTGTAAGGCAAATGGCTGAATCTCAACTAATAGCCCAGTGCACTGATGATCCAGTAAGAAGAACAAATTGAAAAAAAAGAAAAATTAAAGGAATACACAACGTTCAGAATCAGGCTTTAGCTGCTTTCTAATATGTTTGAAAGCCTGTTCTTATATTCACTATGTGAAATCACAGTCAAATAATCAAAAATCTTGGACAAAAAATTGTACCTGAAGTTAATTTTCAAGTTGTTTACATTAAACAGTGAACACACAGTAAATTTTGGCACTAATGTGAAGTCAATGATGGATTGAACAAGGGTGAGGATTTTGGCAGTCAAGGGTCCGATCCTTCCTGTGCCAAGAGCCCTCACCTCTCAGACAGTATTGTTTAGCTTGTAGTGGAGCCTCAGTGAAAAGGAACACAAGTTTACCTACTACTGTATATACTTCACTATATGTAAAATAGAAATTAGGAATATGAATTCTGCTGTATCTGTAACACAGGATTATAATGGAATTTACACACATACAAATAAATATATTTACATTCACCCATGAAAACAATAAAATACTGCTCTCTGGTGCTACTGACATTTATTTGTCTTTTGTCAATCAGTCCCTCCAGCCGACCTCGCCAAAACTTCCTCTTTCACACTCTCCCTCAAAAACACATTCCAACCACAGGGAATGCTTGACTGATTGTCTGATGAGTGTGAGGGTGTGTGTGTGTGTGTGTGTGTGTGTGTGTGTGTGTGTGTGTGTGTGTGTGTGTGTGTGTGTGTGTGTGTGTGTGTGTGTGTGGTCTGTTCTGCAGACGCGTTAAGTAACTATTCTCACGTGAAGCAAGCACATGCAACCATTTGTTTGACTGTGCCTCTGAACATCCTTTTATTGCTTCTTAACAGGGATGTAAATGTTGCAAAAAAAATCCTCGTGCACATGTGTGCTTCATTACACTGAGGGCCTAATTAAAACTGCACCTAGAGTAAACCTCAAGTACGTTTTTGTGACTTCAGTATGGCATTTTGCACTTTCATTTATTGTGTACTATATGTCCATTAACCTGAAGGAAAGTTTCTTTGGATATTATTTCTGACATTAACCACCCAGGGACATGCAAACCAAAACCACTGATACACAAATGGTTTATGTTAAATGATAACCACACACACTAACATAAATTAAAAAATATTACAGCCTTTTTAACTTGAGCTACATGTGCTAGCAGATAGTTTAAAAATGTACTACTTTCTGAAGTAAACCAGGCATCCAGTGTACCAAAGAGGGTTTCAGTCACAGGTATGCGGATTTAAAATATAAAGTTCACATTGCAAGAGTATATGCTTTTTTAAAACTTTCCTCCTTGCGTGCTGCCCTTTATACACAATGGCTGAATGTTAGCATTTTTGAATGGAGACTTTTTTCGCTTTTGGCCTCACTTCTATAGGCTCAGCCACAATTTGCTGTCTTTATCCCTCTGCTAGCCATTTTGACCTTGAACCCCACACCAACAGCACCAGTGACCAAGACCCTCAGTCACACATGAACTCCCTGAACCCTTCCACGCCATTCATGTCCACTTTCCTCCACACACTGGCTCCCCGTCCTCCCAAACAACAGCCCACTTTGATGACAGAGCGGCACCCCCACTGCATTGATGCTGTTGTGTGATGTTGTGTGTGTGTGTGTGTGTGTGTGTGTGTGTGTGTGTGTGTGTGTGTGTGTGTGTGTGTGTGGTCAGGTGCTGGCTATTGTTGTGGGGACCAAATGTCCCCACAACCACAGGAAAACCAAAAGAAATGTCATTTGTGGGGACCCACAAATTGAAACAGTGTTTTCTTGGCCATGTTGTTGTTACTGAAAAAAGTAAAAGTGCAAAAACGTTAGGCATTGTTTTGGTCTGGGTTGAGGTTAGGGTTAGGGTAAGGGTTAGGGGTTAGGTATGAATGGGAGTCAATGGTAAGTCCCCACGGGGATATAAGAACCAGACATGTGTGTGTGTGTGTGTGTGTGTGTGTGTGTGTGTGTGTGTGTGTGTGTGTGTGTGTGTGTGTGTGTGTGTGTGTGTGTGTGAGAGAGAGAGAGACTGCTGGGTGTGTTGGTCGTTAATGCAGGCAAAGGGTGGAATTTCCTCAGCATGTGCTGTTGTCCTCAAATAGCTTGTTTAAGGGCGGGAGCTGGAGCTATTTCACTGTTTTTATGAAATTACATGTAAAAAGATTGAGTTTTATATCAGCTAAGACTGAGTTTTAGATAGCAACTGAAGAAACGGCCTACTTTTACCACAAAACCGGACCAGATGCAGCTTTTTAAGGATGGACCTTTGACTGACCTGTTTTTCAAAACACTTGAATGTTGAAGTTCATTTTCACATCGAGGTCGTGATAAATTAAATGAAGGAAAGTTAGAAGATGCACAGTTTGTACTTTTTTTCTTCTCTTTCCTACTACACAACATTAGGCAATCCTGTGACACCGCCACACACGCCTACATAAGTGCGCGCGCACACACACACACACACACACATACGCACATACACACCCTAGAGGTAATAAGTATGGATTCACAGGCTCGAACACTTGGGGTGGAGGGGGCTGGGTTACTTAGCAACTAGCCTGTTGATGTCCAAACAATGTTCATGTCGTCAAAGTGGCTGCTTGTGCCAGACTGAGGTTCTGCTGAGTGCAACAATGTCACTGGTGTGTTCCTAAACGCAAATGGACGAACAGACACAGACCAACACAATGTGCTTATGGTTCAGATTTACAGTAATACAGTTCATATCACTCTGTTTGTCTCTTTATTGTCCAGATAGAGAGCACAAAGCGTGGGAAGTCTGTCGAGAAAGGAAAGACTTCTGCTCACTTCACGGGGCAGCAATATGCAAATTCTGCTAATTCTGCACCCTTAAGATGTTTAATATAATGTACCAGAGACAACAGGGAAACAACATTTTTAACCAAGCATGAAAGTGCATTTGTTTAACATGTTTTACACTGTGAATTATTCTCGTCTACAAAGTGTTTATTTGCATCCGGTTTAAGCTAATTACAAGCAAAACTAAAGCTTCCACAGTAGCTTTAGTTTTGGAAGCTAGCAAGGTCACACAGCTCAGCTCACTCATCTGAATACCAGACACACAGGTCTGAGGAGACATGATTTCTACCCACCACTTGTAGAAATATCACAGTGCAGTTTGGGACTGTGTTTATCCATGTAACAGATGCACTGCCCTTAAAAAAAGTCATGTTTGGTGTCACTTCTGTGCTTGTGTCAAGATTGCAGCTTTGGTGTGCAGGCTGGGAAAATAGGATTCCCTTTTTACAGTCCCAGACATCAAGAAATTCTACTCTCAGATGCTTTGGACAAAAGCGCCTGCTAAATTAAATTGTAGAAAAATGTAATCATCACACCGAACTCTCCATGACACACAAATGTAGCTTATAACTTGCAAGCTTTATAATTGCTACATTTTGAGGTTAAACGTAACAGAATTGTTTTGTTGTATCATTAATACCCTTTGCTTTGTAGTATAACCAGTGCCAATTATTTTAAATGCTACTGCATTTTAGGAATCGGGTTTCAGTTGCCATCTTTGTTGGGATGCATCCTCCAGCCAATTGCTGGCAACAGGAGAAAGTGAAAAGGCTTTTAAATATAGCAGTGGTAGATAAGAAGCCAGAGTCAGTGACTAGGCAGCCATGGATAAGATGTGAAAGGTAACTTCAGGACATGGCTCATTCACACTCTGATGGCAAATGTTTAGGTTTAGTGCCTCGTATGTGTGTCTGCTGTTTAACAGCCGCCGTCTGTGACCTTCAGAGGAAACTACAGGACACCAGATGCATTTGACCCGTTACACTGTGAACAGTCCACATCAGTGAATCACGCACATGTTTATTTCAGGTTGTTTACAAGCGATTATCCTGCAATGAACCGTGTTCAGCTGCGGGTCCAGGCTGACAACAGCCTAAAGAGTTTCGGTTTGTCAGATGTCTTATGTTAAAACACTTTGCATCAGTATTGTGACTGACTTTGATCATTTCTCCAGTGCATTAGACATGGAAAAATCTCTGAGAAAAAGGTCTAGACACCATGTCCAAGCCTCAGTATTATTTGATTTAAAAGCCCAAAGCAGTAGGTGTATTTGCTGTGCGTAACTATCTGAAAATATGACTTGTAAATTATTTATAGTTCTCGTTCAAATTACTTTTTTGGAACAGAAAAAGATTGAAAATATAGACTGTTTCATGCCGTTCAGTCATGACAAAGCTGGTTATGATGACACAAATAAGAATAGGACAACAATGCTTTCCCCACACATCACAAAAACTCTAAATAGGTAGACCCTGACTTGTGTACAACACATTCAGCTGGATTACACTTTGCTTCCTTGGCCCCTGAAATTATTTTCAGTTTAAAGGTTCAGATGAGCTAATGATTGCAATGGAAGTAGTAAAGAAAACCTCAGTAATGACATGTTACCCCTGATCCAGCATTCAGGCGTTTAAAAAGTTCAGATCCAGGACACATGCTTTGATATTCTTAGCAGAAGAATCTGGCAAATACCCTTTTTTTGTAGCAGTAAATGCTTAATAACTGCACTACACTGACAAGCAGATTACATACATTTCCATATTTTTCCCATTAAAGAGGACCTGTATAAAGTAGAGGCAAGTTAAATCCTGCAAAGATCCTCAAACCTTGAGCTGCCCTGAAGAATCTGTGAACTAATCATCAGCAGAGTGGAGTTAACAGGAACAGCTCTTTGCCTCTTGGGCAAAATAAGATTCAATTAAAGGGGAATTTTAGGTATTCAGTCTTAGCATGCTCATAATTCCTATTTTCATGGCAAAGATAAAACTGGTGCTGTGATGAGAACATATTAATAGAAATCAGAGAATTGCAACTCTAACATAGTGTCTGATGCCATCTTTGTATCTTTATCAGTTTAAAGAAAAGACTGACTAATGTGAACTGCCTGGACTGTTATATTCAGTGTTTATTAAGGAAATTAAACTTACTCAGAATTCCATACTAGAACTTATTGTACTTTTTTATGGATGGAAGTGTTTGTATTGCAAATTTATTTAGGCCCTAGCAAAGGTTAAAGAGTACTTTGCAATCAATACAAACAAACACAGAGAGAAGGTTACACAAGCAAAGAGGAGGACAGCGGCAAAAACAAGTCATGTGCATACACTCCATCTGGGTTAAAAGGTGGTGGGGGTGTTATTCATCTATTACGCACTTATGACAGATAAGGAGAGTAAATGCCGTCATCAGCTCAATTGGATGGCATTTTTTGGCACTACAGGACTGCAATGATTCAATACCATTGGTAAGAAAACCCAAACATGCACTCTGAGCATTTTAAATGTCTGTAGTTCTACAGTTTGGATTTCTTTGCTGTAACATTATCATGAGAAATGAGTTGTATCCAGTTCTGGTTCTATGGAAAATTGGTTTTGTATTTTAAAAATGATATTTTGGTTACATATATAATGCTTAACAAGTTTATTAGACCACCTGACATAAAAACGAGGAAACACAAATATTTTAGAAGTCTGTCAGAAACTTGTTTCAAACTAAACATTGCATCTTTATTGATTTCCAAACAACAAACTGGAACACATATATTAACCAAAAATCCTTATATCCTTATATTTTGTGTGACTCCTTTGGCCGTAACAGCTTGCATTCTTGCTGTCACTGTTTTTGCTTTTTGACAGTCTCTTCTGTCATTCAGTTCCAAATAGTTTCTAGCTGTTCCCAGAGACTTGCTTGGGATGAAACCTTTGTGCGACCTATTTTTGAATTCAATAAATCTCAGATCTGTTCAACAGGATTCAAGTCTGGACTTTGACTTGGCCAGTCCATCAGTTCCAGTCCTCCAGATTCTTAGTCTCTGCACAACTTTCAAGTCTGCTTTTGATCATTTTCTTCTTGGTATGTGAACCCATGACCAATCACGTTCAGTCCAGAAGGGATTCCATGGCATACCAAGATGTTGTGGTAGACCTTCTTGTTCAGGATACCATGGATTTTAACTAATTTGTTCATGCTGATTCCACAAATGGAGCCCTATACTATAATAGAGTCTCCAGTGTTTCTATGTGGGTACATTGCATCTAGCATCAAAACATTCTCCAGCTTTTCTGCAGACAAAAACACGACGATGCTGACCGAAGAGCTCAACCTTGGACTCGTCTAATCCAGAATACCTTCTTCCAGTCATTTACAGTCCAGTTTTTGAGCTCCCTGGCAAATTTTAGGCATTTTTGGATGTTAGCAGGACTCAATAATGGCCTCTTAACAGCTATTCTTTCCTTTAAGCCTTGTTCCTTCAGTCGTCTGCTTATGGTCATTCTGGAGACTTTCTCAGATTCTGATCTAGAAGCATTAATCTCTGCCTGTTGATCAGCAGCGATCTTCTGTCTCTAGTACTTAAAATCATGAGGTGCTTGATATCTGCTTCAGCTAGCTTTTGGTTTTTTTTGCCAGCCCCTGCAATCAAGTCCAAGGCATACTTGACCAAACTGTGAGAACACTTTCCTCTATTTGTGTCAAAGACAATCCAGCATGATGAAGTGCTTTAATTCGGACCGTGTCTTTCTCAGTGAGTTCCCTACGCTTTACCACTTTGAACAAGAGGGAGAAATTTCAATCTGAATTCACATTTTTATAGATAAATTTGAGCCAGCACACTGGAATTCTCAGAGATGTTGAAAATTAATGAAGACTAACATACAGCCACTAAAACAAAATGATATATTATCATCCCCTAGTCCAAAGACATGCGTGGTAGGTTGACTGATGATTCTAAATTGGTGGTAGATGTTAGATTGAATGTGCATAGTTGTTTGTGTTGCCCCATGTTGGACTGACAACCTGTAAGGCTTTACCACATCTCTCACACAGTCAGCTGGAAAGGACTCCAGCCCCTTTGTGACCTTCTACGGACCTTCTAGGTATAGCTAATGGAAAGTTTCATATTTTTCAAAAACTAATCCATCAATCCATTTTCTAAACCTGCTTTATCTTGTGGAGAGTCGCAGGCACTGGAACCTATTCTAGCTGACACTGATTGAAAGGCCACTGGACAGGTCGCCAGTCCATCACAGAGTCAAACAGAAAAATCATACATGTTCACACCTACAGCCAATTTAGAATCCCCAACTAACCTTTGCATGTCTTTGGATTTTGGGAGGAAACAGTCACATTCAGAGAAGACCCATGCAGGCATACAGAGAACATGCAAATTCCACACAGAAAGATCCCAGAGAATCAAACCATGTCTTCTTCTTACTAACCATACACCACAGTGTTGCTCTTTAAAATATTTGAATTCTGAATAGGCTAATCAGAAAAAAAAAGATTCACACCATAAAAGTGGGTCTGTATGTAAACTGGTTAAAATATAGTTTCTTTAAATATATTATTGGAAAGCTTGGTGGACCTAATTTTATCACAAACTAATATAGCTATATTTTACCTTGTCTACCTCTAACAATATGACCACACCAATAAAAGCTCTCACCAGCTATTTCCCTGTTTGAGTCTTGAATGCTAAATATTTTTCCGTTGCTGTATTTTTATTGCTTAGTTATTTGAACACATTAAAATGTTGGCGTCATTTATCATCTTTAATTTCCGTTTTGTATATCAAACTATATGTTGTAGCATTTAGCGTGCGGCGTCTGTCAAAAGGTCTTCTCAGAACATTTTGTGTTTCAGATAGAGTCATCAGTTCTCTGTCTGATTATTGTTTATCTTTTCTTCATATCACGTTGGGAGTTGAGGCACTGAAAATATTCCAGCTGTTCCAGAATGCAATTTTTCAGAAAGTATTACGTTTTACCATTACTCACCATATCGTTTATACACTCAACAAAAATTTAAACGCAACACTTTTGTTTTTGATCCCATTTTTTATGAGATGAACTCAAAGATCTAAAACTTTTTCCACATACACAATATCAACATTTCTCTCAAATATTGTTCACAAATCTGTCTAAATCTGTGATAGTGAGCACTTCTCCTTTGCTGAGATAATCCATCCCACCTCACAGGTGTGTCATATCAAGATGCTGATTAGACACCATAATTAGTGCACAGGTGTGCCTTAGACTGCCCACAATAAAAGGACACTCTGAAAGGTGCAGTTTTTTTTTATTGGGGTGGGGGGGGGGGGGGCTCTTATTGTGGGCAGTCTAAAGCATACCTGTGCACTAATCATGGTGTCTAATCAGCATCTTGATATGGCACACCTGTGAGGTGGGATGGATTATCTCAGCAAAGGAGAAGTGCTCACTATCACAGATTTAGACAGATTTGTGAACAATATTTGAGAGAAATGTTGATATTGTGTATGTGGAAAAAGCTTTAGATCTTTGAGTTCATCTCATAAAAAATGGGATCAAAAACAAAAGTGTTGCGTTTATATTTTTGTTGAGTGTACATTTACAGTTAATATACACTGCCATCAGACTGCTTAATGTGTAGGAATAAAAGCTAACAATGCTCTACTTCACGTAAAGGAAACAGTTCTGCAATGTATTGGTGCAAATGTGTTTTTCTTGTGTAAGTGATCATGTACATGTTTCGTATGTTTTTAGAGATTTTTTTAAATTTGAAAAACAGAGATATATATACAGAAAAATAGAGTGGAAATTTCAGATAGTGTTTTTTGCACACTGATATAAGCAAGTAATTTTGTACACCGTATATTTGTTTTGTATATTACAGATTTTTCTATAATGTAGAAAGAAATATACAGTTTATTCCCTATACTGGATATGTAGCATATTACACATTAAAAATATTTTGATTACCTTGCTCATAGCCTTCAGCATATTTTAGTACCTCTGTGAATAGTTTTGAGCCAATTTTGTGTTAGCTGCTGTAACAAAGTAGCTGTGTTCCCTCAACTATGGCAAATATTATCTACAAGTTGTCCCAAATGTTCTAAAGAAGTCTAATTAATTAATAAATCTATTTTTTTTAACCACTTTATTAAAGACCCTACTCTCTTAGAAGTCCGAAGTAACTTTGGGGATGTTCAGGGAACTGTGTGTATTTGGGAAGTTCCTGGAGAAACCTTCAGCAACTCAACATTCAGACAAAGGTTGCTAGAGGAATATCCAAAAACTTTATGTTTAGGCCTACTGACACTTCAAGCTGCAAATACATTTTATTTTATTTAGCTTAATTTTTAAACTGTAGCTTTATTGTAATTGCATGCGCTGAAATAATTCAACTCGTGTACAATATAATCAACTTGGCTCACTTTATGATAAAGGAATAACAAGGCTGACAGCAAAATAATAAGAATGCTTGAATTTAGTCCAATCTAAAACAAGTGGGTTTTTTGTTTTATTACTATTAATTATAAAATAAATATTTTTAGGTCCCAATTTTCTCAGCAACAGTGTTGGACATAATACCAATAGCAAGCCTAAATGTGTGTGTGTGTTCTTGTACTTGCTACATTGTGAGGACCATTGTCTGCATTTAACTATCAAAGTGAGGACATTTTTACAAAGTGAGGACATTTTGGCCGGTCCTCACTTTGAAACAGCCATGTTTGAGGGTGAGAACTTGTTTTTAGAGAACAGGTATGAATTGAGGTTTGGTTAGGGTTAGGGTAAGGATTAGGGTTAGGCAATCAGTTGTGATAGTTAAGGTTAGGGTAAGGCTCTAGGAAATGCATTACGCTTATGGATGTCCTCACTAAGATAGAAGTACAAAGTGTGTGTGTGTGTGTGTGTGTGTGTGTGTGTGTGTGTGTGTGTGTGTGTGTGTGTGTGTGTGTGTGTGTGTGTGTTTCTGAGGGGTTCCTGAGACACAGCTTTGAAATCATAAGGTTCTTCCACATTGGGAATGGTGAGGGACAGTCAATACAATGTGCAATATTTCAAAATGCAAGGGCAATATTCCATAATCCTGTGTAATATTTCATATCTCAATATCATTGCCAGTATTTGTTATTATTTCTTATTTTATATATCTACAATGTTACAAGAGTATGTGTTAAAGTTAACGAGGGACAGGGGTCCTTTAAAGTGTCTGTCCAATTAAAACAAGCTGCAGCTTCCAGGTCAGCTGTTATCTCATCTCAACCCCAGAAGGTTCCTTGATGCTCTTTTGCTTCTAAAACTCCTTTAACACATGCACTTTGTTCCGTTAATTTGATACCACTGTAAACTTAACTGCATGTGTGAATATGCACCCTGGATACTTATCCATGCAAGTCAGACCTAGAAATATTTCTGTACAACTTTAAGCACGATACCAGTGTGAACTGATCCATCACATTAATGTACAGACACACACAAGCAGCTGCAATTTAGGGTGCATGAAGTGATTTGAAGTAAGAAGGGTTTTTCCCCATTTCAGCATCAATACTCGTCCGAAAACATCACAGAGATGCTTCATACTCAGTCCGTCTACTAAAATCACAGCAAACCTTTGTCTTGCACTTTGCTGTACAATTTCAAATCTATCAGGCAATGGAATTAAATTTCCATAATAAAACCTTACTGAAATAAAAAAAATAGACGCAAGCAGCTTAAATAATAATGATACTCACCAAAAGTTAATGTAATCCAAATGCTTTCCCTGCAAGATGATCAGAGCAGCTGAAGGTTGTTTCTTGCAACTGTCTAAAACTACTGATGGTTTTCACAACACCAGCATCAGACAGGATCTAAAGAGAGAAAGCTGTGCACATTTGCAGTGCAGATAACTAGATAAATTTGCATAATTGTAAATGATCACAATAAGTGTATTATTCCGTATATACCTTGATGCCCTCTAGTGATACGTGTAAATGCAGCCGTGACGAACATTAACAGAAACATGATTTATATGTGACGGGACTTCATGAAAAAATGGGATCACTTTAATGGCACAGGATTCATCCCTTTAACGCTTTCCATGTGTTGTCTATGTGAGACGCCCCATATTGACTTCTGGTAGTGTTGTGTTGCCCATTGGCTGAAAGCACCTACAGGTACAAAGCACCTCATTTACATAAAGTTGAATTCTCTGCTGCTTTACACAAGAGGTGTGTCGAGTGGAGGCCGGATGCTTCACGAAACTTTTAGACTACCTGTTGTTAAACCAAAGTGAGGACAGATTCAACAACCACATGGGATATTTCTTGCCTCAAATGAAATAGTCTTCGCTGAACTATTGTTTATAAAAAGAAATGGGAAAGGTTGCCACCGAGCTGCCACATTGGTCTGAAGTCTCTACAGGACTAGTTTCTGGTGAAGGTAAGTGTCTGTTGTCACACCACCCAGTGGCTAGTGACATGCCTATCAAACATGCGATGCTGGGTGAACAGCATGTTGCCTCGTGTAAAAATGTCCCTGTGGAGACATATCATAATAGTACTTTCTAGTTTATTATGAAAACAGTTCAATGAAAAGTATTTCTGAAAACATTTGAGGCAACACAAAAGCTATGCAATTGTTGAAACTGTCCTCATATTAGTTAAACAATGGATAGTTGAGATATTTGACTAGAGTAATGCGTGGTGTCAGATCTTTGTTGTCATATTTGAATGGAGTTAAAATGGAAAAAGGTTTTTGAAAAACTGTTAAATATGTTCTCATATTTAGCAGTTTAACAATGGCTAGTTTAGAGGTGTTGGACCTCCACTGGACAGGCCTCAATTGTATAAAGTAGCAGAGACCTCAACTTTCTGCAAATGAGGTGCAGGCAGCTAGCGTGCAACACAATGCCCCATCACTTGAAACACAACGATGCGATGCTAAATGCTAGGGTATTTTACATGAGCAATGAATGGAAAGCGTTAAGCTATGTGGTTGCTACATCTGTCCTCGTTTTAGTTTGACAACAGGAGGTTTAGAGACTTTACAAAAGTCTCACAAGGGATTGGACCTCCGCTCGATGTGCTACATTTGCATAAAGTAGCCGAGATCTCAACTTTATATAAATGAGGTGCAAGAAACAGGCAGACAATGCAAAGCAATGCTACCTGATTACAATTTGGGGTGTTTCACATAGATGGTGAAGGGAAAGCTTTAATGTGATGGATCCTGTGAACATGTACCATCACATTGGGCATTTTGTAACATGTGAGGCAGCGTGCTGTTTCCCAACACTGCACGCTTGATAGGCAGGTCACCAGCAGGCCACTGTATGGTGAGATGACAGGAGTTTACATTCACTGGAAAACAGTCCTGTAGAGGCGCCAGACCAACATTGCGGCTCGGTCACAAAGTTTCTCTTTTGTTCCGTAAACAGTTCCGCGAAAACTACTTCTGAAAACACTTGAGCTGAGAAATAAACTATGCACCTGCTGAATCTGTGCTCATTTAGTAGTTCAGAGGTTTACGAAAGCTTCACAAGGCTTTGACCTCTGCTCAATGCGCCTCATTTGCAAAAACTCAGCTTTATGCAAAAGAGGTGCAGGCAAAAAGTGGGCAATAAGGTGGCAACAAGCTGGCAAGACAAAGCCCCATCACTTGAAAAGCAATACTACCAAAATTCAATGAGGGGCGTTTCACATATTCAATGAATGTAAAGTGTTAAAGCCCTAGATCCTGGATTGAATAATCCAGCAATGTCCTGAATGTAGATAGACTGGGTTGCTATATTTGAATTTCATTAAAACTGAATAGGGTTTCTTCATAACTGCTGACAACAGGATGAGGAAATAGTGACTAATAAAAAGAGAAGAGGTCAAAAGGTGGATTAGGGACCTCGAGCTAAACGCATGCTGCACCACTACTTGATTTTGCATGTGGTTTGAACTAACAAAACACATTTCTAATGAGCTTCTTGTCTAGTTATTTCAACTCCAATCCCCCGGTGAGTGCAACAACACTGGGTAGTGAATGAATTTGACCTAATCCCTTCTTGGTGTGGAGTCTTGTGAGGGCAGCCCGCGGCCCCAGCAGCGGGGGCCCAGCAGCAGGGGCCCCGTCCTGCCGCAGCAGCAGCACCACTCTCCGTCGAGCAGCGGGACTCCAGGCTCTCACTTCCCCAGCTGCTGACGTCAGCTGGCAGCCTGGGCTGTGCTCGCCGCTCCGGACATAGCGCCGAGAAAAATGCTGCTCTCCGTACCGCCAAGGGCAGGAATCAACCCCTACAACGGCTACAACAGCAGAAACAGCAAAAAGGTAAACGCTTTCGGGATTTTCCCACAATTTTCGCCTTGTTCGCCCTGCAGGGCAACACGCCCGCTGTCTGTCGCGACAAAAAAAAAAAAAAAAAGAAAAAACCCAGGAGCTTGTGACAGTGAGCTGCAGTGTCCTTGAAAAGCTAAACGTAGTGAATATAACTTCATAGTTGCTGGAGTGGATCCACGACTATCAGAGCCGCGCCGCTCCGGGGGACGTCTAGGTGGGAAATTAGCCTCCGCTCGGTCCTGTCATGCCTGGACGCCTGGTGTTTTATCTCGGGAGTGTTTGTGTGTGTCCGTGTGTGTGTGTGTGTGTGTGTGTGTGTGCGCGGGTTTACTACAGTGAGGGATGTCGATATGGCTCTGCTCACTCATTTGAAAAAGTCAATGGTGGAGAGCAACTTTTATGGGGAACTGTGCCGTGCTGGGATAAGCGCGTCCGTGCCTGGATGTGTTTGTGTTAGTGGGGGTAGGGAGGCTGGTTACAAAATGAATTCTGCCTCTTCCTCCGGCAGCTCCGGACTCTCACATATCTGCTGTTAAATCAGGTCTTCATTGTCTCCGCTGCCGCGTAAGTTCGCAAAGTTTTCTCTTTTTTTCCTCCTCGTTTCCCATCTGAAAGCGGAATATGCCCCACCCCTCGAAAAATCCCACCAGACCATGATGACTACATTCCCCGAATTATGAATCGCGCTTTTCGTGGCTACATTCACTGTTGACATTGTCACTTTTGTAGCCTACTCTTCTCACAGCGTATTTCGTCTTCCGAAACCCACCCTAACTGTAAAGCGACCCAGTAGTATTCGACAAATTGTTGGTAGAGCTAATTATGCAGCTTTTTTGTATGTGTGTGAAAACTAAGTTTTGTGTTTGGCCATACAGAACTTGAACGCACCATATGTCTTCTCTTTCTGGACCACATGACATGAGCTCTACTATTATGCTTAATATTGAGGTTTTACATTCACGTTTATTCACAGTATTTCCTCACTTCCTTCTGCCGATTGTGCTTTCCTCTGACTGTATTTGCTGCTAGCTCCTGAATGGCATTTTGAAAATGTGTATTGACATATTGTCTTCTCTGTGATCTCGGGCATCGCCTGGCTGCTCATCCTCCCAGATCTGATGTCAAACACTCAGGAAAACAGTTAAATTGTTTGTTTTGCACACACTTATTCTCACAAACACACCATTCGCAATTTATTTTACTGAGCTCGCATTAGTTTTTCTTCTTTCTGTACAGTGCATGTCTCTTCACTTGAACTATTAATAGCTTGGGCTTCACTTGGTTGACTTTTTGACAAACAATTCCTTCCACAAACTATTAAAGCACACCACTTTTAGCTCACTAAAGACTAATGAAGATGTCAAATGCCACTGTTTAAAAGGAAGTATATACAGTATGAGCAATCAAGTGTGTGGGTGTCAGCAGTTTCAGTTTATATTTAAAATGAAGTCTCTTTCTGACAGCATGTTTAATAAGTATATACAGAATACAATACATGTGAAGTGGCAGTTTTCATCTTTATTACAAGGTACTTATTTTGATAATGGATTATTTGACAAATGCAGGTAAAAAATTGTAATAAAATGCTAAACAAATTGTGGTTCTAGTGTTTTGCATGAGAGGATTTGCTGCTTTTCTTTGTTGTATGCCACATATAATGTGAAGTGATGCAAAATATTTCTGAGAGGTTGCGATTGCCATTTTTGCTCAATTTTTAGTGATTTATAAGCTAAACAGTTAACTGAACACTCATTTGATAATGAAAATAATTTGTTGTATCAATGATTGTACTTTCAAAGTAAATATCCTGTAGTTTTTTTATCTGTCAGTCACCATTGCACAACTGTAGGACAACATTTCCTTCACTCTTTTTTTATTTTATAGTGTTGATTGCTCATAATATGAGCAACATGGGAACGTAATTCCATTCGGCTTGTAGCATTTAAGGTACGCAAGGTTGTTTTTTATAATGCTTCCAACTTATCTGTTGCCCACTGACCCATTGACATTTTACAGTACATTCTGATTAGGTTCACTCTGATTTCAAAAGGAATAGTTACAGTTAAAAGCGACTGAAAAACTAATGTAGAAGGAGACGAAGAAGTAGGAAAAGGTTTAGCTCTCCAGCTGCTTTCGTGGTCCCAACCTTGTCTACTTTGTTGAACCAAAGTTCAGAGAGAGGTCAAGTGCCTGTGTTGTGATTCTTAACATTTCCTCCTCCCACCTCCACGTCCGCCTCATTCTGTCTGTCGCTTCCTCACATTCTGTCATACCTGAGCTGCACAAGTGCACAAAGTATGAGGTTGAGCGCAAAGTGAACCCGTCGACGGCTGAGAAAAGCGCCCTTTGTGTGTGCGAGGTGATTACCGAGACGGATGACTAAAAGGCGTTTGGTTTCTGTTGTGCTTTAAGCCAGCTGCTCCACCCCTGACTCAGCACCTCATTTCCTCCCTCAAATAAATAGAATTAATGTTCTCAAATCAAATTTGGTAGGTTTCCGCGTAAAGCTTCCTGGATGGAAAAAATAACAGGAGGCAGCTTGACGCTTCTTAAGGTATCATGGGTCTCAGTCAGGGCCTCGTCGAACGGCTTGCTTTTGTACTTGTCATTCAGATTTTTGTTTTCGTCTTGGCGGGAGTCCTCTTTTTCAACAAATGTCAACTTACTGCTGTGATTTAAAGCTGTGTGCGGCTCAACATAGACTCTTTTGACTCAAAGCACAACTATATATGAAAAGAAATGAAAGGAACACATTGAGTGGAGCATTAAATTGTCACACGGATGCAAAGGGTTGCACTAAAAAGGCCTTTCGTACATGGCAGAAATGAAGTCTGCCATGCTCTTTAAAATCAGTGATTTCACTCTTTTTACCTTCAACTCCAGAAGCTTTTAGATGTCACTATCTCTGAATTCCTGCTTCATGTCAACCTATGGTCCCTTTTTAAATGTGTTTTTTAAATTGTCACAACATTGAGAGTTTGTCATTTGACGTAAGTACTTTTGAAGTAATGCTTCAAGACGAAGCAAGTTTGATGTTAAAACTTCAGACATCAAGCAAAATATTTTTGATTTTACTTTGTAACATCAATTATTCATAAAAAAAAGTGGCTCATAAACATCTTGATTAGAATAATCTGGATTATTCAAGAAGTTTGAATAGTTAATATAGGAAAACAGATTGACACATTTTTCATGGCATTACTGAAATAAAAAATGACAGCGTTAATTATATGCGCGGTTAATGTGTGAATTATTATAAAAATATACATCTGTACATCATGTACATTACTGAATAACCCCCCCTTTGTATTACGCATGTTGCTTGGTAATACAGCTAATGCAGGTACATTGGTGCTAAACTGCAGTATCTTGTTAGCTGGCATGCCAGTGTAATTATGAAAAAGTCTTTTGAAATTGAAAAATGAGTGGAAACCATCTCAGTAATTCCAAGAAAAATAAAGGGAAAATGATTAGGCTTAGCTGAGATAAAAGGTTTCACATAATAAAAGATAAATATAATAATTATGTCAGTTACTGTTTGTTCAATATTACTGCTTACTATTGAGAGTTTTCCAAATGAAGCCCTTAATAACTCTTTCATGGCTTATTTGTTGTAAATAATCAGTCTCTGCTCTTTACACTGGAGGCGAAAGCAATTATTCTACACCAGGAAAATGCTGTGGAATTGCAGGTATTAATAAACCTTTTGATTTGGTTGAATGTACATGGTGCTTGAGGACTTGGATGTAGTGATTTAGACACGTAAAGAATGCTAATTTTTCAGCAATACGAAATAGAAGTCAGTTTGTTGCTTGCTAGTTCTCATGATGGATCAGTCGGTCAACCCACTGCCTGTTATTTTTTGATTAAAGCCGACAGGCAGTTTTAGCTACGACTGCACAGACCTGAAAGTATGTGGAAATCTGTTTTCAATGAAAATGTTTCGCCCTCCAGCAATAGTGCAGCTTTGACCAAAAAAAGTAGAGCAGACTAAATGCTCAGGGTGACTGATTACTGGAGTACCTACAGCATGTCAAACATGACTCAAGTCTGTGCAAACACATTTGTCTGTTACACTGACAGGAACTGAAATGTCTAGGAGGTACACAAACTTAATATAAAATCAAGGATGTATTTTATAGCTATTCTTGTCATCAGTAATTTAAATTATGCATTGTGAGAAGGCAAAATATTTTTTAAAATATGCATTTTATAATGTGTTTTCCCTTCAAAATTTAAGTTTATTTAAACTACTCATTGCTAAACAGTAAGGGTGTGACTAAATCCTGGAACTGAAGCTGGGACATGAATTTTAGACATATTGACTTTTAAACTTCTATAAGTTTTGTGCATATTGGCATTTAAGTATTTTGGTTATTACTGCTCCAAAAATGAAACCAGATACATTGAAAGCTTTAAACTTCCATTATTCCATCTATTAAATTAGAACTAATTCAAATGACGGTGTCGTGCACATTTTTGCTTGCAGGAACGAGTATACAGCTCTGCAGATTAGCTAGTTTTAGGGGTTTTTTTGTTTTACAGCCAACGCATTTACTTCGTGGTTAAGCTACACAGCCTTCATTAATCCTATTTCCAGCAAAGCAACAGGCAGCTGTTTTCAGCAAACAATCTCTTACAAACCCACTGTACACGACGTGCCCTGCTCCAAATGGCAGATAAAGGCAAAGATTAAAATAAATATTGGTGGGGATTAGAACTGTCACGATACCTGAAATTTGCTTGTCAGCACCTATACTACTGAAACCAGATACCAGATTTCGTACCAAAACATATAAATAAATCAAATGAATGAAGTGCTGACAGTCGCCTACTAATGTCAGCACCCAGCACACGTAATGAGCTGTTGTTGTGTTAGCCTAAACAAGCTAGTGCTAGCCTTTTCTGAATGTTGTGTGTGAAACGTCGCTACAAGAATGCCGCTATTGCAGTTCTCAGACGGTACTGGTTACATTTCAGGATATGATCATTATGACAACATGTTGTTAGATTAAAGTAAACAACTGAAACACACACACCTTGAACCGTATCTACAGATTCAGATGCCTGCCTTTGAGGTGCTTGGATAAGTTTCAAGTGCTCTCCTTTTATTCCAAATGCTCTGTGGCACAGTTTGCATACTGGATTCTGTTGGCCTAGAACTTGTTCCTGATCATCTGACTCAATGCAAAATATCTACATACACTCAGTTTTCCCTCTACACATCGCATTGGGCCTGTTGCTGCAGCCTACATGACTATTTCGGCATCTACTTTACCATCCTTTACTTTTGGTGCTATAAAAACAAAACCTTCACGTCACTCATAGTCCTGGTTCTTGTGGCATCTCTAGTAGTGATGCATGGATCCAACTTTTCTCTCCCAGTTTTAATCTTTCAGTGTAGCATAACTGTCCATTTCAAGGACTGATGCAATACCACTGGTCTTTCTTCTCATATTTTAAAATCTGTTTACGTCACTGCTCAGAACTCAGGGGAATCGTTTGTATGCAAAATTATCATTGATATGCCAGTGTAATGCATAAAGCTGTCGGTAGAAACTCTAAATGTTCTAATTACTCTGACAAACTGTTTTTAATATGGTTTGGTTATGGATAAAGAAACAGATGGTTTGAATAAGTTGAGTATCAAACATCAGCTTATCACTAAATGTGTGACTCTTTCATGAGGCAGCCAGCAACTTCTCTCCAATTATAGAATAATGTGACTCTGTCTGTTAGATGTTGAAGCAGGTAGCAGCAAATACATTAGTGTCACTGCCTGGCAGCAGTGTCACCAAGTAACCTACAATGGTACAATGAAGATCTTCATTACCAATTTGTCATTTTCAAGGCAAAATTTTAATGCCAGTTGAATTGAGGACAATTTGTATTTGCTGAAAAATAACTCTGGGATTTTGTTAGTATATTCACAGTAGGGCTGCTCCTTTTTATTCGAGTTCAATATTATTATAGCCCTTTGATAAGAAGGCTATATCAAGTCAGAATTCCAACACCAGAACTATAATGCACACAAGTTAGGCTGTCATTTTTGGATGATATTTTGTGTTGATTGGCAAAGGGTTAGCACTTGAGAGTTTGGCCGTTTCAACAAAATGCAGCCGATGACTTCTTTGCCAGTTCAGGGTTTAAATAAGTTAGATGTACTAGTCTCCATTAGATTGGGAGGGTTCAAACTTCTAAACAAGAGAGGCCATCCACAGGAAGTCTGTTCCTCCCACTGCCTGAAATAATGGATTAATTCTGTAGCGCTTTTGTTGTTTGTAAAGCATCGGCAGAGATTGTTGAGCCAATGCGAATTTGATTGGATGAGATCATATCTACAAACCATTCGTCCAGTCCACCACACACATAAATCTAAGGAATCAGAGTGAAAGTTGTTTATATTATACGTTATGTTAAGCAATTATCAGGCAATATATTGTTTTTTCAATCATCCCAAACACGTACACAGTCAGTATTGTCCTCACTGTTACTTGGACTGTACTCCCCAACTGAATTCTGCATTCTCTGAAGCTGCAGGAATAACTCGAATCTAACTAGATATATTATCTCTCCTAAATGCCAAAGGTGTGTATAAAAGCCACTTAGCATATATCCAGTATGCTCATAAATGCATGTTTTTAAAAACTCTACAACACAGAATATTCCATATATGTGTACTGTCTACTGGACTGCTTCAGAGTTATGTCTAAAACCAGCTGTTCTGCTGCAGTGACTCTGTCCTCATTGAACTCTCCTGTACAGTCACCTTTGTCCCTCTGTCCCACCGCCAGGTATATGTTTATCTGTCTCTTTGTTTAATGTGTCAGATGTTTTGGATTTGCCCCCAAATTGAGCGCCAGCCGCATGAACCAGCCAAGGTGAACAGGTAGAGAGGGAGACAGAGTCCTTGGAGAAAGCACAGCTGTCAGAAATCCGATGCCAAGTACTGCAGTGATGCCAGACTCTCAGTGTGTCTCACATTTTGTTAGATCTCTCGCTGAGCTGTTGGCCAGTGTTTGTTGGTATCTGTTTCCAAACTCTCCAGCCCTTTGCTACCTGACCCGGCTTGAAAGCCATGAAAGCATGTGCATTTGCGCTGTGCGTGTGCATCAAGGTGTGATCAACGACAGACAATTTGAAGATTAATAGGTCCCCATGAAGAGACAAAAGGAAAAGGGAGGGTTACAGACAGAAAGGAAGGAGGATTCAGGGACGAGTCTGAACGTGAGCTCAGTGTCCCTGTCACCTGGTTGGAATGCAGAGCTCCTCATTCAAATGGCAGTGTGATAAGATCAGGAGCAGACACAGAGGATTTCCTGCCCACCACCGTACTGCAGCTCACCACTTTACTAGATGTACAGTCCTGAGCTAACACAAAAAGACTGCTGTGCATTTTTGTACACGCCAAGCTCATGCTTTCATAATTATCGTGCTAGTTTTCTGTGAACGACAGAGAATTTGCTTTGGTGAAATATGACTAATTAGTGGTTGCATGATTTTTATCAACATGCCAGACAGGAAGTAATGTGGTTACACAATCAAATTGCTCTTTTAAAGTGTTTGTTGATGCTTCAGAAATTAAGATTCTGGGTATTGGATTCCCATGACTCATTTTCGTTGTTGGTCCCAAAGTGAAGAGGATGCAAAGCGTTGCAGCTCAGCAGTGTAATTCTATACAAGCTGGAAGCAACGTCCTCATTCAGCCGGGCTATAAATCTGAGCATTACATGTAGGTCGGTCAGCTGGTCAGACTGTCATGGCTGTTTCCCGCCTGAGGAAAATGCCTGACGAGGTGCTTCAGCAGGGAGCAGGCAGGCAGGACATGAGAAGATGTGCAGACCCTCTAACAGCCAGGAAATCCTAGGAATTCTGTGGGTCAAACCAGGGTTAACAGGAGAAGCCCTACAGGGAGAGACAGAGATAAAAACAGAGGTGGAGTTAGACTTAAGGAGGGTTGGAGGAGATACATTCATGAGTGACAGCCTCTGTCAGACACTGTAAAGATGGTGGGTGGAGGATATTTCTTACACTATCCAACCATCAGACTTGCCATTCGGCTTGACAATATATCTCTCTTTAGCCACCAAAGCGTTTCTGTGCATGAATCCCCTCTGAGAGTTTATTTTCATATCAGCACACATAAAATGCAGGCTTGCTTTTTTGATGTCTTGAGAGATTAAAGACAGTGTTGAGTATTACAAGCGTGCTGTAATTGAGATGTACTTCAGAGTTCTGATGTAAGTTTACTAAAAGATAGACGAAACTGTTTTATTTATAGAAAAGGCTTGATTTTTATCTTTAGCTTGGTCCTAAAAATATTCCAAAGATATTTCTAGCCCAGAATACAAAAGAGAAATGTAGCATTGGGGTTACAAACTCAAATTACTGAAATAGCCTTTAGAATAATCACCACCCAGCAGGGCCCCAGTTACTGTTTCAAGCTTTTGTACTTGAAATTTGATTAGTTTGATCAATCTGTAAGCAGCCTAAAACACATATGCTAAAACTTGAGGGAAATTTAAGAAAATTATATTGTAATACTTAAAAAAATGTAAGGATAGCTGACAGACTGAGCATCAACTGACTCCTACAGCGAGGAAGTTTAAACTGCTCTTGTGCGTATAGTGTAATTAAGCCACTTTTCTGAGTTTCTTGTGTACCAATATGTGCTTGGATAAAGTTTCTGTAATCACTGACTGACAACCTGTCACTAACATTGAACCTTTTATTACCACAGATTACTTACTAATCTTCATTTTTGGGCATTTTAGTTTCCAAGAAATAAGTTCTGGTTAAGGGCTGCACAGTGGTGTAGTAGTTAGGACTTAAGCCTTACAGCGAGAAGGTCCCAGCCTTCCCTGGATCTTTCTGCATGGAGTTTGCATGTTCTCCCTGTGCATGCGTGGGTTTTCTCCAGGTACTCTGGCTTCCTCCCACAGTCCAAAAATATGCTGAGGTTAATTGGTTACTCTAAATTGCCCGTAGGTGTGAATGTGAGTGTGATTGTGTGTCTGTATATGTAGCCCTGCGACAGACTGGTGACCTGTCCAGGGTGTCCCCTGCCTTCGCCCGAGTCAGATGGGATAGGCTCCAGCACCTCCCGCGACCCTAGTGAGGATAAAGCGGTGTATAGAGAATAAGATAAGATAAGATAAGATAAGATAAGTTAAGAGATTCCTTTATTCCTCCCCGTGTCCAGGGAAATTTCCCATGTTACAGCAGCACACAGCATACAGTATTAGCAGCAATAAACAACAATAAACAACAATATAATTATAAGCATAATAATATTCACAGGATATGGATAGATAATGGATAGATGGAAGTTCTGGTTTACTTTCATGATGAAGCACACAAGTCATATACTTGAACACAAACTCATATGCACCCCTGAAAAGATTTTTAGCATAAAGCTGGTTGTAACAATATACATGCATGTGTGTGACTGTAGACTGGTGATTTAAGGGTGTTGTTGCAATGATATGCTTATGGTACTGTCTGAAGCTTGACTGAGACTTGGCACTGTGGTAAAGAGGGTATGAATGAGATTATGGGTCTCGACCGTCCCATTCTTTCATTCACAAATTAGCTGCCCCTAAAATGTATTCATCATGAATTACACTGAAGTACAACAGATAAACTCCTGTAGGAAGACACGTGCTGTATTTGTCCAGCAGAGTGTGTTTTTTTCCCCTGGCCCTGGAAGGTTTTGGGCCTGACAGAAATGAACAAACTCTTTTTTAAAATGTTTTTTAGAATTTATTTTTTTATATATTAGCTTTACAGGAAGATTATAGTGACTATAACTGTAATGCTGAGAATATGCAAAAAAATGTTTTCTTACTTGACTATTGTATGTAATTTTTGTTGAAAGAAATGTTTTTAAGCTATATTATGTTGTGTTATCACTTGGAGAATGAGTATTTATGCTGTTAATACTTCAATTCTTTCTTGAAATGACTAAAGTAACTGTGATTACTTTATTTCCATGCCGGGCTTACATGAAAGTGATTTGAATCAAAATTTTTGAATGGCTGCTAAAACAACCTGAGAGCTGCAACAACTGTTTTGGTAATAGTTTAGAAGAGTTTCTGCAATTTTTAAAGGAATTAAAGCACAAATCTGATGATTACAGATTCTATAATCTCAGTATTCTTTAGTTTCTTTGCTCCTTTATGACAGTAAAGTAAAAATCTTTGAACTGTGGACAACAAAAACAATATTTTCGGAAGTCACCTTGGGCTTTGGACAACACTGATTGACACTGTCTTAATTTTCTGACATTGTGAATACCAAACAACTAATCAATTAATTGAGAAAACATCAACAGATTGTTAAACATAATTTTTAGTTGTATCTCTTAACCCTTAGATGCATAACTGGATCAAAAATGACTTGATGAGGTGGTTTTCTTGCAATATCTTTGTAATGAAAAGTTTTAATTATTTTATATTCCAGCTATTCCTAAAAAAACATGTTTTGATATCATTACAATGAATATTTAAGTTGTCTTTAATACTTTTAAAGAAATTCTAATATTTGTATTGCTACCCAAAGCTCTTTATCGCTGGTAATATCATACAAGAGGTGATGCAGTATAGAAATTTGGAGGGACAGAAATTAGCAACAGCTGGAGGAAAAGAATGGAAAAATGTCAACAAAATCAAATCAAATCGATCAAAAATCTATTTGTAGAGCACTTTACAACAACATAATAGAACACCAAAGTGCTTTCCAGACAGAATAATAAACAAAACAATATAATTTTGGAGTACTATAAAACCATAAAACCAATAAAAACACAAAACCATAAAATCATAAAAACCATAAAACATTCCTAGGATTTGAAAGCACGCCTAAATAGATGCTGACATTTTCCTATTGCTGTTCTGTGTAATATTCTTTTTCAATTATCAAAATATGAAATCATTCTTGTATGGACAAAAATATAATAGAAAAAAAAATAGCACAAATTAATATTCTTAACCAAAATGACACAAATGGCAGAAAAACACATTGATTCTTATACGGGTCATTTTTGACTCACTTATGGAAGAGCGTAGGGTCCAATCACTCGTGCATCTAAGGGTTAAAAATATTCAGTTATCTATGCCTTTTTTCTTTTGGACATTTGTAAATTTCCCTGGAATGAAAGATATGAAAGGAAAGATACGACCTGCTTTAACTTTGAGCAGCACGTACCTTACCAAACCACCATGAAAGCACAGATGCAAACTTACTTCAGCAGTATAAGAGAGTCATCATCAGAGCAATGAGTCTGTTATTGAAGCTGCTGCGATGCTTCTGGCAAAGCAGAGGTCAGAGGGGCTGTCGTAGAGGGGCTCCATGCCTTTTGGATGGAGTCTAATTAGTGGGATTGGTTGATATTGCTGGTGGTCCTGGGATGACCGTGTCTTCCTGCTGGGCTTTCCCTAAACACCACCAGATTGATCAGTGACCCCTTCGTCTCTCATGAAATGAACCCATTATCCTCCTGTCGCCTCCATCCATTTGGCCTCTCGAATGAGACACTCCAGCCTCACAGCGGCACTCTGCTGAGCTTTGTCACAAAGCGTATTAATTCCTTTACGTACAACATTGAATTAAAGAAACTTGGCAGTTAAATTAATGTGACTGAAATAATTTTCTCATAGCAAACACACACAGCATTTGCCAGTTCTCGTGGGCCTGGCCTGTTGTGATGTGCTGCTATTTATTGCCTCAGTATTTGGATAACAGCCAACAGCTCTATTCCTGGAGAGAGAAGTCTTTTTTTTTCTGAGAATTTTTGACAGGCAAAGTGATAATGAAATCAGATTCATCCCATTAAAATAAATGCAACTGCACGGTTACACAATCGTTTGCTTAATATCTCCAAGGAGAGCCACAGTCCCATAGAGATGAGATTAGATGCTGCACTGGTTGTTGCGCAACGTCTTTTCATGTTTGTAGTGGTGAATCACTGACTAGTTGACTGCTGGAGTTTATAACTAGTATTTACTGGAGTGTCATCCTTCCAGTCTGACAAAACAAAACAACTCAAAGTAACAAATGAGGGAAAGGTTCGGTTATGGTAGACATCAGGTCAGTACACATGGTTGCAACATGAGAAGATTATTATGTGTTGTCATGAAGGAATAAACTCCTGATACTGTTGCTAGGCTTAAGTTGAACCCTGTTTTTGCATCTTGCCACTCAGGATCTTATTAACTGTTCAACTTTAAACACTATTTGAAAAGGTGTCTATGGATTTCACTTTAAGAAGTCTACGATAGAAACTTTAAGCAGATGTCAGTGATTCATTTAGAACTGTCTGTTTTATATCAGTAGAAAGAAAATAAGCAGAAAGTTGCGCTACAAAGCCAACATTGTTAACATCTAGTCTATTATTTAATTCTGCATCATGAGACTTAGCAGAATGTTGGTCGGAGATCTTTAAATCTTTCGTTTTCCACCACTGGATTTTTTTCTTGTGGTTCCTGAAGTAAGAAAGAAGTTACCCAACAATGAGAAAGTATAAGAGGCCCCTTTTCCCTACGTCAAATGGTCAGCCAAGAGGCCCCACATTCCCTTCAGAAAACAGTATTGGTGAGTGTTGACATGAGAGCTGTATGATATCATTTTTCGCAGCTCCCACATAATCATCTGTTTCATGCAGGATTACTTTCCATCTCTCCAAATCTCTAAACACTCCTTTGAGTTTTTCACACTTTGAATGAAAACATCACTGTGCCGTTTTCTGAGAATATAAAGTATTTTGGCGATTATTTCTGTTTTCTGTGCCGCGTTCACGCTCCGTTATGTAATTCTGCGTGTTTCTTTCTTTGTGCAGCAGGCCTATGTGTCCTCCGGCCACCAGATGGCGCCCCCCAGTCCCAACACCAACAGTAGTAGCAACAGCAGTGGCGGAGGAGGGGAACAGCTGAGTAAAACGAACCTGTACATCCGCGGCCTCCATCCAGGAACCACAGACCAAGACCTGGTCAAGCTCTGCCAGCCGTGAGTGGTTTTTGAGTTTTTCTGTCTGATTATCGATCTTACTGAGAGATTTTGCTTAAATTTTAAACGTAACGTCAGCTGACTGGTTCTCAAGGATTCAACATTGTGACATTTTTAAAGGAATAGTTAAATGTTGTACGGAAGATGTATTTTTTTTCTTTCTTGTCAAGAGCTGGATGGGAAGATAGATGTCACACTGGTTTCTGTCAGTAGCTGTGTTTTTGTGACGTATTTTTGTGTGCATTTTCAAGTATCATACTAGAAAAAGTTCCTGGATACCGTCAAGCCAATTTTGTAAAAACGTGTAATGCTCACTTGAGGTGATTTTTGACTATTTCAAAAAAAGTGAATGGGTACAGTGGGTGGCAGAAGCACCTTTTTCACAAAAGTTCTGATGTAGCAAATACTTGACTCATGACTGGTCAGCTGTTTCTGCCTCTTTCATTGTCATTCGCCTCTGAAGAGCATAAGCAATACCAGCTTAGAATAATTAAAAATATTTCCTGAATACCTCTCTCCATTTTTCCTCTCATAGACGACCAAGGTTTTGCTTGTTTCTTCTTCTTTGAAGTTTTGGCAAACAGCTGGTCTCGTTTGCAGCTTGTTCTACTCTGTTTATTACAGCCATTTGTAATGTAGCGTAATAACCACCTTCTGACGACACCAATCAGCCTAATTTAATCAGTCCATAGCAATCAATGAAAACTAAGTATATTGCATTTACTCGACTATTTTTCAAAAGATTGTTTCAAATTCACTTGATGATTACATGACAACGCTGCTTGAAAAATAAACCTAATAAAATAAACCTAGAGCCATGATGTGTCAGCTTTTTAAGCATGAACACTGACTCTGTAAACAATTTTTAAAATACGCTTACCAGTAACTCTAAAGCTTCTTAATTAAAATGTTTTATCCTGATTGTTACATCTGTTCACATGAAGAATTATAATAGTTAAAGTGGCAATTTCCGTCAACGCTCGATTTGTTCTTTTGGCATCACCTTTGGCAGTAAGTGGTAACTGCAGGTGTGTTTTTTGGAATTGACTTCTCAGTGATCCAGACAATGTCACCTGTGTGGTGATGTCAGAATCTGGCATGGCTCCAAAGTAATTCAAAGCCACCACTCACAGAAGTGATATGCTGAGCCAGGCTAACTGCTAAGATAAGCTAATCTTTATGCTAATCTAAGCTAGGCTAATTATCTAATTCTATAGGGGTAGTAGTGAATAAAGGTATTTCTCAAAATATTGAGCACTTCTAGTAATAATAATTCCTCCTGCATATAAGCCTGCTGTATTTTGATTGAAGTTGCTTGCATACAAATAAGCCATCAAAGACCCCAAATGGTCACAAAATACATATGACGTTATATACGGCAAAGGTAAATTATTACTTACACAATAAAATGCAAAAGGGATGCCATGTCTGAAGGAAGCATTGGAGCTTTTGATGTTTGCAGATTTAAGATGTGGTTGTGTCGGTTTTCACAATTGTTTCCATAAGCTCAGAATTTTCACACTTTGGTTACATTTGAATGTTGTTTAAGTCAGAAGTGCTATGTCTTTATGCCAAATGAGGTTTTGATCTGACCATGGCTGTATTTACATTTCAGTCCACATAAACTGGAAGAAATTTTCCATTGATAATTATCTTTGATGCTAAATTAGAGAAAGAGTTATGTAGAACCTTTTCATGTGCAGATAACATCTGTGCTGTCCAGAGCTAAGGTCTTCATCTGTTGGACACATGAAATTAAATTGTTTAAAGCCATAATTTCATGTTCAAAAAAAAGGAACTGTTTAGGCAGGAAGGAAAGTGGTTTCCGAATAAGGATGCAGAATTACCACAACTGACGTCTGTTTGATTAAATCTTGACAATCCCAAGAAAGCAAAGAATTGTCAGCAAAATGGTGGAGCTGTAGAGGCAAATAGAGGAAAAGAAAGATCAAACGCAGAGATTCATGAAACAGACGCAGAGGTGAAGAAGGAGAGAGGGGGCCACAGAAGGGTACAGCATGTTGCCTCCTTATGTCCTGATTTAACCTTGCACTTTTTGTGAGGCTGAATTGGCTCCAACTCAGTCAACTAAAACTCACTCGCCTCTAGACAAACAGCCTAACCTCCACTGTTGGCCTTACGTGCACACTGACACACACATATGCAGATAAAAGTCGGTAATAAAGCACCCAAACTGGTTTTGGCTGCTCCAGGTCAGGGCTACACTGTATGTCACAGAAGTGATTTGTGAGTTTAAGTCATGCATTCGTCATTTTCAGGGGTCATTCACAGTAGCAGCACACATCCGTGAGCAAGTATTGCTAATATAGCCTGCCTTCATATTATTCTTTACACCACAGCCTCTCCCTCTTTAATATTTGTGCTTTACTTTCCATTTTATCCAGCCTAATCCTATGTAGAAAAGGCTCAGAAATATCAAATCCGCGGAGCAAACTTACATGGCTTGTGACCGCACACACACACACTGTCAAAAGTGGGACAGTCAAAGAAAATCTGAAATCTGCGGTCGGTATGTGAATCGCGGGAACCTGTAAAGGCAGTAGATTTATAGAGAAGTCATTGTGGAGAGAGGACTGAGGCTTTGGAGGTGGGTGGGAGGGCTACTGTTGAGGGGGAAACTTAAATGAGTGGGAAAAAAGAAGCAATGCCTGCTGGGAAAGAATGTCAGCCGGCCATATATGGCTGAGGACTGTGTTTTAGGTCCCTGTGGCCTCCATAGTGTGGTGGGGCTGGTGTTATTCTCCAGAGGGGCTGGGGTAAGCACACTGCTTGCTGACCTTTAAACTCTCCTGGCATCTTTGTTGGGGAAAACATGAAACATGGCTTTTGTTTTTCTTTGTCATGCTGGCAATAGAAAAACTGATCAATGGGTTTCAGTCTGGCAGCATCACTTTGAAACCAGGAAAATTGGAGGCAAATAATATCTGCTGCATGAGCCTGATTTTACAGGGCTGTATGTACATTTTCCAAGTTGTCCAAAAAAATAAGAAAAACAGTTAATAAGGCAATAATTTTCTACTTCAAAAGAATAAATAAGTCACTAACAAAATATATAGCAGAAATCTGAATATATACGAACAAAATATGTCATATTGCCCTTGTAATCTTTTGATTGTGTGCACTTCAGCACAAAATCATTGGAAACAATTTCCTATTATTCCAGTTATTATTGTACAATCTGTCTTCTTCCAACAGCAATGACCAGAGGAAATATATCAGTTATGTGACTAAAGGCCTTTTGTTTCTACATATGCAAGATTGTTAAGCAGAAATCCAGGCCACAGTGTTTATTATATATTTATGGATTTATTTTTTGTTTAAAGAAACACTTTTCAATATTTTAACTGTTACATGAGAAAGAAAGACAACATAGCCATTACATTTGTCCATGATTATTGGTTAAGATGTGTTCTTTAGCTTCTAATAAATTCATTTTTTCTAAATAATATAGGGCCACAATGATAAAAAGAGGAAAATCCAAACTTTAATTCAAGTGCATTTATTCAATGGGGAAAAACTCATACATTAAGCCCCATCAACCCCCTTTTGCCAACAAAACACAACTAATCTTCTCCTATAATACATTTTTCTACAATTTTCAGTGTGAGAGTATGCTTCTGCAATAAAAATTGAATTTACTTTAAGGCTTTCAACACATCTTAACCAGGGTTGCCAATAATTATGGAGGGCGCTGTATGTTCTGACTTACTGCTCACCCTGACTAGTCGCATCGTATACAGTCTGTATATGCATATCTTGTAGCATCAGTTTACACTGAGCTTGTAGATGCCAAACATTTTGCTGATTGTTGGGTAGTTTGCTTGTTTTTTTGAGAAATCAACTGTTTTCTTTACTAGATTAAATTTAGCCAAAGGTCACGGAACGCTGTCTACAAAAACAAGGAAGGGAACTGATTAAAGTTGCCTCAAAAGACTGTGTGTGTTTGTGTGCTGAAGGTGTTCTAAAGTTCTTTGTATCAGTGAAAAGAGATTTTCCTGAAAATGCACTGCTATAAAAAGAAACCGGTGGAGGTGTGGAAGTTTGTCTTATTTAATTTATGCCTTTTAGTTGAGAAGAACCTCAGTTTACATGGTCTGTCTAAACATATGAGTAACATATGGCTTTGTTTTAGCTCCAAGTCTTTACTTATTGTCCAAGTTTTTCAATTAGTTTTAAACAAAAAAAATCACTATGAAGCTATACTAGATTTTGAAAATGTATCCACGTTTGTACTCAGTGAAGCTCAGAGATATGGTGTAAAATTTCAGTTGGGCTAGAAGGGGTTAAATTATATGTTGACTGATGAGCACTCTGCAGCTGTTAGAGGACAGAAGGAAACTATAAACATAGCCTTTGCAAAGTTCATCTGGCTATTTGGTAGTGGATGATGAATTATTAATGTTGTTAATGAAATGAGGAACTTTCCTTTATAAGTAATTATCTATCGTAAATTTCTGTTCTGTGTGATTTATAAATCATTGTAGTTCATCATAATGAAAATTCTCTACATTATACATGCACACATCCAGCTATGCTTTATTGTAGTAGCTGAAGTGTGCACGTAAGCCTTGCTCATGCATGGATCTGAGGCTGTTTTTGGCCTGGATGTGCTTGTATACTTGAGAAACCAGGAGGAGATGAGGTCACAACGTTTTAGCATAAACTTTATACTCAGGTGTCAGTTGTGGCACAGATCTCTGCTGCGACCGTCTAGTCAGGTCTGAGTCATGTCCACCGAAACAAGGCTGGAGTGTAGGACCCAGCGGTGCGCTGCGATGTGAGGGTGGAAAAACAGACAGAGAGAGGGAGGTGGTGGGAAGGAAGGCGAACTGGAGGGGTGAAGCATCAGGTTACAGTGTACATTCCGCCCAGACGCCATGTCGCCCAAACAGAGGAACACCAGCCTCCCTCACTGGATGAATTCCCCAGACAAGGGCAGGTCTATTATACTGTAGTGCTGATGCACCGTCTTATAACACTGCATTCCATTAGTCTCCATATCTTACATAACACTTCTCATTCACTGCTTTTAAGGTGATTTTTTTCAACCATGAAAATTTATGATACTGCATTAATTGATTCTACTCTTTTACTCATTTGCCTGATTGGTCACGTGTTTGTGTTGACAACTGCAGACTGAAATAACAGGTTTGGACACTGGCTTGTGTTTGACACATTATTTTCCCTCTTTGGTTTGTACATATAACAAGCGTAGAGTAAGATGGTCTTGACAGCAAGTATCTCCATTTGCCAGTCAGACATAGCCGCTGACAACACTTTAAAGCTTTATTCAAGCCAAAAATACCCAGGCAGAGCTGTATTTAGGAGAGAGGTGTTTGTGTGTTTGTCTCTGTGTGTGTCTGGTGAAGACAGGCCTGGAACAAATAGTTTTTGGCCCTGGGGTGCTGTCTACTGTCTGTCGAAAACAACATCAGGAACAGAGTTACTGTACAACCTCCACCAGCAGACAAAGACAGAAGGGTGGAGACAGACAAAGTTCTCTGTGACACTTCAGATCACATTAGGAAGGCACAAATGACTGCATGCGGGAGTGTGTATTCATGTTAACACCTGTAGTCACGCAGCCTGAAGAAACCTGAAAGTATTTGTATGCATGCGGTAGGAGCAGATTCCTGCCTTTGCACCATAGTCACCTTATCTGTCACTGATCCTGTTCTCTGTATTCTTGTCTGTTCCTGAAGGTACGGCAAAATTGTATCGACCAAGGCCATCTTGGATAAAACCACCAACAAATGTAAAGGTGAAATATGTTTTATGTTACTTTTTTTTAAATTAAAAATTGTCACAGTGATTTGTATTTTTGCATAGTTGTTGCTTGAACTTATTCTTGTGGGTTTGGACTGCATGTAAACTAAGGAATTGTCCGTCATTTTGTAAAATGCACTCGATGTTAACTAATGTCTGTAAGTTAAAGATCCCTGGGTTGCGCTGTCAGAGGGTTAAAGCAGGTGGACGAAGCTGTGTTCAGAGCATTTTTGAGAGCATTTTAACATGAATTTGTCTGTTTTCCAGGTTATGGCTTTGTGGACTTTGACAGTCCAGCAGCAGCACAGAAAGCTGTTACAGCTCTGAAATCCAGCGGGGTCCAGGCTCAAATGGCCAAAGTAAGAATTAGCCAAGTCCCGATCAGCTCTGTTGGACAAACATCAGTCCTCCAACCTCTAAACTTTACCAGCCAGCGTTAGGTTTAAAATTCCCAGTGCATTCTATCATACGGTCTTGTTCAGCACATATTGATCTCTGTTAAAGTTGGACCATCAAGGGTCATAGTCCCTTTCTGCACACGTATGCACTCTTCCTCTCTATGAGGTGAACTGTAACATGCAGTGGCCTAATTGCTGGTGAGATTTCTTGTTGGGTGCAAAATACACTCTTGTTTATAGGAAGGTGTGTGTTCTGTCTTTCTATGTGCCAGTGATGGACAATTTTAATAAGGGTTGAGTCAGATGTAGACTAGACTTATTAATAGCAGAAGTAGTGTCTTTGTTGATCATGTTTTTCACCATTTTCTTTCCTCTGTCTAGCCTGTCTGCCACTCTTTCATCCTCATTTTGCCTCTTCATTGCCCTCCTCCCTACCTTCTCTCTCCTTTCCCCTCACGCCCTCGTCTCTGTACTGTGTATGTTGCTAACCTGCTCTTGTTGTAGCGCTTGTTCTGAGCTCTTTGTCCAAGTGTCTGCAGTCAAAGCAACTCTTGTCGGCCCATTAAGCTGATCCCTCTGGCTCTCAGGCTCCCCATTGAGGGAACCCAGGGGAGGGTGCCACTACACCCACTGTCAATGGGACAGGCACAATGGACTGGCATTGTCCATCGTCTGGGCCCAGGCCTGGGGCTGACACCAGCACTTAATACACTCCACCCCAATGTCCTGCCCCCTCCCCCTGTCCTGCACCCAAACAGATCTGCTGCAATGTAACACCAGGGTCTCCCTCGGCCCAGTCCTGGAAAACTGTAACAGATCCACGCTGCCAGCTGACCCAAACTGGTCCAATGCAACTAAACCCAGAGTCTAAGTTCACTGCACCTCCTCTGTAAGAGTGCCACATAATCCTGTGTGTCTCAATACCTGAGAAGTGCAACTGGACACCAAAACTTAACTCACGCAGACATGTGCTCAGGGAGAGGTGTTGATAACCACTATATAAACCTAAATATATACAGATGCGTCAGAGACACTGGGTTACTTCAGGCCAGAAAAAACACGCATTAGTCTTGAGCCAATTTGATATCAATATCAAGTGTTGTTTCACCTGTTGGCGACTTCACCATGGCTGCTGCAGAGTGTTGATCACAAACACAATGGGCCACACCTTGCACTTGATGTCCTTTGAGCACGCTCACTCCCTGAACGGGCCACCCCAGCCTCCAGGCAGCAAACCCAGAGGAGCTGCGTGCGTAGGGGCAGGGGAACAATGGCAGGGTTAAAAATAGATCCCTTCTTACTTCCCAGCACCTCCCAGTTCAAATTCAGACGTCGGCTCACATGCGCTGCTCGACACACTAACCGGCAAATCTGCATACACAAGAGACACACCTTATCGGACATGGCTCACCTCGGGTCGGGCACACAAAAAAATGCACAGTGACACCTCAGCAAATCCCATTCATGTGCTTGAGCTGGGTGCAACAACATGTTCATGTCACAACAGGATGAAAGCTTGTTTGGATATGAAATTGGCTATTGTGTGAAGGCTACTAGGAGAGGTGAAGGGTAAACAAACAAAAACGGGAGGGAGGCTTTTTTTTCTGTCTTTGTTACATTGCCTTGAACTCTATTAGTCTCAGCTGGCTTATGACCTCCTGTAGTGTGCCACTGTGTTACATAATGGTCCTGTTACCCGAAGTGAAAATAGGTTATCTCTTCTCCAGGTGGCTCATGGCTGAGAACAGAGGCTACTGATGCTGGCAATAAATCTTTCTCTAAGATTGCTGTTGACACACTTTAATACCATAAATGCTCATAGGAATTCTTCATTGTCAGATCAAACCCTTGTCAAATTTACCAGAACAGCTGTGTCAGCCTGTGCCATTATATGTGTGTTGGCTTTGCTGTCCTGTTTGTTAGTCCAGCTATAATTATTGCACTGCCAAAATACCTAGTCAGATGTAAGGCAGAAGATTTTACTTAAAAACATGCCTAAGACAAGTAAATTTGGCTTTCAGTTCAGTAAGAGAATTTTACCTCTTTAAAATGATGTAACTGACTGTCATTATAGCACATAAAATCTTAAAAGAAAATTTTTAAGCCATCTAGTTAAGCTTAGCTTGTGCAAAAGAAGCCAGTAGATAGACATGACCCTTGTATCTACCGGACAGCCACTCAAAATAAAGATAAAGTTGCTTATCAAGTGAAGTCAAATGACAATTACAGGAATTACGACACAGGAAGATAATCCACTTCTGCTAAAAACAAGACCAGCTACATTTTGATCTACCTATAAGATTATTACATTTAGTTAGACCTGCAGTTTTTAACTTGTATTGTTCCATATTATATCCGATGCACGATTAAAAACTGTATTATTGTGGTTTGCAGAGCTGTCTAATGGCAGCAAACATTAGGAAAAAGAGAGAAAATGGGGATTGATTGAGGTAAATTATGTTTTGATGAAGGAGAAGAGCCTGTTAATCAGCAGACACTCATCTACTTCTGTCATCCTCCTTTTTTAATTACCCAAATTACACCAGACTCCGGCTACTTCCTAATATGTCGGTTGCCTCTGTCTGTGTAAAATATCAGCCTTTTGAGCTGCTAATTTCTCCAGCCCTCCCTTTGCTCTGTCCTCTTCCTTGATTCTCTGTTTTCCCTTCCTCTCCTTTTAGCCCAGCCTCTTTTCTCCTGGTTGCCAGGCTCCTGTTGCTCTGTGAACTCTTTAACTTTATGCCTGGCTTCCTGTCTGCTTCTGCACGCTCACACAGGGTTTCACTTTCAGGCTAGTGCTGTGAAATAAGTCTCTGAATTATCTGTCGTCTTAATTTACTTGGAGCTATGAAGATGTCCTAATGAGAGATGATTCTAACGAGAAATGTGACTTCATGCTTGTGGACAAATTCATATTTGTAAATGTCGAAGTATTTAGTGTGCAAGTGAAGTTATAAACACAGACAGTTGAGGCAGTGGCACATAGAGAGGCATTAGTGGCAAATTGTTCAGTTTCAGTTTACTGGTCAGACACTAATTGCTTGAAAATATTTTATCCGTATCAGGTCCTGTTACAGAATTGTGTTTGACATGACGGAAATGATGAAGCATTAATGTGCCAAGAGCAATGACAGGTGCAGATGGAAAGACAGGTCACACACTGCTGCCTACACAGACATTTCTGCTGCTTCTGTGAAAAAAAAGATTTTGAAAGTGACAAGAATTTTTCCATTTGCAAATGCAAATTCGTGAGAAAAGATGTTGGAAAGTGTGCTAAAATAAATGTCACATTGCAGTTGTGAAGCACTCGTTAAGCCTCCTGTGAGGCCTTTTAATGCAGTGCCTCAGCACATAGTGATACTTTAATAAATCAAAATGCAGCGGTACCACCTATCTTCCTTTATGCCCTGAAAAGATGTGTATGTGAATTGATTTTCATTTGTGCTGCCGGTACAGCAACAGGAGCAGGACCCCACCAATCTCTACATCTCCAACCTGCCAGTGTCTATGGATGAGCAGGAGCTGGAGAGCATGCTCAAGTCCTTTGGCCAGGTCATTTCCACACGCATCCTCCGAGATGCCAACGGGACCAGCCGTGGTGTTGGATTTGCCAGGTCAGACTGCAGCACTAAGCGTTGATCTACAGCGCCCTCCGTAATTTTTGGCACCTCTGGTTAAGATGTGTTGAAAGCCTTAAAAAAATTCAATTTTTATTGCAGAAGCATGCTCTCACACTGAAAGTTGTAGAAAAATGTATTATAGGAGAAGATTAGGTGCTGTTTTGTTGACAAAAGGGGGGTTGTACAAAGTAATAACATCAGGAGTGCTAATAATTGTGGCACACATGATTTGATGGAAAATAATTATTTCTGAACGTGTGATTTTTTTTTTCCCACTGAATAAATGCATTTGAAGTAAAGGTTGGATTTTCCTCTTTTTTTCATTGTGGTCCTATATTATTTTTTTAAAAATGATTTTTTTAGAAGCTAAAGAACACATCTTAACCAGGGGTGCCAATAATTATGGAGGGTGCTGTGTGATGATTTGAGTTTCACTTCTGCCATACCCAAACCTGATGTAAACAGTTGCTCCACAAGAGGAATTAACTTGAACTTTGTGTTTCAGAATGGAGTCCACAGAGAAGTGCGAGGCCATAATTCAGCATTTCAATGGCAAATTCATCAAGACTCCACCAGGAGTGCCTGGTGCGTGGAATGTTTGTTTTGTATTATAGTAACCTGATATTTTTGTTGTTAGTGCCAGAGCCGTGTGAGTGTTTTTGTTCCCCACTGTGATCACTGAATTCACTCTCGTTTGATCTGTTGCTCTCTCAGTGCCCACAGAGCCCTTATTATGTAAGTTTGCAGACGGAGGTCAGAAGAAGAGGCAGAACCAGGGGAAGTACCTCCAGAATGGAAGGCCCTGGGCTAGAGACGGAGACACGGTAACACAGCCGGTTTGAACTCGTCATTCGTAGACTCACACTTTTTTCTCTTTAGGGAAATTAAAGCAAGAACATGTTTAAAAGTTTTGCGTTTGATCATCGTCACTGTGTGTTAGCTCACTGTTTTAGTACATGCAGCACTGGTGTTTGCATGACCTCACTGGTTCTGAATCCTGTGTATTGTTTTCCCAGGGAGGAATGACGCTTGCGTATGACCCCACAGCTTTACAAAATGGGTGAGTGGTATGCACGGACTGACTGAAAACAGTCCCAACCCTCCAGGAAAAATAAACATAGTAGTCAATCTGTGGTGAAAGGCCGCCCTCTGCTGGACATCACCAGAACACATACTGTGAATGTAGCTGGAGACAAACTGCAGATTGTTGACATGGTGCGTCTGTCTTCATGTTTTCTTCTCACTTTGCTCTGTGTGTTCAGCAGCTTCTACTCCTCACCTTACAGTCTGGCTCCAAACCGAATGATTGCTCAGACTTCTCTGTCGCCCTACATTCATTCTCCTGTCTCATCCTACCAGGTGGGACATTTCACTGTACTCAGATTCAAATTAAGTTTAGTTTATGGCCATAATGGCATGACTGTGAGTAATTATTTTTCTGTTCCTTTTCTGTGCTGAGCCCCTCATTATGTTCCCACATTATGTAAGTTAACACACAGGAAGGACCTCTGCCTGCATTTCTTAGGGTTCTGCACTGTATCGTGACCTTTCTCTGCAAACCTACGTTTTCAGGGCTGTGAGGGGGACTGTAAAAGCATCAGATGAAAAATAGAAATTAATTTCATGATGTGTTTCCTGATCTACAGGTACACAGCCCGTCCTGGATGCACCATCAGTCATACCTCATGCAGCCAGCTGTGAGTATATCAGCTTCTTTTTTCCTATTTATACTGAGACACTTCTTGTGCCTGAGGTAGGTCAGATAGTTGTCACCAGTAAAAAGGCTTAGTATAAATGCCACCAAGAAGCATTTGAAACATCACAAGTGTTAAAAATCCAAACTCAAGCCAAAAAATGACACTAAAATTAGGCACATTTCCCTTGTCACATAAAAAGCAACAGGACAAACGCAGTTCCAGCAGTAAAACAGATACGGCTACATAGACAAAATGTTGAGTTGAAGCGATTATCTGATCCCTGATCGGTGCAGCTGTTAAATAATCTGCCCTGGTGACATTACAATGACCTGTTTGGGTGAGAGAGTGGTGTGTGGTAGAACACATGAAGGCGTCCATTCTGCAGGTTATCCATTAGTCACTGTTAATGGATGCATTTATGCCACATTTCCACACAGTTCTACATGCATGTGTGAGTTAAGTCATTTCTATGAGAATCCTTTGTGATCTCTGATGTACTTTAAAAACTCCTTAATTTTTTTTCCATAATTTTGATTAGGTTGACAGTCCGATTACATAAACGAATGGATTAAAAGGACCTGCATGCGTATACATAATTTAACAAAATATTGCACAAAGCTGCCTCCACACCTGGCAGCCAAAAACTCCTGCCTCATTTCTCACTCTGTAAATGCTCCATGTGAATATA
Source organism: Acanthochromis polyacanthus (assembly GCF_021347895.1). Taxonomy (NCBI): domain Eukaryota; kingdom Metazoa; phylum Chordata; class Actinopteri; family Pomacentridae; genus Acanthochromis; species Acanthochromis polyacanthus. Next base: position 16,402,413 of record NC_067117.1, read on the forward strand.
TTCTATAAAACTAGATGGTGAAAACCCGCTAAAATGAATTTCTCTTCCATGGCTGTGGAGGCATTTGCAGTAATTCATAAAGAAATGCATTTTATAGTTAAACACCAGGGGATATAATATATTAATTTGCAGATACCTATGTGAAATTGAGGTAACTGCCAAGCTAATCTTTTGGCATTTTAACTTAGTCATATATAAAAATGTTTAAGTTACACATATTCTGATATTTTTAAGGTGGTTTGAGAAGCACTACCACCTCCATTGGATCTACAGCAGTGACCCCTCTGATTTACGCTAGCCAAAAGTACAGACATTAAGGGAAACACATCTGTTGAGTCCATCAGTCCCGTTAGCATCCTGCAACACTTGTAGCGTTTGTAGTGTTCTTTAAAGTTGTTTGTGTGTCTGCTGCATATGTCGTATGTGCTTTGTCATTAGGGGTCATTGTTACCGAGACAGATTAGAATGTAATTTATGATGTAACTAATGTTGATGCAAGCATGTGACTGAGTGTAACTGAAAGTGTATTAAATCATATCTGGACCTCATCCCTGAAGTGGTAATGAAAGTGAGAATGGGCCCAATCTCTTGTTCATCTTCCCCCCCTAAAGTTAACTGTAGTTCTGTTTACAGCAGGTCTTGAATTGCACTGTATGTTTAAGCCCAGTTGTCCTTTGAAATGAAAATGTGCTCCGGTGGGATTGTGACTGGTTGACTTTACATGTGAAGGATTTAACTACATTATTGATTTGTAGTACCTCAGTAGTCCCTCTTAAATTTCTTTGTGTGTGTGTGTGTCTGTGCATTTCCAGGGTACAGTTCTTACCCCAACAATGGATCATGCCATGTCCATCCAGCCCACGTCCATGATGGGACCTCTCACCCAGCAATTAAGCCACCTGTCCCTGGGCAGCACGGGCACAGTCAGTACCCGTCACACACACACTCACACACACAAGTGATGCATAAAGCAGAAAATTATCCCCAATGCCAGCTGCCCTGAAATGCACAACTTCACTTATTCATGTTAAATGCTGAGCACCATTTGTATTTTCCTCTGTGCCTTCCCTGCAGTATATTCCGGCCAACACAACTATGCAGGGGACCTACATCCCCCAGTACACCCCAGTGCCTCCCTCCAGTGTCCCAGTAGAGGTATGATGCTTGCTTGCTTCAATGTCAGCTACTTACTTTTATATTTCTATAGAGTGGATGACTAATGATTAAATACTTTATATGGATTAACCCATATTGCTATATGTAGTTGAGGCATGATACAAAAGTAGTAAATGTGATTGTTTGAAGTGCTAACTGACTCATTTACTGGACTGGAGAAGTTTCTGTGTCACTGCTGAATTTGCCTTGTCAGAAAGTTCATGTGTTTTTTTTAAATTGTGGTTTATTTTAGGGCCACAACCAAAGATTTTCCTAATTTATCCACTATGATTTTTGATTAATCAAGTAATCGTTTTGTCTTTAAAACAGCAAATACCATTGAGAAAGGTTTTCAAATGTCTTGTTTCATCTGATTAGCTGTCAAACTGAAAACTGACAAGGATGAGTATTATCATAGCTGCTGATTAATTTTCAGTCAGTCAGTTCCATTCCCACTTCAATGTGTTTCCTGCTTTTTTGTCTTTGCTGATGCTGTTACATTTCTAATCTGGATGCACCATAAGTGAGTCTCAGATTTAACTTGTGCTCATTGAAACCTTTTGGGTTTCAGTGCATCTTAGTAATAATAATAATAATAATAACAAACATTAAGATAGAGGAACATCGTAAGTAGGCATCATATAGACTTAAATCATTTCAAATCATTTAGGTGAAATCAGGAGTTATTAGATTTTTCTGTCTAAAAGAACAGTTAATACAACTTTTAAATAATTCAGATAGTGAAACAGCGTCGTATGTTGTCTAAACAACAGCATCTTGGGTCTGTTTAAGTGCCTCCATTAGCCAGCTGGACGAGCCTTCACGATTGTTTTCACAGCCGTATGGCAGTGACTCCACAGTCTGTGTGTTTCAGTGCTGCAGCAGATCTGGCAGAGCGCTCTGTAACAGGGCCTCTGTGCCTGCCGTGACTCTTGAGTCATTTGTTGAAATGTGGAGCTTTAATGGCCTGTGGGATGAGCAACACAGTGAATGAGAAAAGGGCAAGTTTATGAATGGGAAGAGGGTGAGTAGTTAACCAAGAATTTAGGCTGTGATTGGATGAATGGGATCAAACTGGATGTAGGAGAGGAGAAGCTGTGGTAGACTGAGAGTAGGATTCTAATCGACATGATGAACTTGAACCAATTCCTGAATGAGGTCAAAACTGACTCCATCTGTGAAATCTGACCTTTGTACTCTTTCATCCACACGAAAGTATTCTGTGTGTTTAATCTCTCTTATGTGTAAGCTGAAATCAGTGTAACAGACACATTGCCATTAACTAAAAAAATGCATAATCTGCTTCTTACATTTTATTTTACAGGAGAATGGTGGTCAACAGCAACAGGTTGCCATGGAGACTCCCGCAGAACACACAAACTACTCATACCAACACACCAAGTGAAGCTAAGGTGGGACATTAAACGTTTCTCTGCTTGGTCATGCAAATCACATGTAGTTGAATGTTTTTAAAGCATCTGAAAGGTTAAATTATAACAAGCATGACGTACATAAAAATATATTTTTTAAAAAACATGGAGGCATGATGCGTATTGTGGCTTTCTGGATGGGAAGTAATAAAATTATTGGAGGTCAGGAGCATGTTTATGAGTTGTGTGTTCTTTTGTTGAGCGGCCTCTGGAGCTGATGATCATATTATTGACTGCTAATCAGTTTGTTGCTCTTTTGTGAAGAAAACTTTATCTGTTAAAAAAAAAGGAATTAGACAGCAACTAGAATTATTATTTTTTTCATTTGCAAGGAATCAGTTGCACGTAAAGGATGTTGTTCGAAGTAGTAAACCAACAGAGAATAGTTTTCAAACCAGCAAACAGCAAACTACCTATATAACCCACACTGCACTGCATGCTCAGCACCAAACAACAGACAGACTAAACTGGTGACCAACCAGTGCCCATAGTAGAGCAGAAAGCAGTTAAAAAGTGATCCAAGAGTAGGGACTCCCTTTACAAGAGCACAGTCCAGTGTGTAACAGCCTGTGCCCCACAAAATATAGAGAAGTTTTTCAAAAAATATTAGTTTAATTTGCTGTACTTCACTGTGGTTTTGAATGTTGTATACAGCACTTTTAAGCATCAGACTTTAACTTCTGTGTGTTTAAGTGTCAAACCAAACCAAAAAAAACCATCGTCACTTGCCATTGAGGCACAGTTTTTATAAGCAAAGCCGCATTCATGCTAAGAATGAAACAGAATGTACTTCAGTTTGAAACACCCTTAAATTATTAAGCCCAGTCAAAATGAGAAAAATTATTGATAAGAAACACAGATCGTTTTGCAATTTTGAAACTTGTCAGTTCAGAAAATAATTTGTAGCAATGCCTACTGTAGCTAATATGTACACAGCAAAATAACAGCTGTGGTATTATTGAATCTCATCCAGTGTTTTCTAAGCTATGAGCAGAATGTGTTGAGTAGCTTCAGCGTATTAATACTGAGCCGTGTGTTTTGCAGCTCCCAGCAGGGTGGGGCTGAGGGCACGAAGTGAATCCGACCAAACAGGATTCACATGGAAGAGATCTGTGCTCCATACCATCACTAAGCACCTGGACTTGAACATGGATGACAAAAGGAACATGTGTGTGATTGTGAGTGTGTTTGTTTGTATGCGTGTGAGTGTGTATGTCTGTTTTGTTTTGTTTTTTTTAAGACAAAGGACAACACTTAACGTCATTGGACTTTTCTGCTCACATCCTCAAGAGTTGATCAACCAAAGGTGGGAATCTTCTTCAGAGAAGCTTTGATCTATTTTGATAACTGAAAAAGGAACATAACAAAAGAAGCTTAAAAAAAAACTTTAAAAAAAACGTAGGAGGGGAGGAAAAGACACAGAGCATTATTTTTGTGCACGTAATATAACAAATCCTTATTTTTAACAGAGCATTCTGGATGTTTCAGAGTGATTCAAGGAAGAGTTGAAACACAATGTGTCTTTTATTTTTTTGTAAAATATGCAAACTTTTATTTTTATTTCCTGATGTCTGTTGTTTGACATTCTATTTGCAGCAGTGGGGGCAACAATTTGTACAGATTTAAAACAGTGCAAACACTTTTGCTGGTCTGATGTGTCGAGTCATTCTAACCCTAATGGTAAACCGTTTAAAGCTACTTCTTCCTGTAACTGCTGCAGAGATTTCTATTCATGCATGGATGATGATAACATTGACTGTTTATAGTTTATTCAAATTAAGTTTTTTTTTAACTTAAAAATCATCCTTTCATACGTGAACAAAAGACAATCAATTATTTATATTTATATTTGAATTATAGTTCTATTTTTTAGAATTTTTAGGTCATTGAAGCATCCATTTTTAGAAGATACCTTATTTAATACTGTAGTCTATGAAGGCAAGACGAAATAGACGTTAAGAGCTTACCCCACGCATTATTGAGCCTTAATATTTGACCCGTGAAAATAATTTTTTGATGGTTGGATGACTTTAAATTCACTTCAAGTCCGGCATTCACCATCTGAAAAGAAACAAACAATAAATGACACTTGTTCATTCTAATGCTGCATTCGGTTGCAACTGGGAGTTTTTTGACATTTGTCAGAGAAAATGCCACCAGAAGTTAATTTTCGTATACGGTAACTTAGATTGTGGGTTTCTCACCTCCAGAAACTTTCATTAAATCTGTTGACATGTATCAATATTGTCACAGTTCAGTAAAGCCTTCACTGTTTGCTGAAGTTAACACTTTAGCATTTGCCTTCTACATTTGTCCCGGCAGTTTAATAAATGGCTGCATTTTGAATAAATATGATACTAAAATCTGTGTATTTTAGCTGTTAAAGCTGACCACAAACAGAAAATCTAAAGCCCCCCCCCCATTCCACCTCGATGTGGTTTCAAATTCCTGCTTCACACTTCCAGGGTACATTGAATGCAGCACTGTAGTCCTCCTGTTGTTTTAATGTAACTCCATGTTAAATCCTCGTCTGTGAGAAGTGGTTTTAAGCGGTTTTGTTGTGGCAAACCATCAGGTATCATTAATTTCATCCTCCGTCAAAGGGATGAACATGTTTTAGAAACGAGCAGTTAGATTACTGAGAGATTTGTGTACAAAGAACAATGCAGTTACTAAATTAAGATATAGTTTAGCAAAAGCAATGAGGGAAATCAAATGGAAGACTAACAAAATCCCTGAGAATAATTTGTCTGCTAGGAAAGGGAGCTGTAAGTCTTTTTTCAATGCTGCTGTCACCTGAGTTTTCTCTGTCAGTGATTTTTTTTTTTAGTTTGTAGAAAGTTAATTGTCTCCTGTTTTTTTCTTTTGTCTGTCACTTGAAAATCTTTGAGCTAATTTGCCTTATTTTTGATGAATTAATCTTAGAAGTAAATTAGAGTTTAGCTGTAGATTTTAGCTTTTTATAGAATAGATGTTAGCTTTTCTCTGCGTAAGGATTGATGCTGTTTTCTTGTGCACATCGACTTTTCTCTTGTTTTCTTTTCACATGAATTTCCGTTCCAAACTTTGCGTCGTCTGTCCTGACATTGTGTCTGGCCTGTTTGTAGGAAGCCTTTCAGAATGGAGAACTGAACCAAACGATTAGTTTATCTAGTGCTGATGCTAAAGATTCATACTGATGCTGCGTCGGTGCTGCGGCTCAAACAAGCTTAAGTACAGAAAAAGCTGGATATGTTTCATATTCTGTCAGTCAGCACATCGAGTGGAGCTCACGTCACCATCCAAATATGTTGAATTTTAATTTATACAGACATCAAAAACTGTAGATATGTAGATAATAGAAATAATGGTTTTACAAAGGACTGCTCACTAGACCATGGAAGTGCCATTAAAGACAATTCTTACAGCCTTTAGTGAGACAGCAAGTCTGAATGAATTTGTGAGTGATCCAAAATTCTGCAAAAACTATTTTTAGCTAAGCCTTAATGTTTTTCTCTCTGGATGAACTGCCTGTTTTCTCATAGGACATTGATTTGTATATACTGCGGAAATGGCAGCAGGCTTCTTTGAGTTAGTTGGTAAATGGTAAATGGTAAATGGACTTGCTCTTATATAGCGCTTTTCTACTCATCAGAGTACTCAAAGCGCTTTTACAACAATTGCTCCCATTCACCCAGACACACACACATTCACACACTAATGTGCAGGTTGCTAATCAACCTGCAACATCAGTCAGTATACATTCACACACCAGTGGAACAGTCACTGGTAGGCAATTCGGGGTTCAGAATCTTGCCCAAGGAAACTTCGGCATGCAGCACATGACTAGGCGAGAGCGGGAATCGAACCGCCAACCATTCGATCATTGGACGACCCGCTCTACCACCTGAGCCACAGCCGCCCCAGTTGTCGTCTCAAGTCAGCTGCAGGGTTCCGAGGAGCTTTTCTTCCTGCTCCTCGACCATCCATGTTTGAATCCAGTGAAAAGCAGAGCGCGATAACGTCTTTCTTGATGCTCACCGTTCGATGATTCTGTCTCTGGCTCGTCATTTCCTCACGTTGGCTTTTTTGCTGCGTGTTTCTGTTGTACATCTCTGCAACCAAAGACATTGTAGCCACCCACCGTTTAGCTTTCTGTCTCAGATAAACCGCTCTCCTCATCTGCTGTCTGTAGCTGGATAAGATGCCTTTTTAGTCGTTCTGATAGATTCAGAAAGAGAAAAGGCTGCAATAAAGGTGTTAACATGCGCCCGTCGTTCCACATTATGGCTACAATCTAAAGTTTATTGGCTCTGTCGCATAAAGGACATGCATCCGAATATTTCAACTCATTTTCATGAATGCATAAATAAATGTGTTAGTAGAGTGTTGAACTTTCTTGACCTCGGCAGACATCCAGGAGGAACACAGAGCTCAGCTTTTGTAATGTTGTCAAACATGAGAGTTTTCAGACACGGGAGCTAATTTTGTAAATAGCCTTTCTTTCCTTCCACTTGCTCTTTTCACCATTTTGTTTGTTTCTTCTCGCGTGTTTTCTTGATTTTTTAAAAATGATTTATAACCTGTCCAGATAACACAGTGACTAGCAAGTTTTCAGATTCAGTGCACCATGAAGGAAAAATGTTCAGAGAAATGATATTCCATGTATTAGCCATCACTTTTAATACAAAAACAAGATTTTGGAACTATGAAATGACTTGTTACAATGCAGTGCTTATTTATTTAAATTTTTTTTACAACAATAATGATATTACAGGAAATCATTTTGCTGTGAGATGAATTGATTTTTAAAATTACATGACCTTTCTAGGCCTGCTAAAAGCAGTGGTGAACTCCACCAATAGTACCCAGCATTAGAAAGAAAACAAACCTCATTGCACTTATTTTTAGTCCGCATCAATTTGTGTGCTCTTTTTGTCCATCCTATTGGCGATTGGATGACTTGTTTCATAGTTTCAAAATGTTTTGCTGCTAAAACAGGATTTCCAAACAGGTGGTTGGATGTTGTCCATTCTGGATTTTCAAAATCTCTAATTTTATTTTGGTTGATACCAGTGCACCAATTACCTAATGATGCTGATACATAGTAAAGAGTTTTCTGTTATTTTGATAGTGAGCAGTTTAAGCAGTTCAATTTCAAATCGTAACTCAGAAATGTAATCTTAAGGGGACATTTCTGATCAGAAAATGCTAAAAACACGTCTCGCTGCTCAACACTGTATGAACCAAGTTTATGTGAATTGCAAGCATTTTGAAAATCCAATGGGCCCATCTTACTGCCTGCTTGCGAACGGTTTTCTTATTTATACAAGAACTCATTTTGTACAGTTTTGTTAGAGGAAAGAGGTTTTGATATTTGTTTTTTTTTTTTGCAAATGCCACTTGGCTACTTTTGTCTTCCTGTGCCAGAGTTGCTAAATTGTCTGTAACTTTTGTTTTTTTTTATTGATTGAAATAAGATTTTACTTCTTTCTGGGTTTTCTCTTTGAATTTGAATATGTCAGTTTTTCTTTTTTTAATAAAAGCCTTGTTTCAACATCTGGGTGAGCCTATCTTTTAACTGGTAACTGTTGGGCCACATTGTTTACAGCTATTCTTGCAGTAGGTCAAAACTGAATAACCACTTTATAATCTGTACATTTTCTAAATCCATTTACTGTTTGCAAGTTTGTAGAAGACTAAAATTCCAAAATACTTTAAAAATAAAACTGTAGTAAGTTAATTCCACTGCACATTTTATAGAAAAAAATTATTTAAAGAATAGTTAATTCACTACACAATTAAATCATAAAACACATGTATTCCTAAAATATTCTGTACGTCTGTCACACTTGAAAGGCCACATTATATTTACAATACAGATTGAAACATGTCTAATAACTTTTAGTATTGTATGCACTTTCCCTTTGTTAGCTTTGGATCTTTTTATCATTTGAGGTTTCCCTAACACCGTATTTCCCCCTCAGAGCATCAATGTCCATGTACAGAACACACATACAAAACACTGAACTTGTCAAGTATGAAAATAAACCTACATATTGTTCACCAAACAGAAAAGCAAACTCAACCCTGCTGAGCTTGAAAGTGCAGATTCCCTGAATATCCACTATTGGCTCAGTGACGGATAAACAGTGATGGATGAAGTTGATTTCTCTCTTGTGTTTGTAGCTTTTATCCACTTCTGAGCCTGATGGACTAAACACACACTTTTGGATGGGGAGGTGTCAGTAGACCCCCAGAGCAATTCACAAACCTCTAAACAGGATTGCCAGCCTACAGAGAAAAACTGGAAGGTGTGGATTGTGTTAGGGCACAGCGACAAAAGAGATTGCGTAACTACCAGCAAAGACGCGACAGATTGCTCTAATCAAAACACATAAAGCCCTGATGTTGACTTATTCTGAGGGAAGATGAATCCAGGTTGCTTGTTGAGCTTGTTGCTTTTTGAGTTCAAAAAGTGCATTTAGTGCTTGACATGCTTCAGTCGCGGCCTCCCCCCATGATCTGTAGCAGGAAGGAGAACAGGTAGATGATGTCCAGGTAGAGGCTGAGAGTGGCAAAAACATATTCCTCTGGACTTATAGTGTAGCGCTTGTTCCCTAGGAGCAGCTGGGTGTCGAATGCCAAAAACTGTCACAGAGAAAGACCCAGACAGAGAAAACGAGTATTATAACACAGGGAAAGCACACAAAATGCCTGATGACACTGACACTTTGTTTAAGGATCTGATCCTCACCAGAGTAAAAAGGATGGCTCCTAGCACTGCATAGATGGCATGTAACCAGGGAACCTGTGGTGAAAAATAACAAGCGTTACAAGACACAGTTAAGAAGAAAAGCAGGATGCTAATTTAAGTAAGACAGCATGGGGAAAGATTATCTGTGGGGTTAATCCCTTTCCATTATCCAAGTGCAGCTAGCAGCACCTGTGGCATTACCCTGATACTGTTGTTTAACTCTGTCTCTGCTAATTTAGTCCTCTTCTAGAAGGGCAGGATTGGATGGTTCGAGAACAGGTGAAGGAGGGGAACTTACATATCCGAATGGGACGACAATGGAGAGGGTGATGGCACAGAGAAGCATGACCATGCACAGCGAAAACAGGATGCCCTGGCAGGACGTGACATCAACCTGCAGAGAAAAAAATGCACCAAGCGTTCATGTCATTGTTTTGTTTTGTTGCTGGGCTGTTCGAAAGCAGTTTGACGTTTGCTTCTCACCTTGCTCTGGAAGCTGAAGATGGTGACAGACAGACACACCAGAGCTGTGATTCCCAGACACAGCGCCACTGACTTGGTGTTATAAAAGCTGGAGGAAACGAGAACACGTGTATATTAGTAAAGCTGCTTTGTCTCTCCTCCACCCTAAAAAGACTTTCATGGCTGATACTGATCAACACATCCCTGCAATGTATAATTACCTCGACACAAATCCCATCATGAAGGACATGCTCAAAGTCTGTATAGGAAAGCCAAAAAAAACCAAAAACATAAATCCAGTTAAGCTGAGAAAAAGCATGCTGTATTTTACTGTGAAGAGACGTATTTCAAAGTAAAGTACTCACAAAGAGAACTAGCAGAATGACATTCCAGGGAAACTGTCTCCTGTTGAGGTAAAAAGGAAATTTGTGAAAACAACTTTACTACAAACTTATATCGAAACAGAACTTTTTTCATGCTGGCATGAATATCTGTATTCTTTATGCTGCAAAGAGAGTTTACCTCAGGTCTCCACAGCAGGACAGTGCAATGTAGGTGGCAAAAAACATGAGACTGAAAAAGGGGGAGAAGAAAATAACAGATAGCTTAATACAAAATGTAGAAGAAAAGAGAGTCAGTGTAATGTGGGCTATGATGTGTTTTCACTTACTAAGATGCCATGTACAGGCTGGGATGGGTCTGAATGTAAAACCTCACTGGTGCGCTGCAAGAGGCGAAAATGAAATTGATTCAATTCACACTCAGATAAAAGCAGGAGGGAAGTCAGAATTAAGCAAAAGAGACGTATAAATAGTTACCAGAATGTGAAGAGACAAACAACTCCCACAGTGACAAACAGCTGGAGCATGAGAATGGCGTAGACCTGCAGGTACAGCGGACAAACAACGTGTCAGAGTAACAGAAGTACCACTGCAGCATGTAGTGTAGTTTTTTTAATTAAATACATTTTCAGTACCTTCCTGATGAAAGTCCGTCTGATGGTCTTGTCGTCCCAGGAGAACTGGGCCTGCATCTCCTCATAGCCTGAAGGCAGAGACGAGAAGGAGATATGTGAGGCAAATGAAGCCATCATGCTGTCAGTTTTAACTGTTACTAACCTATTTTTGAGGGGGGAAAAATTAAGTTTTGGAATGAAAATGAAAAAATTGAAACGATATTGATGGAAAAATAGCTTGAAAAAAATCCATTTGTCGTCATTCTTTGTTAGTTTTACCCAAATAATGATAATAATAATAATAATAATAATAATAATAACAATAATCATCATCATCATATACAACAAAATTACAATAACACAAAATCTAGTATCGATTTAGGGTCTGTGTGGAACTAGAAGCCAGTGTTTGCACTTCTATTACCAGCACAACATGTCAAACTACATGGAGGTATTTTTCTCACCTGCTGTCGCCTCCTGATAACTGGGAGGCTCATTGTTGTCGCCTACCTGCTGGGATATAAAAGCACAGTTTGGAGGGTCAGTACATTTTCACTCGCCCGTACAGAAATGGTAGCTGCTTTTACAGTCATTGTACAGCATAAAATGTGCGTCTACTCTGATACAGAAACCAGCCCAGTGGTACTTTTCCTCTCATCTTTGTTTTAGCTGCACACACTCGGTGACATATGAAATCTTTACAGATCAAACCAGCCTCAGACGCGTTTTCCAAAGCAGCCGTCTTGTTTGACTTGTTCAAAAGGCTCCATATTTGCATAACCAGTATAAATAACACAAGTGTAGAGAATAAAGCAACGTCACTTACACAGACATCAAAAGTCATAATCAAAAATTGTGCGCCTTTATTTGTCTCAGGTTAGTTTTTCCATCAGAAACGCAACAAACACAGTCATGTCCCAAAACAATGACTATAATCTGTGCCCTTCGATGAGCTCATATTTGGAGTAAATAGGCCTACATCACAGTTCTAATCACAAGAAATAAAATTAAGAAGTTGCAGACCCAAATATCAGTGTAAGTGTTGCAAACAAGTTAAACATACCTTTTCCTTTTTCATGGTTTTTCCCTTATTGCTCCTTTGTATCTCTGATGATGATGAGGACTGTTCAGATGTCCCTTTTATATATATTTTAAGGTATGAAGCTGTGATAAATCCAAAATATGAAAATGTCCTTCTTCCTTTTTTAATATGCTCTGTGAGGCTTCAAAAAAAGAAATAGATAAGCTTGTGAGGAAAAGTGTTGTCCGTGGAATAGTTGTTGCTCTGAATTTGTGTGCAGTGTGCGGATTACAACGCAGCTTTATAGGCCTGCGTGTGGTTAATCTCCCTCTAACCCTGATCCCACACCACCCCCATCCTCGGCCTAATGAGGTCTGTCCAACTCAGTCCAGGTAGTCCCACATCGCTGAGATCAGACCGGACCGTACCACTGCTGCTGCAAAACGGGGGCGTCATTTATGTCTTCTCTTTTCTGGCACAGAGCTTCTTAACAGCGTTCCAGGACGGTTAATCATCCTAGTGCTCATCAGAAAGATTCAAAGGAGTTACATATCTGAATTACATATGCATTATATAACTATTTTAATCCACTTTTTGGGTGGGGGGTTGTGAGGGGAACGAGGGGCAGAGACATAGAGGGTATTTGATAATCAGCATATGCATTTTAAAACTGTAAATAATTATGATTGTTGATACGCACAAAAAACAATCACAGCACATTTGAATTTCTTTGTACACTCATATGCACATGTACTGATAAAATAGAAATTACTGCTGCTAATTATCATGATCAGTCAATACAATCAGTGTAAGCTTTGTTTGTCATTTGTGATTTGCTATTTGAATAAATGAATCGATCAAACAAACTCTGGCAAACAGTTGGTTTTGTCTAATGTTTGTGCCATATTTTACAGCCATAGTCTACTTTATTTTTAGCAAACAGGTAGCGTTAACATATGAGCTCATCTTTTCATGTAAGAGGCTGCTTTAGTAACAGGCACACCAGACTAACGAGAAGGAAGGTAATGGCATTATGGATTACCCAAGTGGAAGTTTACTAGCAGCCTGTCACCTTTGATCTTCTTTTCCTCAGCTGCTCGCCTCTTTAACAAGCACAAGATAAGCCAGGAGCAAAACCTAGGGAAAGCATTTGCGTAAACATTTTCCCAATAAATATCGATCTTCATTATTTTCTTTAATATAGAATGTCCGATGACTGACGGAAAATTAGGTGAATAAAATCTGCTGTTTGCAACATGGCAGAGCGGCTGTGTAGGCTACTAGACTGAAACACATGTTGATGTGATGTCTGTTTTTTAACTGATAATGTTTACATGTTATGCCTGACATGAAGGTGAGACACAACAGGCAAAACAAAAGAAACCAAAGCAGGAAATACAAGAAAATGGCCAAAATAAACATTTAGATGCTTATTGTTCATTGGAAACTGATGCAAACTCCTGCATATTTCATTACAAAATTCTTCATCTGCATATTCAAACGTCAAACTTAACAAAAATTGTGATATAGGGAAAGGTAAAGGGACACACACACATTAAGACGTCACTTAAAGCTTGTGGAAATCCCAACTGAGCCTTTGCTAGGTCAGCAGAAAGATCCAGAAGAAGCAGCGCAACGTCCAACAGAGAAAGAAGAAGAACAGGTGGAACAAATCTGTGGGAAGCTGGAATGTTTGAGAAACATCCCGGTGCACCTCAGACCAAGACACACTCTGAAATGAAAGTTGGTAACCTCAGGATAGAACACCCAGACACAAGTTTAGCCACATTATATATGCAGCCCAATGCAGCAAGGAGTACAGAGACCTATATATAGCAACCAGCAACCCTTTCCCAAATAAATGACACAACACAGGACAAGACTCAACATTTTCATCTTGAAGATAATGGGCATGCCTTTGATGACAGCAATGTTCACATTCTGGACAGAGAAGACAGATTGTTTGGGAGAGCAGGGAAGAAGGAAATCTGTGTTTAACTAGACCGTCCATCTCTAAACAGAAGAGGGAGTCTACAACACCACTGATCAAATACTTATAATGCAGTCTTTTGATCTCATCCCAGACTGTTTCACCACCACTTACGCTTTGAGTCATCCCTCACATGGCAGTTTTGCAACCATTTACACCTCTGTGCATGTGAGCCTAATTGAACATTAGTCATGTGATTTGACTGGAAATGAATACCATGGACACGCCATCATTCATGTTAGAAATGAGGAAGCATCTTGGATGAGATGTCCAAGTCTTCAAGAACCAGAAAGACAAGCCCAGTTGCTTCTAACTGAAGCTCCTAGGATTTAATACAAGATATTAGCATTAGCACTACGACTGGATTATGTCAGGTCATATGAAACAAACAGGTCAAACAAATATGCATAACGGTTTTTAAAGAAAAGATGAAAGCCAAACTTACACTATAGTGCCAAAAGTATTTGCTCACCCATCCAAATAATCAGAATCAGGTGCTGCAGTCACTTCCATGGCCACAGGTGTATCAAATCAAGAACCTAATTATGCAGACTGCTTTTGCAAACATTAGTGAAAGAATGGGTCGCTCTCAGGAGCTCAGTGAATTCCAGGGTGGAACTGTGATAGGATGCCATCTGTGCAACAAATCCAGTCGTGACATTTCCTCGCTCCTAAAACTTCCAGTCAACTGTATTATAAGAAAGTGACAGCAACTCAGCCACCAAGTGGTCGGCCATGTAAACTGATGGAGCGGGGTCGGCGGATGCTGAGGCGCATTGTGCCATGAGGTGGCCAACTTTCTGCAGAGTCAATCGATACAGACCTTCAAACTTCATGTGGCCTTCAGATTAGCACAAATGCGCTTCTGGAAGAATGTTCAAAAATTCCCATAAACACACTCCTAAACCTTGTGGAGAGCCTTCCCAGAAGAGTTGAAGCTGTTTTAGCTGCAAAGGGTGGACTGACGTCATATTGAACCCTATGGATTAGGAATGGGATGTCACTTAAGTTCATATGTGAGTCAAGACAGGTGAGCGAATACTTTTGGCAATATAGTGTATAAAAGTGTAGTAACAAACGTCTGGCCACTTGGGAGCAGCACAAACAATCCTCAGTCTGTAAAACATGTAACTTGTGAAACGCTGGTTGTCTTCATGACCACTAGATGGCAGCATGAGACAAGAAAATACTCAGTGTGACAGCCAAGCCCAGTCCTGGGAGCTAAACAAAGAGTAATTATTTTAACCATTGTCTTGTGCATCATTTCCCAGGTAAGAGACAGGCATTGAAGAAAGATATAAAATACTTTAAATTCATCGCAATTTTTCTCTTTTACTTTTAATTACGGTGTAAGAGCATATTTAAAGACAGCAAATGAGCTGCATATGCTGTCATTTTCCAAATAAGCAAAATTAAATGGCAGGTTTTTTTTTTTTTGCTGGTGTTTTATTCAGGATTTTAAAAAGTACCAAACAACACTACAAGAAAAATAATGAGGATGTGGAAACAGCTGTGGACAATTAGAACCAAATTTCAATGAACATGATTGAAATGACAAAGATAGTATTTAAGATAAGAATTCTAAACTTGTACTGGTTGTTGTTAAATTCGCTGTGTCACTTTTCTAAATCATTAAATAGGTTAGGAGGTTAGAAATAGAGGTGGTTTATGGGAAAACATTGTCACCAAGTATATTTTGTATTAATGGAGTTTGAGATCACATTGCATTATCTTTATCAGCAAATTGAATATACCTTTTGTTGTGTGGGTTGTAGATTAGAATTTGTATTTTTCTAAGCTTTTTCTTGTGAAGCTGAGGTTTAAAGATTAAGAAAAGGGCAAAAGAAAGACAACAACCTATATTACTTCAGATGGAAAAAAATCTATGTATTTTTTTACAACTTTGTCATAATAAAGTCTATTTTCTGACAAAATGTGTATCCTATGGTCAACAGTTAAAGGTCAACTACCAAACTAACCTCATGGTGAGATTATTTTCTCTACTGTTATTTCTAAGATCAGTAGTTTACTAAGACTATGGCTCTTGATGTTGTGGTGGCTATAGCTATCAAATTAGCTGTGACTGCGTTTGTAGCAGACTGGCTACTGTGGCAAACCCTTTAAACATTTAATCAGTCATGGTAATAGATATCAACACTTGCTTTTTTGACTAGATATAATTCCATGCGAACATATCCATTACAGCTGCAACGATTAATCAATTAGCTGTCAGCTATTGAATCAGAAATTGCAGACTCTAACATATGAATATTTTCTGGTTTCTTTACTTCTCTATGACAATAAACTGAATGTTTTTTGGTCATGGCCAAAAAATATATTTGGGGGAGTACGCTTAAGCTCCTTTGGGAAATACTGAATGAAATTTTTCATCATTTTCTGACAGTTTATAGCCCTAACAACTGATCAAATAATGAAAAGAGGAATTGACAATTAAAAGAAATCATTATTTGCAGCCCAAATGTAATTTTGACTATACAGTGGTGGAAAATAGTTTTCGGACAAACCATGTATTTGTGAAAATTGCATTGAGAATCACACATAGGCCTTCAAATGCACTTTTTTTTTTTAGTACAGTCACAGCCAAAATACTAAACAAATGCTAAAAAAGTCATAAAAAAACTTAAAATTGATTGATACCATAAAAATACATAAGAAATTTTGAGTATTTGGTCATTTTGGTACCAGTGATCCACTAATGAAGGTTGTGCTTTTTTGAAAAGACACAATTTTTGTTGCTGTGCTTCGTGGCCAACTCTTAGATAATGGCTTGAGGTCCTACAAGGCTGTCAAGAAGCTCCTGATCAATGAGAAACAGAGCTTTGGAATTGGAAGAGCGTTCTATGGTCAGATGAGTCCAGTTTCTAACCTTCCCTTCCTGCTGCTAATGTGAGGATACACAGGTGAAGCATCATCATCCAGCATGTGCAGTACCTATTGTCAAGCATGGTGGAGGCAGTATCATGGTTTGGGGATGCATGAGTGCTGCTGGTGTTGGTCTTTTTACGGTCTGTGATGGCACATTGAATTCTGCCAAGTACTGTGTCATTCTCAAAACCCACATGCTCCCTTCTGCACGTGCACTATTCCGTCAAGGTCAAAACTGGATGTTCAAACAAGATAATGTCCCCTTGCCACACATCCAGGGTCAGTAAAATTTCACTGCAGGAAGACAGTATCCAGGTCTTAGAGTGACGAGGTCAATCCCTGGACATGAGTCCCACTGAAAGTGTGTGGTGGATTTTCAAAAGGTCTGTTTCAAAGTCTAAACCAAAGAATTAAAAGCAGTAATTCAAGAAGAATGGGACAAGATAACCCTTCAACAGTGTGAAAGGCTCGTGGGGAACATGCCAGGCAGGATTAGAGCTCTACTGCATGCTAATGGCAGGACTACTAAATATTAATTCAATAGTTCAGTTTTGAACACATTCTCTGTTATTTGTTGATGCTGACAATGTTGAGAACTGGGGCCTATTTCACGAAGCATGTTTTACAAACTCTGAGTTTTCCTCATTTCAGGGTTAACAAACTCAGAGTTTTCATGAAACCTGCTTCGTGAAATAGGCCCCTGATGTATTGAAACTGTCAAGAATTTAGTTTTGTTAGTTTTTCTTGTAAACAATAAACAAAAACAAATATAATTTGTATTTGTTTGTGTCTGTCTAATGCAGCTACACCTTTTGAAACACAATAAAGATTTTCCACAAATATTTCATGATAATATTTTGTGTCAAATTCTAAGGGTGTCTGAAAACTTTTTTCCACCGCTGCAGCAGTTCTAACTGAAGATGTGTGCAATTATTTTTTTCTCTAAACAAAATTGTTAATTTGTGATATTAACAATTAATTTCTTACTAGTAAAATGTCCAATAGAGACAACTAGCCAGCTTTCACCATTTACTTCTACACAACAACAGCAAACTTAGTAGATGAGGACGTATCCATACTGTCATTTTGACTACTTGCAATTATAATAAATCTTATCTGCAGCTCACTTTTTACCAGTTGAAATGTTATTTATTTATGTTAGCAATTCCTTTTTCACTGTTTGAAAAGTATTGGTTACAGTGGCAAACGCAGCGTAAAGCCCCAACCACCAGGATTTAATCTGTGAGGTATGACAAGGCCAGAACGTGCTCCTGCTGTTATTGTTCTGTCCAGTAGGTGTCATTTGAAGACCTCAACGTGATCCAGAGAAATGACTAGAACACTATTTGTGTCACAGCACCACTGGGAATAGAGTCTCACTGTAGAGGACTTCAAGTATTTTATTTCTTTTTATAAGGCAATAACAATAAAAAGTTTGGCTGTGGAGGGCAGCTTTTGGCTCATTTTACTTCTGAGCACCAATGAAGGTACATATTGTACCATAGAGACAGTTTTACTATCAGAGAATCACGATATGTGGAGGTGATTTATTGCTTTGGTCCAACACCAGCTCATATTCACATGAGTTCCTCAGGATGTTTGTAATAAACATTCAAAAAGAAGAGATAAGTCAAGTGCCTCTAGGAGACCATGAATATGAATCTGTGCTATTCCACTGTGTGCAGAGATGGATGTATTTGTCTGGCATTACTGGTGTTTAAGACATCACACTATCCTGTCTGTGGAAGTTCATTGTAAAACAAACAATGCCAGTGACGAAGCTCATTATGAGGATGCCTGAAGGGCAAGTTTGCTGTTTATGGAAATTGTTCCCAAATGTTGAGACTAATATGACTTTCCCAGACTGTTTACTAGACTACAGTGATAGCAGTGGTGAGAGCTTCTCCTTGTGCCGTCTGATCAGACTGTAAGCATTCAGAGCATTTTCATGAGCGCGTCCTCATTTAACCTACAGCACAATGGCCATCGCAGTGCCGCATTTACATACATCCCTCAAAGGAATCCATCTTAGCTCCTAACATCTTCCCCAGTGGGTTCATCATCTCTGTGTGTCCTTGGCAAAGAGCAATGCCACGTATTTACTGAAGTACGATGCTCTTTGAAATTTCATTTACTTGCTATCACACACTCAAAAATCAAGTGATGTTTCTTGTTAGCAATAAAGCCCCTAATGGCTCTCAGACCTGAAACATGATTGGCTGATTGCTTCTGTTGCTAGGTTACAGTTCCATGGTATGTCTCTGTATGGCATTCACTAAGAAAATGAAAAAAGATGAGCCAAAGGAAAGATGCTATATAACCTTATTTAATAATGGTACTCTATGGTGTAACCATAAAACATTTACAAAATATTCACAAGCTGATGCTGTCAGTTGACAATACATTTATTTCAATTATATATCTCCAAATAAAAAGTTTATACTCAGAGCACATGGTTTAAATGCTGCTTTCTCTTTGCAGTCTGTAGAGCAATCTGTTATGTGAGACGTCATACAATATTTCAATACTAATTTAATTTACATATTCAAGAATCTGCAAACTATCAAGGGTACGAACCAAGAATAATGGTTATGTACAAAATTTACAACAGAACACAACATATATCCCACCAGACATGGTCTAAAAATGACCAATATTTTCTCCCTGATTACCTTATACAAATACAATGCAACTTAGTCTCATCTCTTAAAAATGTTATACATTTCTCAATCACAAATGGGTGATTTTCATAAAGATTTCCCACATGGTGACATGTTGTGAAAATAGCTTATGTCATTTAACAGGGCAAACACAAACTGCTCTCCTAACTGTGTGTTGAACGTTGCTATTGCTATGGTATCTATTGATTTAAGAGGTTTCTCAATGCATGGAAAGTGCCTTTACACTTGTAACAAGAATGTGCAGTAAGAAATCATGATTGGTGAATGCTTGTCCATGTTCTATTTCCCCTGGTAAGAGTGTGTGCTTCGTTCTTGTTAGCTTTACAAGCTGGGCGAAGAGAACAAAGTCTGATGAGGAACAACAGGTTCTCTCTTCTTTTTGGTCTTCAGAAAGAGAAACTTTGTCTCTGACAAACTCCAGGAGGGAAATGTGATGGTGGTTTGACTTGACAAACTCATGGAAGAACACCGTCTGTGTTTTTAATAGTTTTTTTTTGCAGTCAATCTGGAAGCAACTGGAGGAGAAATCAAAGTTCAGGAGCTTCCGCCTCCTGCTGTGCCCACGTTCTTCACTGATATTTTTCCCAGTCTTCTCTCATTCAGCATCAGACTTGGCACAGCTCCCACAACAACTGTCCATCATGCAGAGGCCAGTTTACTGAATGCTGCAAGCCGGGCTCGCATGGGGACCAAGGAGGTTAACAGACAGCTCATTGAACTGACAGCTATCTGAACTCAAGGGTCTATGCGGAAAGCTAAAAGTTTATCAGAATGTTGGTTGTTCAAGGTGCGCAGGTCCGGCAGACGTAGCAGCAACTTTGGGAAGAGTGTGCTGTCATCTGGGCGGCGACTGGTGATGAGTGAACGCAGGGCTTTTATTAGATTCTCCTGCAGCTGCTCCACTGCTCCTACCTCTACTATACCGGAACGATCTGAAGAACGGGAGGAGAAAGTTGGGTTAGACATGAGCAAATTTGCCTGCATATTATGTGCTTTTATTTCTGTGCAGTTTCTCAGTCATCCAGGTCATGGTGACTCGAGGAGTTTGAGTAAAACAGAGCTGGACTTTACCATTAGGTTCTTGAAGATGTTTCAGATCTCTTGGATGAGAGATAACATCTTCAAGAACCTAAAAGAAAAGTCCAGCAGCTTTTTGCTTAAACTCTGAGGATACCATGTGCCTGTTTGCCTGTAAGTATCTCGGTCTTACCAGCAGACACCAGCACAACAGCCATAAAGAGAGCCATCTCATCAGGTTCCAGACCCAAAGATCCGAGCTTCTCGCTAAAATCGAACATGGCGTCTAGCAAGGAGCCCATGCCGAGAGCTCTCAGTGATGCCAGCGAGTACGTCTGTCCGTTGAGGAAGGTCACCGTCCTCTCCTTGGGGTCAAACAGTGAGCAGAACCTCACCATAAGAACCTGTGGACAGAACGAGACAGATGAGAGTCACAAAAGTCTGAAGGGAGTAGAAACGAAGGAAAAGAAAATGTGCAAAGTTTATTTTTTCTCTTTGAATAGACTTACCTGGAAGGTGCCAGATTTGAGCAGCATGACCTGATCATGCTGGCTGAGAGTCTGGAACCCCGGGATGCTCTTCGCAAACTCCACCACTTCTTTAACAGCAGGGGTGAAGCACTGGGAAAAAGACTCCCACATCTCCTGACTGGAGCGACTGGCCGGAGCCACAGGACATGAATTGAGAGGACATGCCTATAGAAAGCAGAGAAAACAGAGGAAAAGGAGAGTTATAGCCTTTTTAACTGACAATAATGACATTTTTACAGACTCAAAAAGTGGAAAAAAAGACTCACCAGCACTTTGGCTCCTCCGTTCAGCTTCCAGGGGCAGGGATTTTGGTTCTGGGAATCGCTAGCGGGGAAACTGTTCTGGTTGGCTGGGTAGGACTGAGATGACACGTTGCCAGTGACGGGGCACTGATTCTGATTGGAGGAGAAGGTGTACTTGGCGTTGTCGATGTTGGTGTTGGTGGAGCTGTCGTTGTTGACGGGTGCAATTGGGTAGTTTGTGGGGACGTGGTAGTTTGTTGTCAGGTTCACCTGCTCCACCTGAACCGTGTGCTGCGTGGTTGTGTGCGACAGGACTGGTTCTTGCGCCGAGCTGCTCTGGTAGGAGGAAGTGCTGAGGTTGTTGTTGCCGGCGGCCATCTTGAGTGGCTTCTCCTCGCTGCGGTAAGACTGCAATATGGAGCCGGCTCCTTCATTCGTCTGGTTCTGTGGACTGCAGGGGGCATCAGGAGGAGGAGACATCTCCATTTCCATGGAAGCTGATTCATTGAGACTGTTCATGTAGCTCTGCATCTCATCCAGAAGTCTCTGCTTCTCCCGCTTGGGAATACGCCCAAAACGCACAGCTGAGGAGAATAGCAAGAACAAGAGAGCATCCTCTGTTAGCATTCACTAAGAACTGCTTATTGGTATTGCTGCAGATCCTTCCTGGCAGCACTTTACTTTCAGCATTAAACAGCTGAGACACTCAAGCAGGTAAAATGCTCAAATTGAAACATTGTAGAGGAACAACCTGTCCCTGTTTGAATACGAATCCCACATCTAACACTCGGGCTGTAATCTCTCTGTGTACTCATAATCCCAAGACCTCTCTTTGTCTCTCACTGTTTTGTCTCCATCACAGCTGCTGTACCACAGTATGGACACTAAAGCCTTCATATCCACCCGCCTCATCCTCCTCTTCAGTCTTTACAATCCTCCCTTCCCCCCTTTTCAATTCTGCACCTCCACTGACAGTCCTATTTATAGTACGCTGTATGCTGCACCACCTCCCCCCAGTCTTTCTGTCTTTTTCTGCCTTTCAGTTGAGCCCTCGCTCTCTCTTTTTCTGTAGAAGTAGGTCACTGGGTCAGCAACGCTGAACATGATGTCATTAGTAAAGTGACAGGGTGAGTGACTGGAGTAAGGGTCAAACACAATAGAGGCAGGTGGGAAGAGGTGGGCAAGCTGAAAGGTTGAAAGGTGGATAAAAATTGGATGATCAAAATTTCATTTGCTCGGTGATCTCCTTTTCATTCTCAGTCAATGGAAATGAAAAGTGGGTTTAGGAGTGTATAAGATAGAACCACTATTCAACTCAAAAGTACCCTTTTCATACTGATTTAATTTATGGGCATCATAAGGAAATACCAACGTGGTTTCCCGATTGCAATCCGATGAATTAGCAGACGATTTTTCACTCCCACATTTTGGCTTTTTTGGGTCAACTAAAAATGTTTGCTCCAGAAAAAAAACATGATTTATTATCACCTAGTTTAGCCTTACCTCAGGAGACCGAACTCCTGCGGGGGAATTCATGCAGAGGAGCAGATTAGCTGCAGTATTATTATTTTCATTTAAAGTCAAGCAGTGTAAGTTTTCATGATTAACGGGACAGAATAACATTAGGCTTCGAATGATGGTTTGGAAATGCCGGTGTCAGGAAAGGCTGTACATCACTGTGAACACAAGGGGTAATCAACAACTTTGCGCCCCAATTTCCTAAAATAAACCATATTTTTCACTGTTTCTACTTGACTGATGACTAGTGGGACTCTTGAGTTCCTCTTGCCATAAATCAGAAGGAAGTGCAAGGAGAGAGGGAGGCAGAGGGGAACAAAAGGCAAAAGGAGGAGGGTGGCAAGAAGATGGAGAGAATGTTAAGTCTTGTGATGAGGAGAAAGACAAGTCTGCACCTGCTCAAGAACAGTTTCAATCACACTTTCAAGCTATGACATGAAATCATTTTTAATAAAAGATTCTGTACACGCTCAACATCTGATTCTCTGTGTCCATAAAATATTCTCCTCTACACTGCTGCACTGACAAAAAAAAAAAAAATTCTACTTTTAGTGCCAGTCTGTCTAAATATTGCCTTTAAATACATTAACACCGTCTCTCACCATCTCTGGACATGCCCACGGAGAGACACTTCTTAAAGCGGCAGTGCTGGCACCGGTTGCGGTTCATGCGCATGATGAGACAGTTTTCATTCTTTACGCACATCTTGTAGTGGATGTTCTGTTGAATGCTGCGTCTGAAGAAACCCTGGAGAGTACGCACAAAGAATAAACACTTAGAAGAGTGTCTTTTGTGTCGGTGCAACTGTACACGCTGAAAAAAATACATGACATTACTCCATCTTTGTCTGGTCTCACCTTGCAGCCCTCGCAGGCATGTACACCGTAATGGAATCCAGATGCAATGTCTCCACACACCTTACACAAAAGCACCATACCTCCGGTCTCTATGAAAGAGGAGCACATCCATTATCAGACACAGACATACAACAACAAACTCCTGGCAGTTAAACAAGGAAGATGAGGAAGCAGGAAAGTGAGTAGGTACGTACTGGTGAATGTGCCAGTGAAACCACAAGGCCTTTTGGCCACCGTGGGATGGTTGTAGGTTGCTGATGATACTGTTGAAATTTGGGCGACTGGAGCATTGTTGACTTCAGGAAACTGAAAGACCATTTTTGGGGAAGAGGTTCTTCCCCCTTGCTCTCCTCTCCGCTTCAGGGATCCAATCTCCTGAAAGGAGACACCCTCAGGGGATGAAGGCTGCGAGTGTGAGGAGGGCGACTGGGTCTGGTATCCACTCGAAGGGCTGCCAGGACTTGGACTGGCACTGCCAGACGAGCCAGCGTACAAGATAACACCACCTGGAGGAACAGAGAGGGGCGACAAGTCAGTTCACTGGTCTTCATCTGGGGCTGTGGTCACATACACAGTGTAGGTGAGAGAGTAAAGTGTTGAGCAATGCTCTACTTCTACGCAGTGTGCTTACTTGGCCGACTTTCACAAACACACACAAAACCCTAGCCAAGTTGGGACAACAGAAATTTGATCTGATGAATAATGTAGATAAAAAAATGCTACAGCCAGACCAACAAGTCTGACCTGGTTGTCTGCAGGACATCTTTTCAGGTTCTAATCTGATAGTCAAGAATAAATAAATGTAACTGTGTCACTGCCATCTCCACACAAAAAAACAAAACACCTGTATAACAAGCTCCCAGTGTGTTTCTTTGGCCGATGAATGACATCTTGGCATTCTGGAAGCCAGTTGGTGATTGGCATGTGAAGAAAAGAAGCTAATGACAACAAGCTCCCACCCAGTACAGTCATAGCGTGTTCTCTTATTAAAATAATTCTACCTCATAATTGCATGTTCTGATAAAATAGGCTTTTTACAGAAGTTACATTTCATGCTTTTTGCATGTGCTTTTCACATCACATGCAAAAACCAAATCTTGCACCATAGTGATCCCTATAAAACATGTAATGCCATATCACAGTAAGTCATTATTCCGTTGCCACAAGCAGGCAATAAACAGGCCTTTATTTAGGGATGCCACATCAAGTCGGAAATGCCCTATTACCTCCAAACAAAACACCCACTCGCCCCCCCTTGTTTTGCAGCCACTGTTCTTCCCCGCAAGATGAAAGACTGCCCCTCACGTGCAGGCTCAGCCAGCCAGCTCCCTGCCTGCTCGCTTTCAGAACGGAGTCTTTTCTACTCTCCCTTCTCCTGCCCCCTCCTTTCTTCTCTGTCCTCCTCCCTCCCTCTCTGCCTCCCTCCCTCCCCACTTTGGCTCAGGGCCTGCAGACCCATCTATCCGCCAGCCACCTGACCAGGAGCTCACATGGACTCTTGACACAGTTCCCGCCCGGCTCACAAGGCTCTTTGCGCAGTCCCGTGTAGACAACAGCAGCAGCAGCACCATAACAAGCGCTAGGGCAGATCACGTTTGGAATAGAGGAGGCTTTAATGCTGTGACTACAGACCTAGAGGAAAGCAAGCGGGGCACAGCTACCATAAGTTGATGCATTCCACAGAGTCACTAGAAACTGTGCAGAGGGTAACAGTCACGTTGTTGCTCGCCACTGTCATGATTTCCTGGGTGAACATTGTGCAAGTTTTTGAGCAATTAGCTGTATTAGAATAGGATGAGGGTAAACGGGCTAAAGCAAATTTACCCACTTGTCGGGCTGACAATTATTTGAGCATATACGATTGTGGTAATAAAAATGATGGATTAGAACCAGATCTTTATTTTTGCAGACATGCATAATCTCAGGAATTTATGTATTTGTGTTTATTTTGGTCCCTCCTTATCCTTTTCCATAATTCACAGTTTGGCCAACCTTTAATTTGTTATTAGATTACTGTGTCAGGTATGTGAACGCCTAAAGGTCTGCCAAGTGTAACATTTTGCAAGTGCAGAAATTACATGCTTCACAGTCTTCATTCACAATCTGCGTCAATGGGCTCACATTATGTTGATGACGATGATTGCACTGTGCGGGTCACTATCAGACCAGAATTGCGACTAAACAACCAGTTGCACAGGTTTGTAGCACAACTGCAGTCAGTTCAAGTGAAGGTTAGTCCACGTGTACAGTGGCCGTGTTATCTGAAGTAGTAACAATAACCTTGAGTTGTCTACGCTGTCTTTCTGTGCACATTTCCTCTCAAGGACCTTTAATCATCAGAGAAAACTCTCCCTTGTCTCTTGCGCTTTCTCTCCTTGAGAAAACACGTGCTGCGTTTCTGTTTAGCTCTTAGTGCCTCCTTAATTCCACTGCTCACACGTGTCGCCAGTGAATGCAAGGTACTCTGAGCTCAGAGGCAGCTCCAGTATCAGCTGCGCCGTGACTGTACCCAGCACATAAATGTCTGGTTTCCTGTGCGTGTGTGTTGTCTGAGAAAAGATAAAGCTTTATGGGCATGTGTATCACCTGCAGGAGTCGGGGTCACACCCTTCTGTCACACGAGCTCCACACCCACTTTCTACATTCACATTCGGAATCCCCGCCCCTGTCTGGTATAATAACATGCCATATTCTGCCGCATCGTAACTATTTCCTGGAATCTGACTCGACTAGGTGACAGAACGAGCCTTGGCTGGAGCCAGGCACAGGTTACAACATGTGACCTGTGGATACACATAGAGCCATAGACCTACAGAATAAACAATACGCTCCGCCGCCCCTCCTTTTGCCAGTCCTCTCTGACTTCCCCTCTCATGTGTTCCCTCCCCCTGGATATGCACGCATGACAGGCAAACTGTACAGATATCATGCTCATGTCATGTCTTAGCGGGGAGACGCCTCCTCTTAGCTTCCAACTAGTCTGTCCTCTTTCATGTGAATATTTACTAATGTGCACGGGTGGTAAGCCTCTGTCCACGTGAAACAGCTGGCCTCATGTTTTGTGTCTATTTATGAAGCTGGCTGCTTCCTGAAGGCAACAGAGGGCAAAAATCCTCTTTATAATACACAAACTTTAAAACATCTTTAACTGCTATATAAAGAAATGTCAGACTCCAGTTGGAATTGTAGATTTAAAAGTTCTAAAATTTAACTGGGCAGTTCTGCTCCACTTACACAGACTAGAAAAAAAGATATACTTAATCCTAGGAGAGAAATACAATCTTTCATAAGAATCCGGCTGGGCTTTTAATGTGAATTAGCTGGCTGTGTGATCATCTGTCAACCACACAGAGTCTGGTTTCAGGCCTGGCATCAGAGCTCGGCAATAGGCTCATTGTTCCTGCTTGTACCATTGACACCTGTGACACATTTATCTATTTTATCTTCTTTTTATTAACATCTTTATAAAAATGCAGGTTGCTTTTCAGCTCCTGCCATTACACACATTCAGAGGACGACCTCTATCTTTTGCATTAATAAAGACCATATAAGTCAGGCAGGGGTCGTGTTTAGATCACAAGGCCAGCTCTCTGAACACTGCATGTCACATTACCAGTAGTCGCTGACGTCGCAGCCATTCTTTGGTACCCTTTCAAAAATGTCACAGCCACACTAGAGTCACACTCCTTTTGGAGACACTCAACTATACTTAGAATATAGCCGTTCAACTAAAACACCCGCATTCTGCATAGTAAATGTTCGATTGGGGCTTTAACCAGTGAAAGAAGAGCCTGTGTTTGACTACTGGAATGTCCTGTAACATATGAAACTGTGGTCATGTTGATAAAAACATTTGTTGATAATTCCAGCAGGGGCATTTATTGATGCATTCACCTTCCATTTGACTGCTGCTGATAAGAGGCAAACACTACTCAGGCCTACTTCATGAATTTTATGACATGATTATAAATCTATCATGGGTTACTACCTGCTACTATGATCACACAAGAGTGGGGAAAATTTAAAATGCTTTCAAAAACAGCACCGTAATAAGATGAAGCCATTATGACAATTTAAATGAAAGGCTGGGCAGCTGCTCTGCATTTACTGGAAAAAAACAGAATATGAGTGCTTAATAATGTTGATACCTCCTGTCATTTTTAATATTTCTAAACCATTTAGACATCTGCCCTCTTTTTGCTAATATAGGATTGTACTGGCAACCTGGAGAAACCTGATTTCAAAATAAACAAATTGTAAATTACTAAAAAACTGAATTTTCATTCAGTCCTTTCATAACAAAATTCCATATCATTATACACACATAAAGTACAATATATACATATGTTCTGTATATGCAATACATAAACAGAAAACAGACAAAATGATAATATTCTACTCCTTGTTTGTCTAATCTATAACAAGTTGTGCAAGAAAAAAAGTGAGATTTAATATCTCTACAGCTCAGTCATTGTATGATAGTGGTTTAATTTTGGCAGCCATTGGGTTATTGTCACACTGTTCCACTGAAATAGAAACGGTAACAGGAACTGATTAGCCATGTCACCCAAAAAACAGGTTGAATTCTGCCAAATCTAGGTTAGCATGTCCCCTCAGACACCACCCACTGCGACATGCTGCCTCGCGTAAAAACGCAGCTTTTTCGCGAACCCACTAACGAACATTTCCGCACATTTACAGTAACCGGGAGGAGAGAAAAGGCTGTTAAACCTCTGTGACCCACTGACCAATCTATCAGCGAATAAAGAGGAATCCCCGTGCATCCCGGGCGCGAGCAGAGGAGTGCGCGCAACAGCGAGGAACGACCGAGAGGGGGGACGCGCTCTGCTCTTGGAATCATGCGCGGCACGTGGATACGAAGGCTGGATACACGTGCTGCCATGTCGAGGCGGGGAGGCTGCGTATTAAAAATCAGGCACATGATTCGCAAGCATCACGACCGTTTCTACCCAGGGTGCATTGGGCGGGGAGCAGATGAACAGACACGGCAGTCATAATGGCCACCCGCTGTTCAAGGACTTTATAATGTATGTCTGTATTAGAGCTAAGACTTAATTGTTACTGATGTGTGCCATCGTGCGTAATGTTTCCTGATCCACGATCCTGTGTCGAACCCCGCAATCAGCCACGAATCCGCGTCTTTTCTGACGAACATATGACCCACTCATTCATCATCATCATCTCTCTCAACATTTACACTGTGATTCAAATCCTGGCAACTCTACGTGTTTACTCCCAGCCCTGTTCTCCAACTCGTTCCAGCAGGGTTATGGATGGAAGAATTGGCAGCGGTTACTTGTTTTTTGACCCAGTGGGCGTTAACTGCTCCTTGACACAGCTCACTCACATGTGTGTGGAGAGAAGGAGGAGGGGAAAAAAAGGCAAGCTTCAGCCAAAATCATTTTTAAAACAGCCAAGTTAAATGAATCACACACGCTACAACCGAAGGACTTTACAACTTCCCGCACATGCGCCAAGATTTTAGGGAACCAGAAGCTCCAACTCAGTGAAAGCACCACGGGGGAAATACTTCACATGACAGCGAGTGTTTGGAGAATAAAACCTATAATATGCTAAAGCAGTGCGACTGGCCATTGTGGGAGAAGTAGTAGCCCGGCCAGGGGGCGTTTAGGGTCGCACTTCACGTGAGTTTGTTTACATGCAGAGAATCGGAAGTCCGCCGCAAAGATTGACGAGAGGACTTCCCTCTTTGCGCACAGCTCTCTCACTCGCAAGCCTCAGCTGTCTGCCGCCTTGGAGCATTTGGCACAGCGCCATATGCTGCACGGAATCAGCGATAAAGCAAAGAAATTAGAAATGATCCCTCTGCTTGTTCGACAGCATCCAACAAGATGCAGACAAATAGTTTCAATAAAATCCTTCGATTCATTCATTTTATTCAATCAAATGCATTCAACTCAGATGCAGGATTAAAACCTAAAGCATCAACTATACAGATACTGATAGGCAAGGCTATTATTCATCAAGCAGTAAATATATATATGATTAGAAAGTGCTTGCGAAAAAAAAACTACAAAATGTGCAGTTCTCTGTGATATTTATGTTAAAGCGCAGTGCCATCTGTTCCAATTACGCACCTTTCAAAATAACTTCTAATAGCACCGAAATGATCTTCCCATTGGCTTCAAGCAAAAAAAAACCCACAGAGATACTCACCACCGGGACTATTTTCCATGTTTCCTAGTCGATCGATGCTGTTCTCCTGTTCCGTGCTGTGTAACTGAGCGCGTTTAATGCTGGACCGACTGTCGCTGCTTGCCACCGAGGAGTTTGGTTGACACAGGTGAAAGAGTCAGTAACTGCCAAGGCATATAGAGAGTATCCCAAAGCTCAGAGCAAAAAGAGTGTTCACGGGGCATTTGGGGGGGGAGTCTTCGTGAGAAAACCCGGTCAGCCAAGAAAGATTGAAAAAAGATAAAGATGAACGAGAGTAGGGTAGATATTTGAAATATGAGAAAAATGAGATCTTCTTGATCCAGTTGCTGTCCGGTCTGCACACCTTACGATGCCAGGCTGTGGCAGGATATCACTGTAGGGCTTCTCTAAATTACTGAAGGTCCCAACGCGTTCAGCTGCTTGCCATGTACAGTCACCATGAAAACATGATCACTGTGAAAGTAGTTTAAACACTCCCCACTCATCAATAAGCAGCACGCGTCCTAAAATAACCAGCACGTTTTCAGGTGCCTGAGAAATGTGACCATTTTTTTCTCTCCTCCTGCTCTCTTTTTGTGCGTCCCTCCAAACGCTTGTTTGTTGATGTGTATCAGGGATCTCTCTCTCTCTCTCTTTCTGTGTGTCACGCTCTCTGAAAACATTTCTCCCCCCCTCATCCCCTCACGCCCCCACTCTTTTTTACTCGTTCTCACTTTCTCATTGGCCGACAGCCCCGCGTGGAGACGGCACATTGGGCTCGGTCGACGCTGGAATGCTGCTTAAAGCTCTACAGCATGTGCGCATGGCATGTGAGCTGAAGCTGCCCTACTGACACACATTTTATGCAAATGACCTGCCTGGGCTCGGCGATAAGCGGGAGGGGAACCAGAGAGGAGAGCAGCTGACAGGAGGTCTCACTCCTCTACAGCTTTTCTGCAGGTTTCTTCCTGATCAATGTTCAATATTGAGCCCAAGAGCCGTATTTGATAATGGCACCAGGGAGCGGGGAACAATGCGAGGCCACATTTGACATGAAAGCAGCTTGATCAAGCATCTAAACGGCAAAAACGTGCTGATCTCTCAGTCAGAGCACTGTTTGGTTAAAGATTAACTAAATCTTAACACCACAGCTGAATCATGATGGCTAAGAGCACGTGCTGGGATTTACCATTTAACCCTGAGTGGTTACTCAGTTGTGAGTCAAATTCACACTCGTGCTGGGTTAATTATTACTCGTGAATAGGATTGCTTCCTGTCTCTCTGCCCTCACTCTTTTATATTAAAAACAATGATGACATATGACAATTAACAGCAAGGCCTCATTCAAATACCATCTTAGAATGCAATACTTAACGGCTGAACAATAATCCACAAGTATAATGTCCTTTTCTGCGTTGTTTCTTGTTCTGTTCGTTCCTGTTGACTGAATGATTGGTCTGGAGACTAATATTAACTTGTTTAAATGCAATAAAATGTAAGATTCCATAAACATGATGTACATTAAGATGTCTATTTTGATTGATGTCATCTGGAAATATGATCTTTTGATTTAAGGTTGTTTTCTTTTTTCGGACCCCGGGAAGACAAGCTGGTGCCATTGTCATCAGCTAATGGGGATCCGTTTAAATAAATAAATAAATAAATAAACATTAAAAATAATCTGTTCCTTTTTACACATGAATTCAAAGGTACAGCTTTAAGCACAATGGAAAATTGTGTCTTTGGGTTTTGTTAGTAAAACTGTCACTGACTTGACTGTACATGAAACACAACCAGCTGATGGCGAGAGAGGAGTCTAAAAATAAAGTTTCTCCATTATTAAATATATATATATATATATATATATATATATATATATATACATATTAAAATAACAATTTAACTAATTGATATAATTTTAGAACAGGCATGGGCAAACTTCGGCCCCGGGGCTTGGGCTTTTCAATCCTGCTGCGAAATAATTTTGTCAAAATTAGAATTTACGAAATTACAGTAAAGACCACATTCATTTGGCCTTCTCCTGCAGTACCCAACGTTTCTGTTGTCCCCACCAGATGGCACGCTCCAGACACAAGTGACCTTTGTTGGTTTATTTTCTCTTCTTCTACTTTGCAAATGCATTGAGCCCTTCTGTAGCAATGAGTGGATCAAAGAAAAGAGAAGTCGGCAGTGAGTGTCGAGTGTTTCAGAAGGAGTGGACTACTAAATATTTTTCGCTGAAGTCCGTTCAAAGGCTGTATGTCTTATTTGCAATGAAACCGTTGTGGTTTTTAAAGAATATAATATCAGCCGAAACTTTTCCACGAAGCATGCTAACTACGCTAGCAACCAGTCAGCGCAAGAACGGACAGCTATGGTCAGAGGCTGGCAGCCAGTTTACACACTCAGAAAAATATGTTTTTTCTGCAAACTACGATTCAAGAGTCAAGCCCGAAGGCAAGTTATTTGCTAGCATGAAAAATAGCAAAGACTAGCAAGCCTTTCTCCGAAGGGGAGTTTTTGAAAGAATGCACGGTAGAGACAGCAGGTCTCCTGTGTCAAAAGAGCAAAAAAATTTTGAAAAAATTTGTTTATCACAGGAAAGTTACTCGCCGTGTTGAACTAATGGACGAAGACTTAGCCAGCTCACTGAACGAAAAAGCGGAGTCCTTCAAACTATATTCTTTAGCACTGGACAAAAGTAATGACATAAAAGACACTGCTCAGCTTTTAATTTTTATTAGAGGGATTAATGAACATTTTGAGACAACGGAGGAATTTTTAACCATGGAATCCATGAAGGGGAAAACACGTGGAGAGGACTGCAGGACAGGATGTCTGGGCCATCCAGAGGATGAAGCTGCCCTGATGTAAACTCTCCAATGTCACAACGGATGGATCACAAAACTCGACAGGAAAAAATGTCGGCCTGCTGAAAAGAATCCAGGATAAGGTGAAGGAGGAAAACCCTGAGCTGGATGTGATTTTCCTACACTGCATAATTCACCAGGAAGCGCTCTGTAAGTCTGTTTTGCATCTTGATCCTGTCATGAAGCTAGTCGTAAAACTCGTTAACTTTACACAAGTGAGAGGGCTTCAGCATCGTCAGTTCATTAAGTTTCTTGAAGAAACTGATGCTGATCACCAGGACTTGCTTTACCACTCTCATGTCCACTGGTTAAGTTTGGGGAAAGTATCTCAGCGAGTGTGGGAGCTCAAAGGCGAGATTAGCTCATTTTTGGAGTTGACAGAGTTGAGAGATGACAGAGATTAGCTGTCATTTTGCTTTTGCCATGGACATACTGACGCACATGAATGAGCCGAACGTGAAGCTGCAAGGGAAAGATCAATTTGTGCACGAAATGTACACAAATGTGACAGCCTTCAAAGCCAAACTGACTTTATTCTCAAGACAAATGTAAAAAAAAATCCTTCGCTCATTTCTCTACACTGGCGACATGTGATGAAATATAAGGAATCACTGGACGACCTACACAGAGAATTCTGCCGTCGGTTCTCTGATTTTGAAAAAATTGACAAGACACTTCAGCTGGTATCATGTCCCTTGTCGCAAGACCCAGAAACAGCACCTCAGGAGTTGCAGTTGGAACTGATCGATCTTCAAAGTGACTCGGTCTTAAAGGAGAAGTTCAGCTCCCTTAAACTGAATGAATTTTACGCTTCACTAAGTGAAGCCAAATTTCCAAACATTTGGAAATGGATGCTGGTGTTGTTCGGATCTACCTACGTGTGTGAGCAGGCGTTTATCGTGATGAACATCAACAAAGCACACCACAGATCCCAGTTAACTGATGAACAACTCAGATCCATCCTGAGAATTGCCACAACCAAATAGACACCAGACTTTAATGCACTGGCAAAAAAGGGTGACCAACAACACTGTTCCCGCTGAAACTGAATATGAGTATTCTTTACATTGTCAGTATTGTCTTTAACATGTAATTCATATTAGTTTGCACAATCTCCAACCATCTGACGCTGGTGTGGCCCATCTGTCGAATTTCAAAAGTCAATTTGGCCCCTGAGCCAGAAAGTTTGCCCACCAGTGTTCTAGACTGACATTGTTTGCAGACATCAGGAGTGATTGGCCTGGAGCTCCAGACCTCCAATGACAACTAGTTATGTTGTTATCCCCAGCTGACCGTAGCAGTTGGGTCGTAACAAATGATAAAAAGTCATTCATGACAATAATCATTCACACTCTTCAATCAGTATTTATTAGATGCACCTTTGGCTGCAGTGAGAGCATTGCACCTGTGTTGATAGGTCTCATCAGCCTTGTGTATCTTCACACTGTAATTAAACTAATTTTATCTGTGGAAAACTGCTGAGAATCTGTCAGGTTTTTAAGTCCAGAAACAAATTCTCTGTTGTACTAAGACCTGAGCCCCTCCAGAACCTTCACTTTGTTGTCTTTAAACCATTTCTGTGTAGGTTTATGGTATGCATTGCATCTTTGTCTTGCTGAAAAATAGATCATCTCTGAAATCACAGTTCTCTTGCAGACTGCATTGGGTTGTCCTCCAGTATTTCTCGACACTTTGCTGCATTCGTTTTTCCCTCTACCTTCACGAGCCTTCTAGGACCTGCTGCCGAGAAGTGTCCCCACATCATGATGCTGCCACCACCATGCTTCACAGTGGGGACGGTGTATTTGTGAGGACGTGAAGTGTTTGGTGGCTGTCAAACATAGGAATTAGTCAGGGCACCCAGGCAGCTCAACTGGTTGAGCAGGTGGCCCGGGTTTGATTCCAGCCCATGGTTCTTTGCTGCAGGTCTTCCCCCATGTCTCTCTACTTTCCCATCTGCCTCTCGACTAACCTAATAAAGCCGACAAATACCATAAAACTAACAAAAAAACAGGTATTAGTCTGATGGTCAAAAGCTCAGTGTTTGTCTCTTCAAACCAAATAACCAGTAGATTTCAGAGTCTCCTACAAGCTTTAGTTGAGAGTAATCATGAGCTTTATTCAGCGGCGACCTTCCCTTGGTCATTCTCCCATAAAGTTTCGACTGGTGAGTGTGTTCCAAGCTTCCGTCGGAGACTGATTTCTGTTGCATTGCACGCTCACTTCTGCTTTTGATGACGTATCGTGCTCAGACAATTCGTTGACGCGTCATTAGTTGCAGCCCTACTCACCTGGAGGACATCGGCAGCACTGTGAGGGTCATGTTCTTTGATTTCTCCAGTGCTTTCAACACAATCCGGCCTTCTCTGCTCAGGGTGAAGCTTGAGGGAGCGGGAGTAGACTGTCACCTGGCTGCTTGGATCATCGACTACCTCACCAACAGACCACAGTACGTGAGGCTTCAGGACTGTGTTTCTGATGTAGTGGTCAGCAGCATGGGGGCCCCACAGGGGACAGTGCTCTCTCCCTTTCTCTTTATCTTGTACACATCGGACTTCTACTACAACTCTGGGAGCTGTCACCTCCAAAAATTCCCTAATGATACAGCCATTGTTGGGTGTGTGTCTAATGGGGATGAGCCGGAGTACAGGACAGTCATCTCTGACTTTGTTGACTGGTGTGAGCGAAACCATCTGCAGCTCAATGCCAGTAAGACGAAAGAGATGACCATCGACTTCCGCAGGAGGAGGAAACCTCAGACTGCACCGGTGAACATCCAGGGTATGGACATTGAGATAGTGGACTCATACAAATACCTGGGTGTTCACCTCAACAACAAACTGGACTGGTCACACAACACAGAGGTCCTGTACAAGAAGGGCCAATGTCGTCTCCACCTGCTGAGGAGACTGAGGTCCTTTGGAGTGTGCAGGACTCTGCTCCGGACATTCTATGACTCTGTGGTAGTGTCTGCTGTTTTCTATGCAGTGGTCTGCTGGGGAGCAGGGAGCACTGAGAGGGACAGGAAGAGGCTGAACAGACTGGTCAGGAGGGTCGGTTCTGTGCTGGACTGTTCCCTGGACTCCATAGAGGAGGTGGGTGAGAGGAGGATGTTGGCAAAGCTCACATCCATCATGGACAACCCTCACCCACAGCATGACACTGTGGGGTCTCAAAGTAGCTTTTTCAGCAGTAGACTGAGACAGCTAACCTGCAAGAAGGAGCACTATCGCAAGTCATTCATTCCATCTGCTATAAGACTTTATAACATCAGCATCACTGGCTGATGTTAACACAAAACTGGACTCTATCACATCATCCTTTACCACATTATCTGTACAGTTCTTGCACTATTTGAGTCTTCTTGTACTTCACATCATTCCATAAGCCACTTTTTCCATCCTACACTCCTATTGTGACTGTTTTTATGATTATCATTATACTGTTGTTTATTGTTGGTTCTACTGTATGATGTATGTTGCTGTAACATGGGAAATTTCCCCGGACACGGGGAGTAATAAAGGATTATCTTATCTATCTATCATTTGAAGTAACATTTATTGTACTGACTGAAAACAAAACATCAACAGCACTTTGAACGCCTCAAGTTGTTGTAAAACGTGGTTTATAGACAAACATTTGATTTCCTTTTCCCTGCATGAGCTGAACGCATGCGCAGAGGCCGTCTCGCACACATTCTCCACCCAGAAACTGGTGCGGTGTTTTGGTTGCAGGAGTGAGCGCTCTTCACGCGAATAGACGACCTCCGCCTGCTGGAATTGGCACGTGCGGACGGGGCGGTGCTCACCGTGACTCCCCCCGCCCCAGCCTCCTCACCCCCTCCTCCTCACCCCCTCCTCCCCCCACGTCACGTTTCCTTTCTCCCTCCGCAGATTGTGTTTGCTAAAAGCCAAAGTAGCGCCGGAGATTGGCTGGGACACCGTGAATGTAGGTCAGGCGCTGCTTGTGCAAACATGAGCGTCGTAAAATCGCCCAAATGTTCAAAAAAAAAAAAAAAAACGCAAAACAAAAAACGACATGTCACCACAGAAGCCACTCGAAAAGAATAGAAAAAAAAAACGCCTGTTGCTGGTGGCCAAATTAAATGAAATTTAGGTCACTCAGCTCACCCCTGGGCTTTGGGTGGGAGGTGTTTATTCACAGCAGTTCTCTTATTCTTCTCCATAGGTGAGCTGAATCCCAAACTGCCAGCTGTAGCCTTCAACTTGTGGGGAACTAGGCTACGGGGTCATAACCGCGTTTGACAGGAAAAGCTCACCACACTGGATCTGACTGTCACCTGCCTGATGCAGCTTCTATTACAGGGATCTAATGTTGGAACATTAGCTAGCCCCGGACCCACATCCAGGCTCAAAGGCTGTTTTAATGCAGGATAAACATTCAACCAAAAACACTACAATTTCCAGAAGAGATCATCAAAAGACAGGATCCTACCTGGTAATCTTTGGGTACACAACCGAAAAAGGAGTGAGATAATAATATATGTCTCACTCCTCAGGTATTACAGGCTGTTCCCTACTTCAGCTCCACTATTTAACAGCTTCTGGTTCGACTCAGATTCACATTTTACATAAAGATATACACAGTATCCTTGTTAAATGATAGTTTTTCTCAGTTGTTTTTTCTTTTTAAATTAACCCATTTAACAGAAATTTGCAATAATAATATCACAATATATATAAAAAACTAGATAGATTCTAGCAAATAGTTTGTTTTCCTATAATTTCCTTGACATCCAAATTTTGTTCTAGTTTCATGCCAGTTTGTTTCAGATTCAACATTAACAAACATACAGTATCTTTGTAAAAATCTTGTTTCTTTAACTACTTGACAGAAATGTAAATTCTATACATTATATTATATGCATTGTCATGATGTCAGGATTGTATCTAAATAATTGTTGTAGCCTAAAGAATTCACAATAATATATGATATCAGAAGATCTTCTGAAATCATAATAATGATAACAGATGATCTATAAAACTTTTAGTCTAATTTTTGGCAAATTAGTCACACAGTTTCAAAAAAATACATAAAATAAAGTGTATAGAGGCTGTAACTGTACTGAATGTTGTTCTTATATTGGAGTGTCAACCGCAACGTCACTCGCACTGCGTTATTTATGTTGTCATGAATCTTATTTATTTGATATCAGAGTTTCATTTAAATGTGACAGTTATGATGCCGTAAATTGTCACACCCCAACTCTACAAATCAAGTCAAGGCAAGTTTATTTTTTAACTCAACTCTGCACGCAACGTAAACAGGAAACTGCATGCTTCCCAGTAAAAGATAAGAACCATGACAACGCTTATCACTCATTACATTAAGACACAAATGTATAATTTGAAAATGTATGTAAAAAAAAAGTGAATATGTGTGGATTAGTTCCAATTAAAAAAGTCCTAAATGTGATTGAAACTGCACAGTCATCATCATAATGTCCCCATTTCTAGCTCATTTGATCATCAATGTCTCCTTTAAAACTCAATCGGTTACATTTTGATGGAAGCTTGAAATATTCACATTCTAAAAACTTAATTAAACTTACTTGATTTGCACATGCGCTTTAATGCTTGTATGCGCCATCATCATTTGTGCATCGGCAGCTCATTAAATAGCTGCTAGTAATCGAAGCTACTTTTTATCCCACAATCTTATATCAACAAAACAATGACAGACTGATTGGCAATTTACACCAAAGAGACGTATCAATTGTTTATTTTTGCACATGCCTTGTAAGTAGCTGAGTGTAGTTCCATAAAGCCCTATATCCAACATCTGAATCCACACAGTGTTTGTAACGTAGCAGAATAAATGAATACATGTAGCATTTTTAGGGAATCTCTTTAGAAAAATCCTCGACACTAATATGATCTTCAAGCTGAAACATGCACCTGCAGTATCGGTAATATTTAATTAAACAGCGCCACCACGTGGTTTAAATAAACCGTGCAGCTAACTAGTCCTGGATCAGACAGATGTGCCAGCTGTCACTGACATTGTACCCATCAGAGAATCAGGTCATCTGACCATGAAGAGGTCAGGGGATATTCCTGTATTGGTGCATACAGTGAAAATCCACAAGAGTAGAGAAAGCTGTTTGTGTCTGTATGTACAAAAAAACCCAAAAACAACTCCTTTATTTATTTTTTTTACCTGGCATGTTTGGCAGGAATGCAGTTCACCTGTTTGGTGTGGGGTCATCTCACTGCCTATCAGCCATTTCAGTCATTTAAAGAAAACCAGAAAACAACCTCTGCTTCTCCCAGCTCCCCCGTGGTCCTAAAGCACGGCCTTTTCTGGCACTGTTTGTCCCCCTCAAGGTGGCAGTGTTCGCCAGGGTATGTAATGTATGCATCAAGCATTTATTTTCAGTTTATGTTGGCTATTTCTCCAAGTTTTTAAAGGTCCCTGGGCTTTCAATCCTCAGCTGTCCCCACACTGAACACTCTGAAGGCGTGGATGTCTGAGTGTGTTTCAGCTGAGATGCAGGAAGGACTAAATCTGGCACTCAGCACATTAGCATTGGTGCTCTAATTAGAGTTATAGGGAGGGTCATAAAAAATGAGCACTCAAGCCTCGAGACTCTCTTTGTGGTGTTTGCACACACTGTGCCGAGGCCCGGTGTCAGAGGGCTGTCAAAACACACAGCGAATGACTGCATTTACAGGATTTTTTGGTTGTGTTTTTACTGCTGCAGGTGACACCTGGGAGAACGAGTACAGCTGTGCCCGAGGCCGTCATCCATCACTCACTGATTCCTCAGTGACATACTCAGAATTGACAGTTGCATTTACAGTTTCTTCAAGTGTCATATTTTTGTCATATTTTAAGTCAGAATGTGACACTGGTTCTTTTTTTTTTTTTGCATAGATTCTGGTACTGTTTGACTTTGGAGACATTCAGTCCTCTGGGAGACCTTAAAGCTCCACTAGATCATATTTCTAACAATATTTGTGAATCTGTTAATTAGCGTGGTTGTGTGTGTCATGGTCGTTTGTACGGAGTGATTTTAATTATTGCATTCTTGTGCAAATCTAATTTGTTGTCTTGCAGGAAAGATCTTGATCTCAATGAGGCGCCCTGAATAAATTAAGCCTCCCTCTTGTGTGAATAGTCATAGCAACAGCTGCAAATGCAAAACAGCGAACCTCTGTCCGTTTGAGTCTTCGTGTTCATTTAAATCAGTATATTAGTAGTAAACAATGCCTGCTATGCAACACACATTTTTTCCTCACTCCTCCAGAATAGGACAAAACCAGGCAGACTAAGATATATTACCCCACATAGCAGACTCAAATGGTGCAGGATCAGTAAAAATAAACATGAATTAACAAAATAGGACAGCAATAACACTGTTCATGCCTTCAGACAGTGGTGTTCTGCCTTCTTTTACAGTCCCTCGCCAGCTGACACGGTGAAACAGCACCGCCAGCAGGAACACTGACTCTAATGTTATGGCTGAGGAGGTGCTTCTTCTCTTTCCATTATGATGGTTACCATGGTGAGGAAAACAATCAGGGATGGAGACGCGTTCCTCCTGCAGAAAGAGGCAAGTTTAAACGACAAAATACTAACAACATGGTGGACAGTAAATATAAAGATATACATTCAATTCTATTTTAATAGGAGTGTAATAATTCATCTTTGAAGTTTCCACTCATGGAATGTCAGGTGAATTCACACCCTGGGGAAATTCTTCTGTGTTTTTATTGCATTTTGTCTAGCAGTAAAACAAAAGAAAAAAGGTCAGAATTGAAAAAAATGTTGCCGTATTCAAATTCAGATTACTTTATTGTCATTCAGGCATGTTAAATCAGAGATGCACTGCAGAATGGAATGAAGACGAAGGGTCAGCAATGAAAACACACACAATTAAAAACCTATTCTGTGTTTTATCATCAGAGAAGAGAGCAACACTTTTTTTTCCCTTTTTTACCCAATCTGAAGGATCAACCTCAGCCTCAGCACAAATGCACTGCTTCCAATTTTAAAGGTACAATAATTAAATATTAGACAGCAGTGGATGTGAGATCAGGGGCAGCACAGTTGGTGTGTAGAGTAGGAAAAAATGAAGACGCTGGCACTTCCAAATCAGTAATTAAATAGCAGACAAGGTTAAGTTTAGTCTGTAGATGAGGGAGTGCACAATAATGATTTGATTTAACATGTAGCATCGCCCGAGGGGAAATTTGAGGGGAACATGGAGAACAGCTGCTCACAATAAAACAGGGAGAGCAAACATATCGATAAACAGCTACAATGCTTTGGAAACTGTTGATTGCTGTTGGCTTCACTAAGGCCTGGAGGTCATTAGGACACACTAAGTAGCATCCAGAATCCATATTAATCTCCTGATAAACAGTACAAAGACAGCAAAGTTCAAGAAGAGCCTATGTCTGATATTTGTCCCCGTTTACCCTCCAGAGGGCATTTACATTCTCTGACAGGCAGGCAGACAGACATTGCAGTTGGCAGGCAGGATCTGCTGCGATCTGTTGACAGGCGCCTTCTTGTGAAGAGGTGCCAGATTATCCTGAGGGGGATGGCTCCATCCCCTCTGTTTCCAAACCCTTCAGTATGTTTGCTTTTGTTTTCGCACACTCAATGAAAAGTGATCAATGATGAGCTTTGGGTTGAAAAGTTTCTGTTTTTGGGTCATCTTTGGCCCAGTTTTGATAAATCAATCCAGAAACTAATAACAACTTTAATATTGTCAAAAACTGTAGTGACTTTTGATGGCTTTTAGTTTTAATGGCACTGTCACCATGTTGCATTTAACCTCATCAGATCACCAGATTAATGCGTACTATAATATGTATTAGAGGAAATAAAGTGATTTTAAGGTGTAAATGATAATCAGTTAGATTTATCACAGAAATTTTTCAAAAGAACACAGTTTTTATGTGTTTTTTGTTCACTGTGGACTCATTTTTCACTGCAAAATAAAGTTCTGTTTTACAGAAACAGCATGACTGGAATCAGAGAGAACTCGAACATGACTTTTGTGCAGTAGAACAGTTACATTAAAATGATAGAAATAGAAAAAGTAAAAGTTTAACTTATTTAAATATAACTTTTACAATTTTTTTTTTAATGGAACCAACCCAAACAACAATTGTGACAAGTGTTACCAATACTGGAACAAAATTGGTGGCTCTACACACTATAGATATTTTGTGACTTATGTTTTTACAACCACTCTAAACATTTCAACTGAACAGTAGCTTCAGAAAATTATTTCACAATGTATTTTCTAACAACCCGTATATACTTTCTGAGCCTTGCTGAATTTCTTTTATTGATCAAATATGTTTTATGATGATCTCAATCTCTCTCTCTCTCTCTCTATCTTCTATTTGCTTTGTCTAAAAACAGTCTGCAGTTCAAAAGTAAAAGTCGCAGACTTTTTGTCACATGACCGTTTGTCACAGCTGAGTTGGACGTAGCTTTTCAGTTATGGTAAGAATATGCAGAATTTTTAGATTTTTACAGAATCTGGTTTGCACAAAAGCTCTGGTTTTTGCAAATTTTTAAATGAGACATGTAGAATAAAGTCATTTTGATGAGAAATTTACGCTTAAATTTGGGGAATTTCCAGAATAGAAAGTCTGAGATGATTAGCTCAAGAACCTTTAGAAAGGTGATAATCCGTAGATTTATTTTGGGTTTTTTTATAGTTTGTGGCTCTGATAAATGGTGTCATTTTGGCAATTCTATTTATAGAGAACATGCCTTTCAATAACCCATTTTGGGGTTCACAGGGTTAACACATGAATCCGTTACTATGAATCACATCTCTCTGTTTGCTGGTTGTCCATCATTTATTGAGGAAATATCACAGCTTGTTAAGGAAACTTCGAGTATCACTGAACTTGCCTCAGTTTAGGCCTGAGTTACTTTCTTGCAGAGCGATGAGAAATCTGACACCACTATCATGCCTGTATGGCAAATGTAAATTAACAGCCAGTGGTTGGTTTGCTTGCTGTAGCACAGAGAATGTAAACAGTGGAAAACAGAAACATAGGTCCACCATAAATCCAACTGACAATACAAATCCTATTTATAAAATCTCACTACAGCTTGTCAACAGGCGATCAGTGGAGGCTTTGTGAAGCTTCCAGCAAACAAACAGTCCGAATAGTTTCACGCATGCATACATATATTCAGGATGAGGATCAAGCTGGAACTTTTTGCCTTCAGCACCCCTGAAGGAGTCATTATAATGGCAGCACCCGATTTGGAGAAAAGCTTGTGTCTGGGGTTGAAAACAAAGGAGAAGATGCAGGAATCACCATGACACTTCTCCCAGTGTTGTTCTCCTCCTCCTCCTCCTCCAATTACCCATCTTAATTTCCCTCGTCCAATCGTCTCATTTTCATGGCGCTGCGGCCTCCAATCACCATCTGTCCTGCAGGCAGTAACACTTATACATATCTGCTGTAATTAGACAATCACTTCCACATGTGGATCAAACTCCTTCAAACCACTCAACCCCTACCTCACCCTCCCATCCGCCCACTGTCTCCTTTTTCCTCCCTCTGTTTTTCTTATTTCCCCGTCTCACACTCTACTACCCTCCGTGTGCCCCTTTCTCACTGTTCCCCCCCCCCCCCCCCCCCCCCCCCCCCTCGCTCTTTCCCCTTGCTTTCTGATTGAATTACCATAAGTGCGGGTTCTTGGCCAAAATATGCCAGCTTGTTCTGATTAAAACTGTCCTTGTTATAGCAGAGACTTTCCAATGGCTGTGAGCAGTTTGTGTGTTTGGTGGTGGTGGGGGGCACCGGTGGAGGAGAGGAGGGGGTGCAAACACATGCAGTTCGTGTTGAAAAGAAAAATGCAGCCAGACAAAATTGTATGGCGAAAAGGTAAAGAGTGAAAGTCCGAGAGCGCAATGGGGACGGAGAGGAAAGAGATGGAGAGGCGGTGCGATAAAGTGGGGAGCAGAGAGGGAATGAGACGGTAATGGTGGCTGACAGAGCCGGGTTCATGACAGGTTCATGGTGACATCATGGTTGAATTTTGGGGAACATTTACATAGGAAAAACTATTTGCTGTTCATTGGATGCACATGGAAGCCCCCAACCTGCTTTTTCTTTCTCCCTCAGCTCAGCCACAAACACTAAGCCTTGCAAAACAACACCAAATATGCAGATTTCCTTTGGCAATTTAAAATGTTTTTTTTCCCCCCTCTGGGTGCGGTATAGTTAATTTTTGTATCTTTGCGTAAACGTATGGCGTCGAATGAAAAGGCGCCTTCATTACTTAAGCTAAACTTTATAACCCAAATTGACAACTGCTACCCAGAGTGTCACTCCTTCCCTCCTTTTCTTCCCCTCCTGACTCCTTGTTTTCTCTCCTCCTTTGCTCCCTCTTTTTTTCTTTTTCTTTTTCTTTTTTTTTGCCTGCAAGTCTAGCCAACCCTTACCACTGGTACAGTATGTTCTTTGTGTGTAGGCATGTTTAGCAGTATGAGAGACAGAAAAGACATAAAGGAGCACTGGGACCCGAAATGTGTTTATAGTGTATGTGTGGGTGTGA
The DNA here is from genome assembly GCF_021347895.1 of Acanthochromis polyacanthus. Taxonomy (NCBI): domain Eukaryota; kingdom Metazoa; phylum Chordata; class Actinopteri; family Pomacentridae; genus Acanthochromis; species Acanthochromis polyacanthus. The sequence goes on from NC_067117.1 coordinate 16,446,505, forward strand.
TTATATTTGTGTCAGCTCTTTTTCTTGCTTGAAGAAAATTAACAGCAGAGTTGTTGTGTATTAAAGGTTCTTTGTGTCATGCGCATGCATATTTGCAGTGTGAGTCCCAGTGCCAGTGTTTATTGGTTTGTGGGCATTTGGCCGCCGTAGCTTTTTTGCCGTCTTTCTGCATACATGCTTGTATGTTTGTGCGCCCAGAGCGAGCTTGTCATGCATGCCTGTCATCCTCTGCATGCTTCTACGTGCACCACAGAGCTTCACATGACATCAATCTGAGAGCAGTGGGATAGTGATCTCATTACCAACAGCCTGTTGCTGATTAAAACCTGCCGTCTGCACCCTCCTCCTTACCCCTTTTCTTTTCTTCTCCCTCCGCCTCTCGCCGCACTCTTCTGCTTCCTTGTCCTTTGCCTCGCCCCCTCCTGCTTCCTCCACCCCTCGACTCCAGAGTCGCACCATTTCTGCGGTTTCTCCACTGCCGGCTGCCAAAAGGGCCCCATTTCGAGCTCTGCAGAAAGTTATAAGTTCCCCTCTTTTTTTTTCCCCCTCTTCAGTTTTGCTTCATTTCTTTGTTCTTTCTTCTTTGCTATGCATCTTCATCAGAGGCCCAACCTCCCAAACAACCTACCTGTGGGCCTCATTAGAACCCTTCTCACGTTCCAGATCTTCTCAGTGACGGTCATCTACACTAAACAAGAACAAAAATGGAAGAGAATGAAAATGTCTTTGCGTTTCAACACATGGATGCATGTGCAAGAATGGATGCTTACCATCTTTTACATCTACATTCAGGAATACACAAACGCTTCTTTCACACTCAGTCAGACGTCCTACACTCCCCTCCTCTTTGCGCATTTCACTGACACAGAAACACAAACAGCACTAACCTTTCACCTTCCTCGCTGACACTGTTGCTGAGAAGTGTGGCAGTAACCCAGAAAGCTCCAGCAGTGAACCTGGGATCAGATGGTCCCCGCTGCAATAATCACTCAGTAACATATGGATGACCTCCATTCTCTTTCCAAAAAGTTCAAAATGAGGTGCAATGTAGCAGTTCCACGAAAGCCATTCCAGCTATTTCTTTATTCTACTTTTAGAACACATGCAGTCTTCACTTAATCATTTATTAATTCCTCATCCAATGGTTTAGATCTTTGGTTTCTGCATGCATATGAAGGAAAAAAAACAATCAAGCTACAGGAGAATCTGCATTTAACACCTAATTTTGCAGGTCGAACTGCTTGCAGAATATCATTTTCACTGTGTTGTCAGTCTTTAAGTACATGTTGTATCAAGAAGTAATAATTGTATCTTACTGGCATGTACATGCTGTAGTCCTTTCAAAGGTAAAAATGAAACAATATTGAAATGTATGAATATGATAGTTTTAAGCTTTTTTTTGATTGAAGGTCTAACTATATTTAGTTAACAATATTTACTTTGACAGTTATTTGCTGTTTTGTATGGGTTAGGGTTAGACATATTCAAAAGCAGTGACAGGTTTAAATTTTCTTCAGCCCTAAAAAATAATTTACACAAGTGTACATGGTTAATAAAAACTGGCCAGTCAAGCTGAGAGTAGAGACACAGTTTGTATCAAGTGTTTGTATTGGAAGACACCTGTGCTACCATTGACTGCTGCTGTTGTGGTTCGGCCTGCAGTGGACTGAACTCTCCGCTGAGGACAGTCAGTCAGACAGTAGCAGCAGTTTTATCTCTGACATGAAGAGGCAGTTAGCTCTGCCCCTCAAGGGCTGACTAGCCAGGTTTGATCTCATCACGGATCAAATGTATCTCCATTAAATGCTTCCTTACCAGAAAACCGCCGGGTTTGATTTGCTTAGGAAAATCCTGTAGGAGGAAAAGAGTCCACTTGAACTGATTAAAGGTGCGGAAACTGCGAGGAGAATGGCCTTTGTACTTCTCAAGCGAGGCAAGATGGAAAACAGCTCATCATCATTTGCATTTTGGAGATTTAATGAAGTCAACTGATATATATACCAGGCTTTGTGTGACTGTACATAATACATACATACATACATACATACATACATAGTAGTTGCAATTTACATTAGTGCAGTCAAGTTTAATTTGTACACTTGTCTGTACATCTGCAATATTTGTTTAATACAGTAGTTTTAATGCAAATGTTAAATAAAAAACAGAAAATTGACCCTGAATGTTACAATTTCGACTTTTAAGTTATTCTTTCCATCATTTTCAGTCATAAGGACACTGATGTGTGAGAGTGTATTTCTTTCCCAGCAGGGATCTTTAGTCACAATAACACACTGAATGGCCCTAGATTGGCCCGAGGCCCCTGGACTCCCACATCGGCTGGAAACACTCCCAAAGTCAAGGCACTGTAAACATGGAGTGAAAGCCAAGCACTGATACTGATATCCCAAAGGTGTGCAGCATGTGTGTTTGTGTATGTCTGTGAGTTAATCACTGTTTCATTAGTGTACATGCTGCTCTCCTCTGTGTGTGTGTGTGTGTGTGTGTGTGTGTGTGTGTGTGTGTGTGTGTGTGTGTGTGGGGGGGGGGGGGGGGGGGGGGGGTGTGTGGTGGTTTGTGTGTTGTGTGTGTGTGTGTGTGTGTGTGTGTGTGTGTGTGTGTGTGTGTGTGTGCGTGTGCGTGTGCGTGTGCGTGTGTGTGTCTGTGTCTGTGTGTGTGTGTGTGTGTGTATAGGCCTATCTTTGGACGGTGAGCAGAGGAGGAACAAATTTAGAAATCGAAAACAAACAGTCCCACACTCGAAATCTAACAAAAGAGTGTTGACTGACAGCACACTGTAGATGGAGTGAAGGTAAAGAGAGAGAGAGGCTGTGAGACAAAGAAGGAGGGGAGGGCGGCGGAGGGGTGGGCAGCAAGTTGAAACCTAAGCCTTCTGGACCCTGTTTTCCCTGCCTTCGGGCATTCTGTGGCTGGTAAAAAATGTGCTGTATATTTGAAGTGTTGGATCACGTGACAAAGGCAGGGTTTGTGAATCAAAGTACACAATGATTTCAGGAGGGAGAGATAGAGGGGAAGAGAGAGAGAGAGAGAGAGGGTGTATGTTAGTGAGAGAGAGAGTCGGGAAAAGGAGAGGTAGGCGGAATGCAACAGGCTGAGCTCTATCGTTGCTCTGAGAGGGACTTCTGACTGACAAACTCCACTACTACTCTCCTTTTCTGCTCACTTCTCCACTTACCCAAACTCACCGACCAGCACTCTGTGGTGTTGAAGTCCCAGGCCTGGTAAGTCTGCTTTTTGAATCTTGTTTTCCTCATAACTTCACTCTGTTGGCGGATTGCGAGAAAAGAAGACAGAGGACATGTCAGAGCATGAGTGAGATGTGTTCGTGTTTCTCTTGTCTCTCTCTTTCTCTGAGTGTGTGTGTGTATCTGTGTGTGTATCTGAGACAGCATGAGCGCAGAGATAGAGTTTCCTGAGGACAGCTTTAATTGAGAACAGAGATTTCTGAGAGCGAGACAGGGAGAAAGAACAACAGAAACCAGCTAAGGCAAGGGAATGAAAGTTGATCAGCACTTGCATGTGCTCTGGAGCCGCTCCGTGTGAGAAGATGAATACTTGTGGAGATGTGTGTCCTCATTTGTTTGCCCCATTGATGAATACACATCTCTGTGTTTATTCCTGCCTTCACAAACTCTGATTCACAGTTGTGGAAAGAGTTTGATTACTATTATGTTCTTGGACGCAGGGAAAGAAAAGGAAATCAGTCAAAATGGATGTTGAAATTCCCCAGATTTTTCAAGAATGACATAAATATGAGAGCAAGTTCTTATACAACGCTGTACATAATATTTTCTACTGTTCCATACACCCGTCCAGAGCACTACACACGAGCTTTGTAACTATCTGAGACCATTTTCCAGCGGCAGACGAAGTGGCTGCTATAGCCTGCAGGCTCTGGGCCAACAGACTGGCTGTCAAAGTTGATGGATCACTCCATCAACATCACAAATGGCCGAGTAGGTCTAGTCTACCTGAGTATGTACACACTCAGTCACTCATCCCCCCTGAAGGTTATATAAACAGGTTCCCATCCACACAATTACATAAGCTGGATGGAAACATTGAAATTGGCTACTCCGGATATCACTAGACAATCTGCTGCGTGTCTGATTGCTGCTGGTGCTGCTTTGCATTATGTGTGTGTGTGTTACAGATAATGTGTGTGTGTGAATAAACTTGGTGACCTTCTCGTATTGAAACACAAGCTGTTTTTATGCCATCTGAATCATTTCAAATAGCATCCTTTGTGCGACATGCACTATATAAACCCAATGCTTGATTGATGATTGTGATTAAGATGTTATGTGTACACCAAGTGCTTCTTCCCAGCTGATCCGAGCTTTCTGCATCTCTCTACTAACACTGCACTGACGAGTGGTCACACCATGCCACTCCATGCTGTGCACTGCAATTTATAGGGAGCTATTCTTGCAAACTCTTGACAAATCTATCTCCAGATTAATTTTCCTTGATGTCCCGAGGAATGTTCGTCAGCATGTGCAAAGGAATAGTGGAGGAGGCTAAAAGTAGGGTATAAACAACTGGCCGTAAACAGTGGCATTAGAGTTTCTCCTCTTTTCCTTTCCTTTCTCTTCTCCACACTTTTCATTGCTTGCTTATTTTCTCTGTCAGTGGATGTCTGCAGAGTGCTGACTCTTGAGTGGACTCTGTCACTCTCATTCCAGGTCAGACCTTTCCGGCGTTTCAAATCTAACATTTAGGATGCATCTCTGCTGGTTAAGTCTTTTGTTTTTCTTTTGGTTCATCATGCAGAGGAGAAACCGCTCTAAAAGTTTGTGCGCGCTTGCATGTGCATGTGTTTGGGGGTGTGTTGGATGCAACTCCTTTAACTGCATTGCCAATCTCATCTTTGTTCTCTACACTTTTCAAGAATGACAGGCCCTCAGGCTGAGAAGGATGTCTGGCTCCTTTCTCCCTTTCTTTCCCTCTGTCTCGCTGATTTCGTTCCCCTTTATTTCCTCACTGTAGAAAAAAAAATGAAATAAAAAAATCTCCATCTTCTTGCTGGTTCGTGTCAGCGGAGTTTCATTTTGTATGGGGTTGCTCTCTTGGTTACAACATATAATGGAAACTTCCAAACAAAGAAGCGAGCATTTGCTCCTTGTTTTCTGAGCGCGGAGGACACAAATGTTTTCTTGTTCCGCAGAATTACATATTGTCCTCAGAGTTATTTAGAGAGATTTTGGTGAGAGCCATGCCACTGGCTGCGGTTCGGTTTTGACGTGCCCAATTGGGCTTCAGAGATTTGGAAGTCACTTTTAACATTCATTGTTGCTTTCGCTGTACTTTTTCAAAACTTGAGGCTGAATGTGTCTCAGCGTATCTCCGTGCTTTTAATCATGGCCTGGGGCTGCTCTTCAGTGCAGGCTACAAGTCCCTTATAAACTCTCTCCTAATCCTCTCTTTGGAGGAACAGCAAGGAACAGGCTGACCATGTGTGTGTGCGTGTCACTTTTGACTTAATACCTAAATGAAAAAGCTGCCTACCAACACCTCCATAAGGCCTGACCCGTGGCTGAGCTGCTGAGCCTGGAGGCAACAGGGGCCGACCCCAACTCCGACCTGGAGACCCTCAGCAGCCCACACGGTAGCTTCCATATAATGACAACATTGTGTGCTGTATGAAACTACCATCAACACAATCCCTATCAACACAGCCAACACAAAATCCATTCATTGTTATTCCAAGTATTGGATAGTTTAAATTTGTGCACAAAAATAAAGTTTTAAGTTTCAACACAGTCAAGTGATACTTTCTTACAAAGAATGAACAAGAATTTGTTGTAATTCATCATGGACACTACATCATATTTTAATAAGTCACTGGCTGTCGGGCTATTAAATACAGCATGCAACAAGAGTGAGTACACCCCTGGGCAATATCACTTGAATGTCAAATGATTCTAGTGTCTGAACTCACAATCACTTCATTATTTATAAGTTGACGCATAGAGTGTAACTTTAGAGAGACTATATTGAAAATACACTCCACAAGTTGGAACTGAATGCAACAAAAATGAATGCACTTGTGATCTCTGACACACAAGCTAGTAAACCTGAGATCACTGAAAAGAAACTGAGTACAGCTGCGATGTCTGATTAGCCTAAGAGCATGAACGTATTTTATAAAATAGACAGTGAACATCCGAACCGTTCTCAGTTTGCATCTATCTATTTGCATGTCTGTGTCATGGCTTTGGCATAGCAAAAGAAACAGAAATTTAATTGTGTGACTATACAAAGATGTAAAGTGATACTGGAGGATCGGAGACCAACTAAAAATCCAGCGAAAAACAGTTCCAGCCGCAATCAGGAAGTATAGAATGAGCCATAATACCACTAATCAGAGCCGTCGTCCTCCTTAAATTACCCCAGTGCAGCACTCCGGTGGCACAATCCAGCAAATGCAAGATAAAACTTTGCTAAAGAACATAAAAAGATGCCAGGTGAATATTGGGAGCACATTGTTTAGTCATATGAGACAAATACGCTTTTTTTTCTTTTTTCTTTTTTTTTTTAGCTCTGATGGATGGCAGCATGTTTGGCATGAACCTGACCAGGACTCCCACAGTAAACGCATAGTCCTGACAGTGAAGCACAGAGCTGAAACTTTGATAAATAACATGGCGCTGCATGAATATAAAAGTTGTTCAGGAGATGGCATTTATAGATGGCCCTATGAAGTGCCTGTGAATAAAGCAAAAACACTGCCTGATTAGATGATTCCCAGTCTCCTGAAGCTTGACAGAAGACAAACATTCCAGCATTAAGAGGATCCAAAGCACATTGTGCAGATCACATAAGAAAAAAAAAGTCAGACATTTTGTCAGAACAAAGAAAAAGAAGGTGGACTTCCAACATAAGGAAAAACATAGAAGATTTGAATCTCAGTAATTAAGGGCATACTAACTTTAGCCTTTGTGTTTTCTAAAATAGTAAATCCAACTATTAATTTTAAGTAGTAAATACCCATGGCTCTAGCTCAGTATTTAGACTATTATAGAAAAGAACAAGAAAACATATTTCCCAAAATGTGGAGCTCTTGTCTTCAGTTTGAGTCACGGTGAACAAATTAATTTTCAACACCATCTTCCTCAAACCTCTGAGATGCTTCTAAAAGCTAAAAGATCAGATTCTGTTCACCGCTCGATCATTTTAATAAGATGAATGTGTGGCCTTCTGAAACATATTTCTGTGAAATAATGTTTGAAATTAGATATCAAATGTTGTTTTAGACCTAATACATACATTTGGTGTGTACATCTTCACTCAGCTAACAACATAATTGTGTGCATAAAATGAAAATATGTGTTCATGTCAGCCAGAAACATTTTGCGGTATTAAAGATGGCTGTCAAATTCAGATGGTTTACGGCAAGCAGTATTTGTATTCCTCAAAAGACATTTTTACATGTCAGTTTTGACATAAAATATGGTACGGTCATTTGTTGGAAAATCTAATTATGTTGTTTGTGGGTGATGGTGCCGTGTTTTTTCTCCTCTGTAATGGTGTTTGTGTGTAGTATGTGCAATTTTGTACTTGGTATTTTTTCAGCACAACTCATCTCGGGTTGCATTCTCTCAGAATATGCAGAGTTGATTGTGGTTTATGGTTTACAGCTGATTGTCCCTCGCTGAAAGTCATGTTTTTCCCTGAATTTGGCTGTTTCAGGGAGGGAGTTTTTAGCCTTCGCATCCACTCAGACTCAGAACTTTAGTTTGTACTCTATATTTTCTTACCACTTTGTTTCCATAGATACATCTGGACCACATGTTCGACAAAGCTATACACATTTTTGTTTCTGAGTCAGTCACACAGAGAGCCTTTTAATAAAACTTATTGAGCAATCAAAAGAAGTTGAGTGCATGAAATACAGACTGAAATAGAATTCAGTAAACTAAAGAATGACAGATCGTACAGCTCATGTCCACAAAACGACCTCACAAGACTAGCAAATCAACAAAATCCGGCTGCACTTTGCCATTGACCAACCACCTAATTTACAGGCTGCACATTCACCCTGGATTGAACTTACAACAAACAATGCAAAGAGGACTAAAGAGTTGCAAGAAGGAAACAAAAAAATCATTTTTTTTATTTTCTATTTACTGGCAGGAGAAAAAGTGCGGAAAATTAAGTGCAGAGTGAAGAAGCAGACGTTTGGGTTCATGCTGCCTGTTCTCCATCCAAAAGATCAAAGTGTGTTTATCATTGTACAAACAGGGCTTTTTGTCTTGGGCAAGTGTTCACACTCTAACCGGGGTGAACACACTTTACATAATGAAAAAACACAAAACACAATACTATAATCCATCAGATATGCCAGCACTGGAGACAAATCAACCACATGATCAAAGACAATAACAGCATCATTGATGTGGAGCGTAGTGCTCATAGCGTCTGGTTCCAGTTTGTAGTAGCTGGAGTTCTTCCAAGCATGAGCTCTGTGTCACCTCTACGTCCCACCCCGGACTGACACAGTTTCACTGTTGATGGAAAAAGTTAGCATCTACCTTCTAAAACCATTATTTTTTTTCCCCAATTCAATGCATTTATGTATCAAGAATGTCCATCATCCATTCTCTATACACCGCTTTATCCTCACTAGGGTCGCGGGGGGTGCTGGAACCTATCCCAGCTGACTTGGGCGAAGGCAGGGGACACCCTGGACAGGTTATCAAGAATGTTTAAGATTAAATTCCCCAAATCTCAGACAATTTCAAACTTCCCCATTGTGTAATGTCTGTGAAGCTTTGCCATGAAAACACAGTGTTGACCTCACACAGTCTAAAGCATCCCTGTGAAAAAGAGTTGAACAAACTTCTCTCTTACCATATGAAGGTGCGTGCAGTGGTTCACATTCTAGAGAGGGAGGACACGAAGAAGCTGTACAAAACAATGCAACCCTATTCAAAGAGAAACCTCTTTTCACACAGAGAAGTTTGGATGGGAACTTAAAAATAAACCCGTTCCCTTTCCCAACAACAGGGTTGTTTTAATGACCGTGGAAAATGTGGATAAACCCTGAATCATGCAAGGATTCAGAGAGAAAGAAGCTTTTTATTTTTATTGCAAAGCATTATGTGTACTACTAATACAACAGTAAGACCAGGGCAGGAAGTCTGAGGTGGTTTTTCCCTTCTGATGAACACTACGACCTGAAATAGACTTGTGTAATCACCATGCTCACGAGAGTCAGTCAACCTGGAACTGGTTCTGCTTGGATTTAACTTGTATGTGGTGCTGCTTCAGTATGATTATTTTATGCGCTATCCCTGCAATATAATTGGCTGCTGATGACCAGACTTTTAGATTTCACAGGAACAGAACTATGAAAATGTAAACAGTGACTGTTTTGTTTTTTTAAAAGATTTCTCTTACTTTTCTGATAAAACTGTTCAGACACAATAAATCAAATCTGCATATAATTTTGTGACCATCTATTTGTTCATATTTATAGTCTGGCCTACTTTAAGCCCATCTAAGGTTATGTTTGCACGATGCGTCAGTGTTTTCAATCAGAAATATTTTTCAACTGTGCACATTGGTAAAGCTCAAGTTTCTGAACATTTAAACTTTCACAAACTGTCTCCAAATGACACAAAGATTTTCTATTACCACTCATTTCTCAACCCTTAAAGTGGACTCATTATACTATAAAACTGAGGATTAACTGTAATTCTCTGGTCATCTATTTCCCTGCAACGCATTATCTCCACCAACAAGACATTTTTTGTTATCTGCAGGAAAGAAAAAAAAACTGCTGAAAATGTGACCAAAATATCTCAATATACCAAAGACTGCTGGATGTAAGAAACAAGCAAAGCCATTTACTGCAGGGACTAATGTAATGTTATGTATGCTCTTCACTGTGAACACTACATACTTACATAGAAGTGAACTAGAAAAGTGTCTGTGACAGGGAGGAGAAATTACTGTGCAATGAATTACACAGCCAACCTGTCAAAGTCAAAGAAATGTTGTCTGGATACATATTTTTGAGTTATTGGTGGAAGCCCAGCTCAGACCATGTCCACACTAAGGTGACTTATCTTTTTCTGTGTGTTAGGGGATTCTGTATACCAGCTATTTATCACCTGGCAAGACGGTTCATCAAAAACCGGCTCCAGAGAGAATAAATCTTAGATGACTCACTGTTTTTGAGTAGATGGACGGACTTGTGCTGGCAGTCAGTTGTGTAGAAAACTTTCTGCCACTTTTAACCCTTTCTGTGGTCACAATGTTATATCAAAAATACAGGAGTCAACCTTCACCCTTAATCTGTATGGGAATTTTGTTTGATGACTTTGCAACCATAAATCACAGGTAAGAAGGCCTAATTAGCTAGTAGTATTTATGAATCACAGTTTAATCGCAATTTTATGCATTTTGCTTTGACCACAGAAAAGAAACGTATGTAAATGAGGAAACAAAATCATGAACTCATCTGTTTTGAAATACACTGCAGGTGCAGACTAGCATGCTTTCTCTTGACCAGATGTTTTCTGTAACATGCAATTGTGTTGTTTGTTGAACAGAATAAGACAAAAAAGGAGAAAGTTAGCCAATGTCTTTTTACATTTTGCGCATGATCATAGATTTTTATGAGTTCATTAAGTTTCGAAATGCTGTTTACCAAAGAAAGCACAAATGGTGCCACAGGCCCATTTCATGAACAATTGTCCCTCATAAATTCCAGGTGAACCGGCAAGTCATGAATTTCTCTCGTATACTCATGTAAGGGTTGTGCAAGTGTAGTCCTGGCAAACTTGCAACAGATTTGGAGACACTGACTCTTGAAAATGCTAGTCTGGATGTATGTCGTTTCCACAAAAAATACAAATGGCATTTTCAAAGTAAACCTGCATATGCTCAGGTAACGACTCTCTTGTGCATGCCGTTTCATAACTATGATCATGGGCTGGGAAAAACCATAAAGTTCAGTCACATTTACACTCTGGCTAACTAGATCCAGACAGAGTTCCTAATAAGAACCTAAAACATGTTATCCACAAAGTTGTTTGGAATTTCAGCTGTGTACGGCTGAAAGATGTTAAACAGTTGCAACAATGCATTGGACACAATGAAGTAGCTCTGAAAAGTTATGTAAAAACAAATGATAATACTGTATGTAGTGATTTGCTGGAAAAAAAGGTGGAAACCCCCATTCTTTTAGCACCAAATCTGTTTTTAATCCCCATAGTCTGGAAAAGGGGAGCATCAGTTGTGTGCGTGTGTGCGTGTGCGTGTGTGCGTGTGTGCGTGGTGTGTGTGTGTGTGTGTGTGTGTGCGTGTGTGTGCGTGTGTGTGTGTCAGCAGGACCAGCACCAGGTGACCCAGTTTGACCTGACCCAGCCAGGTCTCATAAAAGCAGCATTGAGGCCTGGGGCCCAGAGACACAGCACTGCTTTTGTTGCCCTACCCAAGGTGTATTCCCCCTGGAGGGAGCTCGATGGGACGGGAGTGTTGCTCATTAGAGAGAAAGAAACCATTCCTTGGCCTGGGCACACATTATTTCATCGTTTATTAGTGGAAATAAAATTGTTTCTTTATTTTTATGTACGTTTTCGACAACCTCTCTGCCTACTTTTTCTCCCTCCTCCCATGCTGTTTTACCACAGTCTGTTCTCTCTCTTATTAATTCAGTTTCCAATATGGCTCTAATTAATAGGAGTCTGTTCACTTCTTAGACATGGTCTGCCAGATGCTTGAAACTCCCTCATATGTTCTTCCTCTCTTTCTTTTCTTTTGTTTCCTTCTGACATTTTCCATATTTTTTTTGCAGCTTTCGACACTTTATTTTTTCTTCGTCCCAATCCTTTGTACATCTGGCTTTCATACTAGCGATTTTGGTCGTTGTATTTGATTGGTTAAAGACGAACCCGCCGCATCTGTGGTAGGATCCTCCATCCTGTATTTCATTCTTCAAGGTCAATTGCCTCTTTCAGTGGTGCTTGAGGACGTGTGAACGTTGTGTGTTTTCCACTGATTACTTGCCCATGAACATGATTAAAGTCACAGAACATCTGTGCACGCTCACCGCTGCGGCCTACATGTCTACTCTTGTATGTTTCTGTGCTCTGCTTTTAGAGAGGCATGTGTATGCATATGTTTTTCAAAATGCAGCCATTCCACTCCGTGTATGTAATCCTTTTTTATAATCGCTACACACTTTGTCCAACCTGTGTTTGACATTCTTTAATCGCCAAACACAAAAGTTCTTTGTGAAAATAGTTGCTGGGACTCTCCCTCGCTGGGCCTGACAGAGAAGAAAAACCGCAGCGGAGCCAAGCAGTTACAGAAAATATGTCAATATGGGAAATATGACTTTAAAAACAACACTGACTGCGCTGACTTTGTGTGTGAATGTGTAATGTGTACTGTTTGTGCATGTGCGTCTGGGAAGAAAGGTTGTAGAGGAACTTTACTCTAATAATAGTAGCACAGATGTTTGTAGATTAACTAAAATTCATGTCCACCCCATTTATATCAATGCGGCTAAGAAACTCCTCTGACTGTAATGCATTTCAGTTCAATACAATTCAAACAGACTGCACTGAAGACCAGGATGGAAAGTTTTTACCTTTAATGTGTTGATGTTCTTGAAAACATAATTGTCTGCCTATTATGTATTTAGACCCCTTCACTTTTTGTATTTCCATTTCACTCACATCAATCTACATTTATAATGACAAAGTTAAAATATCTTTTTAGAAATTATGTACATGTATACAAAGAAATAAAATAGATCTGTCACTTACAAAAGTCCTCAGAACTGCCTAATTCAGTACTTCGTAGAGGCCCTCTTTGGCAGCACTTACAGTTTTTAGCCCAGTTGATCTCCACAAGTTTTACACACCTGTATTTGGGCAGTTTTATTATTGGTTTATTATTCATATCTTATGACATGCCATCAGTTTGTTATGAAGCACCAGAGTATTGTCATTCAGGATTTAGTCTGGAATTTGTCTGGACCACTCAAGGAAACTCAGACTTATCTCAAAGTGACTCCAGCATTGTCTTGTCTGCGTCATTTGAGTCAGTATTGTGCTAAAAGGTCAACAGTTTCCATCTCCTTAAGAACCCTCATGATGCTTCCACCACCATGCTCGACTGTAGGGATGGCATCGGACAGCTAATGAGCAGTGCCTGGGGTTCATCAAACATAAGCCTTCATCACACTGAGATTGTGCCATAAAACCACTGAGAAGAACCCTCATTATGTCACCTTTACTTTTTCATGTTGGTCCAATCAAAACCAGCATAATGCCATCTCAGAGTGCTTCAGATAGCAAGGGCGAAATAAAGACTCAACAGTTCAGTCTTGACCAGGTTGTAAAATAGTTTGGAGTTCTACCCAAAGAGTTCTGTGCTGTCTCATCAGACCAGTGCATTTTGTCTGCGCTCTCAGAGTCTTTTAATTGCTCTTTGGTGATTTCGGAATGGGATGCCATATGCCTCTGATCCACAGTGGCTTTCCATGTCTGCTGACACTACAGTACAGCTGTGCTAGTCTGCAGTCGGTCACTCTGCCTCTCATGTCGAACACAGAAAACACGGGGCAATTTTTACAGGATCTAGCGGCTGCCTGGTTTGAGCTATAGCACCGTGTCAGTGAATATTCCTCAAGTGTGTCGAGCATAGTGGGCGGACATAGCACAGGATTTCAGGAAAATTTAGTACTTCCCGCTGTGTTTTGGCTCTGTCAGTGGAAACCATGTACTAATCAAAGCTGCTCCGAAGTCCTGTAGTTTCTACTTCAATTGCAACCCTGTTAATGGTGAATTATAAAGGTGCGAATGATGGAGAATCTCTTCATACATTCTCTCCTAAAACCAAACATTTGTTTGAAGCACCAGTTGTTTTCCTGGCACAAGCACAAGTAGCTTGTAGTGCAGACAGTGAGCACAGTCACACATTTTTTGGCTGTACATGGATGGGTGAGTGACTAAATTCACGTCCTCTTCACCGTCACGGATTCGGACACAAATGCGTAAAACCATGAACTGGCGTTGACAGTGACCAAAGCTCTTTTGCCTTAGGACTCTGGGTGGAATCCTCGTGGTTACAGATTTCTCCTGTTTCATCAGTCATTGATTCCACTGTGCTCCTGGGAACACTTTGAATGTTAGATAGGGGTTAAAATGTGTCATGGGCTGTTCTTCTAACTTCTTTTAACTTGTGCCACCTTAAAAGGACTCCTATTTTTGACTCGTTCTTTAAACAGTCCAGATTACAACGCACTCACTGATTCTGTTGCCTTCAAATGGCTGATTTCTAGTCACTTTAAACAAAATAACAGAAGTCTATCATGAAGTCAAACACTTTACCGATGCATCATTTCACACTTTTCAAGACTCAGCCCCACCTCTTTCTTCTCTATACACTCTGCTCTATACACCTCTAATAACTTCTGAAGTGATTAATTAGAATGTGATTCGGCATGAACTAGTGAGACTAAAAAGTGACGTTAACAAGACCCTTCCTGGGATCTATACAAAGGTCTACACAGAGTTTCTTGGATTTCACAGCTTAGGATTTATCCAATGAATTGAGACCTAATATGCACAGATGTGTGTCTTAAATTATCTAACATAAAAATACCAAATTATGTTGTGACTAACCTGTGAATTTAGTCCACTTTTTTAAACAAACACATTTCATCAAAGCTCTGGAGATGTGAGGTCTGGTTCAAGCTGTCTTTTTATTTATTTTTTAAATAGCAGCATCTATTGTTTTTTTAATAAAGCATGTCATTACAGAGTGTGTATACTATACCAGTATTTTTGTGCTAGTCTTTACAAATGTGTAAATAAAAGGAAATGACATCAGTTTGTGCACAACAAATTGCTGCTACATCCTCTGCTGTTACTCAGCATGTGTATGTGCTGATTCGGAGGATTAGTTCGACGTAGGACATTAGTAACTTCCTTATTCAGACACTGTGCCTCTCACCCACCCCGGGTGTTTGATTCCCATGCTGAAGCAGGCCCGAAACAACAAGACATTCTTTGGCAGAGCTCTATTTACTGCAGCTCCACCACAGACAGTTAAGCTCCACCCACTCATGAAATCACTGAAGGGGATGGGAGTCATGGAGGAAGATGAAGGGAGGGGTGCCCTCATTTAACTTTTTGACAGAGTTGCGTTAGTCACATTATGACTCCTGAGTGACAGAGAAGTTGAGAGAAATTGTTGAAAACCTTCAGCAAAGAGGAAGGAAAGGACCAAGGACTACAGATGGAAATTAGCATGATGCTAAATCTGGTGCAGCCGTCTTTTTAATGTAACTGCACGCTGTCCTTTTTCAAATAAACTTGAAAGAAAGAAAGACTTGAAAGAAAGAAAGGAAAGTGAGTGTTTGTGCTGGGGGCACAGTGAGATGATGAGTGTGTGCTGGTCTATAAGGGTTAATTGTACCCAGGTCATGGCTGGTGGTTGTCGGGCAGCCGGTGCAGTCAGGCTGGCAGCAGGAACAGAGAGACCCTTTATAGTACAGTTCTGCTGATTGAAATCATATGGTGTTGCCTAAAAAAAAATTGCTCTCCTTGACACACAAAAAGCTGGAGAAAATTGCTGTACCCTCTCTGCTTACTCTTTCTTTTATGCTCTTCTTTTGTTCTTCATCCTTGTTGTTTCATACTTTTGGAGTTTCCTCCTTAGATACTCATATTTCAGGTATCTTTGGTTGTAAAGGTTGCAGGTTTTTTTTTTTAACAAACTGAAGGTTTTAGGTGACTTCTTGAGGTATAGAACAGACTTTGTTTATAATACTTAACCCTTTCTCCTTCTCTTCTCTTCTTTGCTACAGTCTGAACCTGGCTGGACCTTGGTCACGTGGATTCTGGTCTTGTTCTCCATCATCAGTACCCTACCTATCTCATTGCCGGTCAGCAGAGAAGAAGTAGCTGAGAGGGGCTGAATGGCATCAGTTTATTTCAACCTCACCATCGCCCTCTGACCAAGAAGGAAGAAGAGGAAACAGAGCGTCAGAGACAAGTCACCTGAACCACCAGCTGCACTTTTCACAATGGCAACCAACAGAGAGCACCAAGTGCGTCACATGACGGGCTTCCCTCGTGCCATGTACCCGTTCACCTTTAACTCCATGCGGAGCCACTCCCCCTTCGACCTGCTGGCCAGTAGTCACCTTTTGGCCGATTTGGAGCAGATCTTCCCAAAGAAATGGCTGCCCTGTGTGAGTAACCTAAACTGACCTATTAATATGATAATATTAATTTCAATTTGTTGCATTTCCTGGACCAATCAAATAAATTATCTTTGCATTCTTTGTAAATTAGTTGTATAACAGAAACCTGGGTAACCTCATGTCATCTTGAACCATGTCAAAACTACAATGTCGCATTCAGCCTAAATCAGATTCTAGTACAAATACTTCATAGTACTGGGAGGTTCATTGGGGAGACAAGAAAGCCCAATCGTCCTCTGATCTGCCCTTTTTGATCACTAAAGACTCAGTTTTGGGAGAATTTTTAGGGTCAGTGTGAGGTTGTAATTAGACTTCAAAACATCTTCTGAGAAGAGAAGAGTTTTTTTCTTTCTTTCTTTTTCTCCATGTGGTAAACCAGGCAGATGGCAACAGTGGCAGCCTGGAAAAACCAACAAACACAACATGATCCTTCTTTGTAATTTGCTGCTGTCCATGGAGGGGGAACAAATCTTTACTTTAGAACAAACGGAAACAGAAATTTCCCTCAAAAAGGATGGGGGTTTTGGCAGATGAAAGACTTTCTCATTTTATGTAGCAGAAGCAGATTTCCCTTTTTGAGTCACAGGGGGCGCTGTTGTACTTCACAGCGAGACAGGCAGGTGAACTGTAGTGAGACTCATTTCTAGAGTTTATACAATGACAAAAGACTTGGTGACATTTTGAAAACAATCTTGATTTGAAGAGCACATCTCCTCTGCTGTAATACATAATTCTGTGAAAAAGTCCTTTACTTTTATTCTTACATATTTTTCTTTAATATCTTCTGCTCTTGGCTTCAGAGGTGTTTGTCTTCAATCCAAAGTGTATGCACTGCAAAACAAAGTTAACAAAGTTACTAAAATATACTGCAAAAAAGACTGAAAAGTAACAGAAAATACCATCTCGTAACATACAGTAATTTTCTATAAATCCAATACATTTCATTACCCTGCTTTCTATGTTTGACTTTGTACTTTACCAGTCTTTTTGTTTACAATTTCTTGTTTTTAATGTTATTTTACATCAGCCATCTAAATTCACAGTATATTTTGTACATTTTAATACATTTTCATGTAGTTCAAAAATATGGAAAAATACACACACACACACACACACACACACACACACACACACACACACACACACACACACACACACACACACACACACACACACACACACACATATTCTGCTAAAGTCATATTTATATTAAACTCGGATAAACAACAAATCTTATTACAGTCATTCCGGCTTGTTTACTCTTCATTATTTGTCAAAGCAACATTGGAAACATTCAACATTAGTTTCGATGACAAAGAGCAGCAACAAGAGGAACAAAGAAAGAGTTTTGTGTTTTTACAGATACATTGTTGTTAATATTTCCTCTTATTATGACAGGTTCCTCATTAGACAGGACACTACCTCAGGTTAATCAAGAACTCTGCTGTACATATGGTGACGTTATCTCCCAAACTAGCGGGTGTCCACGTTGTCTGTCTCCAACACTTTACACTGAGACATGTTTGTGGAGTCTCACAGACCCTGACATCAGGCTTAGAAATACCTGCTGAACACACCTGTCAATCACAGCGAGTGTGTGTGTGTGTGTGTGTGTGTGTGTAACTGTGTGCACACAGATGATGTGTTCACTGAGCTGTTATCTGCTGATCTCCAGTCGTTTTCTGGATTCTCTCTCCACAGCAGGGATTTGAGAAGGCTAGTAGCACTCAGCATGTGATTACATCTTTAAAATGTTGCCTCTGGGACGTTTATAGATATACAGCCAGAGATAGAATGATATGAGGGACAGCATTTAGTCAGATTGGGGATGATAAGCAGCAATTGAAGCCAAAACTGACTGTCAGGTATGTACATTATATCTACATCTGTCACTTTTGTAAAGTTTATGGTATTTCAATTTTATTTGCTAGTTGACAGAAGACAGAGAGATTGCAATTGGTAGATGGTGATACAGCTCTGGAATCAAAGGAAGGTTTACAGTTACACAGTAAAAACAGATTAAATAGAGACTAAAATAGAGAGATTAAATAGTCAAAAATGTAACCCCAGTTAAACATTTGTGTTCTTAATGTTGCCTTTTTCCATTTTTGTCATAGTGGTTGAGGAAACACATCATACTATTCTGTAGGTTTTGGGTCAGCAACAGTGATTCAGCAATTACTGCTCCAGATGCGGAATTGTTGGCCTTAAAACATTTACCCCAATATGATTACAAAACAAAATAGCATTATTACAAACCTAAGATCTAAATCCAATCAAAAGAAAATCTTCTTTGATGGAAAATGTTGCACATGATGTCCTTCTAAACAGAATAAATCTGACTAAATAGAGAAAAAATCTGAAGCTAGTTTTATTGACTGTAAAAACCAGCATGGTAGCTCGAGTTAATGGCAAGTTAGCTCGCCTATTTGTTCATTGCAGTTTATTCAAAGGACTCATTTGTACCGTCTAATCCTATTTCCTTCACTTTTGTAGAGCAGTTAACGCTGGGACAGAGGGTTAAATAAGAGCGAAACAACACATCTAACATTTCATTTTTGGTTTGCTGTACTCAAGGTCAGCAAGACCAAAAACCGTCTTGTCATTGTTGACCTTCAACATTTCGGGGAAATTACTGGAAGAAAAACACTCTCTTCCTTTGTGATGCAAAGTTTATTTTGTAGGACTGCAAAAAGAACTGCACAAAAGGTTGTTCCAAATGTTGCTGATTTTGTGAGGTCAGAGAGAGAGAGAGCTCGAGAAGATTTTACTCCAGCATTGTGTCCTCTACATATTTGTTTGTGTTGCAAGCAAATCAATGTCTTGGACTCAGAGATATAAAGGTGTTGCAATGTAAATGAAGAGGTAACACAAAAGAAAAAGACAGAGAAATTCCAACACTGTAGAGCACAAAGTTTTATCACAAAGTGACAAAGTGAAGTTACAAAGAGTACACCAGATTTGAACTTGCTTATAATTAGCCTCTGTTGAAATGAATCGGTTTTGCTGTAAACATTTGATACTGTGCTGGTGAAACTGGACCTTAATCCTTTGAACCCTAAACAGTTTTTCTGCAATTTTTGCTCCTCCAGCTCTGCTCACAGTGTGCTCATTTTTCACTGCAATATAAAGTCCTGCACCTCAATGGAAACAACACAACTAAGGCTACAAGTAGAAAGAACTCAAAAATCTATTCTGTGCAGTAAGATTGCCATTAATCATAAAGGAGGAAAAAATATGTTACAAAAAACAGTAAAGGAATCAACATGCACAACATTTACATGCAGCTGTTGTCAGTACTGTAGAAAATATTGGCTCCAGGTTTAATAGATATTTTATGGCTTACAGTTATAATTCATCACCATATTCGTCTCCTATCTGATCTGTGCAAACACAGCCTGCAGTTCAACCCAGTTGAGCCGAAAATAATTTTTGTCATATGACAGTTGGTCACAGCTAGGACATAAATGACTTCACAGTTGTACGTCTGTGTTTATACAGACTTTTTTTTCACAAAGGTAAAATCAAGTGATTTTGGTCAAGGATCCCGATTTTAAGCGTCGATTTGGCTAAGTTTTCCGACAGAATTGCACACACAAATGCTTAGTTCAAGGACAATCAGAAGGTTGAAAACGTGATGATTCTTGCTATTTTAACAGTTTCTTGCTATGACAAATGGTGTCAGTTTTGCAGTTATTAAACGATAACGAGCCTTTCAAACTGTCTGCAGGATTGATCTACTGTTCTGAGGACATAGTGGACTAGAGCTATGCAAATTAGTCTGAACCACTTTGTTTGGTTCCTACTTACAGAGTCAGGGATTTGTGCAAACACCAGATTTCCAGCAAACATAGCGCTGACAGCTAACATACACTAGCTTTAAATGAGAGTCATTTAAGGCCTTTCACATCTTATTTTGTTCATCATTATCCTCACAACACAACGCAGGAAAGGAGCTGACATATCTATCCCAAGACAGATCTTTACTATCAAGGAAATTACTTATCTCTCATTAGTGCAAAGTGAACCAAAGTACACCAAATTACTGTTTAAAAGGGATTTCCAAATTAATTCAAACCAGATCCTAATCAGCAGGAGCGCATGACTGGACTTTGTGCCCTAATGAGATGAAACTGAAAACAACCCAGGACCTGAAATTAGCGGAAATCCACATCAAAAGCTCCCTGCTGTGTATTCACTCATACATTAAGTTCTCTCTTCTTTTCCCTAATAGTGGAGGGAATTTGGCAAAAAAAAAAACATCCAAGTAACGCTCTTTGGCTGAGTCTTCTCTGCCCAAAGGCTTCCTGGAACTGGAGTAAACATGCGATACAATCTGTGGATTTTCACAAGAACAAGAAAAGATTTCTCAACTGTTTTTGGAAGCGATAAATTCAGTCTATTTTCATGACCTCTGCATTAATATTCAGTATACCTCTAGATCGTTCACAGTCATGAAAATGTAGGAGTTCTGCGGCAGCGATATCGCAGGGAAAAGAAGTATATTTTTCCAGAGTGAACACAGTGTCCTTTGGTAATTTCTCTGCTAGTAACATCTTGTTCTTTGTAATGTTTTGAGTGTGTGCGTGTGTGTGTGTGTGTGTGTGTGTGTGTGTGTGTGTGTGATATTAGTAACTTGAACCTAAAGGCACAGAGTGAGGCTTGTGTGTTTTTCTTTGTGTCTGTCATCACAGGCACTCTGTTGAAGCGCATACACATATAATTGTCCGTGTGTCTGAGCGTGCACAGAAACACACACATTTCCACTGCCACTCTGTAGGCTGCACATTCCAACACCCATGAATATCACAAACAGCAGTCTCGGCTCGCATTTGTGACTATATTGGTGCGCTTACTGATGACCGCAGAGAGACTTTGTGCAAATAACTGCGCCTGAGCAGGAGGAGCTGCCAGAGGAGAAACAGACAGACAGAGAGAGAGAAAGAGAGAGAGAGAGAGGCCATTGTTCACTTCTGTGTGTTTGTGTCAGATGTGACGACAGGATGAATAGCTGAAGAACCTGATTGTGAATAGTTGTAATGCGACTCGCTCCTCTTACAAGTTGTGTGTGTGTGTGTGTGTGTGTGTGTGTGTGTGTGTGTGTGTGTGTGTGTGTGTGTGTGTGTGTGTGTGTGTGTGTGTGTGTGTGTGTGTGTGAAAGAAGGAGAAAGGCCGGCTGGCTGGGGAGTCCCGTGTTTTAAGTTTCAAAGTCAGAGAGCTGCAATTTGCCCAACTAAAGGAGTGGGAGTGAAGCCTATATTGCCTTAAGAGTGAAGGAAAATCAGACAACTTTTTTTTTTGGCATCCCCCTCCTCCTTGCATTTGTGTCCTTCTTTCCTTAAAGCAGCAACAGGGGGCAGGGTGCTGCTAGGCAGGGAGGGTAATTGTCTCAAGGTGTGGAGAGAGCTCAGCAGGCTGATATTGTGTAGCTCTGCTCCCTCCAGTGCATCATTGTCGTGTGTGTGTATGGCTGTGTGAGTGAAAAACAGGTAAAAACAGGGCATAAGTAAGAGAGTGCTGCAAAAAAAAAAAGAGTTATTTTCCAAATAAAACCAACTGCCGAAATGGTGTTTGCTGCCGTCCTCCAAATTATCATGAAAAAAATATTTTAAAAATGGATTCAGGGTGTTGGGAGATATATAAACAAAGGCAGGAGAAAAACAAAGAAAACAGAGAATTGTAACATACAGGAGGAATATGAAGCATATGAAGCCACAGGCAGGACAAGTTGGGAAGTCAGTGTGTGTGTGTGTGTGTGTGAAGGGGGTGTTAGAGCCCCAGTGGGGGTTTCTTCCAGAGTTCATCCTTCTTGAACGAGGGAAGGAAAGGGAGGAGGAGAGGGAGGAGGGCGAGTTTGTCTCGTATACAAACTATCCAGACTTCGGGCCAATGTGGTTCGCCTGCAGCGGAGTCGCACTTCAGTGTGACTGAAGTTTCCAATAAGCTCCGGGAGGGAGGATAACAGAATCCATTTGAACTGGACTGAAAGAATTCAATTAGATAGCCGCACATGCCAAGACCAAATGGAAAGAGATAAAGAAGAGCTTCAGGAGACACATAAAACTTTGTGCAGCAGGACGGGATTTTCTGCTGAGAAACACAGAATGATTCACGGACTGAAACCAAATGCAAAAAATGTGAATTATTTATTAATTGACCTAATTAGGGCGAGCCAATAAGAGCCGATCAAGTTGCAGACGGCTGATAGATTTTTAATAAACTCATTTGAATATATGTCTTCCTAAAAAAAAACAGTTTTACATTTTTCTTTTAGTTCAACCTCCTTTTTCTTGCTTTCTTGTCTCTTTTAAAGTTTCTTTTTTTTTTATTTTTTTTTTTAGAAATTTGTACATATTTGGAAGAACTTATTGATAATTTCCTTGGAGGTTTTCTTGAAACAACAATGTAATGAACAATGTAATTTAGCATCAATTAGAAACAAATGTTTACCTAGAAAAGATCCCATTAATCATTTAGTTGCTGGTTTAGCCCTGGGAGTCTTTTATTTTGTGCCCAGCAGATCATATGTGTAAATGTGAAATTAATCTACACTGTATGATGCAGTTCAACATATGTAAATATAAATGAGTTTGGCGGTTCTTTTTAAATTCCTCGAGTAAAACAAAATGTTGTAAAACTAAATCCGACCAATTAAAATCTGATAAATTACTTAAAACTTTGCTTTTATTATCAAACTAAAAAATTATCAAGTGACAATGGAGCATTTCTCTTTTTTGCTTGATTTAATGGATTTCATGTTACCTTCTCTTTGCATTTTATACAAGCTTTTACGAATAATGATAATAAAAATAGGTAATCATACATATGCAATTGAATATGCCTTTATTTTGGTTGCATGTGAGCAGGTGAGTTCCTGCACAGAACAATTACAGTGAAAGCTGAGAAAATTATCAATTGGCACCTTCACTACATTCCCTCTCACTGGGTTTCGTTCTGCTCCAAACAGACTCTGTGAGGAGGGAGATGCTTCTTGTCCGCCTTAAGGTGGGCAAAGCTGAGCCGTCTGTGAGAGCGACTATTTGTTCCCTGCCGTGATGGAACAAAAAGAACAAGTAGAAGATGAGAATAGGGGAGGCGAGGAGTGTTTGTTTTCATTTGCCGAATATGAAACATGAAGAGGTGAGTTTGAAAACTTGAAGGAGAAAAGAGGGAGGGAGAGGAGTTTGGTGTGAGGCCAATCGGACCTCAGAAGCACACCTCCTCAGGCTGTATGACCCTCCTCTTTCTGCTTCTTCAACCCCACCCCCTTTTTTTTCAGGAGTGGGAGAGCGTGCAGATAGTTGGCTGTGACTGTGGTGGAGTGTGAGAGGCCCAGAGAGCCAGCGAGAGGGGAGCTGAGATCAGTTACAGCAGACAGGGCAGAGCAGGCGAGTGGTACAGAGAGGGTGGAAGCAGTCGGTGTTGTAGAACAGAAATAAGGTGAGAAAAGAGAGTCAGGAAGGAGTGATTCAGTCCTTGTGGAGGACTCAGTCTGGGAGAGACAGAAGAGGAAGCCAGAGGGCAGAGGCAGGGGCAAATACAGACAGACAGACAGACAGACAGACAGACAGAGAACACCTGGACCGAGCAGGGCATTAAGTTACGTTAAGTCCCAGGGAGCTGTTTCTGAGAATATCTGAGAACAATAGCTTTGAGAGGAGCATGTTTGACTGCATGGAGGCTCTGGGTCTGGCCCCTCGGCCCCTCTTTGATGTGTCCAGACAAGGCTCCTGCATGCTGGGTAAGGCCACCCCTTACTTCTCCGGCTTGGACCCCTTTGCCTGGGCCGGGACCAGCAGCGTCCAGTGTGAGTATGCAACATGTACCGTCCATCCAGCTGTGTGTGTGTTAATGTGTGTCCTTATCAAAGCCCCAGTTGTGTTATCACGCAGCAGGAAGAGTCGGATTCCTTTTCGATCATATGTGCCAGTTCTCACCCTGCACTTTGTTTGTTTATGTGCTCAGCGTGCTTTTGTGATTGAGAGTGAGTGAGTCGGGGAGTGTATTTATACATCACGCCGTTTGTTTTCTTTATGAATGACTTCACATGATTGACAGCTCTGCCAAACAATGCAGGGACTTAACCCGGTGATGTGTCCAGAAAATAACAAGCGCCCAACAGAAACAGCACTGACAGATTGAAGGCAAACGGGACTTACAATTCTGACACACAAAAAGCCACAGCTAGTTAGAAAACTGGCCACTTCTAAAAGATAAATGAAGTTCACCATATGAGCAGTCTTTTACTTTGCATTGATTTGTGTTTGCACTGATGCCAAGAAGTTATATTAAACCGAGAAACTGTTATTTAAAGATGCGGTATGAATCATTTGACACAAAAACACTCCGTTTCCCAACTTGAGACATTCTTTACCCTCAAAAGACCAGAGTAAGAAAGGCACAGATTGCATCAGGTATTCAGACATACAAAAAATCTAATCATCCACACAGGAACTGTTACTCAGACAAACACTGCGGCGATAAATGAGAGAAAGTCCCTCTATCTAGTAAAAATAATAAGCAGACCTTTTGTTATTGTCATGGAGTCTGTTTCACACTTTTTGATTACACTTGGCTCAGTGACTTAGAAAATCAAACATTGATTTTATCTGTCCATAGAAACGACCTGCAGAGAGTGTGTGCATGTGTGCCGGATAAAATACGTCTTCTCCTACTTTCCTCCAGTGATTTGGGACGTCCCCGCTGAGCTCCTTAAGTCTATTTGTCTTCAGTAATTATTTAGATACCAGTGCATCATAGCCTGTCAGGACCACAGTGCTCACTAATGATGATAGATGAGCAGTCAGGATGACAAACACCACAGCAGGGCCTGTTTCAACTCGCTGTGGAGCTTTGCCAGATGCCAGGCTGAAAGACAAATGTCCACAAATGTCCATTAATCATGTTTTCTTTATATGAAATTTGGCTCTTTTTTCCTTGTCTTTTTTTTTTTTAAGCCATGCAGGTTGCACGTCTTGGTGTCAGCCACGAAACTGTATGTGCACAGATTTTTATTCAAACATGGTAGCAAAAAAAGTAAAAAAGAGCCTTTTATCCAAATAACCCGTTAACATTAATGTTCAGCAGCATGCAAAAATGTGTTGGTCATGAGGCGAGTAACACCATTCATACTGCAGCTTTATTTCTTCTTCAACACGAAGGTGGTCAGTTTTAAATTCCTCTGCTGAGAACTGGACTTTAAGTGATTCGTTGATTAACTTATTGATTAATTAATATGAATGATCAGATTAATGTTTTTTTTCCAAGCAAAACCTTCACCTTTTGCCTTTTGAGCTTCTCCAATCTGAATGATTTGCTGCTTTCTTCAGTTTTAAATCACTGTGAAATGAATATTTTGGAGAAGACGTTCAAAGACGTCGCCTCGGGCTGTTTTCACATTTTCATTTTCTGTCAGTTTGCATGAATTTTTTTGATTTAGTAAGAAAATAATTGTTAATTTCAGACATGTTTATAGAGAAGGTCACCCTTTTCATGATCTGATTGTTCAAAATTTCACAAATTGTGTGTTCTTCTGGGGCCCTTTGCTTACTTTTTTTACAGACTGAGATCAAATCAAAACAATTAATCTCATTTATTTAAGATTTTACATTTTATGTCATTGTAGTTAGAAAAAATGCACATTATGTTTAACCAATGGAGTCTAACGAGTGGAATTAAAGTGCAATCTTTGAGAACAAAATTGAGACACTGCCTCCTGTTTGACAATGACAAATTAGATAATGACCCTTGTCACTAATACATGACGAGCTGTGACCCTGACAGGACTGTTTTCTTTATTTCTTGTGTGTAATCTTGTATTTATCGCAGGGAACCCTATTACCTGCTGCACACTTTTATCTCCTAATCAGAAAGTGAACAACTGATGAATCTACTTTCTGAGAACATGTTGTGTTGGACGTTGTGGCTCTAAATTCCTGAGAGCATTTTGGCCTGACACACACACACACACACACACACACACACACACACACACACACACCACACACACACACACACACACACACACACTGCCTCTCCAGTGTGTGTGTGTGTGTGTGTGTGTGTGTCAGAGGGGGGGTCATCTCTTCCTGGTCTTTTTTGTGTGAGGCAGTTCAGCACCTCTTTGCCTTCCTTTGTTTCAACGTCAGGAGGTATTAAAGGCAGCGGTTACATGCCGAAGTCTGTCTCTCTCTCTGTCACTGCCTCTTGTGCGCCGTGACATTTGTTTTTCTCTTCTTTTGAAGATCTCCCCTCTTTCTTCCAACAGTATGCCCCCACCCCCCCAAAAAAAGCAATAATGTGTGTTTATTCTTTGCTCGCCCATGGATCCGTTTACATGCCTCGTGTTGTGTAACCAAGAGCTTTTAATGATTTAATTACAATTACAAAGGCTCAATTAAGAGATTAAGGAGTGTGTAGGGGCAGTTTAAAGAGACGAGGCCTGAAAGGAGGGTGGCAGGATGAGGCTGGAATTTGGGATTAAGCCCACTGTTTCCCTTTGTGTCTCCATGTTTCAGGCCTTGAGGGGAAACACTCTTGTCTTCATTCAGTGATAATCTCCTTTTTCTTGGGCACCCTCTCTTTAAAATGGGCTCTTCAAAGCTACTTTAAGAATGGAGCATCATATCATCACACAGGAGGAGCACGGATAGCTGGGAGATGCTCTCATAGGAATTAACTGACAAAGACAGGAGGTTTTATGCTGGATATATGAGATTTAAGAAATGGTGGGTGTTGCATTCATTTGTTGGACAAAAAAGACTTACATCATTGTTTTGATTGTATACACAGCGGTGTCTTTAATGCACTTTGGTGATGTGTGTCACTCGGCAAAGGCGTGTGCTTGTTCTCTTGATGCCAATAGGCTCTTTCTTAAGGAGTGGTGAGGAACAAACTGCCCTGTGAATGTGGAAATTCAAGTTCAGGGTTTACGTATGTGTTTGTGTGTGAAGGCAGAGATCCTTGAATTATTTAATGAAACAGCTTTTCCATCATTGCATGCTCAAACTATTTAATAACAACCAGACCATGTGAATACGAAGGCATGTGAAGTTATTGGGTGCTGCTGAACATTTTATGACTTGAACAAACAAGCTAAACGCTGTTTTTTATATATTCAGATGTTTTCAGTAGTGGCGGTGGCGGAACAAAAATGAAGGTTTCAAATTATTTTGTGGGTAATAGAACTTACATTAAAATCTTTCTGGATTCATCGAAACTCAAAAATGAACAACATGAAGAGTTTTCATTTTCCTTTTGTTTACAGGCAGACATCCCTCTCTCTGGTCAAATAGAATTATCAGAGAAAATACCACGACGGATTGTTTAGTTGTTGTGAATCATGCAGACCAAGTTATAACTCATATCTGGTCATTCACAGTAATTCTGCTGTAGTTCCACGTAATCATCCTTCATTTCTCTTTGACTGTGACACCTTTAGCTGCTCAGAATGCACACATGGCAAATAGATTATCTGTGGTTGCACAATAGATCTAATTTACCTAAATTAGCCTATTTAAAATGATAGGAAAAGCATATTTTTGCAATTGAAGCTGTTCTATAAAAGCTGTAGGAGCAGATGCCCCTAGTTAGAGATTGTTCTGGAGTGAAAGTGATTCAAACCAACATTTTGTGAGTCGTGTTCCAGCTTGTCTCTGATTTTGGCGTCACAGCTCACAGGCCAGTTTTCGCCACATTAACTTTCACAGAGTTTGTTCTTTTGATGATTCTGATTTATTGATGTGCCCTACAGTTTTCTCTAATCCCTTGCATTAGCGCTGCCAAATGTGAATCACTTGTAGAAATAATTTAATAAAGAGCTGCTTTAAGTCGCTTTCAAAATGTAATCTTTCAAACAAGGTATGAGATTGTTTCACACTATCATCTAACCATGGAGCAGTGATATCTTTGTTTTTTCATGACAAAGTGCATTT
This sequence comes from Acanthochromis polyacanthus, assembly GCF_021347895.1. Classification (NCBI taxonomy): domain Eukaryota; kingdom Metazoa; phylum Chordata; class Actinopteri; family Pomacentridae; genus Acanthochromis; species Acanthochromis polyacanthus. The sequence continues at coordinate 16,474,687 of NC_067117.1, forward strand.
TTTAAGTGTTTAAAATCTTACCACATGTTACCACACTGCCTGATGTCTGCTCATGTCTGCTCTTGACCTTTACACACCCAGACTTTACTGCTAAAAAAACCCACTGAGTTTGGCAGAAGATGCATTTGTGATGTTATGTTGATCCCCAGTATTGGCTATATGGACTCTGTAATATTGAAATAGGGGGAAAAATATAAAGCTGGGTTTATTGGGAGTTATAAATAAAAAGAAAGGGACAAAAGGGACAAACCTAAATTTAACAACCGGTCCCATAAATGCACCCTCCCCCACACGCTGCAGACAAAGACCAACTCCTTGACCATGAAAAACAATATTCCATGACAGTGATCTTCCAGGTTTTTAAACTTTGTTTGGCATTACGGTCACATTATCATGAATTCTGCTCTTTTGCCGCATATTTTCACTGTGCGTCTGACATTGCAAAACTCGACTGTGAAGGGGTTTGCAGGGTCCCCGGCTTTTTTCCAGGTTTTCTGTTTTTGTAACCAAGCTTGTGCAAATGTGTGTGTGTGTGTGTGTGTGTGTGTGTGTGTGTGTGTGTGTGTGTGTGTGTGTGTGTGTGTGTGTGTGTGTGTGTGTGTGTGTGTGTGCTATTGTGCACTGCTGTGTGTTTGTGTGTCCCTGCCTCCTTTTTAAGTGTTTGGTGCTGTTTTTTATGGAGCCATCTCCTGGACAGTAGCCTGGTTTTCACAGCCTTTCCTTTAAAAGGCGCTGCCAATGACAGGAAGGGCTCCTCCTCCTGCCAGGGCAGGAAGGCAGGAGAGGACAGAGGGGGGAAGAGGGTTATTAGCCAGGGTTGAGTTCGGGGGAGGGATGGGTAGGAGGATGGAGAGGGGGGGGCACTGGTATTGAACTTAAAACAGCTGATGAAAGGGATTGTCACTCAGATCTCCCCCATCTCCTCCCTGCTGTCGTGGTAATTACTTGCTCAGCATATTTGAGGTTGAAACTCTGCCCCGCTGTTTATTTGCTCATAATACAGCAACTTTGAGGATGACACATACATATTATGATGTAAATCTGAGTCAAAATTTGTTTTAGTTGCCTCTTTGAAATGGACTTAAACGAGGCTTCCTTGTGTTGCAGCCATAGAATAATGAAGCATATTTGCCCCAGCGTTTCCTCCCCCTCGCTCCATGTTTCTGAGTGTTGTTGCACTCAAAGTCACACAGAGACCCATCACACGCTGTCCGACCGGCCAGTACAGCGGCCCACACACACATATTCACATGTGCACGCACATTCCACAGCATGCCGTCGAACATTTCATGAGGGGAGAAGTTCTGCAAAAGCTGAATTTGTCCCTGAAATTAATCTACATTAGGAAAAAATGCTAATCTTAAAGGCATTTCTGTTGTCTTATGAATCTTTATGTACTTTATTACAGTCTTGTATGTGTCAGTACTATTTGATACTATTTCACAGAATTCTGATCGGGCTCCAAAAGAAGCAATAAATAAGAATATGTCACAGATACAGTTTATTAGGCTCTTTGTTACCGTCTTTAGCTGCATCTTCCACTACTTCTCCTCACTGCGAGACTCAGAGGAGCCTCCAGGCCAAAGTCTAGTTCAATAAGATGTGCGATGTTGGCAGGCTGAGCCAGACTGCAGGTCCTATAGGCCATGTGTCACACTGTTTAGTCCACACAGACACTCTGTGAGGAATGGAGGAACACCTTCAGCCAGTCTTTGTGTGTGTGACTGTGCGCACATTCAGGCTGTAAAACTGATACTGCTGCAGCGTGAAGGCAGGAATTATCAGCCACTGTGTCTCCATTCTCATATACTTGTTAATACCAAATGGCAGATCAGTTCTGTCCAGCTGAAACATCAGCTTTGTCACAGTAAAATATCTGCGCTGGATGCCAAATGGACAGCTGGGCATCTGCTCTGGCAGAAAAGGAAGCTGTCCTAAATCTATACCACATATTAATTCCAAGCATTTTGCAGTATTTCCTAAAAAACACACAGAGAATTCACAGTAAAAACACGAGATTTTATGTGTCTCTTATCGATTATTATAAAATCAGCTCAGTCAAACAGCGAGAACACTATTCCAGGCTTTGATGTTGCTGTATTTGCAATATTTGTTGTCGTTAGAAAAGATTTGTACTCTTCTCGGGAGCAGTATCTCAGCTCCTGCAGAGCTTCGACTCTCAGGCATCAGAGCTGATAAGGAAGGTGTCTGCTTTCGAAGGGGCATCTGTTGTCTAAACAGAGATGTGCTGATCTGACAACAAACACTGAGGAAATGTGAGAGGAGGAAGATGGAAAAGACACATGGAAACAAGACGGGTATATGAAGCGAAGCAGCGCATAGGAATATTGCTGTGTGGTGACGCAGTAGATAGAAAGAGAATTTTATTTTGGAGTTAAACTCTTAAGTAGACGGAGTTTAGTATTATTTAAAGCCCTGCAAGTAGATGATGAAATGAGTCAGATGACAGGTTATATTTATAGTTTTGATTGCATGTGAAGCGCTGTGCAGAGGAGCTGTATCAGGTTGGCTGATTAGGCCGATTCACATGAGTCCATGTCGTCTGCTCGGCGTCCAATAGCGGTGTGCTGATTGATGTTGTGACACACTGAGGGGTGAGATGTAGGTTAAGAAGAGAGAGGTATTTTTTCAATCCCAGGCTCTGAGGCTGAGCTCAGTTCAGGGTGATGACAGCCGCTGACAGTTTTTGGCTTCTCTCCCTCTTTCTCCACGCCAGGTAAAGTCCCCTCCTCCATCCTCCTCGCTCTCTCTCCTGCCTTCAAGCCCAGCGTCTCTCGCCCTGTCTCCCTCCGTCAGGTTCCTCTGAGTCACGTCCCTCCTCACCCGCTCTCACCACCCTCAGACGGTGTCAGTCACTACCTCTCTCCTGGCGCCAGATGCAGCTTCTCCGTTTCAATGGGAGCTATTTTTCCATTTGTTCTCTCAGGGACACTTTTACATTGTCAGTGTTACTATATAAACAGAAAACAGTGATCAGGTTACAGTGCCACTCATTCAGCTCCAAGCTCCTTCACCTCCACCTCCCACACCTCAGCTCCTAATGCCCCAAAACTGAATGCATCACACTATTTACTGCTCACCCAGCAGCTCTTTGTTTATTCATAAACTCGTGCATGAAACATGATACATTTTCCAACATCTGTCATCTCACCTACTGTGTCTGAAGATTGTGTAACATTTGCAGCATTTTCTGGTAGAAGTCGAACAAACAGGCAGAAATGAGAATCTCATAATCAGGTAGTTTGATCTGTTTGACCAGAGACATCACAATTTACCATCTTTTTTCCGTTTTGATTAATCTGCAGATTACTTTCTTAATCCATGATTAATTTGTTGTAAAGTGTGAGAAAATAGTGAAAAATGCCTGTGAGAACTTCCTGAAGGCCAAGCTGCTCTCTTTAAATATCGTATTTAATTTCCAAAACATACTGATAGATTTAATATCACACAGCTCAACAAAAAGCACCATATCCACACAAGCAAGACGCTAGAGGCTTGTATGTTGGTGCGTTGTCCAGTCACATAACACATAAACTTTATCAATCTGAATGCCCTTTCAGTGTTATTCTGTAGTGGTTGTTTCATTCTTTTCTTTCATTTGTTGTTGGATAATAATGTTGTCTCAGTATAGACGAATCCTTGCGCTTTATTCAAAATATAACAAATGTTTGGTTATAGACAATGTGGAATCGGGGGATTTTTGGCATTTCCCCTTGAAAAACTTAACCCTCTGAATCTTAAAGCTGCTTTTAAAAAAATAAAAAGCCAAAATGCTATCATTTCCCAAAGCTAGAAACAGTAAATACAGAATAAATCATAGGATTTCCAACTTCAAGAAGATCTCTTCACTCTAGGACTCCCATTTTTTTTAAAAAAAACATAACTTAATCTTGATGCATTAAAATAATCTTTTTTTTCCATGTCTTGTTTAAAAAAAGGTTTCAAATAACTTGATTCTGTAAAAAAAAAAAAAAAAAAAAATCTGCGGCCTTTTGTGCAATTATAAAGTCATTAGTGACTCAGCTACACTGGCAGTCATGTAAGAAAAATCCAGGGACTTTTCAGCTAAACTGGACTGAAGTGCAGGCTGCGTTTATACAGAACATGCATGTCTGAAATATCTGAAAGAAAGCAAATGTAGATCGATAGATAGATTTTTTGCGTAAAATTTGTGATTTATAGCATTATAACTGTGTCACTACACAACATGAATGTTTCCGTTCTCTTTATTTCTAGCCATGTTTGTGCTGTTTTCATAGAGGTGCTAGATTTTAGAGAATTAGTCCCCAGTGTGTAAAAATGTGACGGGAGCAAAAAAGACCAGAAGATTATTGGGGTTCAGAGAGCTAAACAAGTAATCAGTTGTCAGTATAGTTGCTGATCAACTAATTACTTCTCCCACATCAAAATCCAAGTCTTTTCCATTTTCACAACTGAGCCGGCTGACACTGCTTATACTGTTGTAAACATGTTTTCTAAAATTCTTTGCGGTAAATAAAGCGGTAAGACAAAAAAAAAACATTGAGTAATTTATGAGAAACTCTCCTTTGTTCTGGCTTTCTCTTACAGAGTGCACACATAACTTACCGGTACATTAATTTATTTATTTCAAGTCAAAACAAAGCAGTCCACACCACTAAATAATTCCAGTTAGACAACACATGAGTCAACTGAATACCAGCTTCACCACTTGTTAGTCATTTCTTAAATGTGGGGAACAGAAAGACACTTTTTAATGTTCTGTCAGCACAGCAGGTCTGAGTTATAATGTTTGAAGAAGGCCTGGAAATCTGAATTCGCTGCGAGCAAGTTAAAAATGACAAGAATATTGTTAAAATTCACCCTGGGACTGAAAAACAACAGAAATGTTTGAATTTATGGACGTTTGTCATGAGAGGAGTAATGGGTGGGAGTGTAGCGATCCCAATTGCTGTGTTTTGTGTTTCCACTTCACATTATGCTCAATAACAGTTCCCCCGCTGACTCCCACTTCTATTAAAATGTGTCAAAACCAGTTAGCTTCATGCAGATTATCTCAAAGTAAGTAAAGAACAGTAAAAACAAGAAAAAGATGAGTGCGTCAGTGGATAGAAGAAGGTGTACTGGGTGCTCTTCAGGATCTAGTAGAAAAAATCCATTTAAATAGCAAAAAGAAGAAGAGAGATCCGAGGCACTCCGAGTTCCTAAAAGTACTTTATTAATACATGGACAGCAGTTTACGCATTTCGGCCACTACACGGCCTTTGTCAGAACATAATCATGTCTTGTCGATTATGTTCTGACGAAGGCCGTGTAGTGATCGAAACGCGTAAACTGCCGTCCATGTATTAATAAAGGACTTTGAGGAACTCTGAGTGCCTCGGATCTCTCTTCTTTAAGTAAAGAACAGGTTTTAATGTTACATCACTCTTTTTCAGCTGATAAAAAAAACATAATTTATTTGAATTTATTTGCTTAAAATTGGGTTTAATTGATCACTCCAAAATTAGTGTTGCTCTCTATTGATTAATTGGTCAACCAGCTGATTAGTGTGTGCAGCCATGATTAAATGAACGTAGTGTTGCATCATCTGACCACATCTCTGAATCTTAAAGCGGGCTGCTGGTCTTGTAGTTAGCATTGGCCTTCTTCAGTCAAGGTCAAAGTTAAATAGTCGGGATTTTATTTAACCTCTCGGCCACTGGGAAGTTTTTGTCCTCGGACTCACCTCCTTCTTACCCTTTCTTTCTCCTTTCATTTTTCCCCTCTCTGTTTTTATTAGATTATTCCTTTGTGCCTTTGCCTCTGTTTTTTGAAACCTTACCACTCTTGTTAATGACGAGCTGCGGGTTCAGGTTGGGGTTGATGCGGTGGGGTGAGGGCCACATTTGGTTCAGTCCTGTGCTATCCATTGAAGGTGACAGGAGGGGCTGTGACTTTGGGTTTTTGACCCCAGATTCTTTATTTTTACTAGGAAGGGATCCAAGGATGGAGCTGTTGATGTGAATAGCTGCCCAAGGTGACTGGATCCCAATAAAGAGTCCGTCACCCTGGCTGGGGGCCTCCTTCCCATCCGAGACACAACCTTTATAGGGCTGCTTATGAGCCTGGGCAACTATTAAACCCTGTCCAGCCTGCACTGAGGAATTTAGGGCCAGGAAACAAGGGAGTGGGGGTGGGAATGGGCAAAGGGAGGTGAAGTTGGGGTGACTGAAGGTGAAAGTTGAAAGGCACGTTCGAAGGAATCTGGTTGTTCTTTAGTCATCACCTTTAAATGCGTACCAGGCGTGCTGTAGTTTCACTCTCTGTTCTGAGGAGCCGCAGTTTTAAACAGCTGGATGAACTTGGAGCTTTTTTTTCTTTTTCTTTTTTTACATTGTTTGTTTTTAGCCGCTTTCATTAGCAAGCAGTCAAATGACTTTGCCTGTGGCCAGCATATGGCGTTATACAGTGTGCCATTTTCTTTAGCGAGACAGTGAGAAAGAGCAGAGGGGAGACAGCCGAGTCTCATAAACATCCCACCTCTGTTTGTTCACATGGGGCTCGAGGTATATGGGCAGGTCTGGTTGAACGGCCTTTCAAATAAAAGTGTGAGCATGTGTGCACGCAGGCACACACACAAAAATTCAGATGTCAGTCAAAAAGTCAACAGAGGCATCTCGCTCCCCCCACTCACCAGTAAATGGAGAAGCCAATCAAATCTCAGCTGCCAATCAGCATTTTATCAGCAGGGCCATCTGGCCATCAGCTAATTGTGTCTCTTTTAAGTCCCTGTCAATCAGCAGCGTCCCCTCTCCCCTCCTTTTTCTCTTAAAAATGTCTGCCTTTGAGCTTGCCTTCTGGCTCCAAGGGGTGGCCTGCATGTGGTTGGGGGGTTGTTTGTTGGCCACCGTCTCTTAATCAGTAGTTGTATTAGCTTGCAGCATAGTTTGAATGCTCGAATACAAACCTTAAATGTGTTTTTTTTCTTTTCCGTCTGCAGCGGTGGAGACCCAGAGCACCAGCTCAGAGGAGATGGTGCCCAGCTCTCCTTCTCCTCCTCCACCTCCTCGGGTCTACAAGCCGTGCTTTGTGTGCCAGGACAAGTCATCTGGTTATCACTATGGAGTGAGCTCCTGTGAGGGCTGCAAGGTAAGTGGAGCCAGAGGTGCACGCAGAGTTTACAGGACATGTATAACGTTGAGGTCCGCTGAGAAGAAAGTCAGAGTGAGAACCTTATGTTCGCCCAGAGTCTGGCAGATGTGCATGGAAGCATAGCTGCTATGTGATGTTGTTTAGCTGCCCTCTAGTGCATGACTACGTGTATTGCATATTATTAATACAGCAGCTAAATCCATGTGGATGTGACCAACGAATTGGACTGTATAAGTCAAATAAAACTGTTCTAAAAGTAGAATTAACGCCTAAAGTGAAATGGAAAAGAACCCAGCATACAAATAATTTCTGTTCCGGCTTCATACAAATAGTAATAAATTATTGTTTACTGTTAAATGCATCTCCCCATTTCCCAAAAAACACGGAAAAGACTGAGGACCCTGGTTCCTACAGTGCAGTACCCACCACCCTGCATTCTTTGCACATACGACCTCATGTTTAATAGCTGATCTGGCATTTTACTATATACAGAACAATCTTGCTCTCACAGTGGAATTTTATTTTTATTCATGTTTTTACACAGTGTATTCTTGTATTCTTTTATTTCATCTTCATTCTATTTTTGGTAATGACGTTATTTTTTGCTTGGATTTCCAAAGAGCTGCTTTTGTTGTTTTTCAGCAATGACAATAAAGACCTATTCTACTCAGTTACAGGAACAGATTGAATCAAGACAAGATAAATCTTTAATAATCCCCCCAAAAAAACTCTTGAAAATTGATGTTGCACTCTTGTTGTTCCTCTTCATGGATTTTTTTTAATAAAAAGCAAAAGATTTATACGATCTGAAGATAAACAAGAGTCGATACTTTGGTGCCTTTTGACTTACTTACTCCGAGTTAGATATGGAGAGCTCTGACCACTATTATATTTCTTTTCTGCTTAAGAATCTCATCACAAAAGGTGCAAACAGATTGTTTTATGATAACAGAGCACAGCTGTCTGCGTCTCTAAAGCTGGGCTAGATTAACTGTTTTCCTCTTTCCAGTCCTTTTGTTGAGCTAAAAAAATGGATTAGTGTGACATCTGACAATGATATTATTATCAGAGAGCTTAAGAAAAACTTTTAGAGTATAGTATTTCTTTCTCTGTAGCAGTGTACAAGGCTTTTTCTGTTATCTGTCTCAGGGATTTTTCCGGCGCAGCATCCAAAAGAATATGGTGTACACCTGCCACCGAGACAAGAACTGCCAGATCAACAAAGTGACCCGCAACCGCTGCCAGTACTGTCGGCTGCAGAAGTGCTTTGAGGTCGGAATGTCCAAAGAAGGTCGGTGTCTTCAAGTTAGTAGCACATGGAGAGTTGGGTTTGTTTTATTTGAAAGTGGAATTAAATATTGATCCTGTGTTTCACCTGAAGCGGTGCGCAATGACAGGAACAAAAAGAAGAAGGACGTGAAGGAGGAGGTGGTGCTGCCAGAGAACTATGAGCTTAGTGGAGAGCTGGAGGAGCTGGTTAACAAAGTCAGCAAAGCACACCAAGAGACCTTCCCGTCTCTGTGTCAACTAGGAAAATACACCACAGTGAGTTTTTCTTTATTGTAAACTTGCATCCACTTCTCATTCCTCACACTCCACTGAAGCTCACCGCTTTGCAGGAAGGACAATCACAGTATAAACCCTGCACAGTCACACAGACCAAAGTGTCCCTCTTTCTCTCTCCCAGAATTCAAGTGCTGACCACAGAGTACAGCTGGACTTGGGCCTGTGGGATAAGTTCAGTGAGCTCTCCACTAAGTGCATTATAAAGATTGTGGAGTTTGCCAAGCGGCTACCAGGCTTCACTACGCTCACCATCGCTGACCAGATCACCCTCCTCAAATCTGCATGTCTGGACATCCTGGTACTAGCTTCACGCTCCTGTTACTTCTCTTCTTTAACCTGCAGCTCTTCACCTCCCTAACGCCCGTTCATCTGTCACGCTGCTTCATACAATACGAAACTGTGCTACTGAACAGCTGCCATTTTATTCGGAACATTATCTGAAAATTTACGAGCTGTTCAATTTCTCTTTTGTCTCGACTTTCTCATTTTCTTTCCCCTGAGTAGATGCTGAGGATATGCACCCGCTACACACCAGAACAGGACACAATGACCTTCTCAGATGGCCTGACTCTTAACAGGACCCAGATGCACAATGCTGGCTTTGGCCCCCTCACAGACCTGGTGTTTGCCTTCGCCGGTCAGCTGCTGCCTTTGGAGATGGACGACACAGAGACGGGGCTCCTCAGTGCGATTTGTCTCATCTGTGGAGGTGAGTCTGGCTCGCTGTTCTGCATCTGTTCATCTCCACCTATAGTCGAGGGAACAAAATAAGTTCATAGTTTAGTATCCAGCCACTAGTATGAAGCCTCTAAAATTGTTATTTTGCTTCATGGTTTTGCAGTTTTCTCTCTATCATCTTGTCAGCTGTTTGTTAATTTCCTCTACATTGCTACATGCGTCTTGCTCACACAGATCGAATGGACTTGGAGGAGCCGGAGAAAGTAGACAAGCTGCAGGAACCGCTGCTAGAGGCGCTGAAGATCTACACCCGCCGCAGACGCCCAAACAAGCCTCACATGTTTCCCCGCATGCTGATGAAAGTCACAGACCTTCGAGGAATCAGCACTAAAGGTCAGCTGATTTTTTTTCCCACAGTTTCGGAGTAAATTTCAGTATCAGATCTCACTTCTTATGTTACAGCCCGGCTCATTGGGAAAAGAGAAGCAACAAAGAACAATCAGCTGTTGTTTAACCAAAGATAATATTGTGTTTTTAATTACATGATACCTTCATCAGCACAAACACAGTTAACAAATAATGAGGATGGAGGTTGCTATGCTCAAAAAAGAAAATATATAAAAAGTTATCACACTCACCTGTTCAGTTTTAACAAAATACAAGCTTTAAAATGAAAACCTGATTTAGTTAGCCGACTTTCTCCAAAACAAAAGTGCAAAAGGTGTAACAGTCCTATCTAGTGTCTTGCAGTTTTGTTTTGTTTTTAACGAGGAGGTCATGGTGTCCAAATGAGAGTCTCTACTCTTACCCAACTTCCTGCCAGCGCTTTTAAACATAGATTTACAGATAGATGTGGTTTGGTTGGAGGTTTACGTGCTAACAGTTAAATATATATTCATGTGCCTGTAGGTGCAGAAAGGGCCATCACACTAAAGACAGAGATCCCAGGGCCCATGCCTCCGCTGATCCGGGAGATGCTGGAGAACCCCGAGGCCTTCGAGGACAGCAGCGACTCAGGTGACAGCGCTGCGGCTGCTCCCCCTGCCATCCAAGCCATCAAGCAAGAAGAGAAGTCCACGTACGAGTCAGAGGAGGAGGAGGAAGAGGACGACTACTGGGATGAGGAGAAAGAGCGAGGGGCGGACAGTGACGGAGAGCCGTGGGGGGAGACGTCAGCCGGGGCGTTGGCTGCTCAAAAGAAAAGCGTGACGCAGTGAGAAGAAGCCGCAGATCGCTGAGCCTCACTGAGCAATATCACCTCCCAGGAACCTCACAGATTTAGGCTCTTAAACATCCTAAATGGTGTTTTCACACAGCACATATCTACTTAAACTGTACATATAGACTGAAAGGAAAAATGTGTTCAATTCAGAATAGGAAGTAAAAGCACTACATTTCAGTGGATTGGTGAGGGCACTATTAAAACAAATCGCTGTGCCAGACTGTGTTAAAGATATTTGAAAAAGTGTTTTGTCCACACAAAGAGAGGAATTGTTGGACAGAAGTAAATGCACTCCTCCGCTATCTGTTAAGGGCTATGCTTTGTATAAAATTGATGGTGAAAATACATTGCAACAACAGAACTCTACATGGTGTCCGTATGCCGCAAATGTCTTCTCAGAATTACCTTTATTACTATTTGGAAATATGCTACTTATTTTTTCAATGTATGTTTTTTTTTTCTAAGCATGTACACATTTCTGTTCTGTGTTTATGCCTGTTTGTGAGACCTTGTTTTTTTTTTGGTTTTTTTTGTTTTTTTGGGGGGGGGGTTGTATATTTTTCACTCAGTCCTGCTCTCATTTGACTGGACGTGTGTTTTATAAGCTTTAATTGTACACGTTTCTGCTTTATCGGACACAGTGAAAAGCAATAGTAAAAAAAAAAGGAAAAAGAGCAATAGCAAAGAGAGAGGGAGTCATGAGCAGGACTCAAACTCGCAGTGTGACAAGCACATGGTTATGTACGTTATCCTTCTGATTCATAAAAACCTCTGATGAGTATAATGTAACCTGACAGAGAACAAGAGGAACTTTAATTTCACCTCTGGTGCTTGTTGGCCAAATAAGAGAAATGCAAAACAAATGCAGGAACATATCTCCACCTCTCAACAATACGCATGTACAATAATCTAACAGCTGAATCTGCAGGGTAGATTTAATGTCATCACAGTCTCAGGTTGATTCTTTCAGGGCCATTTGTCTCTAGAGTGTTTTCCCCCAACAAAACTCCCCCATCAGAGCTTCTTCTTACACCACAGAGTTGGTTAAAAATCTTCCAATATAATCATGTCCTTGGTGCAGCAACCAAGTACAGGTAAGCCATAACATTTTAATTTCCTGAAGAGCGAGCAAAGAATCCTCCCAACAGATAAAACCCCAAAAATCCATTTACGTTACAGAAACCTCAGGTGTGTGAGTGTGTGTGTGTGCAAGTGAGAGCATGAACCAAAACGCAGTGATGCTGTAGAGATGTTACTGTCATCACTGCATCTTCCACAGATAGTGTTTAGTCCACCTACTAGCATCTGTAAACTGATTTGCAAAACTAAAGAAAAACAAAACAAAATCTGAAAATTTTAAAAGATTCTCATGACTTCCGGTGGACTGCAGGCCACTGATGCGAGCTGACAGAGAATCGTATCACCATTTGCTACTTACCATTGATAAATATCGCACTTCTCTGAGGTTACAACATAAACAAAACAATCGCTTCCTGTCGGCTGAATCGCAGGGCAACAGTTTCCAATGATGTGTGTTCATGTGTGCTGTATTTAATGAGTGATGCAAAACATGGATTTTGTAAAAAATAAATACTTATAATCTGTTTTTCATCAAGACTATACAACTTTTTTTACAGAAGATGTATAAAACTGACATTATTTGCGTTATTTGAGGAGAGGATTCTCCATCAGCACATTGACCTTAATGGCGTGAAACATTGCAGCAACGCAGCTGCAACATATTGTTGATGTAGTTTCAAAAGTGAAGCTCAAGTGAGAAATCTGAAAAAGACACGAGTAGAAATCAGCTCTGATACGACCATTGTGGCACCACACCAGCTTTAACACCAGATTTAAAGCCATCGAGGACACAGAAGTTTATCAAAAATCAAAGAGTGATGCCATAATTCTGTTTTTTTTAGACTGATAAGTTGTGATTTTGTCACTAAGGATGGGAACATCACAACCATATGACTGAGATAAAAGACAAAACATATCTTTAATGTTTTCCTTCACTCTGCTCTTCACAATATTTTGCATATCATCAGCCAAGTCTACATAAATGTTGTTTATTATTTAAAGATGTTTCTGAATCATATAACCATGACATGTTGGGGCGGGGGGGAGACACATTTCTGTTTCTTTTATCTGTTCCTTAAACTTATTTCTTTTCCTGAATTTGAGCCGGTGCAATAAATAAGCCATGGAGAAGGTCAGCGAGGCCTAAACTCATAATGATAAAAAATACAAAAGCATGTGATTTTAGAAAGAAGACCAAAGATAGGTATGACATTACATTTGGATAGAAACAAAACAATCTTAATATAAATTCTAATAGGGTTCTATATGTATTCACTTGTTTTTTGCGATGGCAGGATATTTCAAGATCTCAAATGACCTTTAAATCTTGACTCATCTCTGTTACATTTTGTTGTTGAATTTTAACTGATGTCTTACTTTTTATAAACACGGTTTCTGTAGCAAATGTATGTATTGTCTTCATGTTCAGGGATGATTCAAACTCCTCGCGAGTTTTATTTCAATCTGACTTGTAGCAAAATAGTTCTGATGGACACACACACAGTAATACAACAACTGGGCTGAAATGTTCTTGTTTTTATGTATTTTTATGAGAAGTTAATACTATTTTTGCTTTTTTTTGTTGCCTATTATTTGCTGTTTGTTGTTTCTTGTATTTTGATAAAGGCGCTTTTTGTTCTCAGACCTTTGACTTGTCATCTTCTTTGCCATCACGTTGCACATCTTCACATGATGAATCATATGATGGAAATACAACTGTTAATCTTTCAGCACAATATTTCCGCTGTCTTATACAATCTAAAAAAAAAAACAATGAACATACATATCTTCACCAAAATCAGCATGTATGTGTTTTCATCTTTTATTATACAGCCCCGTCTTTCTGACTGGGGGTCGCATCCATAAGGGAAAAAATATCATAAATACACTTTCATGTTCATCCAACCTGATGGTACTCTCAACAAACTGAAACCAAACATTTCACACTTAACCGTGACGTACACCCACACATTCACCACGATCTCAGGAGTCACACAGAGTTTATGTGCTGATATGCCACCAAAATATGATGCACTGGATTAAATTCAAGGTATCATAACATCAAGTTGCAACTTGGAATAACTTTTCACAGGTAAGAATATTTTTTGGATATTTTCCTCATTATTAAATCTTGTTGAGAGCTTCCGGTCTATGAGAGCTAACTAGTTAGCCACTAAACTTAAAAATAAAATAAAATAAATAAATAAATGAAAACTTAAAAAAGAAAAAAAAAAGATAAATGAACATCACCAGTAGCACTAAGATACTCAGAATATTTTACAGTAATAACATTGTCTTGTATGGTTTAAATCAATGTGAACATACGTGCCAACTGTGCCTCCTCAAACTTCATTGCCTCTGCGAACAATGTGCTGTCATCCAGCTCAGTGGACACAGAGGGTTGAGTGGATGAGCATGAGGGTTCTGGAGCCTCAGCGGTGGACTGCCGTGCGCGTGCCTGGGTCAAAGCTAAAAAACAACAAAAAGCAGGACAAACATAGATGAATACTGAACAACAGTAAATACTAAACATAGAAAATGTATAATATAAATAGATGCTTGCTTACAAGGTTTGGCTTTGGCAGGGGAAACCAGCCTTTTAATAGCTTTGGACAAACTTTACTGGTTCGGCAGCTTTCCGACCAACAAGGAGCAGAGACAGGAGGTGGCAACGTTCTGGGTGGAAGTGGCAACATGCTGGAGGGTGGTGGTGGGCTGGGAGGTGGCGGCAGCGTGCTGCCGTGTTTTTCCAGCATACTGCTCTTCCTTCATGGCAGTAGCAATTCTGCCAGAAGGAAACAACTCAATGTACTCCCTAAAACACGCCTTGTTCTGGGCGTGCTCTCGGGAGTCTTTGCTGCCTCCTGTGGGGTCCCTCTTCATAGCTGCCACCAGGTAAGCAGCATACCCATCGACTGTATATATAGTGGACGTATCATCTGGCTCCAGAATTGAAGCCAACCCGGAAGTGTCAAAAACTTGCAATATCACGCCGTCCGCTAGGGTTGGTTCCAAAAAGCTTTGCTCCATAGACCCCAATTCATTTTTGGAAAAAATAAAATTTGATAGACTGATGTTCTACAGCTCAGGATTTTTCGCCCGTTAGTTTTCATGGTCAAAATGAGAGATCAGGTGGCCGATCTTAAAATAAATCAATACTGAATTTTAAATAAATCGTTAAAGTTGGCGGAGCTAGGGGGCGTGGCTATACTTGATAGACAGCAACAGAAGCCTCTGCGGTAAAATGTGGGTGGGATAAGAGAGTCCTCAGTCAATCCTGCCCCTAGTTGCTCTCCGGTCCAGTCTGTTTGATGACGCTTTTTACGTCACTGGCTCCAAAAAATCCAAAACGGCGACCAGGAAGTAGCAAAATCCGGGCTTCATTTTCTCGGCGTTGAAACCAACGGGTGACGTCACGGTTAGTTTACGCTTGAGCATACCCCAGCGCGTTTTCAGCCACCCACCTAAATGACAGGCCACGAAACACACCAAACTGAATTTTAAAGAAACCCAGGAGGTGTACTCGATTTTGTGTGTCTCCGTGGGCCTGGACCAATGCTTTTTTGACCCTCTCCAGCACTGCTTCTCGGGACAAGGGGCGCTGCCGTGGCTTGTCTCGGTTTTGCGCTTTAACTTTGGCTGCTTCAGGTGAGTCTGAGAGGTTGAGACTGCCGTCAGCTCGCCTCCGGAAGCGAGGTTCCATCCAGGTTTTAAAAAAAATAAAATAGAAGAAAACTGAAAAAATGTAAATATCACAGCAAGGAAAGATGATATTGACAAGACATTTGGTAACACATTGCTTAACCCTCAAGCGACCAAGCTATTTTAGCGACTAAAATGACCGACTGGGGTCATTTACTGTATGACCCCACTATATTTTACACAGGAATGCCTACTTTAGTGCCTCTTTTTGTGCTTTCTTACCTATTCCACTCCACTGCATTTTAAGATGGATATTCTAAAATAACCTTCTGTAATTATTCATGGATTTTAATCATTTTTGACTCAGAGATAAAGTAAAATCATATGAACAATATGATGCATTGTAAGAATGCAATAACATTTATTTAGACATGCTTTGTCTGCCACTTCTTTTAAAACTTTATTCCTTTTGTTTCCTCAGTAGTAAATCAAAAGTACATAAAAACAAAATCCACACAAACACCTTGTCTGTATGTGTGCAGTGTAACATGCAGAGAAGTATTTAGATTAGGGGCGGCTGTGGCTCAGGTGGCAGAGCCGTTCGTCTAATGCAAGACACTTTACCCACCTTACATCCAGTGCTGCCACTTACACTGGTGTATGAATTTGTATGCTGTGTAATGTTGGTGGTGGTCAGAGGGGTTGTAGGAGTGGATCTGCAGCCAGTCAGTCTGCCCCAGGGCAGCGGTGGCTAAAAATGTAGGTCTACCAGCTATAGTGCACTGCAAAACACTGAAATATAGCGATTAGAGGTAAAAAAATAAAAAAATAAATAAAACTAAGGCCTACAATAGTGAAAAACCTATACATCTTTTTGGGGTCATAAGTGACCCCAGACAAGTTTCCATTGTCCTTGTCACACCGGTTGGCCGAGCTCTACAAAAAACTATGAGCAGCTGTAGGACAAGTAGATTGACAAATTCATGGTAGGAAACATTTTTCAGATAAAAGATATAAAAATGGAAATATAATTATATGGCTGGGGTCATAAATGACCCCACTGGGTCGCTTGAGGGTTAAGGCAGCTGTGTACATTATCTTACTCCACGTTTTATTCAGTCAAGAATCATCTCTTAAGCTTTGTCTTACAGTATATTATGCTCAGTCTATGTATGCTACTATAACATTCACATCAATCTGCAGAGTAACTGCCAACACTAACTAAAGCTACTAAGTCAATGTAGCTGAGGGAAAAAAGGTTTTCCCTCTAAAGCACAACACTGATATCGCAAAATGCAATAAATACGTGCCTAATTTGTACTTTCCACTAATCTGATATCTTATTTGCTCACTCACTCCTTCGTAAAAAACTCAGTAACCGTAGCGTTATTAGGCAGTCACCGATGTCACATCGGCCACAAGCTGTTCATTCCAAACATGTGAAGGTTACATAGACTGTACATCAGCAACAATGTGACAAACCGTGCATTATCCAAGACGCCTTACAAGACGAGACCCGACAGGTAACAGGACGAAGTAAACCTAGCGTTATAAAGCCGTCGGTAACGTCACGCCGGCCACCAAAAATGTCAGGTTAAATTGACTTTACAGCAAGACCACTGTGACAAACGTTCATATTCGCACGGAGTATCCAAAACGATAAAAAAGAAAATCCGAAGTTTATACGGCGACGACGGGACCTGACAAAAATACGTACCCGCACATCGCTAGCTCTTTTAATTCTGTAGTTTAATATCACCTTTTTAAAACAACAACAAACAACAACTTATTTAGCTAATGAGCTCGACCCTCGGGCGGCAGGGAGAGCTGAGCCTCGCAGCAGGTCACAGACTACAGTTGTCTCTATCTAAAATTGAACACGACGGGATTCGATCAGACGACCTTAAAGTCTTAAGCGGGCAGTTTTAAGCACTCGGCCACCGACAAGATGAAGGTGTGAGTGGACACAAATGGACCGCGTGAGCGATTACGTCACAGTCTGTGTCTGTCACTTGACTTCATGTTTCCACGTTTCGACCTGCATTTATTCCACAGATTTACTTTTGTTCCAGTGAAAATGATCCATCAGCAGATAATTTGCACTGTAACAAAAGTAAGTCTGCACCCAGTTAATGCCAAACATGAGCGGAGCTGTTGAAGGCAGGACAAGTGACTGTAACTGTGGAAGATGCTGGACGCTGGTTTCAGGCGGAGCTGAAGTGTCAGTGTGTGATCCACCGTCACCTACAGAAGCAGCAAAATTCGTGTGCTTCCAAAATCGTGGTTAGTTTAGGTGACTGATGTGTGATGAGATCCATAAAAGTATAGAAATAGAAAAAGCTCTTATTGTGGTAATAGCTGCAATCGTGATTTCATGAAGCGTTTTCAACAAGTGATTGAGCTCCATTTCAGAAACAGTCAGAACTGCTGGATGTTTCTGGATAAGTAAATATTGATTTTAAAAAAGAATAAATAAAATAAAGAACAAATAAAATTATTTTAAAAAATAAAGATATGTTTAGAGGGAGTGAGATACCCTATCTCACAGGTGTGACCTATTACAATGTGAAGTTCCCCGTTCCACCAGCACACCTACTCCTCCCATCGGCACTGAGAGTTGGCCAGTCTTCCTCCACTTCAAGCGTGAAGTGTCCCACTGGCACTTTATTTCGGTTATGAACGTGCTGGTTGTGGTACAGAACTTCACTTGCAATAGATCACACCTACCTCTAAATTTTCTTCATGCATTCCAGCGGTATATATACTCAACTGACCGGATGTTGGTCTCACTCATGGTGTTCACTAATTTTTTTGGCGGCATTTCCATGTGTGACACAATCTCCCAGGAAAATCTGACCACCCCACGGTGGTTTGATATTTTTATTTGCTTTAGTTTTCGTGTGAGCGGCTGGATTAGTTTAGTCTGAGGCTGCCCCTTGGAATTGTGGGTAATGCGTATCTAATCTTCTGTATATATCTATGTTTAGCTTGTCTGGTAGCATCTCTGGCTGCTGTTGACCTTGTTTTTGGAGTAAGACACGGTAAGAAGATAAATACTTCTAACCAGTAGCATTTTTTTTGTTGTACGTTAAGTCAGCGACTTGTGAAGAGTTGTGTTTTGTCGTGTTTGAGCAGTTGATCCAGACGCGTTAGCTAGCTAAGCGGCTAAGTTAGCTAGCGGGCTAATTTACACAGGTGGCTAACTTACCGCTGAACACCTGTGTAAGTTGCTGCCTCAGCTGTCTCTCATTATTAGAATGAACTTCTCAATCTGTATTTCTCTGCTGTGTATTTTAGCTTTTAAAAAAGTTATTTCACCTTGTTAGCTAAAACCCATTCAGCTGGTTTGAATTAAACTGTTCTGAACTTAACTTTGTGCAACATTACCTCACTGAATCTCCATAATTTCATTAAATTCCTTCTCTCTTCCACTGCTCAAGTTCAATCCAGTATATAAAGTGACAGTAGTAGTGAGTAAACTAACAACCAGCCATTGTATTTAATAATTATTGCATATATTTGTAGTAAAACATGAGTTAAATCATCTTACTTTTGGATCTAGAACTGCACAAGCCGTTCATATGCAGGCACCTAACGAGTTAAACTTCCCTTTTTATGTGAGGATGAAGCAAAGATCTGAGTTCACAAAGAAAATTGTTTATAATTTGCGATATCTGTTATCTCTGACTGAGGCTTTAGTTTTTGTTGAGCCAATTTACACGTCGAAACTTTGTTCAGGAAGATTTCTCAGTAGCTCAGAGGACAGGCTGCTTTTTACACAACCTTGTAAGAGAATGTCTGTCAGTGCTTTCAGCATAATTTAGAAGCACAACACTTCCTAAACAGATATTTTGAGGCTGTGAGGTTGGACATTTGAGTCTATCAGTGTGTTTGCTTGTGGTCTGTTTCTAGGTGGAAGCTGAATTAGTGAGGATGACTCCTGCTCCTGTCATCTCTAAGCTCCTCACACATCTTTACCTGCACATGAGGAAAATCACTCCTGTAGAATGCAGGTATGTTTGTCATTATTATAAAAAGATGTTGACTGGTGACCTGTCAGAAACCCATCATACAGAGTCAGTCAAAATAATGTTTACACATATCAGGAAAGGTAAAACTTGCATAAATATTTCAATACCAAATTAATTCAGACATCTCAAGATTAATAAAAGTTATCTTTGGCCTCTACAATTACAAGAGGTGCTCAAAGTGGAGGCCACTGACTTCCAGACATTTCTGTTGTGTTGTAGACCAGTGGTTCTCAAACCTGTTCCTCAGGACCCACTGTTCTGCATGTTATAGATGCTTCCCTGCTCCAACACACCTGATTCAAATGATCAGCTCGTCATCAAGCCTCTGCGGAAGCCTGATGATGAGATGATCATTTGAATCAGGTGTGTTGGAGCAGGGAAGAATCTGAAACATGCAGGACAGTGGGTCCTGAGGAACAGGGTTGAGAACCACTGTTATAGACGTCACCTGCTGATGCTCCATTCATGAGGGTAATGCCATCTGTTGGGAAAACATGGTACAACAGGACACGGAGTTATGGTGATTTGATGAAAGTACTGATACAAATGAAATATTTATTTAAAAAAAAACTTTTCCTGGTGTGTGCGTGCATTATTTTGGCTGACTGAAATTAATGAGAACAAAACTTTCATTTAATTGTTGCTCTGAAAGCTTCTTCAGTGAAAACCGGCTCGTGTTCTGCTTTGAAACAAACTGCTGTTGAGGTCTGTGTTTTGAGGTTTAACTATGGAGGTATTTCAGGTGCAAAATGTTTGAGCACCTGTAACATCGAATTTGTAGTTGTGTACATTGAATTTGTATGTGTATCATATCACATACAAATTCAATGTACACAACTACAAATTCGATGTTACAGGTGCTCAAACATTTTGCACCTGAAATACCTCCATATTTAACCCCACAGTTTCTGAATGAACTGATAGTTGTTGTTTTGTTTTGTTTTTTTCCTGATCAATGTGGCCCCGTGACCCTAGTGAGGATAAACCGGTGTATAGAGGATGGATTGATGATCAATGTGGACGTTATAATTGATAGTAACGTTTACCGATCATATAATCTGCATGACAATATAACAGTATAACATTATGACTGCCTGACTAATACTGTGTTGCTCCCTTTATGCTGCTAAAACTCCTCTGACCCAGTGGTTCATCAGGACCTCTGAGGATGTCCTGTGGGTTGCAGAGCGGGTCCTACCTAGATCAGGCTGATCCTGGACCATCTCATAGATGCTCAGTCAGACTGAGGGGTTGTGTGTCCTGCAGTGTTTAGGTGGTGGTACATGTCAAACATCCACCTGAACGTCAAAGTTTCCCAGCAGAACGTTGCATTAGAACAAGATGATGGATGTTGTTGTCTTCAGTGGTCAGAATGTTGTGGCTGATTGGTGGATCTGTCCTCCTTTACTCTGACATCCAGAGTTATACAAAAGTGTAGTATGTGTGCAATGCAGAAGAGATTTACTTTATTG
The DNA here is from genome assembly GCF_021347895.1 of Acanthochromis polyacanthus. NCBI lineage: Eukaryota > Metazoa > Chordata > Actinopteri > Pomacentridae > Acanthochromis > Acanthochromis polyacanthus. The sequence continues at coordinate 16,495,512 of NC_067117.1, forward strand.
TATGCAGTTTTTGTGGTCCCATCAGAGAAAATCATATCCATATACAGATTTTTATTAATTCCAGGGCTGGTTCAGTAAAGATTCTAATAATAACTACATCAGATAATTCTTTATCGCAGCTGGAATTTTGCAGACTGAGAGATGGTTGAGAAGGTTTGCAGTTCTTGTTTTAGTAAAATATGTTATAATAGAAGATCTTTATTGTCATTGTACATGAATTTATCTGCAAACCAGCAAAGTGCATCAGTCTGAGGTATCTAAAAATAAATAAGTCAAGAAAAAAGCTTCTAAAGCCAATAATAAACAGAATATTTTGAGGGAATATTCTAAAAAGGAAAGAAAAGCTCCATTCTCACTCCTCTCAGGATAAACTGTCATTAAAATTGACTTTAAATTTAACTTCAACACGAGATAAAAACATTTACTTTCATTACTGATGTTGTCCAGTTTTAATAAAATTCATGCTACTTTTATAAAATGATGAAAGTGAATAAATTGTATTTGTGTGATCTGTGTTTGATTTCTGTCTTTTCTCCTGTCATCCAGATGTTCAGAGGGTGATGTAGCCACATCTGGTCCAGCCGATGGAAGGTCTTGAAGTTCTCTGAAGACGGTCCTCAGACTGGATTTAAGGTTCAGATGCTCAGGAACAAACTTCAACAATGAGCCAACAGGGAAGCTTTATGTTTATTAAATGTTGCTATGACGGTATCGCTGTTTTTCTTTGTGAATGCAAAGTGCTCAACTGAAACTTGAATTAGAACTTAGAAGTAAATCCTTCCATCCGAAAGGATCTAGTTACATTAATAACTTCATAAGGTTCTAATTTTTATTCCAGTCTTGGTTGGAAATAGAATCTCTGTATTGATTCAGGTAAAAACTGAACTTCACAGCATGCTGGAGAAAAAACAACCAGACGAAAAGTGTGATGGTGTTGGACTGTCAGACCGTAATGTTGCAGCTCGAAGCAGCTTTTCTGTCTCAGTTCATTCTGACATTCAGCTCTGAATCAACAGCAGATCCAGTTGATGGTGATCCATGCTGTGGAAGTCTCACATCTCCTCATTTAATGGTAATATTTATTCACCAGCACTTTATTTAATAAAAGTCCCATTTAGTTTTTTTTGAGGAATGTGATGTTTTAATTTCTCTGTGAATAACTGCAGTCTAATGGAACAGCTGGAGTTGTAACATCTGTCCTGATATTGATCATGAAGTACTGATCAGAATACTTTTGGTTAGCCGTCATCCCTGAAGTTTTACATTAAAAAATCTTTACTTGTGTTGTGAACTTTGGTAAGAAGCAGAAACTTTAGTGTTGCCATGGATACATGAGTGTTAAATTCTGTCCATGTTTCCATTTTGGGATGCAGTCCAGCAGATGAGTTTGTTTTTACTGACAGCTAGCATTCAGTCTGAGATATTAAGAATAAATAAATGGGCATGATGTGGAAATGAACAGATTTTATTTTTATTTATTCCTACAGCTTCTGCAGGTAAAGTTCCAGAATGTGGAGGAATTTAGTCTCACAATCACAGACAATAAATATTATGTAAAAGTCGGGTACAATATGATGTTTTTTGGACGACAGCTTTGACCAGTCTGAGAACATGAAGTACATCAACGGCATCGGCAGCGTAACCAATGGAGGGAAAACCACCTTCACCAACCACCTGATCAAGAACCTGCCCAACTGCTGTGTGGTCCATCAGGATGACTTCTTCAAGAACCAAGATCAGATTGAAGTTGGTGAAGATGGCTTTAAGCAGTACAATGTCATCACTGCTCTGGACATGGACGCCATGATGAATAGGATCTACACGTGGCTGGAGAACCCGGTGAAGTTTGAGAAGTCTCATGGCGTTAATAACACCCTGGACACAGAGATCATCCCGAAGTCGGACCACAAGGAGGAGGAGGAGACTCACATCCTCATTGTGGAGGGCTTCCTGCTTTGCACCTACAGGCCTTTGATCGACGTGCTAAATCAACGTTATTTTATTTCCATCCCATATGAAGAATGTAAAAAGAGGAGGTGCTCAAGGAAGTAGACGGTGCCAGACCCCCCGGCCTGTTCAACGGCCACGTCTGGACCATGTATCTGCAACACAAGAACATCTGCTCACTGTGAAAGATTATTGAGAGCAGCTTTTTGTGATTTTCAGAACACTAATGTTTGCTGAGCTGTGCACTATTAAATGACTTTAGAATATGGAATATTGCTACTGTTTATTATTGTTCTCTGGTTTATTGTTAAATGTATAGAGTGTTGCTTATTGTATTTTATTGTATTTGATTTAAGAATATGGAGTATTGTTACTGTTTATTGTTCTCAGGTTTACTATTAAATGTACAGAGTGCTACTTACTGTATTTTATTGTTGGAGCTAATGATGCTGTAATTCACATAAACAAGGAAACAAGTCCATCATAATTTGAATGTTAACAGTCCAAAATGAAAAGGTCATATACAGCTTTCCTATTGGGTTAAAGAACAAAAAAAAAAAAAACATGAAAAATACTTTTTAAAAGTGAGAGGTCAGTAGCGGCTTTCATTTTTTCTTACAACTTTTCAGTGCCCCCCACAAAAATATCTGTTGCACCCCCCCACCCCTGCATTAAACACAAATCTGGACACTTTCAAACTTTGCCACATTTTCTTTGAAAACAGGCACCTAATTTTAACAAAACAACAAAATGGGAGAATTCTCCCAAAATGTCACAAGCTTCCTGAAGACACACATTGATTATCTTTGTAGAGATAACAGCGACCTGACTGTCTATCGGTTCTTCCTTGTGTTACCACATGGGGGCGTCAGCCAGATCACTGGAGAGGAAAAGAGAGATTTACAGAAAAGACAGACAGATTTACTAAAGGTGCAGAGGGTAAAAATAACAACACAGAATATACTGCCAATAAAGATGATACTAAATCTCTTACATCTATTCCTACTAATCTGTTGCTTGCCTGTTATGAATGTGTTCATTATTTGCATTTTTTTAAAACTCTTACTGCATTTTTATTACAATATTATTTATTATTTTTACTCTCCAGAGCTGACTATCAGAAGAAAGTGAACGATAAGTGGATGCGAGACTTTATAAAACAGTCTGTCAGTGAGGAGAGTGTAAAGTGATGATTCTAATCACGATGGAGGAAATGGTGTCTTTGTTGCAGATGGTAAAAAGCCAGATTTGTCACCTCAGGACGGGGTTGACGTGGTCTTTTAGGATCAGTTCCTTCCTTTCATCAGCTCTAGTGTCACAGTCCTGCCTCTTCTCATCCTGATTCAAGAGGCAGAAACAAAGATGGATGTAAAATGTAAATCTTACTGTTGTTTCCTAATATACTAAAAATTAATGTTTATGTAAGAACCAGTGACAGTGAGCAACATTTCCACACTAATGTCTGTGATGTAGCATTACTGGAAAACGAGTCAAGATGCAGTGTCTATTTTTTATTGTGTCTCCTAAAACAGTATTTATTTTTAATATTTTCTTTTTGCCTTTTTTCGGCTTTATTGTGACAGTAGCAGTGAAGAGTGACAGGAAACGAGGAGAAGACATGCAGCAAACGGACACGGGCAGGAATGGAACCTGGGCCGCTGCGTCGAAGACCAGCCCTTGTACGTGAGTCGCCCGCTTAACCCGATGAGCTATACGGGCGCCCCTAAAACAGTATTTTAACATGCGTTGATCTATCTCAACCCTGTGTCTAATGTTTGTTTTAAAATATTTTTTACTGCTCTGTATTTGTAAATAAGTCATGTTTCTACACAAAAAGCTCATAACTGATCTAATTTGAGCAAAATCAACCATATAAAATGATCTGAGCTTGTAACAAGGCTGTTGGTTACAAAGTTAGCTAATTATATTCTGTGTTGGCAGAGGATATCCTCAAGCAAAACATAAATGGATGTGTTGACGAGGTGTTAGAACAAGTTCTTTGTGAATACACAAGTGAGATGTTTCTAAGGAAGTGTCATTGTTCCCTGTTTTGTCTTTCACTTGATCTGGTTTGACATCATTGTTTCTGAGGCAGCACTAAATCCACGTGTTCAACGGTAGAGGTGGAACAAACAGCAGAGCTCCACGACTCAGTTGGGAAACTAGTCAAATATTTGCCCACTCAGGTCTGCTGAAAGCCAATGCAGGTGGTGTTAATCCTAGATTAGTTTAGTTGGATGGCAAACCTGTGTGTCAGAGGCTGGTGGATCCTCACAGATTGAAGATTCATCGATGTCATCCTCAGAGGACGAGTCAGAAGCTGTTTAAAAATGGGAATAATTCTTTACTTTGTCGCTCATTATAATGCTGTTAAACATTAGTCTGGTGCACAAAGAGAGTTTTTTTTTTTTTTTACTTACAGATACATGTAGAAACTGCGATATTTGATCTAGTTTCTGGCACAGTCTCCAACCTCTGCTCTAACTGATGAATGTAGCTCACCAGGTCCTGCTAGTTTCCAAATATAAACCCACAGATAAGAAGAAGTAAAGGTCGAGAAAAGAGAGAAGTAAATTTAAGTATTTCACTGTAAACTGTCATGATGCTATTATCCTTTCATTACTTGAGTTTAAAAAGTGTTTTCTTTGTGAATAATTGAAGATACCACTGCCATCAATAATGTTTTAGCTACAGAATGAGTGTAAAATGTAGAAAAAGACTTATTCCCATCTTTTAAGTGAATAAAATGGCAATATCAATAATGTAGAAATTCAAGCAAGAAAGTCCCACATTCAGAGATTGATTTTAGTTCAAAAATATTTGCATCAAACAACAGCAAAATTGGCAGCATCTATAACAACACAATTCTTTGTTATTCTATCACGCACTGTGAATTGTTATCTTGACTAAATTCCTGAAGAATGGCATATCATAAGAACATATAACGTGTACTGGTGATCTGGTGAGGAATTCTTGCCTGTTTGTTTAGTTGCTCCTCCTCTCTTTCCTTCTGGATTTTTCTCAGACTGGCCTTCAGCTCCTGCAGCTCTCTCAGCAGCACCTACAGGGGGCAGCAGCATTTAACTCACATCATCTCAACACCCACACAGCTGATGTGTCCTCTTTCCTGCTGTTCATCACATGACGGTGTGAAGAAATGTTTACTTACTGTTCGTGGAAGCTTTTCTATTTGTGCCAGTACGTGAGTAATAAAAGAGCTGCGCTGAACTCTGGCATGAATGTCCAGTTTCCAAAATGCAACCCGAGCAACTGACGATGCAAAACCGCAGCACCCGAGCAGTTATATTTAGAGCTGGATGTGTTTGTGAATTAAATAATAGTGATCATGATGTACTTTGGTTTACTTACTTTATTGTAATCTTTCTCTTCCCCGAGCTCTGCTTCTAGTGTCTCTCTCTCTGTCCTCTCCTCCTGCAGCCACTCTTCTTTTCTCTGCACCTCACAGCTCAGATCTTGTAATTTCTTCTTCTCACTCTGCACAAAAAGAAGAAAACAGGTTTATTAATGAAGTCAGATCTATATATAGGTCATGGTCGTGCAGCATCAGGTCCTGCTGCATCCTCACTTCTGCTGCATGTTTGTTAGCCTCTCTCTCTAAAGCCCAGTTGGCCCTCTCCTCCCTGAGGACCAGGTTCTCCTCAGACAGCAGCAGGGTCAGCTGGGCCACCTGCAGCCGGGCTTGGTGCAGCTCAGCGTGGGTGCTGCCCTGTCGGGTGCCCAGCTCCCTCAGCTCCCTACGGAGGTTCTCAGCTATATGTTCACTGGTCTCCACACGGTCCTGCAGCCCTCGCAGCTCCGCCACAGCAGCCTCGTTCTCCACCTGTAGAGAGATGAAGAGGTACAGGAGCAGCAACGGACACAAAGATTTGAGAGGAATATTTTATCTCATTATTCTTGTCTGATGTAGCCACAACAAAAAGTCTCCAATTAACCCTTGTGTTGTCCTGTGAGTCAAAATTGACCCGTTTTAAAGTTTGAAAATGTGTAAAAAATATATATATATTTTCACAGTGAAACTTCTGATGTCCACATTTTCAACATTTTTGGGAAATATTTGAACATGTTGAAAAATGACAAATATGAGTTGGTCAGGCATGAATTTTTTTTTAAATTTCATGAACTGAGGTGGAATGACCCTTCTTCTTATCCTATTTGTAGAAAGATCTGACCACCTATATCTGGCCTGGGGACAGTGTGTCATGGGATCAGAGGTTTTCTTATGTTACAGAGTCGTCTGTGCTCTTTCGACCTCTGTTACCGTATTTCTTAATCGATATCAACTAGTTACCTGCAGAGACTTTCTCTTTTCCTCGTCATGCTTCATTTGACTGGACATTTTCCTCACTCTCTCTTTCAGTCTGTGGTAAAAAAATAAATAAATAAGGTTAGCTGCAGGCTAGAAAGACAAATATTTAAAGTTTGCATTTGTCTCAGACACTCGCCTTTCCAGTTCATTGTTTCCTTCTTTCTCTCTGTCAGTCAGAACTCTGATGTCATCCTCCAGGTCTTTGATTTGCTGCAGACTCTCAGCCTTTTCAGTCATAAGTTTGCTCAGCTCGGAGTTCAGATTTTCCTGATTGTATTTTACGTCCTTTCAGTGTTGTAGAGAGAAGAAAAAAATATTATACATAACTTTTTATGTCATCTTTTATTGTGTTTATTCCATTGATTAGAAACCTTTAATCAAGCACCAAAGAAGTTGTGTTGTGGTGTTGTTTATCAGGTGATGTGAGCTGTCCCTACCTTGTGTTTTCCCTCCATGTTCTTCAGCAGCTCACGGTCGTGTCTCAGATTATCTCTGAGCTCAGTGATCTCCGCCTTCATTGCTTCTCTTTCACACTCCCAGTCCATTCTTGCTTCTTTGCTGTCTACTTTCTCGTTCTCTGCCTCTTTTTTTGCTGCATCCAGAGCTCGCTGTAAATCCGCCTGCTTTTTCAAGCACTCCTCCAGTCGACTCTGTGGATAACACAGGAAGACAGATGACTGCACAGCTGCATTGAAAGATGTAAACATATTTAAATACTTCCACAGTAACTACTAAGATCTCTGTAATGCCTTCCACTCAGTTCTTGTTGTCTCAGTGAACTTTTTCTTCCCACCTGCAGCAGCTCAGCCCTGGGGATGACCAGGAGCAGCTCTTCCTCTCCCTCCTCATCTTGCTCTTCCTTCAGAGTCTCCAGCTCATCCAGCGGTTTGGGAGCACAGAAAGTGAAGGGACGACTGCGGGCACGAACCTCCCCCATCCTGTCCACATATACAAACTGGTACTCCACGGCACTGGGCCGGGGCAGGTAGGATGCTGCATTGAGTAGACGTTTCTAATTAAACCTAATGTTGTTGGTTCACCAAATATTTCAGAATAAAATAAGACCTAAATAGAAATACAACAAGCTCTAATCTAAAAGCAACATTTGCAGGAGTTGTTCCAAGAACCTGCACTGCATTACATCAGCAAAATCTTATTCTTGCTCATCTGCAGTGGTTTGACATTTCACCTTTCTGTCTGTACACTCTGACCACTACTGTGTGTATTACAAGTAGATCAAACCATTAGTGATGATAAGAAGTTTGAAACTTGCAATGAGAAAGGCCTGCAGACACCTAATGTAGCCCAGACTATCATAAAATACCAGGCTTTGAGTATTTAAGCAGGTGTTGTTAAATGTGTTTATCTGTCTATGGAAGGATTTTGTCAACACAACAGTGTTACAACAGAGCAAGATGTGGTCACAAAACTTTGTCGGTGTGTAGCTGAGATGACAGGGTTGAATTTGGAAAATAGGTTTTGGTCTGACCCATAATCGTCTAAATAATGCAGAAATGACTACTGAGCTGGAATGTCAGCATGCTGATGGATATGTCATTTTTGGTGTCATGCCATTTTGAGCACTTTTATATTTTAACCCCCCCCCCAAATTTCACCCCAAGACCCCTTGAAAATTCATTGCAGTCAATAATTCTGTCACATCCTTTTCATCTTGTGAGTCTGTTTACCTGCAGTAGCAAAATATGTTGTGGGGACGCCTACTGTAGAAGGAACCACCCCAAAGCTATCTTTGAAATACTGCCAGGTGTTTTGATGTCTGTCTGTAGACCCAATAGTGTCACAACTGTACAAGACGCACTCACAAAACATCACAGGCGTGTAGGTGAGATAAAAAAAATGAAGTTGGAAGACGGGGTTGGTCCGACTCTTAATCGTGCGTTCATGTAGAAATGAATACTGGGCAGAAACCGGTCGTAGCCTCAACCTGTTGGTGGGTGTTGTTGCTGCTGTGATCACATAGTTACTTCTAAAGGTTCAAATCTGAAGAATATTGAATCAGTAACTGTCCTTTTAAAAGATGCTTGGCTGACTTCTTACCGTGGAAAAGTGCACAGAAGTCGACACTGGTTCCCTCAGTGTAACCTTCAGGAACTAGAGCCCATGTGTACGTGTAATACTGTTTAACTGAAGACCAGCCCATCTGTGACAGGGTAGAAAGACACATTTTTTGGTCCACAAAGCATAGAAATGTGCATCTTCTTCACCACTCGTGCAACACAGTAACAAAGAGTTGTGATATTTTTTGTTTTACATGTAGAGGATGCTGGTGGTAAATTGGGTGAATCTACCTCAAAAATACCAATCCAGTCACTGCTGCTCCACTGATGGTCTGAGCTCAGGCTGTAGTGACACTCCACTCTGGTCTGGGGGAAGTAGAGCTGTCCCACATTTCGAAACACCACCGCGGACTGTTTATCCATGGTAATAGGAAGCTGTGCTGTTTAGGAAGAAACACACATGGATCCAGTGAAATGAGCTCCAGTTTCAGTCTGGATGAGAGCAGCTGATGAAAGGTGATAGCCGAGTCAGTTTAGGAATCTAGCATGGTCAAAACACCGGCTGCCTGTGGCTCAACAATATGTTTATAAACAAGAAACTTGTATGGGCATATACGAGTGCTTAGATTATAGCATATCGTTCACAAAAATCAGACAGTGTGAGTGAATTAGTTGTAGCTCTGAGCATGTGGTATTTTACACTCCAAAAACAAAATAAATACATTAATTGACTCTCAAAATGATTCATAATGGCACAATTTTTAGGATTAGACATAATTAAGTAAAAGTTATGAGCAGACCAATAGCTTTAATTGACATTCCAATACTATTTTTTGATATTTCACTCCTAAAAACCACAATCATGACAACATGACTGCATCCAGAAATCTAACATTTAAACAAAAAAAACACTCCAGATTTAAATCAACATTTTCAGTTAAGTTGAAAATGAAATGTGTGTAATCAATGCATTTGGCAAACAAATCAGTTCCTTCTATGTGCATATTATTCATAAGAAAACACATGAAGCTTGCCCATTGTTATGGTTCTGTTAGTGGCTTTCTGGGATAAATTACTGGGTTTAATAACTTAATGAGCTCTGTGGACTTAATGCTGCTGTTGGTGGTGTTAATCTTACCTTATTCTGTAGAGAAATGAACGCTGTGTCTTTTCTGCTACCTCATGAGGAATAGCTTTGCATCAGTCTGTAGGTGATGAGCAGTCCTGTCAGGTGCAAGAGTTTCACAACCTCCCCTGAACCATGTGAACCCCAAATAGAATTAGTGATGCTGGGTGACTCATGGGAGATGCAGTTCACGAGTACACAGCCTGTCAGACGGCAAAGCAGCTCTGCACACTTCAACTCCCATCGAAGGATACAGTCATAGGACACAGGACCTGCTGCTGCTGGTTCCTCCTCACTGCAATTCTTGGTAGTGGAACGAGCGGGGGGTTAGAAAAGGAGGGGGCGCTTTCCTGAAGGTCTAGCATGTCTTTTAATATGAATCTAAATGCATCCAACATGGATTCAGTCAGAAAGTATAAAAACAACAGAATCCATGCAAGCTTATCTCTGCAATGTGCTTCTTGTGGATTCATTTAGAATGCAAAAAGTGTGGAAATAAAGTATTTGTTTCAGAGTCCCGTGAAGCAGAAATGAACACAGAGTGTTTTGTGTAAAATGTGACGGCTCCTCCAACATTTTCCAGTTTTCAGTGATTTGGACGAAGACTTGCAATGCATTGTAAAATTCAATAGCCAACCTTTGATTATATCCTGTGATTGCGAAAGAATCCTGTTCCCACTTTAAACACTTGATGGCAGTGTAGCTGTAGCACAAACCCACATGGAACACAAGAAGGATTTGGGGGCATTTAAGGACTCACAAGATCAAATTTAAATCTAGAATTAAACTCTGAAGATTGATAAATTGAATTCAGATTGAATGATACAATCCACAACATTCATCATCTCAAGGTGCATCACACAGTAAAGTGAAGACGCTGAAAAAATCATGCAGAGAATCCCAACAGATCCAAAGATTCATTTAGATCCTGTTTAAACACGCATTCAGCAACACCAAGATGAAAAAAAAATACTCTTTTTAACAGGAAGAAACGTTTGCAAAACACAAACTACAGGACAGGAGCTTAAGACGGTGTAAACGTATTAATATGGTAATATTCAGCAAGTCAACCTTCATTTTTGGAACACCAGAGGAAGCATATTTGTCCAGATTTCATAATTCAATGTTTATTTAAACAAGTAACTTCTAGTTTAAAGGGCACTGAGTTTAAACATCCATAAAACTAGTTAAAAAAAAACAAAAAAAGAAAAAAGCATGAGATAATCAGCATGTAAACACATAAAATACATGAAAACAAAGACCGTTAAAAAAAGAAACCATATAAAAGAAGAGTATTGTGTACTAATGTGGCACATACAACACAGATTACCGGTTTTACAGTGCTGTATTATTTCTGAACTCTGTAATGTTAGCAGTCAAAAGTTGCCGCATGTCGGTAAAATTTGTTACAAACTGAGTTGAACTGAGTTTTAAAAACTACATCAATTCTGTTCATACCTGTTGTCCTTTAATTCACAGAATTGTAATTTAATTTATGCCAAAAACATTGGATTGGCAAATTAATTAACTAATTTTCTAAAAGTACCCTATCAAAGGGTAATGATTGCTTCCAATGAAATTCTGCCATATTTGGAGGCCGTCTTTATCAAAGTATTTTCTATACCTATTTAATATTGTGAATATCTGTTTTGTTAATATATTTAAATTCTGGTTTCATTTTCACATATGCATTAGCTGATAAGTACTGGACTAGGCTGGACACAGTAACAATAATAGTTTTTTTTTTTTTTTTTTTTTCAATTTACAGGCTCAACAAGTTACATCAGTGGGCTGACTGAAACAAAACACAAAACTGAACACTCACTTAGACCCTGAGCTTACATTTGGACTTTTAGACTTACACACATACCCAGAGTAACTTATAGTAACATTAGTGTAGAAATATTTTTAAGTTCATTATCCAGTGCCATGCTGGATCTGAACAAAAACATCATCTTGAAATGAACAATCAAATCTTTGCAGTAAACATAAACATGCATTTGTAGAACAAATACATTTCCAGCATTTGTGCTAGGAGCTGTTAAGGCTTTAGTGTATTACAAACTCTCTTTGGAGCTATTTGCTGCTATTCTCACTGAGGGAAGCAATGTTTTCTTAGACACACAGACTGAGCAGTGAAGAAAAATGTGAGCATGCACTTTTCCATAGTGCAGCAAGCCATCCGTCGAATTAAAGATACTCTGCACACTTCTACTGATGAGTGTCACAGGAAGCTGATTAGCTCAAGAGTTGTTCAGCAGGGATAGAACACCAAGTTCTGCCAGCTTGGCTTTAGCTACATCCTCCCAGCCCTTATTGGCTTGTGCGCTCCTGGGCGACGGATGCATGATGCCCTCGACTCGCACGTTGATATTTGCAGCAGACAGAGCTCGCCGAGCCCGCTGCTCCGCCATCTTTCCTATGCCAATCACCATGGAGACGTTGAGTGCCTCCACCACCTGGCACAGCGCGATGTCACACAGGGCCAGCAGAGCCTCCCGTTCAGCTGCAGGCAGCTCAGGGGGCGTCAAATTCTTCCCACTGGCACTCATGAAGATTAGCGGGCACAGATTGTGCACAAAGCAGTGGCGGAAGAACAGCTCCGGTTCACCACACAGTTTCTTGAAGAAGCCCCAAAAACGTGCACCACTCACTTCGCTCTTAGTGCAGGCGAGCCCCGTGATCCGTCGCTTTGGATGCTCGTCATCAGGATGACCAACCTCCCCTGTGATCTTCAGCCAGTCAACAACTGACCTCACTTCACCGAATGGGACCTGAGCAAAGAAGAGTAGATATCTAAGCTTTTGTGTTGAAGCACAAATATCTAAACAAGTCGGGAATTGAATTTTTCCAAAGCTGGTCAGTACACAAATATTCAGAAGTGAAATCTGTGAGGATCTGAACACAAGTGGTGTTCAAATCAAGCTGGCACATCTGAACACATTTATTTTTTTATAAGATTGAGTTGTTGAACCGACCAACAAATGAATCAACGAAAACTATTTTGTAACAATCAAAGCATTGTTTGAAAGACATTAAAAAGTAAAAAAAAATAAAATAAAATGCTATATATTCACTGTTTTTGTCTCTCAGGATGCAAGGATTCTCTGCTTTTCCATCTGATATCACTATTTTCATTTACAGATAAAATTGTAACATTTTTCACTATCCTTTTCCACAATGAATAGTCAGTTATTAGTAAAAGCAATTGGCAATTTAATAAAAATAGCACATGTACACAACAAACCTGAACTAATAAAACCAGCAAAATAAAACACAACTGTGCTTGCCTCGTTTTTAACCTGCAGCGATTAGCTCACTGGCAGCCCTGGATGTGGTGACTGTTTAGCCCAAAGCTATTTAGTGAATTGCATCAAGTTGCGTCGGCTTAAAATAAGGCTCATAAAATTCTATACACAATGTATATCATGGAGCTTTTGTGGCCCAAAAGTGCTTTGAGGCACCTTGATTTCAAACACGTACTGTCGCTGCCTTTGAGCCCCAAACTGTGCCTATAAAATGACAGCTTGAAATATAATGAAAATCAATTTATTGAACCTTGTAGGAGATATTATTGATTTTGTCATTTTAAAGAAGATCTTTAAGCAAGAATTCCTAAATTCTGTGACTTCTCTGAACATTAGTGTGTGTGTGTGTTTGCAGTTTCTCAGTGATGGAGATCAATGTGGATACAGATCAGATGCAACTATCATCACAGCTAACAGCTAACTACATAAACTCAAACCACAAGGTAAATAATACCTGCATATTCAGTCACATACACAACAATGACGCATCTCTGAGATCTCGTGTTCTCTTGGGGGTAGTTCTAGTCCTAAATTGTATTTCTATTGGCTATGCAGGTATCATCTGAGTCTGGTTTGTTAAACATGTGATCTGGGGATAAGAATAACCTCCTGGGACTTCATATCAGTGAGAACTCTTAGATAAGTGAAATTTCTTCAAGAACCACAAAAAGAAGTGCAATTTTCTTCTATTGAAGCTCTTTAAATAAAGAATTTAGAGAACCTGCAGCTATCTTAAAATAATGGATACCCAGCAAAAATAGACAGTCCTAAAGGAATTAACGAATGGATGAAAAAGCCACCTAAGAGCATGAACAAATATTTGAAATTGTTGATGTAAAACGTGGAAGATTGTTTTTAAAAAGCTCTCACTAAGGATAAACTATTAAAAGAGAGTTACACTTTTATACACAGTGCAGCTTTGATCTATCTCTGATGTTATGACAAGTTCGGACATGTTGTTGCTGGTGGTTACTTCCGCATTGAGAACCAATGAAAACTGTTCACAGTGCAGACGTAAACAATGCTGCATGGTATTTCCTATAAGATGTAACTCTGTTCATTTGAAAACTACACATGTATGTAAAGCTGTTATGTGTTGTTATGTTTTGTGCTCACTCCAGTCTGCGCCATGCCGAAGGGTCCAGGATTCATCCCCAGGAACAGGAACCTCTGTCCGGGCTGACAGTACTTCTCCACGTAGCAACGGTGGGTTTCCCAGGCGTACTCCAGCGGGTTGTAGATGTACCGGACCTGCTCGCTGAAGGAGAGCCGCCGGAGATGGGCGTTGAGCTCCAGCTCAGCCCGCAGGAACCTGGAGGAGGGAGTCCCGTTCAGAGCTCCACTGTCCTGCTGCTTTGGTCTATCCTGACCCTGGACGGTCTCTTCATCTTCACGGTGAAGCGTTTCACCTACAGGTGAGTTGTCATCTGACATTTTGGGGCGAGAAAGTATTTAAAAAGCTCCGATTTGTCAAATAAAAACGGAGCATTAACTGACTGAAATAATGTAGATCAGGGTTTGTGTTTTCTTCCTCTGCACCTTCCTGTTAGTTCTTCTTTGCTCGTTAAAGGCGGTTGCTGCCCTCTACAGCAATGTTGGTGTAATTGCAGCAAAGACTTCTGTGGACACCAGAGTCAGTCTCTCAGCAACACAATGAAGAGATGGTTCGGGTTCACATGAACAGCCCTAACTATAAACTTTATCAAAAGGAACATTTTTTTAGCCTAATCTTTATGGGACAGAGGGTGTCGGACTCTTGAACCCAAACCAGGAGGTGGTTCCACAGCAGAGGAGTCTGATAATTGAAGGTTCTGTCTCCTATTCTGCATTTGGAAACTCCAGAAACCACAAGTAAACCTGCACTGTGAGAACTGCTCTATACAATATGGCACATATAAAGAGAATATTCATGCTCTATATATAGTTGTGCGGTATCATTTGGTTATTTTGCACAGCTGAGTTGATTAAATGAATATATTTTCTTTATCACTTGGATCAATTTATTTTTTTTAAAAGTATATGTATGACATTTAAGTAGCTTTTACAAACCATATTTTGAATCCACTTGCTTGAGAGTAATTTTGGTTCCTCTCTACCACTGTTTTTAGTGGGACAGATTTGAGTGTAACAATGAGGTTAAGGAGAAGTAAACACTGTCCTGTTGTGTTGGTGCTGATTGAGGGATATTATTTAAAGGGAACTGTAGCTTGTTTTGTCACAAATAGCCCAGAAAGTCTGGAGACTTCATGACTTTATTTACCTTGTAATAAAAAATTTACTCTTTAAACCTGATTTTGACACAAACTACAAAATTATATATTTACACATATCTTTCAGTTTATGTAATTTTGTGGCGCAGATTTCCATTTTCATTCAGCTTTCTGGGCTTGTCCCAACATCCTTAACTTTAGTTGGTGCCAATTTCTCAAAACCAAGTCTACAAAAGTTCTGACACTGGAGGAAAAGACACAATCCATCAGTCAGGTAATATTGTGAAATATAGACTGACACTAATGTGTAAAAGTGACTAAGTGTGCTTTTCTTCAAAAAACATGAGAGCACCTGATTGCATGAATAATCTATTGAAAATCCAACTTCACACATGCATGTGCTAAAATAAACAGGAGTGACATTAGCTTGAAGTTATAGCTGAAACAGGTGTTTAACAGTAGTATTTTCATCACATTTATGCCATCCACTTTTTTTAAAAAAAAAGCATACAAAAGTCCTTTACAAATTCTTTTATTATTTCAGCATAATAGTAAGAAGCCTCTCCTCTGATTTTCATACAGTTGAAACTAATTGGATCACAAGGGTACATATTAGTTAGCCCATTTTACAATAGTCATTTTTTTAGGAAGTTATTCTTATGCACTCATTTTCCTACACAAAATAATCAATATCAAGATCCTATCTTAACTGAGGACCATAACTCTGCATGCAAGACTAATAAAGAAAACAACTAATCTGTGATAGCTACTGTTATGCTGTTGTTCATCTAATACCATTATCAATATAATTTACTACAAATACCAGGGACTTTGTATAAGAAAGAAAACATTTTCTGGTGGTACTACTGCCTCTAATGTCAAAATTACCAAACATACTGGGCTCTCAACTGTACTGATCCAAATTGTTCTGTCCACCTTCTGTGTCGAGCTGAGGAGAAACAGGCTTTGTCTAAAACCTAAAATCTAGTACAGATTGAAGGAAAAAAAATATCCATATCTCTTTTTTTGTCTTTTTTCCTTTCACTCCAGTGTTTACAATTTCATCAGAATAAAAAGGTCCTTGAAACAATCATCAAAATGTGATGAGAAACTCTCAGACAAATAAATCCTTTCATCTGTCCGAAAAAAAAAAACCTTAACCTTATAAGAAATAATCTGACACGCAAGGATTCTATTGCATTTTAACCATGAGAATGATAATACTAAAAACAATAAATGACAAAAAGGTATTAACAAGTGATGTCAACTATATACTGTATTGCCCTTTAGCCGTTTTCAGTATGTGCTCACACCAGCAGTGTCCCTACCACAGACTCGGAATAGTGTTTCCAGAGAAAATTATTTTGTTTCTCAAACTTGGCCCCTTTGCTGCCACAGGGTTTTCCTTTATCTGTGAAGCCACTTTAAACTGAATCCCATCTTCGTGCACACTTTAACCGACACACAACTTTGCCTTTATATCACTGGACCACTTGAAGAAAGCTTCCCATTAATACTTTTGGTACAATATCTCTCAACTCGGTAATCTGCTTTGTTTTTTTTGTAACAGAACTGTTCATCCCACAATTCAGAGGCCAGCTGAAGCACTGAGAGACTCCAATCTGTACATTTAGTCTCAGGCTTACCCAGGCCGTTAAAAAAATAATTATTTCAGCTAGGTCTGATCCAAATAGGATCACAGTTGCCAGCAGATTATTCCTCCCACTCAGCAATGACATTTCTGGGTCAAACAACACGGGACAATGTGATCACTAGCTTACCAGCCACAGAAAGGATCAAGTTTGAGAAATTCTCCAAAACAAGCAGCAAAGCGGCCCCTCGTCGGCCCTCTCTTTGCCATTTGACCGTCAAACACTTGCACAGAGTACGATCGAAGATCATCAAAAGGTAAAAGAAATAGTTTGTTACAATATGATTATTTGTGTATCTCCAGCTTACTTAAGGCTAAACCCAATAACATGACAGACATCCATTATTACACACCAACCACATAATATTTGGATGAAAAGGCAATTGTTAGTGTGCAGCAGAGTCAAGGAAGTGTTGATTCTGCTGTGGCCCACGACCAGCCAAAGCACTGCAGTGGGAAACAAATTAGCACTACTGACTTCTCACAATGACTGTCAAATTCCCAGGGGGCTCCTTTAGGATGATATACTGTGTTACACCGTTATCAGTAACAATGACCCAAAATGTTATCATCATACAGACGACCTCTCAACAGAAGAACACGTTAGTCTGTTTTAGCGCCACTTAAGCCATCAACATTCAGTAACATGACAGCTTTAGGATAAAAAAAATATATGATGATGAAAGGCTAGTAAATACATCTGATCCACAATAACAGTTGAAAAAAGGCAAATAAAATAAAAATGTTAAAAAAAAAAAAGAAACATACTAAGGCCACAAGATTTTGTATACCCCCGCAAATCTCACAATGTGACAATCTGTACAAACATGACGGGACTTCAAGTGGCCAACCTGCACCATTTTACACCAGGGTCTATGGAGAGCTAGGAGAGACTTTTTTCTGCTATAGTGCTGGAGATGTCTGTATATAAATACCGCATATATACAGCGGCGTGTACAATAGCACATACTCTCAGTACATGTGGAAGGAGGACTCGCTTAGCCTGCCGTCCTGATCCATTTCCTGAGTCATCAGCATGTCACGCACACACACACACACGACACAACAAGAAATAAACATGTGACACTCCTGTGACTCGACCGTTCACGTCTGACACACACCTGGTCAAGCGCAGGTCGCCCTCTCATTGGCCAGTTCTTGGAAGTCCTGGTTTACAGTTACTGATATTACTTTTTTTCATGACGCACTCGCAAAATTACTCAGGTTTCCTCAGAACCTGACTGCAACAGTAGTAACAGATGGTATTTGAACAAAATCCTAATTTTCAGTTTCTTTTTGGCCCATTTTGTACATGAAAAAAATATCATTTAGGTCTAAAGTCAAATAATAGTAAACATGTTGAATTATTTACACAAACCAGTCATTTAAACTAGACCTTCCATGATGCTTAAGTCAGGAAGGCCTGTGTGTTGAAGCACATCTATATCAGACCATGTCTTCAGTGACATGTCTTAATGCTCAACACTGTATTAGCTGCAACAGCAAGCAAACTCTGGTCCAAACATAGGATGTCAACAGACTAGTTTCCTGCTGTACCTGGAAGGAAAGGTCAGCTATATTAGCCTCAGTGATAATCCTTTCAAGTCAAAATGGGCCACGTAAGAAAAATTAGAAAGAAGCTCAAACATGCTTCTTCACCACTTAATCCCATTTGTTGCTAACACGTTAGGATAAACAACACCCCGTGCCCTTCCCGAGTACCACTAAATGCCGATATTTTTTGAACAACAATAAAAAGTTTTTTTCTCTTTTGCAAAAATCAAATAGATTAAGTACAAAACAGGACCACTGTTCATCACAGAAAAGTCTCATCTTTTAAAAAAACAGGGAAGAAAAGGAAACACGGTAAAAAGTCAACAAAAACACAAATGTCCCGCTGTCATTATTAATCCCAAGACTGGAGCTGCAAGATCAGTCTGTGCTAGAATGTGGCGCCACTCTGCACAGAGCTGAGAAGAAGAAACCCTGTGGCTTGTCCCGTCTCTGGCGGTGTTGTGGGTGCAGGGAAGGTGGAATGTCAGACCGCCAGCCGACCCGGAGGCGGATGCAGGGGACTCCAGGTTGGGGGTGCAGGTGGGGGTTCTTGGGGATATGGGCGGGGTTCGCAGCACGGCTGGTTCTCTACTTTGGCTACGCTGCGACCCTGGCACAACCGTCGATGCCGCAACAGCCGGTCTGTGCGTGAAAAGTTCTTCAAAAGATAGAAATTAGACAAGGTTAATAATCTGTTTAAACAGTAATTAAGACATAAAAAACAGATGTTATAAAGGAGAGAGTCACCACTTAAAGAACACAGAAAAAACAATCTATAGGAGAATGCCAAAGATGGCATTTGCGTGACATGTTCCATCCTTTCCAGTTGAATTGGGGAAAATCAAGCATATCATGTTGTTGCACAGATATGGGCGTGGTCATGAAACTGTGCACGTGGTAGAAATGTGATTTGAGGGAAAAACAAGGCCCAATCACAATCAGTTTCAGTGGGATTCATCAGATTTGCCAGGGAACTCTACACATGCAGTTTTTATACAGTTATGGCTACCTCCTCTTCCCTTTAGATGAGTATCTGATCTTGTTAGCCCAAAGTAGCTGCCCTATGGTGGCACTGAGACTTGCCTGGCGGAATTTTTACAACAAGAAACAAGTCTGTTTTAAAGTTTTTCTCTGTTCACCTTTACCCCTTTTGCTGCAGCTCAAGCACACCAGCTCACTTACAATTAGGGATGTGCGCGACTAGTCGTTTAATCGTTTAACCGCCTACTCATTTATTAAACGTTTAGTATTTTACTAGTCAGTTAAACGCTGCATTAAGCATCATGCACCTTGTTCTTCGCGCCTCTGCCTCGGCTTCTTTGTAAACAGGCTGAGCAGCCAGGGAGAGAATTGCTCCTCCTCCCCTCCCATGCAGCAGGGGGCAGGGCCACACAGTTTGGGGAAGAAAGTTTGGAAAGGTAAAGTGGGAAGATGGCGACGCTCCCACGTAAGAAAATCAGCACCGTTTGGCAGTATTTTGACGCAGCAGATGACAAGGTCGCCTGTCGGCTGTGTAAGCAGAAACCAGTGTTGCCAACTTAGCGACTTTCTTGCCAAATCTAGCGACTTTCCAAAGCGTCCTAGTGACTTTTTTTGTCAAAAGCGACTAGCGACAAATCTAGCAACTTTTTGTGCCGTTTTGGAGACTGACAGGAAAACTTGGATCATTCTGCAGTTACTGTCCTCAACAAGCAGCAGGTGCTGCTGTGAGCTCCTCCCTGTCCCAAAGCACAGGCTGTCAGTCCAGTAACCCCGCAGCAGTCCCAGTGTCTGATTAGAGGACACATCACTCCGCGGCCAGACGACAATCGCGCATGCGCAAAGTCATTACAGATCCCATCCAGACTTACGGAGCGGGATGTAAATGAAAATGTTTCTTCACTGTCATTATGTGGCTTTATAGACTAGTCGACTAGTCGCAAATAAAATTTGAGACTAGTCGGTGGGGAAATTAGTCGAAATTCCCATCCCTACTTACAATGCGGCTTAAACACTGTAAGACTACTCTCTGCTACACAATGGGGCAACTTGTGATATTGAGAGTAACTCAGTCATACATGTTTAAAACTAGAAACTTATTCTGAAGAAGAATAATGACACAGAAAGCCCCACTCTGTAAGTTGACCCGACTGGTTCATTAGGTTTGTTACATGTGAACCTCTTGAAGTTGGAATCCGTATTTTTCACGTTAACAAGGCAAATAGTACGATTTTCCCTAGAGGGGATTTTTGAAATATTCTGAATGTTGATACGGGACATTTCAGATATTCAAATGCAACAAAAAGTGACGCAAAGATGCAATAAATGAGAAGGCAAAGCATTACAATCTGTTGTGTTTACTCATACATACCTGCTGGCACCGTTCGCACTGGTAAGGCTTCTCCCCGCTATGGACACGCTTGTGTCTCTCAAGGTGGTAGCGCTGAATAAACCTCATATCACACATGTCACAAGCAAATGGCTTCTCTCCTAAAAGAGCACACAAATACACAGTCAATGCATCAATTTTAGCGTGTTGTACCAACAAACTGCGTGCAATTTTTACTTACTAATCTTTCTTTGCAGCCTAAATTTCCAACACTTAAAAGAAGTTGGAAAAAGTGCCCTACCAGTAAAGTTCAACAGTGTACTTTCAGCATCTGAAACTGATATTCTAAAAGGCCTCGTCATCAACTCATTATGTGTAGATCAGAGTGGAATTTCTTGTTTTTGCGGCCCAGATCTACGATACATAGTGGCCCCACAAATTGGGGCAAAGTTTTTGAGACTGGTTCAACATCCCATCAAATGACTTGACAATCCAAACTCGAGTTTGTTGTGACCAACAGCGCCAGTGCCTTTCTCAGTAACAAGGGTACGGTAAAGGAACGCATACCCGTATGAGTGAGGCTGTGTCTCTCCAGGTGGTTACGCTGAATAAACCTCATGTCACACATGGAACAAGCATACGGCTTCACCCCTACACACACAGAGCAATATATTAGCCCTACCACCCACAAGTGCAAGGAATACAACTTTCAAGCTAGCTTTGGGCTAAAATACCTGCACAGACAATAACTTATCCTACACACGTATGTAATGTGTATTTCCTTTTTTTAGAAATAATGTTGAAATGTTCAGTCATGCAAGGAAGACTATCAATTTAAATGTGAATGGTTATATTTTGACACAATGTGGAGCTAAACATGTCAGATTTTAAAAGCAAAAACACCAAAATCTGCTGTATGAGATCAGCATGTCAATTATTATATCTTCAGTCACCTTCTCATTTGTTAGTACCAAAAAAATCCTACAAAAAAACCCACGTTCTCAGCATTCTCTCACCGTCAAATCTATAACCTGGCTATTAAGTCCTCTAAATTTATGATCTACTTCTAAGGTTTTGCAAGAACTTTCAATTGGCATCAGATGCTATCGAATGCAAATGCTAACTGTAGGTAGTTTTGTACAATTAGGAATTGTTTGTTGTTAAATGTAATGACTCCTGGGAAAAAAGTTTAGAGCAAATGCATTTGTGTTCGTGACAACTTTAACGGATGGAACTGGATTCGAAAGGCCTAAGTCCAATCCCGCGCTGAAAGGAGGCCTACTGTGCAAAACTTTAAGCCTGAATCTACATTTACACTCAGTATTAACATGTATTAGCATCCCTGTCTGGATACATTATCTGGGAAATGACATTTGACCTGTGGATCAATTACTTTTGATATTAAAAAGGGTTGGCTCCTTATCTCACTTGTCCCCACACTGTAATGGGACCTCCATACGTAAATTATTTACCTGGTCGACTTGTCAATTGGCATGTGTCAAGGGTAGCAATGCTAGGGACAGGTGTCATTAATTTCTAAATCATTTTTGTTGATGGAAGACTACTTGCCTCTTGGACCACTTGGAGCTCTTAGAAGAGCTTTTCATCTTCATGGTAATACATGATGCCTATTTCATCTATATCTGGGTAACATCAAATCTCAATGCAATGCCTTTTACCTTTTCCAGATAATGTACGAAGGTAGAAATCATTTTTTTACTAGGGCAAATGGAGTGATGATATTGCTTGCTTTTTGCTAGCCAGATTAGCTTTACCATAAGTGTGTAATAGACAACGCAAACAATGCAGAGGGAGACACATACATTTTGTTAACTATGAAAACTTAACTTCAATTTAGGTTACAAGAATACGAAAAGAAGATTAGATCCTCATCAAGCATCTTACTTAAAAGTAACTCACCTAAGCATGTGTGTTTTGACCACCCAAAATATCCCTCATATTACCATAAATTACATCAATTGGTGTTATGTATATTGTGACTATTTTGTAACTACACAAAGGTATTCCTCAAATTGCTCAGTAAACACTCGAAGATGATCGACAGTACTGTGAAAAAGTTTTAGGCATTTTAGATGCAACACAATACCACCATAAGGGCCTCTGATTGGTCCCAAATTTATTCTGCAGCATGACAACGAGCCTAAACATACCAAGTTCTAAAAAGCTAGCTTCAGGGGAAAAAATATGTGATGCCAGCAGAAGATGGTATGACCCCCACACAGCAACTGATCTAAATATCATGGAGTTAATCAGGGATTGCACAAAGAGACAGAAGACATTGAGAAACTCCAAACTCACAGGAGAACCAAGGCCAGTTCAGTGAGACAGAACAACCTATCTGCTGAGTATCTTAAAAAATTGAGCCCAAGTCTAATTGGGAGAATTTGTTCAATTTAAAAGGAAAAGCATGGTCACACCATGAAATGATTTGATTTAGTTTAATTCTACATACTGAACTTTGTATGAAGCTAATTAATAAATAAAGATTATTCATGGAATTATTTCTGGAAACATCCTCACCATACTTTTAGTGCCTAAAACCTTAGCACAGTACTGTATCTAATGTGAGAAGGGCAGGTGCACGGACCCATACCCGTATGAGTGAGGCTGTGTCTTGCCAGGTGGTAACGCTGAACAAACCTCATGTCACACATGGTGCAAGCAAAAGGTTTCACACCTAAACGCAGAGCATGAATGTGTTATTTTCAGGATTTTTAGTTCCTGTTTCTCAGTCCATCAATCACTCAAACATCTATTTACAATTGATGGGTTGTTAACCACTTTTCACTTCTTCAAACTTTCAATGTTGTTCTTAAAAAATGCATATTCAGGTTTTGTTTTCTTTTTCTCTAAATCCAATTAAAAATACATCCAACTGTGTTGATTAAATTTCAGATCCACAACTAAACACATCTCATGAGCTGATGATATCACAGTCCTATGTTCATTTACACGCCAACACCTGCTGTAAAGCTGTCTTTACACACGTACTGCAGGGTAGCCTCGATCCAAGAAAAATGTACTATTTACAGAATAATAAGAATCGCCTCAGACTACTGTAACTATATCTGACATTATACAAGTACAGGCTGATCTCAGTGACATGGGTAAGGTGGGCGGGCGCCTACCCATATGAGTGAGGCTGTGTCTTGCCAGGTGGTAGCGCTGAAAAAACCTCTTGTCACACATGGTGCAAGCATAAGGTTTCACACCTAAATGCAAAGTAGCAATATTTTATTACTTTACCTCAGTTTCAGTTCTTTAGCAAAAATACCTAAACTATTGGTTATTAACCACACATTTGCCAATTCATGCAAAAACATAAAAGCTATGTCAAATGTTTCCTTTATGCAACACTAGTTACCAACAATAACAACTACACAACTGACCATTTTACCTGTATCACCAATCAGAATGTTTTTGCCATTAGTTGTCTAAAATGTTTAAATTAGTTTTGGGATGCTGTAATCAAGAGTTTTACATTTGTGTACCTCTTGTTAATATCGACTGAATAGAAATTTGATCATGCGAAAATTCAACTAGGCATTTTTCCTCATTCAGTGTAAAAATGCTTCAAGTAAGTGAGAATTTAACCAACAGTGATCATGCCTGATAAAAGTGGGCTGATGAAATTGTACCCCAGGTCTAACTGCTAGTTCTAACAGTTGTGGTCACCGAAAATGCAGGACCGGAAGAGTTTTAAACGCAGAAGCCAAATTCTTCTGTGAAGCTGGTTTTTAAGAGTTATTTACCCAATTCAAAGAAACTTTCAAAGTGCTAGATGTTCTGGACATGATTCATTTCACGAAAATGACCAATCTTTAAAAATTAAAAACGCGTTGAAACTGGTGACACTTCTGATATTGGCACAATTAAGTTTATATAAGAGGGATCAATATAAAGTGAGAAGGGCAGGTGCACTGACGCATACCCGTATGAGTGAGGCTGTGTCTTGCCAGGTGGTAACGCTGAACAAACCTCATGTCACACATGGTACACGCAAAAGGTTTCACACCTAAACGCAGAGCATTATTGTATTATTTTCAGTCTTATTTGTGTTCACAATCCATCAATAAGCAATACATTTAAAATATTTATTTGGAATTGATGGGTTGTTAACCACCATTACCAATAAATTTGTTTTAATTCTGGTTTTTCTTCCAATTCTGATAAACAAAACATCAAACTCTGTGAACCAATTCTCAAATCCACAACATAACACATCACATGAGCTGATGATGTTGCAGTCCTGTTATTTCATTACACACTGAGACTTGTTTATACGTTACATTTACGCACATGCTAGTGGGGTAGGTTTGATCAAGATCATTCTTCTGGTCAGTTTAAGAGAACATGGATTACTAGAACATGGAGAACTACCATAATTGGCTAAGTCTGTATCTAATAAAATGTAAATACAGTCTGATCTCAGTGACATGGGTAAGGTGGGCGAACGCATACCCATATGAGTGAGGCTGTGTCTTGCCAGGTGGTAGCGCTGAAAAAACCTCTTGTCACACATGGTGCAAGCATAAGGTTTCACACCTAAATGCAAAGTAGCAGTATTATATCACTTTGCCTCACTTTCCATTTTTAATTTAGGAATTTATATTTACACTATTGGTTATTAACCACACAATTGCCAATTCATGCACTAACATACAACTTTTTTTTTTCACAATTCCTTTATCGATTTGGCAGTGTTATAAATAATACAACCATGAAAAAACTGATTTTTGGTTATTCTGCTGATCTTAACTGGTAATGGCTAACATCAACACCTAGGAAACCTTGTTAAAATAATTGGTCCCTAAATACAAACAGGCAGATGTCTAAAGTGAACTAACAAAATAAAATGTGCACACTTAATGCTAACACTGAATGTCATGGGCACGGTGCACGGACCCATACCCGTATGAGTGAGGCTGTGTCTTGCCAGGTGGTAACGCTGAAAAAACTTCATGTCACACATGGTGCAAGCATAAGGTTTCACACCTAAACGCAGAGCATCGAGAGAATTATTTTTATGCTTCTGCAACAAAGAAAAGAATAATCTATAATCCTATTTCAGAAATCAAAAGTGCCAGCCTGAGCTAAATTGATATCTGTGGTTAATAACCAATGTCATACCTTAAGGTAACTTACAAGGCTATAATATGATATAATATGATGCTTGCTTCAAATTACAAAAGAGGGGCTCTAAAATCCACTTACACAACACATGAGCTGATGATGTCATCTAATGAATAATTACACTTAAAAAAATCTGATCCATCAGAAATTGTGTATGAATACAGATATTTAAGACTAGATCAAGCATACAGATGTTGCAGCATCCTAATCTTGTGACTGGGTTAAGATTGGCAGACGCATACCCATATGAGTGAGGCTGTGTCTCGCCAGGTGGTAACGCTGAAAAAACCTCTTGTCACACATGGTGCAAGCGTACGGCTTCACCCCTATACACACAAAGTACCAACTTTAGCATTAAAAAAATTCAACTGCCAAAAATGATCGACATTAAACTTTACTAATTGCTTAGTAAAGTTTGGTTGCACTTATCAGCGCCTTTTTTAAACTGGAAACTCCAGCATGCTTCTAAAATCCGGTGCTCCAATTGGAATCGGCGTTTTCACATCCCATTGATGATAAACTGTAACTGCTGAACGTCTTGGGCCAAAGTGAAAATTTGAAAACTTGAGGGATAATGAAAATATCCTGTGTAGAAAGCAAAATTGATGTTTTTTCTCCAACCAAAAAAAAAACCTACGAGATGACCAGCCAAATATTTGAGATGAAAATCGGAGTCCATAATGAACACGTTCCAACTAGAACAACAAAGTTTTTCACACTATGCCAATAGGTACTTGGGATCATATAATTTCATCATACCGCATACAGATTTCTGAAAATAGATTTGCGCACATAAATACTTGAATTTCTGTCACGCTGATCGCAGAAGTTAAGACAATTTTAGGCAGTTGGCAAACAGCTATGCACAAGACATTGAGTTTGGACATTCATTTGCAGAGTCACTGTTGAGATTAACCTTAAAACTGAAATGCACTGATAAAACTGCTCTGAAAATCTTAATACAGAATCTAGCTTGTCATAAAAGCAAAAATAAACTGCTCAGTCTTCAAATTAACTGTTATGTAAAAACTGATTCCAAAATGGAGAATATCATTACACAAACTGTGTTTACAAACATAATAAACTATTCATACCAGAATATTATGACCATTTCTTTGAATGTGAAATGACAAAATGACTAAGCTGAGTAGGAAATCAAATCTAAATTCATATCCTCTTTTTTTTTTAATTTTATCTAAATATTAACTAGTCCCATTTCTAAATCCCACTCCTATCGCATGAGACCTTATGCAATGTTTCCCTTCTAGGTCTCGGCAGCTCGACAAGATCACATTACCAATACACACCTCTAAATTTAGACTTAAACCACAACTGTTCCAAATTAAACATGATTCAAACTGCATATCAACACGTAAACAAAAAAGACATAGCCAATATTGTACTTATTTATTTTTAGATATCTAAATACACAAACCTAGAATTAATCCAACTGCAGTCTACATAGTAACACACCTTCAACACAGTCAACACTTTGTTCTTGAATTTTTAAAATAAAAAAAAGAAGCTTTTTGAAGTTTGACTGAAGTTCCCACACTGTTTTAATATGTTCTAATATTGTGACTGTCACATTTTCAGACAGAAGAGTGGACTATTATTAACCTGTATTATATTGTACTCATATTGTATTATTATTACTGTACTCGACTTTGATCACAAAAATAGTACAAGTTCATCAATACTTTTCTAAACCATTTTTGAAATCTTGCTGTTAATTGGAAATATTCACACATTCATTTTTTTGTAATACTTAAAGCTCTTCTGTTTTTCACAGTGAAGACTTCTCATTACATCAAGCTACTCGGCTAACTGTACATTCCAGGCTGCTAGTACTGTAATTTTTATTTTGCACTTGGCTAACAGTTAAGCATTTAACAGGTGAAACAAGATACAAAACTAAAACTACAAACCAAAGAGTGTCATGGTCATCATGTCATTTCATATACAAAGTATGGAGGAAGTATTATTACAAAGGTAGTAATGAAGATTATACAAAATGCTACATGGCAAATTAGCACTCGTCAGTAGTGACAGAAAGTAATACAAACTCGAGTTTGAAGCAGCCATGTAAACATTATTGTGGGCCACATGCATGACCAAAGTCAAGGAGAGAGCGGTTCAAGGTTGAAAAAAAATGAGGACATACCTGTATGAGTAAGACTGTGTCTCTCCAATTGATAACGTTGTATAAACCTCATGTCACACATGGTACAAGCATATGGCTTCACCCCTAAACACAACACAACAATGTTAGATAGATTTCAACACACTGCTGAACTTCATAAACACCAGGACAAACAAACATAAAGCAATAGTTCAAGACAGTCGACTTTTGCATGCAAGACATTACACAATAAAGAGCCCAACCTGCAGATATCTGCTGAATCTTGGGTACATCATCAGTTAAGGAACAGAGCTTACACACTGCAATTTGGATCTGCTTGAGTAATATTTAGATGGTCTGAAAACCCCATTTTAATTTTATGTTAAAGCCTGTTCGCAATGCACCAATTCACTTTATAGTCAGGCCAACCATTTGTATTTCAGCCTGAAAAAAACAAAGAAAAGGCAGCCTTTCTTAACTGCCATTTTAGACCACTGATGCCTGTATTTAAAAAAATCTTTTTAGTGTAATGTCTCTTTCATCAAATCTGCTATACTGGACTCAACAATGCACATGCACAAGTACCATTACAGTGTTAATCACAAAACAAGGTAACTGACAAAGAGTCACTTTTTCAGTGGACAGTTTTCCAACAAAGCCTAAAAAATTGATTATAAATCTTTTAGAAGGGGAAATTAATTTACCAGCAGTGGGATGGTTATAGTATTGTGTATATAAATGGGCTTATTAATATATTTTTTCAAAAAATCATGTATAAATTGCTCATATGAAAGGTTTAAATAGTGAAAGGGAACAATGAATTCAAGCATACCGGTATGAGTGAGGCTGTGTCTTGCCAAATGGTAACGCTGGAAGAACCTCATGTCACACATGGAGCAAGCGTATGGCTTCACCCCTAAACGCATACAGTACCAAATTTTAGAAAAAAAAAAAAAGGTTCTCATGAACTATGTGCACAAAATGTGTAACTTCACATACACTGGTCACTGCTGTTACATTACAATGTCATGTATTTTCAAAACCAACTAATTCTTAGAGATACAAGTCATAATATGGGTCACATTAACTCAAACAAATATAATATATACACTAGAGAGGAAAGGAAAACAAATCTTATAGCTCTTAAAGTTTCATAATCAATAATACAGATGGAGTACAACAAATTACAATTTGCTTTGAGTCTAAGTATTCTCACAGGTAGATGATGCATACACACAAGGGCAAATATCTACAACCCTGATACTGACAGGTGAGAGGAATAAGTAAAACTTGTACCCGTGTGGGTGAGAGTGTGTCTTGCCAGGTGGTATCTCTGGAAAAATCTCATGTCACACATGGAGCAAGCATATGGCTTCACCCCTGCACACACAGAGCAAAATATTTTGTAAAAAACAACACAAAGTACTTAACAGGACACACTCACTTAACTTATGTATCCAGACATGCCAAAAGCAGCGGCAACAGTATGGTGTCACAATACACATTCAGCTAACATGTTCTACTCTGTCAACATGCTTGACCAAAAAGGACTTCAATGAAAACATTGTTTCCTCAACTTAATGCAATTTTTTAAAGCCAATCTGTTTTGCGTAAGCCGAAAATGTCCAAAGACCCAAATCACGGTGTAATTTAAAGGCACTGTGGATAAGTATTAATAGAGGTAAAATGGGAACTGCTGTCCAAAATGGTGCGTTAAAGGGTTAAGGAAACCACTGAAAGGCATTCTCCGTATGCCACAACAGTTAAAACAGCTTGATGCTTCTGAATGATTCATTCTATACACAACGGACCGATAAACTTAAACTTGGGTATTTGGGCACTGATGTTGCAAAGAAGGCTGAACCCATACCCGTGTGAGTGAGGCTGTGTCTTGCCAAGTGGTAGCGTTGGAAAAATCTCATATCACACATGGAGCAAGCGTATGGCTTCACCCCTACACACATAAAAGTATATGAATATTAGCTAGAAACAGAAAAAAAATAAGCTTTAACACATAACCATCAACTCTTCCCTTAGAATAGCTCTTCTTTTGGTACTGTGCATTATATATCATAAGCCTGAGGGGGGAAAAAGGCATAGTTTTGTCTTTTTTGCTGTAGTTATGTGTATTGGGACTATTAGTGAGTCATTTCGGTCAAGTAAAAATATAGTAATGACGCAATAATGGCACAGAACAAAGTAGAGTATTCAGCAGGGGAAAAGCTGAAGTTGTTTACACTGCTATGCCCCTCTGTGTAATCACAATAAGCACTAAAAATGATAAGTTTACGATCCTAATACATGTCTGGATACCTCTATGTTTTTGAATGTGAATTTTTGAAGCTGCTTATTATTCTAATCACCCTCATTCTGTTTACATTCCTTTAAGTTAACACACTTCTACCTAATGAGCTAAGGTAAGCAGACGCATACCAGTATGAGTGAGGCTGTGTCTTGCGAGATGGTAACGTTGGAAGAACCTCATGTCACACATGGAGCAAGCGTACGGCTTCACCCCTACATACACAAAGTATCAACATATTAGCTAAGACGTTCCCTTAAGGTCACAAGGAAGCAACATTCAGAGGTATCAGATCACTGGGATCTGGCAAGCATTTCATTTTGTATTAAAGCTTCATGCAAATAGGTGATTTGTTATACTTCTAATTAGTAAAATTGTCTTTCGTCATGGGGAGCCATTCATTTTCAAATAAACTGGAGTATATCATAAAACAAAAGCAGCAACAGGGTATTAAGCCAAGTGTTTTTGAAACAAGACACACATGTGAGCAGCAAGAGAGCTTAGAAACATCTGAGGCAGTGATCACACTGGGCAGGTGAAGCAGACGCATTACCACACCCGCCCCCATTTGCTAATATGTTGGGGTTTTTTTGCCCGATGGAGAGTTTATTGGCTTTAGCTTACTGCAAGCAGAAATTAGTTTATCGTGTATGGTGCATATAAATTTATGGTGGCATTAAGACGTGTGGTATTTTAAAGGTAGAGTGATTACGGCCTAACACACCGAAGTAATGATCTGCTTCAACTTTCAAAAGCTTCCAATATGATCTCTGCCACAAACTCACAGATGAAACATCTGTTTGAGCAACTATTTAATAAAAATCTTCATTGAAAAGTTACAGCTTAGAAACATGAGCTTAAGCATCATTAGTCTATACGTAAAGTAAGTGTGGACATCAAAGGACTATTCCCATAATATACCATGGCTTAAGTTAATGGGTTATTTCAATAGGACTGCTGCCCAGTTTACTTAAAATCATTTCAATTTATGCACCCCAATATTTTTTAAACACCAAAATGACAGTCTGCCAAAAACTAAATCCTGTATATTATAGTATATATTGCAACCCCTCACTCTGTATCTTATTACAAGTGTTAAAACATAACTTTTTTGGAAAATTTTGCTGAGGTCTTTAATCACAATGGGTAGATTTGTCAAAAACAAAATACCTTGATGAAAACTATATCTCAGTTAATGGGTATGTAAAACGTGTAAAGCTAGCTTCAATGCTTTTGCTTTACTAGAGTGAAGACATTTCTGCCAAAAAATTTAAATAAAAGGACATTTAGGTGCACAGCAATGGTACAAGAGGGATAATGCACTTTGAGGGGTCCACAGGAGCAATTCTACTTACTATGGCTTGTGCTGTTTGCATCACATGAATATTGCTATTTCTCTGGCATTTCACCGTAAACTAAATATTTTTTGAAGTTCTACATTTATATTGGTTGAAATCAAACACATTTAGACAAAAACCTATGTTGAGAAAAGAACGAATTTAATTTTAAATCAACGAAACACCCACTTCAACCGCTGATGTACTTCTATGCACTCCTCAATCAGCATACGTTTAGGACTCCATTCAACAGGACAATGAATGATACAGTCATGATCTGATTAAAAATGTGTTCAGGGCCAGTTAAACATAAGCTCCCCACTTTTGTTTTGTTTCTGATTGACTCTTAAAAAGGTTGTTTCCAGCCTGCATGGTTGCTTATATACCATTTCTGTGGTTGTTACGTTGTTCAGACCGTAAATGTTTTTTGTTCTCAAATCTTCTTTAATAATAAATATTGGTTTCAGAGACTACCTCTATCAAAAAAAGATTCTCAGCGTAAACTGGGTACGGTAAATGGACGCATACCCGTATGAGTGAGTCTGTGTCTCTCCAGGTGGTAACGCTGGAAAAACCTCATGTCACACATGGAACAAGCGTACGGCTTCACCCCTACACACACAGAGCATACAATTATTAGCTATTCAGTCTACTAAATAAGCGATAATGTGAAAAAATAAATCACAAGATGTATAATGTGCAAAACAGAACAGATGCTGTGCTGCAACAAAGAGCAAGTGCTTACTCAAACTAATAAAATATTAGATATAAACATATGTGCATATAAGCCATGCCAACTTAGTTGGGCAGATTTACTGAGTATTAGTTTGGTATTGATGCATTTCTTGTTGTGAATACTGGAGCAGTAGTCACTGACATGAAAGAACATTTAGGTTGGAAGTTGACTTACCCACAGTGCATACTTCTTAAACAATGAAAAACAAAGAATTTGTGAATGGGTGCAACGCAAATATTTACACTAGGCAAATGTTTTTCATTAAAGCCCTCAATTTTCATTTTGTCTAATTAAAAATAAAAACATAGTCCTTTGATGTCCATGCAGTTTTTTTTCACTGACAAAATCATGATTCCATACAAATAATACACAAATGTATGAATTGTGTGTTTTTGCGGCCTGTGCTTTGAGGCTTTCACATTCTCACACTGGGTCCACAAGTCTGAGTCCACCTTCAAGTCCACTATCAAAAAGTCTATTCATTTAGCAATTTAGTTTTTGTATTTAGTTTTCCTAAAGCAAGTTAACATTTTCAAATCTGATGAATGCACACAGAAAGGCATGGAAACCTGAACATTCAAATAACAAAAGTGACTGTCGTCATACACAGTGAAAATTATGTCTGTTTCAACTTAGAATACCACACACTGACAGAAGTAACATGGATGTGTGACTACTGCTGGTGTTTGCATGTTGGGTTGGAAATCTAACAGTCTCAACCGATCTCTTACTGTCAGCCAGCTCTCAGGCAGAAAGTTTCACAGCACAGTTCTGCTTCTAAACTGACAGTTGGATAGGTGGCTGCATACTAGAAATACTTTCTAAAGTCAAAATACAATGTGCATGGCAGACTTTAGAGGAAAAAAACAGCCAGTATGCTTTAATAAAATTGCTTTTGGGGTGGTTAGATGTGGTCTGCTGTACTTGTGACCAAAACCAGGTGTGATGCAACATTGCCAAGTAGTTCACTGTGAAGTGTTGTCCTGCACAAGGCATTAACAGAGCATGCAGCAACTGCTAGATGGAAGAAAATGTAGGATTATTAGCCTGTGTGTATATGTTCTTTTATGTGACTACATCATTTCAAGACCAGTGTATCAAGCAGGTATCTTTGCAATACTAAACAAGATTCACATTTACATTAACAGCCTAAGTCCACATAAACAAAGAAACTCCTGTTTTACATGTTAAACAGAAAATGAAGCTTTTCCTAATTAAACAACAGAATGAGGCAAAACAAAAATCAAAGCACAGATGAAAACAAGAACACAGCTGTTTTTACAGATAGATGAAAGCTTTCATTTACAGTAGCTTTGTTTTAAAGTCACAACAGGGGCATATTTTTTCCTTCAAAAGGCACAAGAGCTAAATTCCACTTCACAACAATCATCTAAAGAAAATGAGAAAAATGTCTCAATCGGGTCTGTGATCCTCTAAAACTGTATCATCTCAAATTCAGCAACACTTCAATGGCTGCCAGTGAAAATGCAATCTATGATTATGGTACATAGACATTCAAAAAGGGGAAAAAACTATTTAATTTTAGATGCTGACAAAGGAAGAGTTTTTAATAGTGGACTTTGGACTATCGGACCGCACAGTATAATACTGTCTTCTGTAAATTTTTCCTGATGTTGGGGACAAATATTTAGACTGTGCATTATGTTTTGGGCTGAACAGATTTGGGGAATGGCTTTGTTGGAAATTACTGTCCACAGACAAAATGAACCCTGAACATCTGTCCATTGATTCCAGTGACAGACTAGGTTTATGTAATATGGGTACGGTTAAAGGACGCATACCCGTGTGAATGAGGCTGTGTCTCTCCAGGTGGTAACGCTGAATAAACCTCATGTCACATACGGCACAAGCATACGGCTTCTCCCCTAAACCGAAGAGCACCAGTTTTAGTCAAAGTCCCCACAGATACCAATTAGCTGTGAGGCAAAAGCTATTACCAAACAAGGTTTTAAGCAGGCCATTGCAAAACCTCACAGTTGCTGCACACTCCTAGATTCAGTCCAACTCAAGCTTTCATAGCCTCTTTCAACAAATCATTCAAGTATTTAGGCAGTAAAAGCTGTTCTGGCTTAACTGTGAATTTGGGCTGTTCCAAGCATGAACCATACCTGTATGAATGAGGATATGTCTCTTCAGGTGGTATCCACTCCTAAATGCTCCGTAACAGTGATCACAAATAAAGTTTTTCTGCACTTTGGACGATGGACCATTTTCATCTCCACCTGTTCCCTAAGGAGAACAGTAAATAACAGAAGATGAACAATTTAAATGCTGCCTCAAGAGTGTAATGATAATGAACATGAAGATACGGCACATTTTATACTAAACAACATGGCCGATTTCTCTAAACATACCAATTTCTAACAGATCTGAGTTTGATGAAAACATAAAATTCCTGTGTTTAAATATAGGCTTATGATTACTATTACACTCCAAAGACACAAAATCAAAGATCGTTATGTATATTTCTAAATGCTCCGTTTTTTTGTTTTTTTTTAAATCGTACATTGTCCTTGGCGTGAATAAACACAACAGGAAAGTTTGTTTTGTTTTTTAACTAAATGCAATTTACATTTGAATTGAGAAATACCCCACAATGGCCTAATGCCCTCGTGTTACTGCTCCCCCTGTTATGCACACAACTGCAGTTATTGTGCTCGACTTCACTCCACTCCCCTCCCCCTCTTTCCTCTCTGGAGATCCTCCACCCCCTCCACATCTTCCCTGAGCTCCTCCCCCCACCCCCACACAAACAAAATGTGCACACAGGAAAGCTCCGTGTCAGGCGCACTTGAATAAAGTTAAAGGCCCTAACAAAAAAAGACAGAAAAAAAACATAGGTAGAGGCAGCTAAAGATACATTTTAAGCATTAAGAAAAAATTAACAAGCATAGCAAAGACCATCCCCTATTTAGCAGTCAGAGCAACTGACCTTCCCTCCCCTTCCTTCTTGTTCTCTCACTTTACAGGGCGTTACTGATTTCCTGTTCTTTTTTTTCTGCTGCATGTCCTCGTTGGCCCTCATCTCTTTCTCATCCAGCAGGCGGGGAGCTTGGAATTCACCTTCCTTCCGGATAAGCTACAGAGCCAGAAAAAGTTAATTATTTCCTATTTTCAGAACTGCTTCCTTTAACACTAAAAACAGAAAGTCTAAATGTGATGAAAGTAAAGTGATACATGTGAATGTCTATTATGTGAATTGTTGCCACCTCAGAAGGCGGCCGTGTGTGAAATTTTAATGGTTGCTAATGTTAATAAAACGGACACGTTTTTTATGGTGTACATCCGATCTTTGATTTTCTGGTTATGGCATGTCCATCTGAATCAAATCTAAATTTAACAAAAAAAAGGAAAGTATTGTTTGTAAAAGGAAAAAACAATGGGCCAAAAGCAGCCTCTAAAACAATGACCATTTTCCGTTAAGTATAATCTGGTAGTGATTATGTCAAGACGTTCTAATATTCTTAAAAGCATGTGTGCCTTAAATTCATTTGAGTTTATAAGCTAAAATGCTGCTAAAATACAAAGCATGTGTTGTTTTAAAGTAGGATAAATTATGACAACTGCATATCCATAATGAAATTTTCAACTTCATAAAAGCAGAGGGGTTTACACCCTTCACAATATTAAAAGCACACAATATAACCCCCATATCAGGCCCATTTCTACTCCACATTTCCCATATGGGTCCTAACCAGGGGTGGACAGCTCATTCCAGATGGGAGGATCATATGGCTCTGGGGAGCACGGTCAGGTCCCTCTCTCTGTGGTGGTGCATGGCCAAGCGGAGCCATCATTTTTTTGGGTGGAGCGGCCATGGAGCTGGCCTGCATCAGGGCCATACTGGAAAGGACAGCCTCGCAGCCCAGCAGTCCCGCCTGCAAAGAAAAAGAATGAAGAGCAGCACTTTACCAAATGTATCAAACCTTTTAAAACAGTCTTCAATTTGAAATTATCTGCATCTAATACAATATTTCCAGTCACATGGCATTTGCCAAGGTAGTCATCAACGACAACATCCTGAGTGACACAAGACTGCAAGTAAAGTTATCTGTAACCACTTTGGTGTTCTCAAAACAAACCCATTTCATATGGTCGCGGACTGAGCTGCTGGGCAGATGTGACATTGCTGTGGTATGTGTGAGCGCAGGGACAGGGGTGGGGACAAGGTCATCCAGAGATCCGTCAGTCAGGATGGTCGGGCTGGTGGGAAGCCACACCCACCTCACTCATCTAGCATTAAAACTGAGGAAGAGGAGGATGTGAATGAAACAGACAAACATTAAATTACAACAGCATCACTCGCTGTCTGCTTTGTTACATATAACACAAATATGTTCAGAGATTCAAAACCAGATATCACAAGGTGTTCAGTGATTTTGGTGAATATTAAATTATTTATACTGAATAACTTTCCTCTTGTAGACAAACAACCATTAACCATGGCAAGCAAGGGGTTGACTCCGAAAATGACATGTTTCAGAGTAACTCCTACTCATGAAAAAATTTGCTTATTACAAATTAGTGACTGAGACTACAACCAGATATCCTACAAATTTAACTACTGGGTGATACAAAAAAAGCAAACTTAAGACAAAAATAATCTGACTGATGTTGCTCATTAAATGACAAAAATTTCATCTGCAACCGACCCAATATTGAAAACACTCACACAATATGATTACGACAGACTATAAATTTCTTTATGCACGTATACAATTTCAATCTAATACATTTCCAATTCTGCATTTGAAGATTGTCTTGAATCAAAATTATTTTATGGCCATTTAGGCTAGTGTAATTGCTACAATGTATGCACTTTATAATGAAGGTGAAAAAGTAATATTTCACACAATGAATTAATCAATAGTGCATTCTGACTACTACTGGGGACATCTAAAGTAGCACCATCCTACATTTGGCTACACTTTTTACTGCTAATTATCAAGTTAAAGAAACAAAAAACTATTTGAGCTATAAGGAATTCCAGGATCATCGTCATAAGTGCTACCTCTGCTCCCCTATTGCAGAAACTATACACCTGGGAAGCAGACATCACAAAAAGATGGAAGCACAGTTAAATTTAACTTTCAGAAATTGATAAGTCAAGTCAAACGTTTTCCTTATAAACCTCGATTCAGTACTGGAGCAAAACCATTTGGAGATGCCAACCCCCACACACTGTCCTACATTAGATTATTACTATTTCATATCCCATTAGTTACCTCACCACATCTAATCCAAATTTGCCATTAGTTTACAAGCCATTAATCTGTATGCTGGCAATCCAACAACAAAGCACACCTTGATGTTCTCTGTATTCACTAAGACTCACACACAGCTTTTGTTTCATTTGTGACACCTTTCAAGTTGTGCAAAACTTGATGTTTTATGCAAGCCTTTATATAATGTAATGTGAACCAGTGCAGAGGAATTTAGAAAAAAAAAAAGATTAATTTTGGGTGAAAAAAATCAAACAAAGCACAGAAAGACAAACTACACATTAATTTGTTTTGAAAATGGGTATGACTTGAGACAATCACTATTTTTACAAACATCTATAAATCAAAACCCTGTGAGCACATCACAGCCCTGACACATAAGCATTTTAAAACACATCAAGTATGATTGCTCAAACAAAAACTGAAAATTTCCTACAACAAAAATAACATTTTAAGGCACAAAGAAGTTGTTAGAATTTATTATCTGCTGTTTGAGTGTATTTCTGTTGTCTTCACGGCTACATAGAGAAAAGCCTCTATCTCTGATAAATACAAATATATATGTATTGTCCATCATGTAGTTCACCTAGCCAAGTACACAAATCTGAGAGAAAACGTGTGCCTCTGTAGAATATCTATGAGTGAGCGATTCTACGTGTACTGCTGAAGGCATTGCAAAAAAATATAATTCCCTACGTTGTAAACTATAAATAAATTACAGCATGAAAAGCTCTCGACCTGCACCCTTCCTAATGGTGTACATTAAAACGTGGCTTTAACATCGTGACATTAGGTTTGTTAACTGGAATGTTGAGAGGAGGCCATTATTTTACCAAAAGACACAGTGCCCGACGCTGTGGGAGGCTTTTTGCGGGTTTAACGTTAGGTTTTTAGCTTAATTTGTGCTTTAGTTCAACCATGCTACAAGTCAACTGTTACGCTTGTGTACCATCATAAAAGTTACCAATGGCCAGATGGAGACAGAGACACACTTTGACACGCTTTCGCCATTCGTGTTGGTTAACTAACATAAGCTAGCGCTAAGCTAGCACTGCTAGGAAAACAGACAGCTAGCAGGCAGCGAGCATCGGCTAACGCTCGTTAAAAGACTACGGGGCTGCGTCGAATAGTTAGATATTGTTTTTTGACATTTTTCAATATGACAACAGAGCAAATAAAATAAAGCTGATATCATGTTGCACCGAAAATAAATGTCATTTTTCAGTTCGGTACAAGCTGGCCTTCGCACTACCACTCAACCTAACGTTAGTTTTGCTGATGTTGAACAAGCTGGCTAACATCAGCTAACCAGCAGCTAGCGGCTCGCTGGCGCCCTCGCCCACTGTAATGTTAACGCTAGTAACCGAACAAATTCTTCGCCCACCTGGTCATCTGTTGTGTGCAGCAGTCTAACGAGAGTATTTGTCCTGCACGATGGATTGAATAATGTTTTCAACACAGTACTACAAATAAGACACAAGCTCAAGTGGTCCAAGACAAGACTGGGCGATAAAGACATTCGTGATGGCCGTCGCTGCGAGTGCCTCCCCCTCCCGACGATTAAGCTAACATTTGTTAGCCGCGGCTAACGTAGACGCTGTAATGTTATTTTAATCGCTTTGCCGCCTCCACCCGAGCATGATTCGTTTAGAAATGAAACAGCAGCCAGTTCAATGCACGGTTGAAATTCACCGAGCACCTAAGGAAAGAGAGAAGATATTTAGCTACCTTTCAGCTCGACTCGCCCGTCGTTTTCAGTGCCGTCTAGTTTACAAACACAGGAAACGCCACAGGATGTAACCCACTCCCCCACACAGCAGCAGCAGAGCCTCCTCAAGCGAAGAGAAAAGGGTCATCTTCTTCTTTCTGCTCCCCGGGAACAGAGAGTGTAGCTTGAAAGAGCGAAGAAACCCTCTTTAGTCCATTTTTGCAACCGTCGTGGAGATGAGACGCCCACCTAAGGCTGTGTGTCTGTGTGTTGCTGAGCTGCTGCTGGCCGCCCTCAGTTTGCAGCAGATTCAGGCTGAACAGACGCAGATGAAAAGGAAGCAGTGAAAATGACAGAAAACAGGGACGTGCAGACAAACAGTGGTGATTAAAATGGATCACTCCGCCGTCCCTCTGCCTCGTCTGACTAAAGTGTCCCTCTGGCCATTACATTAATTATTTCTATTGTATGGCTGAAATCATTTTACTGGTCGCTGTATCTTATATTTCTTGGATACTTAATTAATTCTATTAAATAGCCTAGCACGAGCGATGACGTCATTTTTAATTGTATCAGTATTGATTTGTTTTGGTGTTCATTCTGCACTTTGCACCTTTTTGTGCATCACATTTGGTTTGCATGTTGACCTGAAAAAATAGCCTCATTCTCATTAATCTGGTAATTAGCAAAGGGTGCAATGTTGGTTTTGTTCACTGTTGGCCTTGGATAGTTTAAAACCAGCATAAGTCTCTCAACCCCAAACAGTTTATGGGATTTTTTTTTTTTTTTTACTCTTGTTGCATTTTTACTCACTGTGAGCTCATTATTCAGTGCAGTACAAAGGTTCGAGCCTTTATAGAAACAGCATAGCCATAGTTTTTTGTGTTTTTTTAAAAGGAGGGAATTCAAAAATGCAATTTGTACACTATGACATAGTTATACATTAAAGCATTTTTAAAAAGAACAGTATTTTTGCAAGGGCTAATTTATTAATTTTTATACTAGAGACATTTAAACTTTTTTTTCATTTTCCATTTAATTTCCATGTCAGTCACCTATCTTATCTATTTAAATACAGCCTTCAGTTCACCCCAGTTCAGACTAAATGCTTTGGGATTTTTTCTTCATGCATGAAACTTTTGGCCACAGATTAGTCAGTTAAGGTTTTGTGCTTGCACTGAGGAGGGTGGATTTTTTTTTCTGACAGGCATGTGCAATAAAGGGATTTTGAAGAAATACCACGATTTTAAGATGAGATTTGGTTCATTTTTCCAGCAGAACCACACATCAGACACACTTTAAAAGATTAAATGACTTACAAACCAGCTGAGAGGTTTGGGGGTCCAGAGGATTAATGTGCACTAAACAAAAAATATAAACACAGCATGCAAATGTCCTTTTTTCTGACTAAGAGAAAAACTTAACAAACTCATTTTTGTTGTCATTTAGGTTGCAACAGTTTGCAAATGGTTTTTTTTTAACTGTGCAACTACTGATAAATTCCCTGAGTTACTCCACATCATAGTCAGGTGTTGCTATAAACAACAATGATCAGATAGCGTGGCCAGCACTGAGTCACTCCTTTGACTAGTAAGAGGCCATTTTAAAATGCAGTTTTATTCAAATAACACAATGCCACAGTTGGCAAGAGAAATGGGAGCTGTTGGCTGCTGGTATGTCAGTTAGTGTTAGAGCCAGGCACTTGAATGTCCACAACTCCACCATTTGTCATCTAAGAAACAGCATAATACAACAGACAATCTACCAGACGATGGTCTGGATGGAAAGTCTTTCAGAAAGAGTGGGACAATATTCCACAAGCAGCATCAACAACTTCGTTACCTCTGTGTACTACAGATGTGTGACTCATTACTGACTTGTGAATTCTGGTCTATAAGTTCTCTCTTAATCTGCTCGTTGTCGTTTCCAATACAGTGTGTACTTAGTTGTTACACGATGTTCACAACCTTCTATTGTAGAGATGCTGTGTATTGGAACAACAAATAAGTAATATTTAATTAAATACTACAAGACCTGCTATTTATGTTCAGTATATTTAGCAGTTAGTTCTTCACACCCATACATGGAAATATCATACTAGACTTATACTGACTCCACTATTTAATGTATTTTTAGGAATTATGAAAGAATAAAATTTAGCCACGAGGAAAACTCCCTCTACCTGCGAGATGCTTAATGCTTGAATTTGTCTGTCTTGTCAGAAGTAAACTGATGTAACTGATGTTTTTCCTGTTGTAATGGAACTCAAAAGATAATTAATTTTCAGAACATTTGGTCATTGGCTTTTAAATTGATTAAACTGATTCTGTGTTTAAAACATCACTTTTAGGAAGAAAAGAAGTGGAAAAACTGATTGCTTTGCAATCAGAGAAAATAATGTACATATAATCTATATTTCAAGACAAGCAATGCAAATATTAGTTGAGAAGTGTATATATGCAAGGCATTTCAGCCATTCTAAGCACCCAGGGTAATGGTAAACCCTATATATAGTGATGATGGTGCATTATTATTATTGACAAATGTGTTGTTCCATTTTAAGTTTAAGTTAACAGATGTGGAATCCTTTCATTAGCTAGAGGATGACAGTGAGTCAGTTTCACCTTTAAGTGAACTTGAAACTCACTCTGTCATTGTCCTGACTGAAGCACTTCTCTTGAGGGTTCAGTGTGATCAGTTCACTTCACTGTAGCAGCCTCAGGGTGGAAAAGAGACACTGCCTTGCTCAAAGACTTGAGCATAATGGATGCTTGCCAGTGCCAAAGAATGAAAGAGCTTCAAATTAAAGCCATGATTTTTCTTCTTTCCACATCATAAAACATCATGAAAGAATGTGGTCAAATCAATTTACCTTTTCCTTTTGCCCAATATACATGTGTGCTGCTCATTTTTACTCAGCTGAACTTAAAATCTAATTTTATTTTTTTTTTAAAAATCTGACCACTTTGAAAGTTATTAACAAAAGTTTTTACAATTTGAAGCAGTTTGACTTAAATGGTGAGTTGAATGAATAAGCAGATGAAAGGTCACTTAACTTAAAAAAAAATCAAGTTCATGAGAAACAAAACTAGCATGAAAGTGCACTTCCCAGGAAGCATTGTTAGCGAATTAGAACTCTTTTTTCGAGTTTGAGAAAACAGACATGGTGTAAACTTTTTGTGTGTCTTCAATACATGTTCCAACTCTGACAAAAGTTAGTATTGAATTCAGTCCCTATAACAGTAGGCTCATAAGCTATCTCATTCTAACAAGGAACATCACAGATTGTCTTTGTACTGATTCTGAGAAAAAAAAGTTGGAGCTGTTCATTGTCAGTGTCAAATGAATCAATCTAAGAGTAACTGACTCACATTGTGAAGGCAACAGGGGAACTTCAGTTACTCAGCTGATTGAACTAAAAATGATTTGCAGTGTAAACCACCCAGCAGGCCTTATTTAAAAGGCAAATATCATGCAAAGATGGTGTGCACCATGCACTGCCACAACTTGCTTTAGTCATATTACTATTAATACTGCAAGGTCTTTTGCTTTTCATTTAAAAGCTGATGCTTATATGTCTTTGCATTGTCACTTTTGACTTAAGAACACTTAAAGTGCATTGACTGTATTTCCGCACATTTTTGTTTTTTAAAATTTTAAATCACTTTGTGCATGAAATAGTCTATAGTGAGATGATGATTGTCATACTATCATGCAAGCATAGCACCTCATCATCCACAGAGCTTAATGAAAGTGCTTTACAGGCAAAGGTAAAAATTAAAAACATGTAAAAGATAAAATACAAAATACAGCAATGTAACAACAGATTAGATTTTAAAAATGCACAGACACAAGTTGAATAAATTGGACATAGATGTTAGAGAATAATTTAAGCTGATTGACTAAAACAGGAGAACAACTAAACATAAGAAAGGTTAAAACATATAAAAGTTAAAGTATACATTAGACTATAAAAAAGGCATAAAAGTAGGTAAACTAAAGAGTAGAATAGAAGAATGGAAATATTGGTAGCTAAACTTATAGTTAGCATAATCCATATTTGCAGACTATTATAATGATGATTATAATGATTATTATTGTTGTTGTTATTATTGTGCCAGTAACTCTGAAAACCTGGGTTGCTCAGTATGTCTGGTTTCTTTTTTTGCCTTTTCTTCACCTGTAAAATGCTTGCTGTTCTGAGGAATTTTGGAGGGCGGCATGTAAGCACACCATGCACCCACACAAACATCATTCTCTCAGGTAGAGGTAATGTAATACCTAAGGTCATTGGCGCATAAGATCACATGACCTGGCTCTTCCACTCCCATGACACCTTCCCGCTGAGTCCCGCCCCCGTCGGTGCACACCGGGCGGTGACGCAGCGGCAGCACAAAGTGTCAGGTGTCGCACAGGTTTGACTAAAAAAAGAGTGGCTCAACGGGAACTTCCTACAGGTAAGACGAAACTCAAAGCAAGGACATGAAAACATTTGTAAATAACTGTAATAATTAATATAAAACTGTCTATTTTGAACATTTCAACGAGCCTGTGTTCGTTTACGTTTACTTGTTGGTTTTTTGACAAATATCACACGTGCGTACACCCAGTCTAGTTTCTGTCCTCGAGCTGATCGATGCCAAACCAGTCCAGCTGCTGAGCCTCTGCTCTCTCAGTCACAAACTTACATTATACGTGAGTGTCTAAATCCGTGTTATAAAGCGTATCACTATCGTAGTTTGTCTTCTTTTTTCGACTGCAGCCATAAACGGTCTTTACCAGGCGCTTACTGATACGCCTGCAATTAAAGTTCTTCAAATGACATGCTGGCCTCTGAGCAGAGCTGCTAGTCTTCAAGTCATGTCTCTTCATTACATGCCTGACTACTGACTCTTCAGTTCAGCCTGTTGTTTTTGTATTAACAGCTGATTTCTGTGCTTTTGTTTCTAAGAATAATTGCCTCACAGGCCATTTATGTGTCAATGCAGCACGTCAACCCCTCCTTACTCATGACTCATATTATATCCTACTGCGTTGTGGTTACTTGTTGTTAATAAGCAGTTCACCTAAAGTGAGGGTTAAAGGTCTGTATATCAATGTTTCACTGATAATAAGGGATGGTGGGATCTGAATTCTGGACTTAAGATTATCAGATTTCAGAAGCTCATATATCAAATAGCCTGTTATGGTTTCAAGGTTGCTCTTGTAGTGTGTTTCAGCCCCCTGATGAAACAGGGCCAGCTTTGTTGAGTTTTTGTATACATTTTTCCACCTATGCTACCTCAGACTGAGTCGATATTCTTATCGGAAGTT
Source organism: Acanthochromis polyacanthus (assembly GCF_021347895.1). Classification (NCBI taxonomy): domain Eukaryota; kingdom Metazoa; phylum Chordata; class Actinopteri; family Pomacentridae; genus Acanthochromis; species Acanthochromis polyacanthus. Next base: position 16,539,876 of record NC_067117.1, read on the forward strand.
TTAATTAAGAGACGTGATGTCAGGAGATGTGGAGTTATTGAAAATGAAAGCAAAGAATCCTTGGTGAAATCAGGATCTACGATGGCTGCTACAAGTTTATCTGTTGTACAATACATGTCGTAGTGACTGAAGGTGATTCATTTAAACCAATAACAATACTAGCTTCTTAAACATACAGTGCTATAAATCCATTTTGTATATTTTACTTCCTGGTTTCCAAACCAAATCCTGGAACAGAAATTTGCACTCAGATTGATTTTACATAGAGAAAAAACAAAACCGTGACCCCACCCTAATCCGTATTTAAATCAGTAATTTGCTGCTGTCTATTAGTGTGCACATTACAGCCAGCCTGTACTATTCACTTTGTGCACTTACAGCAAGAAGGACAGGTTTAATTTTAAAGCTTTGTTGTCTTTGCAGGGAGTTCATTTGCTCTCTTTTCTTTTCAGTTGCTCTGGGTTCCTTCAGCCATCTAATGTTTAAGGATATGCAAAAGACTTGGATAGGCGACTCTAAACTCAGTCGACCTGTATTGTTCCTGCAGTGGACTGGTGACCTGCTCAGGGTGTGTCCATACCTTTCCTTCAGTGAATGCAGGAATAAGTTCCAGCTCCCTGACATCATGTAAAAAGACAAACAGTTTAAAGAGGATATGTTAACTAATATAAAGTGCCATTTTGGCACAGCCATCAAATTTCAGCTCAGTAGTCAATTGACGAAGTAAACTAACTCGACTGTCAGCCTTGAAAACTTGTAGCAACAATAAATGGCCTTAAGCTATTCGGTTATCAGAAAATGTAATAGAAGTGCTTGAGCTGTGGTTGGTTCTGAACACTGAATTGTGTTACGCTTGAGTTTTTCTTTTCTTATTCTTTGTTTCTGTTTACCCAGAGCATATACTAGCCTAAGAATAAGCATCAGTAATTACATATAATTAAATAAATATACACCTTGCTAATACATAGTGTGCAAAATTAAATGTAGTGTTTAGCCAAATTGCTAATGTGGGGGTAAAATTTAAGAAGACTAGTTGCATTTGACTGCTTTTGAGTGTTAAGGGTTGAGGCTGTGTTGAGGTTCAGTCCAAAGTCCTCACACTATTGTCACCAGTACTGCTTTGCATCTGAGTGATGATGTAATGTGTGTGCCTGGTGAAATGGCCCAGTTAGTAAAATAAATAATTACTGAGTCTATCATCAGTAGACAGCAGTGATTTCACTTTATGGTTTGAACACAGCTAACGTAGTGTCTGAGCACTAAAGAAGGGACTCCTGTATGACATTCATCAGTCTGTCCCTCCAGACAGAAAACTATATCAGACGTGCATCACTTAGTAAAGTATCTGTTTGACAGGGTATACTTCACCAAGAACTGTGTGTGTGCATGTGTGCGTTACGCATTGCGGTTGTGGCACTTTGCTTTACACTGGTTCTCTGCGCATGTTGCCCTTGGTGAGTTATCCTCTCATAATGATAACGTGCTCACACTTGGCTTAGCTGTGTTCAGCTTGCGTTGCTATGTTGCAGTCAAGCGGCACGAGCTCGAGCACAAGTGTGAACATGTTGACTCGTGCGTCTGCATACATAACTGCATGTGCACATAAACCAACGTGCAGGCACTCTTTGGTATGTATGTCAGGCACTGGGGGTGTGACGGGACGTAAAGTGGCAGAGAGCAACTTGCAAATCAGTGATCACAGGCAGAAGACAGTTTTTCTGCAGGCATAAACTCTGACACTGACATCAACCTTCTCACAAGTCTGTATGTGTCAGGATGGATTTCAGACTTGTTTTTTCTTTCGAACAAAGATGTTTTTGTTTGTGTAAGTCTTGTCTGATCTTTCCAAGCTGTTTTGTCAGAATAATCTCCATTGCCTGAAACACGCAACTGGTGGATGTTAAGCCACTGTAGTCAAATGAAAGGCGCACTGATTGTTAAAAAATGCAGACAAGGGGAAGGAGACGACAATTACACTGTAAGAAGTAGGGCTGAACAATTTTTCTAACAGATATTGTAGTTTGATGTGCATGATTTTTTAAACACAAGCCTAACTTCAACTATTTAGTCTGTAATATATTTAAAATCTGATGGAGCATTGCGTTATGAGATACCATCAAAGACATCAGTGTGATACAAGGACAACAGCATGAATTTGTCTATTCTCCGTATGACAAGGTGTAAATCCTAAATTGAATCGTTTGCAATTCGGTAATTGCATTTTTTCAAATTCTCGATGGAAGTCAGGGGGCTAGCATTGACTTCCATCAGTAAGCTTTGGATAAAGTGACAATTGGTAGAATCTTTGTCGTGAAACATCACCAGTCAGTGCTCACAGTTACTCACTGAAGAATTGCACATAGTCAGCACTTTTTCAGTCTGATGCAATGACGGCAATGACTTTATTGCAATGAGCAGATTGTGGTAGCACAGCGATGCCTAAACTTGATCGAACATTGCACCATCCTCACCTTCTTTTAGTAGTGGGAGATTACAACAGGTGTTGTAATGCACGTTGCGTACTTTGGGTGTGTTTGTGTTTCAGGTAGCTGGCAGAGATGGAGAGTGGTCCGTTCAATCGAAGGTCCTGGGCGACACAGTCCTTGCGCATCACTGCGAAGGAGCTGTCACTCCGAGGGAAATCCCCTGCAATTGCAGAGCGCTTCTCCAAGTGAGTAAGGCCTTGTTTTCAGAAATGTTGGTTGCTAATTTCTACTTGTGCAATTTTATATCAAATACTAATATTTATTGAATACTAAAAACATTGCTAGCTGACATTATCCTGCATACCTACCAGTTTCCCCAATTACATTTTCTATTTCACCATGTTTTAAAAACATTTTGTACATGTATATAAATTATATTTAGATACATTATTAATTCAAATTGCTTGTTAGTACATGTGTTTTATGCAACCAGAAATCTGGTGATGATGATTTACTGAAGTTTGCTAGTATTTTACCATTTATTTTTTGCATTTCACAGTGATTACCTAAAGTACATAAAAATATTTCCTCTACTAAAGTTCAACCTTCTCTGTAATTAATTAATTATTTTTTAAAATAAAAATACACTCTTCATGCTCCGTTTTGTTTTGAGTCACTAGAGGTCAGTGTTGTGTTCTTTTCTTCGCTCAGGTACCAGAGAGCTGCTGAGGAGACAAGTGGAGAGAAGAAAAAAGCAGTAAGTGATTCTGTTTGGCTCGTTGACAAGATGGATGGTAGAAACATTTTCTTTCCCAGTGACCTCAGTTTAGAGATATCTCTGACTTACTGAAACAGTTGTTCTTGAATTTGATGTGTGAAGAATTAATGGAGGCTGAGATTTGTCATGCAAAGATTAAACGGTTAAGTGGATAAATTGTTAGTGTATGTTTGTCTGCTGCATGTCTTACTTCATTTGCTCAGTAGCTGCTGAAGGTGCTAAACTAATTAAAGCGTGTAGAGATGAGGAGTGCACACATAAACACACACACACACACACACACTCCATGCCAACACTCGGTCTGGGCCAAATGTCTTGTCCCGGCTGACCCCTCATTGGCCACTAGTTGCGATGGGCCGGCTATCAAACCCATAATCCTACTTCAGCGTAATCCCTTACAATGCTCTGTAGTTCCAACTGTAGGTTAGCTGCTTTGTCAGTGTGAAAGACTGATGAACAAGTTCTGGACTAAGATTAAATGAGCGATTGATCAGCTAAAACCATGAAGAAATATAAGGTAACGCTGCTACGGTTGTGTATAATATTGTAATAGTTTACCTAGATGTGTATGAGCCAGCTTCCTGCAAAGTTTTTTTAGTGTTTGTTTAATGACCTGCCTGGTAATGATAAAGACATTTATCTTTTGTCACTCCTGTAGAAATGTGATATCAGTTTATATTGAGACAGCTGTCTTGTGCTACTTAGATGTAAAGTGTTTGTAATTAACTTTATTTCTGACAAGTTCAAATTTTAGGGATAACCACTACTTGTACTAATTTACATATGAACTGGATTGATCTGAGCTAACTTGTTGCTATCTCCAAGCTTCTGCAAGCAGTAATATCTGAGTACATGAACTGGCGCCATAATTACTTGGATACAGAAGTCTGGTTGAAATATTTGTGGATTACACCACTTATTCTAATGTGTCTGAGCCAAATGTGAATGAGGAGCGCAAAAGGCCATCTGTCTTTGTGTGTGTGGTGGGGGAAGGGGGGATTTTTCAAACTTGACCATGTAGTAGTTAGTCCATTACATTAACAGCATTACTAAGTGACAGAAAACTGTTTAAAAAATACCCATTTGGGGACTAAACTTTGGTCTTCGGTAACTTATGATGGCTGTTTGTCATTATATTTTGCCTTTTTTTCAATTCTTTGTTTTCAAAGGATAACAATATACATTTCAAATACATAGAAATGTACTTTTCACAAGTATTCAGCATGCAAAAAACAACTTGAATCTCATTTCATCTCCATCCTTTTATCCCTTTTTATATGATATAGTTTTAAACAAGTCATAAAAAATATTTTACAAAGTCAACAAGGGGATGTGCATGGACATACGTGCTTAGAAACAGGGTGTTTGAATTGTTTAATTCATTATGAGTAAGAAAATTTAATAACCTAATAATAAATAATAGAGAACCAAAAGTGTCCCCTTTTTAAATAAAGGCCAAGCAATATGTCTTCAGTTTTATCCACATATTTTGCCAGTTTCATTAAGACATAACTAACAGATTCACTGATAAATGGACAATGGTTGTGATAAGAGTATGAAAAATTAGTTTTGTTCGTATACTCCAGCACTGTTTTCATTTGATATAGTAACTTGGCAATAAAATCTTTGTGAAAACGGGTCCTAATGATTTTTATTTTTAAAGACACAGTTCTTAAAAGACAGTAGATTTTATTACTGTATTTGTTCATTGTACTGTCGCAGCAGTGTCAGACAGTACGGTGATCTACTCAGTTTAGTTAGTGTTATAAATATGCACAGCTGCAGTGATTACTACTACAAAAGACGGCTTTAATCGTCAAATTCCAGCTTTCTGAATTTGAATATTCTCTGGTCATCTTATTCCTTTATGACAGTTCCCTAAATGTCTTTGGGCTGTGGACAAAAACAACACGTGAAGATACGATTTTGGGCTCTGTTAAACACCGACACTTTTCACCATTTTCTGACATTTAAAAATTAATTGAAAAGATAATTGACTGATTAAACAACAATGAAAATAATTGTTAGTGACAGCCGTATTTATAATTGATGCGATATATTTAAGCAAATGCTTTTGGTTTCTAATAATCAGTGGCATTTTCTTTGATACTGTGTGATGTGGCTCCTCTGACACCATCTTGATAAAATCTTAAGTTAAGTGAAGCTATTTTGTGAAAGAGCTTAGCTAAATAGTACTGTTTTAAACTTATTCTGCTTTCATGTCATAATTTATTTGATTAGTTTTGCTTTGTAATTGACCCTGTTTTTTATTCTGTCCTGTTATATGTTCTGTTTTTGTGCCTTTTTTCTTTTTCTAAAACATTTATCACATCTGTCGTTTTTTAGTACCATTATCCTCAAAAATCATGTAACAGTGGACAAAAATCTAAGCCAACACAGTGAACAAAGAGTTAACTTTTCCCTGAATGTATCATTTCCTGCTCTGGTTTCCTGGCTATTCAGACTCTCTCTCTTTCATTTTCCTGGTGTTAAAGGGGTTGGACTAGCTCTCACAAGTAGATTTTGTGTAGCTGCTAACATCTGGGAGAGCTCTACCTCTCGCTGCCTCTCAACACGCTGACTTGTGAAGAAGGACCAACCAAAGGACGCTCACTTTCCTTGCTGTCTTGTTGTGGTTACATCTAGCTTGGTCACTTCATCGCATTCACAAAGGTTTCTTCTTTGTTTTTTTCTTTGTGCTAGAGAAAAGGGGAACAATCTCTTCGCTGTCCAGTTCTTTCCATTCACTCTGGACATGCCTTACAAAGACAGTATTTGTGCTTCTGTTTTTTGTCCCTTGTTGGGGGTTTGTCCCTTTTGTTTAGTCCCTTTTTCTCAAATTTTTATTTCCGAATGCATGCTAATATAACGCGTTTATAATGTGCCAGATTTACTTGATGTACTAATGCTGAGATAGTTGGGACTTTTGGTTAGCAGTTCTTTGTTTTTGTTTGTCATCTTCAGTAATCTCTGAATTAAGTTTGAAATATGTTTTAAGTTTGTTTATTGGGTGATTTGTGGTTTAAATAATAGCATAATGGTATTTAAATGCACACTACAAACGAGACTTCAGACAGGAAGTTCTTAAACAAAAACACTCATTGTTCTTAATGATTTATTAGTTTATTTAAATATGGGTGATTTATGTACAGATCCTCTTTCTTCAATGTGTCATTCCTCTTTTATAATTAAGGAAGTTCCTACAGGCAGTAGTGTGCCTCCTGTTGTTCTGTCATGCTGTTTGCTGCTGTGTCACTGTCATTAGAGGCAGCAAATGAGTGGTGAACAGAGCCAGTCTGAGTGTTTCTGGGAAAGGTGAAATTGTCATGTGGAAAGGAATGAAGAATCTGCCTGCATGCTCTGCCCTGTTATCTCCATCTTGAGCCGGCCGTTAGGACTTCAGCAGCCACAGCATAACATCTATTTCCTGAACCAACTTTGAGCAGCTGTTCTATCAGTGAAGCCAAGTTTAGATTCAGACATTTCCCTTATTCCATTGTATTTAACTGAGCTTTAAAGCTGCATGTCTAGCACAGTATATCCCCTTCTCCCAAATGGAAACGTTTTTGTAATTTAGCCTCTATAGTGAAGTAACTATTGCTTGTAATACTCAGCATTTGTGAATATTTTTTCCAGTCTGCATGGCATACTCACCGTTTTGTTTTGTTTTTTGGCTTTGTTTTCTTCTTCTCTTCCTCATAGCCTCTTGAGAATGCAAATTCCTCCCTGCGGTCAGGAAACCTGAGTGCTCTGAAGAAGCGCTGGGAACAAGTTCAGGACAAGCCTTCTTCAGTTCCACCTGCAAACCAGTCCAGCATTCGCCGTAGGCCTCCTGCTCTGACCAGACCCGCTAATATTACTGAGCAACGTCCTCCAGTAGAAAGCCCTGGCCCAGAAGGTGAAGAACAGACAGGGATGGACAGGCATGAGCTGACACACAGCAGCAGACCTGACAAGCTTGAACATCAAGGTCCAACTAGCCCGCGTGCCTCTTTTGAAAAACCCACAGTGCCACTGAACAACCTCAAGATGAAGTTTGAGAGGGCAGAAGACACCAATGCCAAGGTAAAATACCTAATACTAATCCTGCTACTGTGTCTATTGTCATCTAAAATAAGTAACGTTAAAAACAAATTTACTGCAGATCACCACTGTCTTCTTGTACATTTTGGGGACAGTACGAAAAACACATGTATAAGGGCATCCCCTTTAAATGTTAATAATTACATTATATAAATACAAGCACTTTAGTACCACAAAACTGCCACACAACTTCTTAGTTTGTGTATACTTTCAACATTGATAGAGATCATGTTTGTTTGGATGAGTACTTCAGGAAAGAGGGTCTAAGCTTCATCTTTATCTGCTCTTTAACAGCTGTGCATTTTTGTTTCTCCCAGATTAACTGTATCCGCAGTGTTTATGGTGGGATTTACAGTTCTGATGTTGGCCAGTCTTGTAAGACATCAACATATTTTCTGAACCCCTCTTGAGAAAACAGTGCAGTGTTTCTCACATGTGGCTAACTCTGTTGCATATCCTGAAATTGCAACCACAATTACTTTAGCATTTTGAGGAAAAACTCACATCCTAACTTACAAGAATTGACCTACTGGAAAAAAAAGTCACTCAAATATAACTAACATTAAACTACATGCAAAACAGCAAATAGCAGTATTAATTCTATTTAGAAATAATTGTAAAGCAATTACATTATAAGAGACAGATAAGAGGATCTAAGTCACATGTTACTGACTGACACAAACCTTTCAGTTAAAGCCAAACTTCCCTGTCCATGACACTGTTGTTTGTGCAGAATTATTCAGTGCTATGCGAACATTTTCACATCCCTTCACAATATACTTGTTTCCAAACATATTCGCCTAGTTTTACTGTTTCCTGTCTGTCCTTCCACCTGGATCTACCCTGGTCTCTCCCTCACCCATCCTCATCTCTCTCTTTCATTCTTTGTCTGTCTTTCACCCTCTTGTCCAAAAACAAGTGCTCCACTCTTCACCTTCTGCAGCAGAGGAATGCAGGAACATTCCTGACCTAGGGCTGTCTCATTCTTCACAGGATCACCTCTGAGGAGCAACTGTCTTTATCTCACTTTTCATTAGTTACATTGTATATTCTGGTTTTCCCCAGCATTTTCCCAGTCTTGGGACTCTGTTTTAGTTTTTATGTGTCCCATTGTGCACCTTAATCTATGTACTGCAGTTGTGAATTCACATTTTCAGTCAAATGAAAGAAACACAACCCTCCTGTCATGTCATTTTACTCTTGCTATTGTGTTATGGTTCTCCAGTTTTGCAAGTTGTAGTGTTTTCACACCATTACATCACCACTAGGAAAGCACACAGTTCACATTTCTAAGATTTACAGGCAAGACTCAGGGCTTTATAACACCATGTCTGGAAAGGTTGAATGCCCTTCTAATCAAGTACAATGGTTTATTGCATCCTTGCCCTTGTTTAGCCGCAGCTTTTGGTATGTTACAGTTCAGCCACTGTTTGGATTTGCATGGCAGGGGAAGATGGTGACACAACAGCACTCCACAGTTCCTGTGTGAATCAGCCTGAAGAAAGGCAGTGTTTTAATTGGCCAAGCTCTTTTCCATTCATGTGTGTAGTGGATCACTGCTGAGAGGAACTATCTGGTTTACTCATTAGTCTTGGTAACACGTGGGCATGCAGGCACACAACCCACACAGCTCATTCTTTTAGTTAAGTGCATTGGCACAGTTTGACTTCTTTTGACAGCAGGTCAAACACATGTAGATGTCTGTTCCTGTAGATAACAGGCACTCTGGTTATTGCAAGATTTCAAGTGGTGTCTTTTATTACCGCCCGGCAAAACTGTGTTTGCCAGAAGGTATTGTTTTCACCTGCATGGTCTTGCTTGCTTGCGTGTTTGTCTGTAACACTTTGGTTTCTGGGCGATAACTCCATAAAATATTGATGTAGCCTCACCATATTTGGTACACAGGTGTACCATAATGAGACACAGGTCAAGTTCGAATTTGGTGACCGTGACCTCATTTTCAAGGTCACAGGGGTCATCTTTGTCGCCGGGTGGTCCAAGTTTGGTAAAACTTCTTGTTTTTTTGTGTGTGTGTGTGTGTGTGTGTGTGTGTGTGTGTGTGTGTGTGTGTGTGTGTGTGTGTGTGTGTGTGTGTGTGTGTGTGTGTGTGTGTGTGTGTGTGTGTGTGTGTGTGTGTGTGTGTGTGTGTGTGCATTTTACTTTGCTTGAAATTTTCTCTAACTTTTTTCTGTGAGAAGTTAAAGGTGATTATTTACTGCAAAACAAACATCTGCTGCTAACAGAAAAAAACCATCACTCCTGTTTAGTTTATCTTCAGTGCAGTGTTTCTGAGATGGATGTAGTTTTTGTGCTTAGAAATGATGTTCCAAAGACGTTTTTAGGACACTGGGATCAAAGTCTGATCAGCCATATGGGATGGATGTAGGTAATTTGAAACTTTCTTTTGGTTTGTTGCTTTGTGTAAACATAGCTACTTCTTTCTTATTCCACCTGTTTTATGTGAGGACTCGGGTTCTGGTTCTCAGCACAGTGCTGGCTTGTGTGTGACTCTTTGCATCAGTTCTGTTTTTTAATATCCATTTGTTATGGAGACCAGGGAAACGGCAGCACCTTATATACACTGACAGAAACTCCCTGAATTTGATCTATACCTACTGACTGTATAATATTATGGATTAATAAATTTAGGGACTGATTTAAGCGATCACCTGGCCCTCTGATTTTATCAATCCTTTTACTCTTGTAGGGTGGCAGGACAACAATACGCAGTACTTCATCAGAGGACATGGACCACCACAGCAGTAAGCAAAATTCATCTGATTTAGTTTAATGTAGCAACATTATCTATAAGAAGTTCATGCAAAACCACAGGGAAAGCCTTCACTTTGAACCTCTCTTCTGCTTTAGGTCTGTCTGTGTCAGACAGAGGGTCCCTGAGAGACAAGGTGGCCAAATACCAGGCTGCTGTTTCTAAACAAGGGACTACACGCTCTGTGAGTTCATGCAGTAGAAGTTGTTTAAAATGCATAAGAAAGAAAAATATATTCTTGATTTTGTTGTAGAGAAAATTTTTAAACCTGCTGAACGGAACTTTGCCAGAGCCTTACCTAGTGGTTTCTTTTTTGGACTGTCATCAAGTTTGTTTGTTTTTGTTTTCCTGTCTGTACAGGAAATAGGGAAATACACAATGATTTATTGTGTGACAACAACTATACATAAATGTGAATATCTTTTCTTTCTTTGTGTGTTTCTTGCAGGATCTGGCTTCAGAGGTGTCTGCTCCAAAAACATCTGCACCTGTAAATGAGAAACACACGACTGCCCCGGAGTGTAATGGTTAGTTTTGCAGGATTCTTGAGCCCATAGTTCTGTATACATTTCATTTGTACAGTGTAACTTAAGTTTTACAACTTTGGCAGCCAGAACAAGATCTAGTTTGGTTTCTATGCCCTTTTCAATGACTATGCAGCAACAGAACTCATTTTGTGTTTCAGGAGACGGCACCGAGCAACCCAAAGCAGTCAGAGTGAGTCATGACAACAAACATGAACTATCAATGAAAGATTTCAGCTCTTGTTAATTATTATTACATTTGACTTTTATTTTTATTTTTAGAAGTTCGGCCCTCCAGTGAGAGAGACCTGCATTGCTTGTCTGCAGACTGTGTATCCACTGGAGAGACTGGAGGCTCACAAGCAGGTCTACCACAAAAGCTGCTTCCGCTGTGTTCACTGCAGCACAAAGCTCAGGTAAGAATCTGTATTGTCTGTGCAGCTTCTCTTAGTTTTTCTGTTGTTATTTTCTACTGAAGTATTTATGCTTTTTAGTCAAGTATAGTAATAAAATAATGTCCTCACTACTCTCTTTTTCTAGTCTGGGAAACTTTGCCTCCCTGCATGGTAACATCTACTGCAAGCCCCATTTCAGTCAGCTGTTCAAATCCAAAGGCAACTATGATGAAGGCTTTGGCCACCGGCCCCATAAGGAGCTGTGGGAACCGCGAGCTGATGGAGATGAAAATCAGGAAACTGTGAATAAGCCAAAAGAACAAGAGGAGCCAGCGAAGGTGACACGTCGAGCTGAGAGTATCTCAGACACAGAGCCAGCCACGACTGAGGAAACGTCCCCACAGGTTAAGGTCACAGACCTTACTGCCTTATTGGAGACTAGCGTGGAAACCAAGGCAAGCTCTGGTGAGAAACATCAGTCTGCAGAGAAGCCAGCTGAGAAGCGCAGGCTGAAGGTCGCTTGGCCTCCTCCGGCTGGTGACGGTCAGTCTGGGGCAGCGCCACTCAGTCCGCTCACAGAGGGCGTTGCTTCAAGCCGATCCTGGAGAGCAAAGTGGCCTCCAGAGGATGAAGCACCGTCGTCTTTCCAGAGCTCAGAGCGGGCTGAACTGAAGAGCCTGAGGAGGAGCTCTTCTCTGAAGGAGCGCAGCCGACCATTTACAGTCGCTGCTAAACCCAATCCCACAACCAGTGTGGGTCCTAGAGAGCCTCGTCGCCCCCTCAAAGCCCTGCTGGAATGGAGAGCATCGTTTGAAGAAAAAACATCATCTCAAGGGTCTTCCAAAGAAAAGAAGCCTGAAGTCCAGGAAGTAAAACAAAAGGAAAAGAAAGAACAGAAGATGCCTGAAACATCAAGTGAAGCTACAGCAGCGGCAAGTGAGACCATCTCAGAGAACAACATGAAGAGTCTGCCTGAGAAAGAGGAAGGAGACAAACAAGTACAAAAAGGAAACTCGGCAGATGACAAGATGGCAGTGGAAGAGGGTTCTTTGAGAAGGCTTTCTCCTGATGTCTCACCTTCCCCTTCTCCCCCTTTACAGCCAAAACAGAACCGCGCCTCCCAGGATGTGGGCTTCTGGGAGGATGACAAAGAAGGAAGTGATGCTGACGAGCTGAGTGCAGAAGATATAATCAAGAGGAACCGCTATTATGAGGAGGAGGAGGAGGAGGACTGTGAGTCATAGGAACGCAGTCTTACTGTCACGTCCAGCCACCATAAAACACTTTGCCAGTTTTATTTTCTCAGTTTATAGGAAGATCATAAATTTAGCTTTGTCAGATTTTATAGTTATTGGAGAAATACAAAAGTGAATTATAGGTATGTGTGTATATAAATATTGCAATAACTGCCTTTACCTGTTAAAGTGCAAGTGTTTGATTCTTTTCTTTTACATTTTAATTCTATATTGTAAAAATATCTCATAGAACATGCATTATATGACTGCTGATCATACTGGAAGGGGCCCTGATAAATGCATCTCTGCACCTCATCTTCTGATGATTATCTGCATCATCAGTAGCTTTTTTTTTTTTTTTTACAGCGAGTGGGTCCAAAAACCATTATACCTATTGTGGCACTTAATTGTGCCTTTTAATCACAGGCAGTGTCACACTGAATAAAGCAAAACAGTCATTCTGTGGCCTTCATAGAATGCAGAACACAATGCATGTGGACATTGTAGTTCAGATTACCACATATCAGTTTAATTAATAGTTAAATGGAGAGAAGATTAGAAACAGAACCCAAATGAGAATGCTCTGGATCAGGTTTAGCTAACCTCAAAACAACAATGGACAAGTTTTGTCCTCTCTCAGGGATGGAAATGCTGTCTGTCAGGGTCGGTGCTCCCTCATATCCATGCATTTGTACTGTATCTCCTCTCACTAGACTGTTCTACCATGCCACTGTCAGAGCTGTTGAAATTACTTAGCATTCCCATCCTCAAGCAAAGTTATGAGAGTTCATGTGGTGTCACAAAACTGAAAGTAGGAAGCCACCTGCTTTTTGATGTTTATTGAGACTTTAGCTTTGTCAAATACCAGATTATGCACAATTACAAGTAACTTAGGCTTCGAAAATGTACATACAGACAAGTCAGGGAACAATAAGAGAATCCTGCACTGAAAGGGAAAACTGCAAAGGGATTATCCCAGTCATAAGTGTAACTATGTTATGTAGCCTTTATATGTTATCTGGTGGGAATCAGAGAACATCAGAGAGCCTGTGTGAATTGATCTATGGTTTTGTTGCCATGACCACAATGAATGAGAATATAATTGAACGAAGTTTCTGTTGGTAGCCACCTTTTCAGTGTAATATCTCAAAGTATATCATCTCTAGGGGCCTTCTGATTTGTTGTTTAACATTTTCAAATGTAATCCAGTTTATATGTAAAACACTTTGTATTTTATATGCCCTGGAATATATATTTGCACAAAAAATTTTAATAATTTGTATGACGCATTGGGCATTACTGTCTGTGCTGTTGTTGAAACATAATTAAAATATACCATTAAGGAAATTCAGAGTTTGAATGAAGCTTATACTTTTTTATTGAAACATCTTTCTTCTTCTGGAGTCTGATAGACTCACTGTGCCCTTCTATCTTTTTCAATTTTTAAGTTTCAGTGACATAAACATGAGCATCATAATGCATTCAAATCTTTACTTGAACTCCCAAATTCATCAAATAAACTGTAACCAAAAAGCTGCCAGTTTCCTGGTCTGTGCTCTTGTTTCACAGTAGGTCCTTGTCTAATTGATTTATTCAGTTATAGACTGTAGTCAGAATATATTATCTTTCTCATTTTATCTTGTAACAAGCCATGATTCACACTGAGCCAAAGAAAAAGATCATTAACTGGATGCAACGTTTAATCTCCATCGCATCCTTTTGGTTTAACTGACTTTCTAAATTAATCAAACTGACTTCTACTCTCTTCTGAAGACACCACGAACTGTACTACCAATGAAAAACGCCCAGTGCCTCCTGTTAATCTATAGTAGGGGTGGGCTAACTTTTTGGCTCAGGGGCCACATTGACTTTTGAAATTCGACAGACGGGCCAGACCAGCATCAGATAGTTGGAGATTGTGCAAACTAATATGAATTTAGGGCTGCAACTAACGATTATTTTAATAATCGATTAACCCTTTAGGCGCCAGAGTTTTTTCAATAAAATATTCAGTTTTGATATTTTTTCAAAAGGTTGTAACTTGAAAATGGTTAGAGATAAAGGCAAACTGTCAATGAGAAAAATCATCAGTATGACCCAAAGTTGATGGGAGTAAATTCACTCATCTAATTTCAGGGCTCCAGACTAACCTTTTTTCCTGTTGTTTATTTTCCTGTTTTTTCCTGTTTCCCCAACTTAAAATTTTAGGAGCGCAACCAGAAAATTTAGGGGCGCACACCAAAATCGACTTGCAAAGTAAATATTCATATTTCCTCTCATTTTAACTGTGTTACTGATAAATACTTGCACAGTAAATGTGGAAACTATGTTTTCAATTCAAATTTCACTGTGCAGCACTTGACAAAACATAACAAGAAAAGAACTCAGAGGGTGCAGTTCTCCACCAAGACTACTCAGTTGACGTATCATTTTCGACGGATGAAATCTGTAATAAAAAAAAGCTTGTGGTGAGTACAGGCATGTGTTATGCATGTGCACGTTATGCATTTATACCGAATCACATGTAAATCACTCTTATAAATGTCTGTTGATCAGCTCATCAATTTTGGCAAGCCTTTATTTTGATAGTGTTAAAATACCCATTCACTTCAGGCTTTTATTTTGAAGGCGTATTTATAATGCTATGGGCTTTTATTTTGTGACCATTCCAGCAGCACAGGAAGTGTTTCTCTAAGGAGAGGTTTCTGTACGGGCATACGCGCCGCAAACAAAAAAACGCAATACAAACGGCCAAAAAGCAATACAAACGATCAAAACGCTGCAAACACAGGAATGATGCAAACCCAAAAACACATAAAACAAATGCAACAGAGAAATGCTGCAACAAAAAACGATGCATTCACAGAAACGCTGCAAAAGCAAAAACACACAAACCGACAAAACAAATGCAAAAGGGAAATGCTGCATACAAACCCCGAAACAACTGCAAGAGAGACGCGGCAAATTCACGGAAGGTCGCCAGGCCACTAGGGGGAGCTGTTCTGATCGGCGTCCCTAGCAACGGTCTGATAGACAGACGCACGCTAATATTTGCTACGTAAATTTGCTGCTATTGGATAATACTCTAAGAGACTAGGGCCGAGTGTTTAAAAAAGACGTAAGGGAAAACATACCTTTTTATTCTCCTCTCCGAGTATTTGCAAACTTTCTTATCCCACTGTCTTCTTTGCAACTTCCTCCTGGGTATTTCCTGTCGGTATAAAAGATCAGTCCCTTCCGTATGGTCAGCTCCCCCTAGTGGCCTGGCGACCTTCTGTGAAACCTCTGCTCACACACATAGATAGATCCGAATAACACCAGCATCCTCTGGATGACCCCAGACATCCTGTCCTACAGTCCTCGCCACGTGCTTCCCCCTTCATGGATTCCATGGTCAAAAATTCCTCCGTTGTCTCGAAATGTTCATTAATCCCTCTAATGAAAATTAAAAGCGGAGCACTGTCTTTTATGTCATTACTTCCGTCCAGTGCTAATGAATATAACTTGCAGGACTTTTTCGTTCAGTGAGCTGGCTAAGTCTTCGTCCATTACTTCAACACAGCGAGTAACTGTCCTGTGATCAACTAATTTTTTCAAATTTGTTTTTGCTCTCTGGACACAGGAGACCTGCTGTCTCTACCGTGCATTCTTTCAAAAACGTCCCTTTGAAGAAAGGCTTGCTAGCCTTTGCTATTTTTAATGCTAGCAAATAACTTGCCTTCGTGCTTGACTCTTGAATCCTAGTTTGCAGAAAAAAGTATTTTTTCTGAGTCTGTAAACTGGCTGCCAGCCTCTGACCGTAGCTGTCCGTTCTTGCGCCGACTGGTTGCTAGCGTAGTTAGCATGCTTCGTGGAAAAGTGTTGGCTGATATTCAATTCTTTAAAAACCGCAACGGTTTCATAAGACATACAGCCTTTGAACGGAGTTCAGCGAAAAACAATATTTAGTATTTCCACTCCTTCGGAAACACTCGACACTCACTGTCCCCTTTTCTTTTCTTTGGTCCATTCATTGTTACGGCAGGACTCAATGTAGTTGCAACGCAAAAGAAGAGAAAATAAACCAACAAAGGTCACTTTTGTCTGGAGCGCGCCATCTAGTGGGGGCAACAGAAACGTCGGGTTCTGCAGGGGAAAGCCAAATAAATGTGGTCTTCACTGTAATTTCGTCAATTCTATAATTGACAAAATTATTTCGAGGGTCGGATTGAAAAGCCCAACGGGCCGTAGTTTGCCCATGCTTGTTCTATAGGTACCTTCATAGTATTTTAATAGCTAAATATTTCAATACATCCAAGATACTGAGAAAATCTAACACCAAAAGGTCCAAATGATGCTATGGGTCATGATTCTCTGATTAACTTCGTAAGATTGCCATTACTTTGAAATAATGCTGACTATAAGTCTTGCTGTATCTAAAGAGCATTCCCTGGTACTACAACATAATATTTATAATACATCATTTGTGCTCTGTATTAACAAAACCTATATTATAATCTCACATGTCATTACGAAGCACAAAACGTTACACACAAACTCAAAGGGAAGAGGAAAAAACAAGTGGAGTCAGTGGTGCAGTGAATTTAAATAACCTTTTATTAACATTTTTGGTTCGATTATGTGATTGCTTTAAGTGTAAAGAGACAAAATGAGAGAAAAGTCCAAATTAAAGAAAAATACACAAGAAAGAGTGTATCCGAGGGGAGCAGGAGACCATCAGCAGCTCCTGTAAACTTGATGATGACACAAAAACGTGAACACGCCTTGCTTATAGCACAGGCTGTTGTGATAGTATGTTAAACATCTTCTCAGCACACAAATAGCAGCAACTGAGCATCAAATGAATGAAAGTTTTAAAAATATTGGCTTATCTTGGGGCTCATTTATGGACAGAACTAAGCCTTATTTAAATGAATATTCCAGCAAAATGTGGAGTCCAGCAAGGATTCAGTAAAGTGTTCTTCGATCTCTTCCACAGTCAGCATCAACCAAGATACATGTAGAACATTTCCAACACCTACACGGAGCCAATGAGCAAGTGCATTATTTTATAAAGGGTCCAGACTGGAGCTTTCACACAGACTTTGCTCATTAGATCCTATGTTTTTAAAGCTGTTCAGTCCTTATTGTAAGGTGTATTTACTACATTAGTGGAGTGTGTCTTTCTGCCTGATAAAAAACAAACATCAATACATAGCTTTGGGGAATAAAGTTAAAACCCTTTAAATGTTGCAGCTGTCGCCAGCGATTACAGCTTAGTGCCATATTTTTATGAATAACTTACAACCTGTTACGCAAAATAGGCCTGTTAGAGGTGAAGCAACGGCTTTGCCAAAAATCTCCAAATAGTAGGTGTGAGTCAAATTTGGCAGGACAAAAAAAAATCTTTTACTAATTACTGCAACTTAACAATTGGCACAAGAATTTGAGAGAACAACTATAAAAACAAAGTAGTAATAGATTATGGTGGAAAATAAGGAAAAAAAGCTTGACATGTAAAACTGCTTGTGGCAAATAACTGAATTCAACATACAGCAAAAAAAAAAAAAAAAAAATCACAAAATGACCTCACTGCAGAAAAAAGACAACTTGATTATTTTGGATTTTCAAATATACCTGAGAGCAGCAAGTAATAGTTACAGTATGGCTACGTTTTCAACATTCAGATCTTCAGCCAAATACTCAAACGCTGAACTAATAAAAAATGTTCTGCTATGCAGTGTTTCGTACTTAATTCATTGTCCTGTCAGAGTCTAATAATCAGTTTTCCTTTTGAGAGATTTGGTATTCACTTCCAAAAAAACCTCAAGATCCACAGAAAATACATTCATCATCATGACTTCATCATGATGTCTTTTGTCTGGAAATCTCAGTTCATCATCAGAAGATTCCACTGAGTTTGGCATTTCTTTCATTAATTCTAACACAGATATCAGTCATTTTCTTTGTTTGTATGTAAGGCAAACTGTAGAATACAAGCTCAGAAAACATGTAGTTACACATGGACACCAAACATCTGTATACTGGAAAGCACTTAGACAAAGATATATCAAGAGAGTAAACAAAAAACATAAAGACAGACTCATATCGTCACCTCAGTAAATGTTCCTTCCTCTCATGGGCTATTAGTGTCACGCCTTTTAGATGCAGATGTTCATCCCAAATGTTGGTTTTATTCTAACCTGTGCATCTTTAATGACAGTAAAGCATTTAAAGTTAGGTTCAAATCATACCAAATTGAATTTTTGCTTTTCAAAAGTGCTTACTCCAATATAAACAATTAAAGGCCATAAAATAGTTTTAATTCAATTTCAACAAATTTTTACTACACTTAATTACCCCATTACTCCTTATGCATGTGGTTTGAAGTGTTTAACAAAATATGCAGTAATAACTCTTTGGAATGACTCAATGTCAGAACAAGCACCCGCCGTCACACAGCAATAAAACAGTTGGTTTTTACTGACTTAGCTTCACAGAGTGAACTCACTGATGATTCATTGCACCGCTGTGTCTTTGGAAGACTTTCTGAGGATTTTTTTTTTTTTTTTTTACAGACTATCAGTCTCACCACTGAGTGTCAGTAACACACCACCAGTAGGAGGAAGTACAGCAGAGCTCTTCTAATGAGCACAGAAGGGCTGCAGGCTGTCGGAGTAGAACTAGGAATTTGCTGACATATATTACTGCCGATAACAAATAAGGTCCATTTCTTAACTGAGGCCTTCTCTATCTGGATTTTACATTCATCATTATTCTAGCAAGACCCTTTTTGGCTGTTTATGTTATTTTATAAATTTAACACTGTGTGATTAAATTGTTAAACAACAGTTTGTAGCCCTAAACACCTCTGAATGGTTTCTTACAGTACAAAATGATTTCATTTTAAAGCTTGATTTTGAGGCACAAATGTCATATTCACATATAGCTTGATAAATTTTGATAAAACTTTTTGCCAGCATGTTAAGTCATTCTTACAGCATGAGGGAGCCACAGTCAACCAGGGTGACCCTTCAAGGAACATTTTGGAGCTTGTTAACATGGAGGTTATTATTTATTGTCCAATCTCCAAAATGTACCAGAGCTCCATTATTCGTCCTTGCTCTGATCTCACCACTCTGCTCATATTTCATCCTCAAAACTCAGCCGCTGAGGGGGTGCAGGTCCACTCTGACCTTCTCCCCAGTGCTCATCATGCCGATGGTGGGGTAGAAGCCTCCTACTGGTAAAGCCACTTCCCTCCGACCCACCACCTTTCCATTGCGAGTGAAGAACACCTGTTCAAAAACAGATATTATTATTATCATTATCATCCCTGAAGGTTGTAGAAGTCCCGGTTTTATACTCCTACACTCACCATGACCTTCTTCCCATCTACATCTTCTCCCTCTTCTTCTTCCTCATCGTCATTGTTTGCGTACAAATCATTCTGAACCGCACTGGGCTTAGGAACCATGTCGACGTCCCAGTCATCCGTGTCATCTGAAAGAACAAAAACTGTAATGCTGCACATGTTGAGGCATGGTGCTTTGAAAAATCTGAAAACAGCTTAAAGACATTCACCTCCACCATCAAGGCTGAAGTCACGTGGAAACAGGATGCCACAGCCCATAACGTCCCCTTCGAAGCAGCGTGGTCCAAACGGGTCCCCGACGCCGCTGCCGTGGAACAACTTCCCATCATCTACGAAGAACAATAAGGAACCTGATTGGTTTTTTCAGGCCACATGCATGAGAGAGTGTGATACAAGCAAGACATAGATGCAGCAATCAAAACACAACACAACATCTGTCATCTGTCAGAAACAGTAACATCCATTCATCCATTTTCTGACGCACTGATACTGTTAAGACACATTCCCACTTACTCATACAGACAGACGAGTTTCCATCATGGTTTAGACTGTGGGTGGAAATCAGAGCAGCCAGAGGAAACTCACGTAGACTCAAGGGAGGACATGCATCAAATATTAAACACACAGTATGCAACTTCTGCCGCTAGGGGTCTGTCAGTCCTAGTCATGGGATCATGTGAGGTATCTGACACGACTCAGGCAGAAATCAAGTTCACAGATGAGGCAGCCCAGCAGTGTCATCCTGGGTCAAACTAATCACGAGTGAGCAATACAAACAACACGATAAATAAAACAACAAAGTGGGTAGCTATCTAGATCACTGTCTGACATATCATCTGGTGTTTCCCATTATTCCCCAGCTAGCGAGTACGACGCAACTGACTGGTGTTGAAAAATTAAACCCACTGTTCCACTGAATAAAATTATGTTTTTCTCTCGGGTCAAACATCGTTGGAAACATTTGGGATAATGACAGTACACAAGTCAACAAAATACAAAGCATTTTTCTAGCTGTTTGTAGACATATTACACCTTCAAGTTACAACAGTAATACTCTTCGTCTGTGGATGTTTATAGCTGGTGGAAATTGAAGAAAACTACACAGAAGATAATAAGAATGCTTATAAATATTCCATCATTGTTACATACAGTGTTAATAGAATATTAGCTATTCAGTCTTTTTAACTAATTCTAGAAATGTGTTCAAATTTGCTGAGAATTACCGGTGTGATTGTTGATGACACAGTAGCTGTATCTGCTACAAAACACACACTTCCCACAGAAGAAACATGACTGTATTCATGCTGTAATAAGGGCAGAACACATCTACAGATTTTTATGCATCATCATGATCAGACTGGTCAGACATGACTCACCTGCATGATAAGCTATGGACCCTCTGCTCCAACCTGGATGCCTATCTTTTGGGTAGTCCTGCAAATTGAAAGAGAAATTAGTCGATCACATCCACTTGACCAAACTGCAGGGGATGGAACAAACTACTATGTGCCTCCATATCGTTCACTTCATGTGATTAATAATCTAAGATGAAAAGATGACTGTGATTTCTGAAATAAAGTGGACGTCTTAGAAATTTCTTTTTGGATCAAGCTCAAGATGTCCAGAGATGGTTCTTTTCAGAAGATGGAAAAAAAATAGTTTTTATTTTTGTAGCATGCAGTGAGAGACTATTAGATTCTATAATCTGTGGTAAAACAAATCGAAAGTTGACTTTACAGTAAGGGGTTTAGTTTTTGGTTGAATTATCCATATAAAACTCATTAAGCACTGAAGTGATTTTGTATATAACAACAGGTAGCAAAACTAAACCATGAGAAGGTTCGGCTGGAGGAAAACCACAGAATTAGAGAGTCTGGTTCAAGAAAAACAGAGACAATAAGACTTTTCCCTGAAGCAACGATAGAAAAGGAATGCACCATAAACAATTGCTCCTTTATCCAATATAAGCAACCATTGAGCAACTACTAACTATTACACATATATTACCCCGAGAGAGGGAGAGACAGAGAGAGAGAGACACCTTTGTTTTGATTTTTGTAGCAAGCAGAAATGCTTCCCATCAGCAGACTGATGCGTCTTGCAGGAGATGACGGGGGATGGAAGTAAAACCTCAGGAATGACCCTTTGATGGATTTATAATACTCCACTAAAACCGCAGACACATTGAGAAAAACAATTCCTGGAAAACAATCAGCAAAATGACAGAGTTCTATTCTCCACGCCGTCTGACCCCAAGGCAACGACGTGCCCACACACAGTATCTAACAGCAGGCGAGTCAGGGGGAGCTCAACGTCGAGGGTGTCTGCAGCAATAATCCATCACCTCCCAGCCTGTGACCGCTATCCCAGCTGGCAAAGCGGCGGTGTGATTCGGAAGAGTGACGCTCAATCAATTAGTATCCAATAACTGACAGCGATGAGCGTGAGCGTGCCAGCAGAGAACAACAATATCTGAGCCACGCTTCGTTTCATATCCATCATTTAAATGGCACACTGGCTGCACCCTCAGCAATTATTATGGTGTTTTATTTATATTAAACAGGATGTGCACAGAGTTCATGATGACTTCATTTGAGGCCAAAAGCAGTTGATTGAATATCTGATGTGTAAACATTCAACAAGTCTCCTCCATAGCCCACCTTATTTCCAAAATACGGACCATCAATTGCCACCGTTATTTACGATTAAATACCAACAAACTGAGCCAAATTAATCTGGATATTAACCTTTAACCGCTTAGCCTGAGGAACTCCTACATTCTTTGCCTCTTTATTTACATGTACTGTGACTGTCTATGTGGAAAGAAGAAGTAAATCATAGAAGAAGCATGAAGAAATTGAAACAAATATGAGATTCAGATGTTGTCATCTTATCTCATAACTAATGTTCCCATTCTTGAGTGCCGTCCTCTATTTCATAGAGTAGATTAGCATGTAAATGGAACAACCTGCTTTCTACGGAAAACCAGATGTGGGGGTAAAATGAGACAATATTTATTCTGTCGTTAGCTTTTCCTCTTTCGGTCATCCATCACTTAGACTGGAAACAGTGAGAGCAGCGGTGCATATGAGGGAGACCGATGACGAGGTGTGAGAGGGGGAAAGAGAAGTTTTCTTTACTGTCAGTTAACCACAGAGTGTGTAGAGAAATTTTCAGCTTCTATCAATGTCAGTGACATGTGATCATTATGGTGACGGCTACAAGGAGGAGGCTCTCACCCTGCGTGCCAGCCCCAGGGCGATGTAACACTTCTCTCCAGCATCTGTGATCTCCAGTTCGTAGTAGTGGAAGCGTGTGTCGAGAGGACGACGGGCCTGAGCCAAACCCACATCCACGATGCTTTTCCCTTTTCCTACATACTCCAGCAGCTGTGGACACAAGAAATACACACTGGTTAAGATCATTTAAAACACCTAGTATGAGAGTGAAACAGAAGTAATATGGAAGCAGTTTGTTTAAACAGGGTCACACTATTGAACAATGCCTTTATTTTATACTTTTGCAAGCGTGAGTCGAATAAATTATTATTATTTCACAAATATTTGAGAACTTATATTAATGATTGAACAATTTAACCATCAGATTTTATGGTAACTGAAAAATTAAAACAACTGCAGTTTTAAACAAGACTTGCCAACCTTTTCCTGCTTGCTATACTCAGTGGTGTTGCTTTTAATCTTACGCTAATTTACATACATAGCGCTTTGCCTAACATTACAGAGCCAGTGAGCTGACTTTATGACCCTTCTTTATTTCTGTTACATTTGGCACCGTCTTATAATTTCACTTGTGCCCACAGTGGCAGCATGTCCCACATAAAAACTAATGTAATGCCGCATATCCAAGGTTGCTTCTGTTCTACTAACCTCCATAATGTACCACTTTCACAACTTATTCTGAAAAGCTCAAACAGTTCACACAGGGTAAATGAGACATTAAATGTACTTTCTTTCTGATTACCTGAAACACTTTGCTTTACTCTAGCAGCTGCTTAGATCTACGGTATGCTGAGGTGTGTCCGCTGGATAGTACGAAATTAGAAGAAGATTTTATACAAATAATAACAACTGCAAAACATTTCACTGCTAGAGAAAAACATGTCTGATTTTGTACCGGCATGGCAGCTGCCTCCATCTGAGATTGGTACAGACAGGAGATGATGTTTTATTCACATAATACCACAATGGTACATGAAAACATGAAAAAATAGGCTGTAAAGTCATGCTATTCTTTCGCATCCATCTGAAGATCACTACACTAGCTAAAGAAACACATGGTTGTTCTGTAAAACATCCCATTACTAAAATGTCAATTTGCCCAGTTAGCCTCCTTTTATCTGGAGAAAAAGGTTGCATGACATTTCAATGAGATTTCTCATGAAATTCAACAATTGCCTAGCCTAGCCACGCTAGACCCAGCTCTTAAGACACAAGGGTCTAGGAACGCTCGACAGGGAGGGAGGCGGGCTAAAAGGTTGTCTATCAAATCACTCTGCAGCAATTGGGTAGGTATACAACCAATCAGCGCAACGAATAGGCTGACGTAGTTCCTAGAGCGCCGGATTGTGGCTAAGTCCCATTAGCTTCCCAACCAGCGGAGCCAACTGGTATATTAAGGATTTGCCATATCCTGTCGGCATAAGTCCAAATACGTCTTTCTTCTCAATGAAACACTTCAGTGGCGTCCTTTGTTTATCTTTCAAGTTGAATTTTAGCTTCAAATCTTTAAGGGCTGTGGCCAAAGCCGAGTCAAAAGATAACTGTTTATTGTGCGCTGGTTGTTTCTGTCAGAATCGTCACGCCTCTGTCGTCACTTCGTTACACCCGCCTTCTGACTCTACACTTCATGGTGACTGGTCCGGCCAGTTTTAGGAGAATCCAGCCTCGAGCCTTATGGAGGGTAACTAGACCCACCCTGGCAGAGAATTAAATTCGTTGCCGTGGGTTGTGTAGCGCGGCTAGGCTAACAATTGCCCCTTCAGCATTGAACACTAGCATGGTGTCCATTTATCCGATTCATCCACATTCACAGCCTGATTCATTTCTGGAGAAGCTGTGTTTTCCTTCTCCTATTTTTTGGCATTACATGAAAGTCACCTCAAGCAGTAAACAGCCTCTCCGATGTTGTAACTGCAGCTGACCTCATTCGGATAAAAGCTGATAGTAAATCACTCACAAATCTATAAACAGCCATCAGTTTCTGTTTATTTGTTGACAATATTGAATCTGATGACATGATGATGTTAAATTGAGGTTGAAGTAGAAAAAGAAACCTGAGCATCTATGTTTTTTTAATTAAAGAAAAATCATACAAAATAATAAATCAACAAGTTGAAAATGAAAAGAAGTTGAAAC
The DNA here is from genome assembly GCF_021347895.1 of Acanthochromis polyacanthus. Classification (NCBI taxonomy): domain Eukaryota; kingdom Metazoa; phylum Chordata; class Actinopteri; family Pomacentridae; genus Acanthochromis; species Acanthochromis polyacanthus. Next base: position 16,564,816 of record NC_067117.1, read on the forward strand.
TAAAGTCACCTCAAAGACAAAATAATGAAAGTAAAAAATGGACCAAAGTGATCAGTGAAAGAATGTTATGAAGAAATGCAGCTCACTTGTATAGTATTATTTAAATTTTGTCTTTGAGGTTATTTTTCAAATTATTTTATTCACTATCACACACATTTTGTGATTCTGGGCAGATTTTGGTGATTTATTCTAAAGCAAATCTAATCCCTACAACCAGGGTGCATTATTAGAAACCTGAAAACGACACTTTCAGCCATAAGCACTCTTCCGTTACAGATATGTCTAGTTTTTTCCATCCTGGCTGCTCACATGTAGTGCTAGGACATGCACACGTGCTGCTGAGCTGCAGTTAATGCAGCAGCCTATAAGCCACTTGCACAGGGCACGGCCAGGTTTGTATAGAAATAATAGACAGATAAGTGCGCGGGTGGCAAACAAGCTGCTCTTTAACAGTGTATCAACGGCTGAGTCAGACACAAACACTGCAGCTCTGCCGTCATGGAGAGGGGTGGGGACCCAAGTAGAGAAAGACAGAGAGGCCAATTCCCTCTAGGAGATATTTTTTTATAGCAATTATCTCTCTCTTAATATCAATTCAGGACTACCATCAGTGTGGAAATAGATCAACGAATTCCATAAAGGTTTGATGATTGTGGGCAGATTTCTTATACAGCAACACATTACTTTTGGTTCCTCTATTTAGCATTTAAAAGAAGGCAAAACATTTATTATACGGTTTATAACACACTATAATGTAGCTGTATGCAGCTAAATGGACACTTTAAGCAATTATTACTGTGCAGTAATAATTTGTCAACATTTATCAGTTCTAACATAAAGATAATTTGTCAAACTTCACTATATTTTCCTGCACTATCCTGTTTGTTTCTGCTCATGGGTGGCCAAAGAAGTAGTGACAAATGATTATTCAACACTTTTTTTCCTCGTCAAAAACTTTGACTGAAAGGTTGGTTGAAGATTTGGGCCCATTATGCTGGTAGTGGCAAATGTAGCCTCCAGCTGCTATCCTCAGTCACAGATAAGAAACAGCTACGAGGCCTGGCGAGCTCGCTTCTTTCAAATTCCACACCACCAAATTTTTTCCATAGTCAAACTTTTATTCTGCACCCACAGCTGACCTTGAGTAAAGCAACTCACTTTAGGCAGTTTATCAGGGTTCACTCAGCTCCACCTGGACTCAGAAGCTGCTTACCGTGCCAGTCACTTTGACGTCATGGAGACGGGCCCAGTCCTCCTCATGGCTGTCAACTATCATCTGTCCATCATCCTCCTCTGTGCCCCATTCAGCGTTCAGGTCCAGCAGAACTTCTTCCCCTAAGGAGTGCATCCCAACGGCAGGGTAGAGGGCATCAGGAGACGCCGCGATGTCCACACTGCCAACCTGAAAACACATTCAGAGGCAGTTCTGTTCAGGGAAAAGTAGGAGGAATCTACGATGTACATAAAACAAGACAAATTCAATTGTAAATTTGTATTGGTTGAATACATTTTGTTCAATATAGTAGTAAATTAGTACTTACTTCACTGCCATTTTTGGTGAAAAACACTGTTAACTGTCCATCTTCAGAGTCCAGAGATATTCCACAACCGATTCTGTCACCTCTGCAGCATTTTGGACCAAATTGTTGTCCTACAGTGCTTCCATTATACAGCCTGTAAAAAGACAAGAAGGAGAGGTTAGTGGCCCAATGCAGCAGGTGTTATACCTTCCTTCAATCACATTGTGAAGATATTCATTAAAAAAAAACATAACACGATCCTCACGAAATGCATTGAGTAACAGAAATAAAAATTGACAGTCAATAGTTAGTATGCAAGTAAGTCTCTATTTTGTAAATAAAACTATAAAGCACCCACATGACCGAGGGATTTAAGCTTTTGTATCATGAACTGAAACATCCTCAGTTCAATTTCAGTCAGAGACCTTTGCTGATTGTCCAACTCAGTCCTTTAGTTCACTGATCTCTCTACAGTCAACGTTCTAATAAAAGACAAAAATAAAGAGTTGAGTATGCTAAAAATAACAGGTATAATTTAGCTCATTAACTTTTAATTTGCCGACTTCCCTGTGATGAGGTCACCAGTGCTTGTGTACTGTTGGTGCCTTTCAGTTCCCAGCACTGTGTGCCGTTTTTAGGGGAAGTGTTACAGTGTTGAAATGATTTGACGCTAATTTGCATTACATTCCTGTAAACACCAGGAAACATACAGGAAACGTTCACTGGGTAGAGATCCAAAATTGCACAATAAATCATAGTGTTTGTTGCATCACTACAAGGTACTCTAAAGGACCAGTCCGGCCTACTGTAAAGGTGTAGCTCCTCTAACATTCACTCAGTTCCTTAAACATACTACCAAGCTAGTTATTAAAAGTAGCATCCATTTCAAAGAGCCGGACAATCAATATGAGGGTGCTCAGTCAGGCCCTGCCAGAGTTATTCCACTGAATTCTTTGTAAAGACACAAAAGCTTTCTGTGCACTTGTGCGATAATGAAGGGCATGACTCTTCATGTGGTGTATGCATATGAAAATCAGAAAACCATCGACACATACTTGCCATCATCAGCATGAAAAGCTACAGAGTTTGGGAGCCAGCCTGGCTGATGGTCCAGTTTGTACACACGAGGCACCAAACCAACAGCAATCATCCCCCTCACTCCTGTATCGACAATGGTCACCTGAAAAGACCACAGGCACCATTATCACCAAGAAACACAATGCAAAACATCCCTCTAGTCAAAAATCTCCTTGGCTTTATTAGAGCTTTTTGTTTTTAAAGAAGATAATGTTTTCTCCTCAAATTTGCAACAGCAATCTGACCAAATTTGTGTTTGAATCGAAACAGTCGTAACATAAAGTTCTAACAACATATTACGAAGAGGTGAGCATCAAAACACAGAAGCTGAAGAGATGAACATTCTTTCGAACATGAGGTGTTATTTTTGTCATCTATGAACGCTGACCTAAAATTTAACAGACAGTTAACAAAGAGACAACAGCTCATGAAGTAGTCATTACATATCATACGTAGCAGTCTTTAGTGCTGTGCATATGCAGTGTTGAAACAGTAGAAGAAGAGGAGTAGTAGAGAGGGTGAATTACACAGACATATATCTTGTCTTGAGGAGCGATGTTGTCAGACAAGAGTGAATCAATAATAGTGATAAATTGAAAATATTCACAGTGCTTGTATGCTCATAAATAAACAGAATATAAGCAAGAGAAGCAGTCATGTTTCCACAACCAGGACTAATTTATATTTCAATGGACAAGACGAAGAGTCTACAAGCTTTGATTAAGTGCTTTAGGGTAAATGCTAATGCTCGCATGGCAATGTGCTCACCATCCTACCACAATGGAGACATCTTAGCTCAGCACGACAGCATGCTAATATTCTGTTACTAGCACAAAACATAGCCTAAAGTTCATGTAAATGTAAGGAATTTAGTCATAAATGAAAGAACAGTATCAAAATGCAGATGCTAATGGCAGCACAGTCAGCAGATCAGCAAAGTTAGAAAGATTCCTTCTTAGCAGACGAAAGGAATTTATCAGGTAGTGTTTAAGATAATAATAATAAAATATAAACACATTTTATGAATAATAATATTGAATACTCCATTCAAAGTGTTAGCCTGACTGCGGTGCCTAGTTAAAATCCAGATTTTATGGTAGCAACATCTTATGAGACAAACAGAAATGTTCCAAACAGCTCACTTCAGTGCTGCAGGCTTATTTTCAAGAGAAGCTGCTTCTTCAGAATCTACCTCTGATTTTCACATGTTTTATGTTGGCACCGCTTCTCTTTTCACTTCATGAAAATTTCCAGTCCAGCTTGAAACCATATAGTATCTCTTTGTAAAACCTGACATGATGGTTCAAAGTGAAAACCCTTAAGTAAAAAGCTGGCCGGCACCATTGTTATCATAACTGAATACTGACCATATGACATCATCCCCAGGGAGCCATACACGGACGCAATGCAATCGGAGCACTGCTGGCAAATCCAGGGCAAGGAGGAGAGGAAACTTTTAAGTTCTTTCCCATGACCTCAGCACCAGTCTCCTGAGAGTCAGAAGTAATATTTCTCTTTTGTTCTGTCTCAGTGTAAAACCTGGAGATAAACTCTAAAATCTTCAATCAGATCTACAATCAGCATCCGCTTAACAATCGTTTATTACCATCCTCATATGCCCATTTACGCAAAACCTCTCCTCCCTCCTCCTACATGACTCCCATAAAGTGAGTCACAAGGACAAAGCACACGTAAGTGCAAAGGTTGAGAGGGTTAGTTACAATTTCACTACACGTCAGAGGCAACAGGATGTGTGTGGTAGGCAAGTTTGAACACGGTTTAGTCTGAAACAGTCTCTGGCTCAGGATGTTTCTGCAGTACAGCATCTACTGAGAACAGTGAAATAAACAAACAGTGTGGTCTGAAACGAGCTGAGCCTCATTCGAACACATAAAATTAATTTGTCAGGGCCGAGCTGACTGAGTCATCAGACTCATCAGGTCAAAAGCACCATTGAAACTTTATAACTTTATTATACAGTAACTGTGTGTGCAGGAGCTATAAATGCAGTGCTGCTTCTAACTCAGCTTATGAGCTTTACTGGATGCTACTTGAAGCCGTTTTCAAATAAAAGGTCAAATTCTGAGGACACTGGTGTAAACAGTAAAGTCTGGTACACTTTAGCCCCAAGGCAACAGCTAAGAACTGCTTCTGGTTCTTATGTAGAAAGGAAGTGCATATTTAAGACTACATTTGATAGAATTCTCATTTTAAAGCAAGCAGCTGGAAACACAAGCTCAGCCTTTGTCTAAAACCAATAATGGGCTGCTACCATGCTATTTAATTTAGAAAATGGCATATAAAGGAAGGCATATAAAGACAGACAACAAATCAGAGGAAAAGCCTGAACCCTTGACCTCTACAGTGAGGAGATCTGGTGGCTCCATTATGCTGTGGGGAATAAGGGTCACTGCAAATCTATCCAAAGTTGTTCTGAGGGATCACACAAAGAACCGCAGTTATTTATTTCACTTACAGAAGATAACTCCCAAAAACATGTTTGTGTTCAGAGATTTGCGAGACACAGCGTTCACAGCTGATTAAAAGAACAACACAACTTCATGTATAAGATGTGGTGAAGAATGATGTTCATCTCTCCAGCAGAGTTCAGAGACTTGCAGAAACAATGTCAAAGTGCACTGATGTCCAACATCTTAGGAATAGTTCTGTTGGTTTTTCCTTTAATTCTTCGTCCGTCTATATATAGTGTCCTGATATCCCCGCCAGCCATAGCAACAGTAACTACGGAGGGTGGGTCTTGCAAATCTTCTGTATGAAGGGAATCTTTTAGTTTGTAGCATGAATACTCTGCAGAAAAATGTGTGTGATCCCAGTGACTGTCTTTACTGAGGCTGTTTCTGAGGCAAAATATCTTGAAACTTCTGAAGATTCTCTTCTGATCCTCTCTGAAAATATATTCTTGCCTCCTTCTAATCACAAATGCTTCACAGTAATAAAAAGAGATGCAAATATAAAGATTACAAGATAAATGTTCTGAAACTTCTCGCAAATTGACTAAACAATACATATAGTCATTCAGTAAAAGGGGTACAGGGGGTTTGACAAGCCTGATTGACATACAGATGAAAAGTTGTAGCGTGATTTTGGCATATATGACCTGAAGAATCTGCTTTGGCTTCAACATTTATTGTATGCTTAGTTCCAGCACACATTGTAAAATGACCTGCCAAGCAATTCTAAAAATCTGTTTTCAAGCTGAAACATCTTTGTTTTTCAAATGCACGATATTCCCAGGAGGCGTCATGATTTCTTTCTCATTATGACTCAAGAACATAAACGCAAGCAGTCAGACACAGAGGCCTGCCAAGTCTCCTCGCATCACACCATCCATAATATGGACATATACAATTATCTTACAATGTGTCTCCGTTTATTGACTAAAACAAAACAAACTCATCTTTGTGTATTAAAACTACATGTTTAGATGTGTTTTTCCGTGGAAATAATCTCTTCCTGCCTGGAAATGGCTCAGAAGTAACTCTACACCATTGCTCACTTATGAATGTGCAGATCTATGAACGTCCAGCGTCTGTCTACAGCCAATCCTCTGCTACTCGCTACAGCTCAAGCACACCAGCTCACGTACGACTCTGCTCAAACACTGGTAAACTAATCTGAACAACACAATGGCAACATTTAATACCGGAGTACTTCACCCTGACATAATATATCTGAAAACAAATGGTTTTTGAGACTGTCATTCATGCACTGCAATCTCAAGGAGTAAAATGATCACGAATGGTGTCAATGCCCTATTTCACTCATGATGTGTCTTCTAGCTAAAAAAACCCAAACACTATTTGGGCATGTTGACAATGTAAAATAAAGACTTGATTTTCATTGGCGGGTGTCTTCAACCCTACATACGCACTTCACAGTAAACTACTTTACAATTCAGATGCAATAAATGAAAGCATGTTTTTCACCAGTTACACAGTGACTTTGAATCACTATCGACAGTTTCAAGGTTTTAATATTTAAGGGAATATATCTGAGCTGTGAAGCAGTTCAAAATTCCTTACGTGCACTGGCATCCTTAATTAAACAAAATCTTATCCAGATTCCAGTGTAAGCAGTTTACATAATCAAACCAGATAAAATTCATATGTAGTGTGGAAATATGGGCTTGTCTGTCAGTAGTGCACAGTAAAAACACAGTATAAATTCGTTCAGTAAATCCCAGTGCTTTTCACTTCTTTATCCTTTTGATCTAAAGTGGATGACGAGAAAACGTGTCCTGAATGGACTCATGCCACACTGTTACATTAAAACATATGTTTCAAGACATTTCATAAACCAAAAGAATTAAAAGTGATGGGGAAAGTGCTGCACTGTCAAACTGGTCAGCTGGAAAACAGAACAGTACTGCTTATAATCGGTGAGAATAGCAGATAATTTGATAATTTTGCTGATAACGCTTCACTGTGCACAAAAGAGCATCACAGTATCAGTCAACAATATAGCAGTTGCCACTTTAGCAAACCAAAACATCAAGCAGATTATTTATTAGTTTTTATGCTATTTTCAAGAGGAATTCAGTCCAAGGTACCATGCTCATGGATGCATAGATAATGATGAACAGCAGTGAGATCAGTCAGGACACAAACTACAGTTTGTGTAAATCAGGCATGTAAAATCATGAAAAAAAACAAGTCATTAAATAACAAGTGAGGCTCTGAAAACGATCACTCTGGAGCTAAATGAGCAGGATTCAGAGGAAATAATTAGATCTTACTTCAAAATAGCGGTTTCTTTTCGACAACGGCCTGGAAGCAACAAAACAGCCGACTTCATGCGAGTTCCCATGATACCTACAAAGAGATGGAAAAGGAGGAGAAATATTACTATGGACTTAAATCTAAGTGTAGACTTAGTACAAAGGACCATGTGTTAAATCAGTTTTGGCACCTCCAGTTCTCAAGGTGGACTTGCTCATCACTTGTTACCTGAGTATGTCTCCGTCTCTCAGCATCTTTCTCAGTCGCTCCCGGTAACCCGCTGCTCGCACCTGACGGATTTCTCGCATTCGTCTCCTCCAGTTCCGAAAGCGATATGGAAGGTTTATGTCGTCCATGTCTGAAAATCATTACAATCTACAACACAAGAAGCACAAATGGGACAAAAGAACATGTTTTAATATAATAGCGTTACTTTGAATTGATCTGAAGTTGATTAAACTGCTTTGTGAACAACAGGTGCGTCTTCATTTAAGGCAAAGGGGAAAACATCAGGTAAACTCAAACACTGCTGAGTTTCCTTTCATTGGTGCACATTTCAGTTTCAATCATCACAATCGTAACGAACAACTGTGGGATGATTAAATATTTTGTTCAGTCATAAAAGCCATAAGCAGAAAGGTGGGGCGATGCAGTGACAGCACAGGTCTTTATCATAAAACAGCAAACATCTTTGACCATAACATGATTTCCACGGTTGCCAGACAACAAGCAGGACCTGGGCTTGATCCTCAGGCCAAACCCTTCCTGTGAGCCGTTTTTTCCATTCACGTTTAATCCCACATTCCAAAGACAAGCAAAGGCCTGGACACAGACCTTGTACTGCCAGCAGGCATGAACGGGAGTCCCCAGCTGTGTTAGCACTGTGACGCTCAGGTGTCTCCTCTGGGCGTGAACTCATGTACAATCAGGCTCTTCTGGTAATTCCCATGTACTGGAGACACCCAGGTTCCAGAAATCTCTTCCTTAAATACTCAATACTAATATTTAATGTAATATAATTGGCATATTATTTACTCAAGTAACCATATAGCCTAAAAAATGTGACAAAACAGCTAAAAGCACTAATAACAAACTGCTTACTTTACTCAAATGACACTTCAATCCTAAAACTATTTTACTAGAGAACGACTCCTAAACTGAGAGCCTGCAAACTTGAAATTGCAGCAGCTACAGGAAGTTTGACATTTTTTGCTGAATAAATTACTATTACCTCCTGTCAATCAACTAATCAGGTAATAGTCTCAGTTCTGAATCCATTATTCTTTTTTTTAGTTATGCAGTCTCAGCTAGGATGACTCAGGTGAACGTACTTTTCACAGTCTGCTCTGTCTTTTGTTTATTCGGAACAAAAGTATCTTTCTGTTTGGATTTTGTATTTTCACAATAGTACTACTGGCGAATTTTTACGCAGACACGAGTAGGAGTAAAACGGTCTCATTTAGAAAAAAAACTGAAAAACAAAACTGAAAGTGTTGTGTGCGTCTATTAAATTCGAACTATGAACAGATAGTAAATGCGACTTTTCTTATAGTCTGAAGTAATTACGACTGAATAAAATACCAGGATCTAACTGTTTGTGTGTTTAAATAATGTGAAAAAACATACGAGCTGCCCCTAAACGCAGCATCGCATTTCCCAAAGTACAGCAGGACTCGGTTGGCCGGCTAGCTGTTTTCAGCGTTACAACATTACTGCGCTGTGTGCCTCATTATATCCCCTAAACACAATTATTCCTCAGGTTATACACACACATTTCAGAGCTCCTCTGTCTTACACAGGTTCCTTACTGTTTTACAACTTGTAACGCGTCGTCCTTCGGGTTTTCTTCCAATTTTAAGGAGGTGAAGTCTGTCACTTTACGTCCAACCTGGGCTGCCGGAAGTCCCGCCTCCTCCACCAATCAGAGGTGAGGATGAATGCAGGGTGAAGTCTTTAACCTCTGCAGTGCTGCGTGGAGTCCGCTGTTGTGTTTCAGCTTTTGGTTTTACAGTTGTTCTTTTAAATAATCTTCCGGAGGAATAGATGGAGTTAAGAATCAGAGCCGCCCTAATAGAATCTTTTTATCTTCTTTTTCATTTATTTGTACACGAAAATGAAAAATATGCATTTTCCTACACTGAAAAAAGACAATTGTTGAACCAACTTAAATGAATTGCTTGAATTGACAACATCCAATTGAATTCATCCATCCATCCATCCATCCATCCATCCATCCATCCACTATCTATACACCATTTAATCCTTATTAGGGGTCATGGGGAGCTGGAGCGCATACCAGCTGACTTACCTGGACAGGTCACCAGTCTATCACAGGGCTACACTTAGAGACAAACAATCACACTCATATTCACACCTACAGACAATTTAGAGTTACCAATTAACCTCAGCTTGTATTTTGTATTTGGGAGGAAGCTGGAGTACCTGGAGAAAACCCACGCAAGAAAGAAAGATCCCATTCTGTGGCAGGAACCAATGATCTTCTAGCTGCAAGGTGACAGGGCTAACCACCAAGCTTCTGTGCAGCCCCAACTGAATTCACTGTAACCAAATTAATTGAACAAATAATATTAATGCCACTGGTTTAACTTAGATGTGCTTAAACCAGCAAATAGGGAATGTCCCCTCAACACTGCCTAACATTACCTACAAGTTCTAATAATGTTTTAAAGAAAGAAAATAATCTAATGTTAAAAGACCTCATTTCAAATAAACTGCCTCAGACATTGTTTTTTAGTTGCAACATTCAGACACTGACTTGAGGATGTTGTCAGATTATGTTACATGACGAGAAAAGAAGAACATTCTTAAACCAACATTCAAAAAGTATTGCTTTTAAAAAATATTATAAATTCCTCAGATGACATAATGTTTTATTTATAAAATGTTATTACTGTGGGCTGTATTGCCAAAGGTAGAATATTCTGCCTGCAATATTTGGAGGATGTTTTGATGATGTGTTTGAGAGGACACATTATAAAACCTTCTCACAGTGTTACATGACAGCAAAGGAAGCATGATGCAACGTTCAAAAAATCTTTTATGAAGAATATTTTTTGAGACGTTTATCCTGCCTTTGAGAAGAGCAAACTTCCTACTATAGACATTTCTTAAACTTCATAGAACTTTCTTAGAACATATTTAAATCAACAACAAGAACAACAAGAACTATCTAGCAAAACTGTTTCCATTGCTGTATCTAAAATTGAATGAAAATCAATGGTTTAACCTAAAAAATAAAATGGAAAAACTGCTCTTACATTGGATTTGGTATAGCTTTTAATTTCCTACATTAGTATGTTATTTAGTGTTGTTTCAGTTGTTGTTTTCACTTTTTATTTAGTTACATGTGACCTCTTGCTACGGAGCAAATTTCCTCCAGTGGTGTCGGTTTATTTGGTTTGCTCAGAGTCAAATCCTTTAACTATCAGGCTGCTCTGCTGTAGACTCAACTCCCAGATTATCTTTGGAAGACAAAAACCCTCGTTCATTTTAAATCAGGCTTAAATTTGTAATTTTTGAGAAAGTTTGTGATCGGGTGGGTATTCACTCGCTAACCTCCCCAGACTCTATTGTCTGCTCTTGTGTTATTTCTCTGTTTTCTAGCAGATTTTTTTACGTTCTCTCTCAACTTCACCCTCACCCAAACTGGTCAAGGCAGATGACTGCCCTTCCTGAGCCTGGTTCTACTGGAAGTTTCTTCCTTTTAAAAAGGGATTTTTTTCCCCCTTTTACTATCACCAAAGAGCAGCTCAAAGAAAATCTTAATATTTGTTGAGTTTCTCTCTAGAACACAATAACCTCACTATGTGAAGTGCCTTTAGATGACTTCATGCAGTAAATGGATTCTGTTTAAATAAAATAACCCAAACCCTGAACCTTAGAAGCTCAAATTTTGTCCAAGCAACAGCCTAAAACTCAATTTACAAGCCAATTGACCAAATACTGTATAATTATAAAACACATTTTTGTGAGGAAGTAACATAAGAAAATGTGCTCTGACTAACAAAAGAGGTGGGAGGGTTTGGTTCTGGTGAAAAATAAAGATCCCCTGTCAGACTGATGCAAAAAACACTTCCATGAAATCAGAATTACACAGCAAGTTCCAGGAAGCTGAGATATTAAAGGTCTGAATTCTCTTTTTGCTTGACTGCATATCATACTCACATATTCTCTCTTACCCTGATAATTAGATCATGTTTTCCAGACTCTATTCTCGTTGGCATTATCTGACATTGGGTGGTCACAGACTGTATATTAATGATATATTACTGCAAAACAACACTGTCAGGGTTTTGTGATCCTGTCTTCTAATTTAAAGTGTTTGTGACTCACGCAATGTGGAATTTTCAGGGTGGGACTTTTTGCTATTAATGTCTTAGTCATGTAGCCTTGAGTGGCACTCCTTCAGCCTCTCACTGTCCACCATCTTCTTTCAATCTTTAGCCAGAGATTCAGTAAACACACACACACACACACACACACACACACACACACACACACACACACACACACACACACACACACACACACACACACACACACACACACACACACACACACACAGCACACAAAGTGTTTGTTTCGTGGTTGCTATTTAAAGACAAGTCACGACAGTGTCGACCAAAACAAGCATGAGAACGGTCGAAGTAACTAAATACTTTTATTGTAACTGAGGATTGTTCTAAAGCCCTTGGCTTATTTTGGGCATTGTGAGGCCACTAAGTTCAGCCATTCATCAGTTAAAACTCTTTTTGCTCACTTTGTGTACTTATTTGGACTCAAACCAAGAGTGTAATGTTGTTGTCTCCATAGAATCACCAGATACTGAACAACACTATAACAAATGGACAGACTGTAAAACTACTTAGTCTATTGGGAATTGTCTTAGCTATTTGAAATTTATTTTAATGAATAATGTCATGGTTGGTTTTGTGTTGTTGCTTTAGAAAATGGAGTGGAGTAGAATCAAGCAGCAATTAGTAGTAGAACCTGAATACATGTACTCTCTGAAATTTCTGCATATTTTTTCATTTTCAGTCTATTTCAGTGTTCACTAATGGTTCCTGATTATAAAAACAATCTGAATGCATTTCAAATAGACAGACGTTGTAAAGTTGATATTCACTTTACGAGGACAGTGTGTTTGTTTTGTGTTGTTTTTTACTTTGCACGATCTGTATTGGTTGGTCATATTAAAGCATCACCTCTGTAAATGACTGGAAGTGGGGAAAAGGCAGAGGAGTGGAATAGCAAACACAGCAATCACTCACAATTTAAGTCAGTGCAGAAAACATTGCTATCCTGCAGGATGACAGACAACAAATGGTATGAGCATGCGTGAGTCTGTGTATGTGTCAGACAGTCAGAGACAAGTCAAACGGGGTGTGCGCAGCTGTGTGGAAATGAGGGGGAAAGCTAACATTCTCCATCACGTACCCTCCCATACCTTTCCTCACTGGTTTAGACTCTTTAAAAGCTGCTGCCAGTGGCGTCTGTCAGCGTCATTATCAATTTGACTTGGCTTGAGGGAATTTTACCCACCTTTGGATAGAGAGAGAGAGAGAATTTTGTCGAGGGAGCTACATTTTAAAAAATGCAACAGTGCAGGACAGAGTTAGAATAGAAAATCTTCATAGAAAACACTGAACAAGCCTGTGTTAAGAGACTGGACTGGACCCATTTATTAGTGGAGACGTTTCTGTCTAAGATGTTTCTGTATTTAAACATCCTGGTGCTGCTCCTCCTGCAGACGGCTCTGTCAGGCCCACTGACCACGCCAACCAGAGGATGTCCCACCTGTAAAGGAAAGCACTCACAGACTCAGCCGACAGTAGATTTAAATGCCACCACTCTGGCTGTTGGAGAACCGTGTGGTGTCTACACTCTGAGCTGTGCCTTCGGTCTGCGGTGTGCACCTACAGAAGACGAGCCGAGGCCCCTCCGTGCTCTGCTGGAAGGAAGAGGAGTCTGCAGCAACGCCAGCAGCGTCAGCCCGACTGAACAGGTCACCACTGTGGGTAAGGTTCATGCAGCGTTTTGTGTCTGGAAGATGATGGTGTGAGTGAATGAATGGAACAGAATCAGTCAGACTTTGGGTATACTGTGGACTTCTGAACCCTTAAGTTGAACATTTAATTTTATTTATCCATTTTTGACAAGGTTACTATAGATTTTTTTCTCTCTAAGAAGAGTTTTTAACCATCAATGTAGCAGTGGTTTAAATGTTATTATTTATCCTAAAGCAAAACATATTACAAAATTACTTTTAAGAGGAGTTTTCGGGATCCTCATAAAAATTATCTTTGCACTTTCTCAGTGAAATTAATCTAAAGCTGTTGAATTTAAACAAGCACTCTCAAAGGGATGAGTGATCAGAGCTAAATGTCTTTTTGTCTTTATCTGATCCTAGACTCAGCTCCTACTGAGGATCCAAATGAGGTAAAGAGCTTCTTCATGCGCTTCACTGACAGAGCACAATCAGGCATAAACTGCATGTATCTATTTAACTATGTCTCTGCCTACAGGCTCCATGCCGTAAGCTACTAACTACCCTCATCAGAGGTCTTGATGCCCATTTATTTAAGTCACATCATGACATCTACATGCCCAACTGTGACAAGCGTGGGTTCTTCAGAAAGAAGCAGGTGAGTTTGCAGATTTATTGGGAACTATTGAAACTGTATGAACTTCATGTATTTGCAGCTGCAGTTTAGGGCTTCACTGTCTGTTTTGTGTGGCTTGTTTGAGCAGTGTTGGTCGTCTCGGGGTAAGCAGCGTGGAAAGTGCTGGTGTGTGGACGAGAACGGCATGCCGGTCTCCTTAAACACCAAGCAAAAGGGCAGTCTGAGCTGTTGAAATGCATGAAGGAGGCTGAAGCTTCAGTACCAGTTAGGATGAAGATGAAGGAGCACCAAACAGAGTCTAAAGGAACTGAACTCAGCATCTCATATGTCCATTCTCCATCAGCTGAAAGCAGCTCTCCACCACTGGGAAGCTGCTTCCCAAACAGGTTAAACTTTGTCTCCTTGCGCCCTCTACTGAACGTATGAAAACGTAGTTATAGTATGTAACGTATGTTAACATGTGAAATTATCCAGCTGCATTTTAGCAAGAAAGTCAGTTAAGTCAGTCTGTAGTAACCTTTGTTTTCTGTTGCCCAACAATATATCTCTGCTTTCATTTGTAGAAACTGCACTTGAACAGTTTGGGCTGTAAATGTCCAAATTGTTCGCCTTTTCTTGTGTTGCCAACCATGTTTCTGGAGTAGTCTGAATTGGAAGCATTATCATTTTTTAGTTTAGGTTTGCTCATGTGCTTTTGAATGTTTTCACTGTGTAATATTTATATATTTTACATATTCTTTTTTTTAATTTTATTTTGAAGCCACTGTAACTTGTACTGTATTTGCTGTACACAATCTCTACATGTAATCCTATTTATGCTACTTGAAATATTATATTCTATTTATGTTAATATTAATGGTACTATTAGTGATTACCAGCAAGAGCAGACACTAGTTTTTTTAAAGCATTTTGAGAGTTTGAAATGTTTATGGTTTAAAAGAATTTGGGGGCATTATTACTTTTCAAGACTGACGCTGATGTACAGTATTACAAAAGTGTCCATGTGGGACTTATTTTTTGTGGATTGTATGGGTTGTTTTAATAAAAAACAATAATTCAATGAAAGGAACCCATCTGTATTCTTGAAGGAGAAGAAATCAACACACTCCAGTATCCCACCTGCTTGTAATCTGTTCATTAGGTTTGCATGAAAGGTTATAAAGTCTCAGTGTTACAGACTGCTGCTTCCAGTAACCATCATGGAGACAATGTTATGTTTGGCTGCAACAAAACCATCTGCTGCAGAAAGAACCATGAGGTTTATAATAACTTACACAGAAATAAGACAGCTACATATTGCAGCAGAATATATTACAGCAGTCTTTAATATAAAGTGTATTTTTCTAAATAAAAATGCACAAATCTTACACAGAATGTTTTGTTTTATTTTGTTGGACGTCATGAGTAGAAATTGGTCAATTTTGCTCGAGCAAAGAAGGTTGAGAAAACCTTCTTAAAAACTTAAAAGAAAGATTTAGGTTAACACAAAACTACCACTAACTACAGTGTCCCAAAGCTATCATTTGCAGCTTACAAAACTACATACTTTACATTTACATAGTTTTTTTATTCTTAGGGTCACAAGTAAAAATTGTATAAAAAAATAAAAATTCGAAAATGACTATTAAATAAGATGTAAGAGAATTAGAAGCGTTTAAATTAATAGACAAAAAAAGCAAAAATATGTATTTCTTACATAAATTGTGTTCTATAGGGCTCAAACAACAGATAAAGAAAAAGTACAATTTTACAAAAGTGTCATTTATTATACGACCATGTTGTTGTAGTACTGGCAAATTTGAAATGTGAACTTGGTAGAAAAGCAATCTGGATAATTGTCTGTTGCTCTAAGATAATATTTTGTCTGTCTCATTTAAAAGGTACAAAGTTTTACAGACACTGACTTTGAGGTTGGTGCCCTGACTTCTCTTGTGACCCACAAGATAATTTCAGTGAACAGAAAACTCTTAAAAAATACGCATTTGTTGCACATTTACATGCTCTCTGTTTTTTCTTATTTTTTTCTGTGGTCACATTTCTGCATTTTCGAAAGCCCAAGCAAAAAAGATAGCTTAAAAAAACCTTTTAAAAAAAGATAAATTCAATACAGAAACACCACTAATGTTTTGCAAAAATGTAATTTATAATTGCTGCAGTGCCTCCAAGCTCATAACAAACTGATGTTATAATCGCTAAATAGCGTTCTGTTATGTCAAATTATAACTAATCCACACGTGCATGAGCTAAAAACAGATTATTTGGCCTATTGTTAAACCGAGCTGACTGTAATCCTGCTTGTTGTTGCTGCTGCATCTGCTTGCTTCGCTGCTGCTGGACTCTGTGGAGCAGTTGGTTCTCAGAGCTGACAGGCTGCAGAGGCTCCAGCAGGCGGACCTCAGTCTGCTGCTTTACATACACAGAAACAGACAACATTCACCTGCTCACTGACAGGTTACCTAGTTAAGTGCGATGTCTTCTCCCAGCGCCTCCTCCAACCCTCTGAGCTCTCTGGCGCCCAAAAGAAAAACCAAGAAGAAGCACTTTGTGCAGCAGAAGGTGGAGGTTTTCCGAGCCAGTGACCCCGTGCTGAGCGTGCTGATGTGGGGAGTCAATCACTCGGTAGCTATGTGAGCTGTTCACTGCCTTTATTGTATGTCTGTGAGAATGTTCATTAACTATTTATCCACTGATCATGCGCAGATTAATGACCTGAGCCAGGTGCCGGTACCTGTCATGCTGCTCCCAGACGACTTCAAAGCCAGCACCAAGATCAAAGTCAACAACCACCTCTTCAACAAGTACTGTGCTCTGCTCTGCTCTGCTCTCTGCCTCATTGTAGGAACCTTCATCCTGCTTCCTGTGAATTACACACAGTTCTGTGGCTCTTATGATTTATTTCACTGCCTGCGCTTATCACAAATTGCAGACCCCTGAGAGAACAACAGGGCTTTTCTCCACTAAGAATACCTTTAACACCACCACAGCTACAGCAGTAATATTAACAATGAAGCATGCAATATTGTGCACAAGCTTTAAAGAGTGATGCTTCCTATTAAAGTAAAAAAAATGCAGCATAATTAAAAACCAGTGAGAAGTTTCAGTGGCTGTGTAGCTCTAAAAAATGACAAAAAACCCAAACACAAAAAGCTACCATTCATGTACCGGTAAACATGTGGTTGGGCTCCTAGAAGATGAGTGTCAGTCAGAGTAAGTTAGAAAATGATAACTGTTTATGAAAGCTGAGCTTTACACCAGGTTTGCCTTGAGATTCATTTTCTATACGGACTGAGCCGAGAAAACTGAGTGGCTTTCAGTAATCCTTTAATCCATTCAGGAATCTAGGTTGTGTAAAGACTTATAAACAGACATGAGAAGAACAATAAAATATGTTTTTTGAACCTAAAGTGCTACTGCTTTGGTACAATTTTTGGTAAGATTTAAGCGTTGTTATGTCGTTTGATGTGTAAACTCTTAAATTGCAGGAAAACAATTCAGTCAGATAATATAATGGTTCAGCATGAGACTGTCAGCTGCTCTGTGAAGAATGTTACTGCTCAGTAAATCAGTTCATTCTTGTTTTTTATATATATATATAACCTTTCTTGTTCCTCAGAGAGAATCTTCCAGGACAGTTCAAATTCAAAGACTACTGTCCACAAGTGTTCAGAAATCTGCGAGAGCGCTTCGGCATCGAGGACCAAGATTACCAGGTATGATGGTGAACTAGAGGCTGACTGATACCAGATTTTTGAGGCTAAAGACAGTATTATTAAGTGAAAAAATCCAATGTCAATATGGATAATTTTTTATACATACTGAATGTCAGTGTATTTCATAGACTAGTTAGCAGCTTACCGTGAGGACACCATTTGACTCCACACCATCATCTACTCTGCTGCATGTGCTGCATTCAGACAAAATATGTGCAGAAAATGACCTATAGCATCTTTTTCTGCATTGTGTTTTATTAAAAAAAAAAAGTTCTCACATTCGCATAAATCAGACAAAGTGCATGATAACATCAATATGTTAGACTATCCTGATCATGGAATTTTTGTTGATGATTAATTTTCGCACAAATAATTGCTTAACTATTTAATTGTCTTCTTATGCCTGTATTAGATTGTGATCAGTCAGATTATCGCAGTTCATCACCAGCTTTTGTCTACAAATCTGACAAATTGCCACCTCTAATTTATTTGGCTCTTCATTTTACCAGACAATCCCAAAAAGTGCCACCAGTGGTGCTGTGGTGTTTGGGTTTGCTGTTAAAATCCATTACATTATTATCAATGAATGCTCAGTGAAACGCAATCAGTCAAATACTAGAAGTTAAGCGCTTGAGATAAACAGTTTTTGGTACAGATGATAGAATTGACATGGAAAGTTACAGTTTTATCCAGCTGTTTATCTTACAGGAGATGTAAATGGCTCTAATGGTTATACAGAAAGATTTAAAAACAAAAGGTAAATTATGTAATAGTTGTGACATACCTAGTGATATACCGGTGGTCAGACTGGATCAGTCATTAAAACTGACCGGCCTGTATGTATTGCTGAGGCTCTATTGTGAACCTGCTGCTTGTTTGTGCACAAAGAAATTCTGTTAACAAAAGCTATTATTTCACAAAAGAAACACGTTACAAGAGGAAACAGAGACTCCCACAAACACAGAGCTCACAAGGTTTTCAGTGTTTCCCTTAAAAGAAACTAGGCATGTCTTTGTATGAACTGAGCTTTTATATTTGCATATCTTTGTGTAATATTTGCATGAGCCAGGTGACACACAGCCATCCTCCAGTCTGTTCAGGACACATTTGCTTAGAACACAATTATGGGAGGCACTTTAGAGCATATGCTGATAAAAGTCACATTACTGCAGACCTGCAAAAGTAACGCAAGAACTGCATTAAAACAAAGGGTGCATTAGTGCAACTGCTTATTTTCCAGTCTGACAAAGCTGGCTGAGGCTACAAATATGTCTTGTCTTTTCTACATTTCCTTTTTGAGGTGTACACATTTGTATTTGCATATGAAAGTTGGTGAAGTATTTCAGAGAAAACATTGTAAAAGGTTTGATGCTGTCCTGTCTGTCACTGCAGGTCTCTTTGGCCCGGAGCGCACCACTCAAAGACGAGGAGGGGAAATGTGTTGGGCTGCTGACATCATACGACCGCACTTTGGTTGTAAAAGAAATTTCCAGTGAGGAAGTAGAAGAAATGCACAATATCCTCTCTGCATACCATCAGGTAGGCTTATTTACCTCTGCAGAAGGTTTTTATGTTCTTTCACAGTTAGAAAAAAAATTACTTCCACCAATATTTCCATGAGTTTTTCTAATTTCCACCTTTTATATAGTTTCGCTCTGTGAAAACTAAACAATATATGCATTCTATTGCCCATATGCTTTCCTTTCATTTTTCTTACTTTGCCTCATGTCGTCTGTATAGTGAAAGACACTGTGCCCCTTTTACAATAATCCTGGTTGCCATGGCAAAGGTTTTACAACATCAAAGCTCAGAGACTCGTTTTCCCTCCAGAAGTAATGGTACATGACCAGGGCTCCAGTTTTTACATTTAAATTGGAGTTTATAAAAGAGCCCTAATATCAAGAGAAAATAGTGCTGTGCCTATTTCTGTTTCTACAGAAATCCATAAGGAAGGCACATAGGAAAAATAAATTTAAGGACAAGCTGCACTGTTTTAAGACAGGGAGTAAAAGCTCACATGACATATTAGCAAAATATAAATAATTTAGTATATATTCTGAAGTGTGTTGTATTTGAACTTGAGCTAAAAATGTTGTGCTCCTCAGAAGAACTGAGAAACAATGACTGACTCAGCTGCAACCAAGAGTTACATCCCAAAAAATGTAAACTTTTAAGCTAAATGTGGCTGAACTGCAGGTCATGTTTCACAGACCAGATAGAAGACGAGTGTGAAAACAAATGAAAACCATAGTATTAGTAAATTAGCTTCAGTATGTAGAGCTGTCATTTTTCCAGTGTTGGTAACAACTGTGGAAACTTTCGTACATGTATTGAAAAATCAACTTTGTTTAAAAAAAAAAAAAAAAGGAAAACAAAAAGGTTTCCAGCATTATAACTGTATCTTTCTCAATGGTAGACATTTTTGAATTCTCTGTTGATAGTCATAGTTGTGCTGTTTGCAGAGAAGCGCAGGGTTTAATGTTGAAAAATGAGCCCACAGTGAGGGAAAATATAACAGCAACAGAAGAAAAACAGCCTCCAAACGGTTTGGAGTTCACATGGTTGAAACACATTTTGGATCTTGTATTTGAAGTCAATGTGTTTAAATGAAGATTTTCTTGTAAATTATTTCAACTTTCAGGTAATCTGTTCAGTGCTGCGAGTGGAGGATCTTTGTAAAAAGCATTAAACCAAAGACATCAGGGCTCAGCTTAAGAGCAGCACCTCATGCGGGCACACAGATGTTTCCTCTGTTTTTCAAAAGCCATCATCTTTTCACTGATGCTTTTTTCCAGCATATTGTCACCTGCCATGGCAGCACACTGCTCCCTCAGTTCCTGGCCATGTACAGAGTCACTGTGGAGAGCGAGGACACCTACCTGTTAGTGATGAGGAACATGTTCAGCCACAGACTGCATGTACACAGAAAATACGACCTCAAGGTAAGTACTGCAGCAGTAAATCCTTCAAGTATTCACTTTCATTGTTTCACGGTTTTCTCACCAACTTCCTAGGAAGCAAATATAGAAAGTATGAAAGAATCACATCAGATACTTCACTGGTGCTTTAATATTCACAAATCTAAGTAAAACCTCAGTCAACATCACCTTAGCAGCAACCACACTGTTGGACTCATGGCCACTCATGTATCATGTATGAAGAACCTGACTCCCAAGGCCTTATGATTGATTAAAAAAGCAAGAAAACAGTGATAGGTCTTGAATTATTGTGTTTCTATAGTAACTTGGCTCGATAGTAACACATCAGTGAGTGTCTTTTCTTTCCTCAGGGCTCCCTGGTGTCTCGAGAGGCCAGTTTTAAAGAGAAGGTGAGATCAGATTGAGGTAAAAGTGGCATGACTGGCTCCGGTTACGCTTTATTTCTGTATTGATTACTGGCAGTTTATTGAAGCGCTGCAGTCAGATGTGTTTTCAATAAAGCATTAGTGATGTCGAGGGGAGTTCAAGAGGCAGTCAGTCATTAAGGATAGATGGTGTTTTTGGTGTAATTTTACTAAGAAAAAAAGATCCTGCAAGACCAGCTGAGTTATTTTTAATTGTTATCTGTTCAGATATTCTAAAGGAGCAACGGCAAAAATATGAAGAAAATGAGTTTGGCTCACCTAAACTATATACATGACCTGGCTTACAAGAAGAAAAAACACTAGTTGTTAGCGTAGCTTTAACCATTGAGGGTAACTAATTTCCTAGTTTGTGGTAGCGGCTTGTGTTTCTTCAGTTTTGCTGCTTGAGAAACATTTCTGAGACCACAGAGTGACGACAGACAGAAAGCTGCATCAGATCTGATGCAGTGCATGAAATGTATCAATAATTGGCCAGTAAAAAAATATATATACATACACTACCATTCAAAAGTTTGGGGTCACTTAGAGATGTCCTAATTTTTGAAAGAAAAGCAGTTTCTTTTTCAAAGAAGATAACATTAGATTAATCAGAAATACAGTTTAGACATTGTTAATGTGGTAAATTCTAGCTGGAAGCGGCTGATTTTAATGGAATATCTGCACAGAGGTACAGAGGAACATTTCCAGCAACCATCACTCCTGTGTTCTAATGCTACATTGTGTTAGCTAATGGTGTTGAAAGGCTTATTGATGATTAGAAAACCCTTGTACAACTATGCTAGCACACGAATAAAAGTGTGAATTTTCATGGAAAACAAACTGTCTGGGTGACCCCAAACTTTTGAATGGTAGTGTATATCAGTACAATAATCGATAAAATTGCCAAATATTGACCACGGTAATCAGCCAGACCAATAATGAGTATGTCCCTATTGAGAAAATTTAGGTCTTTGCTCTTATAAAGTCGGGGGACTGGATTTATGCAGGTAATGATTAATCAATACTGATGCATTTCAGCCTCATGCTTCTCACTTGTGGGTGTAGGCAACAAAAGGAAAAACTCTCGACCCTGAACCACCATAAAAAGGAAGCCTTCCTTCTGTAAGGTGCCAGTTGTAAACACTGCATTTACTGTGTCATCCTCCTCCAGAGTCACTAAAAAATGATAAAGCTGCTTTTTACAGGATGACTAATTTCCTCCAGAAGTAAAAGTGTCTTCTTTAACACATTCTGAATGCATAAAATAAGTAGCTTGAGTCATACTAGCAAAACATTAATTTTAGACTCCAGTTCTGCAGTAAGTGAATGAGTTCTAGCGAGATCAAGGACTGTGAGTAAATTTGATTTTAAAGTTCAACTGAACAAAATAAGCTTGAATCGGCTGCACCTGCACCACCACCGTCTGCCTGAACACGTGGACGTATTTAGTATTCAGCCTGTCCTCCAGCACTTGACAGGCTACATCTGCAAACCAAGAAATGTACTTATTGAAATGTCTGACCGAGGGCACGGTGTGAAATTACTTCTCCTGTGTGTAATTGTTTTTTGTTTTTTGTTTGTGCGTTGCGACAAATGCGATTTCCAGATTAGATCTTCAGAGATGTTTTCACTGAAAAAAATCACTTAGCAACAGGCTGTTTAAGTAACATCAGAAGGCCTCTGCTGGGCCTGGAGCGACGATGACCTAGATAAAAAGAATAAAAAATATCCTGTTGAATGGATGGAGATTGAATAACTGCAGAGCTGTGGGAACCTTTGATATTTCATCTCTGTTGATTTGGAAGAAAAACAAAATTGGGGCAATATTGTTTGGCTTGCATGTCACCGAAAATAGGATGGCTGCAAATGATTTAATGAGAAAAATGCTAATGAATGTTGTAATTTGCAATTTTCATGCTTAATGTATTTGAGCTAATCTCACCCCTGTATTTTCAGGTCAAAGAGCTGCCCACTTACAAGGATGTAGACTTCAGGAATAACATGCAAAAAGTATATGTGAGCGATGAGGAGAAGGAGAAGATAATGGACAAACTTAACAGAGATATTGAGGTAAGAAGGTGTTGCTTCTTTCTTTCTGTCATTATTTTCTTGGCTCATGGAGACCAAGCGTGTGTCTGAATTCACTGAACGTCCCACACCTGACCATCTTCAGTTTGATTAATTTTATTTTAAAACAGGGAATATCGATTGAGTTGACCATGTGTAAAATCTGGGGTCATAGGTAATATGAGTTTTCAAGTTAAAAATTCTTAAAGAAAGTGGAGTCATGTCCATTTTTGCGCCGTTTTCTTCTTTTCAGTCTTTGAAGCAATGTTTAAAGTGCCGTAACTTGAGAAATAATGTAGTTAGAGTCCTAAAAAAACAGTATTATAGGTGATTTCTCCAAATTCAAGACAAAATGCCACTTTTAATGACTGCTGCTGTCTTAAAATTATTCAACCCTCTGAATAGAATCCTACATAAGAGCACTCATTTGCAAATCAGCAGTTGTCTCATAGAACACAAATACCTGTACTGCTTTGGGATTTGTTCGTAGTGACGTTTGATTGCATGTTAGAAATATGTCTAAGTCAAGAGAATTGTCCCAAAAGTTTAGGGAGGAGCTCATTGCCTTGTACAAACAAGGAAAATGACACAGAAAGACAGTAAAGGCATTGAATGTTCCTAGAGATACTGTTAGAGATATAGTTTGCAAGTTCAAAGTTGAAGGAACCGTGGCTGCACTACCTGGACGTGGCAGAAAGAGGAAGCTATTAACATCCGCCATCCGAGGCAGGTGGTCAAAAACCTGCAAGTGACTTCAAAAGACCTGCAGGAAGACTTGGTAGCAGCAGGTACTGAGGTTTCAGTGTCTACAGTAAGACACACACTAAATGCTGAAGGTCTCCATGCCCGAACTCCAAGGAGTATACAACTACTAACCCACAAGCACAAGAAGTTGCCCTCCAATGCACTCAAAACCATACAAATAAGCCACAGACATTCTGGGATTCTGTGCTGTGGAACGATTAAAAAAACTGGAACTTTTTGAGCCTATGGATCAGCGGTATGTCTGGAGGAGAAAGAATGAGGCATACGCTGAAAAGAACACCCTGCCTAGAGTGAAGCATGTTGGTGGCTTGGTGATGCTCTGGGGCTGCTTTGCATCTTCTGGCACTGGAAACCTGCAGCGTTTGGAAGGCAATGTGGATTCACTCCAGTGTCAGCAAATCCTAGGAGAAAATGTCATGCTGTCTGTGAGGAAGCTGAAGCCTGGGCATCATTGGACTTTTCAACTGGACAATGATCCCAACTATAAAGTCCACCACGGCTTGGCTTCACAAAAACTCCTGGAAGATACTAGAGTGGCCATCAGTGTCACCTGACTTGAATCCCATGGAAGATCTTTGGTGGGAATTGAAGAAGGTGGTTGCAGCACACAAGCCTAAAGAATATTAGAAAGCTGGAGGTTATTGCCCATGAGGAATAGAATAAAATTCCTCTGGAATACTGTCAGAACTTTGTCTGGCTATGCATGTTGCCTGCAGCAGGTCATGGCAGCAAAAAGATGCTCAGCCAATTACTAAAGATGCCTGTTAAAAAGGGGTTGAAATATTTTGAGTCAGCAGTAGTTATTAAAAGTGGAATATGGTCTTGAATTTGGAGAAACCACCTGTTAAACTGCTTGTGTTGAGCTATTTAAATTGCTCTTGTTCGAGGTGTTTATCAAAAACAGCTGAAAATTTTTAATTTTTGCCACTAAACCTGATCTGCAATGTGTGTTAAATAATTTTGAGTGTATAGTCTTGGTACAACCCTGCTTTGAAAGAATAATACAAATCAGCTCTCTGATGATGCCTATTGGATCAGAAATGTACGTATTTCTGTCTACTCTGATATTCCACCAACCATAAACCCATGACTTTCACATGAAAAGGCTGATTTTTTCATGTGATTGACACCAATAGGAGCTCGTTGAGTGTGGTATTCATCTGAGGCATATTTTATAAGCAATAAATATATTAAAATTACATTTTTTGCATTTTTGACCAATGTTTGAACATGCATTGAGCAGGTATGATATGCGAAATTACTCCAATAGTGGAAGAGTTGTATGTGCTACTGGGGCAAAACAAAAATCATGGTTTTTCAATTCATAGTGCTTCAAATAACTTAATGAAAAGTGGCACCTTAAGCAGTTTTGTCCATGTTCGTGATCTATATGTCAGATATTTGTTTTTATGTCTTTATCAGGATCTATTTTCATTCAGCAAAGGATTAGTCACAGAATAAAATATCAGATAAATATGAAATGGTCAGGCGTGGGCTTCTTTTAAAATTTGGTGAATTGAGGTGGAATGACGGATCACTGCAGTTTCTAGTTCGTATGAGGATCATGGACTACAGCCTGCTGCTGGGCATTCACGATGTCGAACGGGCCGAAAGGGAGGAGGAGGAGGAGACTGTGTCGTCCCACGAGGAGGAAGAGGAGGATGAAGGTGACCTGGCCCCTGCTCTGGGCTCCACCTCCCCTGAAGGCATCGCTGGCTACATGAACTCCTTCAAACCTCTGGGTCCTGGAGAGTTTGACCCCTACGTGGACGTGTATGCTATCCAGAGTGCAGTAGGTGAGTGAAGACAGAAGATTTAATGTAGGTTAGTGGAGCTCTGTGCTGCAACACGCCCAAACCTCATCCCACACAGGTGAGATCATACACACAGAGATCAATATCGCTCTCCAAATGCTGTAAAATCCTTGTAGGTGCGCCCCAGAGGGAGGTATATTTTATGGGTCTGATTGACGTGCTCACGCAGTATGACACCAAGAAGAAAGCTGCTCACGCTGCCAAGGCTGTCAAACACGGGGTGAGAGATCAGTGTTCCTTATAAAAGGGATTGGTTGGCATTATGTGCTCTTTGCATCTCAATCCTCCAAAGTGTAAGGAGCTGCTTTCCTTTTTGCGGCTCGCTTATTTTGTGTTTCTCTTTGTGTGTGTTTTTTGCAGGCAGGAGCTGAAATCTCGACGGTTCATCCAGAGCAGTACGCTAAACGTTTCAGAGAGTTCATCACCAAGATCTTTGCCTAGTTCAAGGATTCGCCATCTTTTGTTTAACACTAAATGTCAAATCAGCATTATGAAGCACTGGAAATTCACTGTTAAAAAATCAATAAGGTTTCTGAATGCTTCCCTTCACATTATTCTGCACTGCAAGATGGACTGCACATTTACTGAGAATGAAGAATTTGCATACAGAATGAAGAATGTCTTCTTGGCGATTGGTTTGTTGTTAATGCGTTGCTGTTGTTGACACTTAAAGGTTCTGGCAGAGCTGCTTTCACTTTGGGTGGCAGCCAGGGATACAGGATTTCTGAAAGAAATTGTTCAAGGTGATGCAAGTAAACAGCGCAGATAGAAATGTATTTTTTATAGAGGCCAGAGGTGAAGATGATAACAAAAACATCATACTCATCTGAAATATACACAGCTTTCATTCAGTGAGAAGTGCAGATTGAGGGAAAGATTTCTAAGTAGATTTTCATGTATGTCCATCAATGACAACAGATATGTGGCAAATCTACAAGTTTTTATTAGGAACAATGTTTTATTCACATCTTTTCCAACTTATTAATGTGTGATTGAAGCTAAAAGCATGTGTCTTATTGTATATTAAATGCTGTCAAGTGCAAATTAAACAAAAACTGCACAATGTGCCTGAGCATCAGCAGTAACATACTGCCTGAGTGCTGCTATCTTCCATTTTTCAGCCCATATTCTATTGAATGTTAAAAATCAGTATGGAATTATTTCATAACTGTGTAATGCAAATGTTTTTATAAAGAATAAATATATCCGGTTTATAAGAGATCATTCTGGTTCAAACTGTTTAGTTTTCTTTACCAGTAAAGAAACTGCAGCTTTCAGAGCAAGAAGTCTGATTGTGTTTGTGTTTAAAAAGAGACGTCACCGAAGGGCAACGCTTCTCCCTTCAGCTCTCAGCTTGTATTGTGCTCCACTGGAGTGCAATACTGTGTTAGCTTCAAGGTTGCATCATCTGAAAGGCGCCGCGGCACACTAATTGTTAAGCCGCATGCTGATCAAAGGGCTTTTGTGTCAAATGTTACAGCTCAGATCTATGTGTCATATTAACTATTTAACTACCTGCTGTTGGGTAAAGTAAGAAATCCCAACACCCAGATGAGTCTAACAAGTCAGCACCAGTGGAAGCAAACTGAGGGATTCAGAAATCTGACGGCACATGTGTTCCTTTAAAATGTATCCTCAGCGGTGAAGCATTAATTTTTGTTCTTATTTAGTCCTCTCCTCCTGTCCCAGTCCTCCTGGCACACATTTCTGAGACTCCTTTTAAGATTGTCATGAGGATTTCACTTCGTGCTGAGAGCTGAGTGGACAAACATGAGCTGGAAAATGAGAAACACCAGACAGAACTTGTGAGAATCCAGAGTTATTTTAACTAATATGTCCTAAATCGCATAAAAAAGGGATTAAAACTGGCATCACAACAAATTTGCTTCATTTTTTGGAGAATCTTCTCTTTAATTCTCAGATTAAAATTATAATCATTGCAGCCAATTATTGTACATGAAGTCATTTCATTGATAAGTTGATGTCTGGCTTGTTCACACTCGCTTGTCCGTTGGAATCCAGTTGTGTATTTAATATAAATGTTCCAGAGCTGAAGTCTGGCTTCATGTCAGAAGCAAATCTGCCTGTATTAAAGGGAAAATTGCATTTCCTGTTACATGTGGTGTGATCTATAAAAGACACTGATGTGGTTTGCAAAGATGTGAAGCTGTTGGCAGAGTGTGACATTTTTTATTAGCGGGAGTCAAATCACCAGAAGGATCCAAATTGAAAACTCACTGCAAATGCGATGATTCAGTATCTTTAAACAGTTCTCTTGTCTTCATGGAAACCATTCACAAGCGGCCTTGTTGCTAATATTTAGTTTTTCTTCCTTTTCTGCGCATGTTTTTCTTGCTTTTGAAGCTGTGAGTGCTATAAACCTAATGCATCTGGAAACATTTTGTTTGGCCTGATGCCATGGTACGTAGCATACTAAAAGCTGTATCATGATTTGTGCTTTTTTAAGGTGATGCCAACCTCATATTTTTAATATTCCTGAAGATGAAACCACATGAACACATAGAAATTCTGAGGAAAATCAGTCAGTCTACTGTGAATCGAAGAAACTGAAACAACTTCAGAGATGGAGATACAATGGTGGAAAGTAACCAAGTATATTTACCAAAGTACTATACTTAAGCACAAATAAAAGGTACTTCTACTTGAGTCTCTCTATTCTATGCAGCTATCTACTTTTTTTCTCCACTACTTTGTTACTAGTTGAGAAAAATCTCCTACTTTTTTAAAATAA
Organism: Acanthochromis polyacanthus; assembly: GCF_021347895.1. Classification (NCBI taxonomy): domain Eukaryota; kingdom Metazoa; phylum Chordata; class Actinopteri; family Pomacentridae; genus Acanthochromis; species Acanthochromis polyacanthus. The sequence continues at coordinate 16,593,247 of NC_067117.1, forward strand.
AGTATTTAACAGCCCCCTTGAATTAGCTGGAAAATGCACAAATTTAGAGAAACATGGTTCTAACTGGACGGAGATGCTACAAAGAAAGATGATCTTAACCCTCCTGTATATTGTTTCCTTGTCTGAAAAAAATACAAAAATTTGGCAAAAAAAATTTCCCAAATTTCTGAAAATTTGATCAAAAAAACCTTCAAGAACAAAATTTCAATCATTCTTTAAAAGTTTAACTTAAAGGCTTTATTTTTTTTAAATACCCCAAATTTGGCAAGAAAATTCTTGTGAAGATTTTTTTAAAATTAGTAAAAATCTTCCAAAAAATCCTAAAAATATCTGAAGTGATTACAGATATATCAGTAAAACTTCTAATAGAACATTCATTAAAAAAATCAAGGAAAATCCAGTGAAATTTGCTGGATTTTGTTTGATTTTTTTGAATGTTCAAACATTATTAACATTTCTTTTTTCCATGAAAAATGTCCAACGATTTCCCATAAATGTTGAAAAGGTGGACATCAGAACTTTCACAGTGAAAATATATTTTTTCCCACATTTTCAAACTTTAAAATGGGTCGATTTTGACCTGCAGGACGACACGGAGGTTAAAGAGAATATCGCACTGCTGTAGATTCAACTAAACAACAGTACAAAAAGCAAATGAAATGCTCAGAAGTTGAAGAATTACAGAAATAAAATGGAACCAGCAGTAATATTAATCCAAATATATTTTATATATAATAGTAAAACTCTGACAGTGAATATTTTACTGCAGAACTAGAAGTACTTTAACTTATGATAATGTACAATTTAGCTCAAAATAATTACTTAATTTTACTTAAGGAAGCTTTTTAATGCACAACTTTTACTTCAAGTAGAGCATTTTCATATTGTGGCATTAGTACTTTTATTTAAGGATCTGAATATTTTCTTCTACCACTGATGGTGCATAAATGAGTCAGTGACTTCGACCTACAAAGAAGTAGGCCAAAGCCAGTTGAGGCCTTCAGCGAGGACCGGTTTGATCCAGAAGATCTGATGTTAAAATGATAATCAGGAACCACGTGACGATCGAGGCTCTCAGCTCGCTTTAAAACACAAACCCTTCTGCACATCACCACATGTGCTGCCACAGTTCACCTCCCAGAAGCAAATTCTACAGTTTATTTACTAAAATAAGCCAATAAATAAATCCACTCTGAACAGACACACAAATCCAAACCAAACACCACATCTGGGGCAGTAGCATTACTGTATTGATAATGATGTTTTTTCTCTGTGAATCATCGCATGAGTAAAAAAAATACAAATGGAGAGAGAGAGGTGCTTACATCACGGACATGTACAGTCAGTTGAGTCTTCAGATCAACACAAAAATACATACAGTACTGCAGGAGGGTTGGTTTTTAGGCATCTTTTAAAATATATTTATGTGGGGGAACATTCCTCTGTTGCAGGTTTATTTTCAGCCACTTACAAACATCATTAAGTCATTCAAAGAATCCGGATTTGCAGATGCCAGGTTTTCAACCGTCACATCACACTTTTAATTTCTATTAGTCACAGCAGGAATAATGTTAGTTGATTAAAAAATAAAAACGCCCCGCCAAGTCGACTGAAACGGTATAATCTGGAAGCCACGTTAGTACTTGAAATAATGAACTCATCTGCTGTCGTCTACATTCAACTGAAAAAAATCAAGGCATTTCACTTACATTTCTAGTGTTACACTCGCTTGATAATGAGCTACTGCTGGAGTCATAATGCACACACCCTGTACAGTATTAATGCCACCGATACAAACAGAACAGAAACGGCTCAGAGTTAATCAGGTGGTTATCAAAGGAAACGCTGAACCAAGACGCTGTGCAGGAAACCTCTGAACAGCTACGAGCAACCCTTTGAGTTTTATACACGGAACCAGCTGTACAAATCATACAATAGCAATCTGGAAAATGAAGCACTTTTAGATTTATAGGATTTTTATCAATGCATTTCTATACAGTTATTTTTGATTTTCTTTAACTCTTTCCTGCCACACTAAAGTTTTTTTTAAACTTACACAACATTTTAATGCACTGAATGACCAGCTGTGTTGAACAAACTGAAGTTAAAACCGACATTCATTGTCAAAATGAATAGCTGCTGCCATCTTTAATGTCAGGAATTCAAGCCGCGATCCCTCTATCAGACAATGAACTTATTGCAGTTCTTTACGTCTGGGCTGTAGACGGTCAGATAAGCTGTTTGAGGCTACAGGCAGATCTCCATCCTCAACTGAGAGCAGAATAAAGGTGAGAATTGACTGCATGATGAAATGTGAGTCATACCATCTGGTGCACAGTTCAACACATTCCCATTAAGACCTGAATGCCGAACCATTTTGAACGTCACGTTCTGTTAACTCTACCATCACACACAAAGTAAAAGTCAGGAAAACTTCTCTTTTGGTTAAATCGCTCCAGCAGACTGAACGTGCACCCCCTGACAAACCAAACACCTCCACACACCTCAACCTGGCTTCAGGAGCGCAACATCTGCCACCACAGTCTCGGCGGCCTGCGTGTATGTACAGGACACTATGAGGGCAAAGCGACAAGCTCACACACGCACACGCACATTATGCCACATTTTTCAGTTACGACACCGCTCTCCTGGAGGTGCTGTAGCTCAGGCTGGTGCCGCCGCTCTTGTGCGAGATCTTGAGTGTTGTGGCAACCGTCAGGCTCGGCGTCATGGCAACAGGGAAGCTGGACGAGGAGGCCGCTGCGAAGCCAACTGTCGCGGCGACGGAGGGGGCCGGTTCATTCGGGCAGCCGTACTGGAGCAGGATGTCGACGCACTCCTGGCTGCCGGCGTGGTGAGCCAGAGCCAACGCTGTCTGACCCTGAGCGTCCCGATACCGGACATCACAGCCGTACTGGGACACAAAAAAGAGCAGAAAATTCAATGAATTAGACGATCTAGTGCTGGACCTTTTAAGGAAGTTTTATCGTATGTGGAGTAAAGTTCCACTTCATTCTGACAAGGTGTGACTTTCACACACGCAAAATCACCTTCAGTGGGCGCTGGCTAATCTTTTTCCACAAATTTATGTTCTTTACTGAGGGAATTACTTATAGGTTATCATTTTTGCATAACTCGATATCATCTGTAGATAATACATTTGAAAATCATTACTGCAACACCTCCTCTGTTCCTACGCATTGCAGCTCTATGAAGATATGAATCAGGCCAAATGTGTGATACTTTCTTATCAAGAAAGGCAGATAACAGAACCGATATTCATTAAATATGCTTTAAAAGCATGTCAGAGCAGAGAATCTGTCATTTATAACTAACGGTGACTATAAGTAAATATGTAAAATAGAAATAGGAATAATTAAACTAGGAAGCACTCCTGTTTATGTGACTGAGATCAGTTTGTCTCCTGCAGTTCTGTCTGCTGTTCTTCTCTGTCTGCTTAATCTTTCACTGTTCTGTCACTTTTACTGCTCAATAGGGTCCAGATCTCAAAGCAATAATAATTATTGACTTCCAGACTCTGTTTCAGGATAATTTGCAGCTTCTTCTAACTTAGCTGCTAGCTGTTAGCATAGCCTTAGCCACTGTGAGTAGCTCATTTCCTGGTTTGTGTCAAAGGCTTGTGTTTCCTGTTCAGATTTTGCAGTCTCTGAACAGACAGAGAGAGGAAGCTGCATCAGACCTCAAGTAGCTCATTTAAATGATTAATAACCAGTAAATGAAAATACTGATAGTGATATAATATAACTAATGGGGAAAATGAGAAATATCGGCCATGATAATTGGCCAGGCTGATAATCGGTCTATTCCTAATTGATGTCACAACATGCTGCATCACAACTGGCAAAACCACAGTGAGACAAACAGAGAGGGGCTCAAACACACCCAAACCAGCAGCTGTGTCATCACCACATCGCCCTGCTGACAGGCGGCGTGCAGGGCCGAGCCGGGCAGCCGCAGCGCTAACAGGGACCTGGAAGAGAGCGCCAGGCTGAGGGGGGCATTAATGTCCTCCTTAGTGCAGTGGGCCAAGAGGAGCAGCAGCTTGGGAAGATTGTGCTCCATCACTGCCAACAGAAGACGGCCAGAGAGAGTGATGTCTGGACCCTCGTTGGGAGTGGGAGGAGGCAGCGGCGCCACAAACAGTTTCTGCTCATACTTGGCTCTTATCCACGACTCACGCTCCTCTCTAGACAAGCAGGGAGGCAAAGAAAAGGCGAATCGTGAGTGAAACGCTTGGCGCAAATTGCAGCAACGTCTTTAGAGGCCGCGAGTCTTTACCGTGTGGCATCAGGTGCTGGTTTCCGGTGGCCCATTGTGCGAGCCTCCCATGTACTGTTGACCATGTGGTTGCCGATGGCGCTGAGAACCAGGGTCAGCTCTCGTGGAAGATCATCAAGGGCCAGAGAGCGAACCCGTGACAGGTGGGTCCCCAAGTTTCTGTGGATCCCAGAACACTCGATGCATATGAGAGCGCCCAGATTCAGGCTGGCCCAGGTTGGATCTTGGAGAAAGGACAACAAATGAGGTTGACATTTCATGTGAAACTGAACCGTGGCTGGATTTCTATCATTTTAATTAGCAGTGAGCCATTAAAGTGTGCCAGTTTGGCCGTGTCATGCCACAAAAGTGACTGAAGTTATGTGTGAGATCCTGTCTGGACATGATTTAAAGCAAAGCTGTTAAATCTGAGGCCAGTCTGCTCAGCAATATATGCACCCGAAACTCAGGAGCTTTAAAATTATCCAGCATTTAAAAATCATTCAGCATTTGACCCAGTTTTGCTTGGTTTAGTGATATCAAACACCTTGATTTTAATTATAGGATGTATTAATTACATTTTCCTGACTATATTCCTTAAAAGGTTCATCGTTAATATGCTTTTCAGTGCTCAAACACAACCCACCTTCCGCACACCCTTCCTAATTGGCTTGATTACCTTGTAATTAACATTTTAGATATTTTTGACAGATATTTTTCTCGCGGAAGTAAAGAAAAATTATTTCAAGGACTGGATTGAAAGAGGGTGTTAGGAAGATTTCTTCAAATGATCTTTTCATTTTAACAATTTAAGATTGGAGTACTGGAAAACAGCATAAATTTCCCTCTGCATACAAGAAATACAATTAAAGAAATCGGAAACACAGACTAGAAGGAAGAGTAACAGAACATTTGCGCTTACATTTTTTACATTTCATTTGTCTTATGATCATTGTGTGGTTCTATAACATTTTGATGAATGAAAAAAAGTATTTTAAACCAACGTATATTTCAGTCTCAGATGTGGAACGCTCTTTTCAGACGGTAAGAATGGGAACCCGCTTTCCAAAAATAATTGGGTACATTTGCTTTTGTGCAAGAATGCACAAAGGTTCAAGCGCTCAGCAAATTATTCTCTCCTCACTCTACACATCTTACAGCACTGACAATGACAGCTACTCTAAAAAGGTATAGAGAACTTGTTTCTCATGTAAACTTTCTTGACTGAATGTAAAATCATGCACTTGAAACCTGAATGATTAGGACGAGGACACATGCACAAGGAAGCGGAAAGAAAACCTAAGTATCAAAAGCAGACAGACACGAAGCAGCAACAGTCTGAGGGAAGTACTGAGTGTATGGAGAGGTGAAGCTGTTGGAGTGTGCCACTAACTGGGAGCATCGCAGTCGACACAGAAGTTGTTGCCCTTTGCATTGCGGATCGCCTGCAGAGCCACTGCTTCACTCTGGCTGTTCTTGCGAGCCTGTGAGAAACACACAGCGAGAGGTTACAATCAATGAACCAGCAGCAAGCTTCTCCTTTTGACAAGACCTCTGTTGTGAATTCTTGTTTCCAAATTCTCTTAGTGAATCGACACTGGTAGACGGCCACAATCATTCCAAAATTCTACAAAATTATCAAATAAATGACATCATGCTCGTATTCCTCTACCAGTTTTGTATCTGCAGGGAAACAGAGCCTGTAATGTTTTCAACTAAAAAAAATCAATTACTGTAAATTTAACTGCCCTGTGTGAACTGTGTGTATACATTATGTGCAGAAAAGGACTCGTAGTCTGTTGCTTCTTGCCTTGTTTTTGCTGCTCTCACACAGCTGCAGGCTGGCCAGGATCTGGCTCTCGATGGCTTGGACCCAGGAGTCCCTCTCCTCCACACTCTGGGCTTCAAAATGCCATGTCTGGCCAGTACTCGACACAACGAGGAAGTCAAAGTTATCCTCATCTGATGCAGAAAGACACGGACACACAGCAGACTTTACATCTGGCTGAGTAGAATGTTAAAGCTGTCAAACAGATGCAGAACGTTTTGATTAAAATGCAGTGTGCATGCATCAGCACAGTTTGACCCTGATTTGGCATAAGTTTTTATGTTAGTGAATTGTTCAGTTATGACCAAATCCTTGACGTGAAGGTAAAATGATTTAGATTGTGGGTGAATGTGTTTTATTTTGTCATGCTGCAAGAGAAGTCTGACACCAAATAAAACACAAGCAAACAGGCTGATGTGCAGAGACTCAGTCAGAGCTGCAGTGATTCAGTGTGACAGATCAACATTACCTGTCTTGCTTACGTTTCTTAAGCTACCAAAGCTTTTGAGTTTCCACATTTTGCGCTTGGCTGCACGAGAAGAGAGGAAATATCAGAGCAAAAACAAAGAGAGAGGCAGAGGAGATAATAAATGTTGCATGAACATTACATAATACATGATACATATTGAAACTAACAGTCCAATTTAATGTCAAGTTCGCTTTTTGTTTTCCAAATTCACATCATTTTAACAGAGACTGTGGGAATATAGTTGCTGCCTTTAGTGTGGACATTTTCAGAATTTACCATCAGCCTGGCCAATGGTTGAATCTCCTTTCTGGTTCATGCTCTTCTTCCTGCGATGCTTCTTCCTGTCTGTCACTGGGGAGGCACAGCCGACATCTTTGGTAGAGGAAGAGCTGGAGACTCCCTCAACTGCAGAGTCTAGTCACAAGGAAGCACAACAACATAAATTATATGAAACTAGTACAAAGTCCTGCATTTGTTTAAAGCTAAATACACTCAACAAAAATATAAACGCAACACTTTTGTTTTTGCTCCTGTTTTTTATGAGATGAACTCAAAGATCTAAAACTTTCTCCACATACACAATATCCCCATTTCTCTCAAATATTGTTCACAAATCTGTCTAAATCTGTGATAGTGAGCACTTCTCCTTTGCTGAGATAATCCATCCATCCCACAATAGACTGCCCCCCCAATAAAACAAAACTGCACCTTTCAGAGTGTCCTTCTATTGTGGGCAGTCTAAGGCACACCTGTGCACTAATCATGGTGTCTAATCAGCAGCTTGATAAGGCACACCTGTGAGGTGGGACTCTTTGAGTTCATCTCATAAAAAATGGTAGCAAAAACAAAAGTGTTGCATTTATATTTTGCTGAGTGTATATGAACAAAGGTTCTTTACGCACCAACACTTTGAGCGTGGTTGGACAGTGTGGACGGACATCGCTGCACTCCCCTGTTACTCCTCAGGTACAATCCTCCACCCAGACCCTCCATCTCCTCCACATGAAGAAGGCCACTCGCACTCACTGGGACTAAAGATACGACAGCAACCTTATACTTAGGAATAGAGTCATTTACTCAACTATTGAAAAATGATCGTCTGACATTTCTGAAAACTTTGCTGATTCAGCATAAACTGCAGAAAAGTGTAGAAGATTCAGATTATGACTGAAGGAGTCTTAAGTGTTCTGCTCTTTACGAACAACTTGGAAAATCCCTTATGATGCTCTTTTATTCTCTTGCGGAGCAGAGAGTTTTGCATTCCATTGCAAAATTCCTTTCCTACTGGGACAGGAGCTTGACCTCTCCATTCAGAACAGGCTTCAGATCCAAGGAAGATTATTTACAAAGTAAGTCTGTATGCTGAATTTTCTATATCTCCACCTTTTATATCATTAACTTTTGAGGTTATATACTCCACCTATCTTGAATCCACCTCAGCTCCACATTCAAAAAGGACCAAGGAAGAGATTTTAAATCAGGACAGAGCTACTATTGGACAAAATGCTGTTCATTACAGCACTTAAGCTGTGATGTAGATTTAATTCCAGCCTCTTGATGGATGCACATGTCACTGCACAGTTTTTTTATTTTGTATTTGTGTGCCCAGATTTATGTAAAGAATTACACTAGCTGGGGCGCCCCAGCAACTCAACCAGTTGAGCGGGGGCTATAGTTCCCAATTCAGCAGCCAGGGGTTCCAGTCTGACCTATGGTCATTCACTGCATGTCCTTCCTCCACTCTTCTCCCCATGTTTCCTGTCCCTGTCTCTATTTAAACTGTCCTCTAGAAATAAAGGCCAAGAAAATAAAAATAAATTAATAAATAGAAGAATTACATTAGCTGTGTATACCTTTTGTGTAGAATCTAAAATCCCCCACACCCTATCTCCGTACACAATGCAGAAAGCATGTTCATTCTTTACCCTCAGGTCCCGGCACATCTTTGACCCGCCCGTTGAGCCCGGCCGGAGGGCCACAGGTGGGTACAGCACGAGGCGGTCGTTTTCCTGGCACCTTCACTGTCACTCGCAGCAGGTCCATCTCCTTCCCCGGGGCATTCAGCATGTAGTCCTGCCAAACCAAACATCAGCCATTACTATCACACATCAGCTGTGCTTTGAGCAGCATAATGCTCTGCAGCGGCGCGTTCACACTGCGACTCACATTGACACTGGCGTGATAGGACAGTATGCCATCGTTGGACAGCGTGACATACTTCTTCTTCCACTCTTTGTTGAGCGAGTTCCCACTGCGCTTCAGCAAGATGCCCTGAAGGAGGTGACAAAACTGAAGAGTGAGAATTTATTGCTAACGTCTCGTGAGTTCATTTCACACATTTCAGCAGCATAATAGCTGCTGGCTGCCAAAAAACACCCACCATATTCATCAGGCCATTGTGGGTGATCACAGCACTTCATCACTCCACATGATGAAACTGACTTCACACATTTGAAGTGGCTGCTAGTGAGTTGTCCTCTGCTGAGGGTCATCAGATGCATCGTATTTGTTTCTGCATCAACAGCAAATATGTGTCCTACCTGTTTGATGGGGATGCAGCGTCCGCTGCCCAGATCGCCTTTATAGTCGGCACTTCTTCTGTTTGAGTCGCTGCCTCTCCGACCCTACAGGAAAGAAAAGCAATAACGGCATCAGAGGCAGGAGTGAGGCGATGAGCTAAAACCATTATTTATAAGTTATAAAACATGGAATCCTTCTGCTGGGAAGCATAGCTGACTGTAAAAGCTGGTTTAGAAATGTAAACAATATTTACAGGGACTAGTTCAATATCAGTGATATTTGATATTGAAGCTGCACTAATATGTGTTTATATATTAACACTGAATGTAATTAATACAAGGTCACAAACCCACAGACATCACATGTTTCTGCTATGGAAAGTGTTTTAGCACCTCTCAGCTCGTTGTTCAGGTTTTCTTGTCCACAGCTTTGCTGTTCTCGTTTGTTCTCATCAACTTTAACGCAACAGGCAGCTGTTGTTTAGCAAAGAGCTCTTATAAACCCCCCTATATGCTAAACACCCAGCATGAAAGAGCATTCTGACAAAAATAGCAACTGACTGCATGCACAATTCGCAGCTAAAAAGCCAGATATTTCCCTCAGCAGTAACAAAACGGAGGATATGGTGCATATCGGTCATCAGGTGGACACAATCAGTACTTAAATAAAGGTTAATGTTACTCTGAGTCAGCTGGACTTCTACATCTCTTTGGGGGCCAAAAAACAATTAATGAAAGTAGTAATCTTTTAATTCAACTTCAGATGAACTAATTTGTGTTGTTTTAATAAATAAAGGCATTCTAGGCAACAGTGTCTCTATCCATATTATGCAGCAAGTATATTCTTTTCATTGTTGATTCCACACAGAGCTAGTTTATTGGTCGTATGTGCAAATTATAATTATTTTTAATTAATTATAATCTAAAGGATGTGATAAAGTTTTGTATATTTAGATGAATGTGTATTCAGCAGACAGTAAAATGTCATTTGTGCTCATAAAGATGCGTTAGACCTCGATTTGTCTGTGCGATGTGTTCACAGCTGAATTTTTAAGCAAGGGAGTAAAATGTGCAGTTAAAGTACCAAAAAGAAGAAAAGAGGAGGCATGACTGGACTAGTTACCGCAAATCTGGTGGTGCGCCTTCGGACACTGCGGACCGACCCAGGCGTGGCGCTGTCCTGTTTCTCCCCTCTCAGTGTTCTGCCAATCTCTTTATGACTGATCACAGGAGTGGAGGGCAGCGATGAGGAGTAATCGCTGCTCTGACCACCGTTACTGGCCTGAAGAGAGGACGGGGGAGGGAGCAGATGGAGCGATAATTGAGCAGGAGGGGGAGATAACTGAGATTGGAATAACAGCCTTTAAAAACAGCCTGACAGCAAACATAAAACACAAAATATGCCCAAGAACAGAAGATAAAAGGTATCGCTTTGTATCGTCTTTTTGTGTGTTTGTAAATTTCACCTGTCCTGGAAAGACTCCAGACACTGGAGTGGAGCCGCCAGAGTGACTGGGAGAATTGGGAAGAGATTTACAGGAAGCCAGCAGGGCAGCCTGCTTCTTGGCTGCCATGATCTTCTGAGCAGCTGTGGGACCAAAAACTGAACATTAACCCTAGGAGAGATTCGGTACATTCACTTATGTGCTTCCACACTGTAGTCTGACAGGGACACACACCGTCAGTGAAGACTCGGTTCACGTTGAGGCCGTACGTTGCACAGGTTTCATAGTAGGTGCAGCGCCGCACATCTGAGCAGAGCTGTCTGGCCCTGGCATCATCTATGACTCTGGGGTTGGTGCTGCTGATCTTATCTGGAAAAAAGCACAAACAACAAGAGTTCAAGCGTGCAAACATTTGAACAGAGGCTCGTGTGGTGAGAGAGAGTCTTACCCTGAGTGCCGACTACTATGAAAGGTATCTCAGTGATGGGCCGATGGACAGCAAGCTGGTGGTAGATTTTGTAAACTTCCTGGAAGCTGGACTCGTTTTCCAAACTGAACACCAAGATGACTGCATCCACCCAGCTGGCAAGCTAAGGAAAAAGAACAGCACTCAGAATACACCAGTGGGCACACTAATTTACATGAAGCTTAATTAGTGGTCCACATTAAAACACTTCAGGTCAATTCCCAACACACCTGAGCTGCTGGGAGTTCTGTTTCTTCTCTGATGATCAACAAGTGGCTCTGGCCATCAACTAGGACATCCTTAATGTACTGGCGGCCTGCAAATGTTGGAATACACAACCATTTTCATTAACATTTTGACCTGTTAAAGCAGAAAAATTACAGGTGTAATAACTAATAGCATAAGCCATTCTGCTTGTGTTAGTAAAACTATGCATGAACATTCCTAATCCACTGACAGGTTCACATAAAAACACAAGGGGAGATGTTAGAGCAACCTTCTGCGTTCTCCAGTGGCAGGTAACTCCCTGTGAGGTGTCTGTGGACCAGAGCAGACTTCCCACTGCACAGACCTCCTAAAACACCCTACAACCCAAATACAGACACAGAGAAAGAAAAAAAGATTCCATTAATTCAGCATCAGATCCCTCTGGCCAGTTTGTAAAAGCAACTGTGTCCTTACGCTCACCAAATGAAGCTCTTGTACAGTTTGGCTCATGGTCCAGTCTTGACTGCTGGTGCAGGCAGCTGAAAACAGACATTGACAGCAGAACAAAAAAGAAAGCAGAGGAGATTCATTTATTAAAAGTTAAAAAGAAGCACAGTACTGCAGTGAATTGATGTTCAAGTCTCTTGATACAGGATATAAAGCAGGATAATAAGACAGCAGCTAGCATCTGGGTTTTGGTCTGCTTCCAGTCTTTATGATAGACTCAGCTAATCACAGTCCATTTCTGTATCCCCACAAGAAATCATAGTTGATCTGACTGTAAGGAAGGAAGCAAAAACATTTTTAAACTCATCTGACTGCTTTGAAGAAGTGTGTCACGAAACTAAGATGGATATCCTCCATCGGCATGTTGTCTGTAAAAAAAATGAATCACTAAAATTATACTATTTATCAGAGCCAGAAACTATCAGAACAGAAAAAAAAATCATCAGATTTTCGACTTTTAGCCAATCATGGGTGATGTGCAGTTCCACCGTGAAAATTAACCAAATCTGAGATTAAAATTGAGATGTTATTCCACGTGTCATTTTCCAAAAATCGAACATTTCTGCATAGCTGAAAAGTCATTGATGATGAAGCTGCAGCCAACAATGATGTGACGAAACTACAGGAAGATCTCAGCTGAACTGCAGGTTTTGTTTACACAGAGAAGATACAGAGACAAGTATGGAAGCAAATCAAAAGTGTAACAAAAGCTACAGACACCACTGGTATCAGTAATATCTGTGAGGATTTAGAAAAATGTTCGACATAGTAATTCAATTTTTTAAAATAAACTAAAGAATTAAAGAAATCCAACTACATTTTTTGGCATTATAACTATGAAACTTCATAAGTTACTTTATACAGGAGCAAAAAAAAAGGCACAAACTGCTTAGCATTCAGAGGGTTAAAACACTGGATTTTGCATTTAAAATCTGAACATAAAGTTTTAAAAAAAACAGGTTTCATAGATGTTTAAGCTGAAAAATCACCTTCACCAACTCCAAAACTGTCAACAAGTTGCACTTGTCCAAACTAGTCACTGACATTCCTCATTTGGTTGTAAATGAGAGTCAGAAAAATGTGTCAAGTAGAAAACATAAAAACTACAAGAATCAAGATGTGGAATATTCTGCAAATGGAAAAGACACTGATACCAAACTTCTTGTTTAACTGTGGCCAAGTTAAAAAAGAAAAAGTCCCAAAAAGTTTCAAAGCGGTATTGCTGACTGCGTGTGGACTCAGCAAAGTGTTCAGGTCCTGCCTCAGGGTCCAGAGAGGCTGCAGCTCTACGGACCGCAAGCATCCAGAAAATTCAATCAAGCGTTAAAATGTGCAAGTCTACATGAGTTAGAGAGCACGCCAGACATCTTTAGTTTACACTAACATTGTTATCCCACCACTCCTTTGCCTTTTGTTGTGGTTACTCTGCTAAAAGCCGTCTTAACAAGGCCCTCTGTTGTGAATAAATGCCCTGAATAAACTGAAGACTGACAGCAAAAAGAATTCAGCCAGCTGTGGTGAGATAATTCATTTTGTTTCCGGTGCAGTTTCATGAATTTTGTAGAAGTCGGTGTCAACTGAAACAAGACAGAATATGCCACTTGGTGCTCTGACTTTTAAAGGAAGATGATTTGCATCAGAAAGTCAAACAGCCTACAATAAAATGTTAATACGGAGGCTTTGCAGTGAGCAAGTGGGTTGAGATCATGTCCACACACAAGTCAAATTCTTCAAGACTCCTTTGGTTGGAATTATTATTGTCGTACACTTATGTAGTGCAGCAGTCTACATTATCACATACGGCAGTTTCTAGAATAATCCTCTAAAAAGAGAACTATATTCAGAACAGGCACAATTACTGCACGGGTGACCTTTTTTTGCAAGAAATTAGGTTTTGATGGTTGAATCGGTGCTCAAATGCTGTTTAGATGAGCTGTGGATGATCAATAGCAGGAATTTGGTTAGTCTGATGTGCAACAGGAGATGGTTCTATGGGAAATTATAAACGTTTGCTGAAGTGACTCATCTCGTTACAGAACATTATTTTTAAGTACACGTCAGCATCTCCAGAGAGGAATTAGATACTTTTCCCTCTGTTGGCTCTTTATTGCCTTTAATATATTGTCTCTACCTCAAAATGTGACTAAATCCAGCACTTATTAACGACAATATAAAACCCTACATGCAAAAATGCTTTAAGCAGAGAAACATTTCCATTGTAAAGGAATTTCTCGTGAAAACATGTTCTGTAGACAAAACAACTTCATTCATTACAATTAAACTTTAATATTTATTGCATTAATTACAATTTACTGAGTGATTACAAGCTCCAAAAAGAGCTGTGATTTCTGGCTTTGTTTTCCTGTGATAAGTGCACCCGTCTGGCAGTGACAATGTGATGACTGAGTGCTAATAATAAAAACGTTATGTTGATAAATGGTTGGTGAGATTACAGCCAAATGTATCTACTTCATCTGTTAGCTGTGATCATAATGTCTAATCCTGTTACACTGTGTAGCTTTAGCGCTCAGTGCAGCGCGTACAGTCGTTGCTTTATCGGGTTTGATGCTAATAGACCAAAATAAGATTTTGCAGAGAGGATAAATTACATGACAAAAGCTCTTTAACGGCAGCACAGACAGCAGAATTAGTTTGATTCATAGTGTGGGAGTTACAGCGCCATGGCAGCTGCTGAAATTTATTAGTATTCTTATTTTTGCTACTCTATAGCTCACATCTTTAATTCAATTCTGGGTATATTTCTTTCCCAAAACTGTGAAAAAAAAATCTAAATCACAAGTCGCTTGCTCTCACATTCAGCGGTAATATTTCCCGTGTAAGAAAAAAAGGAGTGGGCAGGCATATAATGATGGAACTACCTTAATACTTGCAGTGTTTTGGGCAAATGTGGTTGGATAAGACTGATGAACCCACCGGTGTCAAGAAAATGGCAAAATAAAAATCATCAATCATGAGTTTGTTTTGTTTTTAGATTTTAAAGGTTTATGTTCTACACTGAAGTTGCTGTGCAGTAAAATGTTTTCAAGGTTTGAGTGTTTAAGCTCTGCCTTCAGCTGAACTAAAGGACAGATGCCTTGGTGAATGGACATTCAAGAAAACACACACACATATCTGCACATGTGAAGCTGAACAAACAGGAGAAACGCCGTCACAAACACACTCTCATACACTCCTGGCAACATTGTGGAAGTGCTTACAGATGTATGATGCAGAAACCACATCAGCAGAGACAAAGACACAGATACAGTTTGCCTGCACACACTCTCTCTCTCTCTCTCTCTCTCTCTCTCTCTCTCTCTGAAGCAGTCGGGTCATGCAGTTCTGGGTGGAACCGCGGCGTCGACTCGAGTCTTGGGGGGCAAAGATTCTAACTTTAAACCCCCGCGACGCGCCCTCATCCCCATCTTTGGGCAATCCCCACGCCCACACTCCCCTCCATCAAGAGCGTCACACCACAGACCAAACAGCATCTCTCATGGCTTGCTGTTGCCATGGCAACTCCATTTTCCAGAAGCCTCCAGCCCGGGTCTCTATACAATAAATGGTCTCTCATGGATACAGCGACGTCTCCGAGAGCAGCAGAGACACAACGTCCACCTGTGTGCACATGATGCCGAAAACACGCAACTGTGCGCCCATCACACTGACCGGCGTTACCTTAGTGACGTTC
Organism: Acanthochromis polyacanthus; assembly: GCF_021347895.1. NCBI lineage: Eukaryota > Metazoa > Chordata > Actinopteri > Pomacentridae > Acanthochromis > Acanthochromis polyacanthus. Next base: position 16,608,657 of record NC_067117.1, read on the forward strand.
CATCATTAAAGCTGATCTGTCATCACAGCGCTGACACCATGAGCTGTAACGACAGGCTCGTCTTGACACAGTCTTGCCTCACCAACACTTAAACACAATACAACAGCGACAAATGAATAGGCTGCATTTGAAGGCTGATTAACTCCATGCACAGAGCAGGAAGTAGCAGGTTCCCGCTCCCCTCACTCGGCCGATGAACACAGCTCTGTGTATCCCCAGCCTTAATTATTCATGTCCCACTTACTCCTGACAAATTATTCAGAGCCAACTCCAATCCTGCACTCTCTGTCAAGGATGATTTTCTTTAGATTTTATTACAAATCATTAAAAAAATGATGAAACTTGTATCTTTCTTTTATTTCAAAGTGATAGATCAGAATTGGGCATGAAATGATTTTTGACTGAAATAATCTGTTTACTTGAGTGTCAGAGTTCAGGGAATTCAAATATTAGTACATGAGTAAAAGCTCACAGACAGATCACAGCAGCTTCACTCCTCGCCATCATGTCTACAGTGAAGCATTAGCACCACTAACTGATGGAGAACAATTTGTTCTACATTTAAAAATGTTGTTTTAGGCCTTAATTATCTTTAAAACTCATTCATTATTCATCGCTGATGACTATTGTTTGTAAGAGTGATTTATTTCTACCTTGGCAACAGTTTATCCACTTAATATTCTTCTGTTTTTTCCTACCAGACATCTTCTCGGTCTGGAGGATCTTTAACGGCAGATCCAGCTTCTGTTTGCAAGAAAGATATTAACTTGACATTTAGACAGATTTTCATCGCTAATCTGACTATTAGAGTCTAAACTAATTCACTGTTTGCTCTATAAAACATCAGAAAATAGTACAAAAGCCTAAAGGTAAACAACTTCAAATTGCTTCTCACCCCTAAACACTCAGTTTACTGTCAAACAGAACAATGAAAAGCAGCAAATCAACACATTTGAGATGCTTGTAGCAGATAATGTTCAGTATTTGTGCTTTAATAATAATTAATAGATGACTAAATGTTTCAGCTTTATTAATTTGTTTATTTTTAGCAAACAAGTTTGCAGTCATCAGTTGAATATTTCAGCTCTTTATCATCCCTGATACTATTGTGGGTACATTTGTGTCTGAATATTAAAAGATCAAACACAACTCAACCTAAAAATAAATATTCCGAAGCCTAACCAGGCAACTTTGATCTGCTGTGCCCTTCCGTAGCTGCAAATGGAGTGTTGAAGTTGTTTTTTTTTTCTTTTCAGATCTGATTGTAATTGGTTTTGCAAGTGAATTCTTGGGGCAGAAATGCAAAAAATGTTTTTCCCAAATCCCTCAAAGATAAGAAAGGTTAGCAGTTGGAGTTTAAGCCTTCGTGGCCCTCCATGTTGTAACTGATCGTGTCACAAACACTGATGCTGTGAAGCTTTGAGCTACCATATGTTCATATGTATTTACTTCACATCAAACCATTTGCATACATAACTCATCTATTTCCTCAAAGGAATCTACACAGAATACAGAAGATGTTTAGTTTATATTAGTGCTGCAGCCATATTCATATCCAATTTGCATTAAAAGATATTCGTTTTATGCCCATCTTATAGCTGAATGTTTCAGCTGCCTTTAATTTACACAAAGTGCCCAAAATTAATGAATTGTAAGAGCATTAGAGCATTACTGGGACTAAGTAGGAGCAGATTTTTTTGGTTCAGGTCCACACGACTCCAGAGAGGGCAATGTAAACGGCAATAAATATGTGATCCATTTAATCACGTAAAACAAAATGGTCTTTATAATTGCTTAACTTCAACTCAAGGGACCACTGATGGGTGAACCAAAGCAACAGATACAACAATATTTTCCACCACTTTTGTCATGGAAAATAGTCTTCCATCAGATATGGCTACACCTCTTTATTTTGTTAAGTATGTGCAGCACACTGGTGCTCTAAAACACTCATTAATTTGGAATGAGTCTCTGTGATAAGAAATGCTATTATGAATTAAAAAGCAAATCATAACTTATAAAATAAGTGTTGAAATCCTGCAGTCGGCCTTGAAGTTTTGTGTGCAGATGCATGAGGTGTCCTTACCTTCCTCCTCACTCGAGCCCCTCTCCAGAGCTGGGTAGAGAGGAGGTGCAGTGTTGACACTGGGCGGCACAGGTGTACTTTTGGTAAAAATCCCACTGATGAACTTGAGCATCTTGCGGTCTCGAGGAGGAGCTCGCTGGATTGTCCCCCCCTGGCCCTCCTTCCCCTTCTTCAGGTCTTCAGAGAGGGAATGTAGGTCGCTGTTGTCCAGAGTACGACTTGTACCTTTTCTCTGAGGCCTGGACACATCCGTGGCAGGAGGTGCAGGTAGTGAAACAGAAACTGTCTTAAATCTCTCCCCCTGAGGGCTGTCCCGGCTCATTACGCCTGAAAACCCTCCACTGCTGATGGGAGCTCCGGGCCGGATGAGCGTCCCCCTGCCGTCGCTGTCGGCCCAGGACGCCCTGTAAGGCCCCAGAGTTGTAGCTGCCATTAAAGGGGACTGGTCCCCTAAACGGTTATCTCTCCGGTCCAGAGTCTTAGCAGAGTGGTACAAGCTGGCATTGGCTTCTCTGAGCTCCCTCCAGCAGGCAGTGTTGCCTCCTGCATGGGGCCTCATCATGACTTCAGGACGCTGGCTGATGGGTGGTGGGACTGAGAAGGGGAGGCTGCAACGTGATCGACTGCTTAAATCTGCTCCGTTCTCCCCCTTCAGGAAGAGCATGGGGGGCTCCCGGTAGATCTCCGTTTTGGGGCGCATGGCATCCGATCGAGGTCCCTCTCTGCGCACAGTCCCCTCAGAGGTAGTTCCTCCGTACACTTTCACCATTTGCCTAACAGGTGGCTGCACAAAAGAAGAAGTGTCTTTGCTCTTACCGACTGACACAATGTCTTTTTGGTGTCCATGAGTCTCCCTCCGCTCAGCCTTCCCTCTGGGCTCAGTGGGGCTGCCATACTTGATCTGCACCGGCTCCAGCTCCTCTTCCACCTGTGCGCTTTCCTTTTCCACCACCTCCACACACACCTCTTTTTCAGGGCCATGATGGCTCAGCTCCTCCTTCTCCTCCTGCTGTGGGCTCCCTTCCCCCTCTGGAAGAGCCTCAGCCTGGTTCCCTGCTACATCCTCTGGCACAGCCTCAACCTTCACCAGAGTGAGGGAAATGAGGTAGGTGGTGCGTTTCTGTGGGTTGCCTGGGTTGCTCATTGGGACAGCAGACCTCAGCACAGCAGCACCTGCTCTCTGACCTCACCAGACCTGCACACCTCAGTCATGGCAACCAGGACGAGACTGAAGCTGAGGGGAAATTAAAAAAAAATCTGAGATCAAGATCAAACATCTGATCAAACCTCTTGTGGCTGATTCTGTCTTATCAGGATGCTGGACTTGACAGTAATTTAAGTTTGCTTTTAAACCGTAACAAAAAACAAAGTTGGTAAAAAAAAATAGAGGGTTGATGTGAATTTTAAATGTCTAGAATCTATTCTAAAGGCTGACCCAGTGGTGAAACAAGTCTAGACTGTTTTTTAATGCCTCCATTAATCCTCTTCAATGCACACCGCTACTACTGGTCTCCACCACTGATTCATTCATAATCCTTTCCCCTTTCTGCTTTGCTTTCCTTCCTAAACTCGTTTATTCTGCACAAATCTGACATATAGACACACAGAGACACATTTAGACAGTTCTCCCAACAGTGTGAATGCCTTAGCCTCTGATTTCAGACTGGAATTATGCAACAGTCAATACATTCGCTTGATCCATTTCTTTACTGGGACTAAAATTAACACGGGCTGAATAATGCCACCTTACTACAGACTGAGTCTTGGCTTTTGCTCATATCATACCTTCATTTTTTCCCCCCAGAAGAATATCCATACACAGCTCCGTGTACATTTATCATGCCATCAGATTCATATCAAATGGCACATCAAGCAAGGCTGACACACAAAAAAAAAGATCTCCAGCTGATGAGTCCAAGAGAAAAAAAGAAAGAACAGAACAGAAAATGGAAATCATTCACTTGTCACGAAGCGTCTGGCAGCTGGAGCCTCCGTTCGACAATGTCATGCATAAAATTATGTATGCACGGTGCGAGGGTCACTGAGAGATGCTGAAAAAACATCTGTTGTTATGCCTCCAGAAGATGTTGGGAGAAAAAAAAGAAGAGATAAAGTGGTTGGATTCCCACAAACCAAGCAACGCTTTTCTTGCTGCCTGTATCCTTCCTCTGGAGAGCAGCTCCTCTCGGTCACTGCATCCTCTCCTCCGAGTGCCTCATCCAATTAGCAAGTCAATAAAATGTGTCTGTGAGGCAGAGGAAGCCCACCAGCTCACCACAGCCCCTCCTCCTCTTTTTTTCCTCCTCTTTTCGCTGCCACAGAACCTTGCAGCTCCCCGCTAGCACGCCGTTAGCCTGCCGCACAAGCAGATCCACACTGGATGCAGCTCTGGTGATGAGGATGAGAGGCTCGCTGTGAGGTGACGATGCTGCTGCTGGTGGTCCTTGCCTGCGTTCATCCGATTTCTTTTTCTTTAATCTGTGCCGACACGACAAAAGAGACAGGAGGAAAAGAGAGAGAAAAAAAAGCCCTCAGCTCTGCTCCTGCCAATGCATCTGCTCTGTCTCGTTCTCTCCACTCTCCTTATGGGCAGCTCTGCTCTCTCTCCCTGCCTCACTACACTGTGTCCCCTCTAAGGGAGAAAGTGAGGATGCACAGGACGGATAAGCCTGGATAATTGCTAAAGGAAAACGAAACAGAGAAAGAAAAAAAAGGCAAATGTTAAGCAGAAGAAACCACTCAATATTTACAGACGGCTGCTGAATGAGGTGAAATCTTATTGAATTGAAATGGAGAGAAAACTGCAGAAGCCGATGAGACTAAGGGGTTTGGGTAATTAGATGCAGGACAGCAGAAGAATATAGAAGAGATAGAAGGGAAAAGTCACAATAATAAAAAAGAAAGATATCCCTCTGAACACGACACAATCTCCTTATCATGAACCCGCTCACAAAAGGATTCACAAATCAAGTTAATCTGGATTTTTTTTAAATCTTAGCGTTACCCAAAAATTACAACCAAAAATGAATGAACTGCAAACCTAACATGGAAGCCTTAAGAAATAAAATAGAGGTTGGTATAAGTAGCGATTTTGGAATTCAGCAAATTTATAGCTCAGCATGTTGGAGACCCTTTGAATTCTTTAGTAGTAATATCAACTCATAGAATTTGCTCTTATTTTTGAAAATTTTGATCAATATAGTGAAGGAGGCTGACACAAGCAAAAAAGAAAAAACAAAAATGTACATTTTACTGAAGCACCCTCAAAAGCTGCTGAGTTGATAATTCGATTGCAGCAGTTTTGCATTTTGGGGGAAAAAAAATCTGCCTAGCAGCATCTCAGTAACATATTTTATTTTTATCACAGTTATTTAACCCCTGAAATAAAACATGCAAAAATTAGAAATTGTGCTGAGATGAATTGTGCATAAAGCCCCATAAACTACAACTCAGATCCATACTTTGATTTTTGTAAAATGAAATGAGATACCTGTCAACCCCTAAATACAACAGCTTTATTTTTTTATTTTATTTTTTTACATATACACATATTTTAAACTGCATTTCTGACACATTTTCAGTCCATTTCAGTTTTCATACATCATTCACATTCATCCGGACTGCCACCTGTGTAATAACGTACAAGTTAAGTCTGGAAGTGATTAAAACAGTTTTTATTCACTTAGAAATGCAGTGATGGTTGATTTCAGACGTTTTAGCAACGGCACAAAAATGTAAAACATGAAATGAAGTCCACCCTTACATTCCTCCAGTAAAAGAAGAAAAATACTTGTACTTTGTGAGATCATTTCAGGGCAATACCAGTATTTTTGTAATGTGCGCCGTCCTTGTGCGTTTTTCTTCCACTATTCTTTCTTTTCTCCATGATTAAAATACGGTCAGTTTCATACAGCTTAATTCCGTTCAGAGGCTTAAGGTGTTATTGGTCATTTTTTATGATAAATACTAATAAAAATACAGTAAAATCCCTAAAAACTGGCTGTTCTATCTCTCTGAGGTGCCACTTCTGACTGACAATCCACAAAAATAACAAGAGCAACATTTCAGAGAAGATGACAAACATTTCTGTACACCTCCCCTCTGACAACACTGAAGCAGAAAATCAAAAACACTGGTACTGTCCTTTAAAACGTGACACGGTAACATCATTAATTGTGACATTTACACGTTGAAAAGCAAGCCAGTGGTCCCTAAGTTCACTCCTCCCTTTCTTGGGCCCTTAATCCTTTTATTAGACGCAGGAGTAACAAAATAATATCCCAAAGCATGACCCAAACATCGTGAACGGCAATGCAGTGAACGACACTGAAACCCTACACTTAGACACTGTTACCTCTCGCTGCACGTCTCACTGCCTGATTTCAGCTTTTTGTCTGAGTCAATGTCTCCTCGTCCCGGAAATACGGATGTTCTAGTGCGTTCAGGGATGATATTCGCTTTAACGGGTCGAAGGTCAGCATTTTCTGTGGAGGAAAGAAAAAACACTGTATTGGAACTGTGTATATATATCATATTGTGTTGGATTAATTGAGACGATTACAGTAAAATAAATACATAATTGGGTCCAGCAACCGGCTTGCTTAGCCTAGCATAAAGACTGGAAGCACAGGGGGAAACAGTCGGCCTGTCTCTGTGCAAAGGTAATAAAATTCAGCTACTAAAGCTCTCTAATCAGCACATTGTATCTTGTTTGTTTTAATTCATGCAAAAACTGAGAAGTAAAAACAGCAGTTTGTGCCAAATGATGGCCTGGACCAGTTGCCAGGCAACCAGTGGAAACTTGAGGTAGCGACTGGTTGAAATTAGTTAAAACAACAAAGTGCAGTGGATAGCCTCAAACTCTCCAGCTTCATTTATCAATAACATTTATTATCATCTCAGTTACTTCAGGAAACCCTCTCCCAGTATTGTGGTTATAACATTATTCCATCTCAAATTATCAACGGCCTTCTACTAAAACATCTCTGATTTGCTTGAAACCTTTTCATCATCAACTATTTAAAATGTTTTGTGAAATTTTAGATTGATGTATCAAGTCCTTTTGAGAATTCAAAACCCCCAAAACAATCAACTTAATATTGGAGTCGATCTGAGTGACAATATCTCAGGAGCTGTTGAAGGTAAAAGCCTGAAATTCCCACACTCATTTTATCATCTCGCCACTGATTCTGAATCTGAAATATTAGAACTCAGCTGTACTTGCATAAAGACATACAGCAATATTTCTGTTCTTGTGGCACATTTTATAGCTGCTCAATCGGTTATGAAAGGCCAGCAAAAATAACTTTATTTTCACTTTTGTGACTATGTATTTCATATTAACAAGTAGTCTATATATTTTGATTTGTAACACTGTAACATACAACTACATATAGTTCAGAAAACACCACTGGTTGACTTCTATCATCATATCAGTTGTTTTTTTTGTTAATCTATGATTACATTTTTTAACTCACTCATAATCGGAGACTGTTTGATCCAGATGTCTAATATTGCAGATTCTGAATCAAGCACATGATGAGAAATAGTAGTGAACATCTCAGGCTTGGATCTTTAATGGTTCCTGAAGTACTGATGTTCAAACATAGCCCCCAATTTCAATGTATGAAAGAGTTGAAAGTGGGTCGACAGGCAATTAAAAATATATACCACCTGGATTTTAACCAAGCAAATAAGTAAAAGCCTTCCATTGGATAATTACTGCAGTGATGAATGCATTTCAGCTGCTACAGCTTATTTAACCCTAGCTGATGCAGTGAGGAGCTTCTCATTTCTTAAACAACCATGTCAGAAGACATATCCTGTGGTCATAGAAAGGATGTTAATCTGTCTCAGAAGGGTCAAATTATTGGCCTGCATCAAGCAAAGAATACACAAGATTTCTGAAACTACTAAAATCAGATTAAGAACCGTCCAATGTATTATTAAAACCAGGAAGGATAGTGGAGAACCATCATCTTCTAGGAACAAATGTGGTCTGAAGAGTCCAGATTTACCCTGTTCCACAGTGATGAGCACATCAGGGTAAGAAGAGAGGTGGATGAAGTGATGCACTCATCATGTCTAGTGTGGGGGTTAGGGTTATGATCTGGGGTTGGTCAGGTTCAGCAGCGTTATGTTCCCAAAGAATGAGGTCAGCTGACTAGCTGAATACACTGAATGATCAGGTCTTTCTATCAGTGGAGTTCTTCTTCCCTGATGGCATGAGCATGTTCTAAGATGACGATGCCACGATTCATGGGGCTCACATTGTGTATGAGTGATCAGGGAGCATGAGACTTAATTTTCACACATGGATTGGCCTCCACAGAGTCCAGACCTCAGCCCCACTGAGAATCTTTGGGATGTGCTGGAGAAGACTTTGCACAGTGATCCGACTCTCCCATCATCAATATAAGATCTTGGTGAAACATTAATTAATCTCTGGACAGGAATAAAAGCTGTGACATTGCAGAAGCTTATTGAAGCGATGCCACAGCACATGAGTGTCATACTCAAAGCTAAAGGCAGATCAATGAAATATTGGAGAGTGCAACTTTTTTTTGGCCAGGCAGTGTATAAATATCTTGAAAAGTTTTTGTCATAGCAAGCTACAATTTCCCAAATGTCCTTATTCTTATCTATATTTCATGCCAAATGCATTTCAGGCAAATCAGAAAATGTCAAAGAGAAATCTTTCTTTTTGATGTAATGATCCAACAATATTTTCTACATCTTCTGGACAGACAGAATACAAAATGCAGCCTACTTTAAAAGGAGCTACAGAAATACAGCACTTACTGGACATTTCCTTTTATAAAACAATCCATTAAAGAAATGGATTTTAAGTGTTTTTTTTCTCCGTTTTACCAGCACTCTGTAAAGTACAAGGACGGAGCACTTTTGTGTAAAGAGTCCTGGTGTAACCGACTGCATAAGAACATCAGTCACAAGAATCTTTCTGTATTGCCGCAGTGGAATTCTTGAGGCTTCTGTTGTGAGCAAACATAGTTCTCCTGGAGTCTGCGGTTGCCTATCTGTCAATGTCCTGATTTTAACTCTGTATGCAGCTCAGACATGAACTGAGCACCAGGCAAGACGGACAGCCACTTTAATATTTAATTCATGAGCCTTACCAGCAATAGCTGAGCCGCCTGCTCATTTATCTCTGGAACAAAGTCCTTGATTGGGCGAGCCGTGAGAGCGGGGAAGTTATTTCTCGATAGCGTAACATCAGTCGGCCACTCCTCCTCTGGTGGCAAACCAATAACTCTGAAATGACATGCAATTTCCAATGAAGTAGGAATTACATGAATAATAAGTCAAGGGAGCTCCGAGGCTGATAAATGTGATGGAAAAATATTTGCTACTCACTCAAAAATTTTCCCAAGCTGGTCCACTTCCGATTCCCCACAGAACAAAGGTCTAAAAAAACAGAAAGGTTAATCGCAGTTAACAGGCTGAATCTGCTGGCTGGTGATGCTTATTTCAAAGGGCTGTTATTTCTGTTGGCAACACGATGGGCTTCAGGCAAAGATTAGCAGTTTGGCATGAGGAGCATCGAGCACGAATGATGCAAGTGTTTATAAAACTCTGCAGCATTTCACTCATATTAACCGAGGCATATTCATCAATGCTCATGATATGAGCTGTGACATCTCTGATATTTGTGTGCATCATAATATCTTCACCATCTTCTTAATAGTGTTCAGTAAGCAACTAGGGTAAAGCATGTTGACCACTGTTTTCATGCAATGTGTAATTTTTACCACTAGATAGAGCTACTGTGTGCTTCATGGAGCTAAAATGCACTTTCTCAGTTGAGCTGCAAATAAAGTCTAGTGAGCAAAAGAAATCTAGGAAGCAATACCTTATTGTATCACTGCTTATGATATTTGATTGTTTGTAATATTTAGATGTGTTGAATCAGACTGAGCGGTCAGTAAGTTCCCATCAACACACAGGATGCTGAAGATGCACATTTAAGTCTTTGTGATGTAAAAATACTATCATGCACCAACAATAATAATTACAATAATAACAACCTCTAACTCACATTTTACAATGATGACATACAAAACCGGTGTTTACAGACTTCGCTGAAGAAAGACTGAAATAAAACATGCTATAACTTGACGTCTGTGGCAAAATCCTGTCTTTTTCTTTCTCCAACAATTCAAACAGTCTGATGCTTTGGACCAGATAAGACAGATAAGCTGCCAATGTGTGATCCAATCTGAAGCATCCTGAACTCGTACTCATCAGACCCGCTTTAAATCTGACACAAAATCTGAGATAAAATCTGCACACACATCACTCAGTAAAGAGTGGACCTCTTACAAGCGATAAGAGGTGAGTAGAAAAGGTGGAGCACACCAACCACTGCCAAGACAAGGAGCTGATGTCCAACTATGTGCAACAGTGTCAATAGTGTCTTTTATAGTTTGGTGACTATAAAAGTACAAGCTGTGAAATGTACAGTAACGGTGCACTGTTTGTCGTCATGTTTCTTCAGTTTTCTCAAGAAAATCCGGTCCTGGCAACTTCTGCCTCGCTAATGTTTGCATGGTTAAGTTAAAGCAGCTCACAGCTTTCGGTTAATATTAGGGAAAGACTGACATCTAGGATAAATGTGAAAAAAAAACAATCCAACTTAAAGCACAAATATTTATCTTTGGTGAACCTTAGCCAAGTGTTTTGGTAACCTAAACCGAACGGCTAATGAAAAGCTGAACATGAGTCGACCTCTACGCTCTCCCTTCCCTACCAATGATTTAAATACAGTAAAAGGATGTCATGCTTTCTGGATTGGAGAAAAAAAAAATATTATCCAAGCAGTGGCTCCCTCCAGAAAGTACACTCAACAAAAATATAAACGCAACACTTTTGTTTTTGCTCCCATTTTTTATGAGATGAACTCAAAGATCTAAAACTTCTTCCACATACACACAATATCACCATTTCTCTCAAATATTGTTCACAAATCTGTCTAAATCTGTGACAGTGAGCACTTCTCCTTTGCTGAGATAATCCATCCCACCTCACAGGTGTGCCATATCAAGATGCTGATTAGACACCATGATTAGTGCACAGGTGTGCCTTAGACTGCCCACAATAAAAGGACACTCTGAAAGGTGCAGTTTTATCACACAGCACAATGCCACAGATGTGGCAAGATTTAAGGGAGCGTGCAATTGGCATGCTGACAGCAGTAATGTCAACCAGAGCTGTTGCTCGTGTATTGAATGTTCATTTCTCTACCATAAGCCGACTCCAAAGGCGTTTCAGAGAATTTGGCAGTACCTCCAACCAGCCTCACAACCGCAAAGGGACGGAGAAGTGCTCACTATCATATTTAGACAGATTTGTGAACAATATTTGAGAGAAATGGTGATATTGTGTATGTAGAAAAAGTTTTAGATCTTTGAGTTCATCTCATAAAAAATGGGAGCAAACACAAAAGTGTTGCCTTTATATTTTTGTTGAGTGTATTCGGCAAAGTTAAAAGGTAAAGTGTGTGCAAAACCATTTCAAACAGAGTTACATGAGAAACTAGAACTCAATTTGTAAGAACAAACTGCAGCTTTGCATAATAAATGTAAGTAAATCTCTGCTACTTTTTGAGTCAGACAGCCAAAATTTAATACACAGCACCTTTGCTTTTCAACAAATTACATCAAAATCTGTTCATGCTACCTTTATAAAAAGCAAACATGATTCCTTAAACTCGATTTACACAAAACGACTTACTGGACAGCAGCCTCTCACAGTTATAACAGCATCACCGGAGTGCAGGTATTTATGATGACGACCGTTTTCTATAAAGGTTGGAACTGTTTCCTTTTACCGGGATTAATAAAGCATTATAAAACTATTTGAATCTCCACTTTCACATCATTGACCAACATTTGGTTTAAAGGCAATAACTGTTTATCTTAAGGAACATAACTTCACATATTCAACTGACTGCATCTTAGCGAGCATCCATTCACATGAATGTCCTGGATTTAGTTGTAAAGTCAAACATCACAGCACTGCTGTGCGCACATTTGCTTTTAAGCTAAATGAAAAAGGAGATCGCAATGACTTGGAGGAAGCCAATTGTCAGATTTGCAGCAAAAAAGGTGGAAGTCAAAGGCACCAAAACCATTAATGTAAAACTAATAAAAGCATAGAACTACCAAAAGGAGCTAAATTATTTTCTATGACAATCAACTAATATTTAATGACAGCCCTACTAGATACATATTAATATTATTTATAGCATAGTCATAATGGGTATATTTTATGTTTTCCGTTAATCTGCTGACTTACTTGCGTCTGAACATCTCTGCAAAGACACAGCCGGTGCTCCAGATGTCCACCGGTGTGGCATAACTGGACTGCAGCAGAACTTCAGGAGGTCGGTACCACAGTGTGACCACCTGAAGACACAAACATGGAGTCCATAAACATTGCCAAGTCTGACAATAAAAATTAGTTGCTGTTAACTTACAGTGGCGTACAGTATTTAGGACATTAAATACAGAACTGTACTTGACCGACAGCCTTGGAAATTGAAAAATAAAATGAGCTTCCAGAATCATTTGTGCCAGACTAATTCATAAAGGGCAGGTTCAACATTTTGGTAAATGTGCTTCACAAAAGAAGAAACGAAAAGCAGAAATACAGCACACTGGTTTTAACATAGGTAAATGTTCCAAACAATGTGTCAGAAGCTCACTAATTAACAGATTAAATTGTCTGTCCATTAAAAAAATGTAATGTAAAAGTGCCCTATTGTGGTTTCACAGGGGTTTATTTCTTGTCAAAAAGTTGACAAACATTGTGCTATTTTTAGGATTTTTTTTTTAAACAAATAAGATACAATGTGTGAATTTGTGAGATTTAGCTGGACAAAATATTGCTAACTTTAAACAAAGTCAGGGTAACTTTTCTTCTGTTTCCAGTCTCATCTTGAGCCAAGCTGAGCAAACTATCCGCTGGTTTTAGCTGTATTAGTTGATGATAACAGTAGTATCATCCCTATTATCTAATTCTGTGACAGACATTGTCTAAGACAAATTTTCAAGTGCCAAAGTGATTTTTACTTTAAATTGAATACAAACCGGACTGAAGGGTTGAAAATCTGAGAAACTGACCTAAAAATATGAGTCTGCTTTGGAAAAGACAGTTTGCGGTTCTTACTACAGGAGTGAGGGCCATGTGGCAGCTGTAGATCTTGGCGAGGCCGAAGTCTGCCAGCTTAACCTGGCCTTGGCTGGTGACCAGAATATTCTCTGGTTTCAGGTCTCTGTGCATCACACGGTTAGAGTGAAGGAATGCAAGACCACACAGCAACTGTCTCATCAAGTCCTGCAAAAAAAAAAAAAAGCAACACAGATTTATCTTGACTGAAACTAAAGATTTTGACAGTTGTAGCTTTGAAGCAGCTGAATGACAAAAACACTCCATCTTTTCCATACGGTTTCTGCCATGTGACCTATTTAACAAATTCAGTGCAGTTTAGTTTGGATGCTGTTTCAGTCAGTTCTCACTTTAATGCGGTTGGGGGATAATCCTGGAGCTGGAGCTCTCTCCAGATACGTCTTGAGGTCTTGGTCCACGTGTTCAAACACTAGAGTGACTTTAGTCTCCTGGTCTGACCTCTGGGTGGCACAAACATCCATGAGCCTGGTGTGAACAAGAGAAGCATGAGTCCTGATAGACGTGTTCACAGCGAGTCATAGAAAACATGAGCTGAAAAAGCTTACCTGACCACATTGGGGTGGTCAAACTGCTCTAGCCGTCTCAGCAGAGCCACCTCTCTGACTGTGGAGATCGGGAGGCCATTTTGGTCCGTCTGGACACGAACGCTCTTCAGAGCCACAAACTGTCCGCTCTCCGTGTCTCGAGCCTTATAAACAGTCCCATAAGCTCCTCCACCGATTTCTGCCACTGGCTCATACTGGATACTGGCGCTGTGAGCCATGGCCAAGTTCAAACAGACTGAGAGACAAAACAGAGCACAGGAATTAGATGCAAAAGCTTTAAACACTATTAATAACAATAAGGAGACAATTAAAAGGTGATCATGTCTGCTGCTTCAAGTAACACTGTTTGAAATGCAATGATAAAAATGACAGCCTTGCCATCTGCTATGCGCTTCTTTAACTTTTATTGGCTTTAGCGTATAAAAAAACAACTTTCAAATGCGATGGCCAAACTAAAATTTCAACCTGATAAAAATGCTGGATAAAGAGTCAGGAGATCCTCACAGTGATTAGAAGTCCTCTGGGGAGCAACATTTACGACTATTCAAACAGAAATTGATCCTCTGAGTCCTTAGAACATCTGAAAAATGATCTTCCATTCTGGACCAAACCTGTTCGACCATGTGGTTCATAGAGCAACAGACAAACATGTTCCAATGGATAACATGTTTGATCATCAAAACACATCAGCACCAATTATACAACATAATTAACTCTTTATGAATTCTCTGCACTGGATGAGGAACAAACTCGTCTTGTATTGTTCCTGTGAGAAGCTGGTGGATGTTCTGCAGGAAAACCGACGCACACCCTCAAAATCTTCCACATCCGAAATTAACTGATGCTCCTCAACAGCTCTTGTGCTTGAATATCCATTTCTGAGTGGGTAGAAAATCTATTTTCAGTCACGCTGCCACCCGTCTGTCAAAGAAATAACTTCCGAGTGTGACAGAGGACACTTTCATGTCAGGACTCCATGGTCTCTATAAATCAAAGTGATCACTCTCATGTTTTCATGAACTCCAAATAACTTGAAATGTGTCTAATTTCACCGGTAGTGACACTTTTGTTTGTTGTAATCTTTTAACTTCAGCAGAGCTTTTATTTTTTGAGGCAAACAAGCTCAGCATGTAAGCAAACACTTGTCATTCCAGGAATTCTTTACGCAAAAATTTTCAACCCCCAAAGTCAATACTGTGACCTCTAAGACCTTCACCAAATGCCTCTGGTTGTTTGTAGTTCCTCGCAAGCGTCTGATGCATCTCGTGTAGAGTTTTAGCTCATTTTTTTGTGCAAAACCTCCAGCTCACTGATATTTAAGAGTTTTTTTGTGCTCCTACTGGTCTCTTTAACTCTCTAAACTAGTTTCTTGGCTTCTTCTGCCCATCATAAAGGGAGCAAGAATTAAAATTTAATTCCTTTCTCAAAAATTAAAAAAAAATATGGAATTGAACATGTTTCTCCAAGGGCCCACAGCCGCTACTGATACAGGAATGAAACAGTAACTGTACACAGTATGGATATTCGACTTAGATATTTATTTTGCGTCCCTACTTGTCTCCTCTTTGATGTGTGTAAACACAGTCTGCAGGTCAAACAAAAAGTCCCAGAATTTTTGTCACGAGACTGTTGGTTGCAGCTGAGTCACCGCTGGGTTCTTGGTTGCAACAGAAAGAGCAGATTTTTCTCATTTTTCCCACATAATCTAGTTAGAGCAAACAGTTGAATTTGTGTGAACTTCTAAATTAACAAGGCAGAAATAAAATAAAAGTGACTTTGTTGAAATATTAGAGTTTGAAGCTTGGAATAGAATTTTTTTTTTTTTTGCCTTTTCGGCTTTATTCGATAGCGGCAGTGAAGGAAGACAGGAAGCGGGGGAGAAGACATGCAGCAAAGGGCCATGAGCAGGAATTGAACTCAGGCTGCTGCTTTGGAGACCAGCCCCTGTACATGGGTCTCCCGCTTAACCCGTTGAGCTATATGGGCGCCCCAGAATAGAATATTTTTAATGTCAATTTCTCTATATATCCAGGAAATAAAGACGAACCGAAAAGACGTTTCTCTCACACCTTTCTATTAGCGCCATGCATTTAAAAAAAGGATCAAAATACCATATAAATGAAATGAAGTAAAATATATATGACGGTAGTAGCTTGTTGAGATGTATCATAATGCAAACTGTTATCTGAGGATTAGAGTCACATGTTACACACACAGCTGAAAAGCTAATAATTCTTTGTGTTTTTATAGTATTTGTCCATTAAATACTGTCATGTTGGAGGTTTTTTTTTAAACCACATTCCTCTCAAACCCACTGGTAGGGTGTGGGGTTCATAGGTTTCCTTTAATAAAATTCAGTCATCAGGGAGGTGAATATTCATCATAATCAAGCTGTTCTAACCACTACAAACTACATACTAAACATGGCTGGACTTCCTCCAACCCTTAACGTCCTATTCCCTGAAAACTGTTGCTTTCTGGAGCAGGATTCTGATAAGAGCAGTGGGAATCCAAACTGTTTTGGGCTTCAAAACCAAACATTCAGCTAGAAGATGCTAAAACACTGCATAGAGTTGGGGATAAATACATTCTGGAGTGATAATTATCTTGCTTGTTACCCAAAACCATCCATTCTACACCACATGTCATCATCTGACCCATCGTTAACATAACAACGCACATTTCTGCAGCTTTAACACATAAAAAAGTGACTTTTCACCTTCTCCATGTATTTCATCACATTATTTCAACCGCTCTGGCAGCAGGTCAACTATACTCGGAGCTAAGTGCATAACGTTTTACGGCTGCTGTTCTGGCCTCTGTTAGAGTGGAAGAGCTCTCCAGGTACTTTGGGTGCAAAGTGCTGAAATAAGTGACACATTTTTAGTCGGATCCAAAGAGGAATGTTTCAGCGTTCTCCCACATTCATGAAAATTGAAGCAACTCAACAGCTGGATGCTTACATATGGCACAAAACTGCAACAATCCTACTTGGATTGCATTCGGGGATTTGTGTTGCTCCTCATCCCATGTGTCCTGACTGCCTCTTCACTGTCAAGGGTCAAATAGAAGAAAAATGAAAAAAATTGCTAAAAATACATTCACCAAAAGCTTTAGAACCCACAGGTGTAGGACAAAGTACTTGATCTGTAAGAAGTGACTGAATGTGGCGCCACTTTAAAGCAAATGCACTCAACGCAGGACTTCTGGCCACCACTGAGCAGCACAGGAAGCACCTTCAACAGCTCTCAGTCCCGTCCTTCAAACTTAACTCCGTCCCGTCGGCCTCCTCCCAGGAAGCAGGCACAGAACCAGCGAGAACCTCATCCCACTCCTTCCTTCCCTTTGTTCAATCTCAGCCTTTAATCTGTCAAACCTGTTTGGTGCACTTCCTCCACTCAGCCCGTCCCCTAACCTACATTCATCCATCCTCCACCTCCTCGACATTAACGCCTGCCGTCTTTATACCTGCCATCCCTGCAGGTACTGCTCTCGCATTTTTAGCTCACCAATACACCGGCTCTGTTTTCCGAAGCCTCCTCCTGCTCCGGCTGCCCTCAAAGTGTCATTAACAAGCATAGATCCCCGCAATCGACAAAACCCACTGTGCCTCATTTGGAGTCTTTTATTTCAAGAAAGGGTTGATCTTGTTGAGACTTCCAGAAATGTGCCGCCCTGGCAAGTCATGGACTCCCAGCTCAGGGAATGATGTGTCGGTGTGGAAGGAAGACAATCTAATACAGTCGAATTTCCCCAATCACCTCCAGCCCGAAACAACTCTAACAAATTCTGCAATGTTCCAACATCAATACCACTTCATTTCCACTGTATTTATCTAATAACTACCCGAACATTATGAAGCTCTGTCACTGTCTGGATCATCCTCTCTCAGTAAAAGATAAACGTATAAATTTATAAAGACTCCCTTGGGTGAAAACACCTTGTAACGTGTTTTTTTTATATACTCGCAGACATATGATGAGAAAATAAGCAGTCAGAGCTATAGCTGAGCATTTCAACCTTGACACTGCAGAGTTTAGATGAAAAATATAGAATTATATTTCCTGGATTTTTTACAGATATAAAACTAAAGGAACAAATTTTATCAACTTGCAGGGCTGGGCTTTCTGCATCATTTTTATTCCTCAGTGGGTTTCCAGTTCAAACGTGTGGCTGAAATGACTCCAACATTACAAGTTGCCATTGTGTAACGTAGACTAGTTCTACAGTGTTTGAGCAGAGTTGTAGGTGAGCTGGTGTGCTCGAGATGCAGCGAGAAGCAAGTCGTGGATGAAAATAGAGGCACAGATCTGCTTATTCTAGATAAAGCAAAGGTGTAAAGTTACATCTCAGTTATTTTAAATCAGAAATGATATTAAAAAAAAAACAACTTCTAAATGAGCAACTTGGATACAGAGTTTTAGGGGTTTCATCATTGACCAGAAAAGGGGCTTTAAAGTTGCACTTTTCTATAGTAGTCTCCTACAACAAGGTGAACATATGACCACGTGGTAGAATTAATGTTTAGAAGATCATTTTCAGTTCTTCATAAATAAAAACGGGAATATTGGATGATAATTTCACATTTCGTTTAATACATCTATCAATTTATAATCGATATATTTTTTTTAAAAAAAATCACAACAAAGCTGACTGTAGCCTAATGTCCTCGGGGTGACTGCTACTGATTGCTTTAAACCAACAGTGGCAGGAAAAGTTCCCAAATACGACTCCAATTTTTTGTAAAATAAAGAAAAACACGTTGATAATAAACTGAACTACTTCCTCTCCCTGCTTTGTCCGACTCTGTGCATACATTTTGAGCATAATTAAGGCAGCAAAAGTGTGAAAAGGAAACCTGTGGTTCTGACTGTCAGTGAGAATAGTACAGCAACAAAAGCGCAGAAACTCAATCTCTTAAAAGCTGAACACTTCAGCAAGGAATTCAGTCTCTCCTGTAAGTGTGCCACCTCTCTCATTTTTCAAGATGGGTACTCCAAAACCTGACACTCTGAATGACTGTCAAATATTTGGT
This sequence comes from Acanthochromis polyacanthus, assembly GCF_021347895.1. Classification (NCBI taxonomy): domain Eukaryota; kingdom Metazoa; phylum Chordata; class Actinopteri; family Pomacentridae; genus Acanthochromis; species Acanthochromis polyacanthus. The sequence continues at coordinate 16,627,531 of NC_067117.1, forward strand.
CGATAGAATGAGACAGAATGTTTGCACTGTGAGATTGTAATATGAGCCTGAAGAAGGAAACAGATGAAAGCAGAGTGACTGCTGAAATACTCAACAGTATTTATGTTGCTTTGAGCTAATTATCAAGATCTAGATAGTCTAGTGAAAAATATCACAAATCTCAACTTTATTGAGGTAAACTTTCAAATCTGAGAAGCAAAAATGAGATCTTCAAGTATTCAATGAAGGGGAAATCGATAGTACTAATCCGTAAATAATGGATCTCATACCAGTAAAAGTCAACATGACCATAATAGACATAAAATTGAAACTTGTTATTGCAGATATGCTGCCAAACCGAAATTACTGTAGTGGTCAACAAAAACTGTTGTTAATAAGAGGAAAATATATTGCATTAACGCAACACATTTCTCCCTCTCATGCAAAGACAGTTGAGGCATGCTGTCTGAGACAAGAATCATCCTGCATTCCTGCGTTTCAGCAAGACAATCGAGTGATACAAAATCCTTCTAACATTACTCAGACGCAGCTGAACCGAGACGGTAAATAACAGTTTTCCTGCTGCAGAGCTCAATAACAGACTTTACTAAGCAATGCAGAGAAAACTAACAGAAACACCACCAATGAAACCTATTTTAAGCCACAGTTGTGATCAGTATTACTACCAGGACCTGCCAGATAACTGCAGCTAACCTCCCTAATGCAATTTACTGCATACAGTTTCTGAACAGAAAAATATTAGGTCCATGTGTTTTATGTATTGCATGCTAAAACGGTGTCATAGCATTCATTTAAAAAGCTCTTTCACGAGCTGTGCTCTGCTCTGTTCCCTCTGCCCTGATCAGTTATTACACACATTTTCCATATGTGGGATGTCCCGTAAAAGCTGCTGCTGATTTTAGCCTCTATCATCCACTGCTGGCTGTTTTTGTGCAACTTTCCTCTGGAGGCAGATGGTGTGACAACAGCTGTGGGAGTCAGAACTGCCGCAAAGGGCCACAAAGTCTGAGAAATAAAATACTTGAAGACAGAAAGAGGCGTTGTTAAGAGGAAGAAAGTCCAATCTGACACAGTCCAATTTAAAAGTACAGAAAGTTCCTGTATTCTGACTGAAAATGAATACTGATATTTTAGAATTCTAAATCTTCAAGCCACTGGTCATCTTTTAACTTAAAGACATTACTAGTATCTATAAAAGTCACTTCACTACACGAGGAGGGCAGCGTATGTACAACACGTAATGATGAAGTGCTGAGAAAACAACCCAGTGTGAGTACTAGCTCACTGAAGGGACACAAAAATGGTAATTAATCATTAAATAATGAGAAAACGACGAAAAACTCCTATTAACTATTAGAGCTGCTACGAATAATCAATTAGTTGTCGACTAATAAATTAAACGACCACTATTATGATAATTAAGTAATCATTTTTGAGCAATTTTATAGATTAAAAATAGTCAAAGTCCTCTGATTCCAGCTTCTTTTCTCCTCTATGACATAAAATTAAATATCTCCAGTTAGTAAAAACTTAAGTAATTGATATTTGGAGCCCAAGTAACTTCTAAATATGATGTATTATTACTTGAGATGCATAAAAACTGTAAGTGAATTTTAAGTAATGAATGAAGCTATGCTGGGAGTGGACTGGTTTGAAGTTACTCAGGAAGCTCTCGTGAAGATAAAGGTTAGTGTGGTCAACTGACAGATAACCAGAAAGCAGTTATCATCTCTTCTGACTCACTGAACGTAGACTGTGGGTTTAAGTCATTAGTAACGTATTTTACACAACCTTCCCTCCCCTTCCACTATCTACGTGAAATCCATTTCAGTTTGAGAAACAACAGCAACATCTGTTCAGCAAGCAGCTGGATGAAAATTTCAAGTTTTGTTGAAGGTTTGGATCGTTGTAGTCAGGCAACGTCAGATTTTTTTTGTTTTTGTATTTATTTTTCAGTGAATTATCCATTTTAATCAATTCAAATGTTCCACCAAAACACATCCTCCCTTTTGAGTGAACACCATTTCTGATTAATTCCTCGCTCATCTTCTACCCAACTAATCACTATCTGCTCTCTAAGCTTTGCCTAATGTTACTCATTCACTTATGTTAACTAGAAGTTAGTTCCTCATTTGTTGTTGGTAACTGCTCGAAAATGAGAGTCTTTTATCGTAAATTGTTGCTTGTGCTTCAGGATAAGTAAAAAAAAAAAATGCCAGTGATTACAAACAACAGTAAGGAGCATTCAAGAAGAAACCTTTCCACTGGTCTGAGGGAAATTAAACAAAGTAGTTTTGAGGTATGTTAATGTCATTTTGATAGTACAACATATGCCTCTGTGTTGTTTTATAACAAAATAGAACAGTTATACTGTCTACATGAGAGTGATTTGGAGGGTTATCAATTAGCTTGAACAGAAAAAAACACACTTTCTGTGAAATATGACAGTGTAAAGCCTTGTAAAGGACAACATGGACATCGATATTTAACACGCTAGCCTTGCTAAAGTAAGATTTCTGATAAATTATGAATGTTCTCATCTATCAGATAAAATAACTAATGCTAAGCAGTTGTTCTTTTCGATTATCTATTTGAAATGCTAAACAAAATAATTTCAATTTAAACTAATAACATTATGCTAAATTAGCTTGTTGTAGCAATAGCTAGAATTTTTTTGCTAATATCTGCTAAATATTCCGGCTGATTTTACATTATTTTTTATGTCATAAGCTTAAATACTAGTTATTTTAAATTGGTATCTGTTTAAAAAGTTTTTTTTAATTATTTCAAGTTAAACTAATAATATTACGCTAAATTAGCTTTTGTAGCATTAGCTAGCTAGCTTGAATTCTTTGCTAATATCTGCCAAATATCCCTGCTGATATATGGTTTTTATGTCAGAAGTTTAAATAGTAGTGCTAATAAAGTTTTAGTCCACAGTTTTAGTCAACAGTTGTCCTAGAACAATAAGTTCAAAATTATTTGGCTATATATCAAATTGTCTTTAAATAAATTTAAAAAATAATCCCTGTATGCGTTAGCTAAAATTTATGTCGCTGTAAAAATAAGAATATTAAGTTAATTTTATGCATAAATAACATGATTGTATTGATTAAAAATGACTTACAACATAATTTCTACATGATTTTACATTTAGTGATATAAAACTAAAGTTAAGACCAGACATGATTAAATCATCCTCTGAATTTGTTCACTTACGAGTAATTCTTGTGACACTAATATTCAAACTATGTATATTTTTATCCTGGTTTAGTCTACAAACAGCATCTTTGAGAGCCTATTTTGTTTGTTTTTTTGCTACCAACTCCTGCAGCGTCCTCGCCTTGATCTCTCAGCAGGAAAAACTGAATCATTTGAATTAGAAAATAACTTTTTTTGTGCAAACTCAGCCTGTTGCAGGCCTCATAATGAATGAGCAGCTTGTTGTGGTCTGTAACTTCCTCTGGTCCTACAGGATGTGGTTCATGACTTGTCACACCAAAAACATCTCCCAGTTTCCTTTTTCATTTTCTTTTTTAGGAACAGAGCAGTTAACGGAGATTTCTGCTCAACATCTGGAAGTTACACTGATGTCTCACAACACGGAGGTCAGTGACCCTCCATATCCCGGAACATTTACCCCCCATGTTTCATTCATTTAGTCGGTAAACAGCGGTGCGGTGGGCGGAGGCAGAGAGGAGCAGGCCGGGACAGACGGAGCCCGACACGTGGTGCTCCTCCATAGCGCTCCTTTGTTAATTAAAGTGGCAGAAAAGAAGTGTAGCAACAACAACAGGCCACACGGACTTTTCCCTCCTCACCTCCAGACGCACTGACGTGGCGGAGGAGACGGACCACCGCCTGCCACTTCCATTTCCACATCTGTGCCACATTACATAAATCCCCGGAGGGAAAGTATCACACATGAATCTCACTGTGTAGCTTCGGTCCTCTACTCACCTCCCTGCTGCTGCTGAGCTCCAGGTACCGAGACTCTAGGTGGAGGACATGATCCCCAGTGTGCCACGTATAAACCGGGTAGAAGCGGGTCTGGCGAGGCGGATTCAGTCCGGGCCGAGCCTCGGAGCCCAGCGGTGGATCAGCTGAGGAGAAGCCAGACACTGGGACTAGTTTCGGCCTCTTCTGCTGCTTCTTCCAGCCTGCACCCTTTTTGGGTCGTCTTCCTGTTGCTTCTAGCAACTCTGAGAGGAGGCGGAGCCAAAACCTTCAGCAGTTCTTTTTTATGCACCCATCCACACACACACACACACAATCACAACATTTACACACTGGTGGCGGAAACTGCCCTGCAAGGCTAACCACGACCCTCGGTCCGACCGAGGGTCCGACGATCGAACCGGCAACCCTCCGGTTGCAAGACGGCCGCTCAACCTACTGAGCCATGCTGCCCCACATTAGCAGCTCATCATGTATGAAAACTTCAGCCTGTGGCAGCACGGAGTCATTAGAATAATTTTATTTATACACGATAAAAACAGGAGTTTACACAGACAACACACCACCAGGATCATCAAAAGTCAAATTAAAGTCAAAAGGTAAGTCTGTGTTGCTGATATAAACCATTTTCAACAGCAGTCACTGAGCCAAACTTGCCTCCAGTAGAGAAATAAGACTGCCCTTACAAATTTAAGTTTAAAATATTAATGTTAAAGCCCGACAGTATCATCTAAAATACAAATACACTAGGCTAAATTAAATATTAAGGTTATTAGTCCACAATACATTATTTTAAATATAAAATGTCAAATTATCCAGATAAAGTAACTATCAAGAGTAAAAAAACAAGAAAAACACAAATTAACCTACTTAAATTCAATATTAAGGTTAAGAGTCCACAACATTACTTATTAGGCAATTGTATTTAGCTATTTTAAATATTAAGGTTGAAACCCTACAATATAAAACCCAAATTTACATGGCTAATGTAAATGTCAAAAAGAAAGCCTACAAAAATGCACAATAACCTGCTTAAATTAAATATGAAGGTACCATGTCTTTTTTTCACAGTACTTTGCTTACACTTCTTTTGCACAGTACTTCTTAAACTTGTGCTTCTAGCATTTCTTTTTCTTTCTTTTTTTCTTTTAGAATTCTTAGATTTAGATTGCTTATTCATTCTTCTACTGTTGTTGCTAGGCATTTCTAGCACCAAGTCAAATTCCTTGTGTTTACTCACTTGGCAATAAAGGCTTTCTGATTCTGAAAAAAACACACAAGATAAAATATTAATTTCTTCTTCTTTTCCTTTTGGCTCTTCCCTTCAGGAGTCACCCAAGTTTATTATCTGCTTCCATCTAACTCTGTCCTCTGCATCATCTTCTCCCACACAACTAACTTCACGTCTTCTTTCACTACATCCATAAAACTCCTCTTTGATCTTCCTCTAGGCAGTCCTTCCAGGATTTCCCGGGCGTTTTTTGTGATTGTTGCGGCCGAAAATGCCTGAGTTCGCGGCAGTTTTTCTAAAAAATTGCAATAAAAGTTGTGATGTTTGAAGCTTATTTGTTGTGATGAAATTGAGGGAGACAGTGACAACTGCTAAAAAGCTGCATTTTTCTAGCTTGTAGAAAATGTTTCAACACTGTAATTGACAATATTTATTCCGAAATTAATTATTTAACGTTCCAACCCATTTCCACAAAAGCTGGCGTACCACGGTGGGAAATTAGCAGCAGCCAGATACTGGTTTAGCATGACGTGGTTGGTAGATTTGCGGCACAAAATGCTAATTTGCTATTGAATGAATCATATTAGGACATATCTGTCATTGGCTTAAAAAGTTAATTTCACATCCTGGCACACGTGTTCACACACACACACGCTCACGGCTTGTCACGTCAATTAACAAGAACAGCACTGAGAGAGCGCAGTCCTCCACCAAGACAGGTGTGTGTTCTGCATGTATACATACCGAATCGCATGACCTAAATATGTAGCTGGTAACTGGAATTGATGGGACTCAGAAACACTCCCACAATTTAATCAGTTGTTCCTTGTATCATTTCTGATACGTCCACAGTGGTCGATTTGTAGCACAATGATGTGATCGTCAGTCGGCCGCTGAGGTAGCATTCACCTGTTGCCATGGTTACCGTGCTGTTATCAGACGCCGTGCCGCTACCTCAATGGAAGATCCTTAACAAATCCGTGGATCCAAACTTTAAGCCGCATCACTGCCGAAGTCTAATCATTTGGTCCTTGTGTCATTTCTGACCGACCCTGAAAATTTCATTCAAATCCCTGAGTCTGTTTTTCAGTGATGTGGGTAACAGAGGAATGATTCACACACGCTGATCGTCACATAACTCTGCCATGTTCTTAGGTGGAATAAATAATCTAATTTACCTTCATTCTTTCAGTGCTCTAACGGATCTGGATGCAACAGTTTCCTTCATGGTGATTAATGTGGTCTGTTGTCTGATCATTTCAGGTAGAAAAGCTAGAAGTTTAGGAGCAGGGTTCAATTTGTTCTACCATGGTGTGGATAGGAAGAGAAATGGAGTAGGAGTTATCTTGAAGGAGGAGTTTGTTAGGAATATCCTGGAGGTAAAAAGAGCGTCAGATCGAGTGATGAGCCTGAAGCTAGAAATCGAAGGTGTGGTGTTCAATGTTGTTAGTGGGTATGCTCCACAGGTAGGATGTGAGCTGGAGGAGAAGGAGAAATTCTGGTTGGACCTTGATGAAGTGATGCAGAGCATCCCTAGAAGTGAGAGAGTTGTCATTGGTGCAGACTTCAATGGACATGTTGGTGCAGGAAACGGAGATGATGAGGAGGTCATGGGCAGGTTTGGTATCCAGGAGAGGAACGCAGAAGGACAGATTGTGGTTGACTTTGCAAAAAGGATGGAAATGTCTGTAGTGAATACTTTCTTCCAGAAGAGGCAGGAACATAGGGTGACCTATAAGAGTGGAGGTAGGAGCACACAGGTAGACTACATATTGTGTAGACGGTGTAATCTGAAGGAGATCAGTGACTGCAAAGTAGTGGTAGGTGAGAGTGTAGCCAGACAGCATAGGATGGTGGTGTGTAGGATGACCCTGGTGGTGAAGAAAATGAAGAGGGCAAAGGCAGAGCAGAGGACCAAATGGTAGAAGCTGAAAAAGGAAGAGTGTTGTATGAATTTCAGGAAAGAGTTGAGACAGGCTTTGGATGGTCAGGAGGTGCTTCCAGATGACTGGACAACTACAGCAAATGTGATCAGGGAGACAGGTCGGAGAGTACTTGGTGTGTCATCTTGAAGGAAAGGAGATAAGGAGACTTGGTGATGGAATGAGGAGGTACAGGAGTGGATCCAGAGAAAGAGGTTAGCTAAGAAGAAGTGGGACACTGAGAGGACTGAAGAGAGTAGACAGGAGTACAGAGAGATGCAGCGTAAGGTGAAAGTAGAGGTGGCAAAGGCCAAACAAGGGGCTTACGATGACTTGTATTCTAGGTTGGACAGTAAGGAGGGAGAGACTGATCTGTACAGGTTGGCAAGGCAGAGAGACAGAGATGGGAAGGACGTGCAGCAGGTTAGGGTGATAAAGGATAAGGGTGGAAGTGTGTTGACAGGTGCCAATAGTGTGATGGGAAGATGGAAAGAGTACTTTGAAGAGTTGATGAATGAGGAAAATGAGAGAGAACAAAGAGTAGAAGAGGTGACTGTTGTGGACCAGGAAGTAGCAAAGATTAGTAAGGATGAAGTGAGGAGGGCATTGAAGAGGATGAAGAGTGGAAAGGCACTTGGTCCTGATGATATACACACGTGGACAAAATTGTTGGTACCCCTCAGTTAAAGAAGGAAAAACCCACAATTCTCACTGAAATCACTTGAAACTCACAAAAGTAACAATAAATAAAAATTTATTGAAAATTAAATAATCAAAATCAGCCATCACTTTTGAATTGTTGATTAACATAATTATTTAAAAAAACAAACTAATGAAATAGGGCTGGACAAAAATGATGGTACCCATAACTTAATATTTTGTTGCACAACCTTTTGAGGCAATCACTGCAATTAAACGATTTCTGTATTTGTCAATGAGCGTTCTGCAGCTGTCAACAGGTATTTTGGCCCACTCCTCATGAGCAAACAGCTCCAGTTGTCTCAGGTTTGATGGGTGTCTTCTCCAAATGGCATGTTTCAGCTCCTTCCACATATGTTCAATGGGATTCAGATCTGGGCTCATAGAAGGCCACTTTCGAATAGTCCAACGCTTTTCTCTCAGCCATTCTTGGGTGTTTTTGGCTGTGTGTTTTGGATCGTTGTCCTGTTGGAAGACCCATGACCTGCGACTGAGACCAAGCTTTCTGACACTAGGCAGCACATTTCTCTCCAGAATGCCTTGATAGTCTTCAGATTTCATCGTACCTTGCACACTTTCAAGACACCCTGTGCCAGATGCAGCAAAGCAGCCCCAAAACATTACTGAGCCTCCTCCATGTTTCACCGTAGGGACAGTGTTCTTTTCTTCGTATGCTTGGTTTTTGAGTCTATGAACATAGAGTTGATGTGCCTTACCAAAAAGCTCCAGTTTGGTCTCATCTGTCCAAAGGACATTCTCCCAGAAGCTTTGTGGCTTGTCAACATGCATTTTTGCAAATTCCAGTCTGGCTTTTTTATGAGTTTTTTTCAGCAGTGGTGTCCTCCTTGGTCGTCTCCCATGAAGTCCACTTTGGCTCAAACAACGACGAATGGTGCGATCTGACACTGATGTACCTTGGCCTTGGAGTTCACCTTTAATTTCTTTGGAGGTTGCTCTGGGCTCTTTGGATACAATTCCAACGATCCGTCTCTTCAATTTGTCATCAATTTTCCTCTTGCGGCCACGTCCAGGGAGGTTGGCTACTGTCCCGTGGGTCTTGAACTTCTGAATAATATGAGCCACTGTTGTCACAGGAACTTCAAGCTGTTTAGAGATGGTCTTATAGCCTTTACCTTTAAGATGTTTGTCTATCATTTTTTTTCGGATGTCCTGGGACAATTCTCTCCTTCGCTTTCTGTTGTCCATGTTCAGTGTGGTACACACCTTTTCACCAAACAGCAGGGTGACTACTTGTCTCCCTTTAAATAGGCAGACTGACTGATTATGAGTTTGGAAACACCTGTGATGTCAATTAAATGACACACCTGAGTTAATCATGTCACTCTGGTCAAATAGTTTTCAATCTTTTATAGAGGTACCATCATTTTTGTCCAGGCCTGTTTCATTAGTTTGTTTTTTTAAATAATTATGTTAATCAACAATTCAAAAGTAATGGCTGTTTTTGATTATTTAATTTTCAATAAATTTTTATTTATTGTTACTTTTGTGAGTTTCAAGTGATTTCAGTGAGAATTGTGGGTTTTTCCTTCTTTAACTGAGGGGTACCAACAATTTTGTCCACGTGTGTATCTGTGGAGGTATGGAAGTGTCTCGGAGAAGTAGCAGTAGAGTTTCTGACTGGGTTGTTCAACAGGATCTTAGATAGTGAGAAGATGCCCGAGGAATGGAGGAGAAGTGTGCTGGTGCCCATCTTTAAGAACAAGGGAGATGTGCAGAGTTGTGGCAACTACAGAGGAATAAAGCTGATGAGCCACACGATGAAGCTATGGGAAAGAGTAGTTGAAACTAGACTAAGGGCAGAGGTGAACATCTGTGAGCAGCAGTATGGTTTCATGCCAAGAAAGAGTACAACAGATGCAATATTTGCTTTGAGGATGTTGATAGAGAAGTACAGAGAAGGTCAGAAGGAGCTGCATTGTGTCTTTGTAGATCTGGAGAAAGCTTATGACAGGGTGCCCAGAGAGGAACTGTGGTTTTGTATGAGGAAGTCTGGAGTGGCAGAGAAGTATGTTAGAGTGGTGCAGGACATGTATGAGGACTGTAAGACAGTGGTGAGGTGTGCTGTAGGTGTGACAGAGGAGTTCAAGGTGGAGGTGGGACTACATCAGGGATCAGCTCTGAGCCCCTTCTTGTTTGCTATGGTGATGGACAGGATGACAGACAAGGTTAGACAGGAGTCTCCATGGACTATGATGTTTGCAGATGACATTGTGATCTGTAGTGAGAGCAGGGAACAGGTGGAGGAGAAGCTAGAGGCGTGGAGGTTTGCCCTGGAAAGGAGAGGAATGAAGGTTAGCCGCAGTAAGACGGAGTATCTGTGTGTGAATGAGAGGGACCCAAGTGGAAGAGTGAGGTTACAGAGAGAAGAGATCAAGAAGGTGGAGGATTTTAAGTACTTAGGGTCAACAGTCCAGAGCAATGGAGAGTGTGGAAAAGAGGTGAAGAAGCGTGTACAGGCAGGCTGGAACGGCTGGAGAAAAGTGTCAGGTGTGATGTGTGATAGAAGAGTTTCAGCTAAAATGAAAGGCAAGGTTTACAAAACTGTGGTGAGACCAGCCATGTTGTTTGGTCTGGAGACAGTGTCCCTGAGGAAAAGACAGGAGGCAGAGCTGGAGGTAGCAGAACTGAAGATGCTGAAGTTCTCTTTGGGAGTGACCAGGATGGATAGGATCAGGAATGAGTACATCAGAGGGACAGCACATGTTAGAGGCTTTGGAGATAAAGTCAGAGAGGCCAGACTGAGATGGTTCGGACATGTCCAGAGGAGAGAGAGTGAATATATTGGTAGAAGGATGCTGAGTTTCCCACTGCCAGGCAGGAGGCCTAGAGGAAGACCAAAGAGGAGGTTTATGGATGTGGTTAAAGAGGACATGAAGGTAGCTGGTGTGAGAGAAGAGGATGCGGAAGATAGGGTTAGATGGAGGCAATTGATTCGCTGTGGCGACCCCTGAAGGGAAAAGCCGGAAGGAAAAGAAACCGAAAGGAAAAAAAGAGTTGTCTGATCATTTCAGCCGTTCTAATATGTTTCGTGCTTTTTTTTTCAAAAAAGTGTATCAATCGATGATTTTTTTTTTTTTGTATTCCACCACAGTATTGCAGGGGTGTAAAACATCAATCGCGCAAATTCATGCGAAATCAACCAATCTCCGCGAATTTTGCGCGGCCTTGTAATTTTGTCCAATCACCGCAACTTTCCTGGAGGGACTGTCTAGGCCTCCTCCCTGGCAGTTCAAAACTCAGCATCCATCTACCGATATATTCACTGTCCCTCCTCTGTACATGTCCAAACCACCTCAGTCTGACCTATCTGGATTTATCTCCAAAACGTCTAACGTGCACTGTCCCTCTGATGTAGCTACTCCTTCCTGATCCTATCCATCTTGGTCACTCCCAAAGAAAACCTCAACATTTTCACCGTCCAGCTCTCCCTCCCTCACCTTAAGCTTACTCATTGAAACTGTCTCTAAACCATACACATCACTGGTCTCACCACTGTTTTCTACACCTTTCCTTTCATTCTTGCTGATACTCTTTTATCACACAAGACACTTTTCTCCACCCATTCCAACCTGCTTACACATGATTTTTAAAACCCTCCACCTTCTTTATCTCTACTCGCTGTAACCTAACCCTTCTACTTGAGTTCCTCTCATTGACACACATATATTCTGTCTTGCTGTGGCTAGCCTTCATTCCTCTCCTTTCCAGGTCATACCGCCATCTCTCTAGATTTTCTTCCACCTGCTCCCTGCTCTCACTACAGATCATAGTGTCATCTGCAGACATCATGGCCCATGGAGATTCCTGTCTAACCTCATCTGTCAGCCTGTCCATCACTATAGCGACCGAGACGGGGCTCAGAGCTGGCCCATGATGCAGTCCCACCTCCATTTTGAACTCCTCTGTCACACCTACAGCATACCTCACCACCGTCTTACAGCTTTCATACATGTCCTACACCACTCTAACATACTTCTCTGTCTCTCTATACCTCCTTATGCAGCACCACATTTCCTCTCTCTGCACCAACTGGATCTACAAAGACACAATCCAGCTCCCTCTGACCTTCTCTGTGCTGCTCTATCAAAATCCTCAAAGCAAATACGGCATCCGTCGTACTCTTTCTTGGCATGGCACCATAAATGCTGCTAATAAATGCTCACTTCTGTCCTGAGTCAAGCTTCCACTACTCTTTCCCATAACTTCACTGTATGGCTGATCAACTTTATTCCTCTGTAGTTGTCACAACTCTGCACATCTCCCTTGTTCTTAAAAATCGACACCAGCACACTTGTATTCCATTCCTCAGGCATCTACTCACTCTCTAAGATCTTTTTGAACAACCTTGTCAGAAATTCTCCTGCCACCTCTAATAGACACTTTCATACCTGCACAGGTATATCATCAGGACCAACTGTCTTTCCACTCTTCGTCATTCATCAGCTCTTCACAATACTCTTTCAAACTTCCCATCACACTTCTGTCACCTGTCAATACATTTCCATCTCTATCCTTAATATCACCCTACCCTGCTGCACGTCCTTCCCATCTCTGTTTTTCTGCCTCGCCAACCTGTACAAATCAGTGTCTCCCTCCTCACTGTCCAGCCTAGCATACAAGTCATCATACACCCTTTGTTTGGCTTTTGCCACCTCTACTTTAACCTTAAGCTGCATCTCGCTGTATTCCTCTTCAGTCCTCTCAGTGTTCCACTTCTTCTGAACTAACCTCTTTCTCTGTGTAGAAGATCATGCATGCACTTCCTTATTCCACCACCAAGTCTCCTCATCTACTCTTCTTCCAGATAACACACCAAGTACTCTCCTACTTGTCTTTCTTTTCTATCTTTTACCTTTGTTCTACCGGATAAAGGCCCATCGAGATCGAGACTTCTTTCACAAGGGTGACCTGGCCAAGAGAGACGGCAACAAATGTCAAAGTAAACAAAAGACAGACAGATAACAAAAACAACAAACATTAAAATATGAAATACAAGCAATTTGATACATAAAATATAGGAGTTATTTTTACAGTAGCAATTTAAGAACACAAGCACTGTTCGAAGGATTTCCATGGAGCGGAAGGTTTCTAAAGAAACAAATTTTGACAGTTTGTCTCAACTCCTGCCTGAAAACCATATGGCACTCTTGTTTGTTTCAGCTTCTACGATTTCGTCCTCTGCTCTGCCTTTGCCTTCTTCGTCTTCCTCACCACCAGACTCATCCTACACACCATCATCCCTTCCTGTCTGGCTACACTCTCACCTACCACTACTTTGGAGTCACTGATCTCCTTCAGATTACACAAACTATACAATATGTAGTCTACCTGTGTGCTCTTACCTCCGCTTTTATAAGTCACCCTATGTTCCTGCCGCTTTTGGATGAAAGTATTCACTACAGCCATTTCCATCCTTGTCGCAAAGTCAACCACCATCTGGCCTTCTGTGTTCTTATCCTAGATACCTAACCTGCTCATCACTTCCTCATCACCAACATGTCCACTGAAGTCTGCAACAATCACCATTTTTTTACTTCTGAGGATGATTTGTGTCACTTCATCAAACTCCTTCCAGAATTTCCCCTTCTCACTCACATCCTACCTGTGGAGCATAACAGTAACATAAACTGAACATCACACCTTCAGGTTCTAGCTTCAGACTCATCACTCTATCTGAGCCTCTTTTTCCCTCCAGAACATTCCTAACAAACGCCTTCGAGACAACTTCTGCTCCATTTCTCCTCCTATCTATTCCTTGATAAAACAGCTTGACCCCTGCTCATAAACTTCTGGCTTTGCTACCTTTCCACCTGTTCTCCTGAACACACAGTACGTCTGCCTTCCTCTTCTGCATTATGTTAACTCTCTAGCTCTTCCTGTCATAGTCCCAATATTTAAGTCCTTACTTTCACTCCTTGTCCCTTGACTTTCCTCTTCTCTCTCTGCCTTTTGAATAGGCCTTTGTCCTCTTCTTCTTTGACCAACAGTAGTCCAATTTCCACCACTGACAGCACCGATAGCGGTCGTTGTTAATCTGAGCCTCAGCCAATCCGGTATGGAAGCTGTAGGATTGATTTGCATATTTGTTTTGGGATAGGTATTAAGTGGATGCCCTTCCTGACACAGCTCTCTCAATTGATCTGGGCTTGGGACCTGCACACAGAGGACAGTGGCTTGTGTCCCCTTGAGGCTGCATTAAGGTATAATACTTACTTACCAGGACAAATTAAATATGCCTTAAGCCTATATTTGAAATGTGTCATTTTTAGCAAAGATTTGTCTATTTGTATTTTATACAGCTAAGCAAAAACTACACTGTTTTTGCCATTTGTTTATATATTTTGTCCCTAATCTACTATATTAAATGTAAAACTGATGGTTCCATAACAGTAAAATCTGGTTTTATTTTACAGTTGATGCTGTAATAGTATAAACTCTACATGAAAGGAAATAATTATAGTAAAAATAAAACTGCAAAAGTAAAAAAAAAAAGAGGAAGTTGAGGAAAGCTTGAGCCTAATATGCAGAAAACATAATGTATCAGGAGATTTATTTGATATATATTTGACAGATATGTATGGGGATAATACATCACTTAATGTGTATGTGTTTGCACACATTAATATATATGTGTCTGCACATTGTTTGCATCAGTTGACTCCACTAGTTAGATGTTGTTGCAATTTTTTATTATTGCATATTTGGGATATAACTGAACTTCTAAACAGATATTCATTCAACAAAATGCAAACCAGTTGGGTTAGAGAAAAAGGAAAGAAATCAAAAGGAGACAAAACGTTTTCTAGTTCACTTTATCTGCTCTTGTAAATCCTTTTTGTTATTATTTTTTGATTAATGAGTTGAGGATTGCATTTGCTTTAGATAATTAAAATCACTGATTTTCTTTTTATAACAGATTTAAATAGAATGAAGTCAGTCCTCATGCATCACTCTCATGACTGATTTAATGTTAAAATGCAAGTATCAGCTGATCTGACTGCTTTCATAGCTTTATAATAAATTGATATTGGTTGATATTAAATAACACTTGGCTACTAGAGTGGACCACAGCAACTCTAACTTAATTATTTTCATTACGCTGTTTGTGAGTCTCTTTGGCAGTGCAGTTGAGTCACAATAATCTGATCTAAGAGTCTGTCCACACTAATGCACATCCTGCCTGATGGCCTCTGTGCTTTCAGCAAAGTCTGCATCAGGCAGACAAAAGAGCTTGAAGTATCTACCAATACTAGCAAACAAAATGAGAAAAATGGGGGGAAACATTTAAAGTCAACAACTCATTAAAGTTTATTATTGCCACTTAATAGTTTTCCGCTGGTTACAAACAAATTGTACAACCTGCCTGCACTGATGATCTCAGATGAATTGTGGACCTGAGGTTGGCTATAAATAAAATCCCACTTGGTCAGTTACTGTTTATGTGCTGCGGTGTCCTGCACAGCAAATCCATTTGGGATAGAGTCTTTCAGTGCTTTTACAGTTTTCTCCCCAGCCATTGCTCATACATTTATGTTCCTGCTGGAGGGGAAGAAAGAAGACACTGCCAGCATCCACACTTTTGACCAGAAATGGAAATATAGTGCAGTGGCATGCAGACTGCCTCAGTAGAAGGGACAAAAGTCTGAAACAAGACATTGCTTCTCTAAAAATGTGACATTGCTGCAGGGCTTTCTGCCTCAGCAGGAGAACTGCTGAGGAAACAATTATATGATTTCTGAGACAGTGATTTCCAACTATTTTAGGAAGTTTTTATAGACCTTTCACAGCAGGCACTTTGACTTGTCACACAGGAAGAGCACAGCTGGTGCCAATAGCAATAATGATGACTCTGTTAAATTGAAATGAGCTAATAAACCAATGTGCACAATGGCAGCACCCTGAAACTGAAGCAGCTCAATGAACTTCACCTACTGTCAACTTAGATCTATAGATTAGAGACAGACCAATTATCATGGCCGATATTTGGCATTTTTCTGATTATCAGTATGTTTTTTTAAAAGCTCATTTTAGGCTTTATTTGACAGGTAGTCAGAAAAGTAGGGAGAAGACCTACAGCAAAGACCTGAGACCTGGAAGCGAACCATGGCTGCTGTATTGGGGATTATAGCCCCAGTTTATGGGTCGCCTGCTCTACTGGTTGAGCTATCTGGTCCCCAGTATCAGTATTTTTATTGACAGATTACTGATAAATTAAATGTTTTACTTCAGGTCCCTCTCTGTGTCTGTCATTACTCTGCTGTCTCAGAAATGTCTTTCAAGTAGTAAAAAATGAAAAAGAAACACAAGCTGTTCCCACAAACCAGGAAATCAGCTTTTCCCACAGTAGCTAGTAGCTAAGGCTATGCTAACAGCTAGCGGCTAAGTTAGCAGGCAGCTCCAAATTACCCTGAAACTGGGTCTGGAAAACAGGAATTAATAATACTTTACGATATGGGCCTTAGTGGACAATAAAAGTGATAGAACGGTGAAAGATTAAGAAAACAGAACAGCAGACGTAACTGCAAAAGACAAACTAATCAATCCCAATCAATCCCACATAAACAGAGGAGAGCATCCTAATTTAATTGCTCCTTTTTCTATTTTACATGTTCAGTTATAGTCACCTTTATTAATGAAGAAGCATCATTGTCAATGACAGGTTATCTGCGATCGCATGCTGTTAAAATATTACATCTAATCTATTGATTCAAAGTATTGGCTATTGGTCTTTCTCAGTGACCAATAATAATATTGGACCTAAAATGAAATTATATTACAACTGAAACAAGCATATCAGGTAATCTTCAGTATACACCAATGTAATGTTTTATGTTGTAAAACAATATATCAGAACCACAAAAATACTACACAAATACAATTGTATGCTGAGAAAGAGTGAACGATACAAAAAATGCATCCTATTTTAAATTCCTCACAGCAACCACTATTTACCTTGATGAAGGATTTGCACAATATTGGCCAGACCTCTTTCAGCTTCACAATGTTGACACCTGAAGTGGTTTTCAGTCGACAGTTGAGTCACATGAAAGGGTTATTTGGTGAAATTTTTGCTTTCGTAATGCATTAGAGACAATCACTTGTGCAGAGGTTATGTTGGTATACAGCATATAGGCCTGTTTAACAAATGTAGTCACGCATGCTATAGCAAGAAGAACTGCTGAACTATATCCAGAGAAACAACATTTCATTATTATTTTGGAAGATTAAGATCAGTTTTGTCAGGGAATTTTAAAGTACTTTGAAAGGTTTTCAAGCACTGTAAAGAAACTGCTTCTAATAATAGCAGCTTCAGGAAAGGAAGACTTCCCTCTGCAGCAGAGGAGATCTTTACAGTTACCAGCCTCACAAATCCCTGATTAACAGCACCCCAGATCTGAGCCCACATTAATGCTACCCAGAGTTCAAGTAGGAGACACATCTCAGCATCAACTGTTTGAAGGAATCTGTAAGAATCAGGCCTTCATGGTCTAATTGCTGCCGCAGAGAAATCACTGTTTAAGGCGACCGATAAGAGAACTTTTGTCCGCTGTGGCTTAATTTAAGATTCTTGGTTCTGACTGCAGTGAGACACAGAGAAGGTGAACAGATCTGCATGTGTGGTTCCCGTCGTGAAACCTGGAGGAGGAGCTGCGATAGTGTGGGTACTGGTGACGCTGCTGCTGATTTACTCAGAATTCAAGGCACAGCTAACCAGCATGGCAACAACAACAGTCACAACAATACACCTCCAGGATATGTGAGGGCTATTCAACAAAGAAGGCCAGTGATGAAGCTCTACATCAGATAATCTGGCCTCCATCTCCACCCAACCTAACCCAGCTGAGATGGTCTGAGGTAAGCTGACCTACGGAGTGAAGTAAAACCAGCCACAAAGTGCTCAGCATCTGTAGGAACTCAGCTGGAAAAATATTCATGAAGCTGGATAATGTTTTGTTTTTAAATGATTATTTGCAAAAAGAAGGAAAAATAAGAATTAATGAACTAAGAAGAATGTTGAAGTGATAATACAAATGTATTGTTAATGGAAAAATACATGACCACATTGTTTTTGAATGCAAATTCACGTCCATACTTTCTGGATACACAATATAAACAAATATCAAAACATCTCCCACATTACACAATGTGTACATACACGAGGTCATGGGTCGAATGGTAATATCAGTGTCTCAGAAAAAGCTTCTTTTAAAATATGTATGATCATTTAATTTGCATTCAACAATATTTGTTTCTAGCATTTTTAAACTGAGACCACCGTCAGGGGATGTCACTGCATCATCAGCTCATTCAGAGCATAAAAGGACCTCTGGTTCTGTAATAATGTTTACCACAACACGCTTACAGCCCGTAGACACTGCTTTATCTCACAGATGATGACAAACCATCATCCTCAGAGCTCCATTCTGTGATCATTTCTTCATTTCACTGTAAGAAAGTGTAACATGAGTCATCTTCTGTTCTTCTCTACTTAACAAACTTGAATTGGGGGTGGGGGGTTGGCAATTCTTCTGCAACTTGATGTCAACACCTTTGACCAATCGCACTTGAAGCACTTTTTGCACTTACTACAGGTTTTTCCTTATGTCTGAATTCTTGCTTGTATTGTACGTCGCTTTGGACAAAAGCGTCTGCTAAATGAAATTGTAGAATTGTAGAATTGAATCCTTCCATGTTGACTTTACTTACAGTTCAGTTTGCCTTTAAGTCTTAATGTATGTTTACTCTATTTTCACAACTTTTTCTTTTTTAATGTTGTGTACATTCAGCAGTTAATATTACTCAGCATTGTGTGATTAGTCCAGTTTCATCAATTAATCTCCATTTGGGATCAATATTTGCACAGCATTTATGAATATAGTCGAGGTGTTAGTCCTATTCACTTAATTGCAGCAAAATGACCCAAAAAAAAGACAAAATTACAAAACCCAAAGCTAAATTGGAGCCCATAAAACAGGGTAACAAGAACAGAACTTAAAAAAAAAAAAGAACTTAACCGGAGGCAACAAAATAACAAAGCAAACCATCTGCACTGCTCAAACAAACTCTTAATAAATCGGAACAACACTGAACAAAGCTGGGATATGTAAACTGGCTGATCAGACCAGTTACTTACAAAAGGGAAGATATCAACAAAAAAAAAAAAAAAAAACTAACGCTAAACTAACAACAAAAAGCACAAAACAGTGCAGCTGGTCAACTTAAAAAAAAAATGATTTGAAACAAATCAAAAATATAACTAGCTACCCAACACAAACTTAATGAATACAGTAATATTCAAGTCAAATAAACCTGGTCCACCCCTTAAAATGACAGCCAGTTGGTATGGTCTGATTGTGGCTCTGGTATAAAAGCCTGCTGCTCCCCTGATTGCAAGTTTTGTCAGAATCCAGCCATCCAGCAGATGAGCAGATACCTCAGCACTGGTAAGACAAAGAAAAGATTAGCACAAATGCTGAACAAACAGAAGTCAACTAAATGTGCTACAAATAAAACTGAAGTACTTCAATGAAGGCTACATAAATGAGTGTGTTGTTTCAAGTGATACATTATATGTTGTTGATGTGTTTTTGTATGTGCAATATGAATGTAAAGCGTTTGAACTTAAATCAAAGTGCTGACTGGGGCTACCGACTTTCATGGTTGGAATAGCTGCAAGTGTGGCCATCACAGAACGTGACAACTTATCAGAAAAGCATGTCTAGATATTAATCACTGCCATTTCCACTGCATTACAACATGCTTCTGTCTCTAGCAAACCACAAGTAAATTGGACAGTCCTGGTGTTTCATTGTGCCTCATCGCACACCCATACTGTTGACTGTATCACCTGAGAGCCAGGCTGGTTTAAGATGATAAATCTGCAAATATTTTTGCAAAACTGCTACAAAAGCTGTTAATTTCCAAGAAATGATAGATAATCCGAGCATTTAAGAAACTACTTACTCAAAATCCACACTGATCCTCCTATTAGACTCAGATTCAGAATCCATTCTATTGCAGAGCAGGTTTTTACATATGAGGATTTGACTTTGTACTTTGGTGCATAACCGTAAACACTGAGATGTAGAAATATTTGAAGAAAGATAAGATTTTTAAAAAGGCAAGTGCTGCAAGTCATTCGAAAGCAAGTGTAGCAAATCAAAGCTATTCTAAAAATAAGCATGTTTAAATTGTTGTTAGGGAGACAGCTCCGTAGATTGTGCAAAATATTCACCTGGGAATATCACTCAAATGACTGTGCATATATTTATTAAGTTAGTTTTGACACATTGACAGTTCTGTTCTTATAGAAACTTTACTCGTGTAGCACATTTGATTAAAAAAAGTGAGAGCAAATCAAAGGGTTTTACAAATGACAAACAAGCTCAGTTCCAATATGTCAAAATAAAACAATCTTGCATGTGCTCTGGTGTATGACTATTTGCCGTTAATCAAGTTAATTTGTGCCCCACTGACTGCAGATTTGCATTTGGTGAGGCAAACACTGGCCTTTTACTATAAATCATTCACAAGAATCACACAGATCTCATAAATAAAACATCTCTCGTCAGCTAAATCACTGATATCCAAAGATATTTTTTCTCTGGTTCTTCAAAGTGCCTTCACCAACTGAAGAATCTATTTATTTAGGGGATGGTTCTTCATCTACTTCATGTTGTAGAAAAAAACTTTTAAAAAAATAACTTAAGCTTCTCAATTTTTATTGGAGTTGTTTAGTGCCAGCTAATAGTATACAAGTCGAGCTAATAGTTTACATTATCAAATGATCTGCAGCTTATTTTTTCTGTTAATGAATTCATCTTTTTGATATCTTGTGAAATGTTGCTCTCTCTGTCCAACAGTCCAAGAAACCAAAATGTTAAATATGTTTTAATGGCAAACCCAGAGGTGCTATTGATACTTAGACATTCTTAAATACACGTTGAAATAGAGACGGAACTTTTAAAACCTGAATCCCACATGAAGAATTTTATTAAGTTACCTTGACTTGAATTTAGTTTAAAATAAATGCAGAAAGCTTAGTTTACATGACAAACAATATCCAGCTGGTGTTAGCAACATTATTATATCAACCCAGCTTACTGAAATAATGTTTGCAACTTGAAAGGTTTATGTAAGTCAGTATAATTGAGTTTTTCATAGATTTACTTAAGATTAGATTGATAAGGGCTTTTGGGTTCCAGTTGGCACCTGTAATTTTCTGAGTGTAGAAACAAGCAGCACATGATATGCGTTCTAAAAAAGACTGTCTTTTGTATATCATACATCTATATTCATTATATCTGTCTATCTATATGAAACGGTCTCCTTCTCAACAATTATCTGACCGCTGTATTGTGCTGCTGGTGGCTCTATTGAGTCTGCACACTGTGTCTACATGTACCGAACCCTGGAGAGCTTTTGTTCTGTTTATTACAGTCTGATGACACACACACACTCCTGGCTGTATTACAATGGACTAATTGTTTCTTCTCTCGACCAGCAGATGAATATCAGCACGTGGCCGCCACGTCACTCGGATCTCAGCACCCTGGACAGCAGCCACAGTCCGTCAGCTCACCGCCCACCAGGATGGAGCTCATCTCTGCTCAGCTACACCCACCGATCAGGCTGCCTTCATGCAAAACTGTGGCTCACACATACACAGAAGTTTGTGTTTTGTAGCCGGAGAACCATTCTGGAAGGGGGTAAAAAAAAAACAACAACAAACATCCGGCATCCTGTAGGATTATGAGGAAGGAGATGAACCGATCCAGGCGCATCTCTCCAAGCTACCATGTGAAGTGGCACTTTATTGTCCCGGTGATTTCCGGAGGCCTTGATGTGATTCGGTGAGGAAGAGGATGAAGATGACGGCGTGCAGTTGTTTTTAGCAGCCTCCTGTCGGCTCTCGGTGTTTTTGGTGTATGTGTTCGCACGAATCCATATCTGGCATCCTCTCGCTCTTCCTGCTCTGTGGCGCAGAGATGGATGGAAAAAGAAGTGGCATTGCAAGTTGTCATGAGGTGGATTTTTATTGTGCGCCTGATCCGATGTTTTAGGATCTGACATAGCTGGACTGGAACTTTGTAAGGAGGTAAAGATGTGGGACGAAGCCTGCTCGATCTGTCAGAGGAATAAAGAACAAAACAAGCTCCGATGAAGATGAACTGATGGATGCCACTACGAGACAACAAAGGATACACGCTTGTCACCTCGGGTAATTTCACCTCCCTGTAGGTATAGGCTGAATGAGAAACTGGAATATAAATCGGATTTGACTTAGTTGTTAATAGGATTTGATACCAACCCCCCCATCAGATACCCTGGCTGTGTTTTTTATTTTTATTTTGTGCGCCTGGGAACATTTAGTGGCAAACACATTGGTCAATTAAAACCTCCAAACACTCTCCAAACTGAGGATGAAGGGTGATGGAGAGGATGCTGCTGCTGGACCACTCTGTGTTGGAGCCTTTAGAGTTCGTGGCTCTCAGCCTCCATTGAATCCTGAAAGAAAACGCCTCTATCCATGAAAAATAATCCTTCCCCATTGGCTGGATGGCGGTGCACATGCTATAACAACAGGATATGCAAAGAGCTATGGGCTGATCTAATAGCCTATCATGTTTTTCGTGTGCTTTCTCGAAGGAGATCAGTGTTTTATTCACTAGGAAGTGACCTGTCTGTTTGAATCACATGCCCACATAATAATAATAATAACAATAATAATAATAATAATAATGTGATGGACCTGCCACAGTCTCGCTGAAGGCTGCTTGCTTTCACAGAGCACTTGCTGCCTGTGTAGTAAAAGAGCTGCTCAAGAATGTTCAAGTATCGGATCCGCATGTTTTTCAATGAACTCAAAGTGTTGCTACTGATGCGCTCCGGATCCAGCAGGAGGACTGACACCGGCACCGACCCGGACACGCAGCCCCGGATGAGGGGACTCGCGATCGGAGGCTGCGGTTGGCCTCAGCTGAGCTGCTCTCACCGGGACGACGAGGAGGAATATTACGGCTCCGACCCGCGGCCCCGCAGCCTGGCGTTTGAGGAGAAAGAAGGAGCCAAACCGCAGGGAGGAGGAGGAGAAGAAGCGGGAGGAGCCGGAGGAGGCCTGGACGCTGCGTCCCTGCCGAGTCTCTCCGAGAGCGGGATGCGATCGCCGCAGTGCCGGATCTGCTTCCAGGGGCCGGAGAAGGTAAAGTTTGGAAATAAAGGTGCTGATGTGGTAAGTTAGGAAACATCACTCTAAAAAGTGATCAAAGGGACTTCTTCCTCGCAATAAATTAAATACATGGTTGCAAGATTTTAAAAAAAAAAAATCTAATTCATTCAAAGTAATATTGTGTGTAATATTTCTGCATTTGAAACTGAATTTGAGTTGAGGTAACTGATTCAAATCGGCTTGATGACTCCAGTTTTTTTCACATTAAGGTCAGGATTTCAAGTCCCCACTGGAGCAACTTAATTTTTGAAATTTACTCATTTGAAAACATGTTTCGAATAGTAAAATAAGTGCATGACACTTAAAAATACTGAAATACTACTAACTCTACATAGAAAATTAGACAAACTGCCCTACTTGAAGCAATGTCATTTTGTGAGTAAACTTTTGTTGATGCTACCAATCATAAGAGATTGGCAATACCAATATCTGATTGTAGGGTAAAGGCTAGTTCTCCTAACATATTGTGCTGGTGGAAGATATTTCCTTGGATGTTGTCCCAGCTCAAAAAGAGGGATGCAAACTGTTATATTTTTCACGTTGAACCAAAACTATTATTTTAAGAATGCAGTTACTTTGAACCCTAAATTGGTGCCTTGCACATGGGCACTTAAGCAGGACGCATGGTGCTCAGATGTCTTTCACAAAGTCATTCTGCCAAGCTCTCTGTTCCACTAATAAATGGCATCATCAGAATGAGAAACTTGAGATAAACAGCAGACAACTCACCCAGAACCCCACAAAACATCAGAACCAAATGTCGTGTAAGAAACTGACTCATTTAAGAATATTTTGTGC
This sequence comes from Acanthochromis polyacanthus, assembly GCF_021347895.1. Taxonomy (NCBI): domain Eukaryota; kingdom Metazoa; phylum Chordata; class Actinopteri; family Pomacentridae; genus Acanthochromis; species Acanthochromis polyacanthus. The sequence continues at coordinate 16,651,388 of NC_067117.1, forward strand.
ACCATTTTATCTGTAAATAAAGCCTGTGAGGCCAAATCTGCAGGGTTTACCACCAGCTGATCTGCTTCCAATTTCAGTTTAAATGTGGGCTCCAGCATTTCAGTTTGCACTTCAGTGAATTTGTGGGATTTTTTGAGAAAAACAGGTTAAAGAGCAGTGAAGTCTGAAGCAGCAGAGGCTGATACTGTTGGATAAAATCTCTTCAGATGGGCTAGTGAATCTTCAGATCCTCCACAATAGATTTTTTTTTTAGAAAAAGTTAGATGATTCAAGAATAAAGTAAGACAGCTGGGTGTAATTCTGAGGTTTTCTGTAAATTCAACACAGTACAACTAAGCACAGATGCAAAAACTGAATCAGAAAACCTCACTTTATATCCCCTTTTTTGAAAGTAATACCTCTTTCTGTTCATTTTAGGGAATTTTATACCATTAGATTCCAGTTTTTTAATACTCAATCATCACATGTATTTGCATCTTACACTTGCTAACAATCACCTATACATTAAACTGCAGCTCTCAGAGGCCACTCTTTTTGTCTTTCTTCCAGCCGCTCAGACTCTTCAGCCCCTCCAGTGGCAACATGCAATCTGCTAGTCTGCTATCTAAAAATACACCACAATATCCAGACTTTGACTTCCAGGAATGGGTCAAGCTCCAAAACGTTGCCCATTTCCTACAATGCAACTCACCTGCTGGTAGTTTGGGCTCAGATTTGAGCGTGTAACGTTGGCGAACGTCGCCCGGTGTTGCAGCGCCCTGAAGCAGAGCTGAGGAGTGGGCTGCAGGGAAGCCGAAGTCACATCACTTGACTCAACTTGAGTCACTCCAGTGACTTCACACGGCTCCCTCTGGGGCTGTGAGTCTTTTTAACAACTTTTTTACTCGCTGTGTCACAGTTCTCCTCAAGACCTGTAAACAGACTTTGATGTGTAAAATCAGTGAAGTTCCCTTTAAGCAAACACACGATGAAGATTTCAGTTACTTTAAATTAGCATCAAACTGATGCCAGTATCCGTGGAATGCAGCAAAGTAGAAATCCAGAGTGACGAAGGCTTTAAAAAAGAGAATTAATCCATCAGCAGTGATCTGAAAATAGCAGTGGGCAGACAAAGGGCATCAGTTAAGAATAGGCAGGAAGGAAGCAGGAGGAGCTTTAGATTTACTATGCGACCCAGTGAAGTCCTTGCAGTAAGAGATTCAGTGTCTGATGCACAAAATTAGACTGTTTTTAAAAAAGCGATGAAGAAAGCTTTCCAAGAATGATTCCTCGACATATAACTTCTAAGAGCTGCTTATTTATGCTCATTATTATTCAGAGGTATTTAAGTGAGGGACGCAGCATTCAATAAATTTGCTCAAGGACTCTTCAGTGAAATCCAATAATGGAGGGGTGAAGCAGAGGGGTTTTCTAGTCGCATGCAGGAGAACAAAAAAGTGAAGCAAAACATTTTTTAAAATGTCTGTGTCATCTTTGTCCAAGACATGAAGGTCTGAGGATGAAGTCAACCTTGAACAGATAGACTTTGCTGGAGGTCTTAGAAAGTTTTTGCTTCCCCTCCAGATATCCAACTAATTAAAGATCTAACACATAATCGAGAGTCAGACAGAAAATAAAGTGAGATGAGCGAGGGTGTTGTCAGTCCGACGGCCTCAGGGAGCCTCATACTGACAACAAAAACCTGCACCAGATGTCCCGCGATTTCTTTTGAGGCTACAGAAAACTGACATGAGAGGAGGAAACAGTCCTCCGATGAAGGTGTTAAGCAGCCAGATAGTCACATTAAGCAGGAATATCACATACTGTCACTTTATTATAAATGCATGCTTTGAGTGTCTGCAGCTGAGGATGTAAAGGCAGACGTGTCCTTTGATTGGTTATGCGGTCGAGAGGAGATAAGCACGGAAAAAAGATCAGCCAGTCATATTCTCCTTTCAAGTCAGCACACAGCTCTTCTCACATGTCGCTGGAAATATCTGGGTAATAATGAGGTGCACTCGCTTTATACACTAATTAGTCACAATTAAATAGGAATCAACTGCCAGAAAGATTTTCTCAGGAAGTCTGCAAGTGTGTCAAGTTGGGAGCTGATCATTGATTCAAAAATCTCATCCCAAAGATTCAGCTGGACCAAGGAGAGCCAGTGCCGTTCTGTTTCCACGCTTTTGGGACAATTTATATGGTTGAAAATGTCTTTATTGCTGCCCTGAGGCATCAGAGAAAATGTCTTTATTGCTGCCCTGAGGCATCAGAACAGACTAACTATGATGATTCTGACATTTAAATATGCTGCTGTAGGGAATGTCCCCAAAAAAGTGAATGGATTGCCCCCCAAAAAGTCAAAGCACATGGCTTTGTTATTGTAGAAATGTTATAATCCTTTGTTAGAGTGGCCGCAAGATTTAAAAAAAACAAACATAAAATTCTAAAACACGAGTGAGAACTTTAACACGTTTAGCTCTTATCTTATCGCACATTAACTTCAATACAATGTGATGTCACAAATACTATTTAGAAAAAATGTGTGTACAACAGTAGTTAAAAAGAAAATATATATGTAATAGATCACAGTCAAAAAAGCGAAGTATATACAACCAATACCAGTTTATAATATCGCATATAGGCAATGCCAGAAAGATACCACAACCCATCAACAACAAGCAAAAACAGAGGAGAAAACGCTAAAATATACATCTGAGTAAATAAGAGAAACAAAGACGCATCTCTATAATGGGCAACTATCACTTATCAAAATACAAAACAGGCCATGAAGGTGAAAGAATACTGGCTGTCCTTAGTGCTGGTCTGCAGTCTAAAGAGAAACTGTGGCAGTCTACTTTTAAATAGAAAAGTCTTTTATTAATACATGAAAAGCCGGCGCATTTCAACTTCAGAGTGTGCAGTGCAATGGGAGCAGGTGCTGCATTTAAAATTCATTAAACTGTCATGTGACACAAGTCAGCTGATATGTGAGAAAAACACATCCAGGACTCGAGAAAATTCAAGTGGAACATCTACAAAAGAAAACATGTTTCACTCCGGTGCATTCAAACCTGTACATTAGCAGCATTTTTTTTTCATCTTTAGTATAATATCTATTTATTCTACATATAGAATAATTTGTGTGATACCATTATAATCTGTGCAATTTCAGTATTTTAACATCACTATTTTTCTACTCATGTGAAGCACTTGGAATGGAATGGTGGGCTAAGGGCTAGGCTATGGAAAGGGTTCGGCTCTGGGAGCTGAGTGAAAATTAACGAACACAAGACTCAGAAATTAGATTACCGGTAATGTATTAAAAAATAATCAACAAAAAATACTTGAATACATCAAGCCAAAACAATGAGCAAAATAATTTAACAAAACAATAACAGAAAATCGGAGTGAGAATAAATCAAACATTCACCTGTAATTCAATAGCTTCACTTTTAACAATCAAAAGCAACAGTGCTATGTTCAGTTTGACAATTCAATGACAAATTCAGGTGAGCGTGGTTCCACTGTTGCCAGTGGTGTTAATCAAAATAATTAATTCATAAGACAAGTCCATAAACCAGACAAAACAAATCCAAACAGGGTGAATCTATCTATCTAAGCAAGTAAGCAAGTCCTACCACACCAGTGGGGAAGGGATGAACCTGTGAGGCTTGAGGCCTGCCAACAGTGGGGTGGGTGAAGAAGAATCTAGCCAGCTGTTTCCAGTTCATTCCAGGGTAGCTCGCCATCAAATCAAATCCTCCATAGAAGCCTAACCAACATTCAGCACTGTATGTGCTCAGGTGGGTGACATCCAGAAATCTAAAAGCATGGTTCCAGTGGTGAAGGCCTGTTGGCATTGGTATGAGCATTAGCATGATGCTAAAAAGCTTTTAACATGCTTAGCAAAAGTTTGAACTCACTTCCTCCTTAATGGTGTGATTTCCAGGTGTCCAGGCTTGTGAAAAGTGAACAGTTTTCCAGAGATGTGTGGGGTGATCCTGTTGTTCAAATTACTGCTGTGTGTGACTGAATGAAGCGGATATGCTTCAAACAAAGGAATTGAGTGGGTTCCAGGTGAGAGAGAGACTGCTGGTGATTGGTTCAGGTGTTGTGACTGACAGTGAGGAGGTCCAGTAATATGGAAGTGGCTGACTGACTGCTTGTGACTGATTGTGACTGGCAAGTGTCTTGTTCATGTTGGAATCTTGATGGCCAACAATGAACTATTACAGAGTGACGACAGACTATTGCGGAGTGAGTGCTACACATGGAAGAATCTGTCCATTTAAAGTAATCCTGTGCAATATCTGAATATTAAAATATAGAAGAATCTTTACAACATCAGCAGTACTTGCATGTATTTCTTGCCTACTTCAGATTTTTCATTCTTATGTCTCTACAGTTCTGCACTATCTGCATTCTGCTGCTGAACGCTGCACATTTGCCCGCTGTGGGATTAATAAAGGCTTTTCGTACCTCTTAATATCCTACTATAAAGACATTACCACCAAAATAACAAAACAACAAAACAAATCATAAAACAGCGAGCTAAAAATAACCAGTGAAATCAACACAGTCACACAACTGTGTTTATATTGGACGGAAATTCTAATGTTGGCATGTAAACACAGAAATAGTCATTTCAAGAAACATATTGTGATGAAGTTATAAAACAGAATTATACTGAGACGTGCTGAGAAGTGTAGATTTAATTGATTTGATTTCCTTATTTATTCAAAGCTTGCTCTTTTTCAGGAAATTAGATTATTTCACCTCTGAAATACAGTGACAAAGCTTCAGCAGTACAGCCCAGCGGCACAAAGTAACTGCTCAAAAAGCCAAATAAAGTTCAAAGTAGTATGAAGTGACAATGAAGCTGGTGAAGCAGTAAGTGCTAGAAAGAAGCTGTCAGATGAAGATGAGGAGTCAGCAGGACCAGGATGGCTCAGGACAGAGTTACAGGAGCCTCTTCACCGCTGATGGAGACGATTCAGCACTGTGGGAATAATACATATTTATGAAAGAGTGATTCATCATTGTTCAGAAGAGGTTCCTTATTAGTGCACAAAGCGGTTGTATGAGAGCGCCAGAGAGAGTTACTTACATACATAATTCTCACTTCACTGAACATCTCTGTCTCAGAAAACTGTCGCCACAGTTTCTCAAGTGAACCTGGGACAATAAATCTAAAAAGCGTGACCTATGAATTGTAAACATGATAGGAGTGAAAATGAATGTTATTATGTAATAAAACTACTGTAAAATGCTTTTTAATTTGTGATGTATCTAACAGTATTCCCAGTTTTGCATTCTGTTTTATATTTAGATATGATTTAATATCTATTTTTCTCTCTGAATATTACTAATCAACAACACAGACAGTATTACATATAAAGTCTGTCAATAATTCAAACATATATAATATCTGATATTATACATATTAGTGCTTGCTCCAAGCTGTTGTATTTCTTTATATCCATGATCACTAATAATAGCCTCAGACAATGACTTCAGTAGATAAAATGTGACGGTAGCATTGCTGAGATTTTAAAATTCATGATGAAGTTTTTCTATTTTGGCTGTCTCCATTCCATCCTTCCATACATTCTCTATACACCGCTTTATCCTCACTAGGGGGTCCAGTCCATTCCATTTCAGCACTGTAAACGTGCCTCATGCAGCTCTGTTTTGTGTTCTGCAGGGGGAGTTATTGAGCCCTTGTCGCTGTGATGGCTCCGTTCGCTGCACTCACCAGTCCTGCCTTATCCGCTGGATCAGTGAGAGAGGCTCCTGGAGCTGTGAGCTCTGCTACTTCAAGTACCAGGTTCTGGCCATTAGCACCAAAAACCCTCTGCAGGTACAGTCCGAGTGCTCTGTGTGACTCTGTCTTCAGTGTTCGCTGTGGAAAACTGCAGCTGTGCGGAAAATGTCCTCGACTTTAGACAGTCAGGCTCTGTGGTGGGAAGTCCAAACTTTACTTTGCCAGATTTAAGTGGCTGATTGACAGAAAAGCTTGGTAATCGCATTCAGGGTCATCGATCATAAACCATGATGTGGTACAGTAGAGGCCATGCAGAGTTTACATTAGCACCAGCAGCAGTACAAAGGAACTCAGTGAATTTACTCAAATGCTGCACTTCAGTACAGCTTCAAAGTACTTCATGTATTTTCATGTTGTGCTACTTTATGCTTCTATTTCACAACACTCCAGAGGGAAATATTGGACTTTCTGTTCCACCATATTTGTTTGACAGCTTTAAGTTATGCATAAAATGAGGATTTTACACAACAGGTTACATAACAAGCTTTTACAATACAACACATTGCAGAAGATTAAACCACTGCTGTGTAATCTGAATTGCGTTACAGATGTCCATGAGTTGTAAACAGCTCCACTAAACAGGGAAATTCTCCTCTAAACTCATATGGTTTCATTTCAATAAATGGGACAGAGGATCCAATATCAAAGACTAAAGAAAAAGTTTAACAACTGGAAAAAAAAAAAAGGTTTGTGTATCAGATGTTTGTTTTGTCTTCTTTTCTGTACCATTAATCATCTGATGAGTCCTCAGATTTATCTACTCTCTATACAAAACTGGGTATGAAGAAGTTTAAACATGCAGCAGCTTGATATCATATTTAAGAATGACTAAAACAAATATCTTTATGTTAATACTTTAACTTCATTCTGCTGGTAACACGTGTACTTTCACATAAGAAGGGTTTTGCTTTTTAAAGGAGAGCTTTTACATTTATGTATTGGAAGGATCTGAATAAATTTTCCACAACACTGACCACCAGCACAGACGCATTTCAGACTGACTTCGTCCAACATTCACCGATTCCCAGCAGAAAGCTCAGAAGCTCCACTTTGCTGTCCAGAGATATTTATGCAGTTTTTATGAACAAACGCAGAAGAATAAAGCCATGAGGGCTTACTGGAAGATGCCAGGAACACATTTATGAGACAGTGCACATTTCAAAGACTTGGCAGCAGTGTGTGGCAGCGACAGGGACGGTAGACGAACAGACGGTATCACCAAATGATTCCACTCAGAGTGCTGGAAAACAGATCTTATCAGACACAAAGCACCTTCAGATGCCCTTCTGTCTGACTGATGCTGCAGCCGTAACCTGCAGAATCAGTCAGCAGACATCTACATGAAGAATAAAATGTCACATAACACTTTTCAAAAGCAGCAATTATTAAAAGAAAGACTGTCTGACTGTTTGTGAAAAATAAAAATACTTTTTGGAATCTTTAATTCAAAATATTCAAAAAAGTATCTACAATTTAGAGTTTATAGTCATTTTAGTGCACTATACTGACCAGCAGAGGCTCAATGAGGCTCATTCAGAATGGAGAACAGAGACGTTTCAAGTCCTGACATGTTTAAGTCAAACTGAAATCTACACACTGTACAAAAAAAAATCTCTAATTTTACAGAACTTTTCCATTTTATTGTACAGGTATCTTCAACAATTTTGAAATACATGAAAATATAAAATTACAAAAGTGATTTGAATTTACAATTATAGTGTAAAACAACAAATACCATCTGTGACATATATAAATATAAAGGTTTTAAGTAATATACATAAAATAATCACACATGCACACGTGTGTGTGTGTATTATAGCAATATTTGACCATATTTATTGCTGTTTTCATTGTTTTCACACACATAAATATCCTCCATTAAAAATTAAAAAGCAAAAAAATACACTTTTAACAAAGCCTAGAAACTGCGTTTTAAGTACGGAAAATTAATGAGTTATTTTTCATTACTTTGCAGTATTTTTGGTGCCTTGGCTGCAGGAAAATTATCACTTTTTTTTAAACAGCGTAGAATTCTGTCAAACACAGCAGAAGTCTTTAATTATCCGAAAAGTAAGATTCTGAGACAGTTCGTGATAAACGGATGAAGGATATATGGAGATTATATGAATCTGCACTGTATCCAGCGACAGAAAAGCAAGAAAAAGAGAAGAGTGTTTGTGAAATTAGGCCTGTCCTCTACTTCACTGCAACCAGATACTGTTTTTTAACCGTCAGCTGAACTGAAGATTCTCCGAACACATCTGGGAAATAAATGCCAACTTGAAACATGCTGCTCTTCAGACATACAACAGTTTGATTTACAAAGACTTTGTCAGGGATTGAGACCAATCCTGTACTCTTGTCTCACATCATCAAGAGGCAGTTTGCAATTTCTACCCGAGAGACCATTTCAGTCTATTTTTGTCTCTGTCTGTGTTCAGTGGCAGGCCATCTCTCTGACTGTGATTGAGAAGGTGCAGATTGCAGCCATTATCCTGGGCTCTTTGTTCCTCATTGCAAGTATTTCCTGGTTGGTGTGGTCGTCTCTCAGCCCCTCAGCCAAATGGCAGCGACAGGACCTTCTCTTCCAGATCTGCTACGGCATGTACGGCTTCATGGACATAGTTTGTATAGGTAAGACACAGATGTCCTACTGTTACCCTGAGTTATCTCACATTTTGGTTTGAATATATCGACCAATTGACTGTCAGCTTCGCTTTTACCTTTTATTTTACAGACCTGTAATTTTTTAATAATTTCTCAGAAATCTGAAGTATGAAATGTGTAATGTGGTGGTTCTAACAGGGAATTTAATAGTAAAACCTAATTACTGCAAATATACACACACACACTTCTAAAGGAGAAGTCTTCTGTCTCTTCATTTATTCCCAGACAGACTGCATGATGCAGAGCGCTTCTTTCTGACATTCAGATCATCACTTTCGTTTCCTTGTCATTTTTATGGCTGAAGACATTTCTTTAGGATTCTGCTGCAAATTTTTGGTTGTTTTCCTGCTGCAGAATGAATTTGTCACCCATTGATATCTCTGTGATGGTTCTGATGGGTTATCTATCTTAAGTGGCTAGAACTTTTACCCAGTTTTTGCGTGTGAAGAATCATTTAGTTACCATAATAAATTACTGAAACTAGTTTGGTTTAGGGTTTGGGGAGGTAAAAATAATGCTCCCTGTAATTAAAAGTAATTTGCTGAGCATTTATCAAGAACCTTTGAAGTAAACAATTAAAAAATTCCAGACCAGTAAAATAAAGGATTACTATTTGGTTTTGAAACGAACACACCCTTAACCACCCTGAGTTTTTTTTTTTTTTGCTGTCATTTAATTTGATCTCCTAGTTTTATATGAACTCATTTTTGAAGGCCACACCTCTTAAATACTGAGACAGTTTCTCTTTACATCTTCAAAGTATCTTTACAGCAACTTCTCTTAAAAATACATTAAAGTGCATATTTATATACTGTATATGCACAGACATAAAATTAGTTCATGCTGCATGTTTACTGCTTACTGTCTTTTCTTGTGTTTTATTTTGTAAAGAGATTTTCATGAACACGTTTCTCACTAAACCTAATTCCAAAACAGCCACCAACAGGCATGGTACATTTAATCGTTTTATTTTTGAGAACATATAGTTTCTACTAACTCTGCACCGTCTGTACCTTTCAGTTCTTTCTGATTCTTTTAGAACTGTGTGTCTATATGTAAACCCTGTTTCCTGCCTCCACCTCCCCGACCCCTATGTCCTTTACACCCAGGCCTTATAATCCATGAAGGGTCATCTGTTTACCGGATCTTTAAGCGCTGGCAGGCCGTCAACCAGCAGTGGAAAGTATTGAATTATGAGAAAGCGAAGGACTTGGGTGACCCCATCAGTTCCAACAGTAAAGGTGTTGGTCGTGTTGAGAGGAACTCTTCTCACAGCGGCACAGACGGCAGCCGGAGGGCGAGTCGCCACGTCAGGACTATTCTCCACCACCACTGTGGCTATACTATTTTGCACATCCTCAGCCAGCTGAGACCCAACAACCTGCACAGCAACAACCATGAGGTGGTCATGAGAGTGACGACCGTATGAGGCCGACTAAAGCAGACAAAAGTGCTGCAATGTTTGAAGAAAAGTGTTGACTGAAGTTTAGTACAAAAAGAATTGTAATCTGCCATATAAACACTGCCGTGAACTTGTAGTCTTGTATTTTGCTCTCAGATTCTCCCTGAGCTAAGAACAATTATGTATTTCTAAGATTTGGGAAAAAGAGAACATTACAGTTTTATCTTCAAATAAAAAGACTGTGAAACATTAAGAAAAAAATACATTTTGAAAAAGACAAAGCTTTGATTCTTAAAGCTAATTGCCTTTTTTTTTTTTGAACCACCGTGACCAATGTTTTGAAATGTAACTGAAAAGACTTTTGTTTTACTTTCTGAAGAAAAAAAAATTATCGTTGTTTGATCTGGATTTGACTTTATGAGAGACAGTTTGATGGTGATAATGACTGTGCTCCTGTGTGACCATCATAACAAAGGTCCCCCCAATTTTCCCACGTATTCCTGAGGGTTCGTCATGATCTGATTCATCTGAGCTGTTGTCACTTGAAGCAGCACTGTTGGGTCAGATATTAAAAAGTCCTATTTAAAGTTTGAGATGTGACACAATTGCTGAAAATGTATATCATTCATGTTTTGTAATAAAGATTTGGTTGATCTGAGTAGAAAATTTTGTGTTTTGTTTTGTCTCATTTTAGGCCACAAGATGAATTGAACGTGACTTTAAAACAAATGTGAAACTCTTGATATTTACAGATTGAGGTTTAGAATCTTAAAATGTAAGTCAAAGAAATGATTGTGTCCAAGCAGTTTTAAAATATCTGCTATAAAATAAAATAAAATACATCCCTTTATATCACCTGATCAAACGGAGAACAGCAAAAAACATCATTGCTACTCAAAGCCCAAGAGGATGTCTTCAAATGGTCTGTTTTGTCCATAAATGAATGATATTCAGTTTACTGTCATATGGGAAGATATTAAGCAACAAATATTAAAACTGAAGAAGCTGGAGTATGAGGGTATAGAGTTTTTTTCTTGAAAAATTACCCAAACCAATTGATCAATTATCAAAATGGTTTCAGATCAGTTCAATAGTTGACAACTAATTGATTCTTCAGTTGTTGCTGCATCTCATCTACAGTAAATAAGTAAGCTTGCATGCCTTGCCTTACAGTTCTACACAACGTTAATGAGCTCGAAATGCTATACTTTTTCATTTTAAAGACAAACTGTGTACTTTTTTCCACACAAATTTACAATATTTGTTTAAATTTCTATTTAGATTTCAGTCTTATGACAATAAATGAACGCACAGCAAAATAAGAAAAGTATCCTCTACCATCTTTATTAAAGGCGAAATTTATAGCTTTTGTATGACGTTACTGAACTAAATGTGAGCATATTTTCCTGAATTAAACCATCTTACGTTTAATGTTTCAAACGGTTTCAACAAATCTGGCAACCCTGAGAAGTCGCGTGATGATGACGTAAGAACACCGCGACGCTCAAGCCGTGGTAAACTAACTAGAAACAAACGTGACTCTGGGAAAGTCGCCGTTCAGAAGTGGACAACTGTCTTTATCTGATTATTATCTGGCAGAGTGAACGTCGGTTTTATTTTTTCAGTCCAAAATGAGTTCGTCAATGCCGCAGAAGCGCTACTACAGACAGAGAGCCCATTCAAACCCGATGGCTCACCACACGTTTGATTAGTGAGTGATGTCCATGTGTCTCACTTTAACACACCTCACAATGTTTTCTCTACTCTTGACAGTCATATCCGGAGTCTTGCATGTGCATTTATACATATACAAGTTTACACAAAAGCAAGTTCTGACAGGGAAACCTATAAGCTCACTTCCTCTGGCTGGTAAAGTTAAAAGTTTCAATTTTCGAAACCTCCGATCATAGATAGTTCTGTAAGATTTTTTTCTTCAGTTTTATACAGCCAGTAAGCTGTAGCAATAAAAAAAAAAGCATTTTTAGACTTCCTTCAATTGAAAAATCTCAATTTATTACCTTCACCTTCTCCTTCCCCCTCAGTCCTGTGTGTCCGGAGGAGATGGACTGGTCCACGCTGTATCCAGACTTTTTCAGTGGAAGCCAGCCTGAGGAGCAGACCCACAGAGTGGAGTTTGCAGACATCGGATGTGGATACGGAGGACTTTTAGGTAGTTATATCACAGATCTATCCACCTGTAGCAGAGCTCCACGGTTTATCATTTCAGCAGCGAAACTGTGGTGTTTGAAATAGTCGAATCCTAAGACGTTAAGTAAATTAACTCATCATGCTACAGTTTTGTTACTGCTTGATACAAAAAGAAAACTGTCAGGGTCCTCACTTTCTGTGTTTAAGCTACAAGAGAAGTTTTTTCTGGTAAAATATAATTTACTCAGATTTACTCAGTCGCTCAGTGGTTAGCACTGTCACCTTGCAGCTAGAAGATTCCTGCTTCACATCCCAGCCTGGACCTCAGATGGAGTTTGCATGTTCTCCTTGTGTATGTGGGTTTTCTCCTGCTTCCTCCCACAGTCCAATAACATGCTAAGGTTAAATGATAATTCTAAATTGTCTGTAGGTGTGAATGTGAGTGTGATTGTTTGTCTTATATGTAGCCCTGTGACAGACTGGCGACCTGTCCAGGGTGTCCCCTGTCTTCGCCCGAGTCAGCTGGGATAGACTCCAGCACCCCCCACGACCCTAGTGAGGATAAAGCGGTGTATAGAGAATGGATGGATGGACAATTCATATTGCAGAAAAACAGTACATTTTCCCAGTATCATGCAGCTCCAGCTACAGTTTTGACAGGCCATAATTTTGCTCTCATATTTGTGTCTTTCTGCTTATTTATTTGTCTCCATTCCAGTGGAGTTATCTCCACTTTTCCCAGATAAGCTCATGCTGGGTTTGGAGATCCGGGTGAAGGTGTCAGATTATGTTCAGGATCGCATCAAGTCGCTGCGTGCTTCTGAACCAGGCAACTACCAGAACATCGCCTGCCTTCGCAGCAATGCGATGAAGTATCTGCCCAACTTCTTCTCCAAAGGACAGGTAGGCCCACGTGTGTGTGTTTGCTGCTGGTTAATGAAATAACGAATCAGGGATGTTTCTTGGACTCGATGAGCAAATCCCTCAAAGAATGTTTGGTCTCCAGATCTTACAAAAGGTTTCATTAACAGAAGTACTTGTCCTCTTCTCACATAACATGATTCTGTCTTTAAAGGCTGTTATGAGTGTAGAGGTCCACCAGTTCATTTTTTTAAATCAAGTAGATCTAAAGCAGGCTGCACAGTGGGCTACTGGTTAGCACTTTCGCCTTGCAGCAAGAAGATCGCTGGTTCAAATCCCGGGGTGGACCTGGGATCTTTCTGCATGGAGTCTGCATGTTCTCCCTGTGCATGCGTGGGTTTTGTCCGGGTACTCCGACTTCCTCCCACAGTCCAAAAATATGCTGAGGTTAATTGATTACTCTAAATTGTCCGTAGGTGTGACTGTGAGTGTGATTGTTTGTCTGTATATGTAGCCCTGTGACAGACTGGCGACCTGTCCAGGGTGTCCCCTGCCTTTGCCCGAGTCAGCTGGGATAGGCTCCAGCACCCCGCGTGACCCTAGTGAGGATAAAACAGTGTATAGAGAATGGATGGATGGAAGTAGATCTAAAGCTGATATTTGGAACTGATATACAATTGCAGTAAAAATGAAAATCTTGGTGACAAAATTTAGAATTCAACAAACATCAAAAGAAATCTTTGCTAAAATATTCTGATGTATTTATGTTCTCCTTATGTCTAATTGAAGATAAAAGTTTCAGCATTTATCCTGAAGTGTTGCTTGACTATTATTTGTGAGGTGTAACCAATCAGATAGTGTTGTGGGCAGGACGTTGCCCTGGTGGAAACTGTAGACGGAGAGTCAAATAAGCACAATTTTAAATTAGCTTGTTTTTATTAGGAATCAGTTTTAAAAAAATAATGTGAAAGTGCTGAATATTGGATTTGAGGTAAGAAACTAAATAAGTAACATCAATGTAGTTATTTTTTCAGATTTTTGTTTGCATTCAAATTATATCTGTGAAATATTTGCATCAAAGGCTGTTTTATCATGATTTCTTTCAAAAAATGGGTCGGGCGCCGGGGTCGTGGGGGTTGGTGGCGTTGTGCGGGGTGACTGCTTCCGTGGGGGGGCGTGGTGGGCGGTTCGGCTGGGTCGGGCGCTCGGTTTGGGCGGTCGCCGGGTCGCCATTTGCGACTAAAAACGTCGCGGGTGGCGGCCTGGCGGCCGTCTGGGTCGGGCGCCCGGTCGGGCTGGGCCGCATGTCTTGCTTTCTCTGTGGGGGCGGCCGCTTTGTGTGGTGTCGTCGGCCTCCCGTGGTTCCCGGCGCTCGCGGCGGCCTGGCGGCCGTCTGGATCGGGCGCTGCCCCCCGGGTCTCTGCTGAGTCGCGTATGCGTCTCGGCCGTCTCCCGGTGCCCGCGGGGGTGTTGCCCGGGGGGCTCGGGGCGGCACTGTTCGGGCATGGCCTGTTGCTCTTCGGCTAACGGTTGCGGTTCCGGTCTGGTGGGCCTCTGGGTGCCCCGTGGTACCCTCTCCTCTCCCCCTCCTCCTCCTCGCCTTCTTCCCCCTCCCCGCCTCCCCCCTCCCGTCTTCCTCCGCCTCCCTGTCCCCTCTCCCTCGCCCCCTCCCTCCTCCTTCCCCCTCGTCCTCCCGCTCTGCTGCCTGTCCTCTCCTTTCTTGTCGTCTCCTCCTCCCCTTCCTTCTCCTGCCTTCTGCCCTTCCCCCGGGGGTGGGTGGGGGATGGGAGGGCCTGTGTGGGGCGGGGCGGGGGGCTTGGGAGGGTGGGGAGGGGGGAGGGGAGAGGGACCGGGTACGGTGCGTGGGGGTATTCTGGCCTAGCCCATTCCATCCGCCTGACTGGGTGGGGCCCCGTTGGTCGCTCCTCTTAACTCACTTCACTTGCTTGGCACAATACACCTTGTAAATAGACACATAGGGCACACAACACATCCCTTGGGGTGGGGGTGGAAATGTACTACTCTTGCTCCACAATTCCCCTCCAATTTTAATGCACCACACTACCTGGGGAGTGGGTGGTTATGGGGTGGGGTGTCATTAGACGGGATAGGCCCCAGTGCAATGCTGTGCTGTGGTCCCCTGTCTATGCCCCCACCCTGTCACTATTTCCCCCAATTTTAACGCACTACATACACATTCACATTTTGGGCTTGCGGGGAGACTGAAGGGGGAGGGTTCGTTACCCTCTGCTCTGCCTCACCGACCCCCAATTTTTAAGGCACCACACACACTTGTATATACACTTGGGTGGGTCACATTCACGGTGCAGGGCTAGTGTTCACCAGTCGGGGAGCTGGTGAACTCAGTAACAGGGTAAATCACAATAGGTTTACTGGCGTGGCCTCCGGGGCTTCACTCAGCCGGGCTCGGGGGCCTGGGTTGTTGTGCCTCCCCTGGTGCTCCGTCCTCTGCCTCCCTGCCTCCCTCCTTCCCTCCCTCCCTCGGTATCATGGGGGAATTGGGGCTGTGGGCCGGTGGGGCGCCGTGGGGGTCTGCTATTGCCCGTTCTGCTGCGCGGGCCTTCAGGCTCTGGCTGTGTCGGCGGGGGTCGCTCCGGGCTCCTGGGCTGGCTCTCTGCGGGTGGCTCCTGCGGGGGGGCTGTGTGGACCTCCTTGGGCTGGAGGGGACAGCTCCCTCCTTTTGGTGGAGGTTTTCATGCATGCCAGACCCACCACACCGGCACCTACCAAAATTCAATAGAGTGTGTTCCTCCAGTCGCTGAGTCAGTGGAGGTTGCTGGGTTAGTGTCTGTGGATCTCACTCTGCTCTATCTATCCTTCTTGTGGTCTCCTGACATCTTCATGATTGATCCAGTTGGGATTCTGTCGTATCTGGTGTTTGTGAAGGGTCTTAGATTTGTAACTGGTTTTAAGGTGTGAATTAAAGAGCACAAATAAATAAAATGCACCTTTTCTCTTAGAACACTGTCTATGCCTCACCTTTCTGTCTGTCCTGTGTTTGTTTTATGTTTCACCAGGGTGTGCACAGCCCTCAATGGCATAATGTAGGAAACAGCTTGAAATAAACATGATAGGTTAATTTGCCATGAGGGCAGGTGATGTTCACAGTCACAAAGAAGAAAAAAATTGCATGAAGCTTAAGTAATGACGCCATGGGTGGTTGGTGTCATTTTTGAGCGGATTTGCAGACAAAAAAAAAGAAAGAAAAAAAAAAAGGAGAGTTTTTTTTCACTTTGAAGGAGATTAAAGAAAATGAAACACATCTGACATTTTCACTAGATTACGTTTTTACGATTCTCGTTTGCATTAAATAGTGTGAGTATTTTTACTCTTCTACGCTTAACTACTCCTCTTTAGTTTTGCTTTTGCTTCGGTACCCGTATTTCAGATTCAGATATTTGCTGCCTGAGGCTGAACAAGTTATCGAAAAATGCCTAATGGGGGGTTTTACTGGCAGATATTGCGATCTGATTTGTGTTGTAATTTTTAAAGAGCTTTAGTTCAGGTTTCACTGTGTAAAAAGTGTAAAGCATGCGATGGAGCAGTGAGCACATGAAGCACCACTAAAAGCATGATCACCACACAAGCAGGACAGCAGGATTTTGTAAAACCATGGACACTACGATTTAACCTCTGAGTCAGATGAGCAGTAAAATGTGCGAGGTCTCGCTCATGAACAGTTTGAATCTTCTCATGTCAGTCTAATCACAGCACCGATGGCAGAACCACATAGAATAGGCTGATCAAAGACAAGAGAAAGAGAAAGAAACCCTGAAAATTTTAGTCTGCTTTAAATAAATAGCACTGAATTATAATATAATTTCATTATTTAATAGTCACAACTTCATCCATCCATCCATCCATCCATTCTCTACACAACACTTTATCCTCACTAGGGTCGTGGGGGGTGCTGGAGTCTATCCCAGCTGACTCGGGCAAAGGCAGGGGACACCCTGGACAGGTCGCCAGTCTGTCACAGGGCTACATATACAGACACACAATCACTCTCACATTCACACCTATGGACAATTTAGAGTAACCAATTAACCTCAGCATATTTTTGGACTGTGGGAGGAAGCTGGAGTACCCGGAGAAAACCTACGCATGCCCAGAGAGAACATGCAAACTCCGTGGAGAAAGATCCCAGGCCCACCCCAGGATTTGACCGGGGATCTTCTTGCTGCAAGGCGAAAGTGCTAACCAGTACACCACTGTGGAAAATGGTAACTGTGTGTGTAAACAGCGATAGATCGTTTGTCCAAATAATCTCTGAGATTAAATTTCTTCTGCTATTGATTAATTGTCGCGTGATGTAATTTCATACAGTCCATGGTGTTTATACAGTCTTCAGAAAATGTGTAAACACACTTTTCTTAGTCTGACTCCTGATCAAAGCTGATTCTTGTGCTGACTTTCTGAAGAAGTTTCTCTTTTGAAGCTGATTCAGTGCAAAACATGAATCATCAGCACAGACCGAACGACCCACATGTACTAATTATTATCAAACAGGATCGCTTCTTCCAAACTGTTAAACCACAATCGGTGACCTTGTTTCTTTCTAACAAGTTTTTTGCAATTTTTCTACTAAAAAAATCCTAATATCCATCCTAATGTACACCCATCTATATGCCTTTAGGCTCTATTTATCATTCTGCATGAGAGTCCACCACTGCTATGACACTCATCACTGTGAGCTGTAAGGCATGATAGACACTCTGTTTATCTATTTATGAGGCTCGTTCTGGTTTTTCACCCCTTCACATTACCTCAGTACCGTCCTTTAATGCGGGCCTTCATCATACAGCCACAAATGATCAGATCACACTGCAGGTGCTGACTGTTTTCACTCAGCTTGTTCCGCTCACTGTGCACCTGCAGAACAGTCTGAAGCTGAGCTCATTTTTATTGTTTGGACAATTCAGGTTCTTAATTTCCTTGTATTTTACTTCCAGCTGTTCTTGATTTAAGGGATTTGCTTTCTGTGAAACCTCGAGTGCTCTAACTTTTTTCATTATTTTACTAATTTTGTTGTTTAATATGTTTGTTTGGTTTTTTGCTATTGTTAGTTATTTTATTTTCTCACTTGGCTACATTATAAATGAAGCCTCTGAAGCTGAATGTCCTTCAAGTTTAAGTGCAGGCTGAATGAAATCAATGAATATATATTCCTCATACTGGCCCTTATGATGTGCATTTGTCCATTATTGCGATATATCGGATGTAGCCTGTAATAACCTTAAAATAGGGCTTACAGTCTGTCCTGGCACTGCCAAGGCAATAAGAGCGCACAGGCCAAATGTTCCCGACTAAAAATAATTACTTTCCACATGTTCGACATATGGACTGAATTAATTGATACAGATTGCTCAATAAATCCAGGGATTTCGCAACAATGGGGTCATTAACTAACACGCAAGACATCACATCAGCTGAGCAGAGAACAGTGCAAGATGGCATTTATCCGTGCCAATTAGCTGCAGTAATCTATGACTCGTTGAAACTCGCTTTAGATTACACAGTGGACTTAGTGTACCAGGGTTAATGTAGGTACCCTGGATCAAAACCTTCACCTCAAATGTCTGGAGCGGGTATAAACCGAGAAACAAACGGTGGAGAGTAATTGCTGTAACGGTGGCACATTTATGGAACAACCCGATAGGTGTTTCATATAGAAACACATGGATTCACTTCATCCAGATATACTTTAGGGCTATTTCAGGTAGTTTAATAAAATAATTTGACTGCTATTTGTGCATGCTGAGTTGAGTCTTTGTGAGATTTGGAGCGTTTAGAGGACATCTGCATGGTTTGGACAGAGACGTTTTCGCTTTACGGCGCCCTTAAATACACTACATCTCAGGTTAATTTACCAACAATAATCATTGCAGCTGCATCTTACGTTAATGTTAGTCGTCTACTTTGCACATGATCGACACACAAACTGTCCAGACTTTCAAAATGGAGAACGAGGAGAAGACCACCCAGAGTAGTGTTTAAAATCTCACCCCAATCCTTCTCACATGCATGACATGTGAAACAAGTGTTGAAGCAGCATATTCCGAAAGACCCGAAACGTTTTCTTTTTTCTTCGTCTTCTTAGTGTGTTTTGTAACCCAAAAATAATTCAAAGTGTTGAGGTTTTTTTCCATCTTCCATCAGCACTCAAGGAGCCCCTGAGGCTGCAGCCGTCCCCAGCGATTATCCCCACATCTCTGTCTGTACCTGACGTTATTTATTTTCAGTAATAAAAAATGACTGGAAAGATTTTTAATATAACAGCCAGACTAATATCAATGGAGCCTGCACTTGCACACTTGTCAAAGACAGACACATAGGGAACTTTATGGGGGGGAAAATTCAAGGAGGGAAATTCCAGTTTTGCGATCCACAGTGTTTAATAACCAACCACAGAATAACATGGGGACCACAGTTACAATGGGATTCAGAAAGTATTCAGACCTCTTTCCTTTTTGACCTTTAATGGTGTCGTAGATTGGACAAAATTGCCCATTTTTTGCCTGTCAGTCCTTACTCAGTGACCAATTATGACAAAATTAAAACACCCTTTCAAATCTGACGCACTATTAAGCTTTTTTTTTTTGTGTCTTTTAGCTCAGTAAGATGTTCTTCCTCTTCCCTGACCCTCACTTTAAGAAGACCAAGCACAAATGGAGGATCATCAGTTCCACTTTGCTGGCAGAGTACGCCTACACGCTGAGAGTTGGGGTACGTACATGAGGAGTGCTTGTCCAGCTAGCGATGAAGCAATTAGCCGATCTACAAAATGTGATTTAAAAAGCAAACAATTCAGCAGCTTCTTATTGTTCAGATTTGCCTTTAAAGGGTAAGAGCAGCCAAAATTCAAAACAAAATCATACATTCTGTGCCTCTTTTTCAGGATCTTTGTTATTCTGTTATTATCTTTGAGTCCAGTAAAAATTATTGTTAAAAAAAATTGTTTGCTGCTGACAAACGCATTTTCGGTGTTTCAGCAAATGGTCACAACTGCATTAAAGTGCACCCTTTGTAATACTGTACTTCTGATTGTGTATCATCAGAGGGATTTAAGTATATAAGGCTTTTGTGTCAGCTGCAAGACAGTTAAAGTAAACTAAATTTTACTTCTTGATTTCAAAGACATGAACACAAAGCTGACATTTCCTCATCACTTCATCTGTTGCACTGCGCAGAAGTCCGTGCATTCACTGGAATAAAATTGAGCAACCAGTGTGGCCTGCAGCTGGTTGACGTCTGAACACACCCGACTCCTGCCTGTCAGAGCTGTCAGAGCAGCAGTGGGACACTTGAACAGAGTGTAAACGCTGATGGAGGTTCTCGGGAACAATGGAAGGCTTGTGTCTAAATTTGACTTTAGTGTTTTTCCTCCGGTGTGTGCATCTATGTGTGTGTGTACACGGACCCTCAGCAACCACAACTGTGCTGGTGGTTTGGAAAGCTGTCAAGAATACGCTCATTCATAGTGGCAGCTCCTCAGCATGATCAACCAGAGTCTATGAGCCCAAACTAAATTGTTTTCAGGCTAGCACCTGCAGCATTAAATGGCAGTGATTAACGGGAATTTTGTGCTGATAACACACCTGCCTGTTCTGGAAAAAAAAAAACACCCATACGTGCCGTCACGCACCGGTGTGGAAATCTATGCCACTGCTAAGTTTCTAAGAAATCCCTGTTCTAGTAATTTTATCAGTCCAGACTCCAAAGTAAACTACATCGACACAGGTGATTCACCTCTGTGCCGTCTGTTGGTTATTTTTATCTTTTCAGTTAAACGGCTCCCTGGAGGTGATGAAACAGCTTCAACTCTGCGTCTGAAATGTGCTTAAAAAGACACATAACTGAGAAAAGATGAAAAAGTTTGCATTTGGGGTCTTGATGCGGTGCATTGCGTTTCCTTTTTGATTTGATAAATGGATCCATGTTTGGCCACCACTAAAGGTTCATTAGTGAACTTTTCCCAGAACCATGTTAATAACCTCCATGTGTCTGTCTGCTCATGTCAGGGCTTGGTGTATACCATCACAGATGTGGAGGAAGTCCACCTCTGGATGGTGAAGCACTTCACTGAACATCCTCTGTTTGCACGTGTCCCAGACGAAGAGCTGGTATGTTGATGTGGAGCTTTTCTTCGCTGTGTTTACGGGTCACAGCATTTGTTGCTCATTGGAGGAAAACAGGTCAAATGGGGGTATGGCATAGGACTAGTTTTCTGGTTTACTTTCTTAGATAGAGGAAATCATTCCTCTGACTAAAATAGTTGTACAGGAGCAGGTTGGAGTTATTGATTGATTGACTACAAGCTCTGGAAGCATTTGCAGAGATTTCCTGCATTTTGCTGACTCTTCTGTGTTTTTTATTTATCTTTTTGGCAAATAGCAGATATCTTATCAAAGATTCTCAGTATCTCCAGATTGACTTGAGAGCTGTGTTATTTAGGTCAGGACAACATGAAGTGAAGCTTATATAGCCTATTGTTTTTGCGTTTATGTTTGTATGCAGATTAATCTTAATCTGTTAATGAATAACAGATTAATGAGTAAGAATTAGACATGTTTCCTCCTACTTCTGGTCCGTATGCTGCTCTAAGCTAGTCACCTCCTACTGTAACTTTAACTACATACCTGCATACAGACATGAAATGGTATTAATGTATCTCAATTAATGTCCTACCCAAATGACCTCCAGGTTCTAGTCCATGTAAAGGCAAATATGAATCATAATTAAATGTAGTTTCTTTTGTTTTACAGTTAGCATTCTTTAAAAGGAATAGCATGTAGGATGTCATCTGGTTTTTAGATTGCAGGAAGCTGAGCACTGCTTGGCTCACCTTCCTAATCCAAGTGTTTAGGAAAACCTACAGTGATCACTAAAATCCTGAAGGAGCAACAATTTGTTTAAAAAAATAGTGATGAAAAATGCCAGAACTGCTACTTTTGTAGATACAAAGGACTCAATTTGGGGGTAACCACAAAACAAAATGATCCTTATTTTGAGGTAATTAGACTCTACAGAAAACAGTTCTGAATATTATGCTCCATTTCGATTACTCGAAATCCTACACACTAGTCTTTTAACTACAACAATGACTACTGTTGATGATTTAAAGGCAATGAAAAAAACGGTGAGAATAAACTGTCACAAATCCTAATTTAGGTGCACTAAATTCTGACGTGTGACTCAGTCTTCTGTCTTCTACTGGCAGGTGGACGATATCATTGTGGGTCGTTTGGGTACGTGTACAGAGGAAGGAAAGAAAGTTCAGAGAAATGGAGGGAAGAACTTCCTTGCAGTTTTCCGCAGGACTGAGGACTCACATTGAGATCGTCATCACACATGGAGGATAACGGATTCTGGGGTTTGTTCTCCCAGCAGATGTACAGCCACGTTTTGTCTTTCTTGCATTTCCAGACAAGCGTTTAGATTATCACCAGAAAAAAGATTTTTTTGGTTCTTTTTTGTTTTGTTTTTTTAAAGCTTTTTCCACATAATTTATATATTTCATTCCTCACCTCACAAGAAAGAATCCAAGAGTAGTAAATCATAAATGGATTCTGGATTGACTTGTGTAATTATTGCCTTTTTAATGATGTTCTTTGGTTTCTTTTGCCAAACTGTAATATGTTGTTTTACATTTCTTGTGAAGCTGGAAAAGATCTTAAAGTAAAACATCTACTCAAAACATCTAATGTCTATATTTTGTATTCAGAATCACACATCTCACATTACCGGGTTACAAAGTTAGCAGGATAACAGCACTGAGGAAAACCCAGAGCGGCACTTTCTGACTGCAGTCCAAGAGTTAAAGTTTGAAGAGGAGTTCAGGTGTTAATCAGCAAACTATGCAGCTATTTCTTTGAATCCCACCTCATGAGATAGAACCTCAATGTTCTGTTTTCATTCAAAAAACCTTTTTTTATGTGATGATATAACTTTGTTGGTGCCTTTATGGTGTCAATACACAGCATGAATTGGAGTCAGAAAACAATTAGACAGTTTCCCATCTGCATCCTGCTTGTTTGATTTGGGTCACTGTCTGGCTTAAAAATAAAAAGAGATTTTGAACTAAGAACCTGTTTCGTCAAGAAAATATAAAAAATTGCTTAATTATGATCTTTTAAGTATAGTATTTTAGATATTAGGTAATCTAATTAAACATAATTGTTTAAAACCAAAGTGACCATAATTGGTGTAGCCTCGACATGCCGTGATATCCAAAAAGATAATTCATGATTTCTGCTAGACGTCTACTGGGGGAATCTTTGTGAAGTTTAAATCAAAGTGTGTAACAGAAACATTAGCTTTCTGTGTTCATTTTGTGATTATAGTTGCATATTACAGGTTTGGTATTTCAGTCTGTCAGGGGTGTGGAAACGGGACAGTGCAGGTTTGAAGTCCTGCTGCAGGCTGTGGTGAA
The DNA here is from genome assembly GCF_021347895.1 of Acanthochromis polyacanthus. Lineage (NCBI taxonomy): Eukaryota > Metazoa > Chordata > Actinopteri > Pomacentridae > Acanthochromis > Acanthochromis polyacanthus. The sequence continues at coordinate 16,674,725 of NC_067117.1, forward strand.
CAGGTTAGTACCTGCCTTCATGACTGGAGCCCAGGCACTGGAAAACTTTAGATGAGAACAGTAATGGAAGCACTCAAACTAAAAGTCATAATAATGATTAGAAACCGTTACATTTTTGTGTCCTTTCCTCACCATCATTGAAAATATTCAAGGTTTAGGACTCCAGGTTTTCTGTTACATAATTCACCTCTGCTCCGTGGTTTTCATGTTGTGGGTGATGACACACAGCACTATTTAATCAGGTCCTTGAAATTGAACATTTGAAGCTCTGGATTGTCATCTGTGTCCATGAAATACTTATTCACAGATCCATGAGCAGTAAAGTATTCCCAAAGATATTGATCTTCTTTTCGTTTTTGGATATCTAAAGTAAATCTCTCGGCCATGAGTGGAAAAAGTAATTACTCAGCTGATTTTTTTTTTTTTTTAGCATCGTCTGACATGGAATTTTGCAAGAAAAAAGTTAAAGTTTCATCTATGACAACTAAGCAACTCCATCTATTGAGAAAGGCCATGAGATGTGATTGAAAACTTTAACTTCAACTTAATGGACCTTGAGCACTTTTGGACGAAGCTTTGATGAACTAAGGACTGCAAATCATTTCCACAAGTCTACGTATGCTTCACTAAATACAGGAAGTATTCACAGGGTATTTTAATGGTGTGAACGTTAATCAGTCCATCAAATCTGTGATGTTGTTGAGGAGCCGCTCTTCTTTTATCACTTACTATTGCCATGTGGCAACAAAGCTGATCGAGCCAGCCAAAGTACATCATGCAGCATTTTAGTACCATCAGGTCATCAAACGAGTTTAATTAAATGCTCTGCAGGGGAATCAAAGAAGGAGAAACTTAATGATTAGCATTTGGCAGCACCAGTGAAGCGATGTGGATGTTGCCTTTGCTTCATACGCAAAGAATCTCTTACATCTGGACGTCAGAATGTTATTGAGGTCAGAGGTAATTCCCCTCTGAACGTGTTCACAAAGGCAGCTGCCTACTGCTGTTGTGTATACATCATCAAAATACCCCCATTGAACTATTTACTCTTTACATTTCAACGCACAACCATGTGTCCAACTTGAACCACTAATTACATCACACTAATAATTGGAGAATACTAATTGAAGTCCTGAAAAAGAAGCTATTACTGGTTCTAGTAGGCTACCAAAAATGGTGCATTGGGGACGGAGACATCATGGCAGTCTTGAATTTCCGGGGACTCCTATGACTGAATTTTCTATCATGGAATCATTGAAACACATGACAAAAAAATCATACATTTTGGTTTATATATTCTAGGAATTTTGAAAATACGACAAAATCTGCTGTCAAAAAATACACATACAGAAATGCTAATATTTAGTTTGATGTCCTTTGGCCATTTTGCCAACAAGACTGCCAAGCATACAAAAGTTCACAACTGTATTTGTAGACTGACAGTGAAGTGGAGTTATTCCTTGGCATAATTTGTAAGCATGTATAAAGTTCTCTTATCGAGGTTTGTACTTAGCACTATTGTGGCCACATCCACCAACGTGTAAAATGAAGAACGAAGATAACAGCACACAGACTGATGTCACAGGCCAAACACTTAGTTTATATCCCTCCAAACTGAGTTTCTGATTATATTTAAAAAGGTCCTTTTTTTCCTGTGGCCCAAAAGTGCATTTGCATTGAAATGTCTATACCGAGGCTGCACAGTGGCTCAGTATTGCCTTGCAGCTAGAAGATCCCAGGTTCGTGTCCCGGCCTGGGGTCTTTCTGCATGGAGTTTATGTGTTCTCCCCATGTAGGGTTTTCTCCAGGTACTCCAGCTTCCTCCCACAGTCTGAAAACATGCTGAGGTTATTTGGTAATTCTAAATTCTCAATAGGTGTGAATGTGAGTGTGGTTGTTTGTCTCTATATGTAGCCCTGTGATGGACTGGTGAGCTGTCCATGGTGTCCCCTGCCTTCACCTTGAGTCAGCTGGGATAGACTCCAGTGACCCTGATGAGGATGTATAGATAATGGATGGATGGATAGATGTCTGTACCAAATTGTCTCAGATGAGAAAGTGGACACTCAAGTTTGTATATTAAGTGTGAAACCACCTCCAGCAGCTGATCAGCATAGCTTAGCACAAAGATTGAAATGGCTAGCCTGACGTTTAGAGTCAGAGATAACAAAATCCATCCATTGGCAGCTTGCACTTTTGCAGGGGCCACATTTATTAAACCCCAATTTGGGTTTTGTGCAGCTAAAACAAAAAAATATATACATACCAATTCATGAATGTGAAGGTTCTGGTTTAGCCAGGGTAACCTTTATTATTCTCATATAATTCTGTAAGAAAGTGAATACTTATCAGCATGTATTAGGTCAACCTGTTATGTAGTTAATTAATTTAAACTAATTGAAACAAATGCCATTACAAGCTGACAACAGGATCTCTGGATGCGTTCGCTTATTGTTTACATCCGAAATGTATAACTGAACTGAACATTTTTATGAGGAACGTCTCTGCTGTGTTTCCGTTGAAGTTCCTGCTCCTCTTCTTTCTAATTTCATAATGATGTAACAGTATTTCCTACTTTTTCTGCCAAGTCACTGGCACTTTATTCTGTCTGTTTCCCTTCCTAACACTCAGGTCATGACATGTGCTTCTGCTGCCTGACGTCTCCAGCTGGATATCTACCCTGCCACCTCCAGCTCAGCCGAAACCGTACTGAGCTGATGCCCTTCCACAGCAAATCCAGACTCGCTCCTTCCCACAAGACTAACAATTCCGGTGGGAATTTACTCAGCCTCATCAGAGCGGCTCATCCTGCAGGTTCACATTCAGCATCAGATCCTTCCTCATTTGGGATTCTCAGGTCTCAGCTAATGAGGAACCTCTACTGACCCGAGTTTCCAATCTAATCTTTTCAGGGCCTCTAACAAAGAAAAGCTGTTCACTTTGTATTCCTCTTCCTTTGCTCATCTCATTCTGCACAGCTTCCTGTGGCTATTTATATCCAAGGGGGGAAAAAAGTCACTTTGTGGTTGAGTCTGTTTTTCTGTCCTGCCCTCTATCAGACTGAAATCGCTTTTCTTCTTCATTCTGTGTTTTGTTGCAGATTTATATATCTTCAAAAACAGGAAAAAATTGTAATACAATAGTTTTCTTGTATTCATTGTGCATTTTTATGCCTCCACACCAGCGACTGCCAAATCTTCATCCATTCATCCTATTCTCATACATGCGATATCTCAGATATACAAATTTAGTGGAAACACTGCCTTAGAATATCTTAGAAGAACTGATTAGATCTTGATGGTCAAAGGTGAAAAGTCACCGTGACCTGAAGTCCTTCCAATTCTGATGAACAGGATAAATCAAGAAGGCCTGGAGAGAAATTAATCACCTAAAACTGTATATATGTCTCTATATGCCTACTTAAAGGCTCAGTATACTTGGTCTCAAGAAGGAAGATTGAAATTTGGTGGTCAGAGGTCACGGTGACATAAAAAACACTTTTCTTTCCATATCTCGTGCTAATTGTGACAAAATTTCACACAAAAACTTAAAATGATGACATTTTTTATGCCAGAGTCTCAAAGCTGAAGTATGGACAGACATGGATGTAAACTGCATCTTGACTGACTGGCAGAGACATTCAGCCATAAGGCAGTTGTCGTGGTTTCTCTTAGATGTGCCAAGGTTGAATAACGCGTCCGGTGACACTGTTGCTTTTATATGATTTTATTATAAAAAGACAGCATCTGAACAGGCACCATGGTTTGCCTGTGGAGGTTCACAGCCAGTACGAACATCTCACCGAACAAAGAAGTCAGGTCACTTTTATGCCTTCAGTCGATCAGCCCACAGGCTCTGTGTGTCTCAAAGATCCCCCTCCTGGACATTTGACCTCCTTGGCTTTGTGCCATACCATATAAGGAAGCAGGGACCATCTTCAACCAACCCCCCAAAATCTACAGCTCCTGAAGAGGCCCTAAATCAATGTCTTGGACATAAGAACCCTTATAAGGACTCCTCCAACAAGAGACCACATTCCAATGGCATGGGCAGAATTAGTTACACATGTAATTCAGGTTCCATCTGTAGTCAGAGACAAGGAACCACACCAGAGCAGACACTACATGTAACAAGCAACTCATATCAGATACTAGAACAAACAATACAGATTCCATTCTACTAACTTATTAAGTGACATGTCTCATATCAGATACTACACAGTAATTCTAGTTCTTTCATTTTAGAGGCATCCAGTCAGTGTACTATGTGATGGTGACTCGTCTGTCAGTGTATTCTTTATTTTTTGGCCTTTTTATTTGACGGTCACAGTGAGAGGAAGACAGGAAAGTGGATAGAAAGATGGGCGAATGACCTGCAGCAAAGGGCTATGGGCAAGAATTGAAGCCATGACCGCTGCATGGGGACTATAGCCCCAATTTATGGGTCGTTGAGCTACCCGGCCGGGCCGTATAGGTGCATTCTAAAACTGTTTTCCAAGAACCACTCTGAATAATGTGTTTTAAAATGTGAATATCAAAAGCAGACATAAACAATGAAAGGTTTACAAATGAATCACACTCAGAATAAATGAATGCCTATGCAGTCCTCTACAAGTTAAGTCAACAATCAGCTCTTCAATTTAGTTTAAATGCCTTGTTAGAAATCAGTATTTCTAATTTGTTATTTCTCATTTAAAATGTTCAACTGTTTCATACAAGATTTCTTCTGTTTTACTAAAAAGTCCACTGGATGAACCCTGGAAACATCTGGCTTCTACATCATACTTGGCTTATTTTCATATATTTATGAATATTAATAACAATAATAAAATGTATTTTCCCAACTAAATTAAAAAGTGCTGACAAGAAAAAAAAGAAAAGAGAATTAGAAAACATCAATTAAAAGCAAAACAAAAATAGATCATAAAGTAGAGCGAAAGAAAATAGGACAGAAAAATATAACCTGTCAAAAGTTGGATAGTAAAACAACAACATATCAAATACTTATTGAAGCTTTGATGGACCATGACTTGCTTTTGAAGTGGCTGTGATGCCACAAAACATGCCCGTACATAAATGTCTTAAAGTGTGATTTAATCTGAATACACAGGAACTGATGTCAAACCTGATGTCAAACTGTGCAAACAGCATTCTGTCTGGTAAAGCTCAAACAACAGACCTAACAAAGGCAGAGCACATGTTTGAGTGTAAGGGACTTTTAGAAAATTAACTTTTTTTAAAGATCATATTCAGTTTGATGTTAAAAGTGAAAAGGCACAGATGTCAGGCTATTATTCAAAGGAAACATTTAAGGACAAGAGTATGTGGAACACTGATATTTAAAAAAATCAAAGATGAAAACTGCCCAAACCGCTCAATAAAACATTTCAAACATGACATACACAATGTAAATAGCTGTCACTATGGCTGTACCAAACAATGCAGTTCATAGCCGGTCCATTATGCTCCAGCCAACATATGTATGTGATAAACAGTGCGAAATGTGATCTGTTCAAACTTTCAAAAGTAAACTTTGCTGCTGATGGACACCAGTAATTATTTTGAAGTGGAGAGCAGCTGCAGCCTTCTCAGTAACTGTTTACACCTGCCGGTCATGACATCATGACTGTTTCATTATTTAAGTCGGCTTGCATCAGACGACCAAAATATATGTGCTAAGTGGTCATCATTCATGTCTGGAGTGCTGCAGGCTGGCAGGAGCTTCGGCTGAATCTGCACTTTGTCCTTGCGATGATGGATAAAAATGTCTCTGAGTTTGGAAAGTCTGTCTTGGGTGACACAGTTCTAGCATCCCTCTTTTCTTTGTTCCACCTACAGTTTCTTAGCCCATTTATTTTCTCTTGCTTGCAGCACAGCCAGGTTAGGGACTTTGTTCTATTCATCGATCAGTTTGACACTTTGGTCCAGAAGAATTATCAGTGTCCTCAAGAATGAACCCTAATCATTTGATTACCCCTCAGCCTTCTGATTAGTACAAGTATAACAGCACTGTCATGAGGATAAATCTTCTCCATTTTTGACACTCTGCTTGAAAAATCTATTTTGCACACAAGATATCAACTGATTTTCAATAGAGGTTGCAATCCAATTTACTGAGATCATTTACACTGATCTGACCAAACAAGCCACATACAAATGAAGTGAACAAAACTGATCATCTTGCTACAATGTAATGTTCCCCTGGGAAACCTTGGGTCTTGGCATTCATGTGGGTGATACTTTGTAGTGTAGGAGTCGAACTTTAATGCACACTGTTGGACACCAACTGGAACCCTTCCAGATGCCAGAGGGCAATGCTTCCTGCCACACCATAAATACTGTATAGGACTATTTGATGGAGATCCCTCACCTGGAGGACTGGTGCAGAGACAACAACAGTCTCCTCCTGAACATCAGCAAGACCATTGAGCTGATTGTGGACTACAGCAAGAAGCAGGAGAGGGATCCGCGGGACAGAGGCGGAGAGAGTGAAGAGCTTCAAGTACCTGGTTGTTAACATCATACAGGACCTGACGTGGTCCTGTCACATCAACACCCTGGTGAAGAAAGCTCCACAGCGTCTCTACCACCTCAGATGCCTGAGGGACTTCAAGCTCCCTGTCAAGGTGCTCAGGAACTTTTACACTTGCACCACTGAGAGTGTTTTGGCCGTGAGTATGACCACCTGGATGGGCAGCAGCACCCAGCAGGACATCTTCACCCTGAGGAGGGTGATCAGCTGGGCTGAGCGCACCATCAGAACCACCATCCCCAAACTGCAGGACATTTACAACAAATGCTGCAGGTTAAAGGCCAGGAAGATTGCTTGTGAGCCCACCCACCCCAGCCACAGACTGTTCTCTCTGCTGCCTACCCGGTGGCATTACCGCTGCCTGAAGGCAAACACAGAGAAGATGAGGAGGAGCTTCTTCCCACAGGCTGTCCGCCTGCTGAACCTGAAACAGTAGACTCAGTAGAGTCAACTTGCAAATCCTGTCCACCATACTGTTACACTCTGCCTTGTGTGTGTGTGTGTGTGTGTGTGTGTGTGTGTGTGTGTGTGTGTGTGTGTGTATATATATATATATATATATATATATATATATATATATATAGTAATATTCTTACGTATGTATTCTTGTATATCTTTATTCTTATTATTCTTATTGTTTCCATCTGGAACAGATACACAATACATCTTGACTCTTAAATAGCTAGAGAAACTCAACTAAGAGCCCAAAGTGTTGATCTGGCCTCACAATGTTAGGCAGGTGGTTTTGAAGTCAGTTTTCTCAAATTGCTTAGAATTTTATACACCTATGCTCCAAATAAATTTCCCATTTTACTCCCACTGCTGTTTAGACCATTCAAATGCAAAGCAGAATGATTAATGTTGTGTTTTCTGTCAGATATTTAATCATATTTGTGGTATAAGGAACTGTTTCCCACAACTTGGGGCTAACACCTAGTCTTGTTGAAAATAATTATTTGGAAAGTGAAAGTAGCTCTGGAACAATACTGTTAGGTCTGCTAAAGCAGACTCTAGATAGGCCCCTCCTTCCCTGTGTTTTTTTTTCTCCTTTTCCTTCAGGTGCACTGGGTGCTGCGGCGGCACGTGAGGCCAATCACTGATTGCAATCAACTGAAGCAGGAGCAGGTGCGCCAGTGCCACTCTACTCATCTTGCCTCACAGTATAACCAGGCTTCAGTCACCTCTCAGACGCCGGATTGTAAGCTTCCATTGTCAGTTCAGCTTTTCTCTATGGAACCTCAGTCAGTGTATTTTTTGCTTTTCCAGTTGCCCTTCCTCCTGCTCTGGCTCTGTCTACGGCCCAAATCCAATCCTCTCTCTGGAAACGTTGCCTGATTCATCTCCGTCATCTTCACGACTTCCAACCCCGTCAGTCTTCCCCTGCCGTCGCAGCCCCCTCCACAGCTCCTTGGACCCTAAGCCCCCCTCCAGCTTCCCTAAACTCTGGTCACAGTAAGCCATGCCTCAGTCAGGGCGGTTAATTGTTTATAGAAGCCCAGTTTAAGAGAAGTTGTAGAATTAAAGTTTTATAGAATTTTGAGAGTTGTCCTACAGTTATCGTCGCCCTGCGACTTACTGAGTTTAGCCCTGTACAATCTTGTGCTGTTTTTGCCTTGTTTTTGTGACCCTCCTATTGAGTGTTTTCCTCGCTTTGAGCAATTCTTTTGAGCTGCTCTCTAGCCTTATAGTTCCTTGTATAATTCTAGTAATCGCAATTAGCTCGTCCTTAATTTTAGTATTTTGCACTTAGCATTCCTTCCCAGGTTTTACCTGCTGAGGGTTTTTTGTTGTTTTTCGCCCAAAATCCCGTGCCTGGGATTTTCCTATTACTATTAATTGTAGCTTTGTATCCTAGCCTTTTGAGAATGAATCATTGTTAATACGTTACCTGTCTCTTTCGTTCTCTTTTCCTGCGCCTGAGCTCACTCTACAAATACAAATTAAGTTTTTGAAAAAGAAGTGTTTTTTTTTTTTTTAAGCCCATCCACTGATCTATACTGAGAGTTCAGTATTATCAGATGCACAAAGTACAACAAGGACATGACCTCCTTTGAAAATCTAGCCATACTGAATACCTCGCATTAATCTTATAAACGTGAGATACATTATGTAGCAAAAAGTAACCACAGAACATGAATACTGCTCTCTTATACACTGCTGATCAAATATACGGAGATGCTGCTGCTGTTTTAAAATGTATGTATGAGTTGAGGAGCTGTGGCAAAAATAAACAAAGAATGATACAGGCAGAGACAAAGGGTGTCAAAGTATTCAACTAGTTTTAAATGTGCTCATGGTAGTATATCTGCAAAATGTAAACATGATCTGTAGTTGTGTAGTACTTACTGAAGAGACTTTGGAAGACAAAAATCAATTTAACTATGTAAAGCTTCATCCAGCAGTTGTAATGTGACGCTATGGATGTCATCAAACCCCTACAAAAGGCTGCTTCACTCTATCATGTGTTCATTGTTTTTTTTTTTCTGTCCAAAGTTCTCATTATGAAAAATGATCAGGCACTCTGTTAATTATAGATTTTAGTGGAAAAATCATCTTGGAAAGTTAAGTTTGCTGTCTGATCATTCACTACACACAGTAGGTGTGCATTTTACATACAGTCCAGGGGCCTCCTTTATAAAGCTTGCATACGCGCAAAACAGGGCTAGAAAGTTATGTACGCCACTTTCTACGCAAAAGTTGTGATTCCTAAAAATAAACTTGAGAATATGCGCACTGGGGCGCCAACCTTGATGCTTGCTTATGCGCATTTTGGAGACAGAGGAACGGCAGTGCCAGAGGGTGAAGTGGTGAATTGAAACCAGATTGATCTCAAACCTTTGTCATCACATATTAGACTTGTAGAGCCAGATAATCATAAATCCTCATTGTTGTAGATGTTCATATAGTGTGCCATTCGGCCTACGACTGTATTTGCAGAACTATGTTCATATAGCAAACTTCCATCTTCAAATGATATAGAGCTGTGGATTGCACTGATTGATTACTAATCGGGACAAGGCATGTGACAATCAGTCCGATTGCTGGTCAAGTGGATAAATAGCGGCTGACAGCCGTGCGTAATGTGGCACAATGGATGCGCTGGCATTGCTGGAAGTCACATAAATGGTAGATAAGAATGGAGAGAGATTTTAGGGATCACGGGGATTTCCTGGCCCATGAAGATGACTGGCTAACAAGCCGATTTAGAGTCCCTAGAGCAGTGCTCTTGGATCTATGTGCTAAACTGGGCCCTGTCTTAGACCGACCCACCTGCCAAAACCACGCCATCCCAGTAAAGACACAGGAGCTGACGACTCGGGGGTTTCTGGCGACCGGCTCCTTCCAGTGGGGATTGGCCGACAGTTGTGTTTTATATGAAGAATATATGAGGTTACATTTGTTGTCTAAATCCCGTTTGGGTCTGATGTACAGTTAAATGATGTCCTTTAGGTCTGGGATATCACAACCGTCCCTCAGCGCAATAATGTCAGCTGTTTTGGATAACATTATAAACATGACCAGTCAATACATCAGGTTTCCTTACACTGTGGGTGAACAGGCCAACATTAAACGGCAATTTGCAGCAACGTCCGGTTTCCTAAATGTAATTGGCGTAACTGACTGCACTCATGTTGCTGTAAGGGCTCTGAGTGACAATGAATTTGTCTATGTGAACCGAAAAAATGTACATTCAATCAGTGTACAAATTATTTGTACATCGGACATGATCAGAACAAATTTAGTGGCAGGGTGGCCTGGGTCAACACATGATTCATTCATCCTGAGGCACAGCAGGGAAAAGACTGCCGGCTGGCGCTGCATAAAATGCCGTGGATCAGCAGCTTATTTATATGCAGATATATTCATGAGTTACTTTGCATTGACCATTCAGGGTAAAATGTGGGTGTGTTGTGGGCGGAATGTGAGGTGGATCCACCTGTGCAATCTTCCAGCTGGAGTGTGATTTATAAAGGGGAAATTGTGTGCTGCTGTGCGTATGCAGTTTTATAAATCAGAATTTTTTTTGGCGTACGCCTATTTCAGATTTTTGGTGTAGTCAAACTTTTAGTATGGATCCTATGCAATGTTTTATAAATGAGGCCCCAGGAATATAGACAGATCCTTATCCTTTGCATGTATGCAGCCACTGTGGTGGACATACATCATATATGGCCAGAAAGAAAAACTCTCCCTCATATATCAGGCACATCTGCTGTCCAGATGTGCCCTTTGTCTAACAGATGCCCTTTACCACACCTTACACACCTATTTTATATGCAAGACATGAAAGTGTACTTTAAAAACCTGTACACTCTTAATAAGTTACCGCATGTATGCCGATCAAAATCATTATTCAGTAATTTTATTGCTCTGTTTTTATTCTCCATTACCACATCGTCATATCCTGTGTGCTCTTAAGCAGCTGTTGGCATTCGGCAAATAATGTTAGTTGCTCCTTACACCTCAGCTCTTTAGTTTATTGTGTGTCAATAGCATTTTATGGCTGAACATGTGCCACAAATACATTCTGAATCTTAAATTATGCACACAGGATATCTTCCAACAAAATTAGAAGAAACTTAAAATAATTATTCATTAAAATAGAAGCAACAATAACCATTGACCAGGCAAAGATCGGCTCAGCCACTGAGATAGTGTTGCATAATTCATGAGTGACTTCTTAATGTAGCGATTTCTAAGGATTTCTGCGGTTTTCAGAGGAAAGCTTTACTAATAAACTAAAAAAAAAAGAACATGATTTTGGTACTGAGAAAGGTATATACAGTAGTACATAGTTTTGTGGTAAGGATGAAAATAAAGTTATACAAATTGAACAGATGAAACAGTTTTAGATCATTATAACAGAAAAAATGGCTGAAAAGCTAAAGGCAACAAACAGCTGACATGGTTAGCTAACAGTAATGGACAATTATAAATAGGTCAATGTAATGATACACAGTTGAAACGGTTAGCAAAATGCAACTGAAAACAGTTCTGAAATAGTTAGCTAAAGTATTAAACTGCTGAAACGAGTAAAATAAATCAAACAATTGGAAATCTAAAAGTAACAGATAAAGATAGATAAACAGAGGAAATAATTAGCTTAAATTATTAAAGAAATATTTAAAACTTGTCCATAGCAACACTGACAATTCAGTTGCATGACGAGATTGTTTTACTATTTATTTCTATATGTTTAACATCATTGAATACCATTTTGAAACGTTGTTCAGAAGGATGCTGTGTTTATCTGGTAGGACAGTGGATGTATGCATTGGACAAAAGAAAAAGATTCCTAGTTACTGACTTCTTGGCGACCATGTGACAAACTTGTCCATTGACATATCAGAAGTTCAAGGAGGTCCATCACCTCCCTAGACTCAGTCACCTTAACTACACCATCCTCAGTGGCCTGCTGAGGGAGGAAAAACAGTCGTGTGTGTGTGTGTGTGTGTGTGTGTGTGTGTGTACTCTTCTGATACCATCCAGATAGGCCAACTGCAGACATGAACTCTGACACACTAGCCTGGGAGTACAGGAGCCTCCCTTCTGGGCACTGTGCCAATACAGTAAAGGGAAATGCCTCTGAGGCTATCCCCACCACTCTATAGCACGATCTACATCCGGGCAACATCCTTCCTCACCATACAACAGCACAAAGAAGCCATTCTTTCTCAGGATTTGTTTTTATGTTATTCATAATCAATATTAATCCCTCATTTCTCAGGCAGTCACACATTAATTAAAATGTCTGTTTTTTAGGAGACTTCCTTTGTGGTCTTAAATTACCAGTCAGCTTTACAAGAAACTGAAGACGAGCATCTGAGCTGCACAGAAAAATGTGAGAATATGGGTGTCTTTATTAGAAGAATAATGGGAATAAGAAGTGGGAATGGCATTTTTATCATATGCAAAATTTCTCGTTTGATGCAATTAAACTTCAAATTTGACACCAGTGCGAAAACGGCACTTATGCAACACTAGGTTAACTTTACCTGCTGTTCATTGATAGTTGTGACCCCAGTTGGTGTCGCTTACATATATGTACTTATATATTGCTGCTGGTTCACTGGGTTTCTACCTATAGGACAAGGGGTCTTCTTCCTTCCAGAAAGAACTCTTACATTTGATTTGTTTACAGAGTGTTGTGTAATACCAAAACTCATCCAGGCACGCGTGTTAATAAAAATTTCAGAGGCTGCTGTTTATCTCTCAGCCTTCAAGATAACTATATACGTCTTTGACATGAAGTCTCGTGTATTTGTCTCGTGCAGAGATGTTTTCTGACCGAACAGATTTGATCTTTGTTCGATGTAGAACTTTCATCCTCATAACTCACCATCAGTTTGTTTGGAGCTCCTAAAACAGAATTCACATGTTCAGGTACTGTAAATAGTGAGGTCAGATTTGTAAGGACTGTTGCAGGACTTAGAATGATCTTCTGATATTCCCCCTTTCCTCTTGAGACTTTCTCTAATGCAGCTGGAGCTGTTGTCAAGTGTTTGCACTGACTGCATGTTCCCCAGCTTTAGTTTTTTTAACTAAACTTTGTTATGTCACAGTCCTGCTGCTGTTTTTACCATTCATGCTTCAGGTTTTCTTGCATCTGCACTGTCTCAGAAGAAATACAAAACTCCACACTGTAAGAAAACCCCTAATTAACAAACATCAGCTGTTATTGTGCTTTCATGGCCTGTCAAGAGCTTAACCTTAGAGACATCCGAACCATAGTGAATGTTATTTGGGTTATTTCTCCAAATTGAAAACAGGCCAAAAGCGCAGAAAATCATTCTCACGGGACTGAATCCTGCTCCAGCCTCCAGCCAAATAAAGCACATTTTATCTGACCTTTGTAGGGCACCGACACATGAAATTGAACCAGTAATTTCTCAGTAAGACAGTGTTTAAGTGGTCTGCATGTGATTGTTCACCATCAACTAACAGCCAAAAATCTAATTGTGTAATTTGGCCCATTAACCCTGCAGCTGAGCATGTGATGTTTCAGCAGCAAGAACTTGTCTGTCTGTTCATGAATGAGTCCGTCTACTGTAACACAGGACCAAACTACCACTACTATACTCCTGTATGAATAATATGCAAGTCACTGTTATTCTGCTCATTGTTGGATGAGGAAAAAAAGTGGAATATGTCATTTCAGTAATGAGCTTTAGCAAGCTGAGACTCTAACTTAGACACGGACCAATAGTTCTTCCTTCTTCAGGTTATTTGCACACTCTTAGGATTGTAGCATTTGGCTAGCATATAATGCTCATAACATGTGATTGAACATGGTTCAGGTCTGGGGATAGGTAGCTGAGAGGATGATTATTAATCATCACTATATTTCACAGTGATTGCACTAAAACATCACAGAGAAAGGAAAGAACAATCTTTTAGTCATATAGGAAGTGAGTGATGTGTTGCTGTTTTTTTTGTTTTTTTTTTACTGGGAGATGGTCTAAGGGGAGCAACCCAGAAGATTGATGTATTTTGGTCACTTTGCTAATAAGGGGGATGGCATTCCCTCTCATTCCACCTTAAATCCCATTAGAGTGTGCTTCTTGGCACTAAACAGCAACCCAGATGTACTTCTTTAGTACTTGCAGGGCTTGCTGGCTTAAAATATTAGACGAAAAACGGCTTTAATCCTCCAGTTTATTGGAGGCAGTTTTAAAGGATGATACCTAAATGTATTCATCAGACATTCTGATCAGCTTTTTCTCTCTGTTTACCTTTCCAGAAATTGATTTTTACAAGGGTCTTTTCTTAGGCTTCCTGTGTTTGCATAAATGAATTCTATGACCTCTTTTGGATTCGTCAGTTAGCCATTGTTCTCATTTATTTCTGTCTATATTTTTTCATGCAACACACATGCAAAAATCATAAAGCTGATAAAATATGATTTTTCCCAATCAAGAGGCTTATTCTGTGAGCATTAAACCTGATTTAATGTGCCTTGATGGATACAGTAAGTTAACTGTAAATTTCCTGCTGAGATGAGACACGTTGGTCCCACTGGGAGTCCATGCCTGTCTGGCCTCACTATTCTTTGCCAGTCGGTCTGCTGTGTTTCTCTGAATCTGGGTGATCTAAGTTTTCTAGTTAGAGCATACGAAATGTGGGAGCAAATGTCAGAACAGATTCTGAGTACAGCCTCGGGGCAGTTACTTCACAGTCCACACACATGGTGCTTTGGACAAATTCCAGTTCAAATGAAATCAGGTCAGGATTTTCTCTCTCGCTAGGAAACCCACCAAGTCAGCAAAAGAATTTGTCATAGCTGGGTAAACAAAGTGCCACCAGGTCTGGAAAAGACAGAGACCATCTCTGCCTAGTTTTCCAATTTGGTGTGAAATAATGCTGCAGTGTTTGAGTCAGTGTAGGCCTGCAGGAGGCCTGTTTGGGATGTCTTATAGTTTCTGGGTCAGTGGGTCCCCCCCCCTGTCTTTTTAGGATGACTCTAACCTCCAGCCTTCTAATCACTTGGATGTACCTGGCCTCGTCCTTTCAGATAAATGGAATCTATAACATTGGACTTGTAAGCAGGTCTAAGCACACATTCAGTTTAAATATGTCAATCTGCTGGACGATCAGAGAGCAAAGTGCTTTACAGGGCCAGCGATAAGCCTGAGCACTAACTCAGAAGTCATGTATTATTTATCCAGGACTTCCACGTGTGCTGTCTCTGGGATGGTCTGACTTCAGCCTTCTGATTGGACACACCTTCTTCCCGACTCACGCCCTCGCAGTCTCATCCCTGTGGGGCGGGGCCAGGCCCGGTATCACACCCATGATTGGCCCAGAAAAAAGAACTTCATAGCTTTTTGTTCTCAGGGTTCGAGGAGCAGGTTGCGCGTTATAAATAGAGGCTGCAGCCGGGAAAATAAAATGAGCACCGATATCCGAGGGATCCGGTCAGCGCTCCATGATCTTTGTGAGAAGGATGTTGCAGCAAGCGCTTAAAGTGTCCGCCCGGAGCTCCTTCCCTCTGGTCAAGTGGATGGAGAGATGGGCTGAAGGAACAGCAGCAGCAGCAGCCGGGCAGGAGGGCACAAAGGCGCTGAGGACTCTCGACGACATGCCCGGACCGTCGGTCGCCAGCTTCGCTTGGGACTTATTTGCCAAACGGGGACTGTCACGGCTACACGAGATGCAGGTAAGACAATAAAGAGGCGCATAACACTGGAAAACGCAATGGAAATTCATAGGATGCATCACAGGGGAGTAAAAATATGTTTTCTTTGCATGTGTGTGGTTGCAGAGAAAAATCTTGAAAACACTGAAACTGCTCACTGATAAGTTTCCACACATTCAGAAATACTCACAATTTGTGTTTGAGATTTAGTTGTTTTAAAAAACTCTTCCCCTGTAAAATTTTTTTTTTTAAATATATAGAAAAAAATCAGCATTTCTAATAATTTGCTGGTCACAGTTTGTCTCTGTGTATATGCACTTTGAACTTCACACTTTAATATGTTAATTTAACCATCTGCCATAATTCCATGCATCTTCAGCGAAAATGAGCTGATATTTGTGCATTTCAAACGATTGCAGGCTTCTTATTTCTGCGAACTAAGTGCATCTAAAGATGATGCCAGACGTCTTGCAGCCTGCAGGGTTTCTAACCAGGTCAAGCCTTTTGTCTCATGTCCCAGCTGGAAGGAGTGAGGCGGTATGGCCCCATGTGGAAGGCCAGCTTTGGTCCCATCCTCACGGTTCATGTGGCAGACCCGGCGCTCATCGAGCAGGTCCTAAGGCAGGAGGGCCAGCACCCCATGCGCTCTAATCTCTCCTCCTGGAAGGACTACAGGAAGCTCAGAGGACATCACTATGGACTTCTGACATCGTGAGTGTCATTTTATCAACTCAAATTACATTTCTTCCATACTGTGTTTCAATTACCACCAGAAGCCTCCAAGACAATGTTAAACTGAATGTAAAATGCAGCAGTCACAGATCATTCTTTCAGCTTTGCTTGACTGATAGTAGAAATAGGAAAGACCAGAGCTGGAAGGTACTCAGTTGAACTAAAGTCTAAGATTTCACAAAGTGTAGCAGTGAGAAGGAAAACTTGCAAGAATTTAAATTATTTACTCTCTTCCTGAAAAATGTCTGCTGCCAACTTAGTTCCTAAATGCAAACGGTCTTGAGATGTTAGAGGAGCTGAACTGTATGTGCAGCTTTTTAATTGAATCTGTGTGTCTGTAGTGAAGGGGAGGAGTGGCAGAGGGTGAGGAGTCTCCTGGGGAAGCACATGCTGCGGCCCAAAGCGGTGGAAGCTTACGACAAAATGATGAACAGCGTCATCAGTGACCTCATTGCCAAACTTCGCCTCAGCAGACGTCCTCAAGGCCTCGTCACTGACATCGCCAGCGAGTTCTATCTCTTCGGCCTCGAGGGTGAGGTTTCATGCTGTTTGAGGTTGCAGCGATACCATGCATCACTACAACCATGTAAACAGCGGTAATTGGGGCCAGATGCATGCAGGGATATTGTGTGATATCACTGACTTTTTAAGCACACATGCTTGTCAAAGCCCGGCCTGTCTTAATAGCTTCAACATTTCCATCATAGATCAACGAGTAACCTTCATCTCACCTTTGCGGTCCTTTGCTAAAGTTTGAAATACTCCAATATAGAAATACAAGTAAAGTCATATTTAATCATAAATAAAGAAGTATTACCGGATAAACTGAGATATCAGACTTTCACATCATTTTGTGCACAGCGTTTTCCTGTTAGAGCTGGTTTACATGGAGATACATCTACTGAAATTCCTCTGCCAGATTTTCTCAGACTAAACACGGCTTTAATCAAATGACTGCGTTCGGATGCGTAACTCTCAAACGTTTACTTTACTGTCGTCACTGTTTTCATACTATTGAATGAAAGTAGCATATAGACACGAACACTGATGAGAAATGGCTCATCCTGCCAAAATTCCCATTTCTAATGACTTCTTATGCAATATTATAAAAAGCCATCAGTGAGACCCTTTTGTCTTAGTCATTTCTGCAAGAGCCAGATATAAATATTGAAAAGTTTGTGTACATCAAGCATATAGTCGTTACTGAAAAGTGTTTTTTCCCCCCCCCCGGCTCTTAAATTTTAGTTGTATCAAGTGTCCAAGACAGCAATAGAGCCTCTTGACCATATTGTTAGCAGTCAGTGCTAAGAACTTTTAAGTACAATTTTATCAAAACATGCTTTTCTTCTTCTTCTAATGTACTTTGTGTTTTCTGTGTTTTTAACAGGGATTTCATCAGTGTTGTTTGAATCCAGAATCGGTTGCCTTGATGAGGTTGTTCCTGAAGAGACGGAGCGCTTCATTCAGTCGATTAGGACCATGTTTGTGATGACGCTTCTCACCATGGCCATGCCCAGCTGGATGCACCAGGTGTTCCCTAAACCCTGGAACGTCTTTTGTCAGTGCTGGGACTACATGTTTGAATTTGGTAGGTTATTTCTCCTCATACAACATTTGAATTTGGCAGTAAAATATGTCCCCACTTGGAAAGAATTTTAGTGAAAATGTAAAATAAAATAGCGCTGTGTCGAACAATCATTCTTTTCGAGTACAAAAAAAGGAGGATATGATGAAAAAAGACGTTAAAGTGCACAAACATCAACGGAATATCAAACATATTTTGTAAAAACGTGCACCAGCGGGGAGATTCAGCAGATTCTAGCGGATATTATAAAGAAGCTGTGGCTATACTCAAGGCTTGGAGATGCATTACACTAGCTAGCACTACAACATGTACTCAAATAAACACGGAGGCAGAACGTACTGTTTTTCTTTCCACACTTGATGTAATTAGATTTTCACTCTCCTCACTTAGCATTGGCTGCTGCTGGTTTCCACTCAGCACTGGGTTCCTACTCATTCTTACGGTACATTCAGACTTATGCCGATCCGAGACATCAAACATGTTTAAAATATTCATGCAGGTCCAAGCTAGATCAGAAGGTTGGAGATTAAAGTCTTTAACCCTCACGCATGACAAGATCATCTGCAACGAGCGTGAAGCATTCAACTGCAATTAATGCGTGGTTTTAGGCACTTTTTAAGAAGGATGACTTGATCAAAAATTGCGGCCAGAAAGCTTTAGGACTTACCCCTGTGTGTCAGGATGCTTTAGCGAATCTTTGCGTTTATTTGTACTTGCACATCGTAGCTTGTATGCAATAATGACATCTGATCTCTCTGCAGCGAAAGGCCACATTGACCAAAGTCTGACGGCCGAAGAGGAGAAGGTCATCCGAGGAGAGAAGGTGGAGGGCCGATATCTCACCTATTTCTTGTCGCAGACCGGGATGCCCATGAAGACCGTCTACAGCAACATCACAGAGCTGCTTCTTGCAGGCGTTGACACAGTAAGGATGACTGCTCTGCCATCTTTTTATACCGCTTTTAGTCCAACCGGAAGTTAAAACTGGCCGCCCCTGTGTCGTTTCAGATCTCCAGCACTATGTCCTGGTCGTTGTACGAACTATCCAGACACCCAGAAGTGCAGAAGAAGCTCCGGGAGGAGGTGTTAACTGTACTGGAGGGTCGAAGAATGCCAGAGGCTGCAGATGTGGCCCGCATGCCTCTCCTGAAGGCCACAGTCAAAGAAGTTCTCAGGTATAGTTCTAAAGGGTCGGATATTTGAAGACACTTTCAATCTTCAAATTTAATTTTGCTAAAAATGTTTAAAAAAAAATTTCAGGTTGTATCCTGTTATTCCTGCTAATGCAAGAGTCATTACAGAAAGAGACATCCAAGTTGGAGGCTACCTCATCCCTAAAAATGTGAGTCTTAGCAGCATTTGTTTGAATTAAGGATAGAGATATATGTAACTAGTTCACTATCGAGATCAAAGTTCATGTCATCACTCTAGCAGGAGCTTTTAGTTTGGTCTGAATGCATGAATGAAAGAACGTGACCATGAAATCTTCCCATCTAGACTCTGATCACGCTGTGCCACTTTGCAACATCACGGGATCCAGCAGTGTTTCCGAATCCAGATGATTTCCAGCCCTGTCGATGGCTGAACAAGGACCAGACTCACCACCCGTATGCCTCCGTGCCCTTCGGTGTGGGAAAACGCAGCTGCATCGGACGCCGCATCGCCGAGCTGGAGCTCTATCTTGCAATAGCCAGGGTGAGTTGGCTTGACTTGATCTTTTTTTTTTTTTTAAAGGTTTTAAAAGGAGATCATTTGTGATATGACTCTTGTAATTGTTACAGTTACGGTGTACCATCTTCAGCAGGAACTGAATGTTTGATTATCTTTTGAGATAAAAACAGTTACATATGTATGTATAATAGAAATATCACATTTTAGGATATACTGTGATTGTTTGAATTATTTAACAAGTAGTTTAAATAGTGTTTGGTTTAATACAGTTTGTCACAAACTGCAGTATTTCTAGCAAATCCTCTTGCCACACTTGGTCTTGGAATAATGCAAGAAAGTAAAAGAAGGAGCTTTAAACAGTTGTGCAAATCCAGCTCCTAATTAATTAATTTGATTAGTTAATCCAGAGATTTCCCAGTCACTACCCAGCACTTGATTTTTTTTTTCTTCATTTCAATCACCCAGCTCTTAATCTGTTCTCTCTGTTTCTGGTCTCATTAGATCCTTATAGAGTTTGATGTGAATCCAGACCCAGAGGTAGTTTCTGTGAAACCCATGACAAGGACGCTTCTAGTTCCTGAAAATGTCATCAGCCTCCAGTTTAGTGAACGATGACCCACTCTCCTGAGCTGATCAGTTACGTGAATGTGAACGTGAGTCCCTCGGCAGTAGGAAGGACTAGCGGACGCCGTTATCACAGGAACCGTGAGCTTGTTGCACGCAGCCGTTCATGTCAGAGCGGACCTTCAACCTTCAACACAACGAATCCCAAACCTCTCCACACCTGCAGTCTATCTTGTCCAGGTCGATATGTGGAGAAGGACAAGTCAAAAAAGGATGAAGAGGGGCATACAGCTCATCAGTCAGAGATTTCACAGGGAGAGGTGTTGCAACCAATTTAACACTGTTTTTACTAAAGATGATCACCGCTGATTGCTTATTTGCACACAGGCCAAGAGCAAACAAGTGATCTCCTTGTGCACTGTTCAACAAATGGTCCTCATTTTGAGTCAGACCATGTTACATTTCATGGAATCTGACACAACGTGACAGTTTTCAAAACAGATTTTCCCTGAATCTGGTATCCCCTTCCTGAATCTGATTATGAACCATGATCTTGTGCACTCTTAAAAAAAACATAGAATCAGCAATCTCCTGCGTGTCCTGATCGTGCAAACATTTTATTTCAAGAGCGCTTCTGTATTTGTTCAGTATATTGAGAGGCACAGAGTATTAGAGGAGCTTCAGAGTGGCACATGGAGCAACTGTTTCTCATATTTTCAGCTCTGACTGAGCTGCTGTGAGGGTGCTGTGTAGATATGATGTCCTCTATAGTGTGTTTTAAAAGGGGGGACAGACTTCTAGTTACGGGTTCCTTAAAGAAAAGGCAGCTGTTGAAATTATTACTGTATACCAAGATGTAGTGCCAATGAAATCCCAAACATAGGCTACTCCGCACTGAGGCTTTGTAAATCTGTATATATTGGCTTCAGTTCAGCAGTGCTACACAATGTGAGTTCATCTGTCTTTAGTTTGTTTTTTTTATTTACATCTAAACCCACTATGAGTGATTTGACATAAATTTGTAAATAATAGGCTTCAGGATCTGAATTTTATTTATTCTAATTTAGCTCATTTTGAAACAGTTACTGTAAGTGTCAATAAAAAGTTTCATGCTGGATCTCTGCCTGTTTGTTGATTTAATTTCCCCTTACTAATGAGAATCCTGTTTATAGCAGTAATATCACCTGTTTCTGTGATACCCCTCTGTCACGACTTAGCATTTAAGGCGGCTTTACCATCAGCTGCATCAGATTAGGTATTAAACCGATCAAACATGTTTCCAATTGGCGTTGGTTTGATACCGGTAAGCAACCCCTTGGCATGTATGCAACAGCTTTTTCAAACGTTTACAAGAAATGCAATGCTGAGTATCAAAGTTCCTGTGTGATATGACCATGTGAACTGGCGCAGAGTAAGCCGTGCTGCAGCAGCTGTGGGTCGATAAGTTGGACCAAGTTACTGCTTCGCACGTTGCGTCAACCAGATCATGGTAATCCTCGGAACTTCAGTAGAAATCAACTGGACATAGGCAAGAAATTGAAGAGAAATCAATATTTTACTGTAAAATAAAATGCAAATTGCAGAAACGACACTGGATCTGAGAGAAATTTTGCTTTTGTTACCCTGTATTTTGAGATCCCTCTTGGAAAACAAACCAGTGAGGTGTGGTCTGTTAGGAGAAAAATGCAAATAATTCTCATATTAAGGCTGCTTATCTTTAATGGTCTCTTGGACTCTTGGATAATAATTATTAGTATTAACAATAATAGTAGTAGTAGTAGTAGTCGTAACATTATTATAGCGTTATTGATGTAGATGCGTTATAGAGACAGAGTTAACTTTAAACCAATAAAGTCAATAAATGTTATTTATAATGTAAACCTCTATGGTTGTGTAAATATCACCGGTCTGTAACACATCTACAGAAAAGAACTGGCTTTAACCTTGTCAAAAAAAATTAAGTAGCCTACCACTGGAAAAAGAAGCAACAGCAATAACAAAAAACAAAACACCCAAACACCACCAAAACAAAAACGTATAAATTCAACTCATATTCAGAAACACCGGGTCTGTGTCATTCCAGTCCAGCAGGGGGCGGTAATCAACCGTTGGGCTGTTTGGTGAAACCACACAGGAAGAAAACAACAGTTTAGCTGAGCGGCTAATGCTAACAAGGCGGAACACCACAGCATGGAACACAGTAGTTCGAGTTAGCCATGTAGCCGAAACAGCGTATTAATACAAACACATAAACATAATATACAGGCTCAGTTCAACGGATTAAATTCCACAGCTACGGAAAATACCCAGGAAAGGTGAGTCTTAAGACAGAGTAGCTGGTTGTATTAGCTCGTTGATCAACCGAAGGCCGCTAACAGAAGAGCACTATGCTGGCTAAGCTAATATCAGCCAGCCAGCAAAAACGAACGTTATTTGGATTAAATCATTCTGTTGAGCCAAACAGAAGGAAGTGAAACATTGTTTAAACTATCGATATTGACTGCCAGTTACATATATATTACTTAATATGGTATTTTGAAGGCAGCAGGACAGGCCCTGTGGCTCACATGACATGTAAACAAAGGTATCGGAAAGCTAACTTGGCTCCCGACTCTCATAACATTAACAGTAACACAACTGTTGGGAAATGCATTTAATACAGTATGTTAAAGTAAAATTGTGCGTAACGTAGTTAAATCCGGATCACAGTCCGTTTGTCTGATTTTAACTTCGTTTTCAATAGATCTGAACGAATTTTGGGAACATTTCCAATAGTTATGTTGCTGACAGATATTGTGATTTGTGATTTATTTATTAGAGCTTCAGCTCAGTAAATCTTTGTAATGGATTTTAAGCATGTGATGGGTCATTACCACACGAGACACCTTGCTCTGTATTCTCTCAGAACATAAACACATAAAATGCTTCAGACATGTATTTATTTTTGCTTTATCAATGACATAGGAGATAAACCAATAATCACAAAAGCTGTGATTGTGTTAAGATAAATACATACATTACCAATGAAGTAATTCCAACAACAAAATAATAGGACCTTTCTGTAAATTGTCATTGAAACGGATGGGTCGTTCATGGATCAGGAGCAGCATCTTAAGTATTGCACATTTCAAACTGTGATTTCAAATTGAGGAAAATATGTAGGCTTAGCTTTCAGTTTAATTAACATACAAGTATAACATTAGTGTTTCCACAGTGTTATTTCAATATTTACTTGTCATATGAAGCTAAGCTAATCATGAGACATAAATTCATTTATTGTTCATTGATATTTTCAGCTAATTTCAAAATATGTTGCAATAAATAGTGTTGAGATTCTGAATCTTAGGGGGGTTTGTTGTTTTGTTTTGTTTTTTTATTATCGAATTATATAATATTACCCAAAGTAAATTTAGAAGTCAAACAAAACAAAATCAACGACAACTAAACTTAAATTGTGCTTCACTGTTGAATTGAAAGCAATACGTACAGATTGGTACCATGTTTTCCTTCTGACTCAGCCCATAATTACACAAACCTGTGATGCCACCTGCTCTTTCAAAAAAAGGTAAAGCTGCTCTTGGATTGAAATTGTGGGCAGCCACAAGTACTGTCAGAGTGTAGCTCCGCTGAGAGCTCCCACATATCAAATGAAGATATTCACCGAACCAGAAAGACACGGAGACTGTAACTTTTTACTTGCAAGGGTAACAGCACAGTGTAACAAGACACATTAGTGCGAGCTACAAAGACTGCTCCCATACGAAGTTTATTTTATACACAAGCAGAAACGAAAACATAGCATAAGATAAGAAATAGCTCGAGTTACACAAGGGGGTGTGCTAAGCTGTAAGAGTGGAAATATACTGACTAGAGGAGCAAGATGTGTGTGTGTGGGTATGTAATGAAGATTATTCTATAAAGACACTATATACAATCAGTTAATGCCCTAGGGCTTGATTATGATAAATATATTCTCAAATTCAACTCTAACAAGTACAGAGTGATGAACAGGGCTGCACTGTGAAGCTAAGTTTAAGGTTCATAGTGTGAGGCACAGAAAGGCTGTCAAGTTTTACCATCTCTGGAGTCTTGATGCTCTGAGAAATGCTTCAGCTATTCCCTAATGTGCTTCCTGATCCTGATGTGAACAGATGCAGGCCGGTGATCCTGTGGTCGGTGCGGCAATGGGAGTAGCTGGTGCTCAGAGTCGATCAGAGGATGAGGAGTCTCTTGGAGTAAAAGACGTGAAAAGGACGGCAACACAAGCGTTTGGCAGCGGTGTTGTTCCCAAACGCAGAAGTTCATCCAGGTTTGAGTCATACTCTACTACACTGAATTAGTCTAGCAGTAAATAGGCGTGTGGTTTGTTGGAAGTAAAAGGAAATACATCTGTTGTGCTGCTTGATGCTGTTTTAAATACCTAATGTTGTATCGAGGAGTGCAATAAAAAGCAACTGGACTTTAAGGTTGTTGCTGATGTTTTGTTTCTCATCCAAGAGGCGTCTTTTTAACTGAAGAACCAGATACAATGCAGCCTAATTTTTTTGATGCAGCTTCGTCATGAAAGAGCTTCCTTCTTTTTCAGTGTTACATTCATAATATTACTTCCAGACATCACTGTGACAGTGCCTAGTACCTTGTTGTTGTGTTCAATTGGCTGCCAGACCTGAAAATTCAGCAAGAACCTAAAAGAAAAGTCGTTTTTTTTTTTGTTTTTTTTTTACTGAAGCTCCTAGGATTACAATGATCTGGATGACTGAGAATCTACATGTCAATTTGTTTCTCAGTTGTAAACCTGTAAATATTTAATAAGTTATTGTATACATTTCTACACTATCATATCCTTAGGTCTATAAAGAGAAAGAAGTTTGACGATGAGCTGGTGGAGAGCAGTCTTGTGAAGTCGTCCAGCAGAGTGAAAGGCCCTCCCGTCATAGAACCTGTCCGCTGTTCAGGGAGTGAACCTTCATCCAGTGAGAAAAAGAAGGTATGAAGGACAAAAAAAGACAAAGTTTTGGAGAATCTCTTGACCAAGATTTGATGAATATTGTTTGTTTCTTTACGCGACAGGTGACAAAATCAGGAACCGCTCTCACACCACCTCTCACAATGGTAATAAATCCTGCACCTATGACCAAAAGAGTGAAGAAAAGCAAGCAGCCTTTACATATCACTAAAGACTTGGGACGATGGAAACCTACAGATGACCTGCTGCTAATAAATGCAGTGTTGCAGGTAAGCAGTACAAAAAATGAAGATCATTGGCAAACAGTCATCATCAGTGTTCTGGGTTAATGTGATTTCTTTATTGCTTCTGTCAGTTGATGATTTAAGACGTCAGTGTGGGTTGTACACACCATCAACCTTGTGTGTTTGATTTT
Source organism: Acanthochromis polyacanthus (assembly GCF_021347895.1). Classification (NCBI taxonomy): domain Eukaryota; kingdom Metazoa; phylum Chordata; class Actinopteri; family Pomacentridae; genus Acanthochromis; species Acanthochromis polyacanthus. Next base: position 16,700,325 of record NC_067117.1, read on the forward strand.
CTGTGTTTGTCTCCAGACCACTGATCTAACTTCTGTTCATCTGGGGGTCAAGTTCAGCTGTCGTTTCACTTTGCGGGAAATTAAAGAGAGGTGGTACGCTTTGCTGTACGATCCTGTCATCTCAAAGTAAGAAACACAGAGTAACTTTGCACTGTTTGTCCTGTTCACTTCTTGTTGACACTACTATTATTGAATTTTCTCTTAAGCGCGCTCTTGCTTTTGTCTGTCTGCGCAGGCTGGCGTGGCAGGCCATGCGGCAGCTTCACCCAGAGGCAATAGCAGCGATCCAAAGCAAAGCTCTCTTCAGTCAGGCTGAGGAGACACTGCTGGCAAAGATTGGTTCAGTGAGTGACATTAATACTATATCAGCAGTTCAGGTCAGTTTTTAATGCTGACAGAGAGACACATTGTGGGTAAAGAAAGTGAGGAAAGAGAATTTACCCAGCACTACTGACTTGTTTTAAGATAATATAAGATAGATAATCCATTATTACTCCCCCGTCAGAGGACATTTTCAGTGTTACAACAGCAAACGTCTTTCAGAGCAGCTCTAACCATATGTAAAGTAATGTCAATAATTATAATAACAATAATATGTACAATATACAAGAATGAAAAATGAATAAATATAGTACTATTACACAATAAGGGACATCAGCATAAAGTGGCTTGTGGAATAAATGTAACTGTAAAAGTGCAAAAAATGACAGCAGTGCAAGAATGTAAGATTTTACCATGATTTAAGATGCTATGATATAGTCCAGTTTATGTTAGCATCAGCCAGTGATGTAATGTTGTACAGTCTTACAGCAGATGGGATGAAGGTCCTGCGATAGCGCTTCCTCTTGCAGGGTGTTTGTCTCAGTCTGCTGCTGAAAGAGCTGCTTAAAGACCCCACAGTGTCCTGCAGTGGGTGGGTGGGATTGTCCATGATGGATGTGAGCTTTGCCAACATCCTCCTCTCACCCACCTCCTCTGTGGAGTCCAGGGAGCAGTCCAGGACAGAACCGGCTCTCCAGACCAGTCTGTTCAGTCTCTTTCTGTCCCTTTCAGTGCTCCCCGCTCCCCAGCAGACCACTGCATAGAAAGGAAAAGATTTTTCTAGATGTTGAGCAATTGGTCTTTAGAAGATTTGTGTTGTTTACCAACTCTAGGCACACAGATTTCCTTTAGAATAGACACGTGACCATTACATTCACAAGACGGATTGTGTTATGTTTCCCTCTATACAGACTAGTCAGCCCAAACTGGATGTTTTCCAGGAGCTTCTGAGCAAACATCCCGGTGTCTTTCACCCATCTCGCACTCCCAAGAGCTTGCTGGTCCACTGGCAGCTGCTAAAACAGTACTACTTACTGGATGACCAGAGTGGTGAGTTACATTACCCACACATTTTAACCAAGCGAAAGCCATTTGTTAACACAGTTTGATTTAATGGGCACCTAAAAACAATACAGCTTTGACCTTTCAAGTGGAAAATAGGGTAGCTAACGTGACACTCAGAATGGATGAACATTTTTCGTTTTGGCATGTCTATTGTTGGAAATGAAGAATATCTCTGTAAAATATATCACTATAAAATGATGAGTGTAACATGAGTTGTAATTGATGACATTGTTGGCTGTGATTGTGCGTTGCAGTGCAGCCCCTTCCTAAAGGTGACCAAGTCCTCAACTTCTCTGATGCTGAGCAGATGGTTGATGATGTAAAGTTAAAGTAAGCTTGCCTTTTATTTTGTAACATTCAAGTTTTAACTGCTCGTGACATTTCAGGATACAGCGGTCCCTCGCCATATCGTGGTTCAGTTTTCATGGTCTAACTGTGTTGTGCATTTTTAAATTGTATTTAGAATAGAGGGATTATGCCATATATCAGTATTTTTGTATATTTATTATTATTTATTATTATATTTCTTATATTAGAGTAGTAGATCGAAATAAAATGCGTAGCCTACAGCGCTGGGTGCTGATTGGATCAGCGACCGTAGCATCATCATCATCATCATCATCATCAGTACTGCACAGCTAATCCATCATCATCTTCATTTATGTTGTAGTATATTCACTGGGAAGTACCAGTATAGAAGGTTTAAGAGTGTAGGAAGTGTTTCTAAGAGTGTGGGAAGGGTTCATAAAACCTTAAAATATATATAAATAATAAAATAAATATGGTCGTGGATTTTGGCCTATCACGGGAGGGATTGGAACGTCGCCCCCGCCATAGACCAGGGACCACTGTACAGTAAATAACCTGATTTTTCCATCCTCTGACTAAGTATTGTGTGACCAATGACTTAAAAGCCCTAACCAAGTTTACTGTGTCTTTTCATACAGGGAGAGCAGAGATGAGGTGTTGGAACATGGTGAGAAATCTGATTGTGAAGACGCACATGTATTGCAATTCATTTTACATCAATGTGTGACTGAAGAATTAACTTCAGATGCTTCATGATGATTTTGATTTCATAGTTTGACCTGGTAGTGATGGTTTTGGTGATTTTCAGCTCACGAGTCTAAATTTCCATCTTCAAATTTACATCTTGTTCAACAGCATTTAAAGAGTTCTCTAGTAAATTAAAGTATAGCATGATTTTTAAAACAAGTTCAGCCTGTGTCCTCCATTTCAAAAGTTAGTTTTAAATTACATTTAGTATTGTTTTTGGTTGCACGAACAATCTTCATTCCCTGCTCTGTCCTGTTCACACAGTCTCAGTGACACTAAGATAGTCATAGTCAATCAGTTTGAGCAGTCAAAACATGATAAATAGTTATGAATTAAATCACAATCCTGCATATTCCTACTTTTTTATTTACAGTAATGTACAGTAAATATTTTCATTAAGGGAAACAAATTGATAACCTGGCTGTTGTCTGCATGTCTTTAGAGTCACAGTGTCGTAAAGTCAGGCAGAGAATAGATTTTATTCTGAGTGACGATGAATGTGCCTTATGTAACATTTAAATGTGAAGACAAAGATCAGCATTTTAGTTCTTCCATTGATGAGTGATGGATCGTGAAAGTGGCAATATTACTAAAAAAAAAGTGCTGTAGTAACAAACTATTATCCCACCAGGATTTTGAATCAGATATTATTGTGCTTTGATATTCTCTTTGTTGTCACCTGAAAGGAAACTGCATGTTAGATTTTTTCCTTCAGGCTTAGCATTAGGAGAGAAACTCTGCAAGTTAGGTTCAGTCAGTTAGCGTGGAGACTGTCTCATCACTAATGTACTTCCTGAAATAAACCCTCGGTTTACATCTTTGTCCCCTTTCAGAGCTGATGATTTCTGATCGTCATCAGAAAAGGGAGATCAGACAGTTGGAGCAGGAGTTGCCTCGATGGCAGGTTCTTGTGGATAGTATCACAGGTATGTAAACTTCTACGCATCAAGAACAAGCAGCTGTTCTATCTATATTTGTTTTGAGGATTTTTGATTCGTAAAGCTCAGTTGTGTTCATGTGTTTCTGCTGCACCAGGGATGAGCATGCCCGACTTCGACAACCAGACGCTGGCAGCGCTACGAGGGAGAATGGTGCGCTACCTCATGAGATCGCGGGAGGTAAGCAGTTTTTCAGTGTGATTACAGAGCAGCAATGTTGAGGTATCAAAAAAAACTTCTCAATGGAAGCAGTGAACTGAATTTCTATTTGTGAAGATGTTTGATGTTAGTCTTCTTTTCGTTTATGTTCACACAGATTACATTGGGACGAGCAACCAAGGACAAACAGATAGATGTCGATCTTTCACTAGAGGGACCAGCCTGGAAAATATCAAGAAAACAAGGTGACTGAACTCATATATTCTCCCAAAACAATGTTCTTAAATGATTAACTGTTTCTGAGAGAATGTAAACGGCAGAACAGAAACCAGTGAAACTTTTCCACAGTTGTTTTTGCAGCATTTGAGCATATATATTTATACTTATTTATACTTATATATTTAAATGTGTTTATAGGTATAAGGAAAACTCAGATAAAAGGGTAGCAGTGTCTTTTATATTTTTTAAAGTGTTTGCTCACAATTCTGTCAGTCAACTCATGAGCATTTCATTAAAATACAGACACATATATGTGAGGTTTGAATTATCCAGGCTTGTATAAAGAGTGTAACCATTTATTTCTTTCATGGATCGTATTGTCATTTTGAATTTTATTGTGCATCCCTTTGATGCTGCTGGCTACCAATACTGAGTCAATCATTTTGATTTACATGACCTTTACTGTTTGTGTTGACAGGAATTATTAAATTGAAAAATAATGGTGATTTCTTCATCGCCAACGAGGGCAGACGGCCCATCTACATAGATGGCAGACCAGTCTTGTCGGGAAATAAATGGAAATTAAACAACAACTCTGTGGTGGAGGTGTGTATGCGTGTTAACACACAAGTTGTGTGTCACTCAAACAACTGTGACATATTTCAGTGATACTGGGTGAGAAATGTCCCTCAAAGCTTGTATCTGTCTCTTCAGATTGCAGGTCTTCGCTTTGTGTTTCTAATTAACCTGGAACTCATCTCACTAATAAAAGCTGAAGCAGCCAAGATGACGCAGCAGTGAATGTCAGCCATCCAGCAGGAGAACCGGTCTGTAGCAGGCAGTATGTGTAGAACAGCGGATACAAATGCTCTGGTGAGGCACAGCAGTGCTCCAGAGAACTGGACCGACAACGGTGGTGTTACCCATAAACGCGAAATGTGAAGGTTAAACAGACTACAGCTGAATTCTGGAGCAGAATAGTTTTACTCAGTGTGTGGATATTTCATGTTATAACACAGACACTCTCATGGTAGAGCCTTGTTTTTTTTCCAGTTTTTCAGAACATTATATTTAAATCCTGTAGCAAAGCTTTTTTCACAATATTAAACTTGTATACACAATGTCCTGATGCTTCGTTCAGTTCACTTGAGGTCTGATGTACTGGGAAAAAAACACTTCAATGGGAAGAACAGCACATAAAGTTTTCCAAATGAATTCAGTAATTTGTCTAGTTGGATACAAGAAGGGAACAAAAATGAATTATCAACACTTGTGGAGATTCCACAAAAGGACTTTAGGCATCATTTGACTTTTTGGTATATGTTTGGTTTGTTTGGTTCGATATGTTATGACTCTTACTCATTTAGAACTAAGACAAAAGTAAAGTTGAAGTGTAGTCTGAACTGCAGCAGATTTTAGATAAGGAGATAGTTTATTAATCCCGAGGGAAATTCAAGTGTTCAGCAGCTTACATACAGCAACAAAAATAATAAAAAGGCAGGACAGACATTAACATTGAGGTTTAGTATATACTCTAAAAACCATGGTGTACAATACTATAATAAAATCTATAGAGTACTAAATGTAATTAAAATTCACTATATAATATTTACACATTTCAAGGCATGGTGATTTAAAGTGACTTAACAGGTAGTAGGAAAGCAGTTTTATCAAACTAGCTAAGGTGCATGGACATTCTACAATCAATTATACCACAAAGCAGAAGTGAGTACCAGCACCCACACCCAAGATAAGCAGTAAGTCATGTCTTGAATATACTCATTTTGTATAAGAACAGGCTGAGGTTAAGACAAAAATGAAACTGAGAGCATTAAGTTTGAATGAATCTTGTTATTGGAAATTAATTTAAGCACACTGAACCACTGTCAAACCTAATAAATATTATTTTCACCTCTAGAATATTTATAAAACTTGCATTAAACCAGAGAAGCCTGAATTCCCATGGAACAGACAAGTTTCTTGACAAGCTAAGGATGAGAAAATCATGGTGCAGAACATATTAACTTTCTATGTATTTTGTTGTTGTACCTCACGATACAGCAAGCCTCCTGTTAAAGTCAGACAGAACAACCTGCTGTTGCAGTTCTGAACTGTTCAGTTGTTGAATGAGTTGAGCCTCTGCAGTCCTGAACTCTGGTCCCTGTTATTCAACGTTGTGTATCTAATTCAGGTTAACATGCTGCTATCAGGCTACAATAATTCTGTTTATTCTGGCACAGTTAATGTGGTTCTTTGAAATCAGTCTGGTGGTTAATTTATCAGTCCTGGACAGTGTTATCTTGCATAACAGAGGGAATGAGCCAGTGATCGCAGTTTGAACAGGAGCAATAATAAATCCACAGACAGCAAGTCTGTGGCTAATTGTTTTCCTGCATTGTGACTGGTGCCATTTGTCATTCAATGAGCTCCACACTGTTTCCACACTTTTTAAACAGTTAAACATCATCAGTGACTGCGGTTACACAATCAGTAAAGCTTGATACATGACCGCTGGATTTCTCTCAGTGGATAAAAATACGACCCAACAGACTGTAAGTAAGCCTGCACAGGTTTGGTTCAGGAATGTTGCTCTGATTTGGTTCACATTCATTTTCAACAAACTTCAAAGAACCAGAAAATACAGACCTGTACCAAACTGTCCTCATTTCAATGATCAGTTTGAACAATGGGGCCCTGGAGGTGTGGTGCCAGTAGGTAGTGCTAGAGAGCCAAACACTAATAGACAGCAGGGTAGATAGTCCCAAGTTTCACTGTGCACAGAAGTGACAAAAATGTCTCTGTATAGATGTAAAAGCATTACACAATGTGTAAAATAAACCTCTCTGTCACTTCACAGTGAAAATGAAAAGCCATACAAATTCTATATAAAATGCACAAGCTATTGTATCTAGTAATATTGTGTAAAACAGCATTAAATTGATGTGTCCTCTAATCAGAACTCTGCATCAAATATCTTTACAACTCCAGTGGATTAATCTATCACTCCCAACTGGACAAACTACACACTGGGCACACCATTACTGTTAAACCAATATTAGTTTAAGGTGTGCGTAAAGTGTGAGTGCGTTCTGATTGTTGGCTCTCTTTATATAAAACGTCGCATATCTGACCTTTATCTGGGAGGATTTTTTTTCTCCGTTAAAAGAAGTTTCGGTGAACAACAGGATGTTCTGGTTCATTCATAAAATGCACTCTGCTAACCTGAATGTGTCAGAGGACAAAACACCTCAGCGTCCAGACCAAAGACGTGCATTACTTGGAAAACTCTACCGACTGCATGTGCTGCTACTCCCAATACAAAACATACTTTTCCCACAAGGAGGGCCTGTGTAAAAATGCACCAGGGCAGTTCATTTGAAATAGTCACCAAAACACAGACGGTGCAGTCGAGTGGATCTGCTGTTGCCATAGCAACTCAGTCCTGTGTCCTGCTTGGACTGGATTCCTCAAACATGGCACGACCGCAATGGCGAAGTTTAAACAAGGGAAACACACAACGCTCAGACGCAACAGTGGTTTGACTTAGACACACACTCATGTCGTATTCTTACAGTGTCTCATTTTAAGTTTGCTGCACTGAAAGAGAAGAAACTGATTTAGAGAGCAGCTGTACCTGTTGCTTTAGAATTAGAAAATAAAGCATTACACTACTTTTACATTATGCTGTATTTATATCTTATATCTACACTATATACACCAGTCTGTTGCAATAATAAAACCACTGACAGATGAAGTGATCATCTTGTTATTATACAATGCTAAGCAGGAGAACATTGTGTCCTGGCATTCATGTGGGTGCTACTATGATGTGTACCACCCACCTAAACATTGGTGCAGACTGTTCATGGCTACAGCACACCCTGATGACAGAGGCTTCCCCCAGCAGGAGAGTGTACTCTGCCACACCCCAAAAAAACTGCTCAGAAATGATTCAAGGAACGTGACAAAGAGCCCGAGGTGTTGATGCTGCCTCCAAACTCCCCAGACACCAATCTGACCAATCATCTGTGGGAAGCATCGCAACAAATTCCGATCCACAGAGGCCTCGCTGTGCAACCAACAAGACAGAGACGTCACTACAGGACGCCCCAGAGAGACATACACAATAGGAGGAGGATGGTTTTCATACTTTTGCTGAGGGTGCAGATTTTAATATAGTCTTTTAAAGAATATTGTTGGTTTGATGACTTTATGGAAAAGAAAATGCTGCTGATAAAAAGCTGAACTTTCTCTCAAAAACGCAGCTGGGAACAGAACGGAGGGGTCTGTGTAATGAACAAGAGACCTGACCTGCGGGGATGAATAATACCAAACAAATGTAGTCTGTTCTAATGTCTCATGACAAACAGCAGTTTCATTTTTGCTACTACTGACCTGTGTCGGCGTATTTGTTTATTTGAGATAGAAGACAAACTACTTCTCTTCAGTCAAGATGTTTATTCTGTTGACAGAATCACAAACTTGACTAAGGGCCATTTCTGTTTGTAAGTCACAGTCAGCAAGCTGTTAATCTGTAGCCAGCCAGCCAGAAATGAATGATTTCTTACTGACACAAATGTTTTACAACATAAGGCAAGATTTGATCACCAAACAGTTGGAGGGAAAAGCTGTGGCTTAGACTTAGCTCTCCTGTGATTGATGCCCAGACATGTCCATGTCCCTTAGCATGTGATCCATCCAATCCCAGGTGACAGCGCCCTGAAAAAGAAACATTTTCTACGTTCTCCATGTCCCTCCTCTATCGCATCCCCAGCTTGCATGCTGTGTCCAGCTGCCCCCAAGGCTTACACACGTGGACAAAATTGTTGGTACCCCTCAGTTAAAGAAGGAAAAACCCACAATTCTCACTGAAATCACTTGAAACTCACAAAAGTAACAATAAATAAAAATTTATTGAAAATTAAATAATCAAAAACAGCCATTACTTTTGAATTGTTGATTAACATAATTATTTTAAAAAACAAACTAATGAAACAGGCCTGGACAAAAATGATGGTACCTCTATAAAAGATTGAAAACTATTTGACCAGAGTGACATGATTAACTCAGGTGTGTCATTTAATTGACATCACAGGTGTTTCCAAACTCATAATCAGTCAGTCTGCCTATTTAAAGGGAGACAAGTAGTCACCCTGCTGTTTGGTGAAAAGGTGTGTACCACACTGAACATGGACAACAGAAAGCGAAGGAGAGAATTGTCCCAGGACATCCGAAAAAAAATGATAGACAAACATCTTAAAGGTAAAGGCTATAAGACCATCTCTAAACAGCTTGAAGTTCCTGTGACAACAGTGGCTCATATTATTCAGAAGTTCAAGACCCACGGGACAGTAGCCAGCCTCCCTGGACGTGGCCGCAAGAGGAAAATTGATGACAAATTGAAGAGACGGATCGTTGGAATTGTATCCAAAGAGCCCAGAGCAACCTCCAAAGAAATTAAAGGTGAACTCCAAGGCCAAGGTACATCAGTGTCAGATCGCACCATTCGTCGTTGTTTGAGCCAAAGTGGACTTCATGGGAGACGACCAAGGAGGACACCACTGCTGAAAAAAACTCATAAAAAAGCCAGACTGGAATTTGCAAAAATGCATGTTGACAAGCCACAAAGCTTCTGGGAGAATGTCCTTTGGACAGATGAGACCAAACTGGAGCTTTTTGGTAAGGCACATCAACTCTATGTTCATAGACTCAAAAACCAAGCATACGAAGAAAAGAACACTGTCCCTACGGTGAAACATGGAGGAGGCTCAGTAATGTTTTGGGGCTGCTTTGCTGCATCTGGCACAGGGTGTCTTGAAAGTGTGCAAGGTACGATGAAATCTGAAGACTATCAAGGCATTCTGGAGAGAAATGTGCTGCCTAGTGTCAGAAAGCTTGGTCTCAGTCGCAGGTCATGGGTCTTCCAACAGGACAACGATCCAAAACACACAGCCAAAAACACCCAAGAATGGCTGAGAGAAAAGCGTTGGACTATTCTAAAGTGGCCTTCTATGAGCCCAGATCTGAATCCCATTGAACATATGTGGAAGGAGCTGAAACATGCCATTTGGAGAAGACACCCATCAAACCTGAGACAACTGGAGCTGTTTGCTCATGAGGAGTGGGCCAAAATACCTGTTGACAGCTGCAGAACGCTCATTGACAAATACAGAAATCGTTTAATTGCAGTGATTGCCTCAAAAGGTTGTGCAACAAAATATTAAGTTATGGGTACCATCATTTTTGTCCAGCCCTGTTTCATTAGTTTGTTTTTTTAAATAATTATGTTAATCAACAATTCAAAAGTGATGGCTGATTTTGATTATTTAATTTTCAATAAATTTTTATTTATTGTTACTTTTGTGAGTTTCAAGTGATTTCAGTGAGAATTGTGGGTTTTTCCTTCTTTAACTGAGGGGTACCAACAATTTTGTCCACGTGTGTATCTCTCTGTTGTATTTATCTTTCGCTCATTTCTCAACAGATCACTATAAATCTTATGAGCATGATTGACACATGTTATTAATTCTTAAACTTAATCAATCAATATGAAAGTGAGTAGAGAAACATAATTAATCAATATAAAAGTGAAATACAGTAACATAATACCTTACAGTTGTTCTTGTCATTGTTCAACACATTTTCAGCACTGTGCAGCACTGCATGATGGGAGGACATTTTTGAAAATTATGGTGTTCATTTTTAGCTTCTTGACAGGAAAGAAAAGTAGATCAAGTAATTATTTGGTGTGAGCTTTTAAAACAGTACACGTTCTCCTTCTTTCAAGGTACTGAGCAGCTCGATCCCTCCAAGCATCTTGAAAAATGTGCCACAGCTTGTTTGTTTTTTAGATTTCCTTCTTACGACTTTGACTGCATGTTTGGGATCATTGTCACGCTGCAGAAGAAGTTTGGGAGCCATCAGACGTCTCCCTAATGGCAGTGCATGATGGGTCTAAATGTCTGAAGTATTGAAAACCTCTGCACAGTACAGTTTCCTGCATAGTCAGAGTAATTCTGGCTCCGTTTACTGAATTTTTAGCAGGCAGCAAAAGAAAATCAAGAGCACCAACCAATTTTGTTGATAGGATTTTGATTTCTTCCAGCAGAATTGTCGGTTGTGTTTATTGCTGGTCAGAAATGGCAGGAAAATGCACAGATTTCTGACAAAAATGGGAACACATACTCATAACTTTTACTGTTCGCAGATCAGTAATTCTTACTGTTGTGCAAAGCCCATTCTGAGCCAGGAGACTCCTGACTTATCTCCTACCTGCACTTGAGTGGAGCAATAAAGTTTCCTGATAAAAGCATTTTTATTGACTCTAGATAACTATCTCAAAGTAGGTTTCATCCCTGCAGTCTGTAAGAATCTGTACAAGAGCTTCAACTAAATCCACAGCTAAAACCCACTATAAATCATACACACTTTAACAAATGAAAATGTACCGATGCATTCTTTATTTACACATAACAAACATATATACATTTTCTATACATGGTTGTGAAAATTGTATGAAATCATTAAATTGCTACAAAATCAGTGTGAACATTTTCTGGTTGTTCACTTGGCTGGCTCCCTTGTTAAAATGCATCCGTACAGAAACAAGAGCTGTAGAGAAAGGGTTCTGCAAAAAATATCCTGCAAGAAAACAAGTAGTTACTGGAAGAGAATCCAATTCAAAGAGCATGTCTGTGGCCCTCAAACAAGTTTCACTGTTGGTCTGTGGTTGGCTGTGCCTGTGGCCCAGATGTTGACGATATGCTTCTGCTCCTTTTAGAGGATAAACAATATAAAATCCCCTCAGCTGCTTACATTTTTTTTATTTTGTTCAAACCCTGCATACCACTCAGTGTTTAACCTGTAATTTAGCTGTCTGTTTGGAAAGATTGATTACTGGAAGACAAAGAGCTTGTGAAGCCAGTGTGTTGTGTTTATTATTTGTATCAAGTAAAATGCAGCTTAAAATGTCAATAATACACTCATGACTAAGGGATATTTGTTAATAAATGGATTGTATTCATAATACATTGCAATCGGTTTTTTTTAAAATTGGGAGTTAATGGAAAATTATTTAAAGGGAATTTTTGCAACCTGGCAATCTATGATTTGCAATTAGAGGCTTATAACTGATTTATAAAGTTTTAGACAACCATTTATTAACAATAGTAAAGGCATTAAATCCAAATCCTTAATAAAGGGCACCTTAATAGAAGAAAATCCTGGATCCTGTCTGTACATATATTGCACACATAATATGGTTCTTATTCTAGCGCATTGCTCAATTGAACTCAGCCAATTACCTCATGTATGTAACTGGTCAAAAATATTATATTCATTTTTAAAAAACTATATTTTTTCCTGTATCATCAAAATCTCCACAATTTGTAACACACTTCTGGTTCAGTTTAAGTTTAGGTTTTTAATTTATTTTGTTTATTTTTACAGGTACAATTCACAATTAAAAGGTTAGCTAAGGTTAGCTACAAGCTCATTTGCATTGGTTGTCCCTGGGCTGCAATAAATACATTTCATAAAACAATACAAAGCTTAAAAAGTCCATCAGTGTGAGATAATAAATAAAACAAATCAGTAAAAACAATAAATAAAATTATTAAAAACAATACACCAATAAATAAATTTGCTTTTCTAAACTGAGGTACACAGTCACCTCTAGTAGATGCTAAACCATATGTGCTAAACAGGCCTCTTACAAATATCTGTTGAAGTACATAGAGTAAAACATTTTCCTTTCTGTTAAACTGTTTCTCTTAAGAGAAAATTGCAGAAAATGTTCTTGTTTGTGCACACAGAAGAGGCCAGTAAAGGTGATTCATTTGTTAGCTAGATATGTGCATTGGCCAGTACTGTTACTCCCAGCAATTTTTCATTCATTTCTAAGGAAACACTGAAGCACAGTCAGACTCTTTTTTTCCAGCTGGGTTTGGGCGGTTCTCCTGCCCTGTACACAGTCAGTAAGTGCCACATGCCTCTATAGACTGAGATCAGCAGCGTGTTGCTCTTGAACACAGCCTGCTCGGCGTTTTCAGTGTTTTTGCAGCGTTCAGAGCTGAACGACTTCGCTATTTATTTCATCGGTGCATCTCGAAGAACATCAAGTCGGAGACTGACACACCAGAAGTGAGTACTGTGATTTTAATGAATAAAAGGCAACTAAAATGTCATTTTCCACCCTGCTTGTGTATATAAATGAAAGCCGGGGGAATCGGAGTGGCACGACTGCCACCTTGAATGTTAGCCAAGTTAGGCTAAATTAATGATGCTGCTAGCTTGTATCTGCTCTTTAAACGTTAGCCAAACGTTTGTGTAAAAAAATATAACTGGTTGTTGATGTTAAATGTGTTTGTAGTGATGTTGAATCAATCGGGCAGGAATTTGTAAGTGTTTTATTTCTTTACTGCTGTCAGGTGGTATCTGACGTTTAGCTAATGTTTACAGATCCTGCAAAGATAAAACACAGAGGGAACACTTCGAACTAACAAGAGCATAAAAACAGGGTTTTTTTTCCGAGACACTATGTTCAAATAATTCTTCAGCTTAGCTTTTCAGAAATACATCCAGTGTCACCGGAGAAAAAATAGCAGGTAGTGAAAGGAGATTTTTCATAAGCCTTTGAATATTATAGTGAAGAAAAGATTATTTTACATGTAGAAAATCACTTCATATACACTGAGCAAAAATGTAAACACAGCATGCAGATGATTCTCTAGTCTCACTTCCCATTAAATAAATAAATGTAATTTTTATTAAATTAATCCAGCTGTGCACCAAGATTTTTGAGCTGTCCAATTCAGTGGTCTCACATTCTGGACCATTAAGTTAATCCACACACCTTGTACATGTGTGACTTAAAAGCATACTGACCAGTGAGTATAAACAGACGCATTAAATTGTTGCTTTATTCAAATGACGCCATGCCACAAATGACGAGAGAGAGAATGGGTTGTTGACGTGCTGGATGCTGGCATGTCAGAGCCATAGTCCTGTACTTCAGTGTCCACAGCTCCGTTATTTCTCAGCTAAGAAATGATGATCCATGATCCCAAAAATGTTCTCCAACTTCTTCAATCCCTTTAGGAACATTGGGATCAGACTTCAGAAGCAACATCAACAACCTCAATAACTCTAACAGATGTGTGACTCGTTACTACTAACTCGTTCTCATCTGTAACCCCCTCTTTATCATTTCCAGTTCAGTACATACTTGTTTTTCTCATCACATCCATTGTATGTTGAACACATATTTAATTCCCTATTTTTAAAGGAATGGATTCAGATTCAGAAAACCTTATTTGTTTCCAGGGGACAATTTATAAAAAAAATAGATAGAATTTACTAAAATATCGCATGCTGTGTTTATATTTTTGGTAGCTTGAAGTGGGCTTTACCACAAACAACAGGTTGTACATCTCTTAGTTTGTAAAATTCATGATTGAAATGAACAAAGGTGAAGTAAATGTGAGTGAGTCGTAATATGAGTTCACGGTGGGGGTCTTCTAGTGTTCCCTGTTATCACTGTGAACAGTTAGTGTGTCTGTCATGTTATCATACGCTGACAGTTTAAAGAAATGTTCTGTACATCGAAACGATGATGTGACCCTTTATAGGAAGCGTTCATTCGTTCATTGCTTCTTTCATCAAGCAGAGCCGCCACAGTCACACAGAGTCTGACTGTGAATCTACTGTGTTGAATCTGTGACGCTATAAATGCGTCTAACTGAACTATTTCGACCCACTGTGCTTTTATCAGACCCCACAGATGTGTTTCCATCACACCGCAGGAGCTGCATGTTCGTGGTCGGCTGATATGTTTTTGTCTGGGTCGACTCAGATGCTGATTTTTAGCAACACAGAGGCTGATAACCAATATGTTGCAGTTTAAATAAAAACCTCAGAGTCAAAATTTAGAAAAACTCAAAGTTGGTTGAAATGTCCTTGTTTGCGTATGCTTTACGTATTTTTACTAAAAGACAACTTCTCAGCATCTACCCTTCAGTGATAACAAGTTGTCAGAAAGTGCTGTTGGCAAGAAATTGCTCAAAACCACAGGAGGACTGCAGATAGAGAGAGGCACTGCAATAGAGCCAAAGGAGCACATTTTAGAAGCTTACAGATAAAACAATGCTGAATATCAGCTCTGATAATCAGTTAACCTCTACCGCATTCAGCTCGTAGCGTTACATTTTTAAAATGACGTGCCAGGCTTGGACACCTTGACATGTGCCATTATTTGTCTTGCTTTGTATACTTTCTTCACATAATATGTTTTGTTACTATTGTGAGCTGGTAAAGCACTTTGGTCAACCTTGGTTGTTTTTAAATGCGCTGTAGATAAAGTTAACCTGAATTGATTTAGCATGAATCATAACAGCGACAAACAAAGTGAGCACTGAGAGATCCTGTTGAACCAGCTCCTCTAGTTTTCTAGCTATTGTAATGTTGCAGACATGCCAGATCCGCTGTGACTGACAGGGCATCCACCCAGCTAACTATTTCCAATCCAGATTATATGATCACACCGCCTGTCGCTGGAGATCAGAGGGAAAGCAAACATTTGAAAAGCTGTTGCCAGATAATGTCAAAGTGTTCTATTAACCCAACATTATCTAATGAAATCAAAAGTCCTTACTGTGGTTGTGTGGCAGCACATGGGATTTTGTCCTAAATGACAACTTTGCCCATTCCTTTGATTGCTGTGCAGTTGTTTTATGGGTCTATGATCAGTTGTAATATCTGGTGTTAACTGGGTTTAAAATGATAAAGTTGAACACAAATCATTACAAGTGAGACTTTTTTTTCCAGCATAAATGTTCCTGAAGCAGACTGAGGTCATCGCATTGTTTTGAATTTAGCTGTTGGAACATATGACTCAGCTGCTGCACATTATGACTCTAAAAAAGGAAAGTTGTTCCTCATTGTGGTCCGATTCAGCAGCAGAAACGATGAGAGATTATTGCTGTCTTTCTTTAAAGTCTTTGAGTTTTGGTAATGTTCTTCTAGCTGCTGGCAGTGAAAGATAACACTGAGTAATCTTAATGGTCCCTGCAGACGGTGATAAGACACATAATCAACTGATAAACCAGAGCTACTTGTCATTTTATGGCAGGAAATGCCTTTTTTGTTTGTTTGTGCTTCTGGTTTTGATCTGATGTCACAATTAGCCGATAGGATCTGTGATTGTTTTATTCATCCAGTCAGTCAGTCTCTGATGTTTCCTCAAGAAGCAGCGCTACGCAAACAGACTGGAGTCACTACAGGAGGCGTTATAGAAGGAACTGGTCATTACTGAGTCACAAGTTGTGTTTTTACTGTTTAAATGTCAAAGAAGATAAGAAGAAGATAAAGTCCTGCTCTTTTCTTTTTTCTGTTGAGTGGTACTATAGTTAAATGTTCTCTCCATACTGAACGCTGGACAACTTATCTCTATTTACTGAAATGGACTTGCATATCACTCACAGGAGGGAGCTGAAAGTGTGGTGTCCTCCTCTTCCCTGTTCACTCCCCCTCTGCTGGTTGGCTCCTTTTAGACTGTGAAGTCACAGCTGGTTGGCCAGTTGAGGTGGAGCTGAAGAGTTTCAAGGTTCAGTCAGTCAACAAACAAGAACTCATTTTCTGTAAAGGTCGAGAAAGTTTGATGAGCAGCGTGACAGCAACACGTCACGTAAACTTTGAAACATGTTCAATCTGTTTCAACCAGGCATCACATGTTTCACATCGCTAACATTTAATAGGGCTGTTACAGGTCTTTGCAAGCTCATCTTAACCTCTAAAGTTCACGTATTTCTTACATTTTAAATACTGCTGAAAGCCTTAACATTTAACCTGGATGGAAAGCTACCAGAAAAAAATATTGTCAGTGTTTTCTGTGACGCGTTGGCTGCTCCAGATAAACTGACACTTGTCAAGCAGACTAATTTTAGAAGGATGAATAATCTACTAGCTTCTGTGGCCTGCTAATATAGATCTGTATTGTGTCACTGTGGGCAATGTTGCAAATCACTTTGAGTTCAGCAGGGTGTATTTTTATGGTGTTTGTGTAATATTTTAAATCTAAACATGCTTTTTGTGCTTTTTTTCCCCTCAATTTAATTTCTTGCCAGTACATCAATGCAATGCTGCTTCTCAGACGCTGCCACAGCCTGACTCGATTTGGCCCTCTCAACACTCAAAGGTATGTAACTGCAATAAAGGCGGTTTATTGCAGTGAAGCCTGAGCTCCACCTTTGCGGACATCATATTTTACATATTGTAAATACACCATAATTTTACAGCTACTCATGCACTTGTACTCAATACTCAGTGAGATGAACTGTTTAAAGTTACATTTCTAGTTTCTTCTTGTCTCAGGCATCAGGTGACGCCTGCTGTGGCATCGTGTGCAGCTCGTCTCTGCAGCAGCAGCAGCAGCAGCAGTGAGGACCACAGATCGCACCAGCGAGTCCACAGTCTCAGCTGGAAACATGCTCTGGCAGGACTGCTGGCTGGTACAGGAGCTGTACTGGCTTACGGCCTGCACCACCAGCACAAGGTTAGGAAGACATCCATCCATCCATTCTCTATACACCGCTTTATCCTCACTAGGGTCACTGGAGCCTATCCCAGCTGACTTGGACGAAGGCAGGGGACACCCTGGACAGGTCACCAGTCTGTCACAGGGCTACATATACAGAGAGACAATCACACTCACATTCACACCTACGGGCAATTTAGAGTAATCAATTAACCTCAGCATATTTTTGGACTGTGGGAGGAAGCTGGAGTGCCCGGAGAAAACCCACGCATGCACAGGGAGAACATGCAAACTCCATGCAGAAAGATCTCAGGCCGGGATTTGAACCAGGGATCTTCTAACTGCAAGGCGAAAGTGCTAACCACTACCTCACTGTGCAGCCCATTAGGAAGACATGAGATCTGTAAAATCTCTGTCACTCTGAAAATTTTTCATGTCGCTTTTTGCCAAGGTAAATTTATGTCAGTGTCTTTTTTTAACTGTTGTGCAACTTCAAAAGAAATTTGAAATCACATGTTGAGAGCAACAAAACAAGAACTTTTACAGGCATGAGCATACGTCTCTATAATTATGTGAATATGTAAAGGAAGCAAGGCTGCAGACTGTCAGTTTCCAGAGTTTTTGCAGCAACAGTAGTAGTGGAGGGAATAATACAAATCATTCATTTATTTTAGAAGCTTTTACTGTTTGTTCTTCCATGATTTGTTTTATTTGTTCACAAGCGTTGGCCTTTTCAAGGAACAAAAAAATCTGAATCAGCAACTGCTCAGGAACATACAGGCCCTTGGCAAACAAAAACCATTTGGGGGCCAGCATGTTGTTTGCACAGTAAAGCCTCGGGCCTGTAGTTTCACAGTTGTGTGGTTTACTAGTATTGGCTGGTAGAAAAGCTTCAACTATTGGCTTAAGTGATAATTTGTTTCTGAGTGTTTGTATTTTCTACTCTAAAGTGTGAGCGAATGCGTTATATTTCAAGTGCTATGCAGATTTATCAGTGAGAAAGCCTAACTGGATATTTATATTGTTGCTATTTTAGTGGCTCACAACAGCGATGTTGCCTCTGATCCTGTGCAGGCTGAGCGCGCAGACACTGGAGTTCAGACTTTAAAGAAGAGTTCCTCTCTTCCCATCTTCAGCCAAGAAGAAGTCACAAAGCACCGCTCGCTGGAAGATGGCATCTGGGTCACGTACAAAGGTGGCGTCTATGACATCACTGAGTTTGTGGCCATGCACCCTGGTGGAGATAAAATCATGCTGGCAGCAGGTGGTGCTCTTGAGCCCTTTTGGGCGCTTTATGCTGTGCACAACCAGGAACACGTGCTGGAAATCCTCTCAGATTACAAGGTGGGACACTCATTTGTTTCAGTTGATGACTAGGAGTGAAAGGACCGAAAAAGATTAAAGGCTTATGATCTAAATCTGTAGTGAGAACAAGCACTTTACGTTCATGTAGTGAGAAAACTGAAGTATTTACTATGAAACGAATACACACAGCGAATGAGGGTAGAATATTAACATTGGGGTCACTCAGAGGAAGGGTGGGTGGAACAAGTTCCATTAAACAGTGTCCAGCACACAGCTCATGCAGAACCGTCTGTGAATTTAAAACAGTGTAGCCTACGTGTAGACGTTTGCATTTCAACCATCACTGTTAAAAACTGGTTCAAAATTTGTATTGGAGTCATGGACGGATTTTCACCAAATTTTTACAGGATGTCCGGAAGAGCACAAGTAACAATCGATTAGATTTTGGAGGTGATCCGGATCACCGTCTGGATCCAGGATTTTCTGTACAATTGAGAGATTTGTCCTTCGACCTTCAAAAAAATCCTGGATCCAGACGGTGATCCGGATCACTTCCAAAATCTAATCGATTGTTACTTTTGCTCTTCCGGACATCCTGTAAAAATTTGGTGAAAATCCGTCCATGACTTTTTGAGTTATGCTGTTAACAGACAAACAGACAGACAGATGGCATGGCGGAGGTCTGCGCTCTCCGAGTGCTTCTCTAGTTATTTATTAGAAGTCAACCAAAACAAAAAAAAACATGGAGAATATTTTAAAGTTAAAAAAGTGTAATTATAATGAAATGAAAACGAAATAAACATGCAAATTGGATAAAGAAATCTCATTTATGTTGGGTTTTATGAAGAAGAAAATTAAAAATGGGTGTTAAATTTTTGTCTCCCCCTTTCATTTTATTATTCTGTTTCATAATCTAAAAAACAACTTGAGAAAGCAAAGAATTGAGAAAGGAAACAAAAATCATCTTTGGAAGAAGTAAAAGTTTTTTCCTTTAATAGACCATCCACTACAGTATATGGAGACGCTGCTACCCGGTTATTCATTGAGCTATATTTATTTCGAGCAACTTGAATAATGTTTTTGTGCCTTGGACAAATATAGATTTATGTGAAACGGTGTCATTGCAGATGTTTAGCAGGGGATCAGCTAAGTTTATCCTTAAATGAACTTGTCGTCCATGCTGTCCATCCAGCACCTGGTCACTGCAGACACGTATGAAAAGGTCTACTGCTTACTGTACACTAAGGAAAAACTAGCAGCTGTAGGCTGAATGCTGCTCCCTCAAGTGGTGAGAGAGAAAAAGTGTTTTCATATGTCAGTCCCATGTGGTGTGATAAAACCTTTGTGTCTCTGGTTAATAAAGGTTGGCGAGCTGAATCTAGAAGACCTGAAGAAGCAGCAGGCTGTTAAATCGTCTGACCCCTACTCCTCTGACCCCGAGCGTCACCCTGTCCTACACATCAACAGCCTGAAGCCCTTCAACGCCGAGCCGCCTCCTGAAATCCTCTCTGACAGCTACATCACACCCTCTGCTTTCTTCTTCAAAAGAAACCACCTGCCAGTTCCCCAGGTGGACCCGGCCTCATATCAGCTGCATGTGGAGGGTCTGCCTGGAGGAGCGCTGACGCTGTCTTTAGAAGACTTGAAGACGCGATTCCCCAAACACACCATCACCGCCACACTGCAGTGTGCAGGTAACCGCCGCAGCGAGATGAATAAAGTGAAGCTGGTGAAAGGACTGAACTGGGGCATCGCTGCCATCAGTAACGCCACATGGAGCGGCGCTCGGCTCAGGGATGTGCTGCTGGCCGCTGGTTACCAGCCAGATGTGGCCCAGTGGGCTCGCCATGTTCAGTTTGAAGGACTGGATACAGATGTGACAGGGACTACGTACGGCGCTTCAGTCCCTCTAAACAAGGCGGTCAGCGAGGAAGGGGATGTGCTTCTGGCGTACGAAATGAACGGCGAGGACATTCCTCCCGACCACGGCTTCCCTGTGCGGGTGGTGGTACCAGGAACGGTGGGCGCACGCAACGTGAAGTGGCTGGGTAAGATCATCGTCAGTGCAGAGGAGAGCAGCAGCCACTGGCAGCAGAACGACTACAAAGGTTTCTCTCCTGGGACGGACTGGGACACGGTGGACTTCAAATCTGCTCCGGCCATCCAGGAGCTGCCCATCCAGTCTGCCATCACCACGCCGGCAGACAGCGCCACGATCGATCGCAGCGATGGAACGCTGACGGTCAAGGGCTACGCGTGGAGCGGCGGCGGCAGGGAGGTGGTGCGTGTGGACGTTTCTCTGGATGGAGGAAAGACGTGGCAGGCGGCCCAGCTGAGGAGCGGTGAGAAGGGACAAGCTCCCGAACCTTCACCTCCACCGGGACGAGCCTGGGCCTGGAAGCTGTGGGAGATAACGGCTCCTCTTCCTCCCGACGCTCAAGAGCTGGAGATTGTTTGCAAGGCGGTTGACAACAGTTACAACATGCAGCCGGACACAGTTTCTCCTATCTGGAATCTGAGGGGCGTTCTGAGTAACGCCTGGCACCGAGTGAAGGTGAAGATCAGGAAAGATGAGGAAGAGGAGTAGACTCAGTGGTTGAATCCACTTTTAGAGGTTTGACATCTAACAGAATCATCATAGAGCGGACTATATTTTAAGTGTGTTTCTTTGACTCAGCATAAAAAAACCACAGGAAACAGGAAGTGAAACAGTTTTATAGAGACAGACAGCACAATATTTTGAAATATTTTTGACACACAGCCTTGAAGTATTTATACAATCATGTTGCCTGTGAGATTTGAAAGATGTGCAGTTTACACTTAGGAGAAAACTAAAAAGGCTGCAAAGATCAAACCAAAACATTTCTGTTGTGAAAACACAGTTAAGTCTGAGTCTTTATGGCAAACATTTATTTTTGTAATCAGTATCAGCATTCATGATGCTAACGATGAGTATGTTTTAAAAGAGTTTAATTCATTTTATTATTAACATAAAAACATAATTTATAAAACTGATTTTATATAGTTATTTTCAGTCTCATGCAAATTTAAAGGAGTGATCACTTTAGCAACAAGTTATTTTTAATCAAGAGTGAACTGAGTGTTCACGTCACCAAACAGCTGGATGCTGACAAGTAGGATCAAGCTTGAATATTTAGAACATAGAAGTGTTTCTTCATCTGCTGCTATGCCTTTGCTGATCAGTTACCTCTGCAGGTGAGGTGCTATTTAAATGGCTTTTAATGAAGAATTTTCACTCAATTGAAGAAAATTCAGCAGCACCAACTGTCAGTGGATCTGTCTTCCACTGTTTCAGAGGTGAGATGAAGTACAAGACCACAAAATGAAGATGTAGCTGAAGTCCAGCTTGACCTGTTTTGTCTCTGTGCTCTGGCATTCAGTGTAAGGAGAGACCAGAAAGAAGCGGGCGTTTCGAGGAAAATGGCAGGAGCTAACTGTTGATGCCTTTCAGGGAGAGAGGGCAGGAAAACAACAGCAGCACAAGTTTTAACCTCATTATTCAGCTTTTTAGGAATTAGTTTGCACAGTAGTGACTGCACAGCTTTTCCAAAAGGAAGTCTGCTTTCAGGGTCAAGGAAATATGCAGTCAGACCACCGTTAAATCATTCAAGTCATATTTGCAATTCCTGTCATGTCAGCCAGCCCTGTGATGTGCACATGGATTACACAACTTACTTTGAGTGTTTGAGTACTGTATGTACATCAGAGTTGATGATGAATAAAGGCCTCTAATTTTACACTCACTTCCGCTGATTCAGTTGCTTCGTAGTGCTGAAACTGGTCAGTGTCATGCAGCACGTCTTACATTAGCTCTTGGTTTGTCATCAGATAAATGGAGACTGCTGAGTGGCAAAAAAATGTAATCGGATTGCTTTTCTTTAAGGTTAATTTGAAGGAAGGACATTTTACTATTATACATGTTACTCATGCAATAACTATCTCAAGTTTAATGCAGTTGTGCTATTAAGTTTACATCCCCTGACAGAATTTAGGATTTCTTGGGCATTTTTCAGAGAATATGAATGATGACGCAAAACATTTCTTTCACTCATGGTTAGTGGTTGGATGAAGCCATTTATTGCCAAACAACTCTGCTCTTTTTAAATCATAATGACAACAGAAAATATCCAAATGACCTCGCATGAAACCCCAGTTCTTAATACCGTGTATTGCCCCATTTAACATCAATGACAGCTTGAAGTGTTTTGTGGTAGTTGTGGATGAGGCTCTTTATTTTCTCAGATGGTAAAGCTGCCTGTTTTTCTTGGCAAAAGGCCTCCAGTTCCTGTAAATTCAGAATCGCAATCAGAATCAGCTTTAATGGCCAAGTATGTACACAACATACTAGGAATTTGGTTTCGGCTGTTGGTGTCACCCGAGGAATATGGAAGAGAATAATAAAAAAAGATCTATAGAAAGAGGAAAGCAATAGTAGTAATAAAATTAAATATAGCGCAATATATACAGAAATTTACAGCTGGAAAGGAATATTCCTGGGCTGTCTTGCATGAGTTGCATGTTTGAGATCTCCCCAGAGTGGCTCAATGATACTGAGGTCAGCAGATGGAGATAACCTCTCCAGAACCTTCTCTTTATTCTGCTGGAGCCAATGACAGGTGGACTTGGCCTTGCGTTTTGGATCGTTGTCACGTTGGAACATCCAAGTACGTCCCACACGCAGGGCTGATGAGTGCAAGTTTTCCTCCAGTATTTTCTGACAACATCTTGCCATCAATTTTGGCCAAGTTTCCTGTGCCTCTGTAGCTCACACATCCCAAAACATCAGCGATCCACCTCCATGTTTCACAGTAGGAATGGTGTACCTTCATCATCGGCCTTGTTGACTCCTCTCCAAATGTAACGTTTATGTTTGTGGCCAAAAAGTTAAATTTTGGTCTCATTACTCCAAATGACTTTGTTCCAGACGTTGTGAGGCTTGTCTCTGTGCTGTCTGACTGTATTGTAAGCAGGATGCTTTGTGGCATTTGCGTAGTGACAGCTTTCCTCTGACAACTCGACCATGCAGCCCATTTTTCTTCACGTGACTCCTTATTGTGCATCTTGAAACAGCCACACCACTTTTTTCAGAGTCCTGTATTTCAGCTAAAATTTTGGTTTTTTTTTTTCTTTGCATCTTGAACTATTTTCCTGGCAGCTGTGGCTGAAATTTTTGTTGGTCTACCTGAAAATGGTTTGGTTTCAACCGATTCCCTCATTTTCCACTTCTTAATTAGAGTTTGAACACTGCTGATTGGCATTCTCAGCTCCTTGGATATCTTTTTATATCCCTTTCCAGTTATATACAGTTCATTTACCTTGTTCCATAGGTCATTTGACAATTCTTTTGCTTTCCCCATGACTCAGAGTCCAGAAAGATGCAAACTCACCAAGCTTTTATACACACTGCTTACAAGCAAACAGATTACAGGTGAGGATGGTTACCTTTAGTAACCATTCAAACCCATTTGTGTCAACTAGTGTGCATGTTATCAGGCTAAAATCACCAGGGTATGTAAACTTTTGATCAGGGTCATTTGGGTAGTTTCTATTGTCATGATTTAAAAAGAGTAAACACAGTCGTTTGACAATAAATGGCTTCATCCAACCACGAACCATGAGTGAGAGAACATATTTTCTCTTATCATTCATATGCTCTGAAAAATGGCCAAAAAAATCACAAACTCTGCCAGAGTATGAGCACAACTGTATGTCAAAATCGTATCCAGCTTTTATGCATGAATTTCAATAATATTATTAGCATTGTTTTACATTGAAAACAGCCATAAGCACAAACAGCTACATATTATCTTGCAGTGTTTATATCAGCGACGTGGTTCAGATTTTTATTTCTCAGTTTTGTACCTTTTAAACAAGAAAACGTCAGAATTTTCAGGACTGCTTGTTGTAAGCAATATCTTTTTATAACTTTGTTAACCCAGATATCTCAAAAGAGGAACATTAAAAAGCCAAATGAGGTAACTTATAAAATTACACTCATATGTTTCCATTACATATTGTGGTTTTTAAAGCAGAAGTTAGGGATTGAAATGTAGTTGTTGGTTGGGTACAGCTCAGCATCAAATTAAAACATCTGGGACTCTGTTTTTTTTTTTTTTTTTTTTAATATGCAAAAATGTGCTCTTATCCAGTTTTTCCAAAATGAATTTGAGTTATATCTTGGATGTTTTTTTCTTGACTTCTTAGCAGGGGTGGATCCCGATTAATTTTAGTGGAGGGGCACTGAAAAGTTGTAAGAAAAAATGAAACCTGCTACCAACCTCTTGCTTTGACAAAGTATTTCTCATGTTTTGTTTTGGGTAGTTTTTTTGGCTCTTTAACTCAATAGGAAAGCTGTATATGACCTTTTCATTTTGTACTGTTAACATTCAAATTATGATGGACTTGTTTCCTTGTTTATGTGAATTACAGCATCATTAGCTGCAGCATCTGCCTGTTATGTAAAACTAGTAAGCTCAACGACAGTATCCTGAGGGAAATTAAGTGGCAAATATTCTGCAAGAACAGCATTATATACAACCCTGTCAATTTCCATTTCTTAGAATGTTTACTGACAATTATCACACATAAAATAAGAAATAATATTCTGTACTTTTAGCAACCAGTTCTCAGCTGTATACCAGACACATCATAAGGTTCTGATTACTAATCAGTCTAAATCACAATGAGTACAACCCAATACACATTTTGGATGGAATACTCGGTTAAACAAACATTTTAGGTGCATGTCCAGGGATTTTTGGTGGAATGTTCCTTTAAGGTGGATGTGTGAGGACCTCAAAAGGAGAATACTTCCTGAAACCAACCTTTTAGGTCAACATTCAAAGATTTAAGGTGGAATATTCCTTTAAACCAACCGAAATCTTCATGTTTTGGTCATTATCAAGTGAGAAACCTCAATCCAGACTCCTCATACTGTGTGTTCCAGATAATTATGCAAATGTGATTTTTCGTTATTGTGAAGAGGCTTTTTGCTTAATTTTACTAAATCTGCTTTTTTTTACTATTGCAAAGGCCTATTGTGAGCATTATTTGGTAGTTTTGGAATATTTTTATTATTTAGAGGTGTAATAATCAAATTTTCTAGAATATGACTGTTCCACATAATTATGCAAGTCAAATAAAAAATAAACACAGTTCAGTTTTAAACGTAAACAACACATTTATTTCATACCAGCAAGTATGTAACATGATAACACTGGGTAACAAAAAAATTTTTTTGAAAAATTGTCTAGAGTTTTTTAACTGATTTAGGAGGATTAAGTAGCGCTTAATCCGAAAATGACATCCGTTTTACTCTATCAGGTCAGGTTTTGAAGCTATACAGATTGGTTGAAAATCTAATTTTTTGCCCAAATCAAATACACCTCTGTGTAGTTAACGGCTGCGTTATGCCAATACTTCTTATCTAAGAATGCTTTATTATTACAAAATACACATTTGAGGGAGGGCTGCACAGCGGCGTAGTGGTTAGCACTTTCGCCTTGCAGCGAGAAGATCCCTGGTTCGAATCCCGGGGTGGGCCTGGGATCTTTCTGCATGGAGTTTGCATGTTCTCTCTGTGCATGTGTGGGTTTTCTCCGGGCACTCCGGCTTCCTCCCACAGTCCAAAAATATGCTGAGGTCAATTGATCACTCTAAATTGTCCATAGGTGTGATTGTGTGTCTGTATATGTAGCCCTGTGACAGACTGGCGACCTGTCCAGGATGTCCCCTGCCTTTGCTCAAGTCAGCTGGGATAGACTCCAGCACCCCCCGCGACCCTAATGAGGATAAAGCGGTGTATAGAGGATGGATGGATGGACGGACATTTGAGGGATCACTTACTGCTATCAATGAACAGTCTCCAATCTGTGGGGTCATACTTTGTATGCTAGCTTGTGCAGGAGACCCGCAATGTCTGAACAATGCACCAAATCATTCTCCTCAGAGAAAAAACAGAGGTATGTCTGTTTCTGTAAAATGTTATGCGAGTACTGTCTGCAAGAAGGTTCTTTTCCTTCAGTCGGGAAGCCAAAAGCTTAGATCACGAACTAGATCATTTAGCTCTATTTGTGTGAAAGGATGTGGAGCATCATCATCAAGAAACACCTGATCCTCTTGATCTTCATGGTCACTAGAGGAATCTCCCTCACTAATATCTGGAAGCTCTCCAAAGACAGGTACTGGGATTTCATCACAGTGAGCTACAGGACGACGTGCTGATTGAAGATCAGGATATGTAAGGCTGCCCCTGTTCTTTCTGTTAATCCCAGTTACATCTACAGCACAGAAGTAGCAGTCAGTGACATGGTTTGCTGGTTCTCTCCAAACCATGGGAACTCCAAACTTTAGACAACTCTTCTTGCCCTTTGTCCATTGATGCAGATACTCAGTACATGCTTTGCACACCATATGTGGGGCCCAGGCTTTATCCTGGTCACCAAGCTTTATACCAAAATAGGCATTATAGGCACACTTTATGAAGCTTGTAACAGAGTTCCTGTTAGGTGCCAATGTGTATTCACCACAGATGTAGCAGAATACATCAGGTTGATTTTTGCAAGCTCTTCTGCGAGAAGCCATGGTATTCACCTATGTGCAAAGAATAAAAATAAGTAATTTACTGAAGATATTTCAAGAAACAAAAACTGGGTATCATCCAAAACAATATACGATAGAGATATACACCAAAAATATCGTGATTGTAAGTTGTAGATGCGTAAACAATAAAGCAATCATACGCATATATATAAAGAAAAGGTGAAAAACAACAAATGGTCATTGTTAAAAAAGTTGCCCTGATAGAGCAAAACTAATGTTATATTTGAATTCTGCACCCCAAAATTATGTTAAAACAGCTTTAAAACCTCAGACAATTTTTTTGTTGTTGACCAGTGTAATCTTTATTTTAAAAAAATATTCAACAATGGTATAATAAAAATAACAGTTTTAAACAATATTTAATTGAAAATGTGTTTATTACATGTTGATATAACCGCCTTTCTTCTGCAATACTTTAACCAGTCTAGAATCAACTGAGCATGTGAGCTTTTTGATGGTTTTAGAGTCAATGTTCTTGCTTATGGTCAATATTGCTCTCCAAAGACTGTCCTTAGAAGAAAACTGGCGGCCATTGGCGTACAACTCCTGTTTGAGAATTGCCCAAATATTCTCTATTGGGTTTAGATCTGGTGAAGCAGGGGGCCATGTCATCAGGCGTTTGTCCTTGAAATTCTTCTTGGCCAGCCACTCTTTTGTGTACTTGGAGGCATGACTTGGTGCATTGTCCTGCATGAAGATGATGCTCTTCTTGTAACTGGCAGGCTTTGATTTGTACCATGGTATAAAATCTTGTTCCAAGAACTTGGTGTAATTTTCCGAGTTCATTTTTACTCTTCTCTAGAAGAAGGAGTGAAAATGAACTCGGATAGTTTGGATAGAGTTTTGATAGTCTGGATACTAGAACTTGAACAGTGTTTATATTGTTTGTATATGGTTTGGAGAGTTTAGAGAGAGAGAGAGATAGTTTGGAGATTTAGGAGAGTGAGGAGAGAAAGATAGGTGATAGGATGAAGCCAACCAGGAAGTGGAAAATTTCCCCTGTTTGGGAACATTTTGATTTTTTACCTCCTAAGGTAAGCTAAATCTAACATTATTACAGACACATTAGGTTCGCTTATCAAAAATTGTATTTTTCACTGTTTCTTATTTTATTCAAAGGTGAGGTGTTTATTGTGTGTGTCAAAAAAAGGAATCATTTAAAACCAGAAACAGTTGAAAACCTGCTACTTCTGAATAAAATGAATAAAATCTCCCCTTTCCTGTACATCCTTGTCTAAGTTACACAAGCATATTTAGTACAATCTTCCTAGTTCCACAAGTACTTTCACTGTCCTCTGCCTGCATAAGGCCATGCCATTATCCTAAGGTGACAGAAAGACATTATTACAAAACCTGCTACATTATACGATACTACCATTTTGGGGGAAATTTACACACACAGAATACATGAAAATATATTTTATTATACACATATGTGATCATTTATCTATAGAAATTATTTGATCATACATTGTTTTGTTTTTCATAGTCATTCCCAACAGCCATAATGAACAATGATTCAATGCATCAGGCATGTGGTTCAGATACAGCTGCCTGTAATTATACACTTGACCAGTAGGTGGTTTCGTGTGCTCATGAAGCTTCAAGAAATGAACCCTTTCTCGAACCAACTGGCTCAAGTGGTTCCTTGCCTCATGAGACTTGGGCTGAATCCCAAACCGCCCCCTACACACTCCCCCTACACTACCGAGTGTCACTCCAAAAGAAGTCACACTCGCAGCTGTGGAGGGCACCTATTATTGAAGGGGGAGGGTATAAATACGATCGTCAGGAATGGGACGCCCTGTTGCCTCACCGGAAAACGGAAGATGTCATCACCATGGTAACACAAAGACGCCTACTGTCATGGCTGTAGCGTTGTGGCACAGGTTGCAACTAACAAGGATCGCTGCTGCTTCCAGAAGACGAAAGCATCCCCCTTTTTTTCACTCACACGTTTTCCAATCCTATTATCTGGCATTTCAAATCCAACAAATGAATGAATGAATACATGAATTCTGTCAGTTCAAATTTTAAGGTGTCAGGGGGTGCACAATTAAATCAAACGTCAGCAGAGAAGAAGATTTGTTTCTTTTGTTTTATCTTTTTTCACCACTCTTTTTGTGATGTTCTGTCCGTGTGAAAAAGGGCATGGGAGAAATAAAGGACGCACGTGGAACTCACATCGATATGTTGTTTCCTCCTCCATTTCAACGTTGCACTTCCTGAAAAAGTTGTCCAGAGTGAGCATCGATGCAGACTCGCTATTTAAGGGCTGAACAGTCCACTCTCCCTCCGCACTACGCAGTTTGGGACCGCCCTTAATATGGAGGACCCTCCACGGGAACGCGCAAACGGAGGGGTAGTGTGTAGGGATAGTGTGTAGGGGGCGGTTTGGGATTCAGCCTTCATCTCACCATCACTACCCAAAATGTTTGTTGCATGAGCTCCAACAAAACCTGTCCAGGAAGAAGGCCACTTTGACAAACAGGAAGTGGAAGATTCCAAGCAGATTTATAGAAGGGGGAACCGGACTGTACTAAGTGTGGTCGAGTATAGAGTGGTGTTTTGTGGGTTTTTAAGGCTGATAATGATTATTAGTGAGACATTTGGAGGAGATATTTATTTGCAGTAAATAAAAGTATTTAAAAACTTGGAATTAGCGTTAGAGTTAGCAGAATTACGGAATTACGGATAAACAATGTTTCCAGGGTTCTCTGATAAAATAAAAGCCGTGATTTGTTTTACAGAAAATTACATTATTTCATAAATGTGACTTTGAAAATGTAAATCAAACTGTAATAAGCATTTGCTAGCTGCTCCACTTGCTTTGAATATTTTTGTCCCCCTTTTTGTCAAGCCCAAACGAAAAATGAATCCATATTCTGGCTACATTACCAACAGCAACATCTATGGAGTGACCGGAAGTTAGCCGACCTGGCGGAAGTGCTAATGAGGTCTGCTCTGGCATGGATTATTACCGTCACACATGTAGCTTTGAAAATAAATCCTGTCCAAGACACAGAGCTGTAGCTCCGTTTCAGTGTTAGCTCTAATGTTTCTCTGTGTGACTGTCTGATTTCCTCTAATAAAATCCTGTTCACTGGGAACTGCAGTCATAGATATATATATATATCTACTGATTCATACCTATGCACACTAGTCTGGTCCATAGCCCTGGTCTGGTCCGGTCGGGTCCGATACAGGCTCGATGACGACGTTTCACGAGTACGTGAGAACGCAAGTACGGACAGTTACGTACTGAGAAACGGCCATAGTCTTCTTGCCACAAAGGTACAAAGCTGCTCGTTTTCTAAAGCTTCTTCAAATCCAAACGAAATACCTTAAAAAGACCAAACTAACGTCATTGGTGCATTCATGTGAAGTCGGACAACGAAGTTGCGTTCAGAAAGGTCGGAAATTGGAGTATCAGTAATGTAAATTTCCAACGAAATTTTTTGTTTTGTTTTTTTTTTTGGGGGGGGGGGCACACGGGGTGGCCAATCAGATCACAGGAAGGGCACTGCAGACTGCAATACTAATACGTTCAGGTTTCCAAATATCTCCTTTTGCTGTGTTTCGTGATTCCCAAATGTGGTCATGGCCACAACAGGATATGAATGGACTGCAAGAGCCTGCTGAAGAATGTTGGGTAAACAGTGAGAAGAGAGGAATGGTGATCGTAACCGATGTTATGTCAAGATAAAAGCTAATAAAAGATATGGTACACTATTTTAAAAAAAATATTTCCATGTAAAAGATAATAAACCTTCATTGAACCTACCGTCCATAGTTGAGTGTTTTCTTATTTAATTAATAAACTAAGAGTCATGATGTTGTCATGATGGTGAGCAATCTGACCTTAAACCCTGAGGATTCAGTCCAGATCTTCTCTTACATTTTGTTTTCTGCAACCGGAAGATGCTGAAATATGCAGATGTCTTTTTTCAACAGTTTCTAGGATGCATCTGTCTCTGAATCACAAATGACTAAAGTTAGGATGAGTAGAACTGCGTCAAACAGATAAAGAAAACACATTTATATGGTTTGGCAGCTGACCCAGCCTCTGAGAATTGATTTATTCTGTTTGATTTAAAGTCAAGTCAACAGATGTTGAGCCAAAATGCTTTTCTGTAGAGAAATAAGACTGACACTACAAATTCAAAGACCAGTCATTACTATGTGTGGCACAAAGGTTTACCTGACTAACCTAATGTCATTTACACATGTGGACAAAATTGTTGGTACCCCTCAGTTAAAGAAGGAAAAACCCACAATTCTCACTGAAATCACTTGAAACTCACAAAAGTAACAATAAATAAAAATTTATTGAAAATTAAATAATCAAAAACAGCCATTACTTTTGAATTGTTGATTAACATAATTATTTAAAAAAACAAACTAATGAAACAGGCCTGGACAAAAATGATGGTACCTCTATAAAAGATTGAAAACTATTTGACCAGAGTGACATGATTAACTCAGGTGTGTCATTTAATTGACATCACAGGTGTTTCCAAACTCATGATCAGTCAGTCTGCCTATTTAAAGGGAGACAAGTAGTCACCCTGCTGTTTGGTGAAAAGGTGTGTACCACACTGAACATGGACAACAGAAAGCGAAGGAGAGAATTGTCCCAGGACATCCGAAAAAAATTATAGACAAACATCTTAAAGGTAAAGGCTATAAGACCATCTCTAAACAGCTTGAAGTTCCTGTGACAACAGTGGCTCATATTATTCAGAAGTTCAAGACCCACGGGACAGTAGCCAACCTCCCTGGACGTGGCCGCAAGAGGAAAATTGATGACAAATTGAAGAGACGGATCGTTGGAATTGTATCCAAAGAGCCCAGAGCAACCTCCAAAGAAATTAAAGGTGAACTCCAAGGCCAAGGTACATCAGTGTCAGATCGCACCATTCGTCGTTGTTTGAGCCAAAGTGGACTTCATGGGAGACGACCAAGGAGGACACCACTGCTGAAAAAAACTCATAAAAAAGCCGGACTGGAATTTGTATAAATGCATGTTGACAAGCCACAAAGCTTCTGGGAGAATGTCCTTTGGACAGATGAGACCAAACTGGAGCTTTTTGGTAAGGCACATCAACTCTATGTTCATAGACTCAAAAACCAAGCATACGAAGAAAAGAACACTGTCCCTACGGTGAAACATGGAGGAGGCTCAGTAATGTTTTGGGGCTGCTTTGCTGCATCTGGCACAGGGTGTCTTGAAAGTGTGCAAGGTACGATGAAATCTGAAGACTATCAAGGCATTCTGGAGAGAAATGTGCTGCCTAGTGTCAGAAAGCTTGGTCTCAGTCGCAGGTCATGGGTCTTCCAACAGGACAACCATCCAAAACACACAGCCAAAAACACCCAAGAATGGCTGAGAGAAAAGCGTTGGACTATTCTAAAGTGGCCTTCTATGAGCCCAGATCTGAATCCCATTGAACATATGTGGAAGGAGCTGAAACATGCCATTTGGAGAAGACACCCATCAAACCTGAGACAACTGGAGCTGTTTGCTCATGAGGAGTGGGCCAAAATACCTGTTGACAGCTGCAGAACGCTCATTGACAAATACAGAAATCGTTTAATTGCAGTGATTGCCTCAAAAGGTTGTGCAACAAAATATTAAGTTATGGGTACCATCATTTTTGTCCAGCCCTATTTCATTAGTTCGTTTTTTTTAAATAATTATGTTAATCAACAATTCAAAAGTGACGGCTGATTTTGATTATTTAATTTTCAATAATTTTTTATTTATTGTTACTTTTGTGAGTTTCAAGTGATTTCAGTGAGAATTGTGGGTTTTTCCTTCTTTAACTGAGGGGTACCAACAATTTTGTCCACGTGTGTAAATTGTAACAACAATTTTAAAAGATTAACTCAGAACACTTGTTCCAGTTTTTTTTTACCATCAGTTGAGGGTTGCATAAAAAACGTTTATGCCTGAGTCCTCATGGAGTACGAATGATAAAAGAATTTGGCCTACAGCAGTTTGCTAGACAGAAAGAAAAAGAAAAAAGTTTAACGAGGTATTAGTTTCTGTAGCAACCCAGTGTGAGTAATGGTTTAATCCCAGCTATCTCTTCTAAATTGTCCAGCTTCATCACTTCTTTGAACAAAGACCTTGGCAAGAGAGGCGAGGAAACATACCTTTAAATACGAATAAACCTCCAGCAGAACCAGGCTGAGGGAGAGCGTCCATCTGCCTTGACTGGTTGGAGTGAGACAAATCGACAACAAACAAAACAATGTAAACCCTGGATAGATCGGTGGAACTGCAGAACAGACCTGTGCAGCTCCATTGATGTAAATACCTGTAGAGAGGAACACGAGAGAGAACAGAGAAGACAAAGTAGAAACCATGGGCAATATGACATAAAACATGCACATTCTTGGAGGAAATGACAAGAATCACAAAAAAGTTTGAGTGTAAATACATGTTTAGTCAACTGCATAAACAGGATTACCAATACTAAAACAGGAAACTGAGTAAATGAGATAATAGATCAATACAAAACAGCAGGGTAAATAAAAATAAGACTAAGTGAGGACATGACCAGGGCAATCTCAGAGAGAACTGAAAGCAAGAGAAAAAGATTAGTTTTTACTGAAACAGTTCTGTTGCCTTTGGTTTTGAGACGTTAGTTGGGAACTAAGGACAGTGATCACAAGTACACAACCATGATCTGCTGTATGCGTGCAGCGGAGTGCAACTGTGCAATACTCACTAAGACTGAGAATAGATGACAAAGAGCGAAGGGAAAGCAAAGTCAGCAACATTGAACATCACCTCATATCAAATACGAGTCATAAAACGCTGCTGTTTGTTTGTTTTAGATGTATTCAGTTTCATCAGACTGGCCAAAAGCAGACTTCTCCTGAAAAGCTTCCTGTACTCCCATTCCTCACTAGTTCCTGCTTCTTGTTCCTTTTTTGTAATTGCCAGTAATAATGGAAATGTCACAACAATGACAGATATAGTGGACAGGAAGCGTGATGCTGACTCTACTGCTCTCCAGTCAGCAAACACAGAGAATTATGTCACATAGGTGATAAATGCAAACGAGTGCAGTAGCGCTTTACTTTATTTTCTTCCGTGTGGTTAAGTTGTGATACAATGAGGAATGTGGGGGATGTGGATAGAGTTTGTTAGATGTTCTATAAATAATATTAAAAGAAAATTAGCATTAAAGAAACAGCCTTACTTAATCATCTGTATGAACTATTAGCTTAATGCTTATGTGCAAATGAATGTTATGGGAAAATACAGTTTATAATAAATGGATAGTATGATGTATTTATACTAATAATTTCTTTTACTGAGGGATAAGAATTTGAGCCGGGTCCCATGACAGTATTATAGACAGTAGATGAAAAAGCTATTATTCTTCTTTCTTGAAAAATTGTGAGGTCAAGTATTGCTTTTGGAATACTGTAGAAAGACAACCTCTCTGTGTGGTACTAGTGTGGTGCAGCTATACAATGCCAACCATGCACTCACATCTTGGTACCAGCTGTTTGGCCTCTGTAGCATCTATACCTGCTCCATACACAGCAGTCTAGTGTGGTCCTATCCTGAATTTTGCAGCATTATGGGACCTTCATTAGAAAACATCAGCCCGGGCGCCCAGATAGCTCAACTGGTTGAGGAGGCGACCCATGAACGGGGTTATAGTTCCCGATGCAGCAGCCTGGATTGGATTCCTGCGCACAGCCCTTTGCTGCAGGTCTTAACACATTCTTCTCCCTTCTTTCCTGTCTGACCTATCAAAACAGCCAAAAATAGCTTTAAAAAAGAAAACATCAGCCTTTTGTTATGTACAATAAATATGTCAAATTGGTGTAAATGTTACATTACATTTCAGCTGCAAACTGATATTCATTTATCAAAAAAAATGATACCGCTGCTCTGCTTCAATGAGCAGAGATCTGAGGTGATCAAATTTGCTGATAAAACCAAAATTGTCTTCTTCAGAGCTGCAGTAGAAGGAAAACCGACCTCTTTTTCTGGTTTTTGGAGACATTTGAGCTCTCATCCAAGAGGATTTTTCAGTTTTAACTTGAATGGTGGGAAGTCCTGTGCTTTTTTTATCCTCACCTCAAGAATTGTTTTTTGTTACATTTTTGGTTGTTAATGGTTGTGAAGCTTCCTGTGGAGAACTCGAGATTGCATTTTAAGTACCTGATATGTGGTGTTGTAGACCTCCTCTTCTGTTTAGAGATGAATGTTGAGTTTAACATCGATGTCTTCCTTCATTTCATTCTCAAACCATCACCCTTCAGATATAGGTGGACTACTGAAGGAGGAGATACACACGTGGACAAAATTGTTGGTACCCCTCAGTTAAAGAAGGAAAAACCCACAATTCTCACTGAAATCACTTGAAACTCACAAAAGTAACAATAAATAAAAATTTATTGAAAATTAAATAATCAAAAACAGCCATTACTTTTGAATTGTTGATTAACATAATTATTTTAAAAAACAAACTAATGAAACAGGCGTGGACAAAAATGATGGTACCTCTATAAAAGATTGAAAACTATTTGACCAGAGTGACATGATTAACTCAGGTGTGTCATTTAATTGACATCACAGGTGTTTCCAAACTCATAATCAGTCAGTCTGCCTATTTAAAGGGAGACAAGTAGTCACCCTGCTGTTTGGTGAAAAGGTGTGTACCACACTGAACATGGACAACAGAAAGCGAAGGAGAGAATTGTCCCAGGACATCCGAAAAAAAATATAGACAAACATCTTAAAGGTAAAGGCTATAAGACCATCTCTAAACAGCTTGAAGTTCCTGTGACAACAGTGGCTCATATTATTCAGAAGTTCAAGACCCACGGGACAGTAGCCAACCTCCCTGGACGTGGCCGCAAGAGGAAAATTGATGACAAATTGAAGAGACGGATCGTTGGAATTGTATCCAAAGAGCCCAGAGCAACCTCCAAAGAAATTAAAGGTGAACTCCAAGGCCAAGGTACATCAGTGTCAGATCGCACCATTCGTCGTTGTTTGAGCCAAAGTGGACTTCATGGGAGACGACCAAGGAGGACACCACTGCTGAAAAAAACTCATAAAAAAGCCAGACTGGAATTTGCAAAAATGCATGTTGACAAGCCACAAAGCTTCTGGGAGAATGTCCTTTGGACAGATGAGACCAAACTGGAGCTTTTTGGTAAGGCACATCAACTCTATGTTCATAGACTCAAAAACCAAGCATACGAAGAAAAGAACACTGTCCCTACGGTGAAACATGGAGGAGGCTCAGTAATGTTTTGGGGCTGCTTTGCTGCATCTGGCACAGGGTGTCTTGAAAGTGTGCAAGGTACGATGAAATCTGAAGACTATCAAGGCATTCTGGAGAGAAATGTGCTGCCTAGTGTCAGAAAGCTTGGTCTCAGTCGCAGGTCATGGGTCTTCCAACAGGACAACCATCCAAAACACACAGCCAAAAACACCCAAGAATGGCTGAGAGAAAAGCGTTGGACTATTCTAAAGTGGCCTTCTATGAGCCCAGATCTGAATCCCATTGAACATATGTGGAAGGAGCTGAAACATGCCATTTGGAGAAGACACCCATCAAACCTGAGACAACTGGAGCTGTTTGCTCATGAGGAGTGGGCCAAAATACCTGTTGACAGCTGCAGAACGCTCACTGACAAATACAGAAATCGTTTAATTGCAGTGATTGCCTCAAAAGGTTGTGCAACAAAATATTAAGTTATGGGTACCATCATTTTTGTACAGCCCTATTTCATTAGTTTGTTTTTTAAATAATTATGTTAATCAACAATTCAAAAGTGATGGCTGATTTTGATTATTTAATTTTCAATAAATTTTTATTTATTGTTACTTTTGTGAGTTTCAAGTGATTTCAGTGAGAATTGTGGGTTTTTCCTTCTTTAACTGAGGGGTACCAACAATTTTGTCCACGTGTGTAGCTGTCCTATGCTGAAGTGGATATTTGGTCTCCCTTGTGTATTGGTCTGTTCACTCCTCACTGCAGTGTACTGTGAATCCAACATTGCTCAGCCTGTCTTTGGGTGTTTCGTCCTCAGGATGAACTAGTATTTGCTTCAGTGTTGCTCGGTCTGGGTTAGGGTTGTTCCACAGGATAGAATGCTCGGGTAAAATCCTTGTTTTACACCAGCTACAAATGGGATGAGAATGCTTTATACTTCTAGCTGTTACAAGTGGGTCTTCATTAAGTCAGCAAAAAGATCTGGACAAAACAGTCCATTAAACGGAGTAGCAAAAATGAACAAGACACAACAGTCCAGCTGCACCTGTCTTTGAGGACAGCAATGTTCACCTTCTGGACAGAGAAGACAGATTGTCTGAGAGAGGAGGGAAGGAAAACATCTACGTTAAACTGGAACATCCATCTCTAAACATAAGAGGGAGACTACAAGACCACTTCCATACTGATAATGCAGTCTTGAGATCCCGTCCCAGACAGTTTGTTCACCATTTAAGCTTCAAGGAATGTGAATCTTGGGTTTTTGCAGGTCCATTTACAATAGGAGTTGTGGGTGACAATCAGTACCTGCAACTCTCCGTCAGTTCGAAGTAAAAAAAAATCCTCCTGGGTGATGGGTTAACATCTGATAAAACATTAAAGAGAAGTGCAGGTGACAGACAAAATTGCCCTCTATTGACAGAAATATTAACATATATTACTTTGCTGGTAAAAGCTAATCAGTGCTATTAAATTCAGTTTATTTTAATAAGCAAAACCCCAATGTTTATTTGTTGAAAGGGGGACGAAATGAAATAACAGAATAGCATCTTTTCTTTTAATTATTTAAAAACCAAAGAGTTTACAGGCACACAAACATTTACACTGCAAGCACAGATGCTCTACCACAAAATTTCAGATATAAAGCTCTGTAATAATTTTACTAATTCAGAATAGAAAGGAAATATAAAGTATTTTCAGAGGTGTATCTCAGTTTTGCGTCATCATATATGTTCTATTTCTGTTTGTGGACCTAATGCATTTCTGGTCATTGGGGGGGGGAGAAGGACACAAACATCAACAAGTCACAAAAGCTGACAAAGCCACACCCTTGAACACATCGTTGCCTTATATTATGACTGAACGCTTGCAAAACATTTCCAGTAGAGAAAGCAACACAGTCTTCCCTTTGGAGTTGTTTTTCTGTCTACCTAAGAATTCAAATCCCTGATGCAATCTCCTTGATGAATCAGCACCTATGAAATATACATCTGATCCTTGGGGTTTCTAAACGTGAGGATTTTAACAGCGAATTACCAGATTTGTCTGTCGTGGTGCTGGATAGCTAACATGGAGTGGACGCACTATAACATATATGGGTATTAGTTTGGGTTTTTGTTTTTTATGTAAACAACTGTAGGCTGTAGACTTGTGAACTATACAGTACATATATGGGCTGTCAAACCAAAACAGGGACTTAAAAGAGGCGTAAATGGGCATAATCATTGCTATTCTATAAAATACTTATTAATTCAAGTTTGATAATGAATAATGTGCATTTTGGTAATTCATTTACGTCACATCACATTTGTTCCCCTCTAATGTGGAATTGAACTAATCTTGCTGATTGCAATAACAAAAAACTAAATGAACTCTTTGAAAACCAGCTACCTCACTTGTAACTAACCAAGCTTATATCAGGCTTATCCCTGCATGGATGGGTCATGGATTTATTTGTCTGTACTACCTGTTGGAATGACAGGAATGTGGAGATGAAGGGTGAGGTTCCTCCTGTGGTTCAGACCAATAATTTAACTGTAATACATCTAGCAGTGTATAAACACCAGTGGATCAGTGGACCTGAGGAATACTATGGAAATGATATGTGCTAGTTTTGTTCAGGGATAGAGCTCTCTCTCTCTCTTCAGTGGCTTGTTAAGAAACTAAAGTGACTACTGTAGTTTCAACTCTATAAATCGGTTTAATGTAAGGAGCGGCCTCACATCCTCTCTGAACAGCTGTGCAATTTAGCAATAGACATGTTGACGGTAGGTCAATTGGCTGCTCTTGCAAGCCTCATTCTTCAGAGGTGGATCATCGTAGCCACAGGGCTGACTCATACGCTGGCCGAGTTAAAAGCAGCTGGAGCGCCCAGAGAACAAAGAGTCGGCTGTGGGGCTCTGCTGAACACTTCTCGGGCTTTTGAGCACCAGCTGTGGATATTTGGGTCGAAGTCCGCTGATCAGTAACTGAATATGGACTACTCAGGGCTGTTGCTGCTGCTGCTGCTGCTCAGCCTCAGAGGAACATTCAGTGCTGTGGTGCAGTGGACGGAGTTAGATGAAGCAAAGGTAAGATGACAGCTGGGTTTCCTAACCTCTTTGAATACTCACTTTCCCCTGACATTTCTGATTTATCTCAGCAGTGAATCAGGTCAGTGAACTGTATGTTCTTGTATTTTTTATGCTCATCTTCATTTTAGTGCAAAGTTAAGTTGAACTAAAGTATCCTTTCAGAAACATGAGAGCTTTGTTGTTTGCCCAAATTTGTACAGGCTTATTTGAAGCAGTATGGCTACCTGAATGACCCCGCTGACCCACAGGACCCTCATTATCTGGAGGAGATCATTGAAGCTCTCAGGTAACTTAGATTACTGCCCTTTGTAGGAAACACTGACTCAGGGTCTGCTCGTACTTCCTACAGAGATGGTGTCTTTTGCTTCATCACTTTGCAGATGGTTGATTGTCGTTTGTCTTTTCAGGGTCTTCCAGAGGGTAAATGATCTGATACCTTCTGGAGAAATCGATGAAGCCACCCTGGAAGTGATGAGACAACCCCGCTGTGGTGTTGAGGATCCCTTCAACAAGAAATTTCACAAGTACAGAGTGCTAGGTGAGTTGCAAAGTGTATTTTCTATAGTCTGTTAACTCCAGAAATTTAGCTGCTCTCTAATAAGTCACGTTACCATTAAAATCCTTTCATGTCATTCATTAAACCCCTAAAACTCATCTCATGACATATTTCAAAGTTGTGTCCAAAAAAATGTTGCTTAATACTTGCAAAGCTACAAACCTTTATCTCTGCCCTGCAGCTCAGGCACACCAGCTCACCTACAAGTCAGCTCAAAAATTGTAAAACTGCTCTATACTACACATTTGCAAGTTGCAAAACTGAAGTAGTTCATTCATACATGTTTGCATCAGAAACTGATTATGAAGAACAACAGTGATGCAGAGAGCTTCCCCCTGCATGCGGATGTGATTGGTTCATTTAGTTTGTTACCTATGAAACCCTAAATGTCTGGACCTGTGTTTTTGAGATGGTCATGAGTCCACTGTGGTTTCAAGGCTGAAGTGCTAAGCCATGGCTTTGATTTCTCATTTCACATATGATGTGTCTTCCAGCATATAAAAATGCTTTAGGGATGTGTTAATGTGGTTAGAAAAAACTTTATTTACACCAAAGGCAGTCTTTTTCTAAGACTGTCAGCAACAAGAAATCAGTATTGTTCAAATATTCTTCAAATATTGCTGTAACTTCACTGTTAATAATCTGTGATGATGTCATTTTTAATAATATATCAGTGACAGTGACCATACCAGTGTTTTTACTACATTTTGCTGCGAATAGTGTTGTACTTTTATCTTAAGTAAGATTTTTCTGGCAGGACTTGTACTAGTTATGGGGTAATTTTTTTACATTTACATTTACATAAATGATCTCAGTACTTCTTCCAGCACTGAAGCTGACAGAATACTCCTTCATTTTGATTCTCATGGAGCTGACAAAATGTGCATTTTTTTCAGTTTTTCCATGGTGACCTAGAATATTCTTACTTTTCAGGTCGGTGGGGAAAAAAGACTCTGACCTATCGCATCTACAAGGACACCACTGACATGACCAAGTCAGACATCAGGGCGGCCATCCGCTCTGCGTTCAAATACTGGAGTGATGTGGCAGCTCTGACCTTCAGAGAGGTCGACTACGGCAGAGCAGACATAAAGATCTCCTTCCATAAGAGGGATGGCTGTCCTGTCCCGTTTGATGGCCGAGGTTAGTTTCCCCTGTAAATATATTTGTTCAGCTTTCACTTCACTCCTGGAAGATGTAATCATTCCTGTTTTCTGTGCCACCTGCAGGTCATGTGCTGGCTCATGCTGAGTCACCACCATCTGGTATTGTCCATTTTGATGATGATGAGTTCTGGACTGAGGGAACATATTATGGTACTAATCTGCGTATTGTAGCCGCCCATGAAATAGGCCATGCCCTGGGCCTGGGTCACTCCCAGTTCAAAAGCGCTCTGATGGCACCAGTCTACACCGGTTACCGTGCCAACTTCAGGCTGCACTCGGATGATGTGAAAGGCATCCAGGCGCTATACGGTGAGTGAAGGTCCAGCAGGATGGTGCTGAAACTTAACCAGGACCATCAAATTGGTATTGATTGTAGCGTATTGTATGGGTTTAATTAGCATGAAGCAGCACCTATGAACTGACATGACATCTCTTTATGCAGCTGTTGGCCTGCGGATACTGTAAACTTCCTGCTCAGGCTTTAGTATTATTGCCACTGGGGAAAACATTAAGCAGGCTGCATATTCTCTAAAGTGAGCATATGGGGTAATTATTCCAATCCTGTTTGTGGTTATGGTTAAAGAAACTGCAGCGCAAATATGCCAAACATATGCACTGACCTGTTTATTTTTCACATTTATAGTACCCTGTTCAGTGTTTGCCTGCTTTGAATAGCATTTCACATGTGCAGTGTGTATGATTGAGTGCCACCTAGCGGCTAGGTTGCATACGGTAGAGGATAAAAATGCAAAATGCCTTCTTTAGAGCCATTTCTAAGTTTTTCACCCAGGTCTAAATTGCAAAAATAGAAATTGGTGGTTAAGTTTTGGTTAGTTTGGGTCAGGCAGCAATCCAATCTAGTGCCAACCTTAATTTGTCCATTCTTCACGGTGTACTCCTTTGAAAGAGAACAAGCTGCCTCTATGTAAAGGATTTGTTCTAAAGGAGCAAAAACACAATAATTCTTATTTTCTGGTGATAAACTAATAAATGCTATACCTGATTTCTGCTAATGGTTCCCTCTAAAACCTACACATTGGGCCTTTAACATGTCATAAACAAGATTTGTTTGGCAAGTGTTTCAAAAAAAATTAACAAATATCAAAACAATAAACTCAAATATTAATACCAGCATCAAATTAATAATCCTGAAATATACTCTTTCCACTTTTTTATATATGAAACTGCATTGCATTATTAATTGATAATGATAACTGATGCAGAGCTTGCTTACTGTCAAAGCAGAAACCTGTCCACAACATAAAATCAGCTCTATCTATCAGTTAGCAAAACTTGTTTTTAGATACTATCTGAGGAATCCTGTTTAAATATATTCAAGTTCACTGTTTTGGACCCCATCACACTCTGATCTGCAAAGTATTTGATAAAAATGAAACAATCTATACCATCTAAAAGTCTCACTACTGGCAGGAAAGCATCCTTAATGTAGGTTTCAAAAGTAAAAATATACACAAAATGCAAACGTTCATCCTAAAATTTGCAACTTCTCTGTTTTAGGTAAACGTATCACCAGCACGCTATCCAGTCCAACGACTCCACACAGCCTGTTTCCCACTGAGAGCAGCCATGGGACTGAGAACATCCCTGATCCCTGCACAGCCACACTGGATGCCATTATGTTAGGTAAGTTAGAGATCACAATAATTACAGATAAAGTCATATCTGCGTGCATTGTAGTCTGACTTTGAGTGAAACTACGGCACGTAAACAAGTTGGATTTACATAATATCGACAAAATACAATTAGAAGTGTTTGTGGGCTGCTACAAAGATCTGAGAATGGTGGAGTTTGAAGGAGATGAAAAAAGCACCATTAACGTCTAAAGAGTGCAGTTTTTGCAATAGTTGTTGGGGACATAAAGGACTTTAAAATGCTGAAGGATTTACATATTTTTTTCCTGTACCCTGAATCAGGTCCCTGGAGGAAAACTTTTGCTTTTAGTGGTGATTATGTCTGGACCATCTCTGATCTGGGACACAACACACCCATAAAAGTCGACCGGGTGTGGAGGGGACTCCCTGGAAACCTGAACGCTGCAGTGCACTCTCAAAAAACCAACAAGACGTACTTTTTTAAAGGTAATATATGCCTGGTGGAGCTGGGCTTCTGTTCTGCAGCTGTCAGTCCTGAATGTTCTGAACATAACAGTCCGTTCTCTGTCTGGTCACAGGTAATAAAGTGTGGAAGTACACCGGGTTCATGCTGGACTACGGCTACCCCAAACCTCTGAAACGGATCCCTCCCAATATCGATGCCGCCTTGTACCTGCAGATAAACAAGAAGCTGGTCTTCATTAAGGTAACTGTGAGGAGAAGCAGCGCACATATTTATCATTTTTCTTGGACACACCTTCATTTTTTTAATTGCATCTCGTTGCTGTCTGCCTGTGTAGGGGTCAGAACACTGGCAGTGGGATGAGCTGAAGTACAACGACTTAACTTTCTACCCCAAACCGCTCAGCATGCTCTTCTCCGGAGTGCCATCCACCCCTGACGCTGCCTTCACCTGGACCAATGACAAGATCTACGTCTTTAAGGGGGATCAGTACTGGAGAGTGAATGAGCTGCTCAGAACAGAGAGCGGTTATCCTCTGAGCAAGAAGGAGCGTTGGATGCGGTGCTAGTGTTTGACCAGTAGGAGGCAGTAGGTACCAGGAGGTCTGACCATAGAGGGCGTGCTGGTTCCACTCCAGGGGCATTGACAACCACACAACCTCAACAGTGGCAACACATTGTGAATTATCATTCACCACATTTGGAAAAACTAGCATAAGACTTGTCGTTTCATTTCACTGGATCTGAGGACAACCAAGCTCCCCGTACCCTCCAGAGCAGGCTGATATGTGTGAGGCTCTTTTTGTAGTGTGTATGCGTGTTTCTGTGACTGCAGTATTATGCAAGCTTTTATATGATCTCGGGGAGAAATCAAGGCCTTGTTTTCTTTTTCTTCAACATATGTGTTGGATTATGTGTCATAATACTTTCAGTAAGATGTAATATGGTGATGGGAGTGTGCACTTTCTGTTCAGTTTAGTGTAACCAACTCCTTATTCAGTGCACATTTCCATTATGTCATGAATCACACTGGTCAACATACATTTGTGTCAAGATTTTTAACAGCAAATGTAACATTTTCTACAAATAAACAAGAAACAAATCAAAACTGCCTTTTAGATGTGAGAAAAGTTGCTCACAATCCCATAAAAGGGGTAGAAAAATATTTAATGTTCACATGGATGAAAGGGTGGTCTGTCCTGCATTGTGCTGCCTGCAAAAAACTTTGGAGGCACCATGGCAACTCCAACCAATTGCAGAGTAGGAAATCCTCCCCATGACCTCTTTATTGGCGATGAAAAATCTGGTGAGTAATGCTGCCAGTGTTGCTAAGAGGCCAAAGAGACAAACAGTGACTGACTCAACAGATGAGCAAAAACTTCTTGCTTTTGTATCAAACAAATTTATTTATCTTTGAAATTTCTATCAACAGGTATTTACAGATTCAGGAAACAAGTGCGTTGTCCCTGATAAATTCAAACAACAAATGGATAATTATTTAAAAATCTACAAATTAACGACAAACATGCTTTGTTTTTTGTCCTTTTGTCCAACACTACCATGTACTTGGTCATTATATAAATTAAATTACAAAAAACTGACTCCACAAGCATACA
The DNA here is from genome assembly GCF_021347895.1 of Acanthochromis polyacanthus. Classification (NCBI taxonomy): domain Eukaryota; kingdom Metazoa; phylum Chordata; class Actinopteri; family Pomacentridae; genus Acanthochromis; species Acanthochromis polyacanthus. The sequence continues at coordinate 16,745,282 of NC_067117.1, forward strand.
CGACAGACTATGTTCTTCACCTATTGTATTCTGACAGGGGCTACGTTGCAAAAACGATCCTCATTTCCACATATTCATGTCAGACTTTAATTTCTCACCACTCCATCTTAAAAATAAAAAATACACAAAATAGAAGTCACTTTAACGATAACTGTCCACAAATCCTACGACCACACAGTTAAACACAAAGACAAGTAATAACACAACACTTCATGGCAATGACTAACTTTTTAAGTACAGTACACGTAATGTCAAACAAACTGCTTTGCCATATTCACTACCAAAACATCTGTTTTTGAGGCTCAAACTTGCCGTTATGTATTCAACACGTTATGAGTGGAGATGGGTGACCTTACTTTGTTAGTTTGTGTTTCTCTGAGAAGCACAGTGGTTGCAGTGGTTTTAGGATCATCTAACAGGAGCCTGGCACCTCTGACCTCTCTCCAGAAAGCAGCATTCGGTTTCACTGAACACCCAGAACTGATTCTGGAGAAAAATCCATCCTCACTTCAAACCAATTTAAAGGCAATTAAAGCCCTTATATAGTGGAGCAGTTAACAGGTTCTACTCTACGTTAGCAAGACACAGTTGGAGAACCAGAGAGCACTACGTAGTCCCTTTTTATCTGTGCGTTGCTCAGACCCTGACAACTGGAGTGGTAGCAGTGAGAGGCACGGTGGACCCGGTGTCGTAGTCCAAGTCGATCATGGTGTGGTTGGCGGTGCCCAGGCTGCTAAGGGAAGTGCCGGTGCCCATCTGTCTGTCCCGTAGACTTTGCAGGTAGCTCTGAGACAGGAACAACACAGGGAGAGGTGAGTGAATCACATAAATGATGGCCTCAACTTGACAACAATTAAGAAACAATTTTGCTCTACTCTAGTTTTTTGTGTTTACTAGTCAGGAAAACCGATGCTACAAAAACACAATGACTACAGCACACGCCATGTTGGGTGACACTGACCGGTGCCAGTAGATCCCCAGCGTAACGTTTCACTGGGGTGGGTTTACGACGATAAGTGCCTTCCTGCCCACCTGCCTGCTGTCGCTTCTTGGCGTCCTTCTCTCGAATCCGCATCAGCTGGACTCTCTTTTGTCTCCGACTGATAACGACTACGAGAGGAAAGAAATCCAAAGGAAGCTTTCAGAATATTTGAAAGACAAAAACATTAATAATATTGTCTGAACTGAACTCAAGTCAGAAATTGTTACATTTACCCAACACGACAAACCTAAAGTAAAAAGCTTTTTGGTAAGATTTGTTAAAAACAGCACTGGTGTACATGAAGTTTAAATAAAGGTTGACTGGAGAAATGGCTTCATGAAGAGCTGGATAAAATACTTTCATTTAGAAGAGGCTGATGGTAGCATTCAATTTGCGGTGACACTTAAGAAACATAAGAAATACATCACATTGTTTCAAAACGTATATGTTAGCTGGTAAAGTGGTTAATAGGAAATTCACACAAGAAAATCATAAATTCTTGGCCCTGATTTGCTGTTTAATCATGTATGTTCCGAACAGTGTGTGTTATGAAGCGCAAACAGTCATACAGTCAAATAGTCAGACAGTTCATTTATCCTTTATTTTCATGCTAAATTACATGAAACTTTGGTTTCATGGCAAATAAATCCTCTTCACTTCTCATATTTTTAGCTCTGTGACATTACAGTTCATGTGGACTTTGAGTTTATTTAGCTTAAAATATATTAAACTACAGGCTCAAACGGTATTCAAAACAGTGCTTAAAATATTGGTAGTTTACATTTTACCTCCATTTGTTTTTGTTTCCATAAGTTAATTGCAAAGGCAGATATTAAGGAATTCATACAAAGTCTCTTACTAGCCATTTCTGCTCTGAACAAACAGGTGATTAATCATGTGATCACTTAGAAGACGCACTGCAATCTAACTCCAACACCTCCAGAAGGAGTGAGTCACTGAATAAATGTGTTATTCAATTCAGGCCCTGACACACACCCACAGCAGCGTGAAAGCATCATGATAGTCCCTCCTTACCCTCAGTGTGTGAGAAGCTGTTATCCGTCAGTTTCCACTGGACCAGTACTCCTATGAGGCTGAGTGCAGGCCAGATGCCAAGAATGACCCAGCTGTACCAGCAGAGCGCTGGTCCAGGAGTGAGGCGCAAACAGTCATACACATGTTTGGCCAGAGCCAGCATCTCCACAAAGTAATCAGCACACACTGTCATGATGGCTGCCCCGAACACAGCAGTGGACAGCATGGTGAAGAGCTTTTGCCACTGCAGCGTCAGCACAGCGAACAGCATGCCTGTTCCCAGAAGAGCACCCAGTGGCACCCAGACCGTGGTCGGTGTGTAGAACTGGTGAGTGACCAGCAGAGCGGCGAGAGCCAGGAGAAGGCCCAGCAGCAGGCCGGTCATGAAGAGGCCGACGCTTCGCACCAGCATAGTGACCAGGCCACAGAGGAGGCCTATACCAAGGCCAATGCCTGCGCTGGCCTCGACGCTCAGCTGGGTGTCCAGCACATGCTCCTTGTGGCACAGCAAGAAAATGATAACTGAGCCAAACATCAGGCCAGACAGGAACATGACAGCCTTGAAACAGCGGTAACCTGGAAGAGGAGACACAGAAGAGATCTACAATGAGGAATTAGGGAGTTGGAAGGAATAGCCTACTAAGCAGAAATCCCATTATATGACCATAATGTAAGCAAAGAACAACCACAGCAGATGACATCTACTGGAACATGTGTATACAGTCTGTGACACAGCAGGGATGCTCACCAAAGAAGCAGTAGATGATGCCGAACAGGCAGCACATTGAAGAGATGACGGCGGGGATGACATCATACTTCCTCTCTATCTCCAAACTGCAGGCGTCAACCTCAGCCATGTCTGCCCCCGCCCCTTCTGAGCTCAGCCCAGTGGGATCTGCCATTCTGGTTGAATGTCAAAGGCTCTGGGACCGGCTGAAGTTCAGGATGAGAGAAGAACTTCAGTTGGCGTTATCTCAAGTCCATTGGAGCAGGTTTGGGGACTGGAACAGAAGAGAAAAAAGTTGATAATTTAAAAAAATATATATAACAACTCCAGGTCAGCTTATAGTCATGTAAAAACAAAAGCAGTTTTATCTCATTAACCCAGAGAGGAAAAGCATACAAGAGGTAAAGGTGAGGTGTGAAATCTTCAGATCAACTGTGACTTCTTTGAGCTGCCCTGTATGTACAGGGCACAGTCATAAAGATGACTGTACTCAGTCAAACCTTTTATGCCACAGCAAACATACAAACAGCTCATTCACTCACTGTAATCTATGTGCAAGCTGTGTTCCTCTTGAACAGTTTAGGGACATGAGCTCAGACAGTCGTGTCATGTCACCTGATTAAAGTTTAATTTCATCATTTTTTAATGCAATTAAAGTAATCTAGTTTTGAATGTCACTTGAGAATTTAATGGAAAGGAAAAAGCAGTCAAATAATACTTTACTTTTTTTATTACTGATGAAATTTTCAGGGAAGGTCAGAAATGACACAAAGACCAAGTGATTAGATTTTGGCAGAGATGCGGCTCATAGTCTGGATCCACAGATTTGGTAAGGATTTCCATGTCATTGCGAGATAGCGGCACAGCATCACTGTAACTACAACTACAAGTGAACATTATGTCAGCTGCCTGCTGCCGATCACATGATTGCAATCCTTCTACAAATCGACCGCTGTGGACGAAAATTTTGTAAAGAGTTCATCTGTCAGAAATCATTCAACGACTGAGCAACCTTGGCGGAGTACTGCGCTGTCTGACTGCTTTTCTCATTTATCATCAAACTTTGGTTTCATGGCAACTGAAAAGTTAGTTCTTCAAACTGCAACAGGGGTGCAGTTGTTACCGACCTGTAAAAGCCATATATCCATGTATGTGTAAATATAGTCTATTTAGCTACATTTATTTTAAAGCTACAGTCCAAAATGACCCTGAAGCCCAATTTTTCCTCTGACTGTATTCAAAACAATACCTAGTTTACATTTCACTTCCACTTTCCCCCTTAAATGGTGGAAGGTTACCAACTAGTAGTCTTGAAAGATTATATATGATATCTAAGCTGACAGGCCTGCAGAGAGCCACAGAGGGCTGCAGTGGGGCTAAAGGCTTATGGGTGGACTTCTCTTTCTGAGGCTGCTGGCAGGCCTCTTATATGAGCTCACCACAGCTGAGATCCGATTACAGCTAACTCACGTTTTCTCCACTGTACAAACAGTCAGGAACAGTCGGTCCAGCCTTTCCTCTTTAATAGCTGCCAGCTCCTCTCCTTTTGTCCTGTTTCTCTTCTGCCTCTCCTTCCTTACCTCCAACTTTCCCCACCTTAAGTCTGACATGTGGCAGATCTATTTTGCCTTTTTCTCAAACACGAGACTGTAATCTGTACGTCCTGTCTATGAATGACTTTACATGGAAAAAATTAGACCATTGGAAAGTTTTCTTTTCTTCTTCTTCAGGCACTCGCAGTTGTTCTGTACCTATTTTTCTTCCCCTCTTTCTGTTTTCTATCAATGACAACTGCTATGTCTCACAACTGAGGAGAAAAATATGTGACTAGTTGCAGCCCGTTTAATGTCTAATACATTACACAGTTAGTAAATACTTTGAGAATGTGGACATTTAATGTTTCTCAATTAACATTTAAAATAAAAAATGTAGCTGTGACTGATTTGTCAGGTTCCTTATTTTGCTACAAACTGGGTGTTGCTTATGAAATGAGCTGACTGAATGCCTTATTGATATCAGTAAAAACAGAGGATGAGAAAAACATCTCAGATCAATCTAATGAACACCAGCTGAAACGTTTGGGGCTTTCTGACTTCAGCAGGCCAAACAGAAAACTGACAAGAATGAGACAGAGCCAAAATAAAATCTAACTTTTCAAACACAGTGAGCACTGCCGGCAAGATCTCTGTTTACAATCAAGACTATAATCTTCACATCCAGCCGGGCCAACTGAGAATGAAGAACCAAACTATGCTTGGGATAAAACTACACACACAGGTCTTGGCAGCATGTTGTTTGGTGTTGGAGTGCAAACATGACAGCTGGTAGGTTTTGTTTTGACATTTACATATATTCTCTACATCTGTCGAGGTTAACTCTGCATCCTCTAAACTTTTAGCAGATGTGAATATGATGTGTCAGTGTGTTTGTCTATACATGCTGTGATTCCAGTGACTCTGAACAGGATAACCTCATAGTTATGAGCTTTTGTTTCCCTCTGGTTTGGATGGTACTGGCTCTGTGTCTCTGTGTTACCACAAATACAGTCATATGAGAAGAAGAGCAGGTTTGTTAATGTCAGTGCTTCTTCAACTGTTAAATTGCCAAACTGGCATGTGAACCACAAAGACATTTGAGTACTAAAATGAACCAACAGATGTCCGTAGATAAACTTTGGTTCCAAGTAGAGCTGACTTTTACTGTAAATTATACTTGATGTTGCTGACTGCTGCTTTGCCTCTAGTTGGTCTTTGTTCAATATGACACCTGCTGTGGAGCAACTGGTTGGACTGCATATGAAACACCTGCAGCAGCCAGCTTCTGGCACGGAGCGCCACATACGGAGATCACCTGTTCTGTGACCTTTTGCCATCTGTCATTTTAAGCATTTTTTGTCTTGTAAGGAATGTGACTTAGTTTAATATGAGACTAATTTAATGTTGTGCTACTCAGCTGATTTCTTTCATGCACTCTTGTAGAGGAAACAATGTTTTACTGCATACATTAAGATAATTAGCTAAAGCTATACAGCTTAAGTGACACACAGCATGATCAAATTCAAAAACACTTCAAAAATTTTACTGACATAATAATCAAGACACCTCACATTGCGCTGTAGTTTATTTTTTATAGTAATTATGGTCACAAGAAACTATCTAAATTCGCTACCATTCCATTTCATATTTCATATCCTCCTGCTTTGTACCACATACGTGGTTTTTGTTTAACTTTATATTGCAAATGTAAAAATAATGTTTCCACCAAAAGCTAGCACTGTGAGTGGGAGCCAGTTAACATTTCAGGATCATTTTAACAGTAATTTACTTCACTGTACACACGCATACATCCATGGACACTCCCATGTCTCTGCCTCAAGTTACCACCTCACTTCATCACAACGGTGTCCAATGTCTAGCAAGCTTGGAAGTCATCGCTGCTGTGGGAGAATAGAGCTATTATGGCGCAAAACAAAGACTCTGAGGCCCATGCTGTGACCTCTAGTGGCACTCACAGGAAACCATGCGGACAAAAAAGGGGACCACATAAAGATGGCTGAGAGCAGCAAGGAAACTGCTACATCCCAAGTTGTTTGCTTTAAGATGGGTGCCAAGCATTTGCCTTCAGAGGGCTGGTGAGTGATGGAGAGAGGGAGGTCCAAACTAGAAGCAGGACTATCTGTCTTAATGACTGAAGTCCCTGGAGGCCCCAAAACCTCCCAATGCTGGATTTTCTACAAGTGAAAGTTGCCTGGCAACTAATTCAATACGAGCTAACTAGGCTAAGAGTCTGCAGCATTGTTAGCAACTCTATGAGGCTGTACTGTAGCATCACAGAGCACTGAGTTAAAAGGTAGGATCATAATGCTAATATGCTAATGGTCTAAGTGTAATCCTGCAGAGATTACACCACCGGGCACATTTTAGCACCATTTTTTAAATTAGCTCCAAATAGGAGGTAGAGCTGAGGTTTGTTTTTTTTAGTTTTCTCAACATACAGCAAAGGACTGAACAAATTTAGGTCTACTGATGGTGCTAGGTGAAAAGTAAAGGGTTAACCAAAGTAATCATATCCTCTGGTAATGTATCCTCTGGTGCACTTACATATCTGTAGCACTTTTCACAGTAATCACTCAAGAAATTATCCTACAACGCACAATATATGACTGTAATGACAAGACCTGTATCACGTTTTACCCCTCTCTCTTCCTTTGTTTTCTATCTACTACTTAACTCTTCTATTTAAAATGTCGGAAAACAACAGTAGAATAACTTAAAAGGCTTAACATGTTTACTTCAAAACAAAAAAAGTCAACCTTTTTGGCAAATGATCGAAGATTTCAGTCTGGACTGACGTGCTGGATCAGCCAACTTAAAGTGGCTAAAACGCTTTCTATTTCACTTCAGACATTCTTGAAAAGTTTCAAATCCTCCTGCTTGCACAATGAGAGAGTTTTAATGAGGAAATGTTAAATGTTTAAATTGTTTAATGAGGTATCACTTCCATTTACTTAAGAGGCGGCTGATGGGAACAGAGAGTTTACACACATGTAAGTATCAGCTGCAGATGAGCTGTTGGGATATTATGTTGGCCTTGAGTATACTCCCCTTGAACAAACAATGCGGGGGGCTGAGCAGCACCGATTTGAGAGCTCAGCTGCTGAGGAGCAGGCAAGGCCGACTAGAAGTTCCCCACATAGCTAATTTGGGTGTGTTTAATCAAGGGGTGGGCGTGTGCGATTACTGCCAAGGATTCTGCGAGTGCTCCGCTGACTTGACGACCAGAACCAGCTGAGAAGCCAAAAACCTGCAGTGTTATGACTTGGCTGTCTGACAGCTTCACTTGGAAGACTCTACCAAGAATGCAAGATGCTCTGGGGTCTTAACAGTTGTAGCTATAAATCACGTCACCTTAAACACCCCAACCAGCTGAAAGAATGACAGTCTAGACAACAGAAAGCATGGCAATAAAGCTAACTGTCACTGTGGGGGCATTCAAATGAGCCCGTATTGTGCCATGGACAAAATCTTATATATATATATATTTATACCTAAATCTATTCTCATCATCTCAATAATATCTGCTAAACCTCTGCAGCATGTTGGGCAAGACATCAAATGTCCCACTACTGAGCTTCCTGCTATGGAGCAGCAGGAAGCTCAGGACCAGATGAGGAAGTGGAACATCAAGTTTCAGCAGGAACTGACCTCTGTGTTTGTGACACGGAGCAGAGACAGGACCAAAGAGCTGGGATATCAACAGCAAAGCTTCTTTTCAACTAAAACAGCACTCTAGATTTCAGCTGAGAATCCCAGACTAGAAAAAACAAGGGAGTTATCTCGTACTTTGCTCTGCTGAAAAGAATAGAATCGTCAATACAAACAATTTGATCTGATTTGGCCATACATAAGGACGCCACAGGAAATGCAGCCTTGTGATTCAATAAAAATAAACTTGTAATCTGTCTGGCTCGCAGGCTAATCTATAACACTTGCTATTGTGTAAGAAGTAGCCGAGCTTACGTGGTGGAGACCTTTTCAGCAGGGGTTTTGTGCATAGCAGCTACTGTGCTCCTTGTGCGTAGCTTGTGTACTGTAACAACTGGCATAATGAACGAAGCACCACATGATAGCCAGTTTTCACTTTTAAATGACTTTGAATGCTCAAAGGTTGTGTTCTTCATAATCTGTCAATATGAGCTACATGTAACCATATTCAAAATAATAAGGCCCAAAGTTTAAATGCCCAAAAATGTTTGCTCTGCTGTCAGCCACCACCAGTCATTTGCTCAAAAGCCCGTTCACTTCTTTTAATTATTAGTTCAGATTTACCTTTGCCCGCTCACACTTCTTAACTATTGAAAAACTGCACATACACACACATTGCTCAATGTGTGACCGTGCCATACACTTGCTTTTAGACCTGTTCTGACATTTTTCCATTCAGATTTGCCATTCTCCACCAAATAACGTTTCTATTTTCACTGCCAGTTAACTTGCCCATTAGTTACAGGACCTAATAATGTCCAAATGTGCTTATTTTAATTAGCAATGTCTAATTTATTTTCTTCTTATAACCTATGCATTTTATGCTTAATTTCATACTTCCCAACTGCAGAAAAAAACAGACTGATGCACTCAACACAAACAAATAAATAAAAAAAATCCTCAACTCAAACTTTTAATAGTAGCTTTTGATTAACTGCTGTGCTAAGCAAACACTGTAAACTAAATTATATCTGGGCATTAGTACACTGACAATGGACATTTGTGTTTGACAACCCTGACAACTATATCCCAGTGGACTGTCATTACATTGTAGATGCACTCAAAACAGTTTAGACAACTTTCCACATAGCATTCCATCAATGAAGGACTGTTTTAGGGCCAACTTTTAACTACAACATAGTCAACAGAACTTACTTTCCACTGAAAAGCTTTGAGATGCAACAGCCCCTTCTAAGTTCCACATCTATTCTGTTGTCTGTTGTCATTTCATTGCATTCAGCTGCTTTGGCCAATGCAGCAACTATCCAGATATCCAAATCAGAACTTGATTTATATACAGAATTAAGAGCTACTTTCTAAAAAAGAAATGCCACAAAAATGTGCACTTTGTGTAATGGATTTTTCTTGAACCCAGGAAGCCAATGAAAAAAATATGTTCCACTTTAGTCCTCATAATGACTTCGCACACAGCACAGTTGGAATTCCAAGGTCTTGGTCATCACCCAGAGTTATGAAAATGCACATACTTTTAAAATATTTGGTTGCACTCAACAACCTTTAATCTGTAATTGATTCCAAAACAATCAGTCAAGTGAATATTTTCACCGAATCATTTGCCCTGTAGCTATGAGAGCCAATAATGTCCACTTGTGGTTATATTTAATTAGAACTATCGAACTTCTTTTCCCCTCATAATCTCTCCATTTCATTGCTTGTCTGACTTTAGCCTAAACAATAGAGGCCTTTCAACTTAAGACTGCAAAGAGCTGCTTATAAAGGGGCATGAAAAAATTTGCAACATAACGAGGAGCCTTTCGAAGGGAGTCACATGTCAGTGCTGCATGAGTGTTCACTGTAAGTCAGAGCAACTCACGGTCATTAACAGAGAAATCCATTCGAAGGAGTCATATCCATCCACACATTAAGCTGCAGTTTGTATGAGTGGTGATACAGCAGTAGAGGAAGGAGTGCACAGTGTGTGCGGTAAGGAGGGGCAGTTTCACAGCGCTCTATTAAGGTCTGTGGTGGAGAGCAGCATTTAGTAGGCAGTGTGGTGGAGTCTGATGTCCATATGTTAGCGAGAGCATGACAGTACACCACTGTACATGAGATAATACGAGCAGCTGATGAACACTAGGTCTGAGGACAAAGTCTACATGTAAGCACTAATAACTCAGAAGTGTTCTTATAGAAAGCTATTCCCTTTTATCCTCCACCTCCCTGCAGATTCAAGCTTGAGTCACTTCATAGTAATATAACAGCGTATAATAAAGATCATGTCTTCATCTGTCTTATACAAAGGGAGCTGGTGGAAAAGAAAGAGTTGCTAAGGCAGACTGTCAAAGGAATAGAGTGCTGATTGAATTGTAATCATTCGTTGATAGTCGTAGGGAGTCAGAACACAGCAGTGGTTCAGACCTCCAGTGCAGTGCCTATATATGTCTGCAGCACTTCTACTGCAGCTCTATCATTTAGAGCAGCCGTTTAACTTGCTTTGTAAAATTCCAGTCTGCAATAATTGTACCTCCTACAGCGATCTCACAAGCCTAAAATATCATGTATGTCCTCTAGTTTGCTAGCCAACTCAACGCCCCTCTCATGTCACGGCTATAACCAATGTTTAAAGAACTATAAGTAGCCTATGGATGGACGTTTCAAAATTACTGCTATCACTTTTTAGGTGGTTTTCATGTGACAATAGGGGTATTCTTGCACCCAGGAGACTCTAGATCCTTTTGTCTCAGCGTTTCACACACCCACTGTTGTTGTTTTTCATGTCAGCTCTCCCAGACTTTTGTGACAGAAAGAGTAGCAACTGAAACCCAGAGTTGGCCTGCTGTGAAAATGTATTCACAACCATATTCCGTAAGGTGACTCAAACTCAATGTTACCGTCAGAATACTGGCCCAGCTGCAGAGGGTGCAGGTCAGAACAAACAAAAGGAAAGCAAAAAAGCGAGGAAGAAGAAATAAAATTCCTCTGACATCATAACAAAGACATCACATATCTGGAAGTATTTAACATGCAGTCTGTGTTCTTGCTGTTCTTCGGTACTGCACTTCAGGAAAGTAATGTTTTGTTACAGGAATACACTTTCCTAGCAGGGAAGAAAGCCACAGGTACAGAGCACAGCAATTCATTTGATTAACCCCAGCAGCGTTTCTTGAACAGATTACATGGTGAAGATCTTCCTTAACACTGCCGTTATTCATAAAGATGTGCTTAGAGTCACCCCTCGATATAGAGATTAGTCAGTGTGCAGCCAACACTGACAGATGCAGAAGGCACAAGCACGTGTCACGTGTCATGTGCTAACCCAACTGTCCTGACGTGTCCTGCGGTAAATTCACTTAAATAATCCTTATTGAATAGTGTCATTGTGAAAGTGTATTTGTGTTTGTGGTGACTAAAAGGTCCAAACACATGACAGCAAACAAGAGAGGAGAAATTATTCCCTTACTGGTTTCCAGTGACTACTCCATTTCTCAATAACTTACTAATCTGCATTTTAAGGTAGCCACAGGCACTCATCTTTTTCAGCTCCAGATTTAGGTTAACACTAAAGCTAGGAATTCTCAGCTTCCGCGAAAAATGTTTAATATGTATATAATGTGAAGCAAAAAGAAAGAACTGCAAAGTAATACAGCCTTAAACCAACGCCACCATCTCAGATAGTCTTGGAAAGGTATTGGCCAGCTTGCCAACACTTTGATTAGAAAAATAAAACCCTGTTCTCTGCAGGAGAAAAGACTGCTTGTGACGACATATGAAAGCAGATCCAAACACAGCTATTATCCAAACAAAAGCTAAATTAAAGCCTGTGCTCATAAAAGAGAATTCATACTTTGCTGTGCAGGTCAGCTGCCCTTAGCTGTGCAGACTTTTTCTACAGTCGTTCAAGGTATTTTCAGTAAAGTTTAGCATTCAGTATTTAGTTTTCTAAAATGTCATATTGTGTGTTTAACTGTTCAAGATTAGAGGACTCAACATGGCGTTAGCATATTTTAATAACAAAGACAAGACATAATTGAGAGCGCTGTGCCAGGCTAATTAAAAGGCATAATGAAAAACAACATGTTCAGTGTAACTTTCATCAACCTCTGCTCCTCATGACTCCTTTCCTGCCTTCTCCTTTTCCCAAAAGCAGGGAAGGGCTTCCTCTCTGACTTTTCAAAGGGGCAAAACCATCTGGTGCAGGCTGACAGAGTAGGTCAGAGCAGACAGGGGGGTGCACTGAGGGGCTTCAACTACAGACTGTGCGCCCCTGTAAAGACACGACTTGTAGGCTGTCATCACACTTACCCCCCCCAAAAAAAAAAAAAAAAAAAAAAACTTAAATCAGGAGGCAGTCCCACCCTGAATCACACAGCAGAACCACAGGGCTGGGCCTTTTGCACGCTATATGGGCCATAAGGAGACGTGACCTATTTGCCTTAAAAGACAGAGATGTTGGTACTCAAATGCATCATTAATAGGACAAGATCTGGTTCAAACCACCTGTAGAGCTTGCATAATGAATAAATACAGCCTTATTAGTTCATGTAAGACTTGTAAGGTAGATTACTTACCATTTTCAAATGCCCAACTTCTCCACAACTAACTTAAAACGGAGAGTTATGCTCCAGTGCAAATCAAAGCTGTGGGACTTTGGTCTAAATGCCTGGTTGAATGCACACCAATAAAGCCTTCATTATCCTGGATCATTATGTCTTTGTCCTCAAAGGCTGAAGGATAAGTTGAATTATGCGCCTCAAGTGTAAAATACTTTAAAAGAGGAGCAGCCATGAAGGCAGCCTACGTGTTATTCCAAACATTTCCAGCTGTAGAGTTTGGCAGAGATCAGTCAGGATCTGATGTGGTTGGATTGTTCAACCAGAACCAGTCATCACTGCTAATGAATATGCGGTTATTGTGTCCACAATGAGTTCTAATGTCCAATTCACAGAGAATAACAAATATACATCCTAATATTGGCATTGAAAACGCACTTTAGCTTAGTGACACAACAGCTACAACACACACATAAACTATTTTAGCAAAGTTTAGATAAACTGTTTTAAAACTTACCGATGAGTCTGTGTGTCCGCCACTTGTAACGTTAACTTCTTCCTGTCAGGCAGGAACAACAGCCCACCATTCACTGCCACAAAAGCAGCGCGAGGGTACCAGGGAAAACCGGTTTTCTCTCAACTTGTCCCCAGGCTCTTTTTAAACCTCACAAGCTGCAGCAAACCGACAGCAGCCGCATCGTTTTGTTCCTCTCCCTGCTTTATGCAAATCTTTTTCAAACAGGCTCCGTCGGCAGATGTGAGCGGGGTTAGCTAGTTTCCATTCTCCGCGCTCAGCAGCTCAACTCCGGGGCTACGTTAACCGTTGAAGCTCCCCGTCGGTGAGTCCACACGAAGCCGGGTCTTCCTCTCTGGAAAATCTGAACCAGCCTCCCCTCACACGGCCTGCCCTCCCTCCCTCTCTCTCCCTCTCTCTCTCTCTCCTCTTTTCTCCCCTTCTCTGGAGCAAATGGCACTTAAAAAACAAAGGAGGAAAAGTTTTCCCTCCGAGGTAATCCCCCTCTCTGTCTCCATCCAGCGTCGGCCGTTGGAAGGCGGGGTGTGTAGGGAGGGGGCCCGGCCTGAACTGTACCTGAGCTGACTGGGGGTTAGGATTTTTTTTTAACCTTAACCCTCCTGTTATGTTGACCCATTTAAAAGTAATAAATCAATAAATCAATAAAATCTGAAAGAAAATGTACAGGTATTTCTGCAGGAGTTGGGCTGTTTCTACTGCTCCATTGCATTTATTAAATTATCTGCAAACACTTTGTTTTGCATTTTTGTTTGTATGAAAAGTGCTATATAAATAAAGTTTACTGATTAATTTCTGTCGTTTTTGCATATGAAAACTAATCTGACTTACACTAGATGTTTGGGGCCAATGATTTTTAGAACCCAAAAATGACTATATTGATACAGGGCTGAAGCTGTGTTTGGGTTCACTCTAGCTAAATCAGTAATTGTTCTCTTATGTTTTTCTTCAAAGAGAAACTAAACTACATAACTTTGTAATTGGGCATCTTTTGTAGAAGATTTATAAGTTGTGGCTTGGCCATATTAATGCCCAATAATTTTTGTTACTAATGATTTGAGGTGCACATAAATCAGCTAGAACACAATTTGTGCTGCCAGGTTTCTGGAGTTAATGTTTATCTAATAGGATGCACATTTTGTGTTTGTGGCTGATCAGTTTAAAAAATAAACTTGTATAAAGATCAACCTCTGATCCAGAGCAACATTGAAGCCAAAATCCAATTATAGGTAAGTTACTAAAGCGTAGCTCTATAAAAGGATCAAACTCAGTTTCATTTATTTGACCAGAGCAGTCCATTCTTTCTTAATTATTACAACTGACCTAACTAGAAAGCAGAAACCTTCACTTCCTTACATGTGCAAGACTTAATACTTATTATAGTCTAAAAATTTACTAATTAGAGATATTTTATAGCATGACAACTTCAAAGTGGGCCTGTTTAATAGATTAACTGCTCCATAAAGAATCAGTAAATGCTTTAACCATTATAAAAGTCATTTAAAAGAAATTGAGGCCTTTTACAAAATAGTAAAGACATGACTAATATGTACAACTGTCCATAATGAGGTCCATGTGTTAAGATGTGAAGGAGGACTCATTCAATCACAGCCTAACTCATTTGTTTCTCCTTTTATCTTCATGCAGGGAATGTGCTGGGTACAAACAGCAACAACTGGTGACATGGGAGCCTGAGGATTGTGCAGGAAAGTTCAGGAATGAGCTGCAGCTGTGAGTGCTGTTTGTGGGGGCGCTTCTTTTCCTCCGCCATGTCTACCGCAGGAGGTGGCTGTGTGTCTGTGACGGGGACAGTCTTATTTAGTCATGGCCCCAACCACAACACTAACAGTTACAACCTACACCCACCCACAGTCACTGTTTACCACGGTTTGCATGGTGTGCTCTGCCGGTATTTACATAGAGAGAGTTTGACTGGACAGAGCAGATCAATGGAAATCATTGGTGTCACTTCCAGTACTATAAGGTACTGTTAAGCAGAGATGCTATTCCCCGTTTCCAGGTACAATCAGAGCCTGTCAATTTCGCAAAAGCACATGAACTACCTGTCAAACACATGCAATCATACAAAAATGGTAAAGGCTATGCGTCCCCTGTTGTCGTGTTGAAACATGATGCTGAGTTCCAATCCATGTGACTTCTAGGAAAGAGAAATATTGGAAGGCAAACAAATCAGGTCATATTTTCCATCCCTCACGCCCCAAGCTAACCTGAAGGAGGGGAATCACTATAGACACATTTTCAAATATACATGATGCAACAACCCTGTTTCGAGCTAAAATAGATAAGTGCCAAGTAAAAATGGAAATTCAACATCCAGTTTCATGAGTCATCCAGGGGGAAATTTTGTGTGATCGTAACAGACCAGTCACTAAATGATTGTTTTCCCTACTGTAATCTAAAGTTTAAACCTAAGCATTACCTCTGAGCTGTTAAAGCATAAACATGTATTTAGTGAATATATAAACTTAAAAACTCCAGTGATTTCCAGCACTTCTTACCTCATGTTTGAAGTCAGCTCGTCACTGGCATCAACAAAGCAGTTTTATGGTTTCTATTTCCTGACTGTTTGCCTTGATGACTAGCACAATGCATCTGGCACTCACGTGTACGCAATACAGCCGCCAGATAATTGCTTTTGGTCGCTCAACAATGAGTCATCTCTGTTTAATATACAAACTGTCCAAGCCTGGTGTAGCTTGAATTCGTGGAGACCTATTAGGCGTTTCTCTGAGCAGGGGAAACAACATAGCTTTAACCTCTTAAGTTTCATGAAATACACCCACACCCCACTGTGCTCACATGCTTAACTCGGAGCTGCATCTGCGGATTGTCAGGTCTGCTTCTGGCTCTGTGGGATGGGGGCAGAGCAGATGCTGTGACAGGATGTTACTAACATGGTCCAGATGTGAGGACAACAGGCCACCTCCAACACAGCTGGAAAACGAGGAGGACTGCAAGCAGCGATGGCTGATATACACAAAATACAGGATCCATAGGTAGAAGAATGCTGAATCAAGACCTTTCGTTGTGTCATTTCTGAACAAATATCAAAAGACCAGTCCTTAATTTGTTTATGTGCTTCTTTATCACCACAGAGAAACAGCAGTAAGTTTACTACTAAAAACTAACTGTTAAGAAATATAAAGCAAAATAAACACATATAATGAGTATAAATTAAAATACTCCTACACTTAATTCACAATGTGAAAAACATGTATCTGCCCTCTGGTGTTAAAAGCAGTGTGGTGCAACAAAGTCATACAACAAAACAGCCAAAGGGCCACTGTAATCTGGTAACAGTGTCATTTTATTTATTAATATGATTAAATTTTACTGTGAAATCCAGAGCCACCATTGAAAATAAGCTCAAAATGTAAAGTATTTGTACACATGCAACAATTCTGACATCCAAAATGAATCAAATGAGTGTATCAAACAGTGTCATCTGTAACACAATGATGTCCATTTTGGGAATGCAAAGGGAAAAAGAACAACTGGCAAAGAAGAGGACTAAGAACTTATTTACCATAACAAAACAAAAACAGAATCAGTTGCTTAGGGAAAGAGATGACACGGCGAAATTGCTTAATAGGACCCATGTATCTACAGGGACAGTACAAAGATCCTACCTCCCTGGATTGTTTGGTGTTCCATTAATAGTTTCTGCTGCCTGGACTAAGGACCTCCAGAGAGCCTCCTGCCTGCAGTTTTTAAAGTCCATTAAAGTATGTCACTAATCCTCATCTTCCTCTTCATCGATTAAGACCATCTTCCGTCTTCGCTTTACCGGAGCAGAGATATCCTCCCTGTCTGAATCATCATCACCATTTGCATCCAAATCCATCACAGTGATGGAGTCATCCTCTGTAAAGACAGCAATGTGAGGGTTGGAAGCAGCAGTTACAGCCTCATTAAACATACAGACACACATATAAGGCTTAGCATGAAATAAGGAGTGATGGCCTCAACTTGCTTCGCTTTGAACTTTAAGCTTACAAGTTTTCTGTTATGGATGACCTAATTATTTAAGTAATACATTAAAATAGCAGCAAGAGCACAATACCATTCTCCTTCTCTTCATCGTCATCCAAAACCCTGCTTCTGCTTCTTTTGGTAGAAGTCTTCTCCTGGGACCTGATGTGAACACATGAAAAACTAAGATGATTCTCTGCAGCGGTTTGTCTTGATTGATTAATAAAATCCTGCGATGCCTCACCTCTCAATTACAGTGTTGGTGTCATCAGCAGGAGTGTCAGCTGACACAGGAGCTGAAAACAAAGGCAAAATATGAACAGTTACCAAAATCATCGACTTATCCCTGATTAGCAGTAGATTAAGAACAACAGACTTGAAGTGGCTTAAAATGTGACATCTTAAAGTCTCCCTTCGGTGAACCATGACAAAGCAAAAGCACTGATAAATTGCTTATTAATGAGAAAACAAAATTAAATTCTTAAGAGGATCTATCTATCCACAGGGACAGGTCTAAGGCCCTGTGTCTATAGATTGTTTGGTATTCTGATGACAGATCTTTCCACAGTCTAGACTGCAGACCTCCAGAGGGCTGCATCCACTTTAAAGCAACTTGAGAGATCCTCATGTAACTCCTGTCTGAAGGTTTAGCAATCCATTAAAGAATGGCAGTAATCCCCATCATCCTCTGACCATCTTTTGCTTCACAGGACGAGGTAGATGCTCCCTGTCTGAATCCGCGTCACTAGGCAGTTTAACTATTATTAAACCACAGATACACTGGAGTAATCATATTATGATGTGTGATTTTACGCTCCACTTTTAACATTGTGGCTCTGTGCTGCTGTTTTTTTACGTTTCTGCTTTCCCAGCAATTTCAAGCAAATTAATGGTGACCAAATCTTTCCAGTCAATTTACATCTCTACTCTTCAGCTCAGAAACTGTCCGTATTCTGTCCTTGTAACTTACTTCTGTGCTATTCAGTCATCTGTTATAAATGTGTCAGTAAACTGAAGCATAAACAAACTATTTAGATTTAGTAATACCCAGTTTCACTAGCGTCTACTAGCACATTCTTGGCTATTTGACAACCAAAGCAGGCTATAAAAGAGGCAAGTTTTATGTGCACCATGTAACTTAATGCTCAACTCTGTGAGAAAGCTGTAATTAAATGGTGCCATCTGACACAAGGTGCCACACATACCTGTATCCTCAGAGGTGTGGCGTTTCCTCGTGCGTGCGAGTAGCAGAGCTCTGAGAGCCTGAGCTCTTTGTTCAGTTGAGTCTTCCTCATCCTCCTCCCGCTGGGGTTCTCTGGCTGGACTCATGGACCCGTTTCGCTCCTCACTGGGCTCGTCCTCTCTAGGACTAAGAGCTGCAGCTGCACTTCGGAGCTGAGAAGCACTGATCTTTGCTGGGATCCTCCAGAAGGACTCCTAATTACAGACCAGTGACAAATAACTCCAGTTAAGGTTTTGTCAAATTTCAGGTGTATAGTTTTCATTTTCCATTATTTCAAAATGACTTTTCAACAACACTATCTCAAATCACAGCAATATATGGGATATAATTAGAATGAGGTCAAATGACATCACACACCTGTTCATCTGCAGGTGCTCGCATTCCCAATTTGCGCAACAACCTCAGGAAGCTTTTGTTCTCCATGGCGTCTTCACTCGCCTCTGTCACAGGAACGAGTGGAACAGGCTGGGACAACCCTGGGGAATGGACAACAATAATTTCATTAAGAGAACAATCTGTTTATGTTCTAATTACATACAACAACTTTCATGAGAACTTTTCTAAAGCCACCAGCAACAGAATCAAAAAATATCACAGAGTTTGCATACTGTTTTTTGACAGTGACACTCACCATCGTCTTCACGATCACTTGCTGTTCTGTTTAAACAATTCTGCAGCCACAGCAAGGGTCCAGACATGCCTTTAAAATCAAAAGCAAAACAAAGCAATATGACACTAATCCCAAGAGTACATCAAGAAACAATTCTAGCCTGTAGTTGTAGGTAAACTTTAACTTGTGTTCTCAAACAAGGCTGTATAAATACTTTTTATTCATTATATTTACTACCATCATTTTACGGATCCTACATTTCACCGTTTGGCCTTCGTCTCACCTGCCTGGTGTAAAGCATGCACCATGGTGCCCACATCAGCTCTTCTCTCTAATGGGGAGTTCATGCTTTGGCTCCTCCTTCCACCATTTTGTGATCTTTCTCTCTCCTGATCTTCATCCTCCTCACTGTCTTCCGACTCATCCTCACTCTCATCTTCATCATCTCTTTCCACAGAACCATCTGGGAAGCCTTGTGTTAGTTCAGCTAAGAACTCTTCTTCAGTCTACGGCAGAAAGTACATCACATTTATTGTAGAAACACTACTTCTCTAAATAGAATGGATCACAGTTAGATTATATTTTGATCATACACTTGTTTTTGTATTAGAGGCACGGACATCATTCCCACATTTTTGACGTATTTTATAGTTTTAGTGTACAAGACCAAAACACATCAAAAGTACCATTCCTTTCCCAGAGTTCTTTCCTTGAGCGCTGCGGCTTCTCTTCTTATAAAGTTCTCGTCTCTCGGACACCAAACCCATACTGAGCAGCTTGTCCACCACACGTGC
This sequence comes from Acanthochromis polyacanthus, assembly GCF_021347895.1. Lineage (NCBI taxonomy): Eukaryota > Metazoa > Chordata > Actinopteri > Pomacentridae > Acanthochromis > Acanthochromis polyacanthus. Next base: position 16,764,973 of record NC_067117.1, read on the forward strand.
ACGGGACCTCTTGGCTGTGAGTTTCTTCAGGATGTTACCCAGAACATCTGTGAAAATGGTTTTACTTTTTATCACTTTGAAGTCACCACACAAACACGGAAGTAGTCACGGCACAACTGTTTTAAAGGACTGGATAGGGGACAGGGGTTCAGTGATTTTTCTGTCACGTATTAAATTATTCCATATTGAATTATGGTGTATAATAACATGATTACCATCAGAGTCTCTGTATTCCTCAAAGAGCATCTGTAGCTCCTCTTCCTGTTCCTCAGTCCACAGAACAATTCGAGTACCTTTCCTTTGAATAAGAAAAAAAGTCTTGAACAACAGTCTTTTATACTTTTCAGTGTAGTCTCTAGAGCCATTCTGCAATATATTCCTCTATGTATTCACGCAGAGCACATACTTTGGCTTCTTCAGTTCTTTAGCGTTCTCCACCAGACCCATGTGCACCAGTTGTGTCACTACCTGCCGCCGATTTCGGTTGCTGTTGCTGAGTAATGGCAGCAGAGTCTCCACTATGTCTGGCACTAAGCACAAGAATAAACAGTCAATGAAAGATTCTAAACCTTAGAACAAAGTGTGCAGCTGGACCTGGTAACAATACCGCCGACAGATGTGAAAAAACAAACAAATGACAAGTGTGAACCTTCAGAATCGCGGTGCTCCTCGTAGAGCTTACGCAGCTCCTCTTCCTCCTCTTCGGTCCACGTTGGTTTCTTTCCCTCTCTGACATATTTAAGACAGTGAGAGGTGATGCGTTATATTCGGGGGCTTAAATAAATACACATACACTATCAGTCAAAAGTGTGGACACACCTTCTCGTTCAATGCTTTTGACTTATTTGTATTATTTTATACATTGTAGATCAACACTGAAGATAAACATTTTTTTTGTTTAAAATATAGTTCCATATGAATTCTTTTCATTTGTTTCGATGTCTTCAGGATTAATCTACAATGTATAAAATAATTAAATAAAAACCATTAAATGAGAAGGTGTGTCCAAACTTTTGACTGGTAGTGGACATACATTTTTAGACAAATGTACCTTTAACTTGTAACACCAGTCAGCATAACTTGACACACACCACATAAATACAAACAAAAGAGAGCACACACCCATCTTTGCTGTAGCCCTCCGTCATCTCACGTGCAGCCCCCACATTTTTCCAGAACAGCAGTTCAACATATGCCTTGTTGTTTTGTGCTGTCAGGGAAAAGAAACGGTTCAGCACATACTTGGCAAAGGTCACTAGTTCCTGTGAAGAGAGAAAGAAAAAAAGGTTAGATCTTGTGTTTAATCTTTACTAAGCTTTATATCCCCAACAACTTGCTCAACAACTCAGAAGAATGTTTTTCTCTTGTGCTCTTAGTGTACCTTGTAAGCAGCTGCTGCGGGGTCATTGAGGATTTTGTTGAAGAGGTGGAAGACAGACAGCTGGAAAAGCAGGGCCTCCATTTTCAGATCAACCGCCAAGCGGTGCAGCATTCGAGCGATGCAGTGGTTTGTGTGTGGTGTGTTTTTTGAGTATGATTTTAATAGAAGAAGGTATGGACGCACAATACTGGGGTTGGCAAATCTGCAAGGGCCAAAAGAAAAAGCAAACATCCCATTTGAAGGTCACAAAATGTGTTTGCAAACAAAGTTAAAAGCGCTATTTGGTTTGTACTAGCAGATTATTGTCTGAAAAGCAGTTTTAAAAGAATGGGCGTTAGTTGCAGTCGCCATTTTCCTCACCTCTTAATGAAGTCTAGAAAGTTAAACTCTGTTTCAGAAATCTGGACAGACTCCAATTCTTCCTCTTCTAACTCTGCTCCATCTTCATCCTCCTCTACCCCAGTCTCAGGAGGAGAGGATCCTAAAATAAAATGGGAAATTTTAGATGATGCAAAGACGACACGCAGAGTTAAACGTAAGTTTAAAAAACCTACTTGGCAGATTGGCATGAAGGATCTGCTTGAGGAGTTCCAGTTCCTCTTCAGGTTCCACATCAGCTGAACCAAACACATCTCCCTCCGGCCAGACCTCCCTGTATATGACAAGAAGAAAAGCTTAAAGACTTAAATACTATTTTAATTACTGGAGATGTCTGATTAACCGCTGGAATATTGTGGATTAATGTTTTCGTGAACATTCAAATCAACTGGCAATGACTGACTTGAATGATAGAGTCATGTTTGCAGTTTCACACCAGTAAAAGTTGTAGATTTTTTTGGTTTCACAGACTATGAAGATGTACTGTTTTTCTCTCATTATTTCTTTGGAAATCTTCAGGGTTTGAACAGTTGTTCAGAAAAATCTAGTAATATTTTAATGTCACTTTGAGCTCTCTCTTAAGGATAACAAAAATAATGTCAGATCGTACTGACCTGGCAGCACGCAGCAGCCCCAGTGCTTCAGGTCCAAGTCGAGCCAGCAGAGCATCTTGTACTCGCACCATAGCTTCGGTACGCTGCTCCTCAAGAGGAGTTTCAGACGTGGCATCAAATGGCACAATGCTTTCGGTTAAAGATTCTGACAGCTGCAGACAGAACAAAGAAAGGTGGTTATTAATTGCTGGTAAATCTAGCCGTTCAAACTTTGAACCAGACATGACTCTACTTAAGCATCAGCATTTATCATTACCAGACTGATATGTTGTGCAGCATTTACCAGCTGCTCCCCCTTGAGGTTGATTCTCACACTGACCTGAAACCCTGCAGCCTTAAACCCTTCCTCCACAATCTTCCAGGTCTCCTCCAGGGCTTCTGGGCTAGTTTCTGCTGCCGACTGTTGCTTCTTACCTCGAGACTTTTTCCGCTTCACGTTCTTCCTCTGCAGAGATACCACAGTAAGGCACCAAAATTCCAGGGAGGTATTAAAAGCAAAAATATAAACACACAACAAACATAATAGAACGGCTTACCTGCACCATCAAATTTTTGCGACCTTTACAAAAACGTTCCAACATGCGTAAGAAGAGATGAGTTGACTCCACCAGGTCTTTGAGGTAAGAGTGAGGCTGCCTGGTTTCATCATACTTCCTCAGCAAGGTCAGGAAAATGTCCCTGTACTCCATCAGGTAGAATACGTTACCTAGAAGTTGAAGATAAACAGATGAACTTTTTCATGTTTGCTGATACAAACTAGGACTAAACCTGAATATTGTTTTAGTAGTATAGCCATATACTTCAAGCATTATGTAAAGATTAAAACGTGCTGTTTAGGGTTTACTGACCTGGAAACAAGCAATAAATGTTTTCATGTATATCCAAGTCGTACTCTTAAAAGATTAACCTTAATTAGAGCTAGTAGTTTTACTTACTTTTAATAACACTGGAACTCTGACGGATGGTTTCATCTGGTGATCGGTCCATCTCATTCACAGTCAGCAGCAGCTCTTGATATGCCTTTAGTGCCAAGTGCATTCTACAAAAACAAGAAAAAGTTAAAACAAATGACAGCAGTCTAAGGCCAGCTCACGTACTTGTTTCTATTAGCCTGCTTTCTAATGATCCCCTTACCTGCGAGACCAGGATGTGGCCTCTTTGCGGTCTGTGAGCAGCATCTCATAGTAGTTGGTAATGTTGCGCTCAATAAAATGGAAAGCACGGATCGACATGGTCTCAGAAACTAAATCTGCACGGAAACCGTTACCACGATTGAAAGCCATGAAAAAGCTGAGCGCCCAGAGGTAATAGGTCTCATCGTGCTGCTGCGACTGCTCTCGAATGAGATTTTCCTGTAAAGAAAAAGCAAAACCTGGTTAGCACTGAACTTTGGTTTCAAATGCAGAAACCTCTAAACGTTTTACAAAATTGCACTCCTGTTTTATTATATTCGACAACCACATACAAAAAAAACTAACACATGAATTTCATAACTGAAGCAAAAAACAAATAAAGACTGAAAAATGGATCCACTCTATATTAATAAACAAATAATAAACACATTCTTTTATGGTCATACAGAAAGAAGTTTTGTCCCAATGTGATGATAATTCTGCACCTTCACTCAGAATGAGAATCAGAAAAGTTTTTATTGAGTATGAGTACACACGTGGACAAAATTGTTGGTACCCCTCGGTTAAAGAAGGAAAAACCCACAATTCTCACTGAAATCACTTGAAACTCACAAAAGTAACAATAAATAAAAATTTATTGAAAATTAAATAATCAAAATCAGCCATCACTTTTGAATTGTTGATTAACATAATTATTTAAAAAAACAAACTAATGAAATAGGGCTGGACAAAAATGATGGTACCCATAACTTAATATTTTGTTGCACAACCTTTTGAGGCAATCACTGCAATTAAACGATTTCTGTATTTGTCAATGAGCGTTCTGCAGCTGTCAACAGGTATTTTGGCCCACTCCTCATGAGCAAACAGCTCCAGTTGTCTCAGGTTTGATGGGTGTCTTCTCCAAATGGCATGTTTCAGCTCCTTCCACATATGTTCAATGGGATTCAGATCTGGGCTCATAGAAGGCCACTTTAGAATAGTCCAACGCTTTTCTCTCAGCCATTCTTGGGTGTTTTTGGCTGTGTGTTTTGGATCGTTGTCCTGTTGGAAGACCCATGACCTGCGACTGAGACCAAGCTTTCTGACACAAGGCAGCACATTTCTCTCCAGAATGCCTTGATAGTCTTCAGATTTCATCGTACCTTGCACACTTTCAAGACACCCTGTGCCAGATGCAGCAAAGCAGCCCCAAAACATTACTGAGCCTCCTCCATGTTTCACCGTAGGGACAGTGTTCTTTTCTTCGTATGCTTGGTTTTTGAGTCTATGAACATAGAGTTGATGTGCCTTACCAAAAAGCTCCAGTTTGGTCTCATCTGTCCAAAGGACATTCTCCCAGAAGCTTTGTGGCTTGTCAACATGCATTTTTGCAAATTCCAGTCTCGCTTTTTTATGAGTTTTTTTCAGCAGTGGTGTCCTCCTTGGTCGTCTCCCATGAAGTCCACTTTGGCTCAAACAACGACGAATGGTGCGATCTGACACTGATGTACCTTGGCCTTGGAGTTCACCTTTAATTTCTTTGGAGGTTGCTCTGGGCTCTTTGGATACAATTCCAACGATCCGTCTCTTCAATTTGTCATCAATTTTCCTCTTGCGGCCACGTCCAGGGAGGTTGGCTACTGTCCCGTGGGTCTTGAACTTCTGAATAATATGAGCCACTGTTGTCACAGGAACTTCAAGCTGTTTAGAGATGGTCTTATAGCCTTTACCTTTAAGATGTTTGTCTATAATTTTTTTCGGATGTCCTGGGACAATTCTCTCCTTCGCTTTCTGTTGTCCATGTTCAGTGTGGTACACACCTTTTCACCAAACAGCAGGGTGACTACTTGTCTCCCTTTAAATAGGCAGACTGACTGATTATGAGTTTGGAAACACCTGTGATGTCAATTAAATGACACACCTGAGTTAATCATGTCACTCTGGTCAAATAGTTTTCAATCTTTTATAGAGGTACCATCATTTTTGTCCAGGCCTGTTTCATTAGTTTGTTTTTTTAAATAATTATGTTAATCAACAATTCAAAAGTAATGGCTGTTTTTGATTATTTAATTTTCAATAAATTTTTATTTATTGTTACTTTTGTGAGTTTCAAGTGATTTCAGTGAGAATTGTGGGTTTTTCCTTCTTTAACTGAGGGGTACCAACAATTTTGTCCACGTGTGTAAGTATACACAAGGAATTTAGACTTGATTTTATACTTGGATTCCATTCTTATAATTCACCAATTTTAGCTCAACCATTTCCTGAGAGAATGTTCTGCTGACAGAGAACCTAGATTCTCTGTGATGTTGCTGAACAGTTTGAATTAAGGCTGAATCTGATCAAAATCCCACTGGGCTATTGGATGCCTGTGTGTTTGCTAGAGAAAAACAGTCATTATGTGACAGTAGCTGACCTTAACAAGGTACATTAGTCGATTGTAGCAGTTGTCCAAGAAGTCCACACAAAACTCTCGAAGGAAGAGTCGAACATTTAAGGCTGAGCGGCGTTTGTCCTTACACTCCTGGGCTTTTCGATTCCTCTTAGGAACACGTCTCACTGCTTTGCCCATATCATGAGTGTAATTCTTGAACTAAGAAATGAAAAGCACAGACAAATTAACATAATATTTGTTAGCATCACTACATATAAAGTTAGGATTTTCTTACACTGGAGATATACTACTACTCACATTCTGAAGATTTCTGTGATAGATCACATCTTTGTCCCCTATTGCTTTGAGACCTTGAATAACATAAGATCCTCCAAAACGAGAGTGCCTAAGAGAAACACCAGCACACACACTTTAACACAGAAAAAAATATCGACATACATTACTGTGGACAAGTTTTAGACACATATACCTGCTGTAATGTGGGAAGCTTCCAAAATGAAAGCCACTGACAATATGACAACATCCGAGATGGCACCACAGATGGCGGCCTCCCTGTGTGGAGCTCCACTGTACTTCTAATACTTGTAGGATTTTTCATTTAGAATTCTCAGATTTAGATTTGTGTATTTATTCTTTTACTGTCTGCTGTTGGTGTTAGGTGCTGCTCTCAATACACCATGTCAACTTAATTGAGTGCACTTGGCAAAAAAGGCTTTTCTGATTGTGATTATTACTTAACTTTACACAAACAATACTGAACAGCAAAACTATAAGTCCAATCAGTATTTGGTGTGGCCAGTATTTTCCTTTGAGGGATCATTTCTTTGCACAGAAGAATTAGTAACTGCATGCAACTTTGTATGTTACAGCTCGCAGCACAAGCTTCCTACATCCTTTCTAACAGAAAGTGATAGTTCAGTGAATGGGGATCTTTATGTGGGGCAATTTGCTGGGACGCTAAATAATATTTAGTTGAGAAATTATTGTCACAATGAATAATTAAATTTGAGTTAATGATGATCTATTTTGAGCTCAATACATTTGTACTTTCCATGTTTGTGCACAATGATGAACCCCATTTCGCATCTTAATGCCTTCACTCTGTTTATAAAACCTTGTACCTGTACTCTCCTGCTTTCAAAATTTCTTCTCTGTGCACTCATTTATAATCAAACAAAACTGAGCTATACGCATTTAAATGCAAAGAGTGCAAGTTAATGCACTACAGGTGCAGTATAAAATGTGTTTAGTTGTCGAATTGCAACAAAACTGAAGTTGTTCTACAAGTGGTGACCGGATGAAGAAAGTCTTTTACATCCATTGTGCCATCCTGTAACACAGACACTAAAGACCATCTGCTTTTCCATACCTGGTTCCTCTCTGTAATGTGCGGGAACGTTTCTCTGCATGCTCCTTCTGCCGCAGCGATTCCAGTTCCTGGGAGTCCCTCTGCTTCTCTTCAGCTGAACGAGCATGACCGGCGCTCACCAAAGCTTCTGGAGTCTGGAAAGAAAATAAAAAACATGTTTAAACACAGAGCAGCTAGAGAACTATATATGCGCCTCCAAATGAACCTGGTCTTACCTGGTCTCTGAACATGAGGGAGATTATTTCCAACACATGCATACTCCACTGCTGCTCACTCTGGGCTGACGCCAAGAACTTGACCAAGTCATCAAAACCGCTCATGTGAAGTGCCCACAGCACTCTGTCATGGACACTGGCATCATCATCCACTTTCTACAACCAGAGGAAGGGCAGAGATCAGGGAAGGAAATAAAGTGAGATTAAGGTTAATGGAATAACTCCAAAAGAGAACACTTATTGGTAATGATCAGTATCTTATCAAGCTGGCATTTATGTTAAAATCAAACCTTCTCTTCATTGGGGTTCGCAGGTATGTGAAGTACATTCCTGACCAGAAGCAAAATCCTCTCTATGAGCAGATTGTCTTCCTCCTGTCTCTGCTCCCAGTCCTGAATCGAAGGTGAGCAGGGGGACGGAGCAAAAAAGCAAAAACACATTAATAAGCAGAACCATTTCACTGAGAGAAAACAGCTAAGATTATGTGCATCAGAGGAAAACTTACAAGTTGCAGAAGGTCATACAATGTCTCGCTTAAAATGCCAAACACACGTTCACTTGCAAATGCCTACAAATAAAAGAACATAACATTATAGTACAAAGCAGTAATTTTTACAGTACACCTCAAACATAATGAAATTATTAAGGCTGTGTACAACCCATATATTCTAACTTTAATGATATTATCACCATACCTCTTTATAGGCTTGTAAATGAGAAGTCACTTGCAAAAAGTGAAATCTAAATACTGGATCATCTGGGACTTTCCCAAAACAAAGCATGGCAGGTTGAGTAAGGTTGACCATGAGCCTGAGGGAAAAACGTAGAAGAGTCATTTGAGTCAAAGGTCCCATTCTATGGCCCTTTATACACTGCTCAAAAAAATTAAAGGAACACTTTTTAATCTAAGTATTGCAACAAATCAGTGAAACATGTGGGATACTGATCTGGTCAAGTAAGTAACTGAGGGGCTCTTTAGTCAGTTTCAGCTGCTTTGGTGTTCATAAAATTAACAACAGATGCACTAGAGGGGTAACAATGAGACAACCCCCACAACAGGAATGAGTTTACAGGTGACATTTTTTTCCTTCCTAATGTTTTCAGACTGTTTTTCACTAGTTTTGCATTTGGCTAGGGTCAGAGTCACTTCTGGTAGCATGAGGCGATACCTGGACCCTACAGAGGTTCCACAGACAGTCCAACTCCTCCAGGATGGCACATCAATGCGTGCCATTACCAGAAGGTTTGCTGTGTCTCCCAACACATTCTCAAGCATGGAGGAAATTCCAGGAGACAGGCAGTTAGTCTGGGAGAGCTTGACAGGGCTGTCGAAGGTCCTCAACCCATCAGCAGGACAGGTATCTGCTCCTTTGTGCAAGGAGGAACAGGATGAGCACTGCAATAGCTCTACAAAATGACCCTCAGCAGACCACTGGTGTGAATGTCTCTGATCAAACAATCAGAAAGAGATGTAATGAGAGTGGTCTGAGGGCCCACCGTCCTCTAGTGTCCGCTGTGCTCGCTGACCGGCACCGTGGAGCTCAGCTGGCATTTGCCATAGAACACAGGAATTTGCAAGTCCACCACTGGTGCCCTGTGCTTTTCACAGATGAGAGCAGGTTCACCCTGAGCGCATGTGACGGACATGAAAGGGTCTGGAGAAGCTGTGGAGAACGTTATGCTGCCTGTAACATTGTTCAGCATGACTGGTTTGGTGGTGGGTCAGTGATGGTGTGGGGAGGCATATCCATGGAGGGACGCACAGACCTCTACAGGCTGGACAATGGCATTCTGACTGCCATTAAGTATCAGGATGAAATCCTTTGACCCATTGTCAGTTTTCATTCCCATCAAACAATGTGGCACTTTTCATTCCTAACACATTATCCAGTCCATATCAATGCTAATATCCAGTTTGTTTTTTCCCCGTATTGAAATATGATGTATTTTAAAGTGTTCCTTTAATTTTTTTGAGCAGTGTAGTAAGTTATCTAGAGTCATATAGGTCCTCAAGATGTGTCTTTCAAATTTTAAGCTAAAACAAATTGCTAAAAAAATAACCCCATCTAGTTGTGGAAGAGCTTGAGGGAAAAGCAACATCTTCATACTTTCACAGTTGTTGTTTTAAATTCAAAACATACCGTATGGGGCCTTTAAAAATTCTTGTTGACCAAATTCTAAAGTCATAACAGTATATTCAAAAATTATACATTTTCTTGTAAATTAAAATGCAACTGTGCTTATTAAACCAACACTTTATACCAGTGTAACAATAATGTAACACAATATTTGCATCACTTTAGCCATAATGTATTATAGGACTGCGTTATCTTATTTTTTATGAACAAACTGATAATTTGATACATGTCTATTTAACATATTCATGAGTGGAAATTGTATTTTGAAGAGAGATGTTTTATAAGAGGTTCATACCTGATGCAGGCATCAAATAAGGCTTTGTCTTGTCTATGCTGAGTGATAATAGGTAGAAGGTCATTCTGTACAATCTGTCCCGCGCCCAGCTGCTGCCGGACATCGCGGGTGTCATCTTCATGTCGTAAATACCGGATCAAGTCTTTCACACTCTCTGTTACACAGACAAAGGACAAGTAGAGGATAAGTGTTTTTGATCCAAAAAAATAATCAAAAACCTATCATTATAACACCCAAATATTTTTAGTATTTCAAAATCACTCACCCAAACAATCAGACTCCTTGTGATAGGTGTCTCCTTCCAGGTAACCCAGAGCACTGCACGTTGCTAAAAGTTCACAGTTCATCCTGAGTCTGTTCTGACACCATCAGGCAGCCTTAAGGTGCAGAGGTTCAGTCTAAAGAGTGATGCAGTGGGATAGAAAGGGGGAGAAGAGACATTATGTAAGCTGGACAAACAAACAAATAAATTTAGTAGGCTATTACACAAAAAGAAAAGCCAATCTCAACACCAACAGAGCATCACAAAAAAGTTGTGTTTTTCAGAATGAAAGTCATTTTTATGTGTTAATATTTAGTCTCTGGTCAATTAAAGCAATGTTTTCTAATGCAAGGAAAGACACACTGATAACAAAATAACATTTTAACCCAACTCACAATAACTGACACCTAACTTTATGGATAGGATCCTAAAGCATATAATGTGTTTTCTCAATTTTATTCCATTGTTGTGTCAAAAAATAATATCTGTCAAGAACTGATCATAGTCTGCGGGAACATTTACCCTCATCCATCTGCATTATTTCAGCTGATCTATGCCCTGTTTTATAACTAATGCAGCTGTGATAACCAATAGTCACCTAATCTAATGCAGATTTCAACATGCCAAAAATTGCTGCAGCCCATACATTGAAAGGGTTAGGGAAATACTATTAAATTTACTTGATTTCATTCTTAAAGGCTACATTGTAAATATTACAGCCCATAAGATAATTGCAAAAGAGAAAATTATTTGTATTATTTATAATTATCTATATCTATATCTATATCTATATCTATATATATATATATATACAACTAATTAATTAATCATGCTAATTGTGGTATTATTTCCAAATATAAACAATGACACTAGATATACCTGACACACACAGTCTAAATATCGCAAACAATACAAGAATATTGCCTAAAATGTAAACAGCCTGCCTGGTTAGGCTTTAAAAGGATTTCTTTGGTCAGTTATTTGGTTACAAGAAATGTTTCACAAGGACAAACCTTTGTTATTAACACAGACATAAAGTTGAACCTGGCCAGTATATTTATACTAGTCGCAGTGCTGCATCATTTGTATTTCCTATACACCAACAGGAGTACCACTCATAGTTTCGTTGTGTGTAAGCTTACAATGACAATAAAGGCTCTCTGATTTGATTTCTGACGAAAGCAGCTCACTTGATGGCACATCTGGTAAGGTTTGCTGATGAATTCGTTGATTTTGTGAAGTTGTGCCATTTTAGGAGATTATTCGCGTTAGGTATCCTCTCATTGATAACTAAAAATATTCACAATCAGAGTAGCTAACTGTTTTTATGCAAGTATTCACCATTTAACAGTAAATATTAGCGTCGGTGTCCACAGCCTACAAATCACAGTGCACTCTCCACACATTGCTAATGTTATGTAGCAGGAGCAGTTAGCTTCGGTTACAGTTAGCTTAGTTTTAATAAGTTACTGTAGCTCTGATCGCGAAATGAAGACATTCCTGGTTCATAAAAGGAAATAAAACCAACAGACTAACCTGTAATGTCGCTCAGTGTTGTTGCCCTACAGGTGGTGTGTTAAAAAACCGATAGTGTATTAAGTTAAAACCGTTTTCAGCAGAAAAACGTTGCTTTTAACCCGCTGTCTGAAGTCGGACAAGTCTCGCGCCAAGACAGCGAGCGAAAACTCAGAAACCGGATGTAGAATTTCGTCATACTGTGTCACTTTTAGCCCTCAGCTTGGGTTTTCAGGCACCAGTTTTCGGACATGTATTGACAAAAGAAGCTTCATCAGTGAAGCATGTCTGCTTTATATTTTGATAAAAGAGGAAAATGTTTTATTTCTGCCACGGTCCCGGTCTGACTAGTCCAGACTTTGGGAAAATTGTGGAATGAAGGTGCAATTCGAGCTACAATGTTGCCTGGCAGGTTATACTCAGGGCACGTAAAAGAATAATCCACGCGATCATACTACTGCAAGAAGTTTTTTGTGTACTAAGGCTAAACGATTAATCGAGGTATTATCGAAATTGCTATATAACAGCTAAGTCACATGAGGTGAGATTGTGTTAAGTAAAATTATGGAACTTCAATTTGATAAATTAAAACTATTCCAACAAACATGAAGTTGAATGTAACAGTTTGAAATTGAATTCTGTTGCTCTAAACTTGCATTTGATCATCACTGAAAATTCAACTCTAAACATTTAGTTTTTAGATTTCAAATTCAGTTGTTGAAATAAACATTCAGATTTGATCACTCTGTGCCACACATCCCGGTCACTGAGGAAGAGTAATTGATCACATAGTTCAATCTTCCAATCAGAACCTGCAGTATTTAAACTTTCTGCTGTAAAGTGAAGCTAAATCTCCTGGATGGGATGTCTGGAGGTCTTCACCTGGGACTAAAGGATTATTACATTCTTATCGGTAAGTCAAGTTCGTGTTTTGTAAGTAATCAGGAATATAGCTAGCAGGTTTCTTTTATTTGGAAGATAATAAACATCTGTTTTAAATTCATCTGTCTAAAGAAATTACAGAAATTAGCCCTGCATCACTGACTGTAGGAGTTTAAGAAGAGAGATGAACTACTGAAACAGTCCATCTAGTCAATTTTATCATTGCAGTAATGTGATTATTGTAAGAATACAATACTTGTGTTTCCATCAGCTTCCTGTTAGGGGTTAATTATTATTAGGAAGAAAGCCCTGCAGTGGAGTTCTCACACTACTAACTATATATTTTTGTCTCTTTGTTTTCTAATCTGTCTTGAAACACTGAACTGCATTACACTTAAAAAAAGGTTTAATGGGGATGAAAAAAATCATTGATAAATGCAGAGTGTCTGCATGCCATGTTACCTTATGCTAAAGTAACTCATTTTGTAGTAAATTAGATGCTTCAGGTGAGAAGCTTCTGAGCAATCTATTGGACACAGAGCTTGTATAAGAATTCAGGAAACACCCTGAAGACAAAATATAATTTACGAGTGTGCTGTGCAAAACATTTGAACCTGTTTCTCCTCAGTTCTCAAACAAAGTAGATAGTTTTGTGAAATGTAAAAAAAACAACATTATTTATGTGAATATGTTTTAAGACAACTGTTATAAAATATTAAATCCCTCTTATCTGTGCTATGTGTTTGTGCATCACACTGATCCTGAGGGACTCTTTATAACCAGCTCTTGTGTAGCTTATGGAGACATTTGCGTGAAACAAAAAGAATAGATTAGTAGATGACTGATCAACAAGACAACTGTTATAAAAGCAGTTATGTAGCAGTTATGTATACAGACAACACAGAAATGCTCCAATTAGCTTTATTCGCACGTACATTTTCTTTCATCAGTGGTGTCAGATACACACAGCATTGCAAAGCACATTCAGCAGAAGTCTTATCAGTTGGTGGCTGTCATATTTTCAGTGTCAACATTTTCTGCATGTTGCAAGTTTATTATTCATCCACGTCTTTGGTGAAAAAGGCAGTTTGCGCAACAAAAGGACAGCAAGCCTTCTAAAATAACTTGCAGAGGTGTTCAGTTCACCTCAGTTTGTCTTTTAACGTGTGTTGTCCAAAAGGCAGTGTCAGAAAGTTTGTTAGTATGTCATATCTATGACACAAACTGCTAAAATCCTGTATTTCAACTACAAGTTTGAGCCTGTAGTTTAATACTCTGCTAGAAAAATGTGGTTGCCTAAGGACTCCACAGGATTGCACTGTAAATCAAGGCCTCAAGTGGTACATTAAGAAAGTGGTTTTGCATAACCCTACAGATGATAAGTATTTAGCAAAAATTGGGTGGCTTAAATAGCACCAAATGGACACTGTCTAAAGGAATTCATCCAACATTGCAACTATGCTGAGAGATACTTTACCAGACAATGAAACGCATAACTAGAAGGAATAAGGATTACATAGTTCGAATTTGTTTTGTCTATTTTTTTTTCACTTTCAAATGTTTCTTTTTTCTATCATGGCACTGGCCTTCACATTTTCTCATGAAATTTTATCTACTCGTCCTGGTCGTCCTTGTCGGCTCTACTTGAATCCTTCTCCCTCCTGGACTCCTTCACCACCTAAAAAAGAAAATAGCAGAGGTTAGTCTCACAAATTCACAACATAGTATGCAAAACATAAAAAATTTAAAGCTACTTATTTTTCAGTTATGTCATGTTTGTACCTCTCCGTCTCTAGTCTCAACTGTCTTTATCACCACAGTCCTCTTGCCTGGGTTTTCTGGGGTTTTTTCATAGTCTGTGAAAAGACAGATTAAAACACTGCTGAAATTTTTATATTCAGATATATTTGCAATCGTTTTTTTTTTATATTCCTTATAAAAGGTTGAACCAACATCCATTAATCACAAAAAGAGATAGGTAGCTGAATAGTGATAAACTGAGTGGGATTCCAGCAATTTCTGGTTCTGGAAGTAAAAATCCCAATGTAGACTGACAAGTGCCTCATTTCCACAGCAGCCACTGGAGCAGAACTCTCCTGGTTAGTCACTACAAACATGAACAACTGCTTCTGAAAATATCTTCAATTTAAAATAAGTTGAGGGTGAACATGAAAAGATTAAATATAAACTATAACTCCCAAGTTGTATTTCAGCAAGAAGCTGTCAATCACAGGATTAAGGAAAATCACTAAATATGCTATAGACAAACTAATTTCCATCTGAAATGAATTTACTTCCATTTCTGTGTCAATGTTTGATGAATTCAGCAGCTTTGACTCTTTGTCTTGTTCATGGCTGTGCCTCTGACTGGCTTCTTGTCAAGAGCAATGACAACAGAGACTGATGGGTTTTGTAGCATTTTGAGCCCCCATAACAAAAAGTGATGAAATGATGCAGAAGTAAATAAGACATTCATGTTTCAGAGTCAAGGTAAATTGAGACTATAACTAAAAGAAAAAAAATCAAAGAAGAATCAGTCAAAGTGGGGAAAATTCTTCCAGAACAAGCAGCTCTGCCATTTCATAACTGTAATTTACAGATACAAGGGGAACTTGAATCACATTACAGATTATTGTAGACAGAGAACTTTAGCTTACCTCGATCTCCAAGGTGATTGCTCATGCCAATGTTGAGGATGGGAACAGTAATCCTAAAGAGGACAGATAAAATCTCTGTGTTACACCCTGTAATAAAAAGTGAATTGCTTGAACGTGAGTTGCTCTAAAGGAGACAGCAGGAAAGAAACAAAACAGCAGCAGTCTGGGGCTTAGAACCAAGCTCAGATCCTTTAAAAGACAAACATTGAATGCATCAACCATGTCACCACTAATCAACAGAGAAAGGGAAAGTTAAAAAATTATGTAGAAACAGGAAATAACTGCAGACCTGCTCTCCTCCCCCTCCAGCAGTTTACGGTAAGTGGCAATCTCAATGTCGAGAGCCATTTTGACATTGAGGAGGTCCTGGTACTCCCGAAGGTGGCGAGCCATCTCCTCCTTCAGGTGGCGGATCTCCTCCTCCAGTCTGCCCACGTTGTCCTGGTAGTTACCAATCTCATTTCCAAACTGATCCTCCATTTCACGCATCTGCCTCAGCAGAGCTTCATTCTGAAATCATACAGCAGCAGGTCAGACTCAAACGAGTGCAAGTGTTTAACACATTAAAATAGACTAAAGACTGGTGGGTTTACCGTGTTCTTCAGTGCATCAATGTCACAGTTGAGAGAATGAATCTGCCTCCTGGAGTCATTGGCCTCCTGCTTGGCCTGCCTCAGAGCATCGGTGTTGCGTTTTGCAGACTCAGTCAAATCGGCAAACTGCAAGAAAAATGAATGACTGAATATTTGCGCATCAGTGTGTACCTCCCAGTGTGTGAGTGTCTGTCTGTCTACCTTGGACTTGTACCAGTCCTCAGATTCTTGCATGTTCTTCAAGGCAATAGTCTCATACTGGGCCCTGATGTCCTTCAGAGCACCGGTTAGGTCGGGCGGACGCTGCTTTCCACCCTCCATCTTCAGCTGCTGGGTCTGGACACTCACTTGCACATCCTGGATTTCCTGGTAATGTTAGCATTTTCAAACAAATTGAGACTCATATGAATGGTGGAAGGATGCTACACATCTGATCTACAGTCACTGGGCTAACCATTCTCCAAAGTGTTAGTTGTTCAGTTATGTCTTGTTCATCTGCTATCCTGTAATCCCCACCCCACTTACACTACCCTCATCTCCACCCTCACCCCGACTGGCTGAGGCAGATGGCTTCCTTCTCTAAGCCTGGTTTTGCCAGAGGTTGAAAGGCAGGACTTTCTTATTCCCACAAACACAGTGGAGACATACAGATATACAGCATCACTTACTTCATCATGGAGTTTCTTAAGGAATTCAATCTCATCCATCAGAGACTCAATCTTCCTCTCCAGTTCCAGGCGGGACAGTGTGGCATCATCCACATCCTGGGTGATTCATGATACATATAAAAAAAGATGACTGTAATAAATCATCCATTGCTAAAACCCATGATGACAGGAGTAGATTACATTTAATTTGTTTCATTTGTATATATTTTTTTCCTTCCTTTGGGCTGCTTTAATAGACAAGTGCATCAGCAAAAAAATCCCCTGCCCTCCCAATTGGATCAATACTATTTAAAAAAACTGCCCTGTCACATTGCTGTGACACTATTATGAAAGTATCAGAGATGAAACAAAGCTGTTCATTTTGACCTGTTATCTGAGACAGGGGTGCACTGTAATCAATCAGTGAGCTGAGTGTTTACCTTGCGGAAGGCAACCAGGTTATTCTCAGCATCTGCCCTCTTCTGGGTTTCTTCATCCAACCTGACGACAAGACAAAAATACTTCAAATCAGATTTTTCTCAAGAATCTTCTTTTTACAAAACGGATGAGAGAGCATCCTGACATTTTTCCAACAATGCCCTCAAAGGTTGAATCCAGGCATCAGCTGGCAAAAAGCTTCCTTGATCAATTTGTTAATTCACTGTTCCGTAAAAAGGGTTTTGGGAGTGTCCTCTGGATCAGCAGCTACTCCTTTTAGCTAATGTGGTGTCTGTACAGTTCAGGAAGGTCATCTACACACACTCAGTCAGGATATGTACAGACACTTTCTTATTTCAGCATTGGCTAGTTTACAGTGATGAGATAAAAATGTTGGTGCACAGAGTAAATGCAAAAAAAAGTAAGCCTTGCAAGGTTGTGGAAGACGTTTTGGTAAAATTAAGCTTTTGTCAACTGTCATAAATCAAACGCCAATTTTCCTCTCTCAAAAATCAGCAAAGGAAACTGGAATGAATAAAGACCTTTTCATTCCCTTTCGGGCCTGAAAACCAGGACTTCCAGGACTGAATGAATCATTACAATCTACATCATAATGCACAATATGTTGCTCATTCTCTTAGCTAATGTGGTGTGAGTGATGTGCTGTAGTGTGGGTCAGTGTCTGGATGTGCCTGTGCTCCATCTGTCCGTCTGACCAGAAGACTTGGGCCCGGGCTGGGACATAAGTAGATTAGTGGGTCCAGGCTCCTCATCTTTAATTACATGTCATGTTACCACGGGACCCTTTTGTCCTAATGGGCTCTCTGGCCACCATCCCATCAGCACAGAGGGTCACTGAAAAACACACCTAATGGAGTCATGGGAGTCACAATTGATTTTTCCTGACGCTATTCTCACCACGCCCTGAATCCAGCCTCTCCTCCTCCATCCCATTTCCTCCCTTGTCCCTCCAGCTCCTCAGCCAGCCCCACCCTGTATCTGTCCATCCATTCTCGTCCTTCATGTCCCTGAAGGCATACATGTTCGTGTGTGTTCGTAAAAACGTGAAAATTGCGTTAATAAGGAATTAAAACACTTAATGTAGGACAGATCATCAACTTAACTCAGCATCAGTTTCTATGTTGTGGTTTTCTTGTTGGTCACTTCTGAGGTTGGTCAACTTATATCATTCACAGCAGTCAGTACAGATATGCAATACACGCATGAAAACAATGTGCACACATGATGCAGTGCAGCATCCTGTATCATGCTGTTGCTCTTGTGCCACGCCCTACATCACCATCATTACTGGAGTCAATGGCCAGCGGCCTTGGGACTCTCTATTACTCTGTGCCTACAATAGATCATGCATTTTATATCACAAGAGTGTCAGCGAAAATGTATTGATAGTTAGCATAGTTACACACACATCAGGCTTAACACATATGAGTGCAAGTGGAAGAAAAAGCAGTTGACATTGTCAGGATGGTGATTTTGTATTGGGACACAAGTTTGTAGCGCTATGTATCGCATTGGGTTCCAGAATTATCTTGAGACAAGGTTTATCTATCTGTCTATCTATCTATCTGTCTGTCTGTCTGTCTGTCTGTCTGTCTGTTCTGATCTTCACATAACATTGGTACCGACCTCTGCTTCATCAGTGCCAGATCATCAGCCAGGTTGTCCCTCTCCAGCTGGTACTGGTCCCTCTCTTTGCCGACAGGCATCCATCTGGCTCCGCAGCTCCCTCAGTCTCTCCGGAAGAGCTCGGAGGCTCGGTTGGGCTGGCCGTGCTGCTGCTGGCCCTTGAACTGGTTTGAGCTCCTGCTGCAGCCACTGTTTTGCTGCTCCAGGTATCGGACCTTCTCAATGAAGCTGGCGAAGCGGTCGTTGAGCTCCTGCAGCTCAGCCTTCTCATTGCTGCGGGTGGTAAGGAACTCCTGGTTGATGGCCTCAGCCAGGGTGAAGTCCACCTTGTCGTAGCTGAGGCGAGGGGGCTGCTGGGTGGGGCGGGAACGCTGTTGGTGGTAGGTGGTGGAGCGGGATGAGGCCACCACAGGTGACATCGAACGCATGTAACGTCCCCCGGACACGGACATGGGCACGCGAGAGGACACGGGGGAGTAGGAGGACATTGGAATGGGATGCGGGCTTCCAAAGGTGCGCCTATAGGTGGAGGTATGCATTGAAGAATGGCTCATGGGTTTGGTCTGGTTCTGTTCTCTGTCGCTGTGTGAAGGTGGAGAGCTGAAGGCTTTGAGATGCTCTTGAAGCAACAGGACATCAGACTGGAGAGTGCTGAGGGTTTTTATGCTCTCAGGCAAGGTGCCCTATCAGCATCACGCCTCCCCCTCCCTCATCTCTTCTCACCCCACCCACACGAAGCCTTCCTATCTCAATCACTCATCAGTATACAAGCCCTAACCACTCCCAACCCCTCAGAGGTAGACCTGCCTCTCTCTTTGCTTTCACCAATGCTCTGTCTTTCTTTCTGTCTCGACAGTTCCACCCTTTTTACCAGAGCACTGGGTAGGATGCTTCATTGGCCTCCACATTACTGCTTTGACAAAATGTCTCCAAGCATCCGCCCCTCCTCCCCTCTCTGATGTATGCCCTCGGTGACACTTTGCACCGGTGCTTACTCACTCAGCTTCAATTGTACCTCCATCTGATTCCTATACAATAAATATAGGGCCTTGCATACTGTACTAATTTGCTTAACATTCATATGAAAATGTATCAAAGTTTCTGTTCTCTGCTTCTCATCAGGAAATCTGAAATTCTAACCTGAATTGAATCACATTGATTTGATTCTTTTCCCCCTCCATTTGTCTCCCTCCCTCTTCCCTCTCTGGCTCTCTCCTTTTACTGTAATGGAATACTTTATTGATATTCTGGGCGTCTGGGACAGAGCCATGACTCTGCAGTTATTCTATCCCTTCGAAATGCACTATATCCAGTAATCTCTGAGTGTAAATTGCCAGATAACCCGGTTTGTATCTCTGGTTTACTGTGAGTTTTCTGTCCAGGTAACATCTCGGTGAGTTCAAGCAGAGTCACGACTTACAAATAACGCAGGATGAAGACAGAGACTGTTGTCATGGCAGGTCCATGGACTCAATGACCCACCAAAACGAATAGTCACCGGCTTCAGAGAACAGGATTTTTTTATGGCTTTGATTTAACTTAAAAAGCACAATTAAATGTTGCACCATATTTTCCGGTAAGCACAGTCTATGCTTAATGTTGACACACTGTTCACCGCTTACTGTATGTTACCAAATTTTGTAACATTGTATCCCTGAAAATATGTTTTCCTCTTTAAATGTAGTATCAGAATTTCTTTTTCCAGAGTTTTTCTTCACATCCAGTATAAATAGATGCATTCAAATTGATTTAAGAGTCAAACTACAAGACAGAAGTAAGGTAAAAATGAATAAAATGGCTTGGAAGTTCTGATAACTGTCTGTAGCACGGAAAATTTAATCAACCCCCGACACTGAGCTATCACTCAGGGTGACATGGTAAACACACAGCATAATTTTCTCTGTATATAAATGAATGGTGCCATATTTCCTATATAATGTCAGAAGTTAGGCAGCACCTTCAAATCTTTCTGCAGTCTCTGTGTGTGCATGTGTGTTTCTAAGTCATTTTAACTGTGGTCTGCAGACAGGCAGCATAAAGTTGACGTAATACAGAGCATGCTCCGTGTCGACTGGGTGTGGCACTTTCATCCCTTTGTGTCCCCAGTGATGCTTGGTACCTTTAATGCACTTTTATCTATTAATGCTCTACTATATCTCACTACCAAACATGATATATTTGGTTGTCACGTCTGTTTCTCTTCTCACATAAACTCACACACTGTTACATATGAGTCCTTAGCTTTCATTCAAACTCAGCATTGTGCTAATTGAATTTAATTTAACCTTGGGTTTCCTCTCCCTAATGGAGCATCTGCAGCACACTGTAGTAGGACCACAGTAATCTCTTATCTCTGTCTGTCATTCACTAACACACATGTATGCACTTGGCTTTGCTCCTTCTCGATGTGCACGGCTGCTACTGCTGAGGTTTGGCTCTCTCTCCATAACAAATGGCCTGTTAGTCTTAGCTCTGTAATCTAATCAACCTGCTTTATGGTCAGTAACTCTCCCCTTTCCTTCCCTCCCCCTCTGTCTCACCCTTTGTCTCTCTCTCTCTCTGCACATCTCACTTTCTCTCTCCCTGTCCTTTTTCCAGATGCTTCTCCAGCCTGCCAGGACAGCCTTTGCCAAAGTTTCTTATCATGTTTAGCTTATCTGCATTTCCACACTCAAATTAACAGTGTGTATATCTCGGACACTCACAACTTTAGACCTGTGTCAGTAAAAATAACTATCAGCCAGATGTTTCCATTAGCAATTGATCCTTCTGGTTCTCTGAGAATTCCCTTCGGGGCCATAAATTCAATTTCTTTTCTTCAATGCTACCAGGCTTGAATATCTGTTGATTTTTTTTTTTTTTTTTTACCACAGGCTGAACTCTGTGTGTGTCATCTTTCAAATCTAAAGAGGCCTTTAGATATCTCACTCATATGGGAATATAGGGAATAAACATATTGTGTTATGATTTTATTATGGAGTTGATGGGGTTCATCCTGTATATAAAGTCCTGCACTGGGTGTGGTTTCTGATGGGAAATCTGATCAAACTTGTGTTATACTGCAGTGAGCTGTGACAAGCACAAAACAGTGCTGCATAAAAAAATAACAGAAATGTGTATGTCACTTGCAGATGATGTTTTAACATTTAAAGCTCCTATGTGTACAGACTAAAAAAAACAGATCATACTGAGTTGATTCTGAGTTGTATCGGTATGTCAGCCTATATTAGACAGTTCTACAAACCACTCTAGATTACATTCAATTAGATTACTTTTTAAAAATATCAAAGCACTTTGTAATTCTCACATTTTACAGTATCTTTGTCAATTCAGGCATAAACAAAGTCATAGGAAAATGCATATTATTGCTCATGAATTGACGTTTCTGTATTCTGATGAACACATTTAGGCTGATTATCCATTAAAAAGTCAAATTGTTTTCTACTGTGGTGACTTGGAGTGCAAGTTGCATATTGCAGATTTGCTAAACCAATATAAAACAGTAGGGTGTAAATATATTAGCTTCCATCATCTTCATCCATGCATCTTATTTTGAAAAGTCTTTAGTTTTCAGAGTTATGCATGAAGACAAATTAAATTAGTTTCTGAATGTTTCGAATCTAATCTGACTGAAATTTTTGGAAAGTACAGCAAGATTCAATATGAGTAGAATTGGGTGGGGCTACGGCAAGGATCGGCTTGAAGCAAAGTAGTTTTCATACAAATGGGGATCAGAGTGCATTCTCTCTGACTAGCTTTCTTAAATCCTTTAGATTGATCAAAGTGAAAAGTCCAGCCCTGCTTACTTCCTCACCTCTGCACACCTGTTGAAGTGCATGTGAATGCTAAGATTGTTAAAGTTGCAAAATGCAGACCCCTCAGTTATGCAGAGTGGAATTCTTTAAATTCTACACAAAGCAGCTATAGTTTAAACCACTAAACTACTTGATACATGTGGCATTTGTTTTATTGGTGCAAAAAAGAAATGTTTGCATTAGAATAATGAGTTCTGTTAATACACTGGATTTGCTGATATTAGGCTGCGGCAAAACTTATTGCTACATCCCTGTAGTCGTAAAAAAGGTTTCTGCAGCATTAAGGACGGCTGAAGGAAACTACATCCCTTTTAAGCTCTGTTACTAGGGAGTGGTGAGCAATAAAGAATCGTTCAAATTAATCAGAGCAGTGTGGCTGCCTGGGTGGTGTCATCTCACGACTCCTCTCCAGTTTCACTGGCCACAGTGAACTTAAAAGTTAGAAAGAGCCCAGTAATCTGACAAAGAAACACCGCTGCTGCTTCAATCTGAGCTTGAGGAGACAGTTCCAGGTAATGGTGGTTTGCTTTGATTGGGACAAGACACGAGCAGTGATCTGTCAAAAGCTGGAAGCCTGTCAAAGCTGAGATAGAGATCATCAGAAAAACGATGATCTCCCAGAGGGGCTGTTTGGACAGTGCCTTAGCTGCAGAGGAGATGTCTGAGCAGCTCTGGCTACATGTGACCCAGAGACATGTTAATTGTGGAACATGATTTATGGCATGTAGTGTTACACAAGTCTCTTGGAAGGATTTTCATTTGGAATCTAATGGTATGTAAGTAATGAGAGAGACAGTCAAAGGACATTTGTGGTCCAGTGATTGCATGAAGGATACATGCCGATGCAAAAGGCCTCCTGATATGATCCGTCAGAAAGCTGAACAACATACATGTGTTTATCTCCTATTCTGCTGCCTAGATGACCATTTCACTACACCATTGTATAAAACACCGTACCACAAATATTTCACCACAAACAGAAGCAAAGAAATAAAATAACAGCCTTCAAAATATAAAATCATTTTCACTTTACAAGCCAAAGATTTTGAGGTTCAGACCAACTTTCCCCTACTCTCCATCGTCCACTCCACATCTTTTTCTTGCCATGTCGGCCATGGCTTCTTCCATTAAAGACTCTGCTGCAATGACGTCAGCCTTTTCTCCGCACTGCAGTGTGTCATGCGATGGGAACGTTAGCATCAGCAGTGCTTTGTCGGTTCAATTCATGAAGGTAGCTTGCAACATAACAGTAAATCATTTAATTAGCAGACTACAGTACGTGATGGTCATAATTTTTTTGTTCACTCAGCTGCAGCGTTCCTTTAACACAGCACTTTCTGACCACAGCTGCTGCTACTTCTACAATGTGTATCTAGATGTTCTCAATATACTTGTACATACAGTCTTATAGAAAGTTGTAGTTTGCTGTAGTCAGCTCTGCAATGTATTTAGGACTGATTTTTGGATGTTATTTGTTTTGACAATGTACTCTATATCTCAACTATCTGTGGACTAACTTCCATTGAACGGTCTGTTTATTTATACTTTTCTGTGATGATGAAGCTGTTTAAAGCTATGTCAGCATAGATTGTTTAACGTTATTTTAAGAATCATTAAAATTCAATCAAAATCTATTGAAGAAAAGATATTAATCAATTTATGCAATTGTAGTGAATACCATGAAGCTAAATAAATGCAACACTAATGCACATATTACTAAGGAAACATAGTACAACCTGGAGCTGATTATCTGTCTGACACAGAGCCACTTTAATTTACTGTGACTCTGTACGTTTAATATCATAAAATGTACACAATGATGAACAACACAACTATCTTAATTTGCACCACCACAGACTATTGGGCAATAATTGCAGTTGCACTTGATTCCGTCCTTTAACAGCACGTTTATCACATTTAGCTTATTTATTAATTTTTTGTGTTTGTACATGATTGAGTAGAGTAAATGGAACATTTTTCTTTTATGAGAGATGTTAGATTTCATTGCCATGTGTACATGCAATGACAAAAAAGGCATTTGATTCAACTGATTTACTGATCAGCCACAAAATTAAAGTCACTGAGGTGAATATTGTGCTACAAGGTGTATTGTCTTATTAACATTGATTATCTCATTACAGTGACGCCTGTCAGGGGTTTAATAGATGAGGCAGCAAGTTAACAGTCAGCCCTTTCAAAGCTGATATGTTGGGAAGCATAATCAAAGGATCTGGGAGACTTTGACAAGAGCCAAAACTGTGATGAATATAGGGTCAGAGCATCTCCAATATGACAGCTCTTGTGACGTGTATTGGTATGTAGTGGTTACCAAAACGAAGGGACAACTAGTGAACTGGCAACAGGGTCATGGGTATCCAAGGCTCATTCAGACACTTTGGGAGTTGAAGTCTGGGCCCATGTGGTCCCATCTAATTGAAGAGCTACAGTAGAGCAAACTGCTGAAGGCCTTAATGGTGATTTAATAGAAAGCTGTCAGACAACACAGAGCATTGCAGTGTGTGACATTTAGGCCTGCATAGCTGCACATGAGTAACCTTCAGAGCTGTTTGGCAGCATGATGGAGACACGAACAACATTATTTAGTCGGTTTTAATGTTGTGGCTCACCAGAATGTGTACATTGTGTTTAGATCCATGGACTTTGCCATAATGAAATTAATTTCTAAATGTTGTGTTTGCTGTCATTGGATTGAGAATGAACTCCAGTTCTCTTCCAGTTCACCTGCTCTTTAAAATTTGAGGACCTAAAAATCATGTGAATGTCATTTCAGAGTGAACAAAAAATATTCCAGAGAGACACAAGAGGGTGTAAACGTTCCACTTTATTTATTTCAAGGTAGCAAACATGATAATGTTCTGTGATGAACTTGATTTAATTTACAAATAAATTGAGGAAAGTATGTTAGGATTGATTTTCCAACTGTTTAGTATAAGTAGGCCACAAAATAGAGGTTATGGCTTCTATAAACTACCAGTGCAATTAATACAATTAGTAGAGGTCAAAATAAATATCACTTTCCTCTACAAAACTTTTAACATGTTTAATACACCTTCTGTTTATTTTATTACACAACTGACTCACAATTCCAACAGATGTTGTTCATGAGGCTGGTTCATTTCATTGGCTTCTGGTTTCATGGCAGGGAGCGGCGGTATCACTACAGACAGAATTGCGTATATAAAGCTGATATGTTAGTGGATGTGGCAGATGTTAATACATAAACTGATGACAATATTCACACAATTCTTCCCTGAAGCAGTGGACGACTTTCCCCAGGTGACTGTCGACTCAGCAGGTTCCACAGCAGCAAAGGCACTGATGTTACTGCAGAGCTGCCTCCGCTGTTCCCTGCATGGTCTTCTGTCAGCGGCTGGTATTGCTTGAACCGTCTGCAACACAGCGACACAGGAGAGTTCACTTATTATTAACGTGACAGAGACAAACTAGATATGAGTGTTTCCCTTGTAAAACTTATATGACTTTATGTGGCATTACATGAATGTCTCATTCTGAAAGAGAAAAGAAAAATCTCAACAAGAAGCCAAAACTAGAAGAACCATATTAATAACAAATTAAATATTTGTATTAAACAAAAATGACTAGGGGTTGTTCGACATTTACAGAGTTTCATTCAATATTCTTGTTTCTTGCCAAGAGTTACATACAAAAAAAAATACACTCAATACTTAGCAAGACTGGAGGCAGGTGGAAACAGTTTGTCTGTCCAAAAGTTAAAAACAAAAACAAAAACAAAAAAGTTCCTACCAGCACAATAAAATCCATTGATGAACATGTACCTCTATAACATTAAAGTATATATTGATGTGTCTTGGCTATGACTTCTAAGACTTATAGGATGACAACACATAACCACCTAAAAAGCATAACTTGGCATTTTTACATGTAGTTTTCTGCACAAGTCAATAAACAAGGCATAGAAGAGCTTTAATGTCACTTTAGAGGTGTAGATGATATTTTAAGAAATTAGAGAACTATTTTTAGGCTCCACAAAGAAGCTTTTGGCAAGTTTTAAAAAACTTTTTTTAGAGGTTTTTTCTAAGCAATCTCCAAAGTGCTTTAAAGAATCTTCCAAAATGGTTCTTTAAGGCAATAACTGAGCAACCAATAAAGTTCTTTAAGGAATTATTTATTTGAAAATAGTTCTTTGTGGATAAAGAGGTTCTTTAACTGGTGATGGTGTATAAAACTGTTAGAGGAACATTATTTTTCTGAGAGTAGGAAAAGCTGAGCTTAAGTGTAGTTTAGGTGTACAATATTTGTTTTGTCATTCAAGATTAACCTAGCATTAATCTGTACTCTGGAAAAACAAATTAATGAATACCTTGTACTGTACTATAGCATATATGCTATAGTAGAGTAACTATATAGTATATAGTACTATATATAGTTAGTTTGGCTGTTCCACAGGGATCAATCCTTGGACTTTTACACTTTCAAAAACTATTTGCAAAAGATATGCTGCTGATTATTCGTTTTGCTGGTCAGTTTGAATCTGTATTGTCACTGGGAATGTCACCTCATTGTTTGGTCTTTTTTTTTTAACAAATATAAAAGCATCAACAACATTCTTGATTATGTCTGGGCTTTTCTTGCAATAAAAGAGAAAATTGAGTCAAATGAAGCAAACATGAGAGTCAAAACGACAATTATACATCATGAAATCATCAACAAATAATCCCTGTGATTGCAGGGTCCATCCTTGCAACTTTTTATTCTTTCTGTTTTCAGCATTTAGTTTTTCTCATTTATGGTTTTCTTGTTTGCAGTTGTTGTCAATAAGTTAATTTCTAATTCACTGGCCACTCACCTGTACATCAAACCAATACAACCGACGACAACAGGCGAGAACCATAAACACCAGAACTGTAGCTGCAGTTCCAGCTGGGGAACCAGTGGAGGCTGAAATTAAATCACAGTAGACAAATTAGATAAAATAACCTTACAGATTCAGTTCATTGGCCATTAATTCATTTTTCTCCACTCACCTAATGCTACATTGACTCTAGCACTTGCCGCAGCCAGACTGACACTATTGGTCAGCGAGACATTGAGGCAGAAAACTCCAGAGTCATTGAAGAACTGACGAAGGATCATCTGACAGTCTGGAGAGGGTGAGGCTTCATTGCAGATGGTTTGTAGTGGTGTGACACAGTCAGCATCAGATATGACGGTGCAGACCTCGCTGGGCAAACTACAGGAAGGAGAGTGACGGTGCGGAGATGTTGTTGCAAAGAGAACGATCATAAAGTCGTGAGTTAATTCTGTAAACATGTATGGTAAGTATACAATAAGAAATTACACATTTAATCAATTCTGAAGAAGAACGACACAGAAAGCCCCGCCCTGCAAGTTGAATGGATTAGTTTGTGAGGTTTGTCACACATTAAACCCTGAGTGTCTGAATCCATGTTTTTGAAGATGTCACTGCAGTTTCACGGTGTAAATGCTTTGCCACAATGTCGATTGCTTACTTCTCTTATTTTTGATTGCAATGCATGAAATTCCACACTGAACCAAACTAACCACAACTGTTTTGCTATTGAATTAGCTTGTATAGCTGCTTGATGAATGTCACTACCTACCTTCCCTGACAGGCAATGGTGACGTCCACAGCATTCTGCTCCACCTCAGTCGCCATTGATACAACACTCAACATCTGGACGATCTCTACACTTTCAATTCCCTCTGCAGGGTTAAATGAGGATGAAAGAGAGATTTTAACACTATTAACCACAGTTTTATTAAAACATTACTAAATTCAAGTGTATTGCACACAAACTCACATAATACCAGAAACTGTATTGACTTACGGACAACATCTATAGATGTGGCGAGAGAGCCGTAACGGTAGACTGTGCAGTCAGCTGTCAGCTCTGGTGCTTGTCTTTTAGCCACAACAAGGGCAACTTGTGCTGGATCTGCTTCTACTTCAGCCTGAACTTCACCTTCAGCCCGGAACAGCTTCTTGTACACCTGCTAGTTAGCCCAGTGAAAAAGAGAAAATTAATACTTCTGTTACAAGAGCTATCAGCATCTTTGTTTGTGTACAGTTTCAACCATTACCTGCAGCAGCTGCAGTTGCTGCAACTTCGTTCTCAGTTTCAAGCACTTCAGCCTCAGTATCAACTGCAGCATCAACTGCTGCGGCCTCTTCTACAGCTGTGGATTCAGTTGCAGCAGCAACAATGTTATCAACAGGCACTTCTGTTTGAGCCTGGACAACCTCTACAGCAGCGTCAGCTTCTACAGCAGCGTCAGCTTCTACAGCAGTGTCAACAGCAGCGGTCACCTCAGCTTCTTCTTCTGCAGCTACATCTGTCACAGGGGCAACAGTAATGGTGTCGGCAACCTCAACTGCAACTTCTTCTCCTTCCACAACAGGGGCAACTGAAGCAGCAGCATCAATCACAGCCACATTTTCTGCAGCTACATCAGTAACTGTGGCTGTGTCATCTGCAGCATCTGTATTAGCTTCTGCTGGCTCTTCAACTGCAGGTGCAACAGAGGCAACAACAGCCACTTCTCCTGCTGCAGCTTCTGTCTCCTCTGCAGCAACATCTTCTTCTGCAGCAGGAACAGCAGCGTTGGCTGGGTCTTCTTCTGCTGGAACCACAGCTGCATCTACTGCAGGGGCCACTGAGGCGTCTTCTACAGTCACTGTGTCGGTATCCACGACTGCTTCTCCGTCATCAGTGTCGGCGGCAGCATCGGCGGGCTGCACAGAGGCAGCAGCTGGAGTGGCATCAGAGGCAGGAATATCCAGAGCAATCGCATCTCCTCCCTCGACTGGTACAGCTGCAGGAGTGGAGGCCATCACAACTACTGCAGGAGCAGCAGAGGCATCAAGAGGAACAACTGAAAGACAAGTGTAAAACTGCTGAAAAAACAGCTTATATAGAGAGGCTAAAAAATGAGCAGTTAGTTTCAGCTCTCACCAGCAGTGGGGTTTCCACAGCCATTGGGGATGCTTGCCATCAGGACCACCTGAGGTTTGAAGGTGCCAACTGCAAGATATGTGTGAGTGATGGTGCGCTCTCTGGAGATCAGAGTTCCACTGGCGTCACCAAAGTCCCAGCTGAAGCTGATGTCTGCGTTGTTCAAGTACTGGCTGGGATCGTGGAGGTTGACGGTAAAAGCAATGGCCTGGTTCTGGATGAAGTTCTGGTCACCCTGGTTTACATCATTGACTTGGGCAAGTGATATGCTGAAGGGAACCTGGTCTGATGATGGAACAAAAGATATAGAGATGTTATGATGGGGGCTCAAAAACAAGGATCATAAAATAATTTTCCTGAACTTAGAGCTGACAAATCACCTGTGATGGTGAAGACTGAGGAGGCGTATCCGAGGGGAATGAACTTGTCTTTGCCTCGACAGTGATAGATGACGACCTCCATGTCGTAGGAGCCCAGAGGAACGTTGTCTGTACCGATGGTGAGCGAGGAGGAAGGTCCATCTGCCACCTGCCAGTAACGCCCTTTAATATAATAACATTATGGTTATGTGGAGTACAAGACTGTTTCACAATGAGACACCATTATGATGCTGATCAGTCAACCGGCTGATATTTACATAATTTCTTGTGAAAGTGAAACATCTGCTAAAGAAATGTAGACTCTGACTTGGACTAAATTGCAATACAAAGTCCTGCACCTCTGTGGAAACAACACGACAATGACTAGAATTAGAGAGAACTCAAAATTATCTTCTGTCTAGTGTGACACAATTGTGAAGGCACAAAGCATAAAAACAGAAAACATAAGATTTTTTTATCCTTATTAATTTTGCCAAAATTGAAAAAAAAATTAGATACAGCATAAACAACATTTTTCTAAATGCCCACAGGTTTTACCAATACGGTGGGGGAAATGGTGACAGATATTTCACTATTTCCATTCAATTTGGTTTGTTTCTCTCATATGTGCTCTTTATAAACACAGCCTGCAATTCAAGTGAACAAATAAATTTGTTGTATGACTTATAGTTGCAGCTGAGTCACGAATGGCTTCAAGGAGGGCAATTATTTTCCTTTGTTTTCCATTTTCCAGAATCTAGTTTGTGCAAATGCTATTTTTTGTTTGGAAAATTTTTAAATGAGACATACAGAATAAGGGGATTTTAATATCATATCAAGATTTAAGGTCAGATTTGGTTAATTTTCCAGATGGAACTAGATGTCACAGATGAGTAGTTCAATCAAATCAAATTTCTGTTTTTACACTTTCTGGCTATTTAAAAACCCTTAAAAACAGAATCACAAACTTTTTTTCTTGATTTAACAATAGATGCATTTATGTGATACGATACAATAATTTTTCAGGCAAAATCTAAAATGATAGAGATGATAACAGGTCATCTTCAGCATCTGGTTTAATGAAAAGGTTTTTCTTGTTTCTTGTTAGTGATATGGCCTGAGGAGAGATGCCCATATATAGAGGAGTTTAAAAGCCTTTTTATGAACTGTTCTTTTGCTGTATAAAAATTCGATTTGTGTAAAGAAATACAGTCACTGATGCGTTTGAAAGTTTTGAGGTGTATTTTTTACTGCAGGTTTCCTGTTACAATATACTTGGGAACTGTATCAACCTCAAGTGTTGCAATAAATTGCACAGTATTGGTCAAGAGCAGCCTGTGTTTCAAACAGACTATATAATTTACCCCATGTCTTCCACACAAACACGTAGCGAGGTTTCCTGTTCTGGCTCCTGGTGAACGGTGTGCCATCGGGGAAAACTCCATTAGGGTCCTGTTCTGGATACACGGCCTGACCCGCCTGATACTGTTGTCCTGAAAACAACAGCAACCATCGATCACACAGGCAGCAACAAAACGCTTCTGCATATTACCGTGACAAACTAGAAGGAAAATAAACTGTATTTTATCTTAATGCAAAGAAAGGAGAAGAAACAAAAACACACTGCTGGTGGTTCAATTGGTAATTAATATCAACATTTTTCATAAATGCCCATAAAATTACATTAAAAACAGCTAAAAAGTCTAAATGTTACTGTTTTGTTTTTTGTATGAACTATACACCAAAAATGAGAATATGGCATGTTGTTTGTTCTCTGTGTTACTGTCTGATGTATCTGATTCTTGTTTTGAGCATTTATTTGAAAAAAAGAAAGAGCAAAACTGATTACAAAATTGATTAATCCACAAAACGTTGCCATGGTAACCTGCAGCTCTTGCCCTCCAATGTGCCATTTCTCTCAGTAATCTTACCGTCGATGGTGCAGTTTTGTGCCCAGACCACCTGTCCATCAGAGAGGACTGTCTGGTTTGGTGGGAAATTCAGATTAATACTGAAGGTTGCTCTTGCTCCAGTCAGTGTGGGAGCATCATTCTTCAGATCAAAGGTTACTTCACCACCTGAAAGTAATACAGCACACATCATTTTCACACACTTAAACACAATAGCAGAAAGAATTGATGGCATTTTGTTTTTAGAAGGAGAAGATTGAGTCTCACCAGACCAACAGTTTCTGAATCTTGAGTCTCCATCTTTCCACACCGGATACATCCGGGAGTTCCAGGATCGGTAACGTGTGAACTGACTTCTTTGCCCTGCAGGAAATTTTACAAAATCTTCAGGAAGGAAAACTACATAATCTACCAGACATCCCCAACAACCACCATAACTGATGAAAGTATTTAGTGAAGCAACAGCTGCAAGAACAGTGGGATGAACTGCTCAAGTACGGAGTTAAAGTTGTGTTGCCTCTTACAGTGTTGGCATGTAATCTATGTAATAATCAGAATAATATAAGAGTGCCTTATGTAAAGGAGAGCAGGCCCATGTGTCTGCTGCTGACGGGGGTGAGGAGTGTCAGGGTTCCTGGCGGTGGCGGTGGGAGTCACACGACCCACAATCCCCCTCAATCCCTTTCATGTGACTATCAGCTGAGCAGCAGCATCAGTAATCCCAGTGAGAGGAATGAGGCTCCCAGACTCTGGATCACTGGATTTCTTCCCCCCAGCTTCTCATGTGTGTGTGAGTGGAAGTGAAAAAGACTGTGGGATATCACCCATTATTACATGACTAATGATTTACAGAGAAATGACCATTTTGAACTACAGTATGGTTTTCTGAATTATAACACACAAAATTGGAAATTATTTCAGGTCATGCTCAAGAATGCAGATTGACGTGAAATTAGCGTGTCATGGATAAACCATCCTTCCTCATTTTAACATAGTGTGTTCGCATAAAACAGGCATGAAATGGATATTTAGTTTGTTATCCAAACCAAGAAAAGCTGACACAAAGACCAAGACAAGCTTGTAATTGATAAAGAAGCAGAAGTTTGTTCTGGTTTGTTTTAGACTCAATAATAAGCACTTCTCCTGTACTGGTATAAAGAGCAAGCATAACTTACAGAAATGATACTCTAAACAAATAATTTAGGCATTTTTCTTAAACACAAGACAAAATCTACCATTAAGGTGAGATAATTTAGTTCATTCCTTTGCCGATTTCCATTTTTTTCTTTTGATATTTTCCTTTAACGGTTTTATAACAGTATTGGGTGCAGCAGAAAATTGCAGTCTAATCTGGAAAATCAAAACGGTGTACAGAAAAGTCACTAATTTAACTTACATGACTATTCAGGGAAGATTTAATAAGAGAGGCGTAGATTTAACTGTGTAAAATGCACCTGCAGCACAACAGATATGTTTCAAAGTTGGGGAAAATAAACATAATAGCATGTTTTATCCGGATAAATATGGTTAAATCCAGTCGTCTGTAATTTACTCACTTATAGCAGTGGCAGAGGTAAAAGCCAAAACCAGCAGCAGCAGACTCCTCATCCTGTGTTTGGTTGTTTGCGTCCTCTGAGCCCTGATCCTCACCCTGCAGTCCTGAACCCCAACACAACTCCCACACAGACTTAAGTAATGACTCCTCACTCTCTTTAAGAAGGCGCCCAATCTGAATTACCATAAAGTTTCTTCTCACCTCTGACATCACTGGGAGCCTGCACACTGGCACCACCCCCACACTGTTTTGTTAACTTTCATTGTTCTTAGCCGGAACTGTTTGGTTTTACTCATAGTTTTTGACACAGTTACTGTCATTTTGCTATGTTTTATGCTGAGATAATTGCATTTTTACTTCCTGTGAACTCGATCACCTTTCTCTGATTCTGCCCATCAGTGTCATAAATGCAACATCTCCAATAAAGAGCTCAGGAAACTGTAAAGCAACTTACAGAAAACATGACAAAGTACATGTTAATAATTCAAATGAACACAAATTAAGAGACGTCTATAAAAAGTGCATTACTGGAAGATCATTATCCCCAGTGTAAATTAATATGTTGATGGAGACTGCTGAGAGTTGTGGGCAAAACTCAAGCGGTGCCCATGTTTGACATATGACCTCACAGTTATGCGTGCGTGGACGTCACAAGATGAGTGTGTGGACGGCAAATCAATAGCATCCTTTTGTTTCCTCTCTCATTTCTGGGTATCCTCAGGCTGCTGCAGCTCAGAGAATCTGTGCTCGAAGCAACGCAGACACACCCGTGCTCAGCTCCTGAGACAGAGATCCTCCTTCCTGATCCAGAGCTTAATTCAGGAGAGAAGAAGAATGCATTTGATGGAACGAGATGATTCTGGAAATGATTCCTTCATTCAGACGGTGTCACATGAATTAATATAAATGCTCTATATCAGTATTCACAATGTTTGTGTTCTTAGTGCTCATTTTTCTTGTATTTTCTCAACAAACATGAGTCTAATGAAACATCGCACATGGAGCATCTTTAGGTAACACATGAGAAATAACATCAGTAAACCCTGAGAGAAGACATTGGTAATATGTGGCGCTATTTTGGCATCGCAGGTCTAAAAACTAAGCTGTACAAGTGAAGCAACATTGTGATTTATGAGGTTAAAACCGGTATAAGATCCACTTGTCATGCACATATTATTTGTCTAAAATGTTACACATGTTTGTGATGCTTTATAGCATGATAAGTAATTAAATGATAAAATAGTAAAAAAAAAAAAAAAAAAACATACAAAGAATGTGGATTATTAAACTGATGGTGTGTTTTGTTGTACGAGAAGAAAATTAAAGGAGTGAATACTAAAGCGTCTCTTTATTTCTCTGTTTTTATTTAAATGATCTTCACTGTAAAAACAGAGTCATTATGAGCTTCTTCATCACAGTAACTGTTTGTTTTTCCCGTCATATTGTCTGATTCCTGTGAGACTGTCGAAGCTGCTCCACATGTGACCTCTCATGTGCTCACAACAGAGTTCAGGAAGGAATAAATCCTCCCACCAGAGCACTTGACTTAACATACCACAAATAGTCAACTGTTAGCTTCTATCCACTCTGGCATTCACTTTTAAAAATGATCTTAATAAAGCGGTTCCCAGATTTCAAGGAATTTGCGTCATCTTTTTTTTACAACAAGTCAAAATGAAGAATTTCTTATTTTTGAAAAGTGAATTACAAGAACTGTCTGAATTGATTGTGAAAAGTAATAAAAGGCAAAGAAATACAAAGGGTGTTTGAGCTGACATGCCTCATAAACTACAAAAACACAAACAAACACAGAGTCTGTTCACAAAGCTGCAGTTACACACTCACACAAGCTTTCTCTTTTCCAGCAGGAGTGCAATGAGGATTGTAATTTAGAACTGAACAAGAGCCAAATCAATAAGGCCATCTGGTTTGTAAAAAAGATCAGACCAGACAAGCAAATCAGCTCACGACTCCAGCAGCAGTCATTCAGTGGATCCACAAGGATTACAGACATTATTCCTAATTTGTTCTATTTGTTCCTCATTTGATTTCTTCTTCATCATCCATCCATCCATCCATCCATCCATCCATTATCTATACAACACTTAATCTCCTTGAGAGTAGCGGGGGGCTGGAGTCTATCTCAGCTGACTTAGGGTGAAGACAGGAGACATCCTGGACAGCTCACCAGTCTATCACAGGGCTACACGTGGAGACAATCACTCTCACATTCACACCTACGGACAATTTGGAGTTACCAAATAACCTTAGCATGTTTTTGGACTGTGGGAGGAAGCTGGAGTACCCACAAAAAACCCACGCATGCACAGGAAGAACATGCAAACTCCATGCAGAAAGATCCCAGGCTGGACACGAAACAGGGATCTTCCAGACGCAAAGGCAAAGTGCTAACCACTATGCAGCCCCTTCTTCTTCAACATGAAAATTCAAAATATTTGCCAAAACAGAAACCTAAAACCAGGGAAAACAGCTCACAGAACATAGGCTTCTACAAAAACAAAGAAAAACTTCCGGTCATACATGACCTCCAGGGGGAGATAATCAGTGCTAGAGTCTAATGTATTTTAGAAGAACCATCAAACAGTCTAATCTGTGGTGTTTAGCACCTGTGTCAAGACTGATTAATAGTTTAAGGGTGAATAACTGAAGTTTTTATGCACCTAAACCATATCACATTAACATCAGAGTAATTATTTAGGATGTGGCAGATCTCTTGCTTCCTAATTAGTCATGTCCACATGAATTATTCTCCATTTTATGCATCCAACACTAAGATTCACACTGGAAGTCAGGAGATACGAGAAAAACTGTAACCTTATATAGATATTGGTAAAGGATGGAAGGGCGTTCAAATGCTTTCTTTTGAATAATCATATATTAAAGGATGCCTGGAGTAACCAACACACACTGGCACACAGCTATGGAAAAACCTTAGAGTGTGCTTTTATATGCACAGTATGAAAGCAGAACAAACTGCTTTGTGGTGCTCAGAGACGTCACCTCACATAAAAACCGCTGGGTGAAGATGGGCCGAGCCTCTGGGCTTTGATCATGTGCAGTATGGGTATGAATGCTTCCTATGTCTGGTGGAACCAACAGAAGCTGTTTCTTCATGCAACACAGGACACCTGATGACTTATAGATGATCTGATCAATATAGGCATTTTTCAAAGCAGACAATAGGTGGTTTTCCCACTGTAGGAGCTCAGAGCAGCATGTGCGGTGGTGGAAACGTTTACAGGAACCGCACTGAAATGTTCCTTTTCAGTTTTTCCATTTCCATTGAGACAGTTTCTACCAGAGTACACAAAAATAATAACAAATAGAAGTTATTGGACATCACTCCAGTTCTATGAGCATGTAGGAGAGAGTGGACGTTTGTTTTCTTGGCCTATATGGCTAATTTTATGTTGAAGATGACAACCAGGCGTAAACTAACCGTGATGTCACCCGTTGGTTTCAACGCCGAGAAAATGAAGCCCGGATTTTGCTACTTCCTGGTCGCCGTTTTGGATTTTTTGGAGCCAGTGACGTAAAAAGCGTCATCAAACAGACTGGACCGGAGAGCAACTAGGGGCAGGATTGGCTGAGGACGCTCTTATCCTGCCCCTAGTTGCTCTCCGGTGAGGCTTCTGTTGCTGTCTATCAAGTATAGCCACGCCCCCTAGCTCCGCCAACTTTAACGATTTATTTAAAATTCAGTATTGATTTATTTTAAGATCGGCCACCTGATCTCTCATTTTGACCATGAAAACTAACGGGAAAAAAATCCTGAGCTGTAGAACATCAGTCTATCAAATTTTATTTTCTCCAAAAATGAATTGGGGTCTATGGAGAAAAAGCTTCTTGGAGCCAACCCTAGTGGACGGCGTGATATTGCAAGTTTTTGACACTTCCGGGTTTGCTTCAATTCTGGAGCCAGATGCTACGTCCACTATATATACAGTCTATGATGACAACATAGGAGAGAATACTGCCACTGGACAAGAGGTTGATGTTGAAACCTGCAGAGCAGCTTTTGGAGGCTTTTCAGAATTCCCACCTTGGAGTTGGTGCTTTTGTCTCCCTTTAAATTGACCTTAAATGAGCTTGTACAGCTGCAGTTCGTCCTTTGTTTGTGGTCAGACCACATGCAAAAGCTTCCCTAAAACAGCCCACAAGTTCCTGTAGTAGAAAACATCCTATTCATCCTATTCAAGTCTCCCTGTGAGCCAACATACACTATATCAGGACTTATTCCGGTTGATTAATGGGTCATTCCACCTAAATACAACAATTTTTAAAACAGTTCACACCTGACCATCTCATATTTGTCTGTTTATTTTTTCTGTGCATTTGTATGTTATTAAGTAAAACATGTAAAATCTGGGGTCATGGCTGACATTAGTTCTTGAGCAAAAAAAATAAATTCTTAAAGAAGGTGGGGTCATTTACATTTTTGTGTTTTTTTGTGTCAATCTGTGGATCAATGTTTGAAGTGCCATAACTTGAGAAATAATGCAGCTAGAGTCCTGACATTTTGTAGGCTCATTGATATGTACATGTGGTCTTCAGTAATACAGCCCTGCTTTGATAGAAGAATACAAACCAGTTAAATGATGGTGCAAATTTGATCAAAAAAGGTCTATTTTTTCTATTTGAATGTCCCACCAACCATAAAAACTATGTATGGATTGTATATAAATATATACAAATACAATCCATGGCCAAACGTTGGGAATCAAGATCAAATTTGTGGGAAAAAAAATTAATCATGGGTCCACTGGTACAACAAAAGAAACATGATTATGATATAAAGAATCGCTCATCAGAACAGATCCTTACTGTCCTCATCAGGTATCTGTACCTGTCAATCACTGATGGGCAGATGAGACGTCACGAAGCGCTGCGGCCCGCCCCCTAGACTGTGCTGAGGCTGTGCCCGCGCTGTGTCGCTCCACACTGATACCTGCTGGCTCTTAAAATCATTACAGGTAAAATTTTAATGTAATTAAATAATAAATACCTTCATAAAATAATTTTTGAAATTAAAATTTAAAATGTAACAACAATATATAATAGTAAAAGAGCAAGCGAAAATGGTTGTCATCATTTTTCAGAGGGCAGAATAGTGCAACCAGAATGAGTGCAAGCAAAAAGAATAAAGTGACTGGTAAATGGAGGCTATTTAATGGATGAATGGGAATGGGAGGACCCGTCCAACGCTGCTTGTAGCTTTAATTCACTTTTATTCTTTGCAATACATAGTGAAAACATGGACAGTCCACTTACTGCACTGAATTTACATTTACCACACTACGTTTTGCTTTTGTTTGTTTGTTTGTTTTTTGCAGAACTTCTAAATCTGTAATAAAGGTGTCAGTCTTTGTGCATTTTAGAGCTCTGGTTAAGCTTTGAATAAGTTTACTGGGTTCAAAGTGTCTGCTGATGATACGACCAAATTAATCATTTTTGAAGATGAATGATTCCATTTTTGACATGATAGGCTATATAAAACGTTGCGCAATTCCAGTGTCATGTTTTGTCTCAGCTGGTTCATTGTTTGCTATTTTTTCTATATTGCATTGCTCTGTACAGTTTTAGCCCATATTTATAATGTTGTCAGTGAACTTGTCTTTTATTAAACATGCCTTTGACATGTGCTCTCCTTAGAGTGTGAAATTAGATGGATGTAAACCTTTAGTGAAACTTTTTCAGATTAGCTATAAATTCTCTTTTCATTTAAATGACTGAATGAATATGTATAACCCTAACTCCAGTGCTTTTATCCTCTTTCAATTTAAAATGATAAAATCCTGTGTTTTGTGTGCAAATTATTGACGTCACTCACCTACACTCACTGCAGCTCGAGCACATCAGCTCATCTAAAACTCTGTAATAACAACAACAATAGTTATTTTATTTATACCGCAGCTTTAAAAACAAGACTTTACATTGTGCCTGGACAGACAATGCAGAAGTCGTCTATCAAAGGGAAAAGTAAGAACAATTAAGATAAAACAAAAAGATTAAAGATTAAAAAATGCTTTTTTTCATTAATAAACATAAATGAAATATATCGGGGGTTTTTTTAAACAGCTTGTTAGCCAACGTGCTTTCCAGTAGAGAAGTTAGATTGGTGTTTCAAAATTACTTAACACGTTTTTAAATTAGTCCGGTATTTTGTTTGATTATATAATATTGTAGATTCATCGTGTCAACTTCGAAGTTAGTCAGGAATTTTTTATCCAGCATAAGTCAGGGTTTTTAACTTTAATATTAATTTAGTCTAGTAAGTTTTATACTTTAAATTAGTTTAGTTTATATGTTGTTCTAATTCCTCAAAGAAAAGTACTAAATCACCGAATTACAATTTTATGTAATAATACGTGTAAATACCAGTGTTATTGCTTGGCTTTATGATCTCATTTCATTCATTTTACATTAATTATTAAACAATATCTAAAAACATTACACAACCATAAATCCTTCTCTGTCCGACGTCGATTACGTAAAACGTCATCGCCTCCTAACCATGTGACCTATTGGGTTTGTTTGTTGGCGGTCTCTTTCTTATCCCATATTAAATGACTCCACCTGCCGACTTGCACTCTTACACTAAAACAACGAATTCAAACTGGATTAATAGCAGATTTAGAAAACAGCTTAGTGACTAGGCATCGCCAGAATCATAAATAACAGTTTCCAAGGACAACTCTGCTGGAGGAGCAGTTGCAAAAACTCTAAAGCACCGCCCACCTTCAATAATCGGTGTGTCTCGAATAACAAAACGAGCGCTTCCAGCATAACGCGGGAAACGCTGTTGTGTTGGTTCAGTGTTTTCCACAGAGGAGCATCTGCCACGCTAATCCACACATTTACGGATATCGTTACTACCGGTGTTAATAAATGTCTCCGGTTTGTTGCCGCTTTGCTCTGAACTGGTGAAGCCCACCGGAGCTCCGTCCTTCAGCTGCGACTGCTCGGCCCGCATGAAGTTACCCGGAGGAGCCGTTAGTCGTATGTCGGTCCCCGCGCTGCTCCTTAACGTCTGTGTAGCCACCGAGCAGTTGTTAGCTCCGACACAAAGAGAGGAGCCCCACTAGCCGGCTGAACACCCGCAACATCTGTCCGACGCAACATGGAGGCGTTTCAGAAAGTGGAGAAGATAGGAGAGGGGACGTACGGAGTGGTGTACAAAGCCAAGAACAAAATGACCGGAGAAACTGTTGCTCTGAAGAAAATCCGGCTGGACGCGTAAGTTCACGTCACAGTGCTGGTTCACATCGGGGAGGCCGAGCCAAAGCTAACGATGCTAACAGCAACTTTGACTGAGCGACAGATTTCATCTAAACCGAATAAAAAAGCAAAAAACTTATAACATGTTTCTTGTCAATTAGTCAAGTAAAGTCACTGTGATTTATAGAAAACATTTTAAACAATGACCGCTAAGTGAAGTTGCTTTCCAGTAGAGTAGTTTAAATATTAAGCTAAAGAACTAACACAATTATATGTTATACAAATTATCCTGGTTAATTTCAACATTTCAGTTAGGAACCTACATTATATATATATATATATATATATATATATATATATATATATATATAAAATACCAGTTTCAATATTTAAAATGCATTTTTTATATTCTATATTATTACAAATTAAACAAACAAACCTGGCATGTTTTTATGTTGTTTTCTAGATCTCTGTGTATTATGTTTTTATTACTTTTTTTTAACCTACTCTTGATTGTTGCATATTCTGGAGGACTGATTTGGGCTGGAAGGAACAATATTATGCTTTTTGTGTGTGTGTGTGTACAGGTGCACAGAGAAATGACAAAGAAATATTGACTATTTAATCGTGTGTAAGATAAGATAACTTCAAAATTGTATGTGTTAATGTTTAGACCTTGCAATATTATATCTAATACAAATTTATCTAATTTGTCTGACTAACTTAAATACATCCCTACATTATTATATATTATAACAAATCACCTGACTGCTTAAGAAATTAAAGCTAAGCCTCTCCAAAATTATACATTCACACCCAACAATCCACAGATCTTTAAACAGCAGAACCAGGCTCAGGGAAGCAGACGTCTGTCTCGACTGGTTAGGGTGAGGTAAAGAGAGAATA
Organism: Acanthochromis polyacanthus; assembly: GCF_021347895.1. Classification (NCBI taxonomy): domain Eukaryota; kingdom Metazoa; phylum Chordata; class Actinopteri; family Pomacentridae; genus Acanthochromis; species Acanthochromis polyacanthus. The sequence goes on from NC_067117.1 coordinate 16,806,275, forward strand.
TAAACACAGAGACAGAAATACCTGCAGAGATATTGAGGGAGAGAAAGGACAAAACACAAACTACAGGATAGAGAAAACACAACACAGTTCACATGCAATTGTGTAAATAAATGCATGACAAGAGAGGCAAGAATCACAAAAAAAAAATGAGAATGTATATGTGAAGACAACTACTGTATATGAACAGGATAATCAAGGTTGTACACTTTGTAGTTCTTGTTCAGCTTCTTATGCATCTTATCTGTATGTAGTAAATTTCCCCGGTGAGGGACCAATAAAGTTTTATCTTATCTTTAAAGAGTAACAGTAAAATCTGGCATCCAATAAAAAAAGAAACTGAAAGTGGGCATAAGTTGGGCAGCCACAGGAAAACTAAAATCAATGGGAGAAGGGTAAGGCTTTAACTTTGGTTTGAAATTGCCAACAGTGAAGCAGAAGTTACTGTGAACAGAAGACTGGGTGTGGTAGCTGAAAAACCAGGTTAAGTTTTCTGTCATGATGACCTCAGTGACATAGGGCCAAAAAAGTGGAATTATCATATATATCTATGGATCAAAACACTTGTATTTGATATCTAGTGTTTTATAAAACATTTACAGACTCCAATTAGACTTTAGACTGAACACCATTTGTACAATATAGGTGAACAGAAAAACAATGGCAGATATTCCTAACTCAATATGATTTAGGAGATTATAAAGAAAAATCCATTACACTCAAATTTAATTATGTAGTTTTTTGTGTGTGTACATTTAACTTTTGAGTGGTCGCTTGCCATGACACACCAGTGGGAAAAAAACACTTTTTGGTTGACCTTCTTCCAACTCATGTCTTCTATAGGATAATAACTTGTGATTAGTAGTCTCAAGCTAAAAAAAGACAAGAAACCACTTTATGCGCATATTTAAACGCAGATCTGATAATTGGATGCATTCCGCAAAAATCCTGCAAACTTTATGTAGGCCTGCTTCTGAAAAGGTTATTCAGTTGTAATAATCAGTTGTGCCAGTGAACAGACGTTACCTGGGCTTCAGCAGGTGGCATCAGTGAGTCGCTCTGTCCAGTGTTTTCTGACCACAAGAAGCAAAATCACTGGTCTGCTTCACCAGTGTGTTGGATGATATTTTTTTAGCAGCACTGCCAGTAATGTGGCAGGGATGTATTTATAGTAGGTATGGTAGTGTAAGTGACCATAGAGAGCAGGACATCTTATTTTTGACTCCTTGGCTGCCAAACTGTAAAGATACCAACAGCATAGTTAAATGTTAATTGAGAGAAAACATTACATTTATTTAGTAGTTGTTGAAGTCAAGCTGGTTTAAGGAACATACAAGGTCAAATTACATTTATTTTTCTGTGTTCCATTCAGAGAAACTGAGGGCGTACCAAGCACAGCCATCCGAGAGATTTCACTCCTCAAAGAACTCAGTCATCCCAATATTGTCAAGTAAGTGTCTAATGTTGCAATCATATCTAATTCCTGCTCACAAGATTCTCCTGTCACTTTTGTGTGTCAGTTTTTGAGCTAACCTTAACATGTTTCAGACTGCGCGACGTCATCCATACGGACAGCAAACTCTACCTTGTTTTTGAGTTCCTCCATCAGGATCTAAAGAAGTTCATGGACTCCTCCTCTGTCACCGGCATCCCGGTGCCTCTGGTTAAAGTAATTACCACTTCAGATTTTGTCTTGATATTTTACAGAAGTTAAGGTACATACATGTACTCGGAATGCCTGCTTTAACTCGGCTGTGTTTTTGTGTTTGTAGAGTTATCTTTTCCAGTTGCTGCAAGGCCTGTCCTTCTGCCACTCTCACAGAGTTCTTCATCGAGACCTGAAGCCCCAGAACCTCCTCATCAACGCTCAGGGGGAGATCAAGCTGGCTGACTTTGGCCTTGCAAGGGCCTTCGGAGTTCCTGTCCGCACATATACACATGAGGTAAGAAGCTCCTTAAATAAACAAGGCTTATATACTTTAGGGGACTTTGTTTCCACTGAGTGAATTGAGTTGTTTGGTGCAACATGTAGGAAACATCTCTTAAAAGATTTCTTGAGGCGGTGCATTCTAAAGCTATTTCAGAGGGTTTTTCATTTGTTGTTTCTTTTTAAAATTCAAGCTCAGGGGCATTTACATTTATAAATATCTAATATAATACTTGAGTTGCAAGAATATGGCTATAAATTCATGTATACAGCCATAAGAATCCCTGCACATGATAAAGCTACTTTTAAATTCCTTTTTTTTTTTCATCAGGATTTAGTGGACTAAATTTAAATTAGTTTTAGAACAGTAGACTGTTATGTTTCATATACCATTTAAGGATCCACGAAGAAACAATTGTTGAAAAATTTTAAAGAAAAACAGGTATTGGATATTCTTAATGGCTTTGAAAGTCATGCTTGAACTTGGATATGGTTATTATTTCTAACTGAGAAAACCCGAAATGAATTATGCAGTTCATGTCTATTTCCAACCTCCAAGTTAATGCTGGGATTCACATTTAGAAACAATTAGATTTGGTCTTCTTGTCTGTCTAAAACATGTCCCGATATGCTCCACAACCATCATCTGTTTAACTTAGGCCAAGAGATCAGGTCAAGGATTACATGTACAATTCTAACTGAATCAGGAAGTAGACCGTGCACCATCTGTTATTTGTTATGGTTTGTTCACTTTATCTGTTGTGGTTTGTGTTCATTTTCATTTGTTATTTTCCTTTAATAAATGCTCCTTCACTCCATTCTTTCTTCTAAGCTCTAAATACATTTCAGACACAGGTTTTCCCTGTTTTAAGCCTCGTTTTCTACTCTTTAGGAGAAATTGTGTTTTCCTCATCACAAACTTGCTCCTGTGGTGTTTATCAGGTGGTAACGCTTTGGTACAGAGCACCGGAAATTCTCCTGGGCTGCAAATACTACTCCACAGCTGTCGACGTCTGGAGTCTGGGGTGCATCTTTGCTGAAATGGTAATACACTTAGTTTTGTCTTCCACGAGAACATGAACTAAGAAATCCTGTGTGTCCTGCACAATGTATCGACATCTAACCAACATCTCTGTGCTGGTCTGACCACAGATTACCAGAAGGGCTTTATTCCCCGGTGACTCTGAGATAGATCAGTTATTCCGAATCTTCCGCACCCTGGGAACACCTGATGAGACCGTCTGGCCCGGAGTCACATCGATGCCTGACTACAAGCCATCCTTCCCCAAGTGGGCTCGGCAGGAATTATCCAAAGTGGTGCCTCTTCTTGACGAGGATGGAAGAGAGCTGCTCGGAGTGAGAACATTTGAGATTTATTAAGATTTATTCATGAATAAACGCTGTCAGAGAGGCTGGTATGTTTGTGTATGTGGTTAGATGGCGGCATATTTCACCAGCTAGTGAGCAGATTTCACTGAAGTTTGGCCAAAAGAATTGGAACAAGGAAGAAGTGCTAGGTTTCACGTCCAAGAAGTCTTTGATGGATTTCATTGCGAGTGTTGACACTCCCTCTTTTTTTCACACTAACTTCTGTGCTCACTGGAAAGAATATGATCTGGAAAACATTTTCCATGATTTTCTGGCAGTGTCTGTGTTGATGAAGATGTGGAAATTGCAGATTTTCCGCCAGCGACATTGAGTATGAACCGTCTTTTCCACTGAAGCAGTACACAATGTCTTCATGGATATGTTGACTGACTGCCTTTGTCCGTTTATCTTGCAGGAGATGCTGAATTACGATCCAAACAAAAGGTTGTCTGCCAAAAACGCCCTTGTACATCGATTCTTCCGTGACGTCACCATGCCACTTCCTCATCTCAGACTCTGAGTTATGCAAAAATCTCAGTCTGTTTTATCAGCAACAATGTCTAAGCAATAAGGACTGTCTCGCCTTGCTTCATGTCTGTGACTGGAATGGACAGAAAACGTGGCCACTACAGGATACGATGTGTTCTTCAGCACCTAAAACCAGCCCTTGAGGAGATCAGTGTCCAGAGAGTCTTGTTGTGGTAACTGTTCTGGGTGTTTGACTGTAATTTTCAATAATCATCAATGTGATTTTGCATATTTATGTGCCACTGCCATGTTTGATGTAAATGTTACTTGTGATTCACAATGGGCTTTACTTAGCGCCAGTGGGGTACACCAATTCTAGTTATGTGCCATTGAATTTCCAACTTCAAATGGTTTTAGAATCCAAATTGAAGTAGTCCTTTGTTTAGATTTATATATAATTGAACAAGTTTGTGGGGTAGTGCAAATAACAATGGCATGCTTTGTAAGACTGAGCAGCAGCTTAATGGGGCAACAGCTCTCAATACATCGTGAGCTGATGTAGAACTATTGGTGCTATAAAAACATGAGATTACAGCGGTGTTCTTCTGTTTTGATCCTCTAACATTTTGGCCCAATGTGTCTTGACGTGATTTTATAACTGCACCTTTGTTTGCTTCAAAATGTTTATTTGACTTTCAGGTTTCCTCACAAAGCTGAAGTTCTGATGTACAAATGTCCGTGTTGTAATTCAGATTTTACAGAATTGAATGTGCTGTTGCATCTTTCTTACTCTAGATTTTTTCCAAATTTAATGACCTGTTTTATAGATGCTGTTTATCCACAGTTTAAGAAAATAAACTTGTTTTAAAAAAAACTGTTACTGGTTGTACACATGCATTATAAAGTTATCATTGTGCTCTTAAGTTTATATTTTAGGCTTCACCAGAGTCTACTCTGCAAGTTTGGAGGTCAGTGTAACAATTATGCCAATTATTCAAGGAGACTTGTGTGACTCAAATGTCAGAATCAAAGGCTGTCTAACATTGTTAAATCAAATTATTGTCACACTTCATTAATCTTTGCTAGCTGAACACAGCTCCACTCGCACAGCTGGCAGACCCATTAGGAGCTCATGATTTTTTTTTAGCCTGCCAAGTTTTCGTATTTCATTAAAAGAAGTCCTTTATCTTTCTGTGCCAGCAAATAAACACAATGAAGTAACAGTTAAATAATTTATTAATCCATGCGAACAAATGCAGCTTTGTAAATTTGTGCAACTATAAGTCAGGTGATAAAGGCAAAAGGAGATACTGAAGAAGATACGATAAGGTTTAAATTAGAGTTTAGAAAAAGGTCTTGAATGTTTGGAGCTTGTAATAGTGTCTTAAAGGGCACTGCTTTCAGATATTCAACACACAACCAAACCCCACTCAGCTAGAACTAACCAGGATTGAGCGACTTTATGCTTCACACTTCACATATCAGTTCAACAAACACTTCCAACTAAATGAGTTTTTATTGGTCACGCCAAAGACGCCAGTCAGTAAATACAGACAGGTCACCATCAAGGAAAAGGGCTGAAATACAAAGAAGTGCAACAACAGAGAGTTAGTACAGAAAAAACAGAATCGTGTATAATTCTGCCTACAACGCTGCTACCACTGGGTGAGTCACAGTCTAAAATATTGAAATCCAACATACTGGCTTTATTATGTGCTTATATCTACATCCTGCGCACAGAAAAAGACAGAGTGCTGGTGTTTAACAGGTGTAGTTGGCCATTTATTTAACAAAAAATAGAGGATAGTGGGGAAATTAGAACAATTAAAACAAAGCGTGAGAAATAGTAATGTTATATTATGATATAAATAATAAAAATATAAGAGGCATAATTCATAGAGTGTTGCTGTTAATTATTTGGGGGATTATTTTGATGAGTGAAAAGCCACAAAATGCATATGTGCTTGACTTGTGGGGAAACGACACATTATGCATAAAGAGAGAAACATAATAGTGCCAGCCAGCTAGCAGTTTATATCCTGATTGCATTTATTGCAGCTCTAAACATGCATCCTACAGTGACAACGTTGGGGTTGTTTGTACTCTGATAATGGTTTTATATGTCGTCGATTTGCACAATGGAAAAAGGATAATAGAAATAAAGACTGACAGCAAAATGATATTTGATGCATAAAATGGACAAATGTGAGCGGTCCAGTTGCTTTATATTCACTTAAATGTATAAGTGTTGCATATTTGTATAACATTTGTGCGTATAAAGAATAGGGCACAAGTGCTTTGACCAACTGTAGAAACCTAGATTAGATACAGTAGCACATGAGATCACAGGTAGTATAAGTACAGTAAATATATCCCAGTCTAGACACAGAAAACTTGGTCTGATTAGAAATAACCTTCATGTGACACCTATTTACAATCCAGCACTTCTGAACATTTGTTGTTGACTGAAAAAAAAACATGCCAGTATTTTTTTCGTGATTTGCTTGTTAATTACAAATAGGGCTGCTACCAGCAAATATTTGTATTGGCATTGTGTTATCAATTAGATGCTTGGTCTCATATATGCCCAAAAATGGTGAAAAATTTCAATTTGGGATTCTTAAAACACAAGATAAAACCCATTCACTTTACTGTCACAGAGTACGAAAGAAACCTGAAAATTATTATCATTAATTATTTCTAACTGACTGATGGGGAGTCACAGATGTATACTGTCAACCTGAAATCCCATGGCCAACTACCAGCCCAAGACTGGCGTGCCTCAAAGTATCAGTGGTTGTGAAACTGTCAGTTTAAGAAATCTACGTTAAACAGGAACATCCATCCCTGAACAGAAACAGGCGTCTACAACACTACCTGTCAGTCTTAAGATCTCTCCCCAGAAAGTTTCACCATCTTTAACATCTAAAGTCATCCCTGATCTGCTGGCAGTTTCACAACCATTTAAACCTCGATGCATGCGAGTCATTTATTGTTAATGGGCCAATTAGCATATGCTTGAGGGTGATATATGTAATATATATCTGGGACTCTCCATCAGTCTGTTCAGCCTGAAGAACCATCTTGGATGGAAATTCGACAGCAGGCATTACAAATAATCAGAAGCAAGGAAAGTATTTGTAGTTAAGGAGCTAAAATCATTTAAAAATACTGGCTTGGTTTGGTTTAGCTCAAATTTCTAGTTTCTTTTTCATGATAAGCTTGTACAGGATCTGGTAGCCGTCATCCCAGGCGTAGAGCAGCTGCTCCTGTGGATTGTACTTCAAACTGGAGTGAGATCCGTAGCGTTTTGGAAAATAAACCAGCGGTGCTTCCTCGTTGGTCACCATGCCATTGACATCGAACACACACTGTACTCGTGAGCGACCAGGCTGCTTGGTGTTGTACGCCACATACAGAGTGCCACAGATGACAAAAGCCGCCTCTGCGTTCTCTCGTGGACAGTTTGTGTCCCACATCTGCTCAATGTCCAGTGAGTTGGTGTCCATTTTAGCCAGAGAGATGTGCCTCTCGTTTTGTCGTGTGGCGTAAATTGCCCAAAGGCCTTCCTCATCCACAGCCAGGTCCATCACTGTCTCAGGGGTGAGGCCGTACACTGGGACGTGATCCTGCACTGGAAACACTGCACTGTCCGTCACAGAGTTGTTCCTTGTGTCATATTTAACCACCATTATCTCTTCACCTTGATTTACATAATAGACATTATTTTTGTACACCACATGTCCTGTTCCTTTCCAGGCAGATGGCAGCTTCAGGTTGTTGGACAGAGACATACCCTGTGAGCGGGTGAAGTCCTGTATAGTTGCAAACACGTGGATGGTGTCCTCATCTGTCCCGTTAAAGATGTAGACCTTCCCAGATGCCCTGCTGGTGTCTTTGGTCCACATTCCCTTTTGCCCTCCAACTCGCTTCAGGATCTTCATGGCTTTGATGCTGGAGATCATGTCACTGCAATCTGAAAGTGAGAGTGGGACAGGCTTTACATGACGGCACCTCTCCAACATCATAACTATGTTTATATGTAAATACTATTTAAAAATATATGTGGTCCAAACTGAAATAATTCACTGAATTAACATTAGATTTAGCACAAACATGCTTGGTCCCCAGAAGATGAACCTTAATGACTTTGGCGATAGATAAATCTTTTCTCTGGCACCAAGCTGTTACTGATCCAGAGAACTATCTGAACATCTGTTAAATGGACTGGCACAGGATTTTTTTTCTACATTTTATGCAGTGCAGTTCCCACACAGTGAATCCTAATGGCCTTTGGCACAATGTTGGACAAACCAAGCAGCAACTTCACTGAAGTGCCAAAAACTGCAGTTCCACAAATGACCACCTGAGGCTGACTCCGAAAGTGAGTGAATCCCTATAAACCCTCATGTTAAAATGCACAACTTTACAATAGAAACAAACAAGTTTTCAACCGAGTATGAAAACCAATGTTGGCCTTTATAGCTAATTTAGTAGTTTGTGACCATTTAAATTGTATTAAGGCCTTATATAATGTCTAATTAAGGGTGTGGCTGCACTGCTTTACAGACTGACTGCTTTAACTCCGCTCACACCCCATCTCTTTGCTCATTTTTGGATTGGCTCTGAGCTAGGAGCTAGGAGCAGTCAGTTACTGACGATATGGTGGGGACTGGAATCTCCACGCTGAAATTTAAAACCATTTTTTATGAAACTTATAGTCTGACTGACCAGATGTAGAATGCAGATATAAGCCTGTCATTGGCTGCTCATTAGAGTTGTCTTTGAGCTTCCTTTCCACTGTCTCCATTGTTACCATTTTCTTTCTTATTGGATACAACATCCTTCAAACAGCAGGATACCACACCGAAAATTTCAGGTTCTGTTGAGGATTTGGATCGTACACTAAGGCTAGGTTTCTTTGGTGAACTATCCATTATAATGACAGTGCTTTTTTCCCTGAGTGCAAACAATTCCATCCGTTGCTATTTTGAGTGAACACCGAAGCCGCATCCTTCTCTTGGCCGCACACAACTGTGATTGGTTTATAGAAATGCAAACACACCAGAGTATTTTGTCCCAGCATCAAAATGATAGTGTTGTGCAGCTGACCTTTATGTTCTACAGAATGGGTTGGTAAAGCAAGACTAGAAAACCTACGAGGACAGTTAAAAGGAGAGTTTTTCCAACTTTATATGCAACCACTCATCAGTTGGTCTACACATATACAGACAGGTTCTAAATTAAAGGAAGAAAACCCTTGACCCTTACAGTGAGGGCTCTGGGGGAAATTTTGCAAGACTTGGTTCGGCCCTAGTCGTCCATTTAGAGAGAGCAGTCACTGCAAATCAATACAAAGTTAAGCCGAGTGATCACCTTCATCCTGTGATGAGACATTTCTATGCTGATTAGACTGATCTCTTCCAGAAACTATCCATAGGGTATGAGCAGTCAAAGAATTTTTTTGTAGCACAAAAACTGTGAATCATATGCTGTGGCCTTTATAGTCACCAGACCTCACCCCAGTTCAACACCTGTGGAAGACTGTGGACCAACATGTTAGACAGTGCTCTCCACCACTATTGCCAGAACATTAAATGAGGGGATGTCCTTTAGAAGGATGGTGTTCATCCCTCCAGTAGAGTTCAGAGACTTAAAGAATCAATGCTGAAATGCACATGGTTGATCTCCACATTTTTGCTGGATTTGCCTTTCATTGGTCTCTTTCGGTTCTTTGGTTTTCTCAGCTTCAGCTACATTGTTTCTAGTGCTGATGGACCTTGTTGACCTGTCTCAATAGGGAAAACACAGGTGGAATTATGATTGCTCAGCAGCATGCACCAAAGCAGGACTTCCCGTCAACAGTAATACAATTGTGCTTTCTCAATTGTAACAACTAAAAATATCTACTGTTAAAAAGCTCTATTGTTCACGTGCCAACAGAAGATTTTCTTCTTGTCCATTAATCCCATAAAAGATCCAACTGACATGACTTTATCCCACTAACAAGTGTTGTCTGTGAAGTCTGACTTAAATCATTCTTCCCTGTTGTTAATAAACCTCCACATCAGTGAGCCACAAAGCTACACTGGGTGACATCTTTCTTCAGTTTACTTTAAATCAATCCCACATGTGCCGTCCCGTGGCCATAAATTCTCACAATCTGCTATTAAAACTGTCTCCAACATACACGACTTCCTCCTGTTTGAAACATGTTTGCTAAAAGCTACAATGTCCAGCAGTTTGAAGACATTACTTTAAAAAAGAACTACATAGTTATTTTTGAGCTGCTTGTGGACAGTAGACTTTTGACAGCCACAGAAAGTAAGACATAAAGAAAAAAGTCCTAATGGGTTGTTGGTTTTGGTCTTTCCATGGAGACACCAAAAAAATGCCATTTACTGACGATCATCTCATAAAACTGCAGTGTTTATTCTAATAAATGAACGTCATATCCCACCTGAGAGTTTTAGATACTGGGCCTTCTGCTTCTCCTTCACCAGAGTCACCTGCTGCTCGATCAGCTTGTCGTCCACATCCACACATGGCTGAGCCCCGTTGTGTGTCTCCAGGTAGTCCAGCTCCCTCTCGACCCGGTCCACCCTCGTCCCCACTCCGTCCAGATTCATTCTCAGTGTTTCTTTTTCTTTGTCCAAGGTCTCCAGCTGGGAAACCATTTGTTGCTTCAGCTCCCGCAGCTCTGAGGCGTAGCGGGTGGTCTGTTCATGCCACAGAGAGATCCTGTCCTGTTGTTAACAAAAGCTGATTAGTTATTTCTGGACACATGAAGAAATGATCAGATGTGTCTCCATCTTCCCTGTATTTCAGTGTGAATAATGCTTTCTACAATGACCATACATGGATTTCTAGAAAGCAGACAAGGCCATAATTTTATGTTCCTTTCAGGCTCAGTAAATAGACTGCAACAGAAGGCCATAATAAGAAGGAAACTCATCCTACAAACAACCAGGTTTAGGCCACACGTGGCAAGTATCCACCCTGTTCGAGTGGGTTTTTGCAAAACACTGAATCCCATCATTCACTCTTCTGGTGCTGCTCTGTAGCAGACTCTGGCCTCTGACCTCTCTGTGGAGGACAGAAAAATACCCTCTCATCAGCAAATTGGACATGAACTTTCAGAACAATGTAAGACTGAAGAATGTGTATGTTAGGTTTAGTGTGACAAGCAGTGTTTGAGACACTGTAGACCTAAGAAAGTAGAGATTTTTTTAGCATCTCGTACAAATTAAACAACAATATTAAAATAAAATAACTGAATGGGAAGATCTTCAAAGCAAATTATTACTAGTAGTTTAGAATAAGATATTCAGTCACACTGGCAAGAGTTTTTCTTCTGTAAAATATCATAATGATGAACATAATTTGTGATGCCGGTGTAATACAAGTCACCTAAACAAATGTATTTTATAAATGATATAATTTTGATAAAACTGTTCCTTTTTGGCATCATACATGCATAAATTAAAATTCCAAGCTACATTTTTTTTTACCTCAGAACCTAGACAAGAAGCAGACAGTCCCTATACATTTTAAAGGACTTTATTTTCCAGTATTTTCCCCCAGGATTTGCCCACATCTGCATTCCATTGCCTTTGCCGTGTCCCTGGAAGTTTCCTTTCAGAGGGACTCTGGAGCACAGGGCTCGACAGGGAGGTAAAGGGAGTCTTACCTCAATAGCAAGCAGCCTCCGCTCCAAGTAGTCAATCAGTGCTTGGTGCTGAGCTGTGGCAAAGCAGGCCAAAGTAACCAAGACAACAAGTCCCCTCATTTTTGTGTCAGCTCAGTCCCTTATAACTCCAGTAAAATCGTGACTGGAGTTCAGTGAGAGTGTCGGTGGAGCCAGCAGATTCCCAGAGGTGGGCTGGAATGTTTTACAAAGCTGTCTGGGAGGAGCCTGAAACATCTGGTGGAGATGGAAGCACACAGGCTCTGAAGGAGACAAGACACTGCTGCTTATTTCTACTTAAAAAACTTACCTGGTTGACAAACCAAGAAGTCACAGCATTGTATTATGTTTCAATGGGGGGATATCTATGTTTGGCTTGGAGAGAGTTGGGCACATCTTTCCTTTAAAACACAGGTTACTGATGTGGCACCGGCCCGCAAGTTACACAGGAAGAGGCAGGAAGCAAAATGTGAGTCAGGAGTCAGTGAGGCACTGTACTCCTGTATGAAGGGGAACCAAGCAGTGGGTGTGAATCAGAAATAAAAATGAGCTGCAACAAAGTCTCTGCAGCATTGACTCTTAGCATTTCTACTTTTTTCATTAAAAAACAGGTTCACATTGCTTTTTCTTTAAAAACACACACACACACACACACACACACACACACACACACACACACACACACACACACACACACACACACACACACACACACACACAGTTCTCCATATAATACCTCCATATTCAATACTGGCTGGGATAAAATACACTCAACAAAAATATAAACGCAACACTTTTGTTTTTGCTCCCATTTTTTATGAGATGAACTCAAAGATCTAAAACTTTTTCCACATACACAATATCACCATTCCTGTGATAGTGAGCACTTCTCCTTTGCTGAGATAATCCATCCCACCTCACAGGTGTGTCATATCAAGATGCTGATTAGACACCATGATTAGTGCACAGGTGTGCCTTAGACCGCCCACAATAGAAGGCCACTCTGAAATGTGCAGTTTTATCACACAGCACAATGCCACAGTGTGTACCAGTTCCCGCCAATATCCAGCAACTTCGCACAGCCATTGAAGAGAAGTGGACCCCCCCCCAAATAAAACAAAACTGCACCTTTCAGAGTGGTATTTATTGTGGGCAGTCTAAGGCACACCTGTGCACTAATCATGGTGTCTAATCAGCATCTTGATATGGCACACCTGTGAGGTGGGATGGATTATCTCAGCAAAGGAGAAGTGCTCACTATCACAGATTTAGACAGATTTGTGAACAATATTTGAGAGAAATGGTGATATTGTGTATGTGGAAAAAGTTTTAGATCTTTGAGTTCATCTCATAAAAAATGGGAGCAAAAACAAAAGTGTTGCGTTTATATTTTTCTTCAGTGTATTATCCCTTTGTCCTCTGTTCAAGGCTGTATTCTGATAAATAATTGTAGCTTAAGGCTTCAGCAGACAAATCAAGTCTGTATCTTCCAAAATTAGTGTTTTTCAATCAATGGAATCAACTGTGTGAGGAAATAAAGAGCAAATACTGCACTAAAAACACCATAATTGGACAATCTATTGTAAATAATTGAACTTGGAAGGCAGATGATGCCATATTTGATGCTATTTAAGTAAGACTGAATTGAACTAAATTAAATGTAGTCACATTCTGTGTGTGTCTGCTTTGTTTTCCAGCTGTAGCAGCTCCAGTAGTAGTAATGATGCCCATAGCCGAACAAAAACAGCAGTTAGAACTGTGAATTACTGGGAATAGGAAGGAAATAGTGCTAAAACTGTCTGCCTTGTAATTACATGCCCACCTTGCTACACAAAAGCTGGATTATGGCGCTGAACAAACTTTTCCTAAAGGTTTGCTTTATTGTTTTTCCAGTTAGCTTTAAAAGTCAACCCAACACAGAGTAATTAGTGCGTATGTTGTTGTATTCAAGCTATAAATAACACCTAAATCCTCTTGCTGTATTTTTAAGTTTTACAGTAGTGTCATTCATTAAACTGTGGCTCTTATGCGTCCGTTACGTAACGTCCAGTAGGGACACACATGGAAAAAATTGAAGAAAGATTTTTCATTATTTTCTGTGACTGTGAAAGCAAAAGCAAAAAGCGCATGCATTTGCTGTTAGATTAGTACAGTCAGCTTCCCCAAGCTCATCTGAAGTGGTAAATGGATTTTGCAAATCAAAACAGTGTTATTTACTTCAATATGAACAACAATGGAATTCATTTGCATGTTCATATTAAAGGAAGCACAGCAGCATGTCTGTCTGCACGCAGTCTACTGCCATCATCTCCACAGACAGCACGAAGGCTTCTATTATTGTAATAATCAAAACAGGATTTGTGAAAGATAACATCTGCTCTCTGCTGCTCAGCCCCGCATCTATCCAAGAAATATTATCTATGGCATTAAAACATTCTGGAATATCTAAATTTAGCTGTTTGTAGTGTAGCTGACAGACTGGTGACCTGTCCTGGGTGCTCCCTGCTTGCACAGACTTTGGCAGGATCACAGGATTACATTCATAGTTTCAATAGATTTATTGATAATATATCTAAATATTCTAGACCCTTTCAGAAGTCATGCTTTGGATATGTTTTTGTCCTCCTTTTATGTATATTGAATGACAAGGCTAGTATTGTGCTCTGATAAAGTTGAGGTGCAGTGTACATTTTAAAACAAAAATGAGCAAATTAATGCAACAGATGCTGTTGATGCAGTAACACAATGTAATTGTGGTTTTCTCTTTAGAACATTTCAAGTGCAACAACATATTGTCACAATCTTACTCTTTGTAACATTTTAAATACAGTTCAACAATATGTGTCTTCTACAATGTGTGTACAATTATCTGTCACGCCTATCTGTACATATGAAAGATGTGCATTTCTAATCTTAATTATTCTTATTTTTATATTTATTACACTTTTGTGTTTCACATCATGTTTTTTTGTTTGTTTTACTATCTAGCTGCTGTAATGTGTGGATTTTAGCTGGTGAGCGATCTTGACTGGGTGCTCATTTTAGTATGTCAAAAACACTGCATTCTACGTTTCCAGTATGTACTCTGTAAAGACATTTCCCACTTTTTTAATGCCCATGTGATTCAAACTTTGCACTGCTCGTATACAGTGCAGACTCACTGTTAAATAGTTCTTACCCCAAGTATTTGTACTGCAAACCACATGGGCGCAGATTCTCTGACGGGAAGAATCTGCTGCATGTCATTGCCCTACTTTCTTCCCCACATTTCCTGTCTCTCTCCATGGCCATGATGAAATAAAGACTTACAAATGCCCCCCAAAATAACATTACAATAATGCCAAGAGCTTCTGAAAACTGAAATTCAAGTGTAAAAGTGGTGGAGGACACATTAAAGCCGTCAAATGTAATGCGGATACCAGCAAACGATAAAGTTATGATCAATACCGAACTAAGGTAACTCTACTGTTACCAAATCAGGTACTACACAAAGCCCAGAAAGATTATTACAAGTAATAGTATTTATGTGTAGTTTAACTGAAAACAGAGCAATTACTTTGGGCATCTACACCTCCTCTGAGCTCTACTGGCAGCTCTTCATCTGTGGATCTTTCCATTCCAGCATAAAACCAAGTAAAATATGACAGTGTCGTGCCAATGAACCTGATTTGTGAGTAATTTCCTCCTTGCAACAGTATTCTATTGTATAGGGCTTTAACTCATTTGTAAATCTACCAAATCTGCTCTGAAGCTCCATGTATGTAGATGACGTAGCTGTTCCACCAGTGATGCTGTAGTTACTGTTTGACATCACTACAACTAAAGGTCTATTGTGCTGCTCAGCATTTACGATATGGTTATTCCACCGCTGTAATGCCGCGTGAGGCGCATTTATGGCTTCCCTCGGTCCCATCAGTGGTTGAGGTTTGTTTGTGTAGGCACATGCTTATTTGAATGGGAGATTTTTTTTCTGTTTAATATAGTTTTCTTTTTTAAAAAGGGGCAAAAAACAAAACAATGCAAAACAACACCTGGCAGTCAGGTAACTACAACAGTCAGGATGAATACAGCAGCACTGGATTATTATTAAACGACATGTTTTAAAGGCAGTTGTGTAGAAAACGTGTATGTGCAAGTGTGTGTAGGTGGTTATGTGCAGGTATGAAAATGTTTCTGTGTTGAGAGGCTAGCGGGTGTGGCTTGTTAGTTCAGAGAATTCATGCATGAGACATTTTCTATTTATCCTATGTTAGCTCATATTTTAACTCTGTGGTCAACTGCTCTATGTGCCTTTGAGCTGCCCCCAGAGGACAAATAAAGTTTTTTGAATAGAAGTGATTGAAATTGCCTTTAAACATTGCCTGTCCTGTGACTGGGCAACACAGATTTCGCTATTTTGGACATTTGTAATATTTGGGAAAATCACAAAGAATGTATTCAGGAGGATGCAGTCACCTAATAAATCACAATACATGAATCGCGATTGTACCTTTAATTTAGTCAAATATCAGTACTGAAATCAGTGATTCTATTTGGTGTCAGGCCAGAGCAAGATTCTGTGGGAATTTTTCCCTCTAATAACAGAAAGTGTACTGTTATAAATATACTAAGGAAGGATGGAGCCTTGTGAACAGGAGCTTATTTGCAAATGTACAGTCTATTTTATTTAAGAAGAAAACCTCACCGATTCTAGCCTAGCCGCGCTAGACAACCCACAGCAACGAATTTAATTCTCTGCCAGGGTGGGTCTAGTTACCCTCCATAAGGCTCGAGGCTGGATTCTCCTAAAACTGGCCGGACGAATCACCATGAAGTGTAGAGTCAGAAGGCGGGCGTAACGAAGTGACGACAGAGGCGTGACGATTCTGACAGAAACAACCAGTGCACAATAAACAGTTATCTTTCGACTCGGCTTTGGCCACAGCCCTTAAAGAGTTGAAGCTAAAATTCAACTTGAAAGATAAACAAAGGACGGCACTTAAGTGTTTCATTGAGAAGAAAGACGTATTTGGACTTATGCCGACGGGATATGGCAAATCCTTAATATACCAGTTGGCTCCGCTGGTTGTGAAGCTAATGGGACTTAGCCACAATCCGCCGGTGCTCTCGGAACTACGTCAGCCTATTCGTTGCGTTGATTGGTTGTATACCTACCCAATTGCTGCAGAGGGATTTGATAGACAACCTTTTAGCCCGCCTCCCTCCCTGTCGAGCTTCCCTCGACCCTTGTGCCGTCAGAAACATGGGTGTAGCATGGCTAGGCTACACTGATTTAACAATGCACACATGGAAAACTCACACTTGGTGCAGCAGTTCTAATGATATAATATTTTTTATTGTATTATTTCCTCTTCCTAGTCAGGATTCGGCTGCTGTAACTCCTGTTATTTAAAAATAAATCTCTATGTACACACTTATTCAGGGCAGGGGTCCAAGAGGAGACCCACCCAGGACGTTATGTCCAGGCTGGTGTTGCTTCCAAACACCTGCAGAGTAAAAACACATGCAGGCCGGACACTTCAGGTCTAAGTGTGTCTGAATGTGCAACAGCTATGATCAACATTATATTCATTTAATCTAAAGTGAATAGTTGAAGTGATACTACACTTTCTACAGCGATGGCTTTTAAAATAAGACTGGAAATTCTTGTGCCGGATATTGCTCAAAAAATGACAATAGCATGAGCAAAAGTGCCGTCTAATAAAAGGATATGAGTTAAAGACATTACTAAAGAAATAAAAAATAAGACCAGAATAGAAAAGTAAGACATAATACCAGCAATAATAATGAAGCAGCAAAGTAATACTACATATAATCTTTAAACACTGCACATTGTAACTACAACAATTACCTAATTAGAATGTTCCATTCTCATAAAAGCTCATTAGCATGTGTTTTGCTCACAGACAGTGCGTCTGCTAGCTGTGTAAGTCTCCATATATGGTGTGGATGTGGTGGTACAAGGCTGAATGGGCCGGGAAACCAATGGGCATCATGATCAGTGTTACTGTGTGCATTTGAATATGAGTCAATCTTTTTTTTTCTGCACATTTGCTTACAGGATTTCATGTCTTCTCCAGTGATTGGACAGAACCCGGTGACAGGACCTGAAACATGCAAACACAGGCAAATCTTTTAGGGGCGCTGTCAGGATGAGAATTGAGGGTCTTTTGTTATCAGACAGAAAATCAGCTGTTCGAAGATCAAATAGGCACACAGGAACCTCTTCATACGAGAAAATCAGGTATGAGCTGTGTGATAGAATGCAGTTTAGTTGATTATCAGTCTTGAGGTTAGTATTTTGCACAGTTTGTCAGTAGAAAAGAGAGACTAAAACTCGATATATTTTTATCTGCTCAGAAGAACATGATATTTTATCCACTAAAATGAAAGAAGATGAGGTCTGCATTAATTCTTCTGCAACATTTTCTCCTTCCACAAAAGGAAAGCCGAGCTACAAAGGTGTCGCTGAAGCTGAGTGTGTCCGAGCAACATGGACTACACATTTAGAGCAGTGACTCAAAACCCTGGGATTATAATCTGGAGAATTGAGGTAATTTGATCTCAATTGTGGCAGTCAAATCTGTTTTCTTTAATCAGCTAAATAATTTCATTGTTATAAAAAGGATGAACTCATCTGCTCATCCAGGAAAAGCGGTGAAAATTGAGCATTACTGAGAAATAGTTTTTAAACCTGAAATGCAGATTGGTGAGTGTAAAAATATCACCTTCTTCTCTCTGTGCGATAGAAAATGGAGCTGGTTCAAATCCCTGAGAAGACTTTTGGACACTTTTATGAGGGTGACTGCTACATACTTCTGTCTGTAAGTCTGAGAAGCTGACTGATGAATCATTCTGGCTTTAGGTGCCAGTTAATGCTCCTGCTGTGTCTGTATTCCTTGCCTTTGGTCATTCAGTTTATCAGAGTGCATCATCCTCCCCCACACAGTTTAACCACAGTTTCTCCACTTTTGCAGACCCAGAAGGTGAAGAACTCTCTGTCTTATAATATCCACTACTGGATCGGCTCCGAGTCTTCTCAGGATGAACAGGGTGCAGCTGCTGTTTACACCATACAGCTGGATGAGTTTTTGGGCTGCACGCCGGTGCAGCACAGAGAAGTGCAGCACCATGAGTCTGATGCTTTCAGGGGCTACTTCAAACAAGGAGCAATGTGAGTGAGAAATGTTTTAACAGTGCCCCATTCGTAAGAAATTAAAAGACACCACTAAATTCATCGTCCTCTTTTGTTTAGCTACATGAAAGGTGGAGTTGCGTCGGGTATGAGGCACACTGAAACCAACACATATGATGTAAAGAGGCTGCTTCATGTGAAAGGAAAGAAGAGAGTGATTGCCAACGAGGTAAATTATGCGACACATTGATTATATAACAGACAGAGGAGGCCATGTAGACAGAGTTGCTTTACGCTTTGATCTGTTTCAGGTGGAGATGAGCTGGAAGAGCTTCAACCTTGGGGATGTGTTTTTGTTGGACATTGGCAAAATCATCGTTCAGTGGAACGGGCCGAAGAGCAACAGACAAGAAAAGCTTAAAGTAAGATTATTGTGATTGCATGGGTGTCAGCATGTGTTGCCTAAAGCAGGATTCATTTGTTAAAAAAATATGATAAAGAAGAAATAACAAATCTTTAGTATGAAGATCCTTATTTTCAGATTTAGTTTGTGCAAAAATGACTAGTGAGGGTGCTCTCAGTAACCTTGTATCAACCTTTCCACATTATACCTGCTTTTAAGTCTAGCTACAGGTCCAGAGAGTTGTGGGTGTGCACAGCTGAGGATCATTTCCTTCTTCCTGATGAAGGCCGCAGGCTCTACAGGAAAAAATATAATAGCTTTTTACAACAACTTTGCACTGAAGACTGAAAGTTTTAATTATCAATATTTAGAATGTCGGTATTTACATTATTATGTCTAACTTCTGCTGTAGGAAATTCAGTCATGCTTAGCTCTTAGTGTACATGTTGATACAAATTACATGTGCTGGAAGAATAAAACGATTTCCAAATTATCACCATAGAAAGGCTAAAATTAACAGCAGATTACATGAGATCAGTTCTGAACAGATGATCTTGTGCAGCTGTGGAGAAAGCATTCAAATCATAAACAATATAAAAAAATCACTTAAATGTGTGTTTCCTTTTTCGAGCAATCAAAAACACATACTTTAGAAACACTGTATTGCAGATGCTGGCCTCAAAGTGGGAACTAAAATGGCCAATTTCATGAACATGGCTATAAAATGATCTGTGAACACCAGAACATTTTCAGATTTGAACCTATGGCCTGTCTCTATCTTTATGTCTGCATCATGGCTCCACACAGAAATGAACCATCGGAGGAACTGAAAATGTGATTGTGAGACTTCACAAAGATGAAGAAAGATACAGGAAAATCAGTGACCAACTAAAAATCAATCAGAACGGTAATCAGGAGGTGTAGGAGCCATGGTGCCACTGATCAGAACCACGCTGGCTGTCCTGCTAAAGTGGTACCACAGATAGTGTCCTAATTGCACAGTCTAGTCCTGACAACAGATGGGAAGGTGCTTAAGACTTGGAACACGGTTCACTGATGGAAATCAGAATTTATGTGACAGCACAGACAGCATGAAGGATAATGTATAACATCAACTTCTATAGGCACATCCAAGGAAAAACCATAGCTTTGCTTTTTGGCAAACATGAAACAATGCTATAGAACATTATAGAAGTCTGATAAATAAATGGGGGAAATTCTTAGTTTAGTCGAAACAAAGATAAATTTGTTCGGTCAGACTGGGTGCGTCATGTTTGTGTAATGTTGCAGAATAAGTAAGAACTAACATTGTACAAAATGTTAGATGACTCTTAGCAGTAATGTCAACATATCAGACTATAAACTGTCACTACAGATTAGAGTGTGGAGTCTGAGCATGTCTGTGTTTTACCTCTGCTTCTCAGGGCATGCTGTTGGCTAAAGACATTCGAGACAGAGAGAGAGGGGGTCGGGCAGAGATCAGAGTGATCGAGGGTGACGCAGAGAGCGACTCTCCTCAGAACATGGAGATTATGAATGATGTTCTTGGAGAAAGAACCTCTAACCTGACAGACGGAGCTCCTGATGAAACCGCTGACCAGGAGCAGAAAGCAAAACTCACACTTTACCAGTGAGCCCTCATCAGTGATATCTAATATCCTTAATGTCTCATGTAGTGTGTGAGAATGTATCCATTTTCAGTTACAGCCATGCTTCACTTTCTTTGCTTTTACCTTTAATTTCAGTGTGTCAGATGTCGATGGTGAAATGAAGGTCACAGAAGTCGCCACGAGGCCTCTGGTTCAGGATCTCCTCAGTCATGATGTGAGTTGGTGCTAAATTGTTAGGCCAATTTTTATGGAAATTAATACTAAAGATTTTATTTCTTCAAATTTTGAAAGGTAGAAACAGTTAGAGATTAAATATTTCATTAACTAAAGTATGAAATAAGTGGTTTGTATACTTATTGGAATTATTATTTCAGGACTGCTACTTCCTGGACCAGGGAGGGACGAAGATCTTTGTCTGGAAGGGGAAGAAAGCAAACAAAGCTGAAAAACAGGCCAGCATGGCCAGAGCTTTGGTGAGTATCACACCATTAGCTTGTGTCTGATTGACCTCAGGTGGCATGCTTATTTCATATGTTGTGTCCGGTTGACTACGACAGGAGTTCATCAAAGCAAAAAACTATCCGATCACTACAAACGTGGAGACGGTGAACGACGGTGCAGAGTCGGCTCTGTTCAAGCAGCTGTTCCAGAGGTGGACTGTGAAGGACCAGACGCAAGGCTTTGGAAAAAATAACACAAGAGGAAAAATTGGTGCGTGTATCTGTAAATTCATAAAAACAGACAGTAGAAATGTCTCCAAATAAAGACAGCAAACCCACACACCTTTCTTTGTTTCTCACTTGATTGCTGACTACTGATCATGTTGTATGACCATATTTGTTTTTAGCTCATGTCACACAGGAGAAATTCGATGCCTCTCTGATGCATGTGATGCCTGAAGTAGCAGCACAGGAGAGAATGGTGGACAATGGCACAGGTCAAGTGGAGGTACAGTATTTGTAACAGTGCACTCTGAAACACAATTTTTAAAAATCTGCAATGAGCATTATGGCCTCATGAGGCTGCTAGTATACATATAGACTTTAAATCCGACTTTTAAACATATGGGAGACAAAAACTCATGCTCATGTTGCTGCTTTCTGATTTCACTGAATTCATAGGACGGCTGCTGTCTTGACGCAACTGGCCTGCAGTCACAAATGCTGTACCAATTTTCTGCAATTTCAGTGTTTCCTTTTGTTGTGGACAGGTGTGGAGAATCGAGGATCTGGAGCTAGTGCCTGTAGACCCTGAGTGCTTTGGATACTTCTTTGGAGGAGACTGCTACCTGATCCTCTACACCTACCTGGTCAACAACAGGAAGTGCTACCTGCTCTATATGTGGCAGGTGAGGACACATTCACATTAAATTTCTCACCCTCACTACCCCAGATTTGTAATTTTCTCTGACTATCACCAAACTGTGTGATCTTAAGCTACTTTGCCACCTATTTTAGGGGCGGCATGCGTCACAGGATGAAGTGGCAGCTTCAGCGTTTCAAGCGGTGGACTTGGATCAGAAGTACAACGGTGAGCCAGTTCAAGTGAGAGTAACGATGGGCAAAGAACCGAGACACTTCATGGCAATTTTCAAAGGAAAAATGGTCATCTTTGAGGTAAAACTCCTGATAGCATTTTATCATTTTACTGGAAACATTACGTTATCAAGAATCAGACATGTCCTGTCACTGTTTTCATAATAGTTGAGGATATTTCTCCTTTTCTCTGTTAGGGAGGCACATCTAGAAAAGGCTCTTCTGACCCGGAGCCACCAATAAGATTGTTCCAGGTTCATGGCTTTGACTCTTCCAATACAAAAACCATCGAGGTTCCAGCTCTGGCCACTTCTCTCAACTCCAACGACGTGTTTATACTGAAGAGCCAATCAGGGATTTATCTATGGTGTGGAAAGGTAACAGATTTAGGTTTTGTTAACGCACGATAGTGAGAAAGTGAGAATTTATGATGCTTTTATATAAATGTTTGTACACTTTTTGTGTAGGGCTATTTTGCATTGGTTTGCAGTAGACTTCTTTGTGGAAGACACATGTTATGACTTATGTCTGATCGGAGGTTGTTACACTTATCTACACATGTGGAAATGAAAGCAGACAGGATGATGTGAGATGATAAAAACAAGATTAGGAGACATGAGAAAAATGGCACACCTGCAGGTTTTCAGCAGAGGATGTAGGATTTCTGGAGAAGTAACCAGTGGAGGACTGTAGCTGTGTGTTGTTATGGTCAAGATCAATTATAAACATGTTAGTTTTCCATGAAAAGAGTGACAGCAAGTTTGCAGACACCCAACTTTTATTAACTGGACAGTGTTGTAAGACCCATAAGACCCTGCTCTTCTTCTACTCCTACCTGCACTCGGTTATCAACAAAGCTAAGACTTCTGCTGGAAAATGCTGAAATCAGCTGCAAGAGACTGAAGGATGAGATTCATTTGTAATCCCAAGTATGATGTCCATTTTTTTTCAACATATCAGTGGTTTCTTTGTTTGGTGTTGAAGAACCTAACAGAACCCTGATGTCAACCTCATCAGCCCCTTACTAAAACTTAACTGCAAACTAGAACTTTTTCTCCAACAGCTGGTTGAGAATCACTAATAATCTTATAGCTGAAAGGATGCAAATCTCAGGGTAAGGTTCAGAAGTAGAAAACTTTCCTAGACGATTTACAGTAACAGATTGATGCTCATTAATCATATGTGGGTGTAATGCTTGGTTGTTTACATACTTTTACCACAGACAGAGTTTTGTTCCAGCCTGTCTGGCAGCGAGCATCTGTCCTGTTGTGGTTTTCTTGAGTAAGACACTTAATCTCTACCAGCTGCTGACTCAGAGGAAATCTCTCCTTTTCAGAATCACTAATTAGACACAAGGGTTCTCTCATTCTTTGGACTTAGATCACATTTGATGAAATTACTGTAGACCGTAACTGACTCTCCGTTACCAGGGATCCAGTGGAGATGAGAGGGCGATGGCCAAAGAGGTCAGCTGTGTGATTAGTCAGAACTCTCAGGGAGGCAATGAGGAGATTGTGGCGGAGGGTCAGGAGCCCATTGAATTCTGGGAACTGCTTGGAGGGAAAGCTCCTTATGCAAGTGACAAGCGGTAAGAAAGACACAAATACTAAAACCAGCAGTGGCAAGTTTAAAGTGGCTCTTTGAAGAGACGCCTTTGTTTTCCACTGATGTACAAGCTGTATGTTGTTGTTGTTGTTGTTGCAGATTACAGCAGGCGGTTTTAGACCATCAGCCACGGCTGTTTGAATGCTCCAATAAGACGGGACGTTTCATTGTGACTGAAGTGACTCAATTCATACAGGAAGACCTCAATGAGGATGATGTCATGCTGCTGGACACATGGGACCAGGTATAATGTGTTTCTAATAATATGAATATACATTGAAGCTAGATGATTTATATGCATGCCGAATTTTCATTTGAAGTATTTTTTTTAACCAGTAGGCTTCTTCTAGCTGGAAATGACATAAACAAATAGCAGAATGTTATTTGTCCAAAATTACTCATCCCTTTGAATTTTAGAAATAAAACCTGCATCCTCCACTATTTTGAATGGTCCTGGTAATTTCTATCATGTTCTGGAGCATCCTAACACATGAAAAACTGAGAACAGCTGAAGCAGTAGTTCTCCAGTCAGCTTCTAGTTGTATTATAGATTATGGTTAAAGCCGAAGAGCTGCGTAAGCTTGCTATTATGGTCCATCACTGAGACAAGGGAGATGAGTAGAAAGGGTATAATGACATGTGTAAGCATTTTAAGTGCCAGTAGCCGTGGTACAAATCATCATCATCACAAGTACAAGAAGTTCCACACTGTGAAAAATCTCAGAGGTCATGATAAAAAGGCAAACATGATCTCTGCACCTGCAAGAATGGTGGTCCGAGAGGCCGTAATGAATATAAATTTCACCACCACAATTCTGGTACCTAGATCTTAATCAGACACTCCAGTAGACACTGAACAAGGAGGTCTCCGCTTCTTCATAGCACACAGAAATAACAATTAGATTAATCTTCACAAAAGTTCACCTAGGCAATGACAAAAGCTTTTGGTCATCAGGTCAGATGGGATGAAAATGGAACCTTTTGGCTTTAGTTTGGGTAAAGAAAGGAGAAGCATTCAACCCCAGGAACATAATCCTTAGGGTCAAGCATCAGGAATGCGATACTTTTGGGTTGGTTTTTTTTTATCGATGGGCAAGCAAAATGTCAAAGAAAACTGTATCATAAGAAGAGAAGACCGCATTAAATTCCTGAAGGAAAACATTAGGCAGTCTGCAGAAAAGCTTTCTATGACATCGTTTTCTAACAGGACAATAATCAAAGACGTACAGCCACTGTGGTCAAGAAATTAACTTAACAGAAAGAACTTAACAGAAAACAATATTACATTTTGCAGAGGCTCCGTCAGAGTCCAAACCTGAATCCCATCAAGGACCTGAAGGCCAAATATTGGCAAAGAACTCTTCAGACCTCAAAGACATACAGATTTAAAAAAAACAGGAGAGGAACAAAATGCCACTGAAGACTTTCAAAAAATTTGCTAGCAGTCATAAGGACTGGGATGGATTTGCCTTTGATTACATGAACAATTTTGGTTGTGTAACAAGACATTCATCATCTTTTCACACTACGTGTAACTATCTTTTGTCACTTGCTTATGTAATTTCAAGCCAGAAGAAACATATCAGTCTAATAAACTGTCACCATGTATAAAAATTCGGCAAGGGTATGAATGATTTGGGCCTCAACTGTAAATGTCATTTTGTCATCACTGCCAAACAAGACTGGCTTCTTTATTTGTGTTATATTGTGTCACTTCAGTTTCATCATGTTCTGTTTTTCTATTTGTTGATCTCAGGTGTTTCTGTGGATCGGAAAAGAGGCCAACGAGGTGGAACGCAAAGAAGCAGTAGTCACAAGTCAGGAGTACCTGCGCACCCACCCAGGAGACAGAGATCCAGACACCCCCATCGTCCTGATCAAACAAGGCTTCGAGCCGCCCACCTTCACTGGGTGGTTTGCAGCCTGGGATCCCTCCAAATGGAGTGTGGGTGTTTTATATTTCACCTTAAACACAGGATCACAGCGTATTTTAACAGATAAAAACTAAGCTGACAAATATTTCTTCCCTCCAGGGAGGAAAGAGTTACGAAGACTTGAAGAAGGAGCTGGGAGACTCAGCTTCACCTGTTAACGTCAACACTGTATGTAAAGTCCTCTGCAGTCTTCACTCATTTTTGTCATTATTTCAATGATGACATGCAGCAAAGGCCAGAAAGGATCGTTACAATTACACATTCGACATGCATTTTCGGCATTAGATTAATAATGAGACATGGGTTTAACATCTTTGTGACTTTCCAGGAGGAGAACTGTGTTGAGAGTGAGAAAAGCTTCCAGTGTTTTCCACCCGACGCTCTGGTCAACAAATCTACCATTGAGCTGCCTGAAGGTGTTGATCCCTCTCAGAAAGAGGTGTGTGTCTGTTTTTGTTATTTTTTGGTCAGCAGGTGTATTAAGGCATGAAAAGTTCCTTCAGCCAGCCACCATGTAAATTTTACTACACACCTTTTGTATAATGAAAAACAGTCAAAGCAGAAATGGTGGACATAGACTCGATATTAGAAGATAAGCTAGAAGAAAAATCTTCTCTATATTTACTATATCAAGAACAACTGCAGCCTGTTTGTAGTTAGAAGATTCTTTTCTGTTATTTTGTAGAGTGAAACATACTGCTCTATCGCTAGAAACGGATGTATAATCATCCAGAGTAGAAATTATTAACATGGTAGAGCTATATTTTACCATAATATGTTTTAGGTTCTTCTGATCATCGATTAAATTCCCTAAAATCTGATTTCTGTGCAACAAAATTACTATTTTTTTTCACGGAACAATAGCTTACTTACAACTCTGCTGAGACAATGTAAAAGTGTGTAAAAGTATTGTCAGGTTTGTAATATTGGAGTATTTCAGCCACATTTTTGAATCAGAAACTGTGTCTGCAAAAGAATAGTGATGGTTTAAGCCCCGTTCTGCAAGTTGACAGGACTGGTTCCTGGGGTTTGTTGTGGATGAAACCCTGAAAGAGTGAGTCGTTGTTTTAGAGACTTTCATCAGACCACTGGAGGATTAAGGTGGAAATGCTGATTCATGGTGTTGATTATTTAACTCACATCACTTCTAGAGTATAAAAATATACATGGACATGTTAGCAAGTTTTTAAAAACTACATTTTCACTGAAAAAAAGCCCAATTTGAACCTACATACAGAGCTATATAAACATCGAATTGCAAGGTTTCACATTTCACATTACAGTCTCTAAAAAAACACCAATTCTTCCCCAAGTCTTGACATAAGAATCCTTATGTACCATTTCTTATTTTGTCAAACACAGTAAGTCTGTGCCTTGTTTATTCATTACCTCTGGGTGTTCTGCATCTAGTTGTGAGGTTTCATTGTGATGTTTTGCATATTTTATCAGTAACACACTGTGCCCTTGCAGTTCATTTGTTTGCTTCTTTATCTCAAACTAATTTTGCTTTCCAGAAACACCTCTCTGACTCTGACTTCAGCTGTGTGTTTGGGATCACCAAAGACGACTTTGCCAGCCTGCCGCACTGGAAACAGCTGAGCATGAAGAAAGAAAAGGGGATGTTTTGATGAAATTGTAAGCTTTTACTACCTGCAGGACCGTCTTTGTGCCCCTAATTTCACTCAATTTCCACTCAAGGAACTCAGAGTTTTCCATACAGGAATTTCTAATGATGTGTCTCGTCATGCCGTAGTTTTACTGCGATTCAAATCACGCTAAAATAATCACTTTATTTTTTTAATCTATGCTAACTTTATTATTGATACTATTTATTTAAGAACAGCTGTGGTAGGATTACTTTAAAAACTACAAACCATATTCCTTGTTCTCCTGTGCATGTGTTTGTGACTTTATTTACATCTGCTAACCCTGCAGGAGGCAAAATATATCAGCTTTGGCTTTTCACATTATTCTATTAAACAGTGAGGCGTTGCAGATCTGATGGAAGTTAATACACACGATTAAATCCAAAAGGCTTTTTGGAATTAAAAACGGAAGTAAAATAAATATGTAAAATTCCATCTGTCATTGCACAGCAATAAAGATGAATGTAACTTTGAAAATCTAAGGAAGGTCTGCTTTCTCTTTAAACAGAGTCCTGCTTTGCCATCTGTTGGACAAATAATGCTACAACACGTCATTTGCGCTGAGCTAAGAGGGCAGATTGCTGTGATGTTTTTATTAGACTTGCTGTTTTTTTGTGAAGTATTTTGGTGTTTTCAAGAATACACAGAAGCAGATTAGCAGTCAATCAGCAAAAGGACATTTTCCCTCTGTATTTATGAATTTTAGTTATCAGACACATCACATTTACTCAGAATATGACGTTAATCTAATGAAACGCGTTTTGAACGCAGCTAACCTGCTTATTCCCTGATCTTTACTTTCAAACGTAAAGCCACAATCAAGCTGCTTATGATGGTGTTTCTTTGATTTCAGAAGGTCCTCAGCATTTGAGCACAAATGACAAACCAACATCAGCATTATTCACTCATTTTATTATGATAGAAATGTCATTTACTTTTACATCTGAACATGTACTTCAAAGCTCAAGACAAAATCTGATGTATTCAGACCCACAGAAGGCAACTAATTACCAGTCAGGAAATATTTTTTTGCATTGTTGTGTGAAAACAGAAACCAAAAACAGATCGATTGCTTGATGAATTGTCAGAAGGTCTGCTGACCACGTCAACGAATATCGCATTTAAAGGATACATGTTGACAGATGACTGCTGAGGACAAAACCAGCTACTGTGGACGTTCACGAGTTATTTGATAAGAATATGTCAAAGAACCGACCACAGTCCTGCCACACAGCACTGCAGTAACCTCCTGTAACAACATACCACCTCTGATGTTTTGTGCATTTTGGCAGCCAACAATACAGCGTTGTGTTGAGGTTGTGCGATAAGAGGTACAAAGGCAAGTGAGTCAGTGTACAAACACTAATATGCTGCACTAAACCAACAACATGATAAGCAGCTGAATGAAGCAACTACATGTCTTGTACCCATTTTCAAGTTTCAACATGCACCAATAATGTCTTGTTCTGCTTTTGTCTTCACTGTAGTAGAATTATTCATCAAGACTGTGATCGTCACTTAAATCCTCAATCTAGTTTGATATCTTTCAAACTGCAATCATTTGTTGATTATGCTTTTAAAAAAAAAGGAGATTGAAAGAACGATACATGATTTGCAAACTGAAAACCTCGTAAAAACACCAATTTTTGCAGATTAAAGTAGTACTTAATATATGTGTGAAAGTACTGCGTGCAAAAGTACCAATTAATGACACAGATCAACGCATTATGTGCAGTTTGGAAATCAATATGCATTCATATGTGTTCATGCAAACTATTTATCACAAAAGACATGAAAGGGCCTACTGCTGTCTCGGGCACTAACAAAATTTAAAAAAAAAAAAAAACAGTCATGTATCATTGTAAAAAATAAACATACAAAAAAGTGATTACATATAAAGTGTTTACAGCATTCAAAGACATCCTAAGAGAGTAATTTCAGCAAGATCCACTGCAAATGTGCAAACATACAGTATTACCGTGCAGACAGAGTCCAGCCTGCAGCGGGTCAGCGGAGCGTTTTGTCGCCGCTGTGTTTGGTTGTAAAGGGAATGTTGTTTCTGATGTAATCTGACAGACGTATGCCACAATACAAGAACTTTAAAAAGTGCAAATGCAGCCAAATCAACTTCTCTACATTTTTCAGAGCAAAACAGAGAAAAGGGAACGTATAAAAGATAAAAAATAAAGGCAGTAAATAGGTGGCGATTTCCCTTAATTATAAAACATCCCTTCTAAACCCTTATAAACATCTGCCTTTGATAGCAAGTACGTAATGATAGCTTAGAAAGATCGGTGTCACACGTGACGTAAACCTGCTTTACAGTGAGTTCGACTAATGACAGCCAGATTAAATATCACAACTCTAATGTGAGATTATTTTTAAGTAAATCAAACTGTACTCTCCCATTTGGAAAAGAAACCTAGCTGTGTTTGTAATGTGTAGCTATGATTGAAGCTAGAACAGCATCAGTCCCCGTCTACAAACCCACAGAGCTTACTGTGTTTTGTATACAGATAAATCCTGATTTGTGTCCCTGCAGCTGCTAGTGTACAAAAACTTCTTAAAACACAATCAGTTAAGATTTAAGTTAAGACAGATTTAAAAGAAACGATTGGCAAATAATATAAAAGTAGTCATTAGTGGAATTCCAGCTGGTAAACTATCTGGATCCTGAGTTTCTTTGTTGTGATTTTTAAAAGGAAACTGATATTTCTACAACAACTTATTACAACTAGGCTTGCAACTAACTAGCGTCAGACTAACCAAACATTTCATTGTAGATCAAGCTGATCATTTTCTGAATTAAACTATCGTGACTTAGTTATAAAAAGTGATATCAGACTGCTTGTTCTGTCCCACCAGCAGTCCAAATCCCAAAGATATTCCCCTACTGTCACCTATGACAAAGAAAAGCATCAAATCTGCACATCTGAGAAGCTCAAACCAGTAAATGTTTGGCAATTTTGCTTAAAAAATTACTAAAGTGATTAATGGATTATTAAAATAGCTGCAGATTCATTTTCTTTTGACTGACTAATCACCAAATGTATGTTTTTGTTGGCCTCAGTTTTCCAGCAACTAAAATATTATACTGCAAATTAAATAACTCTTAAATTTCACTAAATTCTCTTTGACTTTTTGTCTAGTAGAAGATAAAACAGATAAAGTTAAGACAAAATGCAGGAATCGGAGTTTCTGCTGTCTTGGATCTCACCGTCGTTAGTCGGATTTTTTTGTTTATCCTGCGAATCATCGGGGAGCTCTGGAAACCTGTCCTGCTCTGGAGTCTCATCAGATGCATCTTCGTAGGCACTTATGCTGTCTGAGTCGTTCCTGTCTGGGGAGGGATCTCGTCCGTCCACGATGCCGTTTTCGTAAGGCCTCTGGTGGACGCCGTCTTCAGACTCAAGGTTGTCCAGCGCAAGAGAAGGCGGGTGGCCGAGCGGCTTGCTCACGATCCTCCGCAGCTTCGTCGCCTGCCAGTCTCCAATGCTGCTGTCGGGTTCACACAGCAACGAGTTCTTTTCTTCTCTGTGTGCAACTTGAATCAATTCCTTGGCATCGTCTTGTATTTGGTGACCTCGCCTCGCTGCTTCATCGATCGTGTTCTCTGGAGCAGGTGGTTTGTTATTCCTTTCCTGCAAAGACAAAACAAGATGCCCATCAATGAATTCAGTTCGGATCAAACGAAATCAAACAAGTCATTTCAGTGCAAGTTGCTTCATGAAAAGCTTAAAGTTACAAGAACTAGAACTGATTTCATGGTTGTATTTCAGCAGTAAAAACTATTTCTGACATAAAAATCCCCAAATTTGTTAAAGTGCAACTAGTTATAAGAGGGCTGCACAGTGGAGTAGTGGTTAGCACCTTCGCCTTGCAGCGAGAAGATCCCTGGTTCGCGTCCCGGCTTTCCTGGGATCTTTCTGCATGGGGTTTGCATGTTCGCTGTGCATGAAAATTAATACAACTCTGGACAGAAATAAATGCTGTGACTTTGCAGAAGCTTATGGAAACGATGCCACGGCGACTGTGTGTCGTTCTCAGAGCTAAAGGCGGTCCAATGAAATATTAGAGCGTGTGACTTTTCTTTTGGACGGTCAGTGTATCTTTAGGCACAAATTCAGTGCCTTTATGATGTTATGTAAAGGTCATTCTTCAGCTGCCACATTACCTCTTTCAATCTCTCCACTTCCTGCATCAGAGAGCTGACCATGCTCTCCAGTTTCCTCTTGGCCTCCCTTTCTCGTTCCAGCTCCTACAAATACAGGGAGACACCAGCATTATGAGCGGATCAGCAGCTTGTTCACGTCACATTCGGTTGCAATCAGGAACCAAAAACTTCACAACAGAAATGACGAGGAATAAAAGATTTAGAAAGTCTATACTATGACTTGAAATGTTATTTTGTTAAACAGTGTTTCTGTTTTGGTGAAGCCTCCACGTACCAAACTAGCCTGTCCAGCTTCCCTCCGGGCTTCAGCCAGCAGCTCCTCTACACCCTCCAGCGTGTCCTGCAGGACGTCCACCTGGAACAACAGAGCCTCTCGCTCGACCTCCAGCCCACGCAGCTCCTGCACCGCCTCGTCGTAGCTGGCCTGCAGCTCCAGCTACACCACAAGCACAGCTACAAATCAGTGTGGGCAACTTCAGAGGAATGCATGCCAGTCAGTGGGAGAGAAAGAGCTTAGCGAGCCCTCAGCAGCAACCATCTGTGGGAGGCCTCATGTGGAAGCATGACAATCTCTCCATATGTACAGAACCACTTTTCAACGCAGTGCTTTCACAGAAGACCCGACAATACTGTGAAAATACTTTAAAAAGCAACAACTGTCATCATATTTATGAAAACAGGCAAAGATAAAAGGAAAACAAAAATAAAAGAAGAAATAATCACCATTTCTGGGAGCCCCATGAAGAGGTCCTGGTCAGACTGTCAAAAAAGAAAAACAAATTTGAAAAAAAAGGTCATTTATAAATAATACTTGAATGATTTTAAATTATTTACAGGAACCCAAACATGCTCTAAAAGGCTTATTGGATACTGGCCACAAGTGATGGGATTAAAAACGACTACAATGTTGATTTATAAAGTTACTGCAACCCTCAGGCTGACCTGTACTACATCATACATGAGTTGTTTCTGTTATTTAGTCTCTGCTCTTCAACAAAAATAACAAACTACATTCACCAAAATCATCAAACAATGGCTCATATATAATATATCATTTTGAAATTATTTACTACCGAATATAGATGACAACATTTGTTCTGGAAAAAAGAAGTACTGAACCATTCTTTTGTTTCTGGACTTAATGCCGTTTTTCCTTCAGTGACGTGATTCTTACTTAAACTGATGACATGATCAAAAGCTCCCTGATAGCTGGAGATAATAGACGGCTTATCTGCAAGTGGATTATCACAGCAGGAAAACACAGGTGTAAATAATGAAACACATAACAGCTAAACACCATTTATCTGTTTCAGGGCTCCTGCTATTGAACTGTGGTTTGCTGTGCAATTAGTAACATCTGTAAAAATCTGCTATGAAATGAGCTTATTAGTTCCCATTTCTCAAAATGAGACTGAAACAGGATGTATCTTGTTAACATGCAACTTTATAATTTTCATAGCAAACCTTTTAAACAGGATTGCTAATGTTGCACAAAACTCTGACTCACTGAGGAATTTCAGCTTTGTTGCAACGACAAACATTTTAACACTTTATCACATACTTTATTTAGATTGCAGCTGTATCCAAAACAGTGACTGGCATCGACGCTAAGCTACTCGACACAGTATCAACCTTCTAAAGCAGAAGTATCTCATTGCTACCTCCCATCGCCATGTCACCACTCGTCACGTTGCACTCATTAAATCAGACATGTCTGGTTTTGACTACACGACGACCTTATCAGTTTGCCTCGGTCTTTCAGAACAGAGCTTTGTCAGCGATATGATTTTATAAGACGAGCTTCACCGAATTAACGACAAATGAACGCTTTCAAACAACTTATATTCTCACTAATTATTCAGTCGTGAGCTCAGATTCAATCCATGCCTACCAGAAGATGACGCAGTTTATTTATTACTGTATGAAATGTTTTTAAGCAGTGAACCATTTCCATAGTGACATCTGAAAATCAATAGCAAATATGTAACACATTTTAACAGCTATAAGCAAAAAAGATTTTTCAGATAAATATAAGAACAGTCAGGAATGTATAAAGCAGAAACTGTCTGGTGAAAGTTAGTCTGTAGACAAACATTCAGTGAATGACCCGTTCTGATAGATTTAATCATAGCTTTAAAAAGACGCTCTATCTATACTATCAAATACTGATCATATTAAATACTATTGAGGCATGATGATAACCACCTTTAAAGTATATGATAAATTGTGTGATTTAAGTAAAAGGTATTTGCAGTGAGTGCACCTGATGACAGGTTATGACGAGTCACACAGGTTTGTGTAACACCAGTATGTTAGGATTAATTTTGCATTAGACTACTAGGATTCCGACTTTACTTTAGTATTGCTAAATACGTGCTTAGTAGAAAACTGAACAGACTAACAAAGATACTGTTACATCTTTAAAGACAAGATATGCAAGTCCTGACATTTGGATGTCAGTGGGAGACATCATGTATCAACTAATTAAACTTATGAAACAAAAAAGGCTAGTCATATTCATAGATTCTAAACTTTTTTCCAAGTGAGGAAAGAGTATGTAGAAATAACTTGTTTATGTAAAAAAAAAAAAAACTAATAATTTGTCTCTCAAATTATTAGTACGTGTATTTTCTGCATCTTTGATTTCGCCTCAGACATCTGAAATGTGACTGCTAAACGCTACTATGCACTGCACTTTAAAAGCCCACACTGTACAGCAGGACCAATCAATCGATTCATAATATCAAACAATGCAATTAGCAAATCGTAATGGCTGAATTGTCTGACTCCAGAATATCTTTGGGTTATGGACAAAACAAGGCATTTGAGGACATCATTTAAGGTTTGAAAACACATTTTTCATTATTTTAGGACATTTTATAGACCAAACAACCAGTTGATTGATTGAGCAAATACTTTAAATTGAAAATAGCCATTAGTTGAAGCCCTAACTGTACTTCAAATGTACTGAATTTAGGCAGACTGAAACATTCAGAGGTTGTTTACACATGATCAGTACATACTATGTGGTACAGATATGAGCACACTGATACGACTGACAAAAGCCCATTCTCATTACTTATCTCTCCTTCTGTGACTGTCACGCTTGGGTGGTGACTCGTGGTAATGCTCTCTGGCACTTTTAATCTATTACACAATAAATACTGAACTGCAACTTGTCCTTAAAAAACTCATAACAGAAATTAAGCTGACAGAAAAATCACAGCTAGACATTTTCCTCGTGTAGTTTAGCCCTACAGTACAGTATGCAAGAAATTAATCTAAAAAAACGAAGAAAAATCTAAATGCAGCACGTATTAATTTGTTAAATTCTCTCCATTCTTTGTAAGGACAGAGGGGAAAAATGTATTTCTCCAACACACAACTTCTCCACAGCACAATGGATGTATTCACTGTACTGAAATGACAAAGGGCAGATTGAGAGTGGGATCAAAGACAAGAAACCACAAGTTAGTAATAAGTCAGCATACAATCGATGTTTTTTTGTTGATGCTGGCTGGAAACACTGCCTCATGCTGTCTGATCATTGTCCTTTACAGCCACACCTGAGGAGGGTGTGGATTATCTCCGTGGTTAAGAACTCGTCACAGACTTGAACAGCTCAAAAACATTTTGTGCACAAATGATTGAACTGAACACTTTAATAACCAAAAAGTACAAAAAATAAGATTTGCACATTTTTTCTTAAGTCAGAAAGGAAGACTATTTGGATGCTACGTTTATTTCTTACTCAGTGTTGTTGTGTTACGTGTCAGTGATAATGAGACATGACAGACAGGGTGGAGATGATCAGGATAATATCGTGTACAAGTGAGGGTTCCTTACCTGGCTGTCACTCCTCTTTTTCAGGGTTCCTGCTCGGCTGTCGCTCCGGTTTAGCCTCCGAGATGAGCTCTCAGTCTGTCGTCAAGAAAAAAACGCACGTCTCAGATGGAGTTAGCATCACAAACTGTCATAACAAAAACACTGGGAGCTAACTCGACTGACAATGAGGAAGTGAAGCTTCAAGCCTGACGAAGGCAACTCTGCTTGTTCAGCTCGGTTTTCAGAGATACACAGCTGAAATGTGCCTTCTTTAAAAACACCAAACTAACTATATTAACCACCGTTAAATCGTTAAGGAAGAGTAACGTTAGCTTTAGCTCTGCCGTTAATGACGCCGTGATTTTTCTGCTCTCACCTCCTTTATGATGCTGCGGAGCGACTCATCCTCGCTGATTCCTCTAGAAAATGTCCGTTTCTTTGGCGAGCCGCTGCTGTCCAGGGTGACTGAATGCATTTTTTCTGGCTTATATTGAGCTTTAGTTTACGTAAAAGACACCTCCAGACTCTGGTTGAAGTGCTGTTTGGTTTGTTTCCTACGCAGCAGCATAGAGCGACGCCCAGGCCGTGATCTACGGAGAGCCGCAGGGGTCAAACCGCCTTAACGCCACCCTCAGCCCGCCCACTCTCACCAAAAAGTCAAAGATTAGCTCTTTGGCAGGAGACACGAATCATGTCAGCTGTAGGAAGGTAAAAGTAAAAATTGTTTGTTTGTTTTACCGTTAAGATTAGCTATGGTGCATTTCAAGCGCTACGTGCTGAAATTAGTCAGTGTGAAAGTCTGCCAAGTACCTTCAAGGTGAGTGTGATGGGCTGCGACTATTTCCTGGAAACTTGAAGTAGATGAGAAAAACTTCAACTACACTTTTTTTTTTTTTTGCTTACATATACTGGCATATATAAATATATCAGTTTGACGTTCTCTAGAAACGTCTAATCTCTGAACACACATGAATAAAACAATTTGTAATGCAGAACCACACATGGCTGCATGTCACAATGATACAAAACAAAACACACAGAATACTTTATAATAGTAAACACTTGGTCATAAAATCCAGGTAGAACTGAGTTCTGGAGTTTCAAAATGGTTCAGAAAAAAATCACTACTTGACTTCTGCATGATCAATTTTAATTTCTATGCGCTCAAGCTAGACATTTTAAAGATGGCTTTAATTTAGTTTCCATGTTTCAACTCACTCATAAGAGCGCATTAATCTACTTGTACAATATTGCACATTTGGAATCAATTCATGATGAGAAATAACAGCTGAAATTTCAGGCTTTTTTCATTAGTAGCTCCTAAGATATTGTCATTCAAACAGTCTCACATTTAAATGTGCAAAACAAACTCCTGAAAGTGGGTCGACAAGCTATTTTATGTATCACGCTACAGTTTCAAAGATGCCATTTTTGATATCCAGAGTTTCTGATCAGAAAAAAAATGTGTCACAATGCCACCGGTGATTTGAGATTAAATGATCCTTTTAAAACTTTGACCACTGTCCTTTCACAGCTGTTCCAGTTGTCCCTTCAGCCTCCGGTTGTTCTTAACCTTCTAATCTATCACAATTGTCCTCTTCCACTATGTCTGATTGATTAGACAGCAGCTGCTTGTCAGTCTGAAACCTGAAGTCACAGGATCTAAGCTCCGCTGCTCTCCAACACTTTCAGTAGTGAGTCCCATTGCGACTTGGGGACTTTTAACTCATACGAAGGACAGATGCCTGTCAGTGTGTGCTGTCCCAGCCTAAATGTTACAGCCTACTGCTACATGATGGACTGTCTCTGTGGTGACTTCTCTGTCCACCTTGAACCTTAAGTCATGTCTGCTGTCGTAGACCCCTGCCTCTATTGTTTTTGTGCTGTCCTTCACACCGACCTTTTCTACCCACTGGGGATGTGATGATGGAAATATAAGCAGGTACAAAATAGACAGATTGGGACTTTTTTCTGCCTGTAGCCACTGTGAAAAAAAGAGAAAAAAACACATTTATGCATTAGACAAATTTTGAAAGGGTCTTTAATTTCAATATCAACATGGACAATACAAAACTATTGAACTTGTTGTGGTTGCTAGTGGCAGATGGCCCACAATGTACATGATCTTTACCACTTACAGGAACTTTGTTGACACCACATCTGTTTTAATCACATAGAACAAATTGAGTTCAGATTATACAGAGATAAGACAACGTTTTTGCTGCTCAACATTACTTTATATATGTATTTAGCACCTCTTCTATTAATGAATCTATCAATTTGAGCTTTGCTTAATTTATTCACAAATAAGTTGTTACTTCCGTCACCATATTTACCAGCAACTCCCTTATCACACTATAAAAGGGACCAAATGAGTCCGCAATATTTTAGACTGACTATATTACCAGCAGAACTCCAAAAGTAGAAGCTCAGTGCAACAAAAGTGAATAAGCATGTAATTTTTAATCAGCATTATTGCAATAATATGGTCAAACCTATAGGCTGTGTCTATATGTCATGGCCCCTCCCTCCTCTGTGTTGCTCTCCTGGCCAGCTGGCACCCCTGGCTGATTGTGTGCTGCTGCTGAGAAGCACAGCTGCACATAATCAGCAATCAGCAGCACATTAAAGCCTGCCTCTCCCAAACATTGAGTGCTGGGCCCGTACCTGAGACGCTCCTGCTTGGAACACACCCGCCTGGTTTTGCTCTGTCTCCCTCTCCCACCCTGCACTCCAGCTTTGGATTTCCCCGTCTGCCCGGCCCTGCCCAGTCCAGCTTTGAACTCTGCCCCTGCCTCAGCTCCCGATCCCCGGACTTTTGAGTTTGAGTTTTTCTGTTGGCTTTTAGTTCACTCCCGTATCACGGCCCGTTTTAGTTCTTGCTTCTGTTTAGTTTAGATTCCCATTCTGTTTATTCCTGTGCTTCCCGTATGGAGTGTTTTCTGTTCAGTAAATATTTTAAATCCTTGGTTCTAGTACCCGCCTGTCTCTGAGTACCTGCTTTTGGGTTCAAACACCACCGCGTTCCTAACACTATCTGCATGTCTGCATCATGGCTCCACGTGGAAAAGACTTATCAAAGAAGTTTGACTGTGAGACTTTACAAAGATGGAAAAGGATACAGGAATATAGGTGATAAATAAAAATCATTCAACGGTCTGCTGCACTAATGAGGAATGGAAAGAGCCATGGTACCACAATTTAGAACTGCAGTGATAAAATGACATCACGGACAACACACGACTTGAACACTCTAGCTCTGAAAAAACAACAGGCTTGGTACGGAGGTCATCAATGGAAATGAGAGGCTCCGGGACAGCTCAGACACTGCAAAGAAGATTGTATAACATCAACCACTTTGGATCGTATCCAAGAAAAAGAACCATGCTTGCTCTTTGGTACAAATCTGCTCTATTCAACTTTGCTAAAGAACATTAAAAGAAGCCTGGTGAATACTGAAATCACTTTTACTGGTCAGAAGAGACCGAGACAGATTTATTTGACTCTGATGGCACCCAGCATGTTGCATGTTCAGCATGAACCTGGCCAGTACTCTCACAGTGAATGCATAGTCCTCACAGTGAAACATGAAGGTGGGAGTGAGATGATCTCGGGCTGCGTGAGTGCAAAAGGTGTTGGAGGGATGACATTTATAGATGGCACCATTAATGGCTGTACATGTACCACAGTGCTGTGATGTTGCTGAAAAGATGACTCTCTGTCTCCACATTCAAAGCACAGTTTAAAAATCATGCAAGAGTTTAAAGATAAAAAGTATGAATTATTACCTGGATGAGTATGTCACCTGAGAAAGATAAACAAACACAGCAGCTGCAGCAAAGAACTGCTGAAAACATTGTGTCTGTGGAATGACAGAGCATCTCCCCAGCAAATTGGGCAACAGTCATCAAAAATAAATGAGGACATGCAAAGTACAAATCTCAGTAATGAAAGATGTATGAATTTTAGTTGCTTGGACTTCCTACCGGGCATTTGTTGTTTAATTTAGTGAATCTGTATGGGTATAATGTGCCACTTTACACGTACATCTCTCTTTGTTTTACAGCCCCTTCATCCCACCTTAAAAAGTGGACTACTGAAGCACTAATGATGGTGGCTATTACCTGCCGAAGCATCAGAGGTTTGATTTCATACATTCTCCTGAAGCTTCCTTTGTGGGAGGAAGTTCCTTGATGCTTCAGACTCAACTATTCTTTATACGCTGAAAGACTGGTGAGTATTTAGTCACACATCCACACACATAGTTCAGCTTTATGCCACAGATGTATCTAGAGACTGCAGGTCCTTTCCAAAAAAGTTCCAAATGAGGGCATTTGTACAGATCCAGAATAAGAGATGTATAATTAGGGTATTTGCATCCTTGTCGTGATAATTGATATGGTGATGTTCCACACTGATCATCATAATACAGTCTGATATCTTGATTTCGGGTGTGTTTATCTGTAAGCACTTGTAAATAGCAGTTTATTGGCTCAGAAGACACATTTATTTAATGCTTTACTAACATTTCCTACTATCCTCTGTGATAAGCTGAATACAGAGAGACTTAACTGGGTGGCACATGTAAAAGGAAAAAAAAACAAAACAGTATTATCTCTGGATTTTTTCTCAAGCTTTCTTCCCAGCAAAACTTTTTGTCACTGTGTAGAATTTAAATGGTGACTGCTGGTTACAGTAAGTCACTTTGCAAACAACAGCCTCCAGAAATATTGACTACCCAGCTGAGAATAGTTATTTCTGGTTTGTGGTATGTAACTTGTCTTCCAGCAAACCTTGACCCCATTATTTCCTCCTTTTGTTGCAAAGACTGCTCAAACCCTAAGATATTTCCTCATGGGGATTTTTTTTCTTCAGTATTTTAGTGCCGTTCCAATGTTTGGGTTTGGGTTTAGTGTGATAAATATGGTTGTTAGTGAAAATCAGGTTGATAGCTTTGTGTCATTGATAAATATTCTGTATATTTAAACATTGAAACATACAAATGCACAGTGCAGAGACAAACAGGCTGTAGTTTTTGATCAGATGAAAATTTTAAACTAAGTGTCTTATCCCTTGAGTATTCATTAGTTTGTGGTTTTTGATTCAGTTAAACTGAAATGAAGCTGCCAGTTGATTTTTTTTTAGCAACAGGGAACAAACAGAGGCAAATTTGAGCAAACAGTTAAAAAAGTGTCACTTATGATGTCTGGGAATCTCTATCCAAATACATTATAGAGGAGCTTTGATGCTTTAGTATTGTTCAAGTCCAGTAGACCTGCAAGAGATCTTTTTTTTTTTTTTCCGAGATTGTGAAATATACTAACATACTCCAAAAGCATAAAAATGTGGTCAGTTTTGACTAGCCTATTTTTCACTGGCTGCTTGTATCCCATTTCTTGTGACAGATAAATGGATTTTATGCTTGCAGAATGAGGAGTGTCCTTTTAACATGAGAGCAGAATTAGTTTCAGCTTGAATAACATATATTCCTCACTTACTTAATTTAATGGGTATTTAGTGCAAATTAATTTGAATTTTATCCATAAAGATTTACAACAGCCAAATGTAGAGACCTAATGGCCTCAGAGTGCCTGTTCTGCAGCGAAACTCCACATCAGACCACAAGCAGCAGAGAAGGTTGCAGCTCTCAAACAGGACCTGTCCTGCTGCTGCAGCTCAGGTTTCCTCCAGCAGGTGACAGCAGTGGGTCAGTGATGCCACAAAGGAAACTCACTGCTCTTTAAGAGATTCAATTATGTCCAAATCAGAATAACTTTAATAATCCCTGCATGGTAATTGCTAAATTAGAAAACGAGCAGGAGCAACTGTAGCAGACCGTACACATGACTGATGCATGCACAAAAACAACAACTACTAATAGTAATAGCAATGAAGACAGCCTTATATTAATAATTAAATATTTTCCATAAAAGCAAAACTTTTATTAAAATCAGTCAGTGATGCATATAAACCGAACTCTAGCATGTTTTCATGGTCATTGGGCAACATTTATATTAGGCATGTATCATTAGGATATTGTGGAGTGAAATATGATATAAAAGTTAAATTACAATCTGTAAAAATTCACTAACTGACAACAATTAGGACTTGAGTCACATTTTCACAAGGTTTGTTCTGTTTCGTACAAATTGCCTTTTTAGTGGGTCTACATATATATTATTAGGTCTTTCTATATGCTATCTGCTGTTGCATGGCTGAAAAATCTCCTGAGCATGTTTGTCATATTGTCATTATAACGTTGATGCTTTTTAATATCCATTCTGGTGTATTTAAAGCTCCCAGGTTTGAACGAAAAGGCCAGTATTTACTTCCTAGCAGGTTTTACGCACAGTTTGGAGAGCCTTGCATTGGAGCAGCTTGTGCTACTTCTGACTAATCTACATATAACCGTAGGGATAGACCTGCATGATGAATAGTCATGCGTAAAAATGCAATATAAATGTTTGTATGGGTGTGATTTAGGAGAGGATGTGATGAATTCGAGGGAATCCGTGCAGCTTTATTTTGGATAGAAACCATTAAAATAGCATTTGGGACAAGAGGCACAGTGAGCCATAGTTTGCCGTCATCATAACAAACCTAATTGGTCTCTATCTCTAATGTGAGACATTGTTTGTGCACTGTAAAAACATTTACTCTCATAACAGTGCGCGCTCCCTCCCTTCGCTCTGTCCTTCTTGACTTGGTGACAGACCTAAAAGCCTTTTGTTGCAATCTTAGCCAATGGAGACGGATTACGACACCGGGCAGCTGAGATATATAAAGAGCCCCTTTTTGACCGCACTTGCACATTTTTCAGTGACACATCTGAACATTCACACACCTCCATGGACTAAATTGTACAGAAGACCCCAAAACAGCCATTATACTACATGTGAGCGGGCTATGCATTCACCAGGCAGATAATCTGTTCACTTTCAGTCAAAACCGCCAAAACCGAGACACACTGGAACGCACTTTTTTTTGAAAACTTATTGCAAAGGCTGCTGCTGCTGCTGCACACACACACAAAACGCAACTTCGAGGTGATCGTATTGGATTAGATGCATGTCAGTGATTTCCTGCCTTTTGTAGGCTGAGGCAAGGAGCGGCGCACATCCGAGAGAAGGGATATAACGGGATAAAGCAAGGAAAAAGACCAGAAAAGAAAGAAAACAAAGTTGCATTTCCCGGTGTCCGCGCATCGTCATGCCGAGGTACAACTTCTTACTGTGCTTGATGGTGCTCGTCTCCCTGGGACGGTCGGGGAGCGACGAGCCCAATCTGCTGCTGCCTCCTGCCAGCGAGACGCCCACGGATGCCGGGCTGTCTCTACTGGACGAGGACGCTGGTTCCCACGAGTGCTCCGCCTGTGTTTGGAGGGAGCAGAGCAAAGTGCTGAGGCTGGAGACCATCAAGTCCCAGATCCTGAGCAAGTTGCGCCTCAAGCAGGCGCCCAACATCAGCCGGGAGGTGGTGAATCAGCTGCTCCCCAAGGCGCCGCCGCTCCAGCAACTCCTGGACCATCACGACTTCCAGGGAGACGCGTCGTCCCAGGATGAGTTTATGGAAGAGGACGAGTACCACGCCACCACGGAGTCAGTGATCACTATGGCCTCTGAGCGTGAGTAATAGTTTACAACCCAACAACGATATTGTCTCCAAATGCGTCATGCGCGTAATTGCGGAGCAGATAGGTTGAAGTGGCTCAGGCCTGCTGCGCGGACAGTGGAGCCACTGGGTGCTCTTTCAAGTCAGCCACATAGCCTACTTTTAATCATTTTGGTGAGGGGGTTCAGCTCTGTGTGCCTGACTGATAAAAGTAGACAAATGGCTCTGTTAAGCGTTGCCCACAGCTGTCAAAATAGGGATTATGCGCGAAGCTGATAAATCAATAATCAGCGGCATAAAGAGCCTCGTCACTCTGAAACAGACAGCACCAAGATGGCCTGGTGAACTTTTGTCTTCATGGTGATGATGGAGCGGAGTGTTTTAGCTCCTCAGTCCACCTCCAGCTGTCATGTCACAAACAAAAAAACACCAAAAACTTTCCATTTTGACGCATGTTTGACTGGCAGCATAAAGACATGGCACAGCCGTGTGAATGTCAAGTGCATTATTAGTGATAACGCAGCATTTGGCTGCCAGAGGCATTACTTTATCTTTTATGCCTTCTGTTTTTTTTTTGTTTTTTTTGTTTTTGCATTCAATCCTGGAGTTATGATCACGTCGTGAGGCCCCCACCTCCCTCCCCCTCCCCTTTCTGACAATTTGCTCGCCCTCTTATAGTTTC
The DNA here is from genome assembly GCF_021347895.1 of Acanthochromis polyacanthus. Taxonomy (NCBI): domain Eukaryota; kingdom Metazoa; phylum Chordata; class Actinopteri; family Pomacentridae; genus Acanthochromis; species Acanthochromis polyacanthus. The sequence goes on from NC_067117.1 coordinate 16,849,882, forward strand.
CTATAAATCCACAGATAAACCGCAGGCAGGCCCCTTGGAGACATTTTATAAAATTACTGTTGAACCCTGGCAGCTGTGCTCTCTCGGTCTTTTATAGGAGGCTCTACCGGTTTCCCTGCTGTTCATCGCAGTGAGAAAAAGTGTGTCCAAAAAGCTGCTATTGTTCCCCTCATGCAGCGGCCCCCCTCGGCTGCACTTGCCTTTTAAATGCGAAGTTTATAGGCGCAGCTCGTTTTTTTTTTTTTCACCACGAGTACACAAAGACAGAGAATCACTTCGGGTCGAGGGGAGTGTGTGACCTTTTCCTGGCGAATCGCGGGGTTCAACAACATTAACACACGTAATATATTCTGCACGAGGTGGATGAAACACACTCATAATCAGCTTTTTTCCTTTACTCCATGACTGAACAAAGACAGGCCTGCCTATCTATCTATCTATCTATCTATCTATCTATCTATCTATCTATCTATCTATCTATCTATGTCTGTCTGTCTTATGTTATTGAATAGTTTTTGACTTGGTGCACGTAAATTGTAATATTTCCTTATTTTTTACTACCACTTTTCCCTCCTCACCTGTCCAGACAGGCCCACCTGTCTCTGTCATTATACCACAGGAAAAAAACATCAACTGACATGTGAACTACTTAAATATCATCTTAACATCTCTCCTTTTCCAGCGCTCCTGCATCTGGCCTGTAATTACTTTTCAGTTATCACATCATTCATCACTCGGGTGAACCTCGGGCATGTCTTTAAATCTTTAAAATTGAGCATTGCTGTTGCTCTGGACCCACGTGAGCGACTCCTTTAGGGCATCACTACACAGCTTAAGCCTTCAATATTACAGGTAGATCATAGAGGATTTGATTTATCAGAGTTCACTTCACGTGGCGGTTAGCTTTCGGGAAAAGAAATGATAAGTACGCTTGAAGTAATCTATCCGTTTCTCATTACTTGCCCACACACACATAGACTGGATGCTGACAATGGAGATTCTCCTCTTTGTGATGTGCAGATGAATCGTCTCCATAAATACAGAGGATGAGATGCCTAACACACTTGCCGTACACTACAGGAAAAACAGCAGCTTCGGATTATATTTGTAACCCTCACATCCACACACACAAACACATTCTCTCTCTCTCACACACACACACATGCATGCACGCACAAAGCGATTTGATACCTTGTCAAGCCAGAAAAAGGCATTGACGGCGGCTAATTGTGCATTTCTGACGGCCCCATGCCAGCCAGAGGAGCTAATGACTGACATTACTGCTGAATCTGTCATGCTACAGCACTTCCTCTCTCTTCTGTTCGCTTCATCTCTATACGTCAGCTGCAGTTTTTTTATCATCCCCCCCTCCCTATTCGCCCCCTCTCTTCTTCTTCTTCTTCTTCTTTTTACTCGTGGAAGAGTTGAGAGAATGAGTGCATCTCTTTTGCCTGTGGCGCCTTAGTGATCCCACAGGATTAAAAGTGCCTTTTTCGGTCTCTCTGATAGAAGGAAGGACTTCAAACACTATTCCCTGTGCACCTCGAACCCAATCATTCTTTCATGGTCGTGCACACTGCCTTTGATGGGCCATGGGGGTTCACACAGTACATACTGAACTGGATCTGTGCCAGAGTTGCTTCTTAGTATTCACTCAAGGTACGTGGGTGCCGCAGTGGGGGTTGAGAGGGTCCATGCTTCCTGGTCTCTAATTACTATGAAATTTCATGGAAAAGTACGTCTATTTATATCATAGTGCGGCACTTTATGTACTAAAACATCTCCCTCTATGCAGCGTGTCGTGTAGGTAACTGCTCCGCGCTTTGCTTATGCATTAAAAGTGACTCAGTTTTGAGCAGTTCATCGGGGTCGTTTTCCAGTGAGATGTGTTTTTTTTTTTAATTAAAAAATACATTTGCATCAACACATCACAAGAAGCTGTAGTACATTGATTTTTGTGTGCAATTGTGCGTAGGTAAAGTGTGTATTTTAGATCCGGGTTTGTTTTGCCTGAGGTGAGGTGAGGATTTGACCCCACTAGTCTCCCATTTGTCACCTGTCCACAACATTTAGAGCAGACCTTCCTCTGCCACCAGTGACTTCCTCCTTCTTTTTGTCTGTCTGCCTGGCTCTGTATGTTTTGGTGCTGACTAAACCACACACTATGTGGCTTCTACGATCAGAATTAGGAAGAAGGAGTGGCACATTACTGCTTTTAGATCATCATTTGTTGCAGTAGCTAAACACTTATTGCATTACTGGTCCTTTTTATGCTTTGAGTAAATTTATTTTCCGTGCTGTGACTGTAATTTAGTCCGGTATTGAAGCACCCAGCAGACAGCAACACTGTCTTACTGTCCCTTTTCAGCCTTGATTCCACGTTTATTCCAGCAAACAGAGAATCTAAAATGTGGGAAATCAGTGGCTGCTTGCAAAAACAAAACCTCACTAGGTTTGGGTTTCGGTTGAGACACAGGCTAAAGAAAAAAACACCTCTTAAAATCACTCTCACCTCTCAGACTTGTCACTTTTAAACTTTTTTCTCCCCTCATTTTGTTCTGTGCATCGTAATCATGCCTCGGCCGACATTAGGAAGCACTCTGCCGCCATCGTTATGTAATCCTGTTTAAATGAGGCACATTCGGTATGAGCGCAGGCTTACACAACTCTTCAGTCCATCTCCACACATGTAAAGGTATGAGTGTGCAAATTTGCCCCGTGTGCATACTTGTGTGGACACATAGAGGATGCTCACACACACCTACTCACACAGTCACACACACACTCCAGAGAAAAGTTCTCCTGTTGACAAAAAGGGTCACAGAGTTCACAGCTTTGTGATATATTGGAAGAGGAGACTATTAACCTCATCAGGTCTCTTTCTTTGGCAGCAATGACGAACCGGTAGTAACTTGAACACTTATCCCCCCACCACACGCGCACACACACACACACACACACACACTCATCTACTAACCACTCCCACAAAAAAACAAGTCTTTTATAGTGTTGACCCTATAAAAGGGTCATTTCCTGAAGGTGCAGGAACCATAAAAATTAAGAGGGAGAGCGCTAAAAGGACAGAGCAGCAGAAGTCAGACTGTCTTCAACTCACTGGTCAGTGTTTGCTGGAAGTTGATGACTATGTGAGGTTTTTATAGATTTATTTATTCCATGGAGGTCTCAGTTTGACGATGACACTTGTTCTCCTTGTGTAGCTGCTGGCATCAGCTTAGGGAAAGATAAAGTTTGGTGTTGAATCGTTTGGACGCTGGGGCCTGACCGGTTTGTTTAAAAAGAAGTAAAAACTTAAGAAAGGTCTGTAGGACTGTAGAAATTGCACAACATACTGTCAACTTTATGGCTAATAAAATTTCAAAGGGACCAAAGTCTATTAATACAGGGACAAAATTTCCCCAGGACCCCAGGAATCTCACTCCTTCCACCCTCCTTCCTCTATTCCCACGCTCCCATGTACCAGTCGCTGCAGCCGGTCCTCTCTCTTGGCATTTGGGAATATGCTGCTGTAGAATTTGATGCATGCTTTATCAAAAATACAACAAGCTATTCAGGAGAATAGATTAAAGGACTGCATTAATCTAAATTTGGCTGTGCAAGAATATTTTTTGCCTCCCGCTTTTTTCTGTCTGTATCACTGCCGAGCTCTTTGTTGCTTCTTTAAAAGATTTCAGAGATGGAGTTAGGTGCACCGCGGCTCGTGCAGCGGGTATGAAGGGGAGTGAAGGGAAGAAGGGTAGTGAGTCCACAGGGAGCAACAAGCAGCCCAGTTCTATCCTAAAGGGACAGAAATAATGGAAGGGGTTTATAGGTACAATTAAAAAGACCTGAAACAGATGTTAGGTTTCACTAATAAAGGAAATAATTACTTCACACCAGTAATTAAGCCCTATGTAGGGACATGAGTGAGGAGGAGGAGGAGAGGGAGGAGGAGGAGGGGAGTGAACAGATAAAATGGAGATCATTGAGGGGATTATTGTTGATGGATGCGTTCAGGCTCTGTGTGGTCGTGTGTGAGGAGGTGCTGAGGATCAGTTTATGGAAGAGTCCATTAAATCTAAGAGGCGTTTAAGCAAACGAAATGCTGCATGGGCATAATGTTGGTTCCCATGAGGGAGCCACTGTGTCGGAGAGAAGCACAATTAACAGAGAATTACCTCATGATTATCTACATGAAAATTTAATTAGCCTCTTTTCTGCAGCGGAGGAGAGCAGCTTCTCGCTGTATTTATCACCTGTGGTTGTGTTCCTCCTCACGGTGCCCACAGCTCCGCAGGACATTCATTATGGAAGTTGTGAAATTGCACGGTTCAAGTGATTTCTTTAGGGACGAGAGCCAGGTTTGGTTTATATAATGTACAGCACAGATGGATAAAGAGAAGCACATAAGGGGCACTATAGATATTTTATGTTGCTCGGAAATTCTCGAGGAAACAGTACGGAGGGAAATGCTTCCTAGAGGGAGGTTTGGCACAATCTGGTCACACTGACTTTGTGTTTAATGAAAACTCTTGGCTCAGGCTCTGACAGATTTGGGTGGCTTCTGGGATTTTTTTCAGTAGCTGAGTGAACAGAAAACCTTCCACGGAGAAGAGTTGCACCTTTTTTTGAATGTTAAAGGGGAATGGCTGCTAAGGAAGGAGTTTTGTGATCAAAATCCAAAAAAAACTGTTTACATTTAAATCCGGGACATTCGGTTAAAATTGTTCTGCAGTCTGTGTATCAGCACAAGTGATCTTTGCTACACTGATATGCATGTTTTGTTTTGGATTATTTTCCCTCTAAGCTTGGCCACATGTTTATATTAAACATTTTATTTACATTCCAACTGACTTTACACAAGGCGCACGGCATGCAGGAGAAAAAATAAATCACACAAAATTTAGCCTGCAAGTTTAAATAATGTTAGCAAGAGTCAAGTATTGCATCCTCTAGAAATGTGTTCCGTGCTGGAGGATTATGTAAATAATGCTTGTCTGTGTTTAGTTTAAAACTTTGAATGGCATCCTCACCCATACCAGATGAAAGCAGTATTATAGTTTGTATGCCACCATAGAAGGTTGAGACATCTCTAGTGCTTCAGAGTGTTATAACTTACTGACAGAGGTAAATTAAAGCGTCATCTGCATAATGATGTTATGTGGTTTTATTGTTTTGAGGGTAAAGCATCAAAATTCTCACCTTGATAATCCTTTACAGTAAAAACAACTGGATGGTCTTGTGGGTGGGAAGCCAGTGAGGGATCAAGGCCTTGTCTTATCAAATTAACAGCTAAAATTTAGTGATTGAAAACACGTGAAATCCTCTTTGACATGTGTTTTTTTCTGAGTAGTAATCCATTTTAGAGCTCAGTAATGAATTACTTGCACAATTATGGTGATTTTATTTGCAGTATAGAAAACTGCTGGTACTAGGGAGTTACAGAAAATGGCAAAAAAGTGACATTTGACTCTGGTCATGCATTAGTGAATATACACACGTGGACAAAATTGTTGGTACCCCTCAGTTAAAGAAGGAAAAACCCACAATTCTCACTGAAATCACTTGAAACTCACAAAAGTAACAATAAATAAAAATTTATTGAAAATTAAATAATCAAAATCAGCCATCACTTTTGAATTGTTGATTAACATAATTATTTAAAAAAACAAACTAATGAAATAGGGCTGGACAAAAATGATGGTACCCATAACTTAATATTTTGTTGCACAACCTTTTGAGGCAATCACTGCAATTAAACGATTTCTGTATTTGTCAATGAGCGTTCTGCAGCTGTCAACAGGTATTTTGGCCCACTCCTCATGAGCAAACAGCTCCAGTTGTCTCAGGTTTGATGGGTGTCTTCTCCAAATGGCATGTTTCAGCTCCTTCCACATATGTTCAATGGGATTCAGATCTGGGCTCATAGAAGGCCACTTTAGAATAGTCCAACGCTTTTCTCTCAGCCATTCTTGGGTGTTTTTGGCTGTGTGTTTTGGATGGTTGTCCTGTTGGAAGACCCATGACCTGCGACTGAGACCAGGCTTTCTGACACTAGGCAGCACATTTCTCTCCAGAATGCCTTGATAGTCTTCAGATTTCATCGTACCTTGCACACTTTCAAGACACCCTGTGCCAGATGCAGCAAAGCAGCCCCAAAACATTACTGAGCCTCCTCCATGTTTCACCGTAGGGACGGTGTTCTTTTCTTCGTATGCTTGGTTTTTGAGTCTATGAACATAGAGTTGATGTGCCTTACCAAAAAGCTCCAGTTTGGTCTCATCTGTCCAAAGGACATTCTCCCAGAAGCTTTGTGGCTTGTCAACATGCATTTTTGCAAATTCCAGTCTGGCTTTTTATGAGTTTTTTTCAGCAGTGGTGTCCTCCTTGGTCGTCTCCCATGAAGTCCACTTTGGCTCAAACAACGACGAATGGTGCGATCTGACACTGATGTACCTTGGCCTTGGAGTTCACCTTTAATTTCTTTGGAGGTTGCTCTGGGCTCTTTGGACACAATTCCAACGATCCGTCTCTTCAATTTGTCATCAATTTTCCTCTTGCGGCCACGTCCAGGGAGGTTGGCTACTGTCCCGTGGGTCTTGAACTTCTGAATAATATGAGCCACTGTTGTCACAGGAACTTCAAGCTGTTTAGAGATGGTCTTATAGCCTTTACCTTTAAGATGTTTGTCTATAATTTTTTTTCGGATGTCCTGGGACAATTCTCTCCTTCGCTTTCTGTTGTCCATGTTCAGTGTGGTACACACCTTTTCACCAAACAGCAGGGTGACTACTTGTGTCCCTTTAAATAGGCAGACTGACTGATTATGAGTTTGGAAACACCTGTGATGTCAATTAAATGACACACCTGAGTTAATCATGTCACTCTGGTCAAATAGTTTTCAATCTTTTATAGAGGTACCATCATTTTTGTCCAGGCCTGTTTCATTAGTTTGTTTTTTTAAATAACTATGTTAATCAACAATTCAAAAGTAATGGCTGTTTTTGATTATTTAATTTTCAATAAATTTTTATTTATTGTTACTTTTGTGAGTTTCAAGTGATTTCAGTGAGAATTGTGGGTTTTTCCTTCTTTAACTGAGGGGTACCAACAATTTTGTCCACGTGTGTAGATGATGGTGTCGGAGGGAGGTGATACACTGCAGATCTTAGGCAATGCTTTGTAAGATAGTGTGATTGTTAGATAGCGTACAGGGACCTGATTCTTGTTTTGTTTTAATGGGTTTGCATTAATTCTGTGTTTTTCTTTCTCATTACTTTTTTTTCTCACAGTTGCTCCAAATATCCACAAACATAGCCTCATAAAATGTTACATAAATTTACAACTGCTGAATTGTTTAGCTGTATGTTCATTAGACAAGTAACCGATGACAATGAGTGTTTCTAGTCCCTCTAATCTTGTGAAAATGTATAAATAACTTGTTATTTCAGTGTCAGACTTGAATGAGTGTATGTGTTGGTCTGTGGCTGCACAGTGTGTGTTGTTGTAAATCACTTGTAGCATGTGATAATGTGGAACCAGCTTGTAGGCAGGCAGGTGGTGATAATCTGTAGAAATCTGTTGCATAAAATAACACCGACTGAAGAAATATATATCACATCATCACCATACGGAGTGGCATATGACTCGCCTGCAAACCACCAGATGATCTTTACATCTGTATGAGTTTCTATTATCTAAATGATAATGGACAGAGAGAAAAATAGAAGCACTCGATCGCCTCTGGAGTGATTACTGCCTTCCTTCCGTTTTCCACCAGTCACTGCTGTGTTACGTCCTTTTGCCTCAGGCTTTGGCCTTTTCTGAAACAATAATCTCACAGGAGGGCTGCTGCTAAACTGAATGCCACACACACTTGGGTGAACTAACACACTGTTAAGTTGCTGCACATTTCAAAGAAAGTCCAACACTAAGAAATTTCCAGAAGCTTTAGCTTGTAAACTTGACAAATACTCAGCTATTAATTTAATTTAGGACAGTTATAATGATAAATTTGTGTGGTGAAACAAACACTGACACTGTCTCAGTGTATTTTGGGAAACTTGGTTGAAACTCAAAAGATATTCAAGGGAATTCCGCTTTAGAGCTAAATAATATCCAAATCTGTGTTGCTACTTCTGAATGGCATGAATTAACAAACGTCTGCTCAGCTATGAGGGAGCAAAAATAAATGTTAATTATTTTAGTTTCAAGAGGACATTTTTCACTGACTTTCTCTAGGAACTTGATGTTCCTTTAAATACAACCAAAAGAACTTAATGGCAACGCTTAATTAACATGTACGCATTCATTCCCCCTCTGAAGCCTGTCATCAATACAAAACAGCAGCACTAAAAACAAAGCCTCCAAATCAATCCAAACCATCTGTCTGTCTCGTCCTGTTTAGGTGTTTGCTTATGTAAAGTGTGAGAAAAGTTTTGCATTGGACAGAGCAGAGTGCCGTGCCGTGGCATTAATGTCTTGCATGTATGTGTGGATGCACACAAACACAAGTGGTGAGACCCCGGCGTGCTTCATGCTGTCCAGCTGTCCACCTTATTGCAGTTCACTGCACGCTCATTCTTCCTGTCCTGCTGTCCAGCAGACGTTCCCCCGATGATACAAACATACGTAAAACTAAAAACAATGAGTTTCGAGTGTGTTCACTGCACACGGCCAGTTTGGAGCTTGTGCATGTTGTGTGTTTATGTGCGGCTACATGTTTCCATGTGTGCGTGTTCACTGAGCTAGAACAGGGAGCATTAGGACGTGTCTTTTGTTGCTCCTGGGGGGCTACTGTGCTCAGTCCTAATAGGAGTCTTGTGCCTGCCGTTGTCCCAGGGGAGGGCTTCTGAATGAGGGGGTCTAACTTCACACACATACACACTCCCCCCTTCTATCCTCAGCTCGAGCTCGGCCTCCCCCACAACCCTCTCCACTCCCCTGGGACTGGCCGAGAGACAAAGAGGGAGTGGGGCTGGGGTGGGATGGGATGTTTGAGGGGGTGCACTGTGGCCCCTGTCTTATTAGAAGGGTCGTGAACGTGTCACGATGATTAATATGCCGAGGTGCGTGGGGATACCCTAGAGTCACATTTATTCAACGCGAAGGCTCTCAAACACACACTCACCACAAAATGGCACATTTGCATTTCCCATTAAGAAAAGAAAATATAGATATATATGCAAATGAAAGTCCTATCTAGGTTTATACCACTATGCAATATCCATTTGGACATTAACAATAGATGACCATTTCTCTCCCCACCCCATCTGAGCTGCGTATTTTCACCTGACTGGCATATGTTACCACACATCTACACAACATGCAAACAGTTTGGATAATTTTTCTTTCCCAAATGTGAGTGTCAAGGTCATTTTTAAAGCTTAGAAACATCTGTGTGATAAATCCCATCAAACTATCTGACGCTTCACTGTGAAGCAAATTTATCATCCAGTTTAATTTTTGTACTTTGCTGCATATTTGGCAAAAAATAAGATATGGGTATGAAACAGAAAATGCTACATTGTAAGGTTTCTTACCATGTTGTGATGTTTGAGTAGAGAGTTTTTTGTTGATGTAAATATAGTAACGCAGCCCTTCATTGCAGAAGTTGACAGCATGAAGAGTCATGGTCACCAGCATCATCAAAACTGTAGAAACCTCTGTGAAATTGCGATAATCAAAGAATAATTTATACCAGTTTGACTTATAAAGAATCACTTTTAGCCTTACTCATTGGTAAAATGTAAGATTGTCATTGCATACTAACACCTTAAAATCCTCGTCCATCTGTTTTCAACTGCCTCAGTTCTCGTCTCCCCCTCAACAACATGACTGTGTTTGGTTATTTAAAAGCATTTAAATGGGCTGCGATCATATTAAAGTGGACAGATGGCGTGGGGAATAAAACCTTATATTCTATATGCCTCCCCTTACATGCATGTATAGGAGGCTAACTATGGAACACAGGTACCCAGGGACCCCACCAGATGTTTGATAGGCTCACCTGCAGGCCTGCTGTGTGCTGGCAATAAAATTCATGCGCTGCATATGCTGCAATTATACCACAGGGAAATAAGCTGCTGTAATAATGAAGCAGGCTGGAAACATGAGGAGGAAAAGCAAAACAAACCTGTTTCCTTTGGAAAAACACAGCCTCTGTCCATACTTCACGTGGGTTTCAGCTGAAGTGAAATGAGAGCAGCGTTCTCACTGTAAGTTCATCTTCAGTTAGGCTGAGCAGAGAGCTGTTATCGCTCCAGTAGGTGGTGCTGAACACAAAATCTAAAATGATCTTTACTGCGGGACTGAAATCAGACTGTTAAAGCACTGAGCTGTAACTAAGTAAATTGTCCAGGAAATTAAGCCATAAAATAGCAGTCTTGCAGTTGCAGTAAAATTATAAGCTTTCCAGCAGTAATGTGTTCTGGTGGCAGGAGAAAAGTTAGTTCAGGTAGAAGGATTAAATGCCCCATTGGTTTTCTGATCTTTACAAGCTAGCTGTGCTCGTTGTGCACTGGCGGAGCTCTCTGCCAAGACGTGGGGTGTAATTAAGCTGCAGGCATTTATCCTCCGCGGCTCGCCTCTAGCTCGTGCACTTACAGGATCTATAAAGGCACAAAATGATTTCACCTATCAATGCAGGCATTGTTTAACATAACGTAGCTCATATGTTGTGCATGTGTGTTTAATAACTGCGGTCCTAAATGGATCACGGTGTACAGGCCCGGCTTCTCAGGTTACTCCTTCTCGAGAAAGGCCTCTGCTTGAGAACCTGAACCGTTTCAGCTCTGAAGTGTTTGCTGAATTGTTTTACTTTCTCTTTTTTTCTCAGCAGCGCAACAATAGCAATGAAAACAGTTTGCAAAGGACGAGCTGGTGGTTGTCCGTCCCCCATCTGCAACGATTTAAAAACAACAAAAAGAAAAAAGTAGTAATCGCAAGTAAACCCCAAGCAAACTGCAGAATCATTCATTGCCAGTTTTGTGCTGATGAGCAAACACAACAACACCCACGTTAATTGCTGTGACCCCAGCAACCCACCAAAAGGAACATTGACATATTGTTTGTCCAGCGTGAGACACTGTATAATTTACACTCACTAATGACTGTCCTTGGAAATACAGGCTGAAGGACCACGTCTGTCCCTGGCTTGGCCCTTATTCAATGTTCGCCCTGGACTCTTCTAATGGATAGTCCATCTGTACCTCAGTGAATTCATATCCTTCAATACATGCCCATAATTCAATTACAATACTTGTTTAGTGTAAAAAAAAACAAAAACAGCCGGTTGCAGTGTTCCCTCCTGGTCAATTGAGGTTTGATAAACAATTCACTATTGGCTGGAGAATCTCCACCCTAATCAAAACAAAAACAAACTGTGGATGATTCAGCACTGTTGTGTCGCTGAGATTTCAAATGATTCTCTGGTGAAAAGGCGTGATGTGAAGAAAGACATATTACCATTGCCATAGGGTCGACCTTGACCTTCAATCTCAATCTGGCTGTTAGGGCTGCCCCTCCCCAGCACCCCTGAGATGTAAAGAGGCTGACGGTTTTGACCCCTGATCCCATTTCTTAACTAGGCTGAGGTGCCAAATAACCTTTTGACCCAGGAAGCATTTGCAGGTTGCCTGAGAAACCTCAGATTTAGCAATGATTGACAGGTCCATACTGTTTTTTTTTCTTCTTTTCTTTTAAAAGCCAAAACAACAACTCCCCTTCAAGATAAGTGACAAAAAAATGACTTTTTTCTTTCTTTCTTTTTTTTTTTTTTTGCCAAAATCTGCTGTTGTAATATGTCAAATCTGCTTAGAGATAATGGGCAGATTAAATATTCTATTGTACTCGGTTGGCACATTATTATGCCAGATAGATACAGAATAAATTTCCCTTAATAAATGAACGCTTTACATGGAAATGAATGTGTGAATTCAATGGATGGATGTCATTATATCAGATGGAGGTCTATGTAAATGAACCATGTGCAGATTTGACATGTGGTGCAAATCACAGAAACACCAGAGCCCAAGATCATGACAGGAATAAATCTGCCTATTTTAGGAGACGCCTTGTGCTCTCTGACGTAACCCTTAATCCACACCCCTAATATATTTTCAGCAAAGGTGAAGTCACTAAAAAAACTTGGAATGTTTTAATTTTGCTACTGGTAATGTAGGGGTAGACCATTTCATTATGACTGACCCAGGGGAATCTAAGGTTACCATCTGGCCACTGGCCACCATTACTGATTCTTGTTTTAATATGCAAATCTATCTGTTTTCCAACCTTAATGTAATCACAAATGTAACCCGACTGAATAGACCGACCAGCAGGACCCAGTGCGCATATGATGACTGGCAGCCGTCATGTGGATAGACGGAGGACAGCGGTCAGTTTACAGAAAAACATCATTCTCAGATTCAGTGCAGGCGTTGCTGTTTTAGATTTGATGCTGCAAAAGACACACTGATCATTTTCTCACACTTTAAATCACAGCTACTTAAAATGTATGATTCACAAATAGGGTTAATTTTCATCACAACAACTTGATTACATTCCGTGTAAAATAATAAATATGTTGGCAAAAGCAGTGTGTTATTGAGCTACTGGCGGTATATTACGAATGTGAATTCATTCACTGGAGCTACACCAAATGTGTCAGAGTGTTGTCACTTCTCTCTGCCATGCAGAGCTGTGAAAGTCTTCATCATCGATTTGCAGAACACACGCATCTTTCTTGTCAAATTCAAAGACAAAAAGTGGTGCTGTGATTTGTGGTTTCGAAGAATTCATAATAATGTCAACAAAGCCTCCCAAACGGGGATGTTTTTCAGGATTACAGACAGGGAAAATCCCATTTTCACTTCAGCAATAAAACCTTTTTGTTTGCTCTGTGAATTTATGAAAGATGCACCAGTTTGAGTTGATACTTGAAAACTGCTGGAAGATGTTGCTGACTCTGTGTTCCCCTTTTCTGAGCAAATTTCTTATTTGGCTGAAGTTCTTACTTGGCTCTGGTTGAAGGATCCTTTTTTAGTTATTAATAATATATGCAACGGAGTGCATGAATGAACTTAGATCCTGCTGCTGCTAATTATGGTAATGATGAAAATTATGATTTTGCATTTGCTTGTCCCACATACTTAGTGTAAAATTACTTGTTAAACAAACAAACAGACAAACTCTGATATGAAGGACATGATGTTTTCATTATTTCTCAAAATAGCAGTAATAATGTTTTTTATTTATTATTTGTGATATTAAAAGAATGAGTTCAATGAAAAAAATGTAAGCTCAGGAAGATAATTCTGCGGTTTAACGGATAAAGTTAGGCTTTGGTCAAATGGAAGTGTGTAAGTGAATTGAAAGTCATTTATCTGATGATAATCTTGATCTCATATGTATAGAGTGTCCGTATATAAATGCTTCTGTGCTCTGTTCCACAGCGGAGCCCCTGGTGCAGGTGAATGGGAAACCCAGTTGCTGCTTCTTCAAGTTCAGCCCCAAACTGATGTTCACCAAGGTGCTGAAGGCCCAGCTGTGGGTGTATCTGCGGCCGCTGCAGCAGACCTCCACCGTCTACCTGCAGATCCTGCGGCTGAAGCCCGTCACGGAGCAGGGCAGCCGCCACATCCGCATCCGCTCCCTGAAGATAGAGCTCAACTCCAGGGTCGGCCACTGGCAAAGTATTGACTTTAAGCACGTGTTGCAGAACTGGTTCAAACAGCCCCACACCAACTGGGGAATCGACATCAACGCCTTTGATGAGAGCGGCAATGACCTGGCTGTTACCTCGCTGCGACCCGGAGAGGAGGGGCTGGTAAGGACCCTCAGACCTGTCCCTGGGGCAAGATGGTGGGGGAATAATCACATCAGTACAGCTCATATTTATGCATATGCAGATGTCAGTTCATATTTCAATCAACTAAGGGCAGCAAAAATCAGTTGGAGCAACATTTGAGATCCGCTGTGCATCATGGGTGGCCTGGGCTAAGACTGACTTGAACAAATAGTCATTAAGGAAAAAAGACAGCAACAGTGTCGTTCTGCAGGTCATCTTATTTTCTTTCTCCTCACATTTTTTCTTTTATATATTAAACAAACAACTTAAAATAGAAAAATCTAAGTTGGATATTTCTACAAGGTTGCAAGAAGTCACTGGTGAGGCTATTATTACCGATGCAGATGCATTATGCTTAACTTTTGTTGGGCTTCACCTCTGGTCTTGTATCCCTGATGCTTTATTTTTGTTTCAGAGTACATTTTGAAACGTTTCCATCTCTAGAGCATGCTGGTATGTTTTTTGCTTCTGAATAGTGTTTCTTGCTTCCTAATATAGACACTGGTAATTTCATTAAATTATCCAAACCAACTTGCAGAGACTTTAAACTTGCTCAGCTCAGGCTAAACGTGACATTGAACATGTTCAGTAGATTGTACATAGAGTCAGTGATTCTAGTTCAATACACTTTCTGTCAAATTCAACAAATATCACAGCTGTCATAGAGGAAGCCCAGCTGCTGCTTCTGTCCAAGAAGAATGCTGAATCTGACAAAGGCTAACTATTAAAATATGTTGAGTAGCAGAATATCAGCAATGTCTCTCCAGAATTAGACTCCATCTTTAAAGATTTATAGGTTGTTTCTTCTGTTTGAATTAAATTCATGAAATCCAGTGACTGCACAGACCACAAATAAAATCTGAAAAAAAAGAGTCTAAAACAAACTGTCAGTGGATTTGAGCCCCCTCCAAAATGGAAGTCTTTGCATCATGTAGCTTCAGTCTGCATTATAAATACTAAAAACTAGAAAACAACCCAAAGGAATGTTAATGTGCACCATGCTGATATCAAAAGCCACTTTTTGAACCATGAGCGAAGCAGCTAACAGCAGGGCTTCTTTAAAGGAGCATATGGTTGCAGTTGGCACGTTTTTTTGTGCGTGAAAATTTCATTTTAACCACCTAAATGAAATAGTCAGGCTGGAAACAGAACAGCTCCCCGCTAAAGTAAAGCCACTGATCCCAAAGATTTGAAGGCCGCTGCTTGCATAATACAAATGATCCTCTGCCACTCCGGTTACTTCTGTCTTCAAAAGTTTAGTTTGTTAGAACTATCACAAGAGATTTTTGAAGTGTGTATGTAAGAACACAGGAGGAGATTCATTTTACGCCATTTCAAATAATGTCATATTCACTAATACCAAATAGTGTATATTTTAAAAAAAGAAGTGCAATTAAAAATGTAAAATCTACAAAACAGGGATGTGTTGAAACACCATTTGTAGTTTTATACTTAGAACACTTCATTTAGATATGTTAGTCATTTCCGGTCTATTTAGTTTCATCCAGAGAAAACACAGCTGCTTTGTTTGGCCTAGTATTTATAATTTATTCATCTTTGCATCCCATCATTAAATCCAGCATGAATAACAACAACTACACAGTTTACACAGTGCAATGACTGTACGCACTCTTTAAAAAAAGTTTATGTACTTTTTTGTTGTGTGCAGGTTGAGCATTTGCATGTTTTCTTGTATGTATGTAGATGAAAATATGAACTAAATCCTTATTTCATGATGGCTTCTCTCGTGAAAAATGTAAATCACTTGAAGCAAATAAGTGAGATGGATAGTTTGAGTAGTTTCACTCTGAATAGTTTGAGTTTCCTTAAACATCCTCGGTTGAAAGGATGCTTCTGGGCCTCAAGTGGGATGTTTTTAACGTACACAACATTTATCACTGCACTTGTCTTGGCCTACATATTTGCTTAGATTCTTTTTTTAATGGTGAACCTCTGGGTCTCACGTAATGGACGGGGCTGCACGGATGAGTTCAAACTTCAGTCTCAAAGCAAAACCATCCGTGAACCATTAATCCTGTTAGAAAACCCAGAGTCACTGCGACTGACAGTTACATACAACATCTATGTTGAATTATGTAGGCCACTTATCCCAGTTAAGCAACACCAAATATTTACCAAGTGGTTATTTGGGTCAGATCTTCACAACACATATCAGAGGTCAGCTCTGGTGTCTTGGCCAATAAATCGCTGCCCTCTGAGCACACAGCAGTGTGCAATATTATTCTTCCACAAAAAAAGGAAAAGATCAAAAACACAGGCAAGTGTATAAAAATAAAACAAAACACAACAAGCAAGAAAGAGTCAAACTCTGCTTCTCCCTGATCCTCTGGGTCTTTTTTCTACAACAAAAGCCTTAAAGGCCAAGCTGACATGGTCTCACCACAACAGCCTTTCAGCTTATTTCCTCCTTTGAATGCGTCACAAAACACTGTGCTGAAGCCCAGCTGGAATCACTGTGGGGAGAAGAAGGCTTTGTAAAACAAACATGATGGAGTAAAATATTTGATCCACTCGCTTCGCCCAAAGGTCAAGGTTATGGTAGCCTGCAGATGACCTCCTGGGTCATGGATCAAACCAAGCATACAGAGTCGGCCATCAGTGTTAGAAAAGGCTTGTTTCAGTGAGCTTTGAAAAAGTGCTCAAATGGCACGCTGTGTTACTTCTTTAAAAAGTGACCAAAAAAGTAATAAAATGAGATTAAATATGAAATGAGTAGATGTGGAATTAGAAACTGGTTAAAGCTTTTTCTGACTGTTTTACCAGTAGGTACGAGAGGTAAAAAGCCAACAAACTATGACAATGCTGTGCTGGACTAAAGTCATTTTTACATCAGTTATTTATGACTTTTAAAGACAACCACAGCTGTCACTGATAACATTAGAGATAGTTCTGTTTAATCCAAGCATCCAAGGGAGTCGTGGCAGTGTGACCATCACCATCACACAATTGCCTCTCGTGACACATCTGTTTTAACTGTTTACACCAGGGGTGTCAAGATCCGTTCCTGGAGGGCCACTATCCTGCATGTTTTAGATGTTTCCCTCTTCCAACACACCTGATTCAAATGATCAGGCTCATTATCAGGCTTCTGCTGAGCTTGATGATAAGCTGATCATTTGAATCAGGTGTGTTGGAGCAGGGAAACATCTAAAACATGCAGGATAGTGGCCCTCCAGGAACTGAGTTTGACACCCCTGGTTTACACTGATCATCAGTTTGTGTTTTTAGCAGAAAACATTCACTTTGTAGCTCAGCTACATTAAAAATAGTGGATTCAATGCACAAGAGAAAGGTCAAAGGTCGTCCACACTTGCATAAGTAAGATGTTTGTGCAGCTCTTTGTCTCCACCAGGCTGACAAACATGTGCATGAAAAGATGTTTGTGCAAGTAGTGACAGAGCTCCATGTCAGTTTAAGAGGAACACTATAAACACACTTCAAACAACAAAGCTCAGAGCTTGTGCTTAATCTTTGTCTTTACAAGAGTTAAATGGGAGGATTGATACAACTTTCATACCTATTTATTGAACATAAACCTGGAGCTGAGCAATGGTTAGCGTAGCTTAGCACAAAGACCGGACAATGGGACAAGCAACTGGTCTGTTTTTGCCAAAATACAAAAATACTTCTCTCAGCCCCTTTAAAGATAACTGATTAATGCATTTCATCTTAATCATTTAATGTTTTTCCAAACAGAAAAAAAACAAGTTTTGCCATCTTAAATTGAGGCAGTAAATTTCTGGGGGGGAAATGCTGACACAATTATTTACTGTGTCATTGTCCTAAAATAGAAAGTGAACTGCTACAAACTTAGCTGAAAAATACAAACTTATTTATCAGTTTATACTTATTTCAGGCAACAGAACAAATAAATTGGACCTGGCTTTAGTGTTTTCAATAGTAGCAAAAGAACAAGTAAAACAGAAGTGCAGATGATTCTTTATTTTGTTTTTGTTGTGAGTTTGCCAGGCAGACAACAGAGACACTTCACAGAAGAACTGTGTGGACAAACAAAGTGTTTACCAAAAAGTAGCCTGTGTAAACCTCAAACTAGTTGTCACTTTTACATCCCTGTTTCTGTACAGATTTATGCTTTCATAGGAAACTTCATCATCATTCTACTCATGTGGAGAAACACATTCATTTGTATTACTTCAAAACGAGCTGAGCGAAGGACGCCGCAACACCATCTCCTCGAAATAGTGATAGAGTGGCAGAATGGCGAATTCACAGAAAACCTTAGAAGGACCTTACTGAATAATCCTCTGTACAATTTGAAGTTTACAGTCTGGTAGCTGCTGCTCAAAGGTTGTTGTTGTTTCCTGTACTGAAGGGAACTTTGACAGTGGCAACGCGTAGCTTGCAGAAGGCTAAGAGGAAGAGTACGTGAAATGTGCATCCAATGATAGACTTAAACCCATCGTCTACATCCAGTGAGTCAGACTAGAACAGATGAAACTAAATAATGAGCCTTGGAAGTACATTCTTCAACTGTGGGAAGATTTAAGCCTCTGCTGACTCTATCCTTGAATGCTAAGCTAAGAGCTAAGCTACTTGCTTCCTGATACGTTAAAATGGTACTAATCTTTTCAATACATGCTGGGATGACAGTCTTACTAGAATGGATCTAATAACAGTTTATGTGTCACGTTCAACGTGGCACAAGTCTGAATTGCAGGCATGAAATGGATATGAATGAACACAAGATTACTGTTGTAGGACTGTGTTTTGTGCAGTGGGTGACACAACAGATATCTTACTGTGCTTTAAACTTCGAAGAAACTTTAACAGAAATCCATCAAAGTTACATATCTCAAAGGGCTTACATGTGTTAGCCTCTGTAATACGAGTAACTGCAAGTCTCAGAGGTTTAAAGAGGAGCTAATGTGGCCAAATCTTCTACAATGTGGAAATTTTCTATATTTTCTATATTTTTCCTTATATTTGTTGTTGTTGTTTTAAGAGTTTTTCCATATTTTTTAGAATAATATTGCCATACAAGGAAAAAAAAAAGCCTCCTCTTCAAGGCCCATTTCATTGTCTGTCATTTTCTTATCCAAGAAATATGCTCAACTGTCGGAAAAGAAATAAGCAGATTCACCAAAATGTCAGATATTTGCATTTTCTGCGATGACTCTGCTGTTGTTCTCTTATAACCACCTCTTTCCGTCTGTCCTGCCCCTCCTCCCCCTGATTCCAGCAGCCGTTCCTGGAAGTGAAGGTTCTTGAGACGACCAAACGTTCTCGGAGAAACCTCGGCCTGGACTGCGACGAGCACTCCACCGAGTCCCGCTGCTGCCGCTACCCTCTGACTGTGGACTTCGAGGCGTTTGGCTGGGACTGGATCATTGCCCCCAAACGCTACAAAGCCAACTACTGCTCCGGCCAGTGCGAGTACATGTTCATGCAGAAATACCCGCACACCCACCTGGTGCAGCACGCCAACCCTCGAGGCTCGGCAGGGCCCTGCTGTACCCCGACCAAGATGTCCCCCATTAACATGCTCTACTTCAATGACAAGCAGCAGATCATTCACGGCAAGATCCCGGGGATGGTGGTGGATCGATGTGGCTGCTCTTAGGCTGCAGGAGGAGACACACACTCGTGTACAGCCCACGTCAAACCACCCAAAACCCTTACGGAGCTCCTCCCCAGCACCAGAACCCACTCCTCGGCACCAGATCTCACTTTTGCTCGGCCACAAAAGCATCCCACTGGGTTTCCATTTTTCCAGTATTTAAATTGATTCTAACTGTACAAAAAGTTATGAATGAAATATGAATCAAAAAAAAAAGAACTATGCGATGGAAATGCAGTACATTCTGAATGATTTGAAGAGGTTGTGCTTGTGGAGCAGCTTCAGAAAACGGTAAATGAGACACGACTATGTCATAGAGTACGTCTTAGTTCTGTGGGTTTTTTAATATTTTTTTAATGGCATCTTTGTGAAATGTCCAGGTTAGTGGATTGAGATGGCAGGAGACATAAGCATTTACAATATTTTAAAAGCAATTTTCAGTTCTAAGGTGAGTCTGGAAATATCTAATTTTGCAGATACACTTACTTGCGGGTGAGATTTGATCCACGAAAATGTTTTGCAAGGGGGCATGATCAGAATTATTTTGCAATCCATCACTGTAACTAAAAAGAAAAACACAAAATACACACTAGTGTGAGGAGGATTCACGTCTGGAGATACTGTTAGGATAAATCCAAAATCTTGTTTACAGATGTTTAGAGATGTAAAGTGTTAAGGAGATCCAAAACCAAACCTATACCCACTATTAATGTATAACACCCCAGTGTGACATTCTCGAGTATCTACGAAAACCTCTTCACAGTTACTTTGATCTTTTATTTTAGTCTTGTAAAACTTAATAAAAGGAAAGAGAAGAGGTTATACTAGTTTAACCGTATCTTTCAAAGCAGATGATTAAAGTCGGTATAGCTGTTTCTGTCATTCTGCAAAGGTACGTAATGCAGTTTTAGTTTGTCTTGCACACTAAAGTCTAAAACAAAACTGAGATGTAGATGCACTCTCACATCTGGAAGAGGAGGAGGAGAGCAAATCCTGCAGGATGACAAGAACCTTTTATCCAACAAGGGAAAATACACTTTAACACATTCAGCAGAGAAGTAAATGCACTGTTTCATAACTTGAAGAGGCTTGGGACTGAATATGTAATAGCAAAACAGAATCCACACTCTGAAAAAACACATGCAAAGGTTGCCGTGCTCGAATGTTCACCCTCTTATAATCTAGGTGAATTATTGAGCTCAAAGTAGCACAAAACATGATTCCAGTTGTATCACTAGAAGTTTACATATTTCTACTTAGATCAGTGTTCGCATCTGTGTAAAAAAAAAAAAAAAAAACTAAAACAAAAAAACACTTAAATTAAGAAAGAGCAGTAGCTACATTACTCCTGTCAAGCCACTTCATTCACTTTTTCTCGATGGTAGTTTCAGAAAATGCAAAATCCTTTAACTGCAGTACTGTACTAAGAAAATCTAGCTTTTATAATTCAAAACAAACCACATAGCGTGCAACAAAATGAAAAAATAAATAATCAAGGGAATATAACTCAGCCACTGACTTTAGTTTAGAGAACATGTTTGATTGCATTTTGAAATGCCCCCATCCACTTCAACCTCAACCGTATCATCATTGTCCTAATGGAGAAAATATTGTTAGTGCTTGAACACAGAGTAGATTAGTATGCTTGAAGCTTGTCTTTGTCTCCTGGATGTCAAAGCAAAGATATCCTTTTGTTATAAACGAAAGCACTATGCTGTTGGATAAAGGAAGAGCCTTCTGACATTATATATAAATGATATATGTATATATTAAAAAGGGGTACAAAAACCTTTTTTGGGGCACTCTACCTTACCAACAATAAATTTTGCACTATGGGACGTTCATGGCGTGAGGAGGTAAAGTGTTGTTTGTGTTTTACCAAGCACAAGAGAGCTTGTACAGTATAGGATTAAAAAAAAAAACTATTCAAGCTTCTGGTGATAAACCGTGAACTAGAGAGGTTATTACTTCTTTTTGATACCATCACACTTTCCTGACTTTGTCTGAAGCGGGGGCCTGTCCATACACTCACACACTTCGATCCAATCTGGAACCTGGACGTACTGTACCAGCGGCCTGAAAGGCCTCCAAGCCCACTTTGGGTGATAAGTCATGTGTGTAATAAGTGTCTGGATCAATGAACATAGAATGCTTTAACTGGAAGTGGCCCGCCCATCAACTTTAATCTGTTACCACGTTAGAGAGAGACTTCATCCTTTTGACTTAAACAATGTGTCGACTGTCTTGCATAGACGTGTTTTTGCCTTTGTGTGTGTTTTAAGTGAAAGCACCCATGTAAGAATGGGAGGAGTATCCAGGGATTGTTAGCCAAAGTAGAAGATGACATGTTGTGTGCTGTAACTTTTGTGATCGCAGGAATATGCTAGAACATTTCAAAGGGAGGAAAAAGTTGGTTTAGGGGCAGTGGTTGGAGAAGAAAAAATTAAACTGGTCAATTGTCTATTTATTAATAATAATTACAATGAATTTCAAAGTCTGTCTACCTCACTTCAGCCTTCTAAACACCTTGCTTTTTTTAAATAAATACGAAAAAATGTCATTAATTAATCTGTGCAAACATTTAACTCATAAGAACCTCCCCTCATCCCCTCCAAAAATAATGTAGATGAAACCACAGGGTCCCCTTGCTCTCAGGTTCAGATTGAGTTATTGACAGAGTGACTGATGGTAGCGGCTCTGGTAATGTGTGGTCAAAAGAAATAATTAGCTGTGCCCACATCTGTGGCTTAACTATGGTTAAAGCTGTTGAGAAGTTGCATTTTGAATTTTCGTGTTTGTATACTGGTATGTGTGAGAGTTTTTTTCATATAAATATATGAGAGTAAGAAATCTCTATGTAAATACCTACCCAAATGTTGACATTTATGATGTTTTGGACAGGTTCACCGCTTCTAACGTTTTTCTCACTTTCCCCCTTCATTCCTCCGTTCTTTGTGTAGTTAAGAAAAAAAATCACCCCAACTTTGTAGTTTAATGGTTGTGCATATGAATAACTGTTCAATTATTTTTGCCTTTTGTTGTTTATTTACTGTCATTTTTCTTTTGTACAATAAATCATTTATTTAGCTTATGGGATTTGCTGTTTACTCCTTACTGCTTTTAGTGCATCTGTGCCAATATGGAACTTTGCATCAAAACAACAACAAAAAAAAGCTAAAATGTAGAGTAACAGAAGCACAAATGCAGAACAGTTGCAGTCAGAAAATGTTAGTGGCACATAAATCTAAAGTTTGCTCATATTAGCCACCTGAAGTACTAATTATGTGTTTAAACACAGATTACTTTCCAGCAAATTGTGAATTCGACATAATCATCAAAATACTGTAATCTGCCTCCAACTAAATTGCCCAAAAGAGGAGCATTTAATAGCAAGGTTATGACAGATTTTCTGTTCATGCAGTCACTATGGCTCAAACGGCACATTTTAAAGCGTACAGGTGTGCAGTCAGTAACAACCATGGAAATACATTAAAAAAGGTTTGTGTGTAGAATAATTATTGAGATATTATTAAAAGTAGTATTTAAATTTTCTATTTCGATTTAAATGTTCTGATAGCGATAGTGAAAATGTAAATTTAAATGGAAACGTATGGAAACGTCCAAGGCTAATTTAAATGCACTTCTCCTGTGAACGTGTATTAAAGCAATTCTGAATCACACATTTGGCTCTCGGTAAGATATTCTGGTTACATATATTATATGACAGGATGGTTTCTGTTTGCTGCTGAGGAATTATTGCCAACAGGTTGCTATACTGCATATGGGAAATTCATTTCAAAATGCTTGATATTTAACATTACACCATTTGACAAATATATCTTCACTACTACTATGTGAGTAATACTGTATTCAGCTCCAGTCTTGATCTGAGTCCATTGCCATGAACAGAAATGTTCAGAGATACCAGATACAGACATTTTAATAGAGAGAAAAGGCTGAGAGCTATGATGAGTTATGGTGTCATCTTCTGATGTAATTTAACACTGAGGGTGCGATAGAGAGAGTGTTATACCATTAATTTACACAATCAATGACACATGATGACCTGATGCTGCTAAAAGAATAATTAGTCTTGATCTATTTTATAGAACCATCAAATTTATGAGGAAACATTTGTTTGTTTCTCTGTTTGAATCTAATTTATCAGGAATAAATATGAGGAAGAGATCTTTATTTGGTATGTGAATGTTGCCTGATATAATCAGATTTGACAACCAAACTGTGATTGCATTTACAGTAGGATCATTTTTACTGTGACAAAAAAATACAGTACAGTACCCTATTACTGTGATTGCATTTACAGTAGGATCATTTTTACTGTGACAAAAATACAGTCTTCTTCTTTTCCTTTCGGCTTTTCCCTTCAGGAGTCGCCACAGCGAATCAATTGCCTCCATCTAACCCTATCTTCCGCATCCTCTTCTCTCACACCAGCTACCTTCATGTCCTCTTTAACCACATCCATAAACCTCCTCTTTGGTCTTCCTCTAGGCCTCCTGCCTGGCAGTGGGAAACTCAGAATCCTTCTACCAATATATTCACTCTCTCTCCTCTGGACATGTCCGAACCATCTCAGTCTGGCCTCTCTGACTTTATCTCCAAAGCCTCTAACATGTGCTGTCCCTCTGATGTACTCATTCCTGATCCTATCCATCCTGGTCACTCCCAAAGAGAACCTCAGCATCTTCAGTTCTGCTACCTCCAGCTCTGCCTCCTGTCTTTTCCTCAGGGACACTGTCTCCAGACCAAACAACATGGCTGGTCTCACCACAGTTTTGTAAACCTTTCCTTTCATTTTAGCTGAAACTCTTCTATCACACATCACACCTGACACTTTTCTCCAGCCGTTCCAGCCTGCCTGTACAAGCTTCTTCACCTCTTTTCCACACTCTCAATTGCTCTGGACTGTTGACCCTAAGTACTTAAAATCCTCCACCTTCTTGATCTCTTCTCCCTGTAACCTCACTCTTCCACTTGGGTCCCTCTCATTCACACACAGATACTCCGTCTTGCTGCGCCTAACCTTCATTCCTCTCCTTTTCAGGGCAAACCTCCATGCCTCTAGCTTCTCCTCCACCTGTTCCCTGCTCTCACTACAGATCACAATGCCATCTGCAAACATCATAGTCCATGGAGACTCCTGTCTAACCTCGTCTGTCATCCTGTCCATCACCATAGCAAACAAGAAGGGGCTCAGAGCTGATCCCTGATGTAGTCCCACCTCCACCTTGAACTCCTCTGTCACACCTACAGCACACCTCACCACTGTCTTACAGTCCTCATACATGTCCTGCACCACTCTAACATACTTCTCTGCCACTCCAGACTTCCTCACACGAAACCACAGTTCCTCTCTGGGCACCCTGTCATAAGCTTTCTCCAGATCTACAAAGACACAATGCAGCTCCTTCTGACCTTCTCTGTACTTCTCTATCAACATCCTCAAAGCAAATATTGCATCTGTTGTACTCTTTCTTGGCATGAAACCATACTGCTGCTCACAGATGTTCACCTCTGCCCTTAGTCTAGTTTCAACTACTCTTTCCCATAGCTTCATCGTGTGGCTCATCAGCTTTATTCCTCTGTAGTTGCCACAACTCTGCACATCTCCCTTGTTCTTAAAGATGGGCACCAGCACACTTCTTCTCCATTCCTCGGGCATCTTCTCACTATCTAAGATCCTGTTGAACAACCCAGTCAGAAACTCTACTGCTACCTCTCCGAGACACTTCCATACCTCCACAGATACATCATCAGGACCAAGTGCCTTTCCACTCTTCATCCTCTTCAATGCCCTCCTCACTTCATCCTTACTAATCTTTGCTACTTCCTGGTCCACAACAGTCACCTCTTCTACTCTTCGTTCTCTCTCATTTTCCTCATTCATCAACTCTTCAAAGTACTCTTTCCATCTTCCCATCACACTATTGGCACCTGTCAACACACTTCCACCCTTATCCTTTATCACCCTAACCTGCTGCACGTCCTTCCCATCTCTGTCTCTCTGCCTTGCCAACCTGTACAGTCTCTCCCTCCTTACTGTCCAACCTAGAATACAAGTCATCGTAAGCCCCTTGTTTGGCCTTTGCCACCTCTACTTTCACCTTACGCTGCATCTCTCTGTACTCCTATCTACTCTCTTCAGTCTTCTCAGTGTCCCACTTCTTCTTAGCTAACCTCTTTCTCTGGATCTACTCATGTACCTCCTCATTCCACCACCAAGTCTCCTTATCTCCTTTCCTTCCAGATGACACACCAAGTACTCTCCGACCTGTCTCCCTGATCACACTTGCTGTAGTTGTCCAGTCATCTGGAAGCACCTCCTGACCATCCAAAGCCTGTCTCAAATCTTTCCTGAAAGTCATACAACACTCTTCCTTTTTCAGCTTCTACCATTTGGTCCTCTGCTCTGCCTTTGCCCTCTTCATCTTCTTCACCACCAGGGTCATCCTACACACCACCATCCTATGCTGTCTGGCTACACTCTCACCTACCACTACTTTGCAGTCACTGATCTCCTTCAGATTACACCATCTACACAATATGTAGTCTACCTGTGTGCTCCTACCTCCACTCTTATAGGTCACCCTATGTTCCTGCCTCTTCTGGAAGAAAATATTCACTACAGACATTTCCATCCTTTTTGCAAAGTCAACCACCATCTGTCCTTCTGCGTTCCTCTCCTGGATACCAAACCTGCCCATGACCTCCTCATCATCTCTGTTTCCTGCACCAACATGTCCATTGAAGTCTGCACCAATGACAACTCTCTCACTTCTGGGGATGCTCTGCATCACTTCATCAAGGTCCAACCAGAATTTCTCCTTCTCCTCCCGCTCACATCCTACCTGTGGAGCATACCCACTAACAACATTGAACCTTCGTTCAATGTTCAAAACCACCTTCGTTTTCTAGCTTCAGGCTCATCACTCGATCTGACACTCTTTTTACCTCCAGGACATTCCTAACAAACTCCTCCTTCAAGATAACTCCTACTCCATTTCTCTTCCTATCTACATCATGATAGAACAACTTGAACTCTGCTCCTAGACTTCTAGCTTTACTACCTTTCCACCTGGTCTCCTGGACACACAGTATGTGAAATATCACATGGTCTGTGTGCACTGTGAGCAGTAAGGTCTTATATAGACAGGTGTGTGCCTTTCCTAATCAAGTCCAATCAGTTTAATTAAACACAGCTGGACTCCAATAAAGAAATAGAACCATCTTGAGGAGGATCAGAAGAAATGGACAGCATGTGAGTTAAATATGAATGTCGCTGCAAAGGGTCTGAATACTTCTGACCATGTGATATTTCAGTTTTTCTTTTTTAATAAATTTGCAAAAAATTCTACATTTCTGTTTTTTTCTGTCAAGATGGGGTGCTGAGTGTACATTAATGAGAAATAAAATGAACTTTTTTGATTTTGGCAAATGGCTGCAATGACACAGAGTGAAAAATTTCAAGGGGTCTGAATACTTTCCGTACCCACAGTACAATGGCGTTAGTAATACGTTCCTTGAGATTATTTGTCTCGTATCTTCACCTGATTCAAGTGCCCCAAAGATAGCGTCAAACACATTTTCTAGGGTATATGAAACAAAAAACATATACATTATACATTTTCCTATGTATGGAAAGTACTCTAAACTCTAAATTTCAGACACAAAAAAAGTAGACTAGTGTTCTTTTTGCACTCTCACATTTGAAGAACTGAAGACCCAGTGAATTAACAATATTTCTGATGGCAATGTTAACACAGCAATAGAAAAATCCCTAGCATGTTACACAAATAATGTAGCTTTTAGCTTTGCTCAAATATATATCCATCAGGGCTATGTGGACACTGTAATAATGAGAATAGTTCAAACTTTAAACCAGTAAACAAGGAGTGGATGGGTTTAGGGATGATAATTGATAAGAAATTATCGATGTCACTGCCATTATTGATGCCACTTATCGATTTGATTCCTTATCGATTCTCTTATCAATGCCTGATAGGTTGTTGTATTTGGAAAAAAAAGCAGATAATGCCCGCGATCGCTTCTTCCGCTCCATGGATTGTTCCCGCTGTGGGCTCTAATCTCCCGACAACTGCACCCATGCAACTGAATACGGCAGGTCTCGCGAGGCTTCTTCTTCTTCATTGGTTTTATGACGGTTGGCATTAGTGTTGCCAACTTAGCGAATTTCTCGCTAAATCTAGCGACTTTCCAAAGCGTCCTAGTGACTTTTTTTTTTGTCAAAAGTGACTAGCAACAAATCTAGTGACTTTTTCTGCCGTTTTGGAGACTCTGACAGGAAAACTCGGATCATTCTGCAGTTACTGTTTTCAACGAGCAGCAGGTGCTGCTGTGAGCTCCTCCCCGTCCCAAAGCACAGGCGGTCAGTCCCATAGATATATACAAACATATACAAACATGTTTGTATATATCTATGGTCAGTCCAGTAACCCCGCAGCAGTCCCAGTGTCTGATCACTCCGCGGCTAGATGGCAGATGAATCGCGCATGCGCAAATTCACTACAGAGCCCATCCAGACTTACGGAGCAGGATATAAATGAAAATGTTTCTTCACTGCTAAAATAAACCACAGTATTTAGCCTCTAGTAGAAAAATGTATTTTGGGTGTTTTATACTCACTTTTTGGTCTCTTCCACAACGTTATTCCTCTCTCCTACAACGCTGATTACAATTACATGCAAACTGGGAAATATGCAAATTAGGCGATGACGTCATTTGGCGACTTCTAGCGACTTTTAGGACAGCCAACAGCGACTTTCCTTACTGAGGAGTTGGCAGCACTGGTTGGCATCCATCACTTTGGTGCATTACCGCCCCATTCTCGCAATGAGGCTAGTGACAGAGTTCAGTTTGGAGAGACAGAATGTTTTTTATTTATTATTTTTTAAAAGAATGACATACGGGCAGCAGTGAATGTCCATAGCTCTGTATTTGCCCACAAGCTCTCTGGGTCCAGTAATGTGTGTTAACGGTCGTGCGTGGAAGCTAGCCATATCATGCTCGCTCTGAGATGGCGTTCAGCTGACTGTGGTCTCCAGCAGAGAAAAAGGGGAATCGCAGCTGTAGCACAGGTATGTATGTGAAGTGTGGCGGGGGGGGGGGATACCGACACATTCATTTACTTTGTCATTGTCCTAAAATAGAAAGGAAACTGCTTCAAACGTAGCCGAAAAATACAAACTTATTTATCAGTTTATACTTATTTTAGACATCAGAACAAAAACATTGGACCTGGCTTTAGTGTTTTCAGTAGTAGCAACACCGCTGTGTAACACTTTGACTCACACACACACACACACACACACACACACACACACACACACACACACACACACACACACACACACACACACACACACTCACACTCTTACTTAAGTGACTGGTGGCATCTTGATTCTTGGAAAACAGTAACGGGCAGCAGAGGTGGCAGGAAGCAGATTCACCGCGAGGCTAATTGGTGAAAGAGAGCGCTCAGGGGACAAAGGTTTAGTGTTGGGGCTCGGCTTGCCATTATTTGGATTTCATATAAGATCCAGCCTGACCCAATTAATATGCCACCTGATAGGAGGGCCTCTCATCAACCTAATTTAGAGAATCAATAGGGGACAAATGAGAGTGAAAACGAAGCTCTTGTCGGATGCAAACAGACAAAGACCACCCAGTGCAAGCTCCAGGAGCCTGATGCCAGCAATGACATAAACCTTTTGACAAATTCTCACTGGACATAAACAAACATTCACACAGACCCCTGCCCCTCAACTGCATCAATGTGCCGTACACATCATCCGTCATAACCGCCCTACATAGACAAGGGAGGACATTGATGGATGTTTTTATTGTTTTGCCACATATGGAGCAGTTGTACGAGCTGGAAATGAAGTACTAGAGGCTGAATGGTGCCCCCAAAGCCTTAAGAGTGCTGACACGATGAACTCTGACCCAGCTTCGTTAAATAAAGACTGAACTATGCCACGGAGGCACTTGTGGAAGAAAGGAGGAAAACGTACAGTACAATGGGAATATTGAACATGTCACAAAGCCCTCAAGAAAGGCCGGTGGGGGCTGGGAGGATTTAGGAGGAGCTTTATGGCAATTATAGCCATAAAGTTCAGAAAGAAGGTGAATTGGGGGCAGCACTCAATAGCTTAAATTGCTGGACACAGTCATCAGTAACACCTTTTTGTCTGGCTCGGCGACTGGACGCTGTTTGGAGAGGGGAACTGTTCAGGAAAGATCACACACACTCTTATGGGATGAAAGAGTCTCACGTGACAATAAAATAAACAGTCACAATGACAAATCCTCATTAAATGTTCTGATCATCGGCGCTGCAGTGAAGCTCACTTTCACTGCTGATTTTTTTTTGGACCATACCTGTTCAATAGTAAATGTAATTTATGCTGTCATTAAATCATAAATCATCTTCACCATCTACAAGTGGAGAAAATGAATGGAACACGTATTATTTAAGAGCTTTTTGCATAATTGTTTTCACACTGATGTCCAGTCTTGTTAGTTTTTGAACAGTTTTTGCATATCAGGCGCACATTTTTATCTTGATTTTATCCTCTAAAATATCTTCTTAAAGTGCAGCTTGAGCTTCGTTTTCTATAACTGACATCTTTTGGACTTTTTCACTTTCATTTTTACATTGTGATGCAGAAAAAGCACCGAGTTAAAATACCATTGTTGCATCACTGTTCATACAATGTAGCATCTTTAGCATCAGAAGTTCTCTTAACTATATTAATTCAAACTGCAGTTCTTAATTTTAGTATTAACTTTTGCAAACACTGTAAGAATATGCGCTTCATGGTATTTGCACCACACATGCATCTGCCTTCATTTTCTCTGGGTAAACTTGCAGATCATGAAATCCCAGCTGACTGACGAGGTTCAGTGCCTCGGCTCTGGTGAGTGACAGCTGTCACTCTATTGTGCTCCCAGCAAACCATCTGGTTCACAGCTGACAATTGCTGCCTCTGCTAAGACGGTGGTGAGGTGCAGCCTTGCCAGGGCATGTTGCCATACAGTCCCACAGACCTAACAGTTTACCTGGGGGACAAGATCACCTCCTCTACCCTGGAGGAGTTCCTTTCAGGGCCCAGATAGGAAGCAACAAAAGTCTAAATTATGCTCAGGGCTGAACACCCTCTTGGATTTCTGATGCAGTGGAGGTTTTTTTCATTCTCATGGCTGCAAAACTACAGCATCAGCAATGTATTTGGATGTTGTCTTTAGTTTTTATAGATGCAAAGTAAATAGATGTATCAAAAAATAGATTTATTAAAAGACTGAAAAGAGTCTAAGTGAAAATTATTAAACGGCACAGTGCAAGTTGGCATTTTTCACAGAGACAAATCATTGTTTAAGTCACTTTTCTTTAGCTTTTATTTTGTTATATTACATTTGTAAAAAGAAATAAATAAAAGTTCTTTATTGACTCTTTCAACATCAGTTAAAAGAAGAAAAATGTGACTTTGAAAAGTAACAAATATCCCTTCAGTAAGCCTCTCTGCTGTAAGCTAAGGCAGGGTTTTCAAAAAGCAGAATTGATATTATGTTTATTTATATCTACATGCAAAGTAGATGTAGATATTCTAAAGGTAAAATATTATCATTTGCAGATGTTTCAGCAGTGCTTCTGCGCATATTGTGCATAATCCACTAAAGTCAATGCGCATCAAGGGAAATATTAAAACTATTTCAAGCCACAAAGGTTTTGAGGTAAGATCAATGAGCAAAATAAACACTCATGCAGGAATATTAAATGTTATAAATGAGTTCTCTCTCTGGTTCTCGTAGGTACAACATCCTAATGATGACTAAAACAGCAGCTTCTGCTTTGCCAACACACACCAATCTGCACATTCTGTCCACTTATTTTGAATGCTCCTCACAGCAGTGTGTGATTACTTGAAAGTCAGTCGGACATCTCCCTTTTGGCAACAACAGCAATCAGCCCAAGAGTGAAAAACAAAACCTTTCGTCCCACGCTGTCACCCTGCAGTCCTGGTAATAATCCTAAATCTGCCTCATTTTTGGAACAACATCTTCAATCTGTGGCACAACAACGAAGCCGATATAAACTCCGAAATATTAAACAGCGCTATTAATAAACTGAGAGGCAGATTAAAAAAATAAAAAAATAAACAAACAAATGTAATGACACCAAATAAACAAACCTAAACATCAGGATGATTCTGTATGTATAATGCAGAGACGGTGACAAAGTTGTGGGTTCATCTCTGGAGCTGTTTCAGATCAGATTAATTGGGATGATTTAATGAAAACAGGAAGGTTATGCGAGGACACAGCTGCACTCCCTCTCTAATGTGGTAAGGCTGAAATATTCCAGGTCACTGATCAAAACTCCAAAAACACAACCTTTGATCATCTCGGTCTTAAGTCCTCTTTCACACCCTCACATCATGTGCAAGAAAATAACCAGAAAATAAACTAATCGAAGCAATTCGGCCTCATTTTTAACGCAAATACTTTTTATCCTCACTGACACTTTGAGAAATGAAGACATCATAATCTCACACTTCAGAAAGTATGCATGTGGTTTCAGAATTCTTTTTTTAATTTCATATTTGCCTCATATAGATGTATGTAAATGAAAGATCATTTGTGGCCTTTTTTTTTTTTTTGCGTGATTTGAAACTTAGCAGTTAATATTTTCAAGCTGTCACTGGAGAGCCAAAAGTTTCCCTTTTCATGTAACTCCAATGTTTTCATCTTTAATTTTAACGCTCAGTTTTTATTTTAAAACAACAAAGACCTGTGAAATTGCTCCATGCTCGAGAATCGTGCTTTATTTATTGCATTTCTCTTTAAATATTTTCACACACGAGGAGGATGAAGCGAGAAACCCACCGAGAGGCATTGCTCAGCTGCTATTCTGCAACACCCTCAAATTCTAATCCCAGCGCTGTAGATTTGGGCTTTAATGAAACATGGCGGCAAAAACAGCAATAATGAGCTGCCAAAATATAGAACTGGAGGGGGGAAGAGATGCCATCGGTTACAGTGCTGGCCAATAAAAAAAAAAAAAAAAAAAAAAAAAAAAAGAGAGGGTTGTGGATTTCTTTGAGGCTTGAGCAGTCAGTGAAAGGCACTGTGGGGTCTCCATAGTTCACATGGCAAACTCTCAAACACCCGCTGGGGGGAGGTTGGGGGTGTGTGTGTGTCGGTGGGGGTGTCCTCCCTCCCTCCCCTGTCATGCCTTAACTGAGGCTAGTGTTGACACAGTGCTGGCCAATCTAATTTTGATTGTCAGGAGCAAGGAATGGTGATCCTCCCCCCGCCCCCTTGAGATCATCAAGTTCATTTCTCTGGTTGCATAGGGATTTTTTTTTTTTTTTCCCTTCCCCTATCCCCCGCCGCCCACCACCACCACCACCACCCGCCCCAACCCCATCTCCCCACCGCTAGAACAATATTCAGCCGTTCCTGGGCCTCTCAGAGTGAGCTCACTGGAGTTAATCTCTCAGGCCTCTCTCCTCTCTATTGCTGCCTCTCTCTCCCTCGCGCTCTCTCCCTCTCTTTCTATTCAAAAAGCCATTCGAGAACAGCTTGAATTAGTGACAGTTATTATTCAGACTAATGAGTAAAATCTCAAAGGCAACAAAAGTGGACTGTGACATCAGCTACACCAGCATTCATAAATCATTCATTCTTGGAAAGAGCGGGGTTTTATTAATAAGTGGGTGACAAGTGCAATTTTTTTTTGTTGCAACATGTCAAAAATTTTAATCGTGGCCGGATAAGTGAGGCGACTCGGTGAGCGTTGGGACTGGTGTGAAACGTTTAGAGGCAAATCTGTGAAATGTCACCAAGCCTTCATTGTTTTCCCAGATCTGTAGCATCAGAAAAGACAGATGGTCCTCTATGCATTTGTTTGAATGTGTGTGTGTGTGTGTGTGTGTGTGTGTGTGTGTGTGTGTGTGTGTGTGTGTGTGTGTGTGTGTGTGTGTGTGTGTGTGTGTGTGTGTGTGTGTGTGTGTGTGTGTGTGTGTCTGTGTGTGGCTAGAGGAAGGAAAAAAGATCAAGTTTATTGGTAGTACCACTTTATTGCTTGTTTTTTCTGCATTAAAACCAGAGCAAAGTGCCCAATTCAAAAAATGATAATTATAAAATCGTAATTATCTTTACTTATTAAATGATGAATGACCAGATCAGCGAATTAAGATTCATTCATTATTCATGCATTCAGTGATACACTAATTTACTTCAATGCTTTCCATCATTTCAGATTTAGGTATGCATGATGAGTTAATGCAAAAAAAGGGGTTTTGTGAAAGAAGGGAGGGAACCTGCGCTCTGACAAGCGATGACATTTGGTGGACGCCCCTGAGCCGCTGTAATCAAATTCAAGCAGTCTGAGACATTAATGCAGACGTTCATCTTCTCAATGAATTCGACCCAGCAGAGTGTGGCTTTGTGGCATAATTAAAATGAGGGATAAAAGCAAAGATGAAATTAGGGGAAGAGAATTCGCTGACATGATTGGATCAGTCAGGCTACTTGGATACAAAAGCCTGCATTAAAGCAGAATGGAGATGATTGATCGTGATGCTGCAGAACAGTTTGCATGATCTTATTTAACGTTGGCATTTAAATAACGCTTATATTAGCGATCAATAAATCATCTGTGCAGTGTCTTGTCTTGCAAGTGTTGTTGTCAGTGCACACAACAGCAGAAATTTGGATTTCTAGTTGCAGGAATTGCAGATGCACAGCTTTAAATGCAGTGTCACAAACTGGCCAGATGGGGGCACTACAGCTAAAGGTCAAAGTTTAGGTTGGTCTCAGTTCTTAGATTTGACAGGATCGCTCAAACTCTGTTCAAAATTGATTTCTCTCCCTTGTTGCAAAGCTGTCAAATTAGATTTGTGTACAACTTCAGACTCATAAGAAACCTTTAAACTCAACAATAAAATTCATCTTAAACCACATCAAACATTCATACAAAGTTTAGTCGCAAATATTTATACTTTAATAATATTGGTTTCTGCTGGTATTAATTTTTATAGACTCTTTTAGATCTATAGCTTAATCTCCTCATGTGAAGCATATAAAATCAAAATTCATTTGAATCCAAAATTCAGTGAAAGACCAGATAATAATTCTGATTTTATTTGCAATTATATTTGCAATTTAAGCATTGGAACTTGTAAAGAGCTGATATTCGCACATGATGTTTTAGCATCAAACAATGAAATGTGACATTTTCTCATGTGAAGACTTCGAATAGAAGTATAGAAAAAAGCTGGAAACAATGAAATTTAAACAATGAAGTAGAAACAAGCTATTAATTAGTAATATTTAAAGTTTGACTGACAAAAGATACAAATAGAAATCTTACACTCTTAAATAAAATAGGCTGGAAAGAAATGTAAAACAGGAGAGGCTAAGCTAACAAACATGGTGCTTTTAAACCTTAAAAGTCTCATTTCTAAAATTAGCAAATGGCCGTGTGCACTTGAGCTGCGAGCACAACTGCAGCTTGTCAGAAGCAATCTTGACATTACTGAAAACAATTTCAAATTGAAAGATCAAAGGTCAAAGGTCAAAATTATTCTGTCAGGGGTGGCGAGTTCACTGAGGGGGAAAACTGACCAAAACAGAGCTTCAAACCTAAAAAGAAAACACACAAAAATCTGATTCAAACACACATTTAATTCCTCCATGAAATATATGTGCAGATTTATTTTATTTTTTTTGGTGATTCAGGAAATGCATGTTCAAAAACTCTGAATGGGGTGAAAATTAAGAGGGGGGGAAGGGCGGCGTGATCGGCCGTAGGTGCATGATTTGCAAGCTGTCGGATGACGCCCTTGCGGATGAAGAGCAGTAGCCCCCACTCTCCGTCCAGCGCTAGGTGCTCCCCACCCCCTCGCTCAAACGCCTCTCCGTGCCCCATGGGAGGAGGTCTGTTGCGCTGTGGCCACACTAAATCAACATCGTCCTAATGAGGTGTCACACTTGACCCCCAGCAGCCTCAGCCCCTCACATGGGTGTCAGAGCCACAATGAGCGGCCCTCCATCTCCAGCGCCTGCCTGACACATTTTGATTCATGAGAGAGCCTGGGCCCTGTCAGGTCAAAATTACCCCTATCAAAATGCCACCATCAACACATTCATCAACCCTACCTCTGAATCCGCCTTTTTTCTTTCTCTTCAAAAAAGAAAAAAACTATTGTTCTCCAAAATCAACAACACTTCCATGCTCGTGCTGTGCATGCGCCTGCCCTCTGCCTCCCTAGAAAACCACACATTTGCACACAATCATAGCTCTCGACACCTCAACACGTAAACGCATGTTCTCGCTGATCATTGCCCATTAGAGCCAGAGGTGACGGGCCGCCTGTCTTTGGTCGGGATCCGGCCTTCTGCTGCCTAATGGCTCTCTGAATGATGAACTCTGTGTTCCCCAGGTGCTGCTGAGCCGGTCCTCTGACCTACTGACCCAAAACACTCCTAATGCGAACAGGTCCGCACAGCTAATAACAAAACTGAGAATGAGATCCGCATGACACAAAACAGAGCGAGGCAGCAGAGTGTTGACTCATAGCAGGAGGTGACACGCTTTTAGTTCACATTCTGAAGAAGGGAAGCTGAATCAGCTCATAATGATCCAGGCTTTAAAGTCTGTAACTGTTCATATTCAACACATTAATGGTGCAAGGAGGAACGCTCAAGAAGAAACTCCATAAGACTGACATCAGCGGGAACCTGCCTGTCCTTCCTCCCCTGGAGATCAGCTCCGTCATTGTGAACCTCACAGCTGAGACTTTTATCCGTCTGCGATCGCCCGGGGACCAGATCATCTCCCACCTCATCATCATGACTCAGCAGCAGATGCTCTCCTCGTGCAAAATGCGAAGGATCAATGTCAGCAACCAATCCTCACTCACGATGCACCACAGTAATCATAAAGCTTTGTCCAATCCTTTGTTACAGTTTGATACAGCCTTGTTCTTCACTTTACAAGGACAAGCTCTAGCATGTCGGCCCCTCGCTGAGAAGATCATTTACTGTTAGCTGACACTCAACTCTGCCCACTGAGGCAACCATCTGCTCCCAAAAAACTTTCCCCTGGGAGACAAGAGCAGTCCAGTAAGACCAGTATACCTGTCAACCAACCAACTGGTCTCATCTTGAGCCCCAACAAATGCCCATAATCTCACCGTCATTATCATCCAAAATGAGGATGTGAAACTGTCACCATTTATTACTTAAACTATCAACTATCTCTTTGCAGTTTTGCCACCGTCTCATGATTCATTATGCACATTGTTATGGCCGGGTTCAGTTTAAAACAGCCACGATCATGCAGATTAACGTCTGACATACAGCTTTTTCTCTGCAGCATAATACAGCGAGAATCTGCGTGTTTACATCCCGACAGTAATATTAATGATGGAATACACAGTGTGTCTGTAATGAAGCTCATGCATCATGAATGGGTCATAAACCGGCTGTTCTAAGTTCATGTAAAGCATTAATGAAAAGTAATAAAACTGCTAGTTACGACTCAACACCAATAACATTAATGACACAAAGCAAAGGTCTGTTGTGCCTCATTTGTGTCCAGATTTAGGTACGTAATTACAATGACATGATAATTAAGTAAACCTAGCTTTTATTACACCACTGAATGTTGTGTCGTTAGAAGAAATCACTTACTTAGGTTTTAATCCTGTTGTATATGCAATGAGAGTTTAATGAATAAACACTAATGATGTGTGTTTGGTTTATGTATAATACTTAGAGCAGCTGGTACCTGTTGCTAGCCAGTTATCCAGCAAAAGATGCATAAAAACACTGAACTTTTCAGTGAATCTGTGTATCTTTTTCATGATCACAAATCTTTACATGGACTCTTCAAAAACTTGAAAAGATCAGTTTAAATCGACATTAAAAATACTTTTCCCTGCTATTTTACTAGACATTTTCTGTAATTTCATTAACCCTCCTAACATTTTTTTGTCCTTGGGGTCAAACCTCCAAAAAATTATTATAATTAAAATTGTTCCACAGGTTTATGTGTCAGGTACTTTATGTCTGTTTGTTGACTAACTAAATAGAGCTCTCAATAAAACAACCCCACTCCCCTTATGCATCCAGAATTCCTGTTACATAACTATGGAGAAATTTGCAGAACACAATAAAATCTCACTGACTGACCTAAAATTCCTTTTGATGTTTTAATGGCTTCATTTTATTTGAAAGCACATATTGTTGCTATCCAAAACATTTGGAAAGAAAAAACAATTTCTGTTATCAACTATACTAAACATGCATTGTGTTCTGAGTCAATGTGACCTCAGGAAAAACAAACACAATTTCAAAAAGTTTAGGACTCTAAAGTTTTTTGATAATTATGAAATTGCATGTTATCGTGACCTCATCCAAAACAACCCATAAAAAGTGTGTAAAATGTAGACATTTCTTACATGTTGTATACAGCTAAAACTGACCCCAAAGATAATGGGAGGGCGAAGCAAAATGTCTTATAAAAAAAGTTAATTTTTTTATACTTTTTTCACTCTTCAATATACATGAGGGTTTTTTCAAATGCTGTAAAATATTAATATTTTTGCTGATTTAAAAACAATTCAAAATGTAATTTTACAGGCAGACATTGCAAAAGAATGGACTATTATTTGTTAAAAAAAAACATGAACAAAAAAACATATTTTGCAGTTATGTCCTGTGTTTTGTGTTGTTCAAAAATGACAGTTTAAACTTTTTTTTAACTGTCTAGCTATTCATTGCAAGAAAGACATAATTTTCTTATTTCTCTCATGTGAGCTGTGAGGTACACTTTGAAATTATGCAGTAGTGTATTAAATGCCATCTGTTCTGGTAGCTATAAATCACATCAGGGGCTATAATAATATGGTTATTTTAATCATATGACAACGTAGAGTCCCAGCACCAGCCTCAACCAGCTGAAGCACTTTTTTCTGTCATCTCTACTTATCCAGTTCTTCTGTGGGGTAAACAGCAGATGAAGCACGGCTCTCTGACTGTTTCAGCTGTGTGTCAACTAAATGAGTTGGAAAGAAAACCTGCACATTTTGATTGCAAGCTTTTAGTCGACATCAATTCAAGTTTGATCATGTTTCTTATTTTTCAATATGTCAAAAACGAGGCCTCAGCTTTGTAAGTGATTCAAGCACAAACACAACAGGCATGATGTAAGGAAGAAACAGACATAATATCACAATAAAGACAAACTTTTTTTCTATAATTTCCCATCATGTTCAGACAACAGATTCTCAGCTTTTCTCTGGTAATTATGGTTTTCTTCATCTTGATAAAAGCAGCAGCTCAGTGTTCTTCCACTGTACTAAAAATGTACTAACATTTCAACTGAAATCTGTGGTTCATTAACAGGTGCAAAGGTCTCACCAACATGCTGAAGCCTGATTTGTAAAGGCTGTTACAGAGCAGAGCAAAACGCTGAGAGGTTAAAGACATGTCAGAGAAGTATACGTACGTGGAAATTCCACCTGTGGTGATGTGTTCTGAAAGCAACAAAAAAATTTAAAAAAATATGCTGTTAAGCAGTCACTGGTGCTGACCTAGTAGAAATAATAATCTCATCCACTCTTAGAACAGATTAGATTCAGTTGTGATGCCACATTTAAACCAGGACTCAATTGGCATGCTGTGTGACAGAAAGAGAAAAAAGCTAGCAAAAAAGTGAGTTTTTTACCTTTTTATGGAAAGGAAGAAAAATGTTCATTTCCCCACTACTATCACCTTTAAAATATAGTCATTTTTTCTCTCAAAATGTAAAAAGCTCAAAAAAATTTGTAGCTATCAAGGCTTAGTCTGTTACTCTGTAAACTCCAACTACATGGAACATTTTGCAGTCAGAGCTCAAACTCCGACATCTGGTATCTCTGAATGCATTTAAGGCTATGATCAATCCAATCATATCCAGGCTTCTGGAGTGCAAATGTTTCAATTGAGAGAAAATGTTTATATTTTTCATTTTAACTAATCTTGTAAAATTAATTATTTGTATTTTTATGTCTATGTTTAAATGTGATTATGTGTTAAAACTGTTATTTTTAACTGTGTGCACTGCCATTCTTGGCCAGGTCTCTCTTGTTAAAGAGATCTTGGATCTCAGTGGGACAAACCTGGTTAAATACAGGTAAGAATAATAATAAAACTAAACTGAATATATTCATCTTAGTTAGCAATTCAGATATGAACCATACAGAATTCAATTTTTTTTGTGGCTTTAGCTGCAAAGCTGAAGCCTCACATGCAGCTACAAATGCTACCTGACTGACACTGCAGGGCAAACACTGGCACCTATATCTGCTAACTATTTATAGATATTTATAGTGACTCCACTGCACTCAGTGACAAATGATAATAAGCCCAAAAGCTCAGTTTGTTGCTCCCTGTTGATTAAACTAATGAGTGGTCATTATATAGGGAGAAATGAAATAGTGAACCCAGCCTCAGTATCTGCCCTGTGAAACCTTAGCAACCACCTACCGGCCTCTACATAGCAACCACCACTTTGTATCCTGAAAAATTACGTAGCAACACCTGGATGACATTTTGCAAATATAATCAACAATGCATTATGAGTTTTGCTCAGCAGTTGTTTTGTTTCAGACTTTTTGTTCTCGAATTGGTATCGTCCTGTAAATGAGGTTCAGACACCTGGGATTTGTAGTTTCATGGCAGCTATTATTCATAGAGGAATTATTTAAGTATGTTTTAAACTGTGACTGTGACCAGTTTATCGCGCTTCTTAAACTCCCTCTAATGTGCACATCTTCGATCATGCCGTACTGACATGAAGGTGTTTCTCTGGTTTCATGTGGTTTGTATGTAAATGAAGCAGAAATCAAGCGTGGAGCATGAGGAGAGTGGGTTAAAACGGTGAAGCATTTTTGACAAAAGGGAACAGTTAAAAGCCCCTAACCACTTAAAATGACACATAATGGAGGATTGAGGCTGTGCAATCCTTTGTGTCAGAGGAACTTTTGATTCAGCTAAACTGCTAAAACAAGAACCTTTCACTCGCAAACAATGGACTCCTTTTCTTAAATTTAGCACTCGACAAGTGTGGAGCAAATTGTACGTTTGTGTGCGTGCGTGTGTGTGTATGTGTGTGTGTGTGTGTGTGTGTGTGTGTGTGTGTGCGTGTGTGTGTGTGTGCGTACGAGTGCGCACGTGTGTGCATGTGACCCCCCCATGTCTAACAATCACCCTGACGCATACCACCCTTTCTCTCCTCAAATAAAAACAGAGTAAAAGGAAAAGAGAAATCATCCACTGTTGAAGTACTTTACGAGATCCTCCTCTAAACAGAAAAAGGACTAAGTATCCATGGGAATCTTAGCACGTTAGGGAGGCCTTTCTCCCTTCCTCTCATCCGCTCTCCCCCGCTGCACCCATGGACCAATGCAATTGTTTATTTTCTCCTATTGAGGCTGCTCCATTCACTGGCTCTCACATTTACTCTGCTCAATTGGAGTGAGACAGCACTTATTCGAGGAGAGGAATGTAGCGTTCCACTGACAGAGCAGCAAGAATGCAGGAGAAATAATTAAAACTTTTCCAAGGAAAAGGTACAGCTGAGCGTGAGGGGAGAACAACGTCAAACCGAACAATGAGGACTGACAGGATTTTCTGCTGTGATGAGTATATCCACACATCACCTTGACACTACAAAGTGAAGGAGTGTTTGAATAACGCACAATGCTAGAAAGTGGAGCAGGGATCCCATAAGGAGGTCATTCATTCACCGTGCTTTCTTAACTGAAACTCCCCGCAGAACAATGAAGCGTTCTCCAGCCTCTTGTAAGACCTGGCCTGTTCTCCAGCCTCACTTTTCCCGGCCCCAACACAATGCTTACGAGCCGGACCACGGAGTTCATTTCTCCAGAGGTCTATCCTGTCTGTCTTAATGACAGTTTCCTTCTATGGAACAATGCCTGCCTTCTCAGTCTCTGTTATCTTTTACCACTGAGACGTTATACTAAATCTGATAAATTCTGCTGCTGCTGCTGCTGAGGAAAGAAGGCAAATCATACAGCCCAGACTGAAACTAATACAAAATAAGGACAAAGAAATACGCTGATG
Organism: Acanthochromis polyacanthus; assembly: GCF_021347895.1. Lineage (NCBI taxonomy): Eukaryota > Metazoa > Chordata > Actinopteri > Pomacentridae > Acanthochromis > Acanthochromis polyacanthus. The sequence goes on from NC_067117.1 coordinate 16,891,500, forward strand.
CCCACAGTGGCAGTTTCGAGTTGATTCTGCTTGGTTTGCACGGTGGTTACAGGTTTCTGTTCCTCATCAAACTGATACAGAAAGCAGCTTGATCTCTACACATCAGCTTCTGCTGCCACAACAAAACAGGATATTCAGGCGACAGACATGTTTGTACAATAACTGCACTTTGTTTTTACCTTCCCACCAGTCAGTTGGCTTATAATCAAGTCAATTTTGCCTCAACAGACTTCAAAGTGTAACATAGCACACCACAGAACCCTCTACCAAACTGTTTAAGAAGAAACAAAGAAAGAAACTGTATGACGAGCAACAGGCCAGAATTTTACCCCCCCAAACAGGCAGCCAATAATTTACAGAGACAACAATTGCAAAACTGCACAGTGGGGAAATATAATGACAAGTAATTGGTGCAATAACCCAGAAGTCCTGCTGTTAAATTAATGTCAACAACTCTACTTTTTCTATGCAGCAATCAACTGCTGACACTGGCCATTATGGACCCGCAGCCTAAAGGTCACCAGTTCAAATTACCCAGTCTGACAGGTAACAGTGAGGAAAGACATGGACGAAAGAGTGCATGCAGCCTGCTGCAGGAGATCTGGAGTGGGGCTAAAGAGAAGAAACATCAATGAGGGATGAATGTTGAAAAAAAAGTCTCATGGATATTTGCATATTTTAAATCTTAGGTTTGTAGGTAAAAGCAGTTTGCTGCATCAACACTCTGAAGTTACAGCAGTGCAAGTGTCCTGTCCTGTTGGTTTAGTGCTTGTTTGTCAGTATGTGTTTATGACTGTGACCTGCAGATGACAATTAGTATGAATCTAACTTGTGAAAACTGTGCCGCTTCGAAATCAAACAAAGCTTACCATATTAGATAAAGGAAAATGTAGAGACAATATTTTTTAGTGGACAGAAAGGGCACACTATATGCACCCTAACATGTGGGTTCAACAAAGACAAATCAAAGCAATTAAAATCCAGAAAATATCAGACTGTAAACTGACTTTACAACACTAAATCAAATTTAATATGTCAGAATGCTGCCGGGCTTGGACTAGAAACATGTTTTCACATATGCAAAGGAGACTCTTTCTTTTGAGGAAGATCAGTGACATTTGCTCAGGAACCACAGTCGGTCTGACTTTAGGTAGAAGGTCATCACACTGAAAACACAAGTAAATCTCACCTGCCCCCTACTGGTCACACACGTAATACAGTGTGAAGCTACAACAACAAAAACAGACTTTCTGCAGCATCTGTTTGTCCTGGAAAGCAAGTTAAAGAGGAAGTCTTAGTCTCTGCTTATAATGAATATTATATATGGAGAGCAGCCATGTGGACAAACATAATGTACCTGTGGTGAGATATTTCAGTCTTTTCAGCAGAGAATTTATGACAGGATCAAGAGCTGTGTACTTCAAATGCAGAAGTTGCTCCCTGTTAGCCATTACATAGTCTACTGTTCCCATAATGATGTGTTGTTAAAAAAAAAAAAAAACTGAAATATTTTTTGCCAAATGAATGAATGAAAATATCTTTTTTGGGATTATTTCAGCCACATGAGAAAAGTTTGCAATGTGGAAGTTTCACAGACAGCAGAGCTGAGCGCTGAGTGGAGGAGAGGTGAAGTAGGATCTCTATTTTTTTCTGTGGTTTTCTCTTGTAACCTCGAGTTGCAGCCTGATGACATGGTTAGATGAACCAACCTGCCACGATACAACAGCTGCACTGCAGAGCCTCTGTGTGATCTCTCAGAATGGACGACAACACTGGCTACACTGAATATACTTACTACTACGACCAAGATAACACCACTGAAAATGGATCCCTCCAGTATGATTTCGGTTCCACCCTGGACTGTCCAGACTCATGCCTCCGTGGCTCCAACATCTTCCTGCCTGTTGTGTATTGCCTCATATTCCTGTCTGGCTTTTTGGGCAACCTCTTTGTAATCTTGGTCGTGGGCAGCAAGGGCAGAAAAAGTGGTCGCCTGGTGGACACCTTTGTTGTCAATCTGGCCTTGGCTGACCTCATCTTTGTCCTCACGCTGCCTCTGTGGGCCGTCTCCGCTAGCCAGCACAGCTACTGGAACTTTGGGCTGGCTGGGGACTCGCTGTGCAAGCTAAGCAGCTACATTATCAGCGTGAACCGCTTCTCCAACATCTTCTTTCTCACCTGCATGAGCGTCGATCGCTACCTGGCCATCGTGAAGCTGATGGATTCGAAGTACCTCAGGAGCAGTGGGTGCATTCATGCCACCTGTGCTGCTGTCTGGTTGACTTCCCTGCTTCTCGGCATCCCATCTCTGGTGTACAGAAAAGTGGAGCCTATAGGTGAAGGGCAGGCCTGCGTAGAAGACAACAGTACGCCTTTTTTCATCGGCATGAGCTTGACCATGACCTTCCTCACCTTTGTCTTCCCGGTGGTGATCATCGTGCTCTGCTATGGCACCATCATCAAGCACCTCAACAAGCACTGTGTCGCCGCTGGAAACCCTCGAGCTGAAGCCCGCCGCAGGCACTCCCTCAAGATGGTCCTCTGCATCATAGTGGCCTTTGTGGTGTCCTGGCTGCCCTTCAACGTCTTTAAAGTCATCATCATCATCTCGCAGAGCTCAGAACAAAATTGTGATATGTTGATGTGGCAAAGAAACGGGCTCCTCATCTCCTGCTGCCTGGCCTTCTTCAACAGCTGCGTGAATCCGGCCATTTACTTCTTCCTGGACCATCACTTCAGACGACGGGCTGAGATCATGGTCAAGACCTGCCTGGGAAAACCAAAGTTGCTGCAGAGCCACAACTCCTCGGCTTCTTTCACCCACGGGGGCACTTCAGAGAGCTTTGCAACGAGTGGGAGAACTCAGCTTCAGATTTTTAAGTAAGAGGAGAAGGCAGGTTATTCTGTAAATATGTAGGCGGTAAAGTCATAATTTTACTGTCTCCTTGAGACCTATGTGAGAAGTTTTCATGTCATTTTGTGCCGATAGTTTAGCAAGGAAAGCTTTGTTTTTTTTGTCTAGTTAATACAACATTGTCTATAATTTCTTTTGTCATACATTTCCTTTATTCTAATCTTGTACAAATATCAAACGTGTGGTTTAAGCTGCTTCTACTGAACTATGTGAACTAGCACAAGCTACAAGTGACTGTCTACTGATAATTAGTTTGTATAAGAACCTTTTTTAAACATTTTTGCATGTAGCATTAATAGATGACAGTTTTGTCATATTTTACAGGAATAATAGAACATTTGTAACAAAACTGACAGCTTGCATTATACTGAAGCCAGGATACTGATGATGTTGTAATTATGAACGCACATTTTTAAAAAATGTTTTATATATTGTTAAAATGAAATTGCATTTAAAAATAAAGGCTGGAAAAATATTTTGTGTGTGTGTGCAATAAAGCAGAATATTCTTAATTAGGACATCAGAATATTTTGATTCTGGTAAAAGAAACCTCGTTGTTTTTGTTTGAAAATGTGATATTTCGTCTTAAAACACCAGTTAATTAAGGATTAAATAAAATATTATTTCATTATCTTGCAATACAACCTTTTTTATGTTGAATAGAACTGCTAATCCAATTTTAGCACATTTAACCAAGTGTATTCATAACTGAATTGATTATAAAAATGATATCACCTTTTAAATATTAACTGCAAGGTTTTCTAAAGTTAGAATTCAGTAACAATTACACTACAAGCTATTACAGTACAAGTCAAACTACGTCTGAATTATTGCACACTTAGATTGTGAAGTGCAGCAAGTTTAAAGTGACTTTGGACCAGAATTAGCTTTTACACTTAGATCAGCAGTCTTGAAAAATAGAATGCATAATAAAAAAAACCTTTTTAAATCTTATTGTATTTGAGTATTGAAATAATAGGGGGGCTGAATTTAAGTGAAGCTTGTGAAGACTTAAAAAAGGTCAGTCTTAGTTGTTGTAATTATCTCATACTTACTAATACTCTGATATACGAGGATTACAGGAAAGATTAGTTCTCCTTAATACTGAAAATAAAAAGCAGTATTTGTGCATTTTCAAAAGATTTAATTTCCAAATGCAAAACTATCCATTGTAGGTGAATCGGTCATTGGTTTTCTACAGTAGTTTCTATCTTTAAATATAAAGTACAAATATGAATATTTTAGAAATGCATGCTGATATATTCCTCAGCTGTGTTGAATATATTTTATGAACACTTTGCTTAAAAAGACTGGCCAAAGAATTTTTTTTAAGTAAAAATGACTAAAATATGTTTCCAGATTTTGTAAAATATTCAGATTTCTAATTAGTCACATAACTAATAGCACAACTGTATTACAAAAGCTGAACAAACTTCTCCTCCATGATAGAGACAAAATAATCTCCTTGATCTGATGAAAAACAACAAAAGCACTGTCTGCCTTTTTGCTGGGTGAAAAATTGTGTGATCTAGTGAATGATTTTATCTCCCTCTCAAGCTTTATGTTCTCTTTTAAATCTGCCAGGAACTCTTGCAATGTGTGCATCTTCTCGGCCTTGCAAAGGGCATTTGAAAAAAAAGAGGTTAAAAACAGGTGGTGCAGGCTCCTCTGCAAAACTCCAGTGGAAATAATAAATATGAAGGAGTTTGTAAAGTTCTACTTTTGTGCGTGACTTTAAATCAACCAGAGAAGGGAAGGTGAAAAGGAGAAAGAAGCTGCACTTAATCATACCAGAAGATACTCGAGTGGCAACTTAAAACAAACCAACACAGGCAATTGCAACAGGAAACAACAGTTTTTTTAGAGTGTTAGAGGGTAGAAATTCTCACGTGAAATTTCAAACTGCTTCAAACCGTGAAGACGACCCACAGGCAGAAACTCTCGATGAGATTCACTTTAAAAAGCTTTCAGGCTGCAACTCACCTCTTACAACAAGACAACATCTGGCATCTGTGATGTCTCCTGAGAGGAAATCTACATGTAAAACATTTCTAACTTAGTCTTTGAAGAAGAAAAAAAATGTTTACTGTCTGACCATGAAGAGCAGCCGCTGAGGCGTGCCTGCACTGCTACATGAACTTTCTCACGAGTCAAAGGTATCTGCATGATTGTCAAGGCCAAGTCAAGTATTTGAAAGTTCAAATGGTCATGCGTGCCCACTTGTTTTCAGTTGAACAAGCCTCATGAATCAGATGGTTTCAATACTGAGAAAAAGAGTTCAGATGCCAGTCTTCGGGTGAAAGACATCAGGAATTTCCCTTCTCCTGTCAGAAAAAGTAGTCGATCACAAAGCTGTCTGACCTTGTGATGACCAAGTCAGAGATAAATGGTGCCATATTCTACCATATTCATATTACTAACTGCAAACAGCTATGAACTGCTTTGTGTAAAGTAAATAAAACTGAATAAACACACACAGATACAAAATACTGTCCTGCTAGTCATGTTATATTTTGTTTGCAAGACTGCTCATCTTCACATGTAGCTCAGTTTAGAAATGAAACAGTACTGCACATAAAGGTGTACATGGTTTTTTTTAACAGTTTACCACTAACAAGTCAGGTATTTGAAAGTTCAAATGGTCATGTGTGCCCACTTGTTTTCAGTTGAACAAGCCTCATGAATCAAATGGTGTCAGTACTGAGAAAAGGAGTTCAGGTACCAGTCTGTGGGTTAAAGAGATCCGGAATTTCCCCTCTACTGTCGGAAAAAGTTGTCGACCACAAAGCTGACTGAGGCGTCTGACCTTGTAATGACCGGATCAGAGATGAATGGTGCCTGCTGACGACTTTCAAACTGCATTTTATTGTTTCTCACATTGGCTTTTTTTTTAAATGAATGCACACACATGCATGTACAGTACAGACAGGTGCAGAAAATCTGTTCTAGCATAAATGAGAACCATTTAAGTGGATTCACTTGCAGGAGCTACGGGTACTTTCCAACACTTTGCAATTTAAAAAACAGAAGGAAGACCTTACAACTTTACATCCTCTGTTTTTTCAATTTCTTCAGCCAGACAACACTTTTAGTGTCTCTCTCCAGCTATGTTTCACATTTCTGATTAAAATTATGCTTCTTTTTTTATTTCACTGTTGATTGCATTATTGGTTTGCACTGTTAACGTAAATAGAGAAATGCACAACCTTCACACATAGACAGAAAGCAGGAGAAGTAGCAGACGCTGCTGCTTTGAGGTTTGTCTGCAGAAGACACTCAGTCATGCTGGATTTGTTAACTCAGTAGATGTGTTTCAAGAAGATGAAATATGGCAACAGGAATATATGCTGATTCATTTTTGTTCACACATCTTTTTGTACTGTATATTTCATTTTCACGTGTGTCTCAGACTTACTCTGTGAACTCAGAAGGTAACTGTTACTGTGATGAAATATATTCCTCCGTGTTGATGTGACCTTAACGGTAAAGGTCAATTGGACCGACTGAAAGAGGCGCATGCTTTAATGTCGTATGTAGAACTACTTTATGTTGAATCGTATTTAACACTGACAGATTTTCAAACACGCCTACAGAGAAAAAGGAAGTGTTAGTGTAATCTAATCAGCTGAACAGATTTTGGAAAAATCTTGATTAATGTATAGTGAACAACTACAAACATTGTTTTCTTTGAATGATAATTAAATAAAATACTTAACAGCACTTTTACATGTGTTTGTTTACTGGCTTATCCTATAAAATACCAAATCTACATTTTGTAAATTCTAAGCAATAACCCGTTGATTAACAGCTGTGCAGTTTATTTTATTATTATTAAAGTGAAATTTTAATTCCTGTAACTAAAGGACAAACAGTTATGGAATAAATGTCAGCAATTAAGACAGAACTCCTCTAAGAATGAAGTGACTGTACCGTTACTCTGCCAGTCTGGTACACACAGAATGAAAGGTCAGACCTTGGCACTGAGAGTGTTATGACGCTTTTCCTACGCTTGAGCTGCCAGTTTCTGTCACTATTCACGGTGGGACGATGAACTTGCCATGTTCTCACACCAGTAAGGCACTTCCCACTCCTGTGGTTGTCAGGCTCTCATTGTGAAACCCAGATTATGTGAGTTAAATCAGTCATGCTCGTATGTCATATTTGTGACACATGAACTTGTTGTCAACTTGCAAGATGAGTATTATTGCTAAGTTGTTGTTTTTTTTACATACAGATAGATACAGGTGTACAGGTAAATTACTGTAAAACAAGAAATGTTACAGCAACAAAAAAAGGATGTCAAAAATAGGAGCAGCAAGAGATGCTGATGCTGTATTGAAATAGAGCAAATCAGGTCTGCTAAAATTGCTAATTTTAGATCTTTAAAATATTTTTAGAACATTATGTAGCTTCTACTACAGTGTAATACTTGGTTTAGTATGTGACAACAGCATTCACGTGACTTCATGACTCTTTTCCTTGTGCTGCTGTTACACAGTGTTGTAGAATTTAGTTTTAACCTGGACTTGTCTATTATTTTGTTTATGTTCAGGGTTATTTTTCTACAGCTAAATGGTACAAATTTTGAAACAAGCTGAGGAAAAACAATAAGTGAAAGAATGTACCATATTCATACTGCTAAATACAAGCAGCTATGAACTGCTTTGTATGAAGTAAATAAACACACACAGACACAAGATACTGTCCTGTTAGTCATATTTTGTTTTGTTTTTTACAAGACTGCCTGTCTTCCCATGTAGCTCAAATTAGAAATGAAACAGTACTGCACATAAAGGTGTGCATTATTTTAGGAGTTTAACCACTAGCATGTATACATTGACGCTCACAACATGCCAACGCAGCAGCACTCGGATGAAACAACTGACTGTGGTTTCCTTGTTCCTCAAAACTTCACCTCAAGTTTGCACAAGTGACACTTATTGTTTACAAAGCTGATATTTCATGTGAACTTTTTTATATAAAAACAGACTATAAATGTGCACTGTGTGCTTTGTGTGCTGCTCTTTTTCTTTTCTTGCACTATTTTTTATATTTGCTGCTGTAACACTGAAAATTTCCCCACTGTGGGATTTATAAAGGTTTAATCTATGTATCTATCTAAAAAAAGTTCATATGAAGGTTTCTAAATCATACATTTAAATAGACGCTTCATTTTTACTGTTTTCTGAGCAGACCTGTCACCTGGTACGTCTGATGAGATAAAACAGCATCTCCTGTGCAGTATTTTTACCCTCTGGACACACATAAATGCAGGCAAACTGCATTTTCAGTCACAAACATGGTTTTCTGCAATTAAATTCCTTCTTACAATTTCAAATGCAAATTGAATCTATCAAAGGATCATCGTTTACAGATTTATTTACAACAACTAGCAGCCTGGAAAATAAAACCACATAGACTGATGTGGTTAGATTGTGTTGTCTGCAAGAAACCAGGAAGTACAAACACAAAAAAACAGACTTTGTTTACCATTAGATAAGGACTTCATCCTCTGTGAATTAGAAGTTAGAAGACAATTCAAAATGAGATAACATCTGTCACGGTAAAGTACAGTGTGATTGTTTTAACTGACCGGTCTCACACAGTGTACAGCAGTGCAGTGAACAAATTAAATCTTGTTGCTTTAAATGAATCTAGTATCTTTATGTAAGTTTAAAATCTGTTTAAATTACTCTTCACGGGTAGATTATGTTAAATTTTTCTTTATACACAATGATTTATCTATAATTTATCGATATATTTACAATTTATTCAGTCAGTATGGGCTGGTTTTGTGTTTTACTCACATTTACAATAAATTTATTGTTATCGTTAATTCCGTCAAAACCAACAGTGTAGACACCTAAACAGCATTTGGTCTCAACAGTTCACTGCAAAGTTCATTTATTGTTACTATATGAGATGTCATATGCTTACTGTCTCTGTGTCACATCACCTGAATGTCAAATGATTCAAAATTGTATCGCTTCTAGATAATTGTCTTATTTCAGAGCTGACAATTATTTCCTTTTATGAACAATCAAAAACAAATCCTTTAAGGAAAAACGTATTGGAAAAACAGGTCCCAAAGTTGAAACTTGGTATAACAAACTTGAATACAACTGAGATCACTGACAAACAAGTTAGAAAACCTGTGATAACTGAAACTAACCATGATTATAAAAGGACTGGTAAACACCAGAACCTTCTAAGGTCTGGACCTATGGGCTGTAGTTATCTGCATCGTGGCACCACATGGAAAAGAACTGTCAGAGAGACTGAAAAGCCTGACTGAGAGACTTTGCAAAGACTAGAAAAAGGATACAGGAAGATCAGTGAAAAATCAGTGGATACACAGTTTTAGCAGCACACTGCAGCAATCAGCACAATAAACCATAGCACCACGAAACACTGAAATTGCTGTCATCCTCCTAAAATGCTGCTTTGGACAGTGGACTACTTGTACTTATCTACTTGAACTGTAAAAACAGATGAACAGGTGCTTCTGACTTGACTCATCAGTTATCAGTGGAAATCTAAGTTTCTGGAACAGCTCAGACAGTGTGAAAGACATCGCTTACTATCAACCTCTGAAGATAGCTTCCATAAAGAAACCTTGCTTGAGCGTCAGCATCAAGATTACAGAATAAAATGTTGCTAAAAAGTGTGAGACATGTTGAGAGCACATTGGGAGATGAGTTTATTTAGCTCTGATGGGGTCATGTTTGGGGTGGACCTGGTCAGGACTACCACAGTGAACGCAAAATCCTGACAGTGAAGCACAGAGGCAGGCATGTGATGATAAGGAGCTGCATGAGTGAAAAATGTGTTAGGGAGATGACACTAGATGGCACCATGAATGACTGAGGATGTGGCTGACGAGAATACTCCAAGTCTGCAGAAGCTTGACAGAAGAGAAAATGTTCCAGCATGATATGACAATATGATTAATCTGTCGCCTGACTCAAATACACCTTTGGTATATTTCAGACACACAGATAGAACAAAACAACCCCCTCCCACAAAGAGATAGAGATAAGAGATAATAAAGAAAAACGTAGGTGAAAAAATAAAAAATTTGAATCCCAGTAATGAAAAGCGTGCTGACTTTACTTGCATTAAGTTTTTATTGTGAGGCCTGTATTTTTAAATATAGTAAATGGTTTTCTATGAGGAAGTCTGGAGTGGCAGAGAAGTATGTTAGAGTGGTGCAGGACATGTATGAGGACTGTAAGACAGTGGTGAGGTGTGCTGTAGGTGTGACAGAGGAGTTAAAGGTGGAGGTGGGACTACATCAGGGATCAGCTCTGAGCCCCTTCTTGTTTGTTATGGTGATGGACAGGATGACAGACAAGGTTAGACAGGAGTCTCCATGGACTATGATGTTTGCAGATGGCATTGTGATCTGTAGTGAGAGCAGGGAACAGGTGGAGGAGAAGCTAGAGGCGTGGAGGTTTGCCCTGGAAAGGAGAGGAATGAAGGTTAGCCGCAGTAAGACGGAATATCTGTGTGTGAATGAGAGGGACCCAAGTGGAAGAGTGAGGTTACAGGGAGAAGAGATCAAGAAGGTGGAGGATTTTAAGTACTTAGGGTCAACAGTCCAGAGCAATGGAGAGTGTGGAAAAGAGGTGAAGAAGCGTGTACAGGCAGGCTGGAACGGCTGGAGAAAAGTGTCAGGTGTGATGTGTGATAGAAGAGTTTCAGCTAAAATGAAAGGAAAGGTTTACAAAACTGTGGTGAGACCAGCCATGTTGTTTGGTCTGGAGACAGTGTCCCTGAGAAAAAGACAGGAGGCAGAGCTGGAGGTAGCAGAACTGAAGATGCTGAGGTTCTCTTTGGGAGTGACCAGGATGGATAGAATCAGGAATGAGTACATCAGAGGGACCACACATGTTAGAGGCTTTGAAGATAAATTCAGAGAGGCCAGACTGAGATGGTTCGGACATGTCCAGAGGAGAGAGAGTGAATATATTGGTAGAAGGATGCTGAGTTTCCCACTGCCAGGCAGGAGGCCTAGAGGAAGACCAAAGAGGAGGTTTATGGATGTGGTTAAAGAGGACATGAAGGTAGTTGGTGTGAGAGAAGAGGATGCAGCAGACAAGGTTAGATGGAGGCAATTGATTTGCTGTGGCGACTCCTGAAGGGAAAAGCCGAAAGGAAAAGAAGAAGAAATCTAAAATGTTAGTTTTTGATTTGACATAAGAGAAAAGGCCCTACTGTTCAAATATGAAGCAGTGGAATTCCTGTAAGTCCATACTATGTTTAATCAGTTCACATTTTAGTGATATTGTTGTACTCTTTTAACATGATTTGAGGTCTATTTAATGCTATGCTGACCTCTAGTGGGTGTGAGGATGAAGTGTAACAATGTTTGTATAGAGAGAATAATGAGTAGCTTCCGAAAAGTGATGGTGAGAGATGTTTTTGTTATGACCAATGAATGCATTATGTAAACTGTAGCATCATCCCAACTTTCTGCAGAATCTGTGCTGCCCGTAAACCACCCACACAGCAGAGGACAACTGTGTGGCGTTCATAAACACACATTAAACTCGTTACTTGCATATCTTAGGGGAAAAACATACCTCGGCGCGATTTTATGAAGCAAAAAATGCCACAAACAGTGAGAGATTGATTTATCTTCTAGCTGCTGTTTCATTTACGTAATTACGGGAGAAATTAATGACAGCAAAACAATAGGCGCAAAACAGAAGATTGGAGAACCATGAGAAGTATGATGTATTTACTAGAAATAATACCTCAGTTAGTGTTTGGGAATTTGTGTGTAAAAAACTTTGACAATTATGGTTTTTACCTTTAATCACATCAATTGATACCCATGCCCATTTAGCCCAAACCTCGCGTTACCATGGTAAATACTTAACTCGCACTTATTTCCGACAGCACCTGAAGGCAGCACCGCATTGCTTTACTTTCCTGAGCTCTCGGTTCAGCCTCTCCAACAAAAGTTGCGTTTGGCGACTTAAAACTTTACTTTATTGTTTGTGCTCTAGCTCAGTCCCTCGTTTGGACAACAGAGACGTAACTTTGAGACTTGGCGCTGCTCTTCTTTCGACTCTGTCGTCAATGTGAATAAACTTCCAGCTCAAATCTGGGAAGCTGCGAGCCAATGGAGCGCAGCTTGTATGGATGTAGATGAGGCACGATGCTAGCAAGCTAACTGGCTACTGAGGTAAGAGCAAAATTCAGAGGTTTTGGAGCTTTTTCTTACTTTTCTTTGCTCGACGTTGTTTATTTGGTGCAATGGAGCTTCTCTTTACAACAAGTAGTTGGAAAGAGAGCGTTAAAGAGTGTGGGAAAAGGCAGACTCTTAAGCTAGGTGGGAAACTTTCGGGAAACTTTTCAGAGCTGAGGCCCAGCAGCTTGATGCAGCTGACTGAGCGGCTGGATGATGTACGTTTATGCTTTTACCTATTTTTTTTTATTCTTGACGCTGTTAATTGAGCTCTCAAGATGGCCTTCACTTTTCTTAAACTCGTTTTTATCAGTTTCTTCTTTATTTAGATCTACCTAACTGACATTGCTGCAGTTGAAATCACAGGTATTTATTATGCTGGCAGGTAACTTCCATTAGAAAGTTTCCCAACGTTAACGTGGAGGTAAACCACTAAAACTGACATATTCTGAGTTTTTATACATCACTCTGTCTTTCAGTCGTTTATTTATGTATTTCTATGTAAAGTATGCGTTTTATGGACAGTTCCTGACTTTTTTTATGATGTTAATTGTCCGTAAAGGAGAAGAGAAGTTTGGTGATGCACCATTAACTTAGTAAAAAATCCCAAACCGCACAGAGAAGTTTTGATTTTGCAACTTCCTCTTTGAGCTGATAACAACTCTTAAAAGAAGACATGTCTGAAGGGTTAATGAAGTTACACTGGAAGACATCCTGGAAGCAAGAACTGCACAAAAAATGTATATTAAGTAGTTTTTCTGCAATATACATATATCGCAACGTGAAAAAATTAGAATATTTTTTTTAAGAAATGACTTGAGTATGTCTGTTTGGAAACAATTAATCATTCTAGGATGATTGAAGTGCATATGAACTTTAAAAAAAAATGTTTTTCTGGTCTTTCTCGTGTTGTGTTTAACTGGCAAAGACAGCCAAAATTAGCTTTGTTGTTTTTTGCTCTGACTTCATGTCTGACTTTTCTTTTCCATGCAGAGCTTCGTGGTCTTCATTTGAATAGTCAAATTATTTGTGGTTGCTCGTGTAGTGGCGAGTCGAGTACCTGGTTTTGAGAAACATCATTCTTTCTGTAGTAATAGAATTTCCATACTACTATTGTTGCATCATTTTTTGCAACTAAATCTTGCTTTTCAGTGTTTTTGTCCTGTTTCCAGCTCATTTCATGTCCACACATGGAGCCTGTATGTCAACAGACTTTGTGTCTTGTAAATAAAGTTAAAATTAAATTCTAAGAACCCTTAAATTAAATGTAAATTATGTTCTGTCAGACAAACCTCTCTTGCGGATTGATTATAGAAAATGAGAGTCATGCAAATTGTCTTACAAGTTGGAGCATGATGTGTTTGAGTTAATTAGCTTTCCTTCACATTACCCTCCCAGCAAAGTGATGATTGCACACATGGCACCGTCTTTATATGATATATTGTGCAGCCCTGCCGGAAACGAGGAATACTTGGCCTTTTGTTCTTTTTTCTCTCCATGTAATAGTTTTCTTCAGTGCTTTGGTCTCATTAGTTGGCTTGTGATTTCTGTGCATTGAAATATTCCCTCAGTCTACACATTCCTGAGCACTGACCTGAGGGCAAGAGGACAGAAGTGGCTTAACCCCTGCTACTTCACTGAGCTGCGGGTGGGGCAGTCATTACCAACTCTATGCAGCTCGGCGCTGTTTAAACCTGCATACCTTGGCCTTCAATCCTAGTGGAAATTGTGTATTTTCCAGAAGTGTCAGTGGTGCCAAGCTAAGCTTTGGAGAGTGAGTGTACAATGCAGAAAATATGCCTACGATACAACACGAGACACATCGTCAGGTCTGTAAACATCACACATGAGGTTCAATGAAGAGCTCAAACAGGCTGATACATCTGTGTGGAGTTGAGTACGACCAGATATTGTTGAACAATCTAGATTTAAAGCTGCTTACAGGGGTTTCTACACAGTATGAAAAAGTATGGAATTTGATTTCACTCCATTCCGAGTTTGGATACACTACTGTTTAAAAGTTTGGGGTCACTTAGAAATGTCCTTATTTTTGAAAGAAAAGCAATGTTTTTTTCAATGAAGATAACAGTAAATTAGTCAGACATGCAGTGTAGACATTGTTAGTGTGGTATATGACTATTCTAGCTGGAAATGGATGATTTTTAATGGAATATCTCCACAGGGGTACAGAGGAACATTTCCAGCAACCAGAACTCCTGTGTTCTAATGCTACATTGTGTTAGATAATGGTGTTGAAAGGCTAATTGATGATTAGAAAACCCTAGTGCAAATATGTTAGCACATGAATAAAGATGTGAGTTTTCATGGAAAACGTGAATTTGTCTGGTTGACCGCAAACTTGTGAACCGTAATGTAAGTGCACAAAAGACAGTATAAAAAAATGAATGTTTCCAGATTGTTGTAACTTTTCTGTTTCTAGAGCAAGCAGCCAGTGTTGTCTAATGTTTACCACTGTGTGAGATAATGCGGGCAGGAGTGAACTTGATGCTGTTAAAAGCATGGCACGACGACTGTGAGCAAATTAGTCTAAATATATTTGAATCACATGTACACGTAGCATCACAAATAACCAGATGCTAAGCTAGTCAGAACATTTGTTCTGATAACTTTATGGACTGTCTTTCTGTGTAAGGAAAATGTATCTTTACAGCTGCTTTATTGTTGTTTCCGTGGACACAGTGAATAAATCGAGTCACACAGACATTGTGAAAATTAAATTATCTAACTTTCTTCTGGCTCATTTTTAATTGTTGTTCATAAAGGAGACAAAAAATATGAGGGGAATAATATTATTTATTTATGATGTTAGGGCATGTCAATGCTAGTGTAGGTAGCACGCATTCTCTTTGGGCAGAGATGTTGTTCTTCCTTTAACTGTGTGTTTTTTGTGCCGTGTGTTTTCAGCTTGTTTGTGTTTGATGCTGTGTGGTTTGTATTAGATACAGTTCTTATTGAGCTTGAATCTTCCTGAGTCAAAATGTAGCATTTACTGTTTGTTGGCTGTACAGTTGGACTTTAAAACCATTTATCCATCTATTTGTACTCGGATGTCAAATAGGATCTGAAGAAAGAATTCTGGACATTTGAGTTGGGAAGAAATGTGGAATTTTGAAATGGAAAATGTGTAGGAACTCTGTACTTTACTGGAGCTGTAGATATAATGGTCTCCATCTGTTTAAATGGTGTGGATGTGTTTGAAGCTTGCTCACTCTCAGCCAGTCTAGTTCTTGGTCACAATTTAGAATAGGCCTTGATTTACATGGCGGTGCAGGAGCTTGTAATTCAGTAATCCACATCAAACACACTACTTCTGCACACTTGTACATATAGTATTTTTGTCACACCCTCATTATAGTCAATTAGAGCCTTCAGATAACATATAGCTTAAAGAGAGAGGTGGCAGGGAGCCCAGCAGTTCCAACACTTTCCTTGTTTGGCTTCTAAAAATTCAAGATTTGTAGCACTTTAGTGCAACTTAGTAGCACTTCTTTTGACACTCATTAATTTAAGCATCATAACAGCAAAATCTTTGAGCATCCGGTGGTAGGCAAGTTGTAAAATATTGAGGGGAAATGTGTGATCCCTGCTGGCTCTACACCGGCAGCAGTAGTCTAGCTGTGCACTTATAAAAGGACTCAGGAATATTTAAGGAATCTGTTTTGCCAGCTGCTGTGTTGCCTACACAAAGCCTGCTCTCTGTCTCTGGGGGACTCCTGGTTTATATAAACCACCCATGACATCCACCAACTGGCTACCATAACTCTGCACGGACGTCTGAGTTTTACAGCGGAACTGTGGGAAACTGTTTAGCTAATCTTTGCATCCAGCATGTTGAACTGATAGGGGAGAACTTTGATCTGACTAAAGTGTCACGCTATAATTCTATCTCTAATCAGATTTTAAAACGGTTCTACACATTTGTGTTCTCACAGCTCTCTCTTATTGTTTATGGAAGCTATTAACCGTAGTTTCCCACCATCAGAAGAGATCATTATTCATTCTTATGACTGTAATTCCTTTATATCTGATTTTAGATTATCTGCC
Organism: Acanthochromis polyacanthus; assembly: GCF_021347895.1. Classification (NCBI taxonomy): domain Eukaryota; kingdom Metazoa; phylum Chordata; class Actinopteri; family Pomacentridae; genus Acanthochromis; species Acanthochromis polyacanthus. Next base: position 16,907,675 of record NC_067117.1, read on the forward strand.
TGTTTACATTGTGTGCCGCTGCTGAGCTTTTATTTATTAACTTTTCAGGCCGTGGTGAGTGAAAGGTGTTATCCTTTTCTTACAGGTACATTAAGGTTTCAGGTGATCAGGTGCACCTAAGTTAAAGTGTTGTAGTCGAATACAACAGTCCTACAATAAATCCTGCCTTCATGAAGCTTATTTCAGTTTTTATTTAGCCTACACCATTGATACACAGTAAATGGGGTTGACAAAATATTGGAAACTATGTCAGCAACAATCAAGCAATCAGTTGTTCACTATTAAATTGAACAGTTCTTTCTTTACTCCTCTGTGACAGTAAACTAAATATCTTCAGGTTATGAACAAATAAGACATTTCATGTATTTGGAAAACACTGACCAGCTTTTTTTAAAAACCATTTTCTGACATTCTATAAACTGAACAACACAGAAAATTAAGAAAATAATCAATAATGTAATCAACTATCAAAATATGCATTAGTTGCAGAAAAACCTGTCAGTAAAACATCGTATTACTGAGCAGCAAAACTGCATGCCTCAAAGTGGCCACACGTGACTGTTTTACATCTCATTACTTTTTATGATCTCAGTTACTTTGAACTTGTTGGTGAGTCACTTCATATCTCGCTTATCTGCTTGCAGTTTTTGTTTAACAAACCCAGAGTAATTCCTGTTTAATTTTACTGGATTGTCAAGTTATAAGGCTTTTATCTACAAGGCTGGAATGCGTGAAATGTGTCCGGTAGCGCTCACACTGTGAGAGTCTAAATGTAGAAGTTAGTGAACCAAAACTTAACAGGTTTTGCTGCTGTAGCTTCTGCTTTCCTGGTGCCATGTCATTTGAGATCTGATCTGAGCGTCTGGGAATTGCTGGACCTTTTTCTGAGTGTCTGAGCATCAACATTCCTGGAAAGCCAAAATGAATATTGAGATTCAGAATGAATGTGAGCCATGCAGTTAGAGAGCAGGTGCTGCCTGTGGGTCTGTAAATCATGTGGACTATCCCACCGCCATATGTTTCCCTCTGTTTTAGTGGAGGCAGGAACGGCATGCCGCAAAACAGCCTTAGTAGGAGATGGACACAGTGAGTTTTTAGGAGCTGCGTGAAAATCTAAGGTCGCCAAGTTTTAAGTTCATAAAATGTTACCAATTTTTGTCTCCTTTTAAACAACCAGGAGATGGCAGTATACGTGCATCATGCCAGATATTTGATCTTTGAACAGGCAGTGAGCAACACTTTAAACTGGTCATTGTGATCAAACAGTAGACTGTGAGAGAGTCATTTATAAGATCGTTAAAAACCAGTGAGCAAAGCGGAACGATTGATATCATAAAAGTAAGATAGTTTACAAGCTGGCCAACAAAACAAACTGAGCCCATTAAAAAAATACAGTTCGCAGTGAACAAGACTACTAACACTTGTTGATTATTGCAATAATCAAGATAAACTGACTTGGACTGCAGTTAGGAAGTGTTTGAGTTAAGTTCACATTACACAGTATCACAGTGAAAAAATGCCCATCACAAGTGTTCTGGTCAGAAGATGATGTCTTCAGCTTGCATGATTGGTTCAAAAAGACATTTCACAATAGCATAGTTAAATTATTATCACATAAAATAAAGAAAAGGACAAAAAATGCTTATTTATAAGCCTGAAACCAGAACATTTTGGAAATTTTCTCTAGGGATTGACCAAATATCAGCCTGACTAATAATTACATCTGATATTCAGCTTTTTTTCTAAATATCTGTGTTATCTCTTTGAGTCAAATTCTGCTAAAATTAATACCAATTTTTTTTTTAAAAATGTGTTAATTTGACCACTGTATCCAACCAACAATGCTGTCTGATTGGTTGAAGGTCAAGTGATAACCTGCTAAATAGATGATTAAAAAATTGTGTGTTAACTAAAGAAAGGTGAGTGTTGACACAAAGCTTTTCAGTTTTACTGCAAACATATGTAAGTTCCACATTTTAAATATTGGCCTCCTTGCTAACCATTAGTCGATGTTAGGATTGACTATGAAAAAACAGTGTTGCTAAATTTTTTCTAAATGTTTTTCAGCTAATCTGGTCATTGACTGCTTAAAAAATGTGTCTCAAGTCTTTACCATTTTTCTTTTTGTTCCAGCAGTAGTATTTCTGTAATTAGACGCTTGTTTCAGTCGAGCTGCTGTCACCCATCTGTTATTATCAGACTGATAAGAGAGGGAAGTGACGAACAATTTGTCAGCATGTTGGTCACTGCTGTTGACAAGATTTTAAACTCGGACAAGAGAACTGAGCTCTGTGATCCGGCCTCCAGCGTGAAGCCACTCCTCCACAGCAGAAGGCGCTTTCTTAGTGGGCGAGTCTCATTCCTGCTCAGATTCCACACAGCTCAGGTTTTGTGTACTTACACTCAAGTCAGGAGTTCTCAGGGAAGGTTTTCACTCTTTGGATTTTGACAGGTTTTTCCACCAGGTAAGTACATTTTTCAAATATTATCCAAGTAGCAGCATTTCATGTACTGTGTGTATGTTTTGAATGATCCTAGTACCCTCCAAGCGCAATCATTTTGATTTATGTGGAATATCTATCATTGTGATAATAGTGGAATTTTTAATACTTTATTGAAACTACATCAGTTTTGATATGACTGTTTTGCTGTCTCGTACTAAAGTACATTTGAGCATGTAATGGTATGATTAAAAAATGTGAAATTGTTGTGAAGTATGACACAAAAGAAATATTTCCACATGGATTAACTTTAGCTGACAAAACACCTCACTGCTCAGTACAGCTACCTTTTGTAATATTTTGTTTTGATGGCAAGATATTGAACAGCCACAGTGCAACAAGCTGCTGGAGTAGTTTCAGATGACTCCCTGTAAACCACAACTTCATCCAAGCGTGATGGAGGGATGAGGGCAGGACTTTAAGGGGGTTTCGCTGCTTTGAACACCTTGAAGTGGAGCGTGAGACATTAAAAACACGGTGACTCCAGCCTTTAACAAACCATCACCATCAACTGTGGGAACATTCGCTGGTTATGTTTTTTTATATTTTCAGACATTTTAAGGCTTTTTTAAAAAAATATTTTGTTTAGTTTCCTTTTTGATTTTTGACATCGTAGAATTGATCAGCAGTGTGATCCTCACACCACAGCTGCTTGTAATTTTATAGTCTGAGGACATATAGTATAAAAAAAACATACTGTGCTTAGATGGGAAGATGCTAACCAACTGATCATGTAGAAATCAGTGTCTGCATTTTTGTTTATTTTTTATAGCAAATGTCACAGATTGCAGATCGTGATAACATTTCTGCAAAGTTGACCCCTTTTAAACCACAACTTCATCATCCAAGCGTGATGGAGGGATGAGGGCAGGACTTTAAGGGGGTTTCAGTGCTTTGAACACCTTGAACTGACGAGTGACTTTCATTGTGGGTACAACCTATTTGGACTGTTGATTAAACAAGATAAGCTTTTTAAAGAACTCACCATCAACTCTGGGAACATTTGCTGGCTATTTTTTTAAAATATATTTTCAGTAATTTTAAGGCATTTTTTGAAATATTTTGCTTAGTTTCCTATTTGATTTTTGCTGTCATAGAATTGATCAGCAGTGTGATCCTCACACACTGCAGCTGTTTGTAACTGTATAGCATGAGGACATAAAGTATAAAAAGCATACTGTTGACCTAGTGATCAGCAATGTGGATATCGGTATCTGTATTTTTCTTTTTTTCTTTTTTTTTTGCAGTGGATGTCACAGATTGCAGATTGTAATAACTTTTCTGCAAAGCCCAGCCTGTGGTTAAGCTCACTATTCCTTTTAAATTTCTGTGTTGAAGGACTGTGTTGCTTTAGTGAGCTGTGCATCAGCTGCTTCGCCTTAATTCTGCAAACACTGCAAGCCAATTATCGATGATTAGGAGCTGTGAAGACTCCAGTCAGAATCATATGAACTTTATGGAGGATGTGTGTCATGTTTGTCATATTCATTATGAGAATGCAGCACATTTTGTCACTCTCTTCACCCCTCAGTCTCACCCAGTAGCTCTGCCATCTTCATAGTAGAAACAGCTCTTTTATGGTTGAAGTCATGACTTCACCTCGTACAGTTAGTTCCTCTAAACAGTTTCTGCTAGGAAGCGTTCTCACATTAGCTGAAGTGAACCTCCCGTGTGTGCTGGAATGCAACCATCGCTACATTCCTGTTCTCATCTGGTTAATAATCGACCAGACAAGCCTCACAGTTTTTATTTGACAACAGCTCATACGTCCGAGAGCCAGTTTTCACAAGGAGTGAGATAATGGCGCTCATGACATCAGAGACTAACAAATAGGCCGTCGCAGGAAACGCCTTAGACCTGCTATGATGTGTGCGTACTCATGCTGTGGCAGACTATGACTACACCTGTCTGTGAGGTCAAGGTGGCAAGTCACACCTGAATCACTGAGGCAACAGGTCACAAGATTAAGTAATGGGCAGCCTATGGAAAGCTTTTGTTAGTGCTGTTTGCCTTTAGATTTAGTTTTGACTACTCATTTATTGCTTTTCTGTGTAGGTTGATGTCTAGTTGCTTGTAATTGCATTTTAAATTAGGGTTTCCTTCCTGTGAGCTTTAACAGTGTGCTGTCTGAATTCATACTGCTTTGGTCGTATGAAGCTCCGTTGATTAAAACTAGCTTCATTAAATTACAGCAAAGTGCCGTGGAATAGCGTGTACCTCTTTGTTTTCTTTGATATGATTTGCCATTTTATCTTGGAGGTGTGTTTTTCCGAATTCCTTCTCACTGTTCTCGTTCAAATTTAACCAAAAGGGATCAGTTTTCATCATGTACGAAGACTTTCATTATTCTATACAAACAATTCAATCATTTGGCCACTAATTGGGAAAGAAAGTATCTCTGATTTCTGTAAAATTCAGGGGCCCTTAACGGATCATAAATTTATATAAAAATGCAGTACTGTGGCTTTAATGCCACTGCTTTTCTCTCTCTGTAGTCGCTGTGTCGTCTTGAGCAGTGTCCAACCTACCACACCATCTGATTGCTTACAGATAACAACTTATCAATACTCAAGGACAAATGTCAAAAACTTACCTTTTAATTAACTTTATACAGAATCAATATATAAAGGCATTTAAGCAAAGTTTTGTATTGAAGTTGCTGTTTTTCTGAATTTTAAAGTCAAAGTTTTTAAATTTTACTGCAAATGCGTATTTGCTTCAAATCTGATTTATTAATCTCTTAATCGGTGCCGGAGAAAACAATATCTGTCTCCCAGGAATTGCTCCTAACCCTAAAATCTTACTTTACAGGACATGTTGTGACTCTACATTCACCTGAAGAACAGCAACAAGAATTTGATCCACTGACATGGAAGGCAATGGAGAGATCAGCGACACTGACAGCGGCATCATCCTTCATTCAGGTAAAACACTTTCAGAGTCTCTCCATAAAGTGCACATATATATATATCGTCGCACAATTAATGCAACACATGAAAGAATTGGACAGCCTCTCTAAATCACTTTAAGAATTAAAACTTTTCCAAAGTCTGAACAATTGCTTATTAAAATGTTCTGTTAAATCTTTGCTAGAGGCCCAAATCAACATAATAATCAACTTTAAGGCTTAACACACACACAGCTGTATACAGGTAAACTTTTCACACCACCTGCTTTGACAACCTCTAGAAGAAGACACATTTGAAACACCTCACAGCTCTTATTTTGCCGTATTTGTGTTCATCGGGTGACCACTCATCATTGTAGAAAAAACAAATGGCAGACGGTCAACAGCAATCACTCACAGTACCACGTACACCACCAATCATAATATTGTGCCTTATTGACTCATTATCTGTCATGTAATACAGCTGTTACTTGTTTGTCTATTTAATCAACATCTGTACTATTTCATATACTTTTCAGTTTCAAATTTTCAAATTTTATGGTTTTCACACTTGACTTGAGGCATTCACAAATTTAGTTTTTCCAGATCCCATATGTGAACAATACCATAGAGTTAACAGTAAACATCATCCATGTTGTTTTTTAGGCCCTGCACTGATTTATTCCGGTCTTTCTGACATTCCTTGCGCTCTAATTGAGCCACGTGAAGTCTGCTCTATACAATGAAAAAGTGTCAGTCGGCAAAGAATAGGGGGTTTGTGACTGTAGGAAGAGGAATTCTTTGGCCTATTGTGGTGCTGTCACACGTCTTTCCTGTCGCACATCAGATGTTTGTCAGTACCTGCAGGGATTCTGTTAATAATCTCTGAAGGTATGTGGCGCTCAATGCATTTAGCCTGATGCCACTCCCACTGCTCCGAGACTAATCTGAATGTCATCAGTCACCAAGGCTACCGACGGCACCGGTCCAACACTAACATTGTTTATCGCAACCAAGATCCCGACACTGATTTTGCAGTTTCAGTGTAACTAGTGAAAACAAAGATAACAACAAATGGTACATTGTGTTGTCTGCTTCCTGACCCACAGAGTTAAACTAATAATATTTACAAGGCAACAGAAAACAGTGCAGAAATGGAGATAAAAATAACATGGAAGCAAATTAATAAAATGATTTGGATTTTTTAAGTGGTATAAATGTATGTATATTACAGCAAATAATTCGTAAGCAGTCTTGGTGTTCTTTTTCTGTTGTTTAATTGATTGTCTTGGTTGTTGCTGTGGGTGTGTTTCAAGGTTACGTATTTGTTCACACTCATAATGCACACATGCACACTAAGTTGCTGCTGTAATGCAGTGTTCAGCGGCATGATGCCAATAAAAAACTGAACATGTTAAGCCTTACAAAAGTAGATTTGGTGCAGGGCTCCTGTTTTGGATTGAATGATATTCAGGCAGTAAACTGCTAGCTCTGTCTATGTGCTGGGTTTACATGCTTTTGTGTTGAAAAGTTTGATTACAGAAGCTTAAGCATTCAAATGCATCACTCTGTGTTTCTAGATTTGATGCATTAATGGATATGATTAAGTATCAGAATGTGAATCTGAATATCAAGTAAAATATTAATGAGATTTAGTTTTTATAGTTTTTGATTCCAGCGTCTAAATCCATTGACTTTGGGTTTGTTCATCGGTGTAAAATAAACAATTTTACAGCTCCAGAAACCAGCGATATTCTCCTGTCAGTTAATGGATGGTCATTAACTGAAGTCCAACTGGTTCTACTGATCTTTATATGATCCTTTTTGGATTTGAATCAAGCATATTTTCTTTTGGTTTTGCTTTGAGTTCTATCTCCTCTTAGTATTTACATAGTTAAAGTGTTGACAGGTAATTGGCGGTCACAGTTAAGTCTCATGATCTCATATGAGCCAATTTGCTTCTTTTGTGTTGCATGACGCAGGCTCCGACAGCCCAACAACACACACGAAGGATGTGACCACACACACACGGGCCATGAAAGTTAAACATCAAGATCTCCGAGACCGCCTGGAGATCTGCATACTGGAGCTGAAGAAACTCTGCATCCGAGAAGCTGTAAGTAATCTGCAGATCAACAACAGATCAACACTTAAACCTAATGAGGCCGCATTGGAAAATTACACTGCAAACATGCCACAGAACAAATGAGTCACATAGTTATGATGTTTGAAGTCTTTCTAAAGGTTTTAGTAGACCTAGACAAAGTAAAACTGATGACCGTTGTTTTCTAATTAGGTTAGCTGGTACGCTGTGTACTTACCATAAAGCTGATGATTCAGCAGCTTTTTTTTATATAAAGGATTAAATTTGGTGGGGTAGTTTTGTGCTGGATTTTGATTACTCATTTTTCTGCAAGTTAACAAAGTAACCTGTCAGAGGGACATTTCATGCATGTTTGCCGACATCCTCACTAATGTGGAAGACAGAGAAAAGACTGTCCACAGGCCAATCGAGTTGGCAAATAAATGCCAGATCACAGGACAATCACAGGGTGCAGTTTTTAAGCACTCTGTTTTCAAACCACGTCAAGAAAAGACTGGAGATTAGAGCCTCTTGAGCTCTTGGCTATTTTTTTTTAAACTTTACATCTACAAAAAACGTCCCGGCAACTGTATGGCCAAAACAAACAACCTCAGGCTTTGGGTAAGACTCACTCATGAGGATGTGGAATCTCCTTATCACCAGACCACAGTGTCATTTGAAAAACTTCAGCATTTTTACCTCCTCTTCATCAGAACTCTAAATTTAGTGAAATAATCAGCAGCAGTGAGTCAGTGACACTGATGTTGTTGAACTGTCTCAGCTGCAGCAGAAATGAAACCCAACAAATGCTACATCCAGCTTAGTCACGGCTCTACCAGGCAGCTTCTTCAGTGAATGTGCCACACTTAGTAACGTTTTTCTGACAGATAGAGCCTGGTTCTAGGACCTTCAGGATGGAAGAAGCTAAAAAAATGCCACTTTAAAGAGGTCAAAATGGTGACAGCGTGTGAATATTGGACAAAGAAAAGAAACCCAGTGATGCTTTACAAATCTGTCTCCATTATCTTCAACTTGGCCTTGATGTCACAGTCAACCGTCAAAAAGAAAGGAAACAAAGGACGTTTTAATCTATTCACCTGTCCTGTCACCGTGCTTGACCCTTCAGGTTTATTGTTCAGTGAAATTTGACCAGCCAGTGTGGCTGCAGTGAGATTTTCCTGAAGGTATAATAGCTTCTGGAAAACTATCCTGGTGTTTCAGTTGGTTAAATGTTCCCATACCAGCCTGAGTTTGAATCCAGCATGAGAGTTTTGTCCTGTGTCGTCCCTGCAAGTCTTTTCTGCCTCTCCTTTTCTGTCTCTGCACTGAGTATTATCTCATGAGGGCTAAGAATTTCCTCATACAGCTATTTCAAAACTGGACACATATGCAGATTGAGGCATGTTGCTGCCATGCATGGGTGCTCCAGGGTAAAATCCCAGGACCGATCATTCTTTCCTGTTGACACTCGGGCTGGGCACTCCTGTTGGGACATGCTTAGGTGAGCTAGTGGGAGTCATGATACCCCTCCCTTCTCTCAATGACAAAGAATAACAAAGCTCATTGGCCGCATTCAACGTTTTTTTTTTTTCTGCCTGTAAAGGTGGATGTCTCAGAGTGACTCAAGGTGAGGGAGTTTTTTTTTTTTTTGTTTGTTTTTTTTTTGGACTGTTTCCTAATAACATCAGTGGGAGTGCGTTCTCATGCTCAGGTTTGATTCGGATGCAGATACTGGAAGAGTGAAACTTAAAGAATGTGTCGTGAAAGGAAATCTCTGCAGAATTGTGCAACCAAATCTCTTGACTTGTATGTCTGAACATGCAGCAGAGCAGAAGTAGATACTTTCCATCATATTGAAACTTCCATAGAAATGGCTGAATGAACTCTATGGAGAATTACACAGAATCTAAACTGAAAGGACTTACTGATGTTGATTCAGGACAAGTCTTTATTTTGATTAACTATTTAATCAAGCCTTTCTGTACTCAATAAAATAAGCTTTTAGCCATATTTAGGTATTGCTTTGTGGACAGTTGGATTTAAACTGTATTCATGTGTTGTAGGAGCTGACAGGCCGGCTGTCAGAAGATTACCCTCTACTGCCAGGAGAAAAGCCTCCACAGATCCACAGACGTATTGGAGCTGCGTTTAAACTGGACGAGCAAAATATCCCTCAAGGAGCAGAGGTATAAGCAACATTTAGATACTAAAAGATAGAAGGATGTCCTTTTTTAAAAAATGCATAAACCTCAAGGATATACTTTGCTTTAGCTTCACACTGGTGTCTTCCTCTGCCAAAACCTTTACAGGACTCAGAACTGAGCTTAGTCGATGCAGAATTAGCACTTCAGATGAAGATATATGAAGCTGCACGCAAGCTCTGCGAAGAGGAGCACCTGAGTAAGGCTGTGAGAAGGAGCCGTTTACAGCAGTGCAAAAGAGAGGAGAAGAAACTCAAACAGCTCCAAGAGACGTCCTTCCAGCTAAGACTGGAGCATGGTAGATCATCGCCACTCCCTGCTTTTAATATTACACAACAAGGTGAGACACCCGGCCTGGACACAAAGACATCAGCTGTCTTTTATGGTTCTTGAGTTGGGAATGGTTTCATTTTCAATTCATAAGTTAAAATACCTTAATTAAATACTCCTTTGCTCATAAATGTCTCTTTTGTTTTTCAGATCTTGGCACATCAGATGACAGCTCTCTGTCCGACTCTGTTGTGCAAGATGAAGGTATGACTTAACTTCTCCTGTTTTTTTTGGTCTTCTGTTGGTGAGAGTAAGCACAACACTAACCTTTTGTGGTTTAAAAGCTTAACAGTGTTTGTCACATGACCACTTATACATAACACGTAAAAATACGACATAGTCCGGTAAGTATCTTGAATAAAGAAGTTCTCATGGGTTCTTTCTCTTAAAAAAGTTGCTCCCTAAAAAGGAGAGAAGTTGTGGTGAAGATTTGTGTTTCAGCACTAAAGCCTTTACCACTCACAACATAATTTCTGTGTTTTTCCAGAAGTCACAAGCCAGTCGTCTCAGCCATCCTCAGGACTCCCTTATCCAGTAGAAGCAGATCCTCCCCAACCTCCCCCTGCATCCTCACACTCCTCTGTAGACGGCTCCTACATGTCTCCGTCTGTGGCTAAGCAATCCCTGCAGCTGAACCTGCCTCAGTCTCCCCTCGCCAGCCTTGACTCCAAATTGAGTTCAGACTCGAGTCCTCTGTACGACCTCCCTCCCATCCAGCACTCCCCGTGGACAGAGTCTAGTCTTGACCAACCGTACCAGAAGAGCAAGAAGTCGCGCTCCTCCAGTAAGACGAGGTAACGCTGATCAGCCATCATGACTCCTTTCCTGTTCATCAAGTTTTTAGCATTAGCTGAACAAACTATTCTTTGTGATATTATGTAAGAGAAATTAATTACAACTGTGAGAATGTTATTATATGCAGTGAATATGTCAACACTGTAAAAAAAAAAAGATCTTTTAGGTCAAAATAAATTTTCCTCATCTACTCTGACGATTAAATTTCCAATAGAAAGCTTGTCTTTATGACTGTCTCTAGTGCTCTGAGTTAGAGTACAGGTTTTGTGATGCTCAAAAATGTGCAACACTGCCATCTACTTCTGCAGTGCTGCTATGACAGTCGACTGGTAGAGCCAACACAGAACAATAAATCTTTGTCAGTTATAAAGAGACCTTGGCACAGAATTGTAATTCACTGTCCGATAGGCTCCCACCTCTGAAAACCTTCAGCCTCAGATAATGTGGATTTTTCTTGGTCGGTGTAATGGATTATAGTGCTGCACACATTTACCAGAGTCTCTAATGGCGTCAGCCACAGTGTTTAAGCGCTGTATCATCAATAATTCTTTGAGATATGTTAAAACCCTAAGCATCAAGATGTAAATTTATCACAGACACAGTCAGACAAATACAATATGCAGGGACCTTTTATATGATAGTAAATTCCTTGAAGTCATGTGCATGTTTTCAAGATTTTTCTTTAGTTTTGATGTCTGCTGTCGTGAATAAAGCTTTTTAAAACTTTCTTACGATATAGATAAACATGGAAAAATACAGGAAACAGCTTCCACCTTATACCAATACACATAGAACTCATGTCATATGTTCATAACATTTATATTCTGTCATTTTGTGTGCTCAGTAGTCCTGCCAAAACCGAACTGCTGCCACCGTTGGAGACTTGCTTAGCACAAGCTGGTCTGCCGGTCCAACTCTCCCATCTGAGGCTGAGCCGAACACAGTCAAACAGCACTCCCTCCACACCAGAGATGCGTGTGCACCGACAGCTTTCCCTCAGGTAGCTGCACCTCATACACACTTGCAGAACTGCACGCATGCATGTGTGGTACATAAAACCAAATACAAATGACAGATACATTTTAACTGTGCACATATGCATATGGATATATTTGCAGTTTCTATGCAGAGTAACCTTGTTTATTTACTTGCTATATATAATTGTTGTGTTTTGCACAGACTGTCCAGTGAATCTTCATTTGACAAGGATCGCGGTCGCGCCAGGGGTCCAAGGAGGAGACTGACGGAGTACGCAATAACTTTACCACAGACTCCTTTACCTCCAATGAACCTGGGACACCATGCCAACTCTGAGGATAGCAACTCTGAACACTCGTTTACATCCTACAATAGCTCTCCATGTCAGGAGTCGCCTGGTGATTTGCCCAAATATCAATGTGCATTCCCAACATCGAGCCCAGTTGCCGGTTATGGACCTCCAGCTTTCTCACCCTCTGGTTTTTACCACAACCCTAGACACATGTCCAGCCCCAATATTCAGAACACGTATTACAACAAAGAGATGGTCTACCCAGCTGATAGGGACATGTCTCCAAGCTATTACCCCCAGCAAGCTCCTTGTTCCCCAAACAGATATGAATATTGGTATAAAGACGCTGCCGTACCCCACCAGAGATCACAGAGGCCTTTACCTCCTGAGGTCAGACTCACACCTCCAGCACAATGGGACCATCCACAGTACCGCTCGAACTGCCTCCCACGACAAGTAGTGAATGAACAGCTGAAGTCGTGGCACCGGCGCAGTCAGCTCAAAGCCCCCAGGTCTCGTTCTCTGGACAGACAGGGAGCAGTCAGAATGAAAAACACGTCGGCTCGAGAGTCACCGTGCTACCCGAATCAGAAGTACCATGACCAGGTAAACAGACAAAACTGTCTGATTTGACACTCTAACCAACAGTAAAGGAATGACAGTACAATTACTGATGGCTGAATACCATTTAGTTGTTTCAGGTTCTTGCTATGCTGGCTCACTGCCATTAATTAAAGGGACACTACACCTAATGAACTTTGAACAGTGATGTAGATTATTTTTCTAGTTTCTTTGATTCATGTAGAAGCATCATTCCCCCTTGTCTGTCTGTTTTTAAATGCAGGCAGAGTTTTTGTAATTGGTGGAAAAATGCTTAATTTCCTCATGAAACTGAGCAGCTGTTGGTCTAAAGCTTGACTGAGACTGCTGCACTGAATCTGCCTGTGGCTGATGCCGCTGTGAGCATTTATCCTACGCTTTATGCCTGTGTCACTCTTTTGCAGTAGCAACTGAAACGGAGCAGATAATGTCAGAGCTAGCAAATGTTAAATAGCAGTTACTTTTACTGAAATTAAGACATCAGAACAGATGGAGTCTAAACTTGGATTGGTAGAGCCATAAAAATGAGCAGAATACTGGTTATTGCATTTGCATTATGAGCAAGCCAGATACAATTACGACTTATGACATGTTTTGATTTGTCTCACAGAACGATTATTGCATAAATCAATATAATAAGTAGACCTAAACAACCAATCTCAGCTGTAGTTATGGCGTGGATTCCACACAGACATTTGTTTAGCTGTGACCGTAAAAACCAAGCTGCACCCACATTTGCATATTACTAAATCAACTGTAAGCTATTGTATGTCATCACACTTTAATTGTGGCTTTGAAATAATTATTGTTTTTTCCTCTTGTTGACTTCCAGCTTATTCAAAGAGCAGCAGAGGACGTTCAAGGGCGCTGGGTTGTAGATGACGGCACTCACTATATCAGCCAAGTGTGAAAAGAAGAAGCTGGGATGAAACTGAACCTCCAATTTTCTTGTTCAACCAAAGTGAAGCGGACAGAAAATTGAGTTAGATTAACTCTGTATGCCAGAAAGGAATTGCCTTTGTTCATGATGGTTGTCATCATCCTGTTTACCTGCCTGACTGCGTTCAAGCAAACAGAGTGAGGATGAAAAATGTGGAGCATCGTAGTACAACACAAACAACGGCCTCCAGTTTAACGCAAAGTCACAGACATCCTCAGCAAAGTTATTTTTGTCCACTCTATATGCTGTTTTGTACTAATAGATATAATTAAGCAGTAAACATTGAATTGAATGCTTATGAAATATTAGAAATGGGAAGAGGGATGAATTCAGGGGTGTTTTCATATGTGAAGACATCACATACGACATACCAGTGTGTTGTGGTTAAAGATAACAGGAGCTCCTGCACAGAAATCTGCCACTAAAATTGCTCATTGTAGTTAGAAAATTAGAAATGTGAACGTTCCATAAATGTCGTATCTCATGTAAAGTTGTTAAAAGTATTCTTAGATGAATTATGATTGTCTGGTATATTGCTTTTGGTATGTAACTTTATCAGACAATATAGTGCTGCAATAGATGTGATAATCTGTAACTGAAAACACTGCCGATGGACTCACAACAGAGAAGTTTGCTTTTTGCAAATTGAAGGAAATGAATCCACTGTATAATAATGTATATTAGCAAAACATCCTTATGAGCACATTCTGTTAATAATGTTGACTTGATTGAATCGCCACATTCATGAACTTGAGCTGCTTAAATCTCCAGGTTTGTCCTCTTTACCACGTACTTCTGGAGGCAAATCTGTCTTGTTTTTGTACTTAAATGCGTCTGTGACTGTGTTTGTTAACTTGAATTACTAATCGACTTAATCAGCAAGTTGGAACTAGATGTTAACGTACTCACATGGCATACAAAGTAGCAGATTAAGCGGAGTCTTGATGCTTGGCAGCTATAAGCAGGTCAAACTGAAATTCTAATGTTTTCAGCTTTAACTGTATCTTTTCCTGTGTCTGTGTTGGTGCAGTTTTTGAGACGGCAGATCACTAGACACTAAACTCTGGTTGGCACCCGTCACAATCTGAGTGTATTTAAAAACACTACCCATATGTGATTGACGAGCAGAGGCCCACCTCTCAACTAGATCATTTGAGAACGAGAGTCAATCACTGCAAATTCAGCTACAGCTACACACTGCTCAGTGTCTCCCAGTGATCTATTTATGTATTAATTTATTGTGATTTGCACCATTTGGACCTATGGAACGTCAGACTTGAAATAAAAGACGACATGGACCAGAGTTTGCGGAAAAAAAAATACAGTGTCTAGTTATGTATGTATGTTTAAAAAAGAAAGAAAAACAGACCACAATCATGTTACCCTTTGTGCCTCTTTTGTTACTGTCTTTTTTTATTATAATTATTTATCGGGTACATTAGTTTAGTGGACCTAATGTGTTATTTTGCTGTTGAGAAAGATAATCTGTGAAAATGTTTTCCCTGTGGAAGTGAATAAAGAGTATCGTTTGGATATTGTGGAGTTTTATTCTCATGCGTCATACGCTGCTTTTTCCAGTTTCAAAACTCTTGTGTAGGCTTGTCTCATTGAGATATTTTGACATTTTTTGACAAACACAGATGTAAATAATCCAAAAAATGATGGTTAAATTTTTTTTTCCCCGCCCTGGGTGCTGGCTGGTTACGCTGTTGAGTCTTACTGGGACACACAGTTCATGAATTATTTATTGGCACCACTAGTGCTTCTAGGACAAGGCATTATACAGTATTTGCAGTGAAAGGCCCGATGTTCATGCCCAGTTTTATTAATGAGGTTTTTGCAATGTGTGCACATGTGACAGGAGGGTACTTAAAGGTTGTTATTTATGAAGAGAAATCCAACAAGACTTGTTTTGGGATGTTTATAGAGCAAATTTAAGGGATGCTAAAGTCAGTTCTTGTTTAGCCATTAATGGTTAGGCACTTCTAAAAGGTGAAATTTATGCTACTGAGTGCACCACAAAGGGGAATCAAACCAAGTCAGTCTCTGTGATTCCACTCACTGTTTTAATATGTGAGATGTGCAATAATAATGTACAATACTTTAAAAAATAATCAGCACTGGGTATGTTTTAACAGTGTTTCAAGGAAATGGCACAAATGTAAGTGCTTCAGTAGAAGGCACGTGCAATTCTTGTTTTGGTTTTTGAAAGCATTTTGACTCTTGGATGAGAGGTGAAACAGAGGAAGTCCAGTTGCCTTCTGCTGGAGCACTTAGGATTACCATGACCTGGATGACTGAGAATCTACACAGAGGCACAAATGCAAGTTTATTGTCAGAGGAGGCAGCCATCTGTCAGGACAGGCTGTGAGGATTGAGGCTTTCATCCAGCCCCATTTTTTTTTCTCTCAATATCTGCTTGGCTGATCTCCACGCATCTTTTCTGTGTTTGTGAGTTTTACTGTGGATTGTACTATCTCCAGAATACTCACTGTCAAAGAGGTGAAGATATTTCATACCACAGTGCATTTGATTTAGATGACATCATCATGCTGCAAATACATCTAAGTAGAAACACTGCATTAAATATGGTATACATTTGAAAGAGAATTATTTCTGCAACATTCTTGAATTGATTTTGAGACATAGTAATCCAAAATACACGCTATGTACATATACATATACAATTTAAAAATATATTAATTCAACCCTACGTGCTTTTAAATGTCCTTGAAATTCGTCACATAAATATAAACAAAGACACTTCCTAGCTGTTTTCAAAATATGAAAGGGCGCTTTTATTTTGAAAAGCCGGCAGGTTTACGGACGCGGCTGCCGTAAAGAACTCTGTTTCGCATTTCGATAAATAATTCACCTTCCTGGTTTGAAGACGACCTCGCCAGGTAACTTTGGTGCTTTAAATTAAACTGTCACGACTCGTGTTAGTACATTAGTCTGTCTAGCTGATGTTCTGTGTCGGTGTCGTCGTGAATAGTTGTGTGTTGCTGTTAGCAGAGTTAATTTGAAAACTGTGTCCTGCTGCTCGGCGCTGCTAGCTAAAGGAAACGTTAGCAACCTGATATATGAGCGATCCGACACCAGCCGCTTTGTAAACCTCATCCGTGCTCGGCACATTTCAGATGAGGACGTTTCTACAAGTCGTAACGAACCGTATTTATGTGTTGAATCCGGCTGAAGTCGTGTGTATGCTGCGGTTGTTTACATTTTGTACTCCATGTTCCCGCTGTGTCGCTGCGCTGCTAATATTAATCAAAACCACCGTCTGGCTGCCTTCGCTAAACTTGCTCCAGCGTTTCGTGTTGTCAGCCTCCAGATCTGCACCAGATGTGGCTGCTTGGACTTGAATCGGGAATATCATCCTTCTATGGATGTCGATAGATAATTTTTAGCCAGTGACAGACCTGAATAAGTTCAGCCTCTTCTTTTGTTCCCCTGTTGTTATTGTTTGCTCGATGGTTTCATGTGAGATCCTGATTATTCACGGACCCTTTTAAACCAGGATTTGGATAAATTCTTGATAACAGCAATACATTTCCACAGAGTAAGTGGTCATTTTTGGTAACCCCGCAATGTTAAATCAATCCGCTGTGTACTATGTGAAAATGTACACATTGTACAGACTCGGATGGCAGATATTGATGCAATAATCGATTGTGTTAACCTGTATTACAGTAAACAAGGGCTATGAAGCAAAACTGCCACGCATCAGTATTATTTCCTTCAGGCAATAGCTGCTATATAGACTACAGCTCATGCAAGGTCGTGTTTGAGAGTATAGCCAAGAAACAATTATCCCTCCTGTTGTCTTCATTTATGGGCACCAAAAGATGTTGTTTTATTGTCTGAAAAAAATCCATAAGTTCAGCCAAAAAACTTCCCGTTTCTGAAAATTTGCAAAACCTTCAGGAAGAAAATTCCAATGATTCCTTAAAAATTTCCCTTAAAAAATTCATCCATCCATCCATTCTCTATACACCTGGGATAGGCTCCTGCAACCCCCTTAAAAAATTTTCATTTTAACCCCCCCCCCAAAAAAAAAAAAAAAAAAATTGGAAAGAAAATTCTTGTAAATATTTTCAAAAGCAATAGTAAAAATCTTCCCAAAAAATCCTAAAAATATCTAAAGTGATTACATATATATCAGTAAAACTTCTAATATTTTCTTTAAGAACATTCACCAAAAAATCAACCAAGATCCAGCAAAATTCGCTGGATTTTGGTTGATTTTTTGGTGAATGTTCTTAAGAAACATTTTGAACATTTCTTTTTTCCACCAAAAAATGTTCAAAGATTTCCCAAAAATGTGGACATCAGAAGTTTCACTGTGAAAATTTTTTTAATACATTTTTCAAACTTTAAAAAGGGTCACTTTTGATCCGCAGAACGACACGAGGGTTCATTTATAAATATATAAACATCAGTCTTTATTGTTATTACTGACAGATGTTTGTTGGAGCTAAAAAATAAAAACCAAAACATTAGACAAGCTGACCTGAGGAAAAAATACCCCAGGTTTTCAGTTACTGATCCGATTCACAACCAGATTTTAGGTGACATCAACCATCTGCAGCTTCAGACTAAAAATAAACGCATAAAAATTCCCTACACTGTAATTGCTGTCTTTATGTAAGACTTGGTGTCATCAAACAGCCGAACAATTAAGCGACTTCAAACTGAAATCGCATCTTGAAGCATTGGTTATTGTTTTACAAGTTCATGCCGTCCTCTTTGTGTGACAGTCACACGTTTGATGGTATCTCATGCCGTCACGCTCCTATCACATGTTTTACATTTTTGTTCACAGTAACGAACTGAAACTGGTAAAAAAAAATTTAAAAAGTCATTTTGCAAATCACATGTCAATATCTGCCAGAAAAGTCTTAATTAGATATTTTGCCCAAATCATTTAGCCCTGCTATGAAAGAATATATTTAATGTTGCATTATTGCCAGCTGAAGTTGCATTTGAGAAATTACATTTCCTCATTTATTTTTTTCGATAATATACCTGCTACCAGTACCTGGCATCTATTTAATATTTGCTCCTGTTCTTTTGCACACAACCCTAAATGTTCAAAGCATTGTTTGTAACCGTTTGACCTCTGTAAGGATATTGTGTTTTCCACTGCTTTCCTTTTCTTTCTTCTCCTTTCCTCTAGCTGTAGAGCTGTATGTCTGTATTTGTGTCTTCCTCTAAGTTTGTCATCAGAAGTGATTTTCCATGAATATGTCCACTTACTTGGTCAATGAGGCTGATTGAGGTTTTGGTTCCCCAGGAGTAAATTGAAGTGTACCATCTGAAGCAGAATACAGAGACTGTGAGTGGCTCATCAGGCAGTCTCCCTATGTCAGGCCGAAACGGGTCTGCTAGTGATGCAGACTGCCGGATCTCTGAGGACTGCCATGTCCCAGATGTTGAGCTGATGGAGCTAGGGCCGCTGCTGGAGGAGGGAGGAGGGCGGCAGGCAGCATCTAAGGGCATCCATCCAGAGGTAGGACTGTTTCAGAAATGCCCAGGGAAAAGTTGTCGTGTCTTAGTGACTGCAGCATTTTCTTGCGATATTTTTTGAAGGGAGCCACGATGCTTGCTGAAGAGGAGGAGGATGACGATGAGGTGGGAGAAGTTCTGACTTTACCACTTCAGGCTCACCACGCCATGGAGAAGATGGAAGAGTTTGTACACAAGGTAGTGAAGTGTTTTCAGTGTAGTACACTGGTAGAAGAATCTTGACTGATAAATTGGTCTTCTAACTTTTTCAGTGATTTTTTTTTTAACTGCAAATACATCTAGGTCACAGTTCTGTAATAATAACAGATAGGCTGTCAATCAGTTTATAGCCTGGAACCAGATTTTACTATCTACAGTTCCTGTTAAAGTTTTATACCTTCACAGTGGCTCAGATTAATCCAGCAGTTATCACACTTTATCTGTCATGTTCACCTTCAGAAGCCAAAGCATTTATACACATGTAAACAGTTTAGTTTTGTCTGCTTAGCTTTGTTTTGTAATGCTCTAAGCCTATTTTGTGAACCACTGGATAAACTCATGTTTGACATAAATGTGAACAGGTCAGAACATCCCTTAGCCAGCCTGGCTTCACGTCCCTGCTCCCACCTGAATACAGGTTTCTGCAACAAAAGAAATATAGGAATCCTGTCGGAGACGCTGACAGTGATTTGTAGCCCTTCCAACAATAGATTCTTCTCTCTTCCGTCTAACTTTGGTGTTATTTGTAAGTGATCATTTGACAATACACCGGTTTCTTCACATTCTAACGTCAAACCAGCATAAATATTTCAGCAGCCACTTTAAATGAGCCAAAACTCGACACACTATTGAAGTCATAATTGTGTACCAGCTCTATTACTATTCTGTGGCTTAGCAGGGAGGTTAGTAGACACACAGTTGCAGATCTGGATACACAACAGCAGCAAGCAGGGATTAACCTGTGACTCCAGTGTAGTTTCAGTCATGCGGTTATTCGACATCAGATACAGGATTTATGTGTGATAGAGGACATGACTGTGTCAGAAGAACTTACTTAAAAAAATATTGGTTCGTGAACATGTCCATTTTTCAGGGTTAGGTCTTAAACTACAGTTTAAAGCACCAAATAAATTCAACTTACAGCCAAGAAAGCAGAAATAAGATGCTTTAAGAAGCTGGTTGTTTGAAGTAGTTGCTCATTATTTTTCTGTCATTCGGCTTTTTTTCCCTAATTGGCCAATTGTATTATGTCTAAATGTTAGCTTGATGCAAAGACAAGATGCTATAGCTTTAAGAGACTGTTAGAAGTCTGAGAAAGGACTGAACAAATGTTAGGAAACATTTCTTCATTCATTCATATTTATTTTTTAGGTTTTCACAAAGTGCACGGAGTCTATTTCCATTGTTACTCGATGACAGTCAACATTATTTCACATGATTGGATATTTAAACTGCATGAGGTTTCTATGTCTTTGTCATTCTGTCAGTTTTTATGTAGCATGATATTCATCCTTGCATCACGCTGACATCCTCTCAGATAGCCACACCGTTCTGCTGTATTCAGACCTGTGTGAGTCAAAGTTATTCTTGTTTTTCAGGTCTGGGAGGGGCGCTGGAGGGTCATCCCTTTTCATGTCCTGCCTGAGTGGCTGAAGGACAACGATTACCTCCTGCATGGCCATCGACCCCCGATGCCCTCCTTCCGGGCCTGTTTTGGAAGCATCTTTAGAATTCACACTGAGACAGGAAACATCTGGACTCACCTGTTAGGTGAGCATGAAAAGCCTTACTCAAGATTACACACAAATAGTTAAACAAAGTTGTCGAGCTGCAGAATTTTGTCTACAGTCAGACATATCTTTAACTGGAGCATCCTAGATATTTCTTGTCTGTTTTAGTGCTGGTTATAAGTTTAACTGCTCTATTTCATGCAGTAGTTGGACAAAAATGTAAAACTGTTTTGTCTTCCTCAGGGTTGATCTTATTCCTCTGTCTGGGCACGTTAACCATGTTGCGGCCCAACATGTATTTTATGGCCCCACTGCAAGAGAAAGTTGTGTTTGGGATGTTCTTCCTGGGAGCTGTGCTCTGCCTCAGCTTCTCCTGGCTCTTTCATACCGTCTACTGCCACTCTGAGAAAGTGTCACGCACATTCTCCAAGTAAGGCATCACGCTGTCACACAGTGTTGCATGTTAGAAAGGAATACTTTGGATTTGTCATAGTTTGCCCCAGGCTCATATCTCTTGTTAATGACAGATTTTTAATTTCAGTCACTCATAAGTGTCTTTGTAGTGAACAAGCAGCTCCACTTTGCTACCTATAGTCTAGTTAATGAGAGTCTAACCCATAATTATTGCTTAGTGAAGGGTTGCAATAATCAAAACACCCTAAAAACAAATGACTGTGGGAACACAGCCTCATAAATCATAGTGTTGGTGGTTTTACCCCACTTTCAAATATCCATATGCAAAATGTCATTGTGCAAAAAATTGAACCCCCAGTTGTTCCTGCACAGCGTGCCAGAAGTTTGCATTGGAGCTCTGCCAGTTTTGTGCAAGTGTGTGTAGAATGTGAGGTGGGGTGAAGCACTTAAACTGATCTGTGGTTAAAGCTGCAAGATAAGTGCATTTACTCTGGCAGACTGCTGTGGTATCACTTATGGTTTAATTGGTATTTATTGCCCAACTACCTGCACTGATTACTTCAAAGATACTCAGAGAGTCCTTCCTGTGTGTTATTATGTCCAAGTTGACTTTGCATACATAAACAACATGTATAAAATTTGAATAGGCTTGGCAGTGAGGTTGGTAACCCTTTGTCAAGTGTTTTGCATCTTGCAGCCAAACACCTGACAGTTGTCTCTGTGTCACTTTCTCCCCTCAGGCTTGACTACTCGGGCATTGCACTCCTAATCATGGGCTCCTTCGTGCCCTGGCTGTACTACTCGTTCTATTGTTCCCCTCAGCCTCGACTTATCTACCTCACCATTGTATGTGTCCTCGGCATTGCCGCCATCATAGTTGCCCAGTGGGACCGATTCTCGACACCTCGTCACAGACCTACAAGAGCAGGTGCTCACCAGCTGAGGATGATATGCATTTTTAAAATACACCGTTTTGTTTCATAATCTTATGCATCTATCAGCTTTGGGTTGTAATTGCAGTTTCATCACATCTGTCACCGCTGCATTTCCTGAGCAGTGCTGATATCTGCTCAGGGAAACGCTGATAAAATGTGGTTAGGAATAACTGCTGAGTAGTGTTTAAACTTCTGAAACTATTTTAGAATAATTTTTGCTTTGTCTCGTAATAGAAAAAAATGTTGACAGGTAACTCGTGTTGATGCTTCTCTTAGGCGTGTTCATGGGTCTTGGACTAAGCGGCATTGTTCCTACCATGCACTTCACCATCGAGGAGGGCTTTGTGAAAGCCACCACAGTCGGACAGATGGGTTGGTTCTACCTGATGGGTGCCATGTACATCACTGGTGCTGGTCTGTATGCAGCCAGGATCCCTGAGCGCTATTTTCCTGGCAAGTGCGACATCTGGGTAAGTGTTAATTCTGTTGCAAAACTACGTTTTTAGAATAACAGTTGCAGAAAGTCAGTAAACAAGGTGCAACCGTCCCCCACAGTCCCCGTGCCTTAAAAAAATCAAATAAATATGCTGTCAGTAAGAAAAGACTGAGCTGTATGCAGTTATGAAAAGTGAAACATATTTAGAATTAACTCAAGTTAATCATCAAAGCCAACAGTGCAATTTGAGCTTTAAAATTTTCACAAAATAATGCTGATTGTCTCTCTTATTGGCAAATCTGAAGACACAGTGATCTAGTTTGACCAAACATCACTGGAATTGTCAGTGGACCAAAGCGACCAAAGAGCTCGGTGTTCGTGCTCCGTGTGAGCTCGACATAGTGGCCCACTGACTGAACTGTACAGTGTGAGCAGCAAAGGTACAGGTTCTGCCTGCGTAGGAAAGCTGAATAAAATATGTATTGTGAGTTAACACCTTGCACGTGTCATAGAATTGCCACAGTGTATGCTCAGCTTTCAAGCCTAACTATTCAAGTGTGTCGACATAGATAGATTTCTGACGAATTGTTTGGATCACCGAGTGCATCTCTACCAAACCTTGGAAACTGTTTGGGATAGATAGACCTCCTGTTACACCTCTAGAAGACATGCTACTTGATATTTAACAGTTAGGAAAGCAGTGACTGAAGGAGTAATTTCCCACTCAGCCAGAGTCTTTGTCCTTTTCATTGCTTGATCAAACATAAGCAGAGGATAATAGATGTATAAATGTTACTAATACAAACATCTTTCTCTTTTTAGTTCCATTCTCATCAGATTTTTCATGTTCTGGTCGTGGCAGCAGCGTTCATCCATTTCTACGGGGTTTCCAACTTGCAGGAGTTCCGCTATGGCCTCGAGGGAGGATGCACAGATGACTCTCTACTCTGAGAGACCAGACTGTGACTTACTTATACTATTCTTTATAGCCCTACATACATACACACACACACACACACACATTCACACTCAAAATGCTGCTGGAATTCAATATAGTCACTTTTTGCCCCTTCTGTACCTCTGGTTTGCTAACATCTTGTTTGGGTTTTAGTGATCTTTCTGCTTTTGGCTCTTTTTTGCTCCAATAAAGTAGCATTAACTAGCCAATGAACTCTGGAGGGAACAGGCACTACTTGTTACAGTGATAAATATGAAGCTTGAACTCAGCATTTTCAGCTATGATTAAAAAAAACAACAGGATTTTAACCAAAATATGTATTCCTGAAAAAGATAGTCTCTTCTTAGAAGCTCACGAGTACCCCAACATCTTCATCGTCTGTTACTGTTGCACAAAGGGTACAGAGGGTATTATTTGTGCTGTAGCAGAAGGCACATACTGTAAATCATTCCCTTTCACCCTCCCAGTTTCCATGCAGGTTAGAGAATGAATGTACTGTCCACCAGGAGTTTGGTGTCGAGCAGTCCGGGACCATTTAGGTGCTTTGGAACTTACAGTACACACACATTTGTATGAGGATGATGAACATATACAAATGTGTGTTTGGATGCCACCAGGTGTTTTTGTATTAAACTGTATTGACACTGATTGTTCATCTTTCTGTTACAACACTGAGGACCACCACAAATCCACATCAGCCCGATCAGCAATAAACCATAAGCTGTATCCTGAAAGTCCATTCAACACCAAAATCTGCAATTGTTTTTGGGTGACTTTGTAAACTGTGTACAAGGATTACATGTGGAAAACGGCCTCTGGGCTATTTTACAATACATTTACAGCAATTTATATTCATGTGCACTCCTAAAACAAACAATAAATACATCTTTTTAAACAAACATATAGCTTAGGTCCCATAAATATGATCTACATGTATCTAAATTAAAGCTAAAAAATGTAATGGGGTGGGGATATTCTCAGTTTCTTTGAATTTTATGCTGAATTTCATAGAAATTCCCTTGCATTTGATGCATTATTTGAACTGACAAAAGTTCTAAACTGAGCATTTTCAAATTGTTTAATGGCACAGAAAATTTGTAAAAGTTTGTGACTGTTGCGGAAAAATATCTCGGCTTAGTTCAGGTTAGACTAAGATGCTTACAATGCTGAAGTGACAAGAAGTACCCTGTCATCATTTACAGTCAGACAACACATCACTGATTCATTTCTGAGTAATAGTTCCTGGGCTACGCACAATGTACAGATCTGGATCCATTAAACTGCGTTTTGGTCAGCTAGAGATTTTCTTTTGTGCTAGATTTCTGATGCAATGAGAGGTGTAAATATCAAAGCACCTTAGTGTATACTATTAAATTGAAAACTTTAAATCACCATATGAGGTTTAAAATGTGTTCTGTATGATTGATATAAACTTTTAGTATTCCTGTGCCTTAGGCCAATGGAAATGTTTTTAAAGAAAACGGCCTATCTTAACCGTCAAGGGAGCGTCAAGGATTTCCAGATGTTGACTTTTCTTGTTTTCCTTGCCATATATATATTTAAACACACACACAATCAAATCATTATTGATCTTACAATTCCATTGATAGGTTGTATGAACTGCTGTTTAAGACTCCTTTTTCTAGATGAACTTATTCAAGCTTTATTACAAAGACTAAAATGATGTGTATTCTTGACTTTGTGTAATGTCCTGTGTAGAAAGTGATAAATCATACATTTCACTGAAATGTAAACCTAAATATTTATTAATGGTAATCTTGGAAAATTATTGTAATAAATTTTTTTCCACATGTACAAATATGGTGTCCGATTTTCTCCAATTCATGTTTGAAAGTGTAGCAGCTGAGAGTAAAAGTCAGAGGACTTCTCATGAATGGGAGACCTTCACATTTGTAAATGTCACATCTGCAGTTAGCAGCTATGAATACAAAATGGTTTATTTCTTATCAATTATCTGTTTCTGTACATGAAATTCCTGTCTTTAGAACAGAGTGTGGGTTCACAGCTGATGTCTATCACTACTAAATGTCCCCATGCATGTTCTCATGCTAAAATAAACTGAAACTTAAACCGATTGTATCAAAATTCCCATTCCCAAGAGAATAGATTGGATGTATTTGGAAAGTATTGAGATAGCATGCCTCATTCAAGCCTGGACAAGCACCCAACATTTTCCATTCTACTAATACATAAAGGGAGGCAATAGACAGCTGTGTCTTTTTGTTTTTCTTTTTTTTTAAAATTCTAACTTCTCTTAAAATTTGGTCTTTATACAAATTAAACAGCTTTAGAATTTCAGAATGTGAGAAATGTTTTTGCCCTATAATTTTAACATATTTGTCAACATTTTTTCTGTCTGGATAACATACTACAAGTCAGCAGAGAGACTTAGATGACCTTTGTGTTTTTAAAGCATCAATAACAAGACACTGAGGTGAACCATTTTTATATAAAATTCTGTTCATTAAAGCACATTTCTCTTGTAAGAATTTTTACTTAAACTATAGATATGCAATATTTTATTTGCAATTTGGTATTTTATATAGACGCATTGCTATGTTTATTTAAAAAATAAACAATCAAAATATTTGTGCCACTAGTTTTTTTTTTAATCCAATTTCATCTTCATGCATCACACTCAAAATGGTAAAGTCACAATTTTAAATAACTGCTAAAATGACTAATTATTCCAAAAATGCTGGATTTATTTCTAAAATCTATGTGAAACAAGTTTTGGAGATAACTAAAATAAACCTTCCAAAAATCTACCATGCTAATATGTCTACGTTGCATTTCTTGTCAAAGATTTATTCATTTAATGTAAATATTGTAGTAAAGCATAGTTTAATTCAAGAGAAGTCAAGGTTGACTTAAAGGTTACATAAACTAGTTGTGCAATAAAGATCAGCATTCGGAAGTAAAATATTATGAAGAGTACTAGTTTGATAATGCGGAACAAAATCACAACCTCATGTTTGAGATCGACCGCATTTACTGGCCGGTACACAGCAAGACCTGCTAATATGCTAGTATAGCTTTAGCTAACGTTTGTGTGCTACAGTTCTATTGTCATTTTCAGTATTTTCGTTACTTCGACCCTTAGGTATGTCTGATTTGGTTCAATGTAAATGTGTGTATCTGTTATTTATGAACACGAAATGTTTTTATTTGTCTTATCGCAGTCTGTTGAATTCAGTGTTAGCATTGATGTTAGCATAAATTAAAGAGGCGGGGCTTCCTGTTAGACTGTATGTGGTTATTGCTGTTTTCATTAATTTAATCAATCTCATTACTGTTGTTTTTAAGCATATATATCTCGGATTGTGGTTAAGCGACAGGCCTGATACATGCTCTGTAATTAATGATAAAGTAGTTGTCTTGTCACTCACTTCCGCACTACAAACGTCCTGACGGTTTGTAATTCCGGTCCACTCACTTTGTGTTATGTGCTCAGCCTTTTTTTTTCTTCGTTAGCGTAGCATTTTTATTTTACAGTAGCTAGTTGGCCTTTATTGTTAAGTTTTGTGTCTTGGATCAGTGGGGTTGGAGAAGGAGACCCTGTCCCGGGCCTCTTTGTGCATGTACATCCGACTAAACTTGCTGTTTGTCAGGGTTCGAGATGGACAACGAGCAGCAGTCCGGAGACAGCACGGACCGGTCCGACCTGGTCTCTGAGGACGGCAAGAACAGCAAGTCTGTGTTGTGTCAACGCTGCGGGTCCAAGGTGCTCTGTCCCGGGATGGCCGTGTTTGCAGAGAAGGAGGTATGATGCACCGCAGCTCTTATAAATCAGTCACATTGTTTTTAATAAAGCAGTATGTATTAGTAAAAAGAGTCTAGAGTGCTCAACATTAGGGCCCAATATATAATCAAAATAGTACCGCAGTGTTTGCAAGTGCAATATCCAAATGACAATATCTGCAGTTTTTGCTCAAGTTAAAAATGTGTCACAGCACACCATTTTAAAGAAGCACCTAGAGGCCACTGCCTACAGATCATTTTCTGCAGATTATTTGATACAGACCACAGCAAAAGTTTCAGAATTGTTTTATTTTGCGGTGGAAAAGAAGTGTAGAAATCCTTACCAAAGTCATTATGCTTACTGCTATTTACAATAAGAATCAAAATAAACAAAGTATTATTGTTTTTTGCTTATTGTTCAGCCCTACTTTACACACTAATACAAATATTAGTGAAATGACACTAAATACTTGTTATAGAGTAAGTCTCAAATTGAGGTAACTTTTCAGCAACTCAGAGGGACACACTGTGCTTTTACTCCACTAAATTATTGTTTTTTTTAGCTGCTAGTGTTACCACCTAATTTACAGTTTTAAGTAATGTATGATCAAATTAAACATTGATAGAGATTCCTGAAGGAAATTCGGGCCCCAGCAGCTTATTGAGTGCAGCACAAGCCAAACAAATTAGGTGATGATAATTAACACCAAGCATAAATGACCAATCAACCAGAAATATACAGATGGAGCAGACCAGCATACATATAAACAATGTGGAAATCAGAATGCTTGCACTCTAATATCATGTTCTTACAGTGTTTTTACATCGTTTGGACTGTGTTTTCTCTCACCAGCTGTTCCTGCCATCCATGCGGAAAAAGAGCGGCCTCAGCAACACAGAGGGCTCAGTAGACGGTGACACTCTGACTGCCCACTGGTTAGTGGACGACATGTACACTTTTGAGAATGTGGGCTTCACAAACGACGTGGGCAGAATCAAGTATCTCATCTGTGCAGATTGTGAGATCGGACCAATCGGCTGGCACTGTTTGGATGACAAGAAGAGCTTCTACGTTGCTTTGGACAGAGTGAATCATGCATAGTATCGATGCATGTGTGAGCCCACAAGAACTTTTCAAAAAGTGTTGGCCGCCTATGTTTTGTTTCATGGATTTACCGTCAGAGTTTACCCTAACTATATCCATCACACACACATTTACAAATACTGTTATGTGTACATTGTTTGTGGTAACAGGATTGTGTTGCTTCCATTCTCATCTGCCACACTGACAACAGTACAACCATCCTGTTCTAATAAAAACATTTTTGGGATGCTGATATTGAATGCCATTATTGCAGCTGTCTGATAGATGCTTTGCTGCTTATCTTTGGGTTGTGGAGCTTTGACCAAAAAATAAAAATAAAAAATACCGTAGAAATGCTTAGTTTTTGAAGCCCTAATAAGATATTCTGTGTTAGGAATAGTTAGATCCCTGAACCACAGATGAAACCAAGACTGGTGTGCTTTGGTTTCCTTCTGCTTAATTTGTGTTAGCAAGAGTCAGGAACCCATTTGTGTGAGTTTGTCCTGAATGCAAAGAAAGTTCACTTTATTTTGTAATAAATCCTAAGCATGACAGCCTGACATGCAGCTTGCTACATTTTCTGCTGATAATAAAACGGGCAATGTAGACTGGTAACTAATCCAGTTTATAAATCAGTCACAAAATCACAACTCTCAAGTTCAGATCTTATAAATACCTGCTTGGAGTACAACAGTCTCAATGGTTGTCCAGTCACACAAAAAATCCCTTTAAATGATAGCTATCATTGCCTTGTTGCTCCTAAATCCCCAGAGTTAAAATCTGTGTTTGAAGAAAGAATAACGAAGATTGCAGATGTTTATTCATGGAACAGAAGACTGTGGTTTGACTGCTGCCCACAAATGACCTAAAATGTTCTTTGATGCACATGAAGTTATAAAATGACTCTGAAATTTCAGCAGCATCTCCTCTAGAGACTGTGTTAATTATCCCACAAACTTCGCTGTGATTTGCTCAGAGAAGAAATGCTCTTTGTGAAAACAGTCAACATGTCCTCTGGTTCATAAAGGGTCACAATGTGGATGGTGGGTGAACCACAGGCTGCACATTACGAACAAACTCCTCATTATTTTAAAATGCAGCTCCGTTATTCACCACTAGATGTCCCGATTTCATTGTTCAACTCAGACATTTAGAATTTCCAGGCTGCCAGCAGATCTCCTTTATGATGTGGTCCATTGTTACTTTGTGTGCTGTGCACCTGCCAACTCCAGGCTCTGCATACACCGAGTCAGCCAAACTCACCACATGAGTACTGAGCTGATAACAGTGTGGTTATGGTGGTGGTAAATCTGTCTGAGGTTCCATACATTTTTCTAAAGAAAGAAATATATTACTGGTGTAGAAGTTTGTGTTCACAATACTACAGAAAGAGAATTAGCACCATATTTTTTTAATCACAGTCAGTGGTATGCTTTAAGTGCAGTGTGAGAAAAATATCTATTATTATGATATTTTAAGTGCATAAATGAATATTCCAGCTATGTGAAGCTTTTTTTTTTTTTTTTTTTTTTTTTTTTAGAATTACAACAAGGATGATAGAAAAGTATGTAACAAATGACTGTATCTAAGAGTCAAGATACAGACTTGGAACAAAAAGGCAGACAGTATGTGGTGACTGTAAGGGAGATTGGCATGTTTAAATACTTGGGTAAAGGACACCTGCCATGTCACCTTGTACAGTTCACTCTCCGAAACCCCTCCTCCAACAAGAATTTCAAATGAAACTGAGAACTGGAACATTCAAATCCGTCTGTCACACAGATGGAAAGAAAAGATTTGGTCGACCATATTTTTAGCAGCGGCTTTATGATAAAATCTGTGCGGTTGTGTCAAAAATGGGAGATTTATTTTCACTTAGCTGTCAACTATTCAACATTCATCAAATATTCCAATAGTAAACCAGTTCATTAGAACATTTATTTATGAGAAAAATAAATTCTCAGCATCTGACTTTCTAAAAAATCACTTTTCCTTCTTCCCCTCTAAAGTTGAACTGAATATATTTTGGTTGTGGACAAGACAACACATTTGAGGACATATCTTGGGCTTTGGAGATTATTGATCAACACTTTGTAACATTTTCTGACATTTTATAGACTAAACAACAGAATGATTACTTGAAAAAAAAACAACACAAAATAATCAATACACGCAGTCAAAAAGAAGTCATATCTCTGGCCCAAGTGGCTTTGAAGTCTGTGCAGTCCGTGAGAAAAGTAAAACTGAATGCATTGCCCGCATATTTCAGCCTTTTTGACACATATTAATTGTAGTAAGGTTTAAAGTTACATTTTGAATATTAGATTACATAATATTAAATTAGATTGCGTTCAGAATACTCAGACATGGAAATGCAGTTTGACATCTAACCAGAAGTGCAAAAGAAACGGTAACAATGCTACGCAGTGTAAAATGTCTAAGTGGAATTGCTTTTAAGGGCAGTGTGAATATGAGTATTTAATATATAACATACATGCACCATAGGCACATACAGTATGATACAGCATTAACACAACAAACAGTATGACCAGTATGAACACAATAAGCATATAAATACAATACGCTGCAGTTAATATAATTTTGCAAGATATGTAACAATATAAAGATAGATAAATGTCAATATAAAAAATAGCAGTGTGATTAATGACAATATAAACAATGTAGACAGTGGATATGAGATTCATACAGTATGAACAACGGTGTACAGACAGGTGCACAGAGTGAACATTTCTAGAATTGACATAAACAGTCACAGGAATTACATATATAGTACATTTCCAATATTATACGAACAATTCTTTATGCTAAATGAGTTCAGGAGTTAGAGTGGAACAAATGTTTATTATAAAAACATAAACAGCTGAACAGTTAACACATGATTCCTCTCCACCAATCACAGAGCTCCTCTAGACCATTTAAAAACGAAGGTCCGGCCAGCGCGCAAAGATCTGGTGGGTGTGTTCGAATACAAAACGCCGCGTACCGTCTGATTCGTCTATTCTTTACACTCAGCCGGGCGGAGTTAGGAGTACTCAACCCGCCACACGTCTTCATTTGTAATCCGATTGAATCCAGTTCAACATCCTGACTAGAAGGTGCCGTAATCGAACAGATCCAACAAGAGGGGCAATCATCTGTGAGCAAACCACGGAACCAATAAGCTATAAAATTCTAAACTGCGTGTTCTCAGAGTGTGAACTGTCTGAACAAACTCTACTTTTGTTTTTAACGGAGTTAAAGTTGACTGAAATAACTATAAAACCGTTTTTCTGCCTCAGCACAGCCCAACAACCATTTAACTCCCTCTGATACGAATACGTATCATCTGGTTTAGTGAAATAATGATTCACAAAAATTAATTAGTGGCATTTTTACCAACGCGTGTGTTTTCACGTGAGATGTAACCACCGAATTATGTAAATAAATGACGGTGGTTTAAATAATTCGTTGGTGTCTACTTTGTGAGGCGGACGCGCACAGTCTGAAGCTGTCACCAGCTCGTCTCCAACTAGAGAATTCGTCTTTGAGTTCAATGAGTGGAGAGTGGACATGAACTGAAAGACAGACGTTCAAAGCGAGCATTTTCGGCGTGAGGAACCCCTTTCAGAAATATTTCAGCTCGAGTCATAACGAAGATGCAACGATGACTCAACCGCAGCTGAATGAGTTCATTCCTCCTCCGGAGTGCCCCGTTTTTGAGCCCAGCTGGGAGGAATTTGCCGACCCTTTTGCGTACATCAACAAAATACGACCAATTGCAGAGAAAACTGGCATCTGCAAGATCCGACCACCGCCGGTGAGTGTTTCTTTTTCTTGGTCATTGTTGGAGGTGTTTGCACGGCATGTTGGCCTCGGCTGCTGTGGACAATTTAGCAGGCAAAGTTGTGTTTTTAGACAGGTTTCAACATGGCGGATTGCGGCTCCGACTAGAATAGTGAGCTAGCCCGAGCAGGAGTGTGTTCAGTTCACTCCAACGGTAGGGAAGCTCTCACAGACCTGCCATTTAGGAAGAAATCTGTGTCCCAGCCAAGTTTTAACCCCAAAACAGTCACACAATTATTTATGACAAAAGTCCACTCGAAGAGGGCGTTTTCTAAAAAATAATTCAAACGCTAAAGTTTGCCTGTACGCAAATATAATGTAAATTGTTTACGTTAGCGCAGAATGAAGTGCTTCCTGGAGTCTGCGCACGGAAATAACTCGCAAACATTTTTTGAACCTGTCGTTTTTCCTTTAAACAAATTAGGTAAATGTAAAGCATAACTTTTCCCCAATAGGATTTGACGAATTTAGATAGTGTGAGGTAACCTAGCTAGCGTTAATCAGGCCCGTTTAAAGCTGCAGTTGTCTGACATCTAACGCTGGCTAACGTACGTGCTCGGTGACCAACTGTTTATGGAGAAAAGGGTCGCTCAAACACGGCGCGTAATGGACACTCTGTTTCCCCTTTCTATCACAGTTTCATCATATTTATCCACTTTGATTACGATTTTCGTGATTGTTTTTCTACTCAAGTATTTTGGACTCGCGGAATAACCTTATGTCGTTATTGTGGGAGCAACTCTTGAGCGATTGTTTTTTTATATTAATTCCTCTTTTCTCATTGGAGGATTACTCTGCTGTTATCCACACCTCCCCAGCGTCACAGAAGAGAAATAACATTTATTTTTGAAAATTAAAAAAAGCATAATAGTTGAAAATCTCCCCACAAAACGGACCAGAATGCAAATTTCATTTCACACTGACCCTAATTCTGAGATATGATGGGAGTGGGAACCTTATTCCAGGGTGTGTCCATGCATTAACGCAAATTAGATAAAGGGCAAATTCAGCTGAAATTAAATGATATTACCATGTCTGACGTAATATCTGGCAGGTATCCCCTTTGTCAGTATAAAACCATTGAGATGTTGCGGGGACATGGTGTGTTTGATCTGTAAGAAATCAGATAACGTGGTATTCGTCTTTAGGAAAACTTAGGAAGCTGTAAAAGTCCATTTTACACGGTTTAACCCAACGGGATGGGGTACAAGGGACTGGATTGTTATCAGAAACGAGTGGGTGGGGTGACTGCTTTTAGTGTTTGCTGGCCCAATGGCTGAAGATGCACAGCTCATGTAAACAAAAGAAGGCAGTAGGAGAAGGTTTGAGCAAAGATAGGCCTCTGATTTTCTCCTGAAATTGAATTGTAAAATAAGCTTCTGTTGGTGAGCCCATTTACCCACCCACTCTTTGTTTTCACCAGTGCATGAACATTTTAGTCCCAGCCTGTTCATTGAGTGTGCACTGGTGTATATAAATGTCTCATTTTAAAGTTTAACTCCATCATTTGTGTTGCACAGCTTATGCACAATTATCTGCATGCACCATCAGTTTCATCTGAGCATTCAGACCAAAATCTGGCTCCAGGGTGGTGTGTGGGCCAAAAATGAAGAAAAAAAAAAAAACAATAAACAAATCCTTGAGCAGATGGAATCTGAGCTCTTGAGAGGGGATTTCTACTCAGGCAATTTTTTAAGTGTAATTTTTGCACTTGTTTTGTATGTTCGTGTAAAAGGAGAGCTCCTGGGGGCTTGTTTGGCAGAAGTACACACTGTTTGCTCATGAGATCCTGTGTTTAAAGATAGGATCTAGCCTGAGGTTTCTCTTTCTTTCATTTTTTGACTTTTTCTCCAGCACAAACAGTTCAAAAAGAGTGAGTTTTTGGAACGGAAGTAGACATTGCACCACAACCTGTTTTTGATCAGTGATTTCTGGGTGCACAGCATGCGGTTAGAATTTCCTACAGGGGTTTACACGGGTCACGTTTTGACTGTAGCTGTTTGTAGCACACATGCAGAGGATTTTTAGTGATGTCTCTGGACTGGTTGTGGTGAAATTTTCAATACTTGTATTTGTCATTTTGCATTGGGGCACTGCTAGTCATGTCAAGACCAATAATGCACTTGTAACCTTAACTGGTGTAGTCAAAAGGATGGCAAATAAATTGTATGTTTCCAAATCCTTTTTTTTGTTTTGTAGACCAACGTTTTGTTGGCCTAATCCTGCTTTGTCTGCATATGATAAAGAGGTGGTAATGCAGCTATTGTTACCCCTACCCTGACCAGCATTTCCCTCTTGTGAAGAAAACAAGCCTTGTCCAGGCCCCCGTAAATCTTCAGTGATGCACTTTATAGTGCCCACAGTAATCCTGCAGTAACACTTCAAGCAGTGGGTTCTGAAGTCTAAAGAAAATGCTACTTTCAAAAATACACTCTATGTTTCTGCCAACTCTAAGAAACATTTAGTGTTACAGCTTTAGTCTCATCAAGAACCGTAGACTAATTTCCAGTCCCAGCTGAGTCAGGTCACATGATCTGTTTGCATATGTTGAATGCTAATTTGACACATTGCCCTTTCATTACTGAGCTGTGTCAGTGGTTTGGGTTGAACAACAACAATTTCAGTCATGATGGACTGAGACTGGATTCACTCTAGGGTGTAGTTACTGCTTTTTGTAGTTGTTCAATAAGTGCAAAAAATATTTTATGTACATTGCGAGCAAATGTACATACTGCTATCAGTGTGTCCACGTCATCAAATTCACATTGGTGTTAATAATGTGGCCTGGTTTTTCATAAAGCCTTAGCACACTGCTGAGCTGAGAATCTGAACCCTAAAAGAAAATGTAACCATCCTGCAATAATCTATCTTTATAATCCAATAATGTTATTAAAATCATTTCATTGTCAAACATTTCTGCATTTTCCTCCTCTTCCTTTTGTCTGTCTAATATTACTGTATATTTTTTTTGGCTGGGGAATAGACAAAACATTTGAAGATGTGACCCTGGGCACAGACAGTTGACTGGATGACTTCCACAGTTTTCACACATTTTATAGACTAAATATATAATCAAGAAAATAGTCATCAGAGTAATCAGAATATAATTTGTATGGGAGCAGCTGCAGCTATACACACATTCAGATCATAGAGTCATTCAGGGTTTATGTGTTTGTGAATGCATCAGAATTGGGGTGGAAATTGTGCAGCTGATGCACTGTGAGTTTGTCTAAGAATGCTTGTGTGACTGCGTGTGAAGGGCAAATGTGAAACCTGAAACCTTTATCTCCAGGATGAGCATTTCTGTCTGTTCTTCGTGGTCAAAGATGACTAAAAACAACAGTTATTTCAGCTCTACATTTTAGACTACTAATGGCAGCTCTTGAGGAACAATATAATATCAGTCTTTGACAGTGTTTACCATTATCGGCTTCTTGATGGAGAGAATGGCACATTCTGCTGTCACAGTCAAGGACAGAATTTCACATGCTGTTAGTCTCTCATTTGTAAATTATCTCACTCACTCGAAGCAGTGTGGTGTCACACATTTAATGATGCAAAACAGAGATTATCTTGCTGTCTCTTGAGCCATCACCGACACCCTGTTTTCTAGTCTCGCAGGAAATTGCGCGGTCTAGTATGAGTAGGTTTGTTTTAAAACGGTGTGCAAGCGCATTAATGTTAGACGTGTCTGTTTCACATTGGGCTGGGCATTAATGAGACATTTTTAATTTAATTTATTTTATTTTATTTAAGGACCATGATATATATTTTAAGAAATTTCCAAGTTTTGGATTTAATTTTTGTGTCATTGCTAATCTTTCATCATTCTGTTTGTGTGTCGTTCTGAGTTAAAAATGGTCACAGGCTAAACTAGTTGCTGTGAGCGTCCTTGGGCCTCTCAAGAAACCAGTTCTTCATCATGCTTAAAATTTTTCCTCTTGCGTTATCAAGGAAAACATTGTTTGAAAACTCTTCCAGTAAACCCTAAATCTCCTTTGTGTGGCTTTTCCAGCTCAGTGCGTCGTCTTTTTTTTGCATATTCTGGTGCCCCACGCTGCAGTGCTAAAATGTCATGAATATTTGACAAGCATACAATATGTCTAAATCTCGACCTGAAAGCAACGACTGGGAGCTGAGAGGTACAGAGAGGGTTGGTTTGGGTCCTGTAATGGCTTCATTGTTTTCAAAAAACAAAAATATGCAGAACACTGAGAGCCTCCTTCTTTCGGATGTAACATTTTAAAACCTATCAACAAACCTGCAGACAAAAGTTGATCTAATGAGGTTTTATTTCTGTGTGGCCACCAAAAACCCTAGTTTCGTTTTGCTTACTAAGACGACGTTGTTTTGTTTTTTTTCCACAGGACTGGCAGCCACCATTTGCCTGTGATGTTGACAGACTGAAATTCACACCACGAATACAAAGGCTCAATGAACTGGAGGTACATGTGCCAGCGTGGTACTTGAAATGAGAAAACCCTGTTTAGCTAGCCATTTTGTGATTTTTATTCTGGTTTTAAAACGTTCATGTTTTTGCTTTGCTAGGTCTGTCTTTGTTCACCCCTTAAAAATGCAGATCACTACAGTTACAACTTTTCGAATATCCGTTAAGAGATGAGA
Organism: Acanthochromis polyacanthus; assembly: GCF_021347895.1. Taxonomy (NCBI): domain Eukaryota; kingdom Metazoa; phylum Chordata; class Actinopteri; family Pomacentridae; genus Acanthochromis; species Acanthochromis polyacanthus. The sequence goes on from NC_067117.1 coordinate 16,944,575, forward strand.
AAATAGTTCAAACAAAAAACAAAGCATCAATCTTAGTGAACAATGTAGGAAGATAAGTAGATCATTTTAGTGGGTTTCCTAAAATGGCCTTTGAACAGTTGACATCATGTGTACAAAGGTCAGTGTTGTTTAGACTTTTCAGCTTGTTTTCTTATGCTTTTCTATTCACATTAAGTACTGAAATGTTTGCTTTAATAACTAAACCTTGTTTCATCTTGTTTGTAGGCTCAGACCCGAGTTAAGCTCAACTTCCTGGATCAAATAGCAAAATTCTGGGAGCTCCAAGGCTGCACTCTGAAAATTCCTCATGTGGAAAGAAAGATTTTGGATCTATATCAGCTGAATAAGGTGTGCAAGTCCCTGCTAGTCATATACTTGCTATATTTTCACATGCCTGCTTTTATTTACATATGAATATGTTACAGAGTTTTACTCATGAGTGCACAGTTTGAACACATCATTTTTTTGCTTTTCAAGTTGGTGAATGAGGAGGGAGGCTTCGATGCAGTCTGCAGAGAGCGGCGCTGGACGAAGATATCCGTCAAGATGGGCTTTGCTCCAGGAAAAGCTATTGGCTCTCATCTGCGGGCACACTATGAGCGGATCCTCTACCCATATAACCTCTTCCAGACTGGAGCCAATCTGCCCGTATGTCTCATCACTTTTATTTTCTTTTCACAGTGGCAGAGCAGCAGGAGCCAGTATGGATGGGTGTCATTAAGATTTTATTGGCAGTACTTTTCTTGCCAATACTGTACCCAAACAATACTCTTATTGGTTCTTTTTGTTGTTTTTTCAGAGAAATTTTTTAACAAATTTAGAACAGAATTACCGTCGCTTTATTCTTTCCCTTTATTAAATGTCGTCTCTTTACTCCAAGGGAAAACCAGCATTCTATCTATACTTTGACTGTTGATGGTTTTTCAACTTATTCCAATATTTTCACATGTTTAAGTGCGTCAGTTTTGATATGCATGTTATACAGAAAGGTAAATATGGTCATTCTAACGTTGTGTTTTGAAGATCCACATTTTAGGTATTTAAAATCTTTCTGTTTTTAATCATGAAAAGGTTCATTCCATCTTTATTGTTGAAACAATATTAACTATTTTTAGGATAAGAAGAACATTTTTGTTTATGTTAACAGCAATAATAAATTGTTGAGAACGTGTCCCTTTGTTTTATATTAAGTAAAGCAATTTGTGGTTATGTTAGGAGGCGTTGTAGATTTTATGTCACGTAGTCTTTAGCCAGATTTGTACAGCATTTGATTTGGTGTTCCTCTCTTACTTACCTCATTCAGCAGAAGGCCACCTTGACCAATGATACTAAAGATAAGGAGTACACCCCTCATGACCTGCCGCAGCGGCAGTCTGTCCAGCCCCAGGAGACCTGCAGCATCGCTCGCCGAGCTAAACGGATGAGATCTGAAGTGAGTCTGTTCTTTGTTCTCAGACATGGCAATCTGAATCATGTTTTATTCATTCTGTGAATTATATACTGCAAGTCAAGATTAAAAGTGTGTGCAGAAGTTAGGGCGCCCATGCACTTTGAGTTCTCAAAACTTTATTAACTTATTTGGCTTTGATTAGTTTGTTTTGTCTTGTTACACAGGTCAGTAGTTGTCATTGGAAATTAGCTGCTGAGTTCAATAAGTTCTCTGACTTTGTGGCACCCAAACAACTATGGTCTGCTCTGATCAACTGACTGTTGTTCCTTCAAAGCAGGGGAAAGGCTATAATAAGATACAGTGCTGCCAGTTTCTATTTTCCACTGACTTAAATGTCAGTAAATAACAGCAGCTAAGGAAAATTATGAAAGTCACAACAATAGCTCGAAGACCGAGAAAACTTCCGCGTAAAACTACACATTGTATTTTTGTCTGCAAAGAGACTGAAGGAATCATACCTGCAGCACTCGGTCTTAAATAAACCAACATCTGAATAAGCAAAAGTCATTTTGGAAACAAGACAACAAGATGGATGATGTTACAATTCTAGATTTTTATTTTTATTTTTTTTCCTCTAGTCATCAGAGGTTTTGAGACAAAAGGATGCCGTGTTTCATGATTAGGAATAGTGTGGCATCCTATGACACAGAAAACAGTACAGAGAGATATCAGCAAATTCTGGATGCAATTATCAGTCAAATAAAAAGGAACTCTGATCCAAAGAAGATCTCAAAGTTTTCCTTGAGCTACTTCAGGAGAGTTAAGCTGAAGCTTTTAGAGTGGTCACCACAGTCCATTGACTTCTCTAAAACCTGTTGGGAGGTCTTACACTGCATGCAGTTTCAGATCTAAGATCTGTTGTTGATCACTTTAGGTTCTAAAACATCTCACACCATAAACTGATCTGTAGAACAGAGTGGCTGTGAGGTTGGGTTACTGATTTCATCCAAACTTTCTGCAGTTTTTTTTTAATTTCATTGAAGGAAAAAGGCATTTAGAATGATTTTGTACTGCAAGTGCTGTATTTTTTACATTTGGTTTTAAAATTCAGTTAAAATATGTGATTTGTTGTAGAATGCCAAATTTTGGGAGACAACTTTAGGTTTACTACAGATTACACATTTATTTGGACAAGGCCAGTATTTCCCGTATTAGTTTTGTTCTCATCAAGTTTATTCCTCATAACTCTCTGAGGACCCACTAAATATTTAACACTGACTATTTCTGTCAATCTTTCTGTCTGACTCCAGAGAGGCTGTGTCAAAAGTGAACGTGGAGAGGTTTGTGAGAATCGGCCCAATTTGAGGAGGAGAATGGGAACTTATGTTGTCAAACCAGAACCTGGTAAGAAAACAGACAAACAATGCTGATGAACTTATGAATAAAAAGTAATGTGTTTTTGGCAGCAACATTGTCGTCTGTAAAAGCCTCCACTGAGTCTTCAGTCTTGTCTTTCAGTGAGAATGGCAGTGACTGAAGTGAAAAAGGAGCCCATGGAACACGAGGATCTAAGAAAATATGAAGAAAATGTATTTAATAATATAAGCAAACCTCTGGTGAATAAAGTAAATGTTTTTACATCTTTGTAATTCAAATATTGTTTTAATGGATGCATTTATTATGTGTTGCAACTCGACTGTAAAGCTCACAGCTCTTGTGTCTGTTCAGGTGGACCAGTATATGTGCCTGGTATGTGGCAGTGGAAGTGCTGAGGACCGGCTGCTATTATGTGATGGTTGCGATGACAGCTATCACATCTTCTGTCTGATCCCTCCTCTCCACGATGTTCCCAAAGGCGACTGGAGATGCCCCAAATGCCTGGCTCAGGTGTGCAGCTCCATCCTCAGGGATCTGAAGTCTGCTCATAATTGGGAATTAGAGTATAGTCTCCAGTTTTGGCATAAACCTTTACAGTGCGGTCCCAAAAGGTTGTTGTAACTTTATATTCCATTTTTTGTGTCTTGCAGGAATGTGGCAAACCTCCTGTTGCGTTTGGCTTTGAGCAGGCAGCCAGGAGCTACACCCTCCAAGCTTTTGGAGACATGGCAGACTCCTTTAAGTCTGATTATTTCAACATGCCAGTTCATGTGAGTTTGCATCGTTTGTTTACTGAGTAGTTTCCATTTTGCTTTGTCAGCATTTTTTTTTTTTTCAATGCCTCAGCCACTTGTTAAATAATATTAGTTGTATTCTGTTCTCAGGTTTTATTATCCACTGATGTGAGCAGCTTAATGGGTTAAAAATATGTGTATGAAAGTAACTTTTATGGGATATTTACAAGGACAACTTGTTAATAAATAAATGGAATTCTTGCAGTCTTATTTATGAGCTTAAGATCAGTATGGAGGTCAGCAAGCTGCAGCATAAAGACGAAGCTCAGAATCTATCAGAGCTGCGTATTGTCCACTCTCCTTTACGGCTCAGAATGCTGTTAGAACAGGACCTCTCCAGACTAGCATCCTTCCACACAGCTAACCTCAGGAAGATTTTGAGAATCTTCTGGCCCCAGAAAATATCAAACGACCAGCTACTGAGGCAAACCAGGCAGGAGGACATTCGTACACTTGTCACCAGGAGAAGATGGAGGTGGATCGGACATGTGATGCGGAAGGCTAGTAACAACATAGCCAGAATTGCAGTGCACTGGACACCTGAAGGCAAACGAAGCAGAGGGCGCCCGAAAACAACCTGGCACAGGACTGTAGAGAAGGAACTGAGGAAGCTCAATTACAGCTGGAGCACCATTGGAAAACTGGCTAAAGATAGGCAGGGTTGGAAGGATTTCGTTGCTGCCCTATGTGCCACACAGGCATGATGGGCAGTAAGTATGTTGCAGTCGTATTAGTTTTTCGTTTACTGTGTCTGTGTAGGGTTATTTAGGGATGCCACCACTACAGAGATAAGAATTCCATTATCTCCAATTGCAGTTGAAAATGATGACAGTTGGGTCCTGTTTCAGTCGTGTTGTTCAGGGTAGGCTTGCAGAGTTAGTTGGTTTGGCTGTAAAGCAAAAGGGCAACATAGCAGGCCAAAGGCAGAGATAAGCATTCAGGGCCAGAGAGATTAGGATTTCCAAACTAGTTAGAGGTTAATTGAGCTGACTCTTATCTTCAAACTTAAATTCCACCTCTATCACAGATGCCCCTGTAAATACATTTGGGCCATTCTTGTGTTTCTTACCAGATTCTAAATAACAATGCTACACTCGAACCACAAACCGGCTTTTTGTTTGAGTTGACTTTATGACTTTGGTCTGCAACAAAGGAATGCTTTGATAACACATTTCCAGAAAGTGGCAGTTTGTGTTATCAGGTGTTGTCGTATCCTCCTGCTCGCACACATCCTGTGGGGTACTCTTAATGTGTTCATGAATGTGAAGAGGTCAGAGGTCAGGGATGTGGTTTGAGAAGGGGGGCAGGGAAAAGCCAGCTTCATGTACCACAGGTTTGAAATGGAAAATTTTGTCCAGTTGTTTTTGGGCCAACAGTTTCCATTGGAATTGTGCCATAAGTCATCGTAATGGTAGAAATGAGTCTCTGTTTATCAACTAGTGTGTTTGGTTTCTAGTCTTGTTTACTACATTGCTTGTTGTGTTTTTAGATGGTTCCCACTGAGCTGGTGGAGAAGGAGTTCTGGCGTCTTGTCAGCACAATCGAAGAGGATGTCACTGTGGAGTACGGGGCTGATATCGCCTCCAAGGAGTTTGGGAGTGGTTTCCCTGTGACAAACGGCCATTTTGAAGTCTCTCCTGAGGATGAGGTACAATATGTCTGTCGGGAACTCTGTCTGTTTTCCACTTTTGTACTATGAAAACTCATTATTCTGGGTCATTTGATGTTTTAACCCAAGTAAATGAACTTAAACGTTGCTTTAATAGTTTTTTTTCCTCTTTAAAACTTAATGAAAAATAGTAAAAATGTCCATGTTCATACATCAGGTAATGTCTAAAAGCATTCCCACCATCTGAAATCAGTTATGAAAACATAAATAATACTGAATGGAAAATATACTCTGAATATTTTCAAAATATCCTTCAGTGTTTCCTAAAGAAGAAGTCTTCTAAAGAAAACATTCTTTTCAGCTGTGAAAAGTAACAGCACTGATCCTGTGTTTTTGTTATTGGATAGGATCAGTTTTATGTTCTGGCTTACATCTGAGTGAGAGGTTAAGTGGAGTGTTGAGACCTGTCTCTGACCTGCAGCATTACCTGAGCAGCGGCTGGAACTTGAACAACATGCCGGTGCTCGATGCCTCAGTGCTGACTCACATTACAGCCGACATCTGTGGGATGAAGGTACCGTGGCTGTATGTGGGCATGTGCTTCTCCTCCTTCTGCTGGCATATTGAGGACCACTGGAGCTACTCTATCAACTATCTACACTGGTAAGAATGCACCCTGTAAACTCTGCTTTTACTAATAGTACCCAAAATCCAACAGGTCTCTCCTGACGTGGTTTGAACAAATCAATAATTCAGCCCTGTAAAATATAGCTTGTTATAATACACAATAATTTATTTTTTAGTGCTTTTTCACAAAAATGTTTGACTACATGTGCAGGGGGAGCCAAAGACGTGGTATGGGGCTCCTGGCTATGCTGCAGAGCACCTCGAGTCAGTCATGAAGAAACTGGCTCCTGAGCTGTTTGAGTCCCAGCCAGACCTCCTTCACCAGCTGGTCACCATCATGAACCCAAACACACTGATGAACAACGGCGTCCCGGTAAGCAGCTCGCTGTTGACGCTCTTTTATTAATTAAACAACAGCAGATTTTTATCGACGAGTGTCCGATGCAAAGTCCTGACATGTGATTATCGCACACCACTATGGCAAATAAATTGTAATAGTGCACATAAGTGTGTCAGCTTTTTTACTGAATACCATTTTCAGATCTTAATACAGACTATCCCTTCCTTTTTTTTATTCAAACCATTTACCACTTTAGATCTATCGCACCAACCAGTGTGCAGGAGAATTTGTCATCACTTTCCCCAGAGCTTACCACAGTGGATTCAACCAGGGTTTCAACTTTGCTGAAGCTGTCAACTTCTGCACCATGGACTGGGTAAGAAAACCAGCTTGCGCAATACCCGATTATTTTTATGATCAAGTTGGGTAAAATGTGGTTCCTCTGCACTGGCCTATAAAATTTTGCAACAGTTTTAACGGTTGTTGTATTTATAGAAATTCTGTTTGAGCCTTTTCAGTTATCTGAGAATTCCTTTTTGCTGCAGTGATGCCATCTACAGTATGCTAAAAACAGACAGAAGACAATAAACAGGATTAAAATGATTTGTTAATGTGCTTCGCTGAGCATGATTAAATACAGTGCTACAGTCCCTAAACACTGACTCGAGGTAGCAAAGTCAGGATTTCAGGAACAGAAACTTATTACTGTTGTTACTTTTCAATAGTTTCTTTTGGGTTTTTGCTCTAAATCTCTCCCGTGTTTTCTGACAGATGCCCATTGGTCGTAAGTGTGTGACTCACTATCGCCAGCTGAGCAGATACTGTGTCTTCTCCCATGATGAGATGGTTTGTAACATGGCCCTTAAAGCAGACATGATGGATGTCGACCTGGCGTCAGCGGTGCAGAAGGAGATGACCATTATGATTGACGAGGAGAAAGGACTACGAGAGAAGATTAACAAAATGGTGAGCTGCTCCGTCTTTGTATCTATTATAGTTTAGTTTTTGCTTGTCCAGCAGATTTAGTTCAAGGATGAAAACTGCTGCTAATAATGTGTGTTATTACAGGAAATTATCTCCCACCATGGTCTAGAATGAGTGCAAATGGTTGTTTGGCTTCGTCAGTTAGGATAGAAATTGCTCATTAATTATTTCAGGATGTAGCGGCCGTTGCATATAGATCATGTTGTGCTTACATTGATTATCTTTAAATGGTTTTGGTATTAGCTCGGTAGACATCATTATTGTCCAGGTGTCCATCGAGGACCCTTAGGCAAGGTCCTTAGTGCTGCCTCACCTACCTACCTGGTGTTGAATCTGCTCTCAGATGTATGTCGCTTTGGATAGAAGTGTCTGTTAAATGAAATTGTAAGACAAACTGTAGTTATCATTTTAATGGTTACGTGTATTTTCTGTAGTCCATGGTCTCAGACTGAATTTGAGGTTTAGTTCTAAAGTTTCATAAATATCTGCTGAATTCCACATTCTTTAAAAAACAACAAAGAAAGAAATGTTTTCCTAATTTTTGTATACAAGATTCACCCACAGAGAAACATCCTAATTTTCAGTATGTGATTAACAATTATGGTAACCAACTTAACATCTGGATGATGTGGTCAGTTTCCGCATTAGACACCTCTTAAGCGCTACCCTCAAAGAAGAACAAATGCAGAAAAAAATAGGAGAATTCATGTATTTTGACTGGACTGAAATGCATTTTCTAGCAAAGCTCACAAATTCACAGGTGTTTCACAGTTTGATAGTTGTACACCCGTAATGATTTATCATCTGAAAACTTAAACCTTTTGAAGATATTTATCACAATTAAAGGTTTACACCAGGGGACTTCTTTTGTTTGCACAGATGTGACATTTAGCTTCTGTGCCTCCTCTGCAGCAGCTCTAATGACTGTGAATTTGTGTCCCCAGGGTGTGGTGCAGTCTCGACAAGTTGATTACGAGGTGCTCCCAGACGAGGAGCGGCAGTGCTGCAAGTGTCGGACCACCTGCTACCTGTCTGGCGTCACCTGTGCCTGCAGTCCTGGCAAGATGGTTTGCCTGTACCACGCCCAGGACCTCTGCTCCTGTCCTCATAGCAACCTAACACTCCGGTGAGTATTCAGTAACCACAACAACTGAACATATTCACATCTGAATTTTAAGTGGTGAATCCTGATTATCACCATCATGAGGGATCTGTTCCTGTTCTGTTAAAGTCTTGCTTTAAGAGAGTCTTTCATCAGGTTTATCCCAAATGTTAACCCCTTTCATAATGCAGAAACCATTTACAGTGTTCATATACAAAAATGCTGTTTATTATTTCAGTTATAGACATTAATTTATTGCATTTTCTATCTATTTATTCTCTTTAATAGCCACTCCCCAATCTAACAGTATTTCACAAAGCCTGGCTGCCTTTAATTTACAGCAAATTGAAGCAAAAATGCATTTTAACTAGTGGTGTTAGGAGGGGAAAATGTAACTTTATATTAGTAAGTGAAAATCTGAAAATCATCATGGTGTATTCACATTCTTTATTCATGTTGTTACCTGCAGTTACAAGTTTGCACTGGATGAGCTGTACCCCGTCATGGCATCAGTGAAGCTGCGTGCAGAGTCCTATAAAGAGTGGGTCTCCAGTGTTCAGGACATCGTGGAGAACAAAGGAAACAAAAAAAGAGGTGCACTAAATTTCGATTCAACATATTCTTTTATTATACTTGTGTCGTTTTAAGAATGTATTTAAACATTGACTTAGTGTCTGTGAATCTGCTCTCAAAGAATCTGCTGTTTTCTGGTCAGGTTTGGAGGAGCTTCACAGTCTAGTGGAGCAAGCAGAAACAAAGATGTTCCCTCAGACCAGCCTCCTGGATCAGCTGTGTACAATCACATCAGAGGCTGATAAAGTGGCTGCGATGGCACAGCAGCTTCTCAATGGGAAGAGGCAGACGAGGTACGACAAAAATAGATCTGCCATATACAGCACTGTTAGTGGGTCCAGCTGTGTTGCTATAAATCAAAATGAACCATGACGCATCAAGTATACACCATAAACATCAGCCGTGCTCAATCTGTGTCAAAATAAATCACATTAGATGTCACATAATTATGTGATGGCGCATCAGTGATATCATCTTCCTATTGTTCTCCAGCTTGTGTTTTCTGGCGACAGTTTTTCAGTACGTTTTAGTGCGAGTTTATTCCATTGTATTGTTATAGGAAGGACTAGAGCTCATCTACTGGCAGTAGGCTCCATTTTGTCAGTCAGTCGACAATGAGTAGATTGTTTTATTTTAAAGGTGCCAATGTCACAATTTGAAGATCAACTTTCATTTTGTTTGCTGGTTTGTTTAGCAGTTTAATCTGTTTCAGGTACCGTTCTGGAGGAGGAAAATCTCAAAGCCAGAATGAACTGACGGTGGAGGAGCTGAGGTCCTTTGTCCAACAGTTAGACAATCTGCCATGTAACATCCGACAGGCTCCTCTGCTCAAGGTTAGTGAGTTATTTTCTGAATCTTCAGAATTATTAAGCGGAGAGCTTTGATATGTGGTAGTTTTTCAAAAAAAACTTCTCTGTGCCCTCATTCTTTCACATTAAAGACTCTTCTTGTCCCACAACACCACATATACAGACATTCTGGTTCTGTGAAGTTACTGAGTTCTAAAAAGTAGGTTGTGGTATTTAAATGTCAGTTCCCAATGCTTGTTTGATGTGACCTCCAGGACCTGTTGACCCGGGTGGATGACTTCCAGCAGCGCAGTGAGTGTCTCCTCTCTGATGAGTCACCCAGTCCGCTGGAGCTGCAGGACCTGCTGGATGTGAGTCTGGGCCTGGACGTGGACCTGCCACAGCTGCCCCTGCTGAGGGAGAGACTGGAGCAGGCTCGCTGGCTGGAGGCCGTGCAGCAAGCCAGCAGCCGGCCGGACAGCCTCTGTCTGGACACCATGAGAAGGCTGATAGACCAGGGTGTGGGCCTGGCTCCTCACAGCTCCGTGGAGAGAGCTATGGCTCGTCTGCAGGAGCTGCTGACGGTGTCGGAGCAGTGGGAGGAGAGAGTGCTCAGCCTCATGGAGGCCAGGTAAGGAAAAACAGCTTCACTCGTTCTTAACGCTTGCATTGTGATATTTTTTCACTAAAGCTAGTGTTGCTTACTTCACTGTGCTCACATATTAGATTTTTTTTTCTTCTGTAACAATAGTGTCAGAATAAAGTGTTAATTTACCACATAAAACATGATAAACTGCATCTAGAGTCATGACAGGTGATTACTCAAACACCCTACCCCACTTACCTCTTACTTGCTCTGAGTGTCAACCTCTAAAAGCTACGAAAAGCTTTTATCGTTCATAAATCAACACTTCTGGTATTAAGCAGAATTTAAAAAACATCCCCGGTTGGTTGCACTTGTGGACTTATTACAACCTAATTAATATACACTGAAGTCTGTATTTAATCACTGTGAAATCCTATTTTGTGTAGTATGAAAATGTGAAATCAGCTTAAACTTTAGACAGCGCAGAGTGAAATGTGCCACGTCTGCAGAGCTGGGTCATGGTGGATAAAGAGGATCATGGTGTTGTGACAGTACTTAACCCACTGATGGCTCCACAGAGACGACACACTCAAATGATCTGATGTTTTTTTTCTTTTTTAATTTGGACAGTTGTTGGAATGGCTCTGTCTTATGTTTTCAACAGGTATACAGAACGTGAATATATAGGGTTTTTAATAAACCTCATTTCTCTCCACAGACCCCGTCACAGCATAGAAACACTCGACGCTGCCCTACAAGAAGTAGAAAACATCCCTGCTTATCTGCCCAACTGTTTGCAGTTAAAGGACGTCATCACCAAGGCCAAGAAATGGCTTCATGAAGCTGAAACACTCCAGGTGAAATACACAAACTGTGCTCATGTGGGTTGTTTTCAGAGCTTAACACTTACACAGAGATGGTTGAGTATGATTTACTGATCTTGTTAATGCATCTGTGCAGCTTGGGGGACGTATTCCTGTCCTGGACAACCTGTCTGAGCTGGTTCTCAGAGCAGAGGGCATCCCAGTGAGGCTCGACCCTCTGAGTCGGCTGGAGGCCCTCGTCAGTGACGTTCAGAGCTGGAAGGAAAGCGCCGCAAAGACATTCCTACTGAAAAACTCTCCTTTCTCTCTCCTTGAGGTAAATAGAGATGATATAAGGTGTTCTGTTTTCCAAATGTGGCTATTAAAGATAATTTGTGTTTGTCGCTTTATTTTCAGGTCCTCTGCCCAAGATGTGATGTAGGTTCCGGGCACCAGAAGTCAAGATATAAAAAAATGAAAGAAGCTTCGCAGATCAATAGAAAAGCTTCAATAAAACTGGACTCTGTATGCGACGTTGAAAGAGCTCTCTCTGAGAGCAGGGACTCTGCCTCTGCTGTGAGTATTTTCTCTGTTCCTCATAATTAAATCACAGTCTAGTTGGGGTTGAAGAACACGTGATTGTGACAGCAGTGTGTTGCACAGTTCCTTTGATGCTAGAAAAAAATTATTTTGTTCATTACAAATAAGTGCCGTTTAAAGGGTGACCCAAAAATGTGCTTGATGAAATGCTCACCTCAAGATAATGTGACTAAGTCATGGCTCAGACCTAGGCAGAATGAGACCAGTACCACACTGCATGATACACTTGGGACAAAATATGGATCACGCTGTTCTTGTATATTTAATGCACTGCACTCCTGAAACCAGTGCCCTGAAATATACAATAATTACTATTGGTAGAATAACCTACACTTTACTTTCCTTTTGCTTCCTTTCTCGGTAAAAGTCAATAAATTCTTGACATTGTCCCAGTTGTCTCAGTAAGCATTGCTCTGCAGAATTTGCACACTGCTGTATGTTTTCTTTTGGTGACTGTTTAGCTGATGAACTCTTTGTGGTTTAAGTAGCAAAACATTATGACAGAAGATCTGTCTGTCATCTCCTCCCAGACAGCCACAACCTCTTCTCGTCTCACACTTTCACTTTGTTGGAGTGCGTTTGAAAAGGAGGCGGGGAGGGGTGACAGCCGTTAACGGTAGCAGAAAATTCAAATTAGAAATGAGTCATGTTACTGGCTGCATTTGTAGCAGGAAGTTTTACATCCAGTCACAATGATGATGTTAACAAATAAATCAGACAATGCACAGAGAATTGAGTGACAAGCCTTTAATCATAGTGTTGAGTCTTCTTTGTCTGAGACAGCAGCATGTTTGACTGTCAAATGCTAAAATGTTGTATTTTTGTAATATTTAAATTCTCCACCCAAAAGAAATTATGTAAGCACATTTTAAAACAAGCTTAAAAAGCTGTTTTCTTAACTTCACAGCAAATGCTCCCTGCAAGGCATATTTAGAGCAAAAATGATCCTAAAATGTCTTTTGACAGGCAGAAAGCAATGACAATCTAAGAGGAAAATGTCTCAGAAAAGAAATAGGGAAACGTAGTTGCTCTTTTGTCAGTCATGCCAGAAAAAGCATTTTAATGTGAAATACACAAGTAAATAAACTAGACATGATCTGGTGTCAGGCTGCAGAATAAGATTATTTTTAATTTCATCTCATTTTTTTCTCATCACAGATGACCACTCTTGCAGAGGTCCGACAGAGAGAGATGGAGATCTTATTGGCTCTGAGGGCTTCAAATGAGTCCAAGCTTCTTCCTGCTGAAAACTGTTGTGCACTTAATGTTTGTGTTTGCCAAAAGGCCCCTTTGGGTGCCATGGTGCAGTGTGAGCTCTGCCGAGACGTTTTCCATTGCGGCTGCGTCACGACAACCGCAGACATCGAGTATGGCCAAGCCTGGCTTTGCCCGCTTTGCCAGCGGTCGAGGAAACCTCCTCTGGACAAGGTCCTGCCGCTGCTGGCTTCGCTGCAGAGGATTCGGGTTCGCCTGCCAGAAGGAGACGCTCTGCGCTTCCTCATTGAGAGGACGGTTCGGTGGCAGCACAAAGTTCAGCAGGCCTGCACAGAGGGAGTGCTGGAGAAGGTGTCTGAGATGGTCCGTAGGAAACATACAGCTGATGACTTATGAATATAGTTTATCATCAGAGGGCTTGTTGTCATGCGTTATGCTATTGTAGACACACTGTAAGCATTTACAGCTATTGATTGTTCTTTATTGTTTCAGGGGAGAGTTGGACCCAGAATGTCTTCATGTCTGACTCAGGAAATAAATGGTTCATCGTTTTACACAGAGCACCAGTCTATTCCACTCCAAGGTCGGTGTTAAAGGTTTTGCTGTAAACACGCTCTACATTCTCTCTTCTAGTTCTCTTCTGAATTCTCTGATGCTCATCATGTCTGTCACAGGACTCGGTCCTGAGCTGGAGGAGCTGATGGTGGAGGGATTCCTGCTGCAGGTCACTCTGCCTGAGACTGAGCAGCTGTACAGATACCTGCTGTACAAACTGGCCCCTTTGCCCTCACGTAGCACCCCCAGCCCAGAGCAGGACCAGCAGTCTCCAAGAGCAAGCCCCCACCACCACAAGGTAACCATGAACACAGCCGAGTCCACCTCTTGTAGAAAACATTGCACATCGCGCCTCATATGTATGCTGTCATTACGTAGTGTTTACCGTTTACTAAGGCAAGTTTTCAATCCTTAACTTGTATGTAGAACGGAGTGTCCAGTCTGAAAAAGGAGGCAGTGAACGGTCAGAGCAAAAGAACGAAGCGGCGCAAGGAAAGCTCCGACTCTCAGCACAGCGAGAAGGCCAAGAAGTGTCGCAAGAAGAAGCCCAAGAGAAGCAAAGAAAGGAGTGAAGAGTCGAAGAGGAACTGTTCTCCTTCACACACAGTGTCTGATCCTGCTCTTTCAGATTCAGAAGAGGACTATTCACTGTGTGCAGCACCGTGGTGCAGAGAGCCAGAGGGTGACGAGGTTCGTTTCATCAGTCTGCAACATATAGTACATTAATTACAGTATTCATCTTGTCCGATATTTATATTTAACTAAATTTTGTTCGTCTTGTCTGTGCTCAGGTTACAGTGAAAATGCTATAACCCCCCCCCCCCCCAAATCTTGCTCGTTTCAGGTAAACTGGGTCCAGTGTGATGGCAGCTGCAATCAGTGGTTCCACCAGATCTGCGTTGGACTGTCTGCTGAGCGAGCAGAGAAGGAGGACTATATCTGCATAAGCTGCACACAGCCAGACTACGACAGAGGAGAATGAAGACCAAAAAGTGATGTTGAAGGATCAGCAGTTTTTTTTTTTGTTTTTTTACAAGCCGCAGCACTGAAGTGCACACCTGAACTCTGTGTGTCCTGTGGCTTCTCCCCTTTTACCTTCTGGCTTGCTCTCAGTGAACATGGTGCTATTTCCTTTTTCCCCAGAGTTACTAAAGACTTCTGTCACTGTTTTGTCACATGGCTGGTTTTTCAGCCTATCAACTAATCCTTTCTGAAACTTTCCAAGACTTGATGCAGATGTGGTAAAATGTTTCAAGAACCAACAGCGCAGGGATTTTTCAACCAAAAAAATGTCAATTTGACATTTTGGAACAGTTTTTTTTCTTTTACATGCATCTGAACAATGTGAAACTTTTCTTTCTCTTGTAGAGTAAATATTATTTATCTAAGCAATAGCTGAACAGATTAATTGAGGTTCAGTTTTCACCTGAGCTATATTTGTGCGTAGAAATACTTTGATAAATGCCTTCCTGAAGCAAAAACCCTGAAGAATTCACATTATGAATCCTATGATATTACACAGTTCACTTAACATTTGTGTACACCACGAAACGGAAAGGGATCAATGATCCAAAATGTGCAACTGTTTGCACCTGATAATTTGCTCACATCTCTTAAAAATCACTGACTTTGGTATGAAGTCAGGTTTCCCGTTTGCGCTGTCTGCAGAGGAAAGCAAAAGTCGTGGATCCTTTGTTCCTGGCGTTGGGCGAGACTTGATAATGCTCACAAACTGAGAATGAACTGTCCGACATCAAAGGAATGTACATTTTATTTTAGGGTGGATTTTCCCTTTATGGTTGAGGATGAAAATATTGTGTTGGACTTAGATTTAACACAGACTGTGTGATTTATTTGCCACGGGTATATGACCTTTTTTCCTGCTCCTTTGAGTAAATAATATAATTCATATGTTGCAGTTTGCATTATAAAAATAAAACGTTTGTTCCCATATGACCCAACTTGTCAATCCTCACAGGGCTGAATGCCAGACATTTAAGCCAAAAAAAACTGGAAAAGGGAATATGTGGCACAGCAGAACCACTGAAAGGAGGCCCTCAGTTGTTCTCATGTCCTGATTGGATTCTCCAAACCGGAAGAAAATTTGAAACTTCTGAGCAGGTGGGAGCACTTCAGATACAGCAGGACATGAAGCGAGGTCACAAAGTCACTTCAGCTCTATCAAATGTGTTTATAGTCGTGAGCAATGATATGAATAGTTTTCAGAAATGATTTCAGACATTTCTGCAGCTTCACTTTGCCACTTTCCAGTCAGGGAGCTGCAAGCCTGGTTCTCTTGAAAACAAAAAAACTAATTGCATATTTAGAAAGGAAACTTGTATGTACCATACTAATATCCAGGGAGCAGATCAAATATGGAATAATCAGTGATCAATGAAATGACGATGTATGAAATTTCCCAACATCAGATTTTGCCAGCGCCTCCCCTCTAGTCCTAAAGTCAGTAAAACAGTTGCAAAGTTAAACACATTAAGCAATCTGTATCCTTCCTGCAGAATAATGTTCAACTTTACATCCCTGATGAAGTACTTTAGCTATCACGTATTCACTTTGCACATTTACAAGATCTTAGGCTTCAGTAACATATGTATGCAAATAGAGAAAAAACTCTTCTTTCACATCCTGAGCAGCGCTGCCACCTGCTGATTTACATTTTAAGAGCATTTTCCCATGCTTTGTTCTCTCTGACTTGTCTGGCTGTAACATTTGGATGTGGAGAGACAAGTTCTACAAATGAAAAGGTGTCTTTATTAATTTAGTATAATTATCACTGTGTATGTGTAAACATTTGCACATCCCTACATGTTTTTGTTTTAAGTGGTTTTACTGCTACCGGCAAGGTTGCTATCCAGATTGTTTTACCTTATTGCCAGTGTATTAGATACATCTTATTAACACAACAAACCTGCAGTAAATGCTTCCATTTTTGGAGCTTATACTATTTATTTATTAATAAAAAAAAGGAGTTTTAGACAGGTATTGTTAATACTCAGTGGTAAAGACTGAAGTTTGTGATGTGCGGCAGGTTTTGTCTGTGTTATTTTTTTTACTCTTCATTTTTTATTGGCCTTCCTTTTCACTTTATTCAGGCATTTTTATATCGTATTGCATATTATTAACTATGTATCTTCTCTATTGTTTGTATTTTGTCCCCTCTGCAGCAGCTGCACAGGCCAGATGTCTGCCCTCCCAGAGCTTGGTCCTACTGGAAGCCTCCTTCTGTAAAAAGAGAGTTATTCCTCTCCACTGTCACCAATATGCTGGAATATTTCTATTTATTGGGTTTTCCATGTACATTTTAGTTGGGTTGTAAGTTTAGTTTTACATTAATAATGTAAATCTCTATAATTTCTGTTGGGTCTTAACCGTATTATTCATGTAAGTCAACTGAATTCGCATTTTTAAATAATTTTGTCAGGTTTTAACCCTAAGATTGCAATTATTAAATTGAATTTACTGTAGGATCTCTATGGAGTCACAGGAGGGCCAAATCAAAATATAAATAAATAAATAAATGTGGAAATATAAAGAGAAATAAATAAATAAATGTGGAAATATAAAGATAAATAAATAAATGAATGAATGTGGAAATATAAAGAGAAATAAATAAATAAATGTGGAAATATAAAGATAAATAAAAAGGAAAATTTTGTCTTTGCTTTTACCTTTTCTGTTTTTTCCTTTTATTTATTTATTTATATATGTATTTATTTATTTATTTCGCTTTATATTTCCACATTTATTTATTTATTTATTTCTCTTTATTTGCAATATTAATCTTATTCATCTACTGGAAAGCACTTTGGCTACTACTGTTTTAAATGTAGAAGAACCTCTCTAGTTTTAGCTAGGTATATTGATATTTGATATACTGTAATAATTCCATTAAAATCCAGCTGGCCAGTATAGTATATATCCATCTAGCTTCATTGTCTCCCTCTTGTTTTTTAATATAGACATTATTAAGAAATTTGGCTTTTAACAGTGCTCGGTTAAATCATTGGTCTATTAGTTTTTCTTTACGTTACAGGCTGAAAATGTTCAAGTTAGCGAAGTGAACTGAACTAATCTTAAATTGTTGTTAGTCTTATTCAGTCGATGGCTTCACCTGACAGTCACTGTTCAGGGCTACGGGGATAACGAAGGTAGGCGTGGCCTGTAGCTCGCCATTTTCCTCCTGTTGTTGTTAGCCTGCTAGCTAAACAAGCTAGCCGCTTCGTACATCCTCGGTCGCTCAGCATCAGGAGCGGTGAAACAAGTCACAGCAGCATTTAAAACGTGCAGCTGGGGTTGTTGTAAAGAGTTCGGGGTCTCTTATTTCCCGTCACTATGGACGAGGAATATTACAGTGGCAGCGGAGACTGGGAGGGCACAGAGGGAAGCCTGGTGAGATAAGACTTGTTGCTCTCTGGCTAGTTCAGACCGTCAGTTAGCCGGGCGGCGTTAGCTTAGCTGCAGCAGCGCGGATTTGTTGTGGCAGCAGTTCATTAGTGTTCAGATAACAGCGAGTTAATGTGCAAAGAGGGATGAGTTTAGTTGTTTTCAGATGACATGCAGGGTTTGAAGTCAGGGCAGTTTACCTGCTTCGTTAGCAGCTACAGGCTAACTAACCACACAGCTGGTGGGCGTGCAGTAAAAAAATGCACGTTAACTTACTAATTACATCACACTCTGCTGGTTAAAATTTTGCTTTATTTCTGCCATTTAACTTACTAATTCGATCGATTTTGTGCTACATAACGTTACTATTAATTCATAGGGTGTTCAGGTAAATCTTGAAGCTGTAGAACAACTCTTATGATGGCACGAAAAGCTTGTTGTGTTGACTCTTAGGCTGAAGAGTAATTTGAAATATTGTCTAAATCCCAATATGTGAAGTGCAATGTACAAATTGCAGGAGCTGCAGTTTTTTCATGTGCGTCGTAACATGCTAAGCTTTACAGAGACACCCCAATCTGCAGTGATGTTCTCCAGAAACAGACTGGAGAGTATTTCAGACTGAAGCAAAATGACATCCTAATTTTTTTAGATTTTTTCATTGGAAACAAACTGAACAAACCACCATTCCCATTGAAATCATGAATGACATCACAATGTCTGTCAGAGTAACGACAATAAGATTTATTTTTTATTTTTAGCATATTCAAACTTAGTTTACTCCTAAAATTTTCTGGATGCAAATATAAATGAGAACAGTGTTTTTCTCACTACAGTAGAATAAACAGTTGCATTAATGTATCTTTCAGGAGGACGGTTACGGTGAAGGAGAAAATGATGGGAAAATCCAAGAAGATTGTCTGCAGAAGTTCTCCAGTAGGGATTACATCATGGAGCCTGCCATCTTCAACACCCTCAAAATGTGAGCATCTGTCAGTTTATGTTTTCTGATTCCTGCATCTATACCATCAATTCCAAATGAGAACAAGACACGAAAATACCCGTGTGACCTGACACCAGCAAACTGCACAGGATGGCTGTGTTTTGACACTTGAGCCATGAAGATAATTGTGTGTTGCAGGTATTTCCAAGCAGGTGGCTCTCCAGAACATGTCATCCAGCTTCTCTCTGAAAACTACTCTGCTGTGGCTCAGACTGTAAATCTGCTGGCTGAGTGGCTCATCCAGATGGGTAGGAAGGAGACTGATCATCTCATCATTACTGTCTCAGAAAGCCTGCATCGTGTGATTAACAGAGACTTTTCATTTGTCTGCAGGTGTGGAGCCAGCTCAGGTCCAAGAGCGTGTAGAAAATCACCTCAAAAGTCTCCTGATTAAGCACTTTGACCCGCAGAAAGCTGATTCCATCTTCACTGTTGAGGGAGAGGTGAGATTTCTGTACACTTGTTTTATGATTATAAAATAACTGTGAGCATGTTTAATTTAAGTGCACTAAACCATCATGTGTCTTGTGTCTTTAGACTCCTGCTTGGCTCGAGCAGATGATAGCACACACAACATGGAGAGATCTTTTCTATAAGCTGGCAGAGGCTCACCCCGACTGCCTGATGCTCAACTTCACTGTAAAGGTATAACTGCAGTGCAGTGCCTCATCCAGAAGTTTAAAATGTGAATATATAGAGCAAATTTATTTAAGGTTGAAGTCTTTTTTTTTTTTTCTCTGCTCATTTGCCCTAATTAATTACAGGGTTTCTGCAGGGCATAAAAAAACATTAATAGTCATTAAGTTGATTTTGGGAAAAATAAGGCTTTAAATCATTACATTTGATTCTCAGTGGCATTAAAAATTCTTTCTACAGTTTTCAAGAATAATATTTGATGATAATAATAATATAATTTCTAATTATAGACAGAGATTTGTCAGATATGTGCATCCGCGTAAACATGCGGAATTTCAGAGAATGACTGCGGCCCATGCGTAGTCGGGTGGTTTCTGGATTCAGAAATAGTGAAATGTAAGGACAGTTTTCATATAAAAATCATCTTTTACAAAAAAAAAACAAACCCATGTCATTTGTTGAGGTCATGGCATTCATTTTTTTACAGTATAGCATTAAAATGGCATTAAAAGCTTTAAATTTGACTGGCTGATTTCTGAAGAAACCATCATGGGATAAATTTAAAACAGTGACTTAAATGACCAGCTAGCTAACTTTCTTTAAAATCACTTCTAATTTTGCTAATATTCTATCAGTAATTTATGAATTTTAACTGACAGTGCAGGCAAAGAATGATTGGAAATTTAATCGTTTTGTTTTTCTTTTGATAAAAAGCACAGTAGAATATTTAATAGCAGAATGTTTTGGCAGATTTATTGAATTGTGTGTTTTTGTGTGTGTTAAGCTCATCTCAGATGCAGGTTACCAGGGAGAAATCACCAGTGTGTCTACAGCATGTCAGCAGCTGGAGGTTTTCTCTCGGGTGCTGAGGACGTCTTTGGCCACGCTGCTGGACGGAGGAGAAGAAAACCTGGAGAAGAACCTGCCAGAGTTTGCTGTGAGACTTACTTGATTTCTCTGTTCTATTGAGTGCTATTCAGTGTAAGCATTGCTGGAGATAACTTTATGGTTGCTGTGAATTTACAGTGAGGGTTGAAAAACACTTTCTAAATCTGGTTCCATCTAAAGATTAAATCCTTTGTACTCTAAGATAATACAGTTCGTTATTAAATCAGCAAATTGCAGGAATAACGGAACACTTTTTTTGACGTTTTATGCAATAGTAAATTGAATTTAAAATGAGCTGTGATTATTTTTGTATGTAAATCAGTGCATGTTGTGATTTTCTGCGCCAGTTTGTTACAAGTAGTGATCTATGCTGAGTCGTTTCCTCCTCGTTCCTGCAGAAGATGGTGTGTCACGGCGAGCACACCTACCTCTTTGCTCAGGCCATGATGTCCATTCTTGCACAGGAGGATCAGGGTGGATCAGCTGTTCGTAGAATTGGTCAGGAGGTGCAAAAGTCTGCGCATGAGAGGTACCGTTGTCTATCATTCAGTAGGAATTCTATTAATTCTCTTTAATTTCATGGCGTTAAACTGATGAGGTAGATTAAATGAACTGTGAAACGTTACAGTTATGTCAGGGATGTCGGGGAATAAACATTTAAATGTCCAATCCAAGTGGTGTAAAAATTATGGGTGGTTAAAAACAGAAAGGGCCATTTTTTGAGCTGTAAGTTGAAGACATACAGAGAAGTGTGAATAAACGGAAGTACACTGGTTGGTTGGTTTGTGTGTGTCGATAACAAATGTCTCTGTTGATGTTGACTCTCTGGTTGTGGTTTTTGTCACAGAGGTCATGATGCCAGTCAGATAACTCTGGCGCTCGGTACGGCAGCAGCTTATCCTCGAGCCTGCCAGGCGCTGGGAGCCATGTTGTCCAAAGGGGCCCTGAATCCTGCTGATATTACAGTTCTGTTCAAGATGTTCAGCAGCATGGACCCTCCTCCTGTCGAGCTGGTGAGAATAAAACTTCCTTCATCCTGTTGTTTAAGGCTTGTTTAGGTGCTGTTAATTGAAATATTAAACTTTCTCTTCTTTAGATCAGAGTGCCTGCCTTCCTAGACCTTTTCATGCAGTCACTTTTTAAGCCTGGATCAAAGATCAACCAAGACCATAAACACAAGTACATCCACATCTTGGCCTACGCTGCCAGTGTGGTTGAGACATGGAAAAAGGTACAGAAAAGGATGCTGAAATATTGAAATGTGCTCATATAACGGTATAAATGTGTTGTTGTAATCTAATTAAAAACATATGCTGGTTGAATAGTGTGCACCTGCTGCATGGTAGTTAAACTAAATTTCAGGTGTGGTAAGCTACTTTTTTTTTTTTTTTTAAATCAATCCCAGAACAAGCGAGTCAACATCAACAAGGATGAGCTAAAGTCGACCTCCAAGGCCATAGAGACCGTGCACAACCTGTGCTGCAACGAGAACAAAGGAGCTACAGAGCTGGTGGCTGAACTCGGCACTTTGTACCAGTGCATCAGGTGAGAGGACGACCAATATACATTTCAGGCATAGACTGTATATATAGTGGACGTAGCATCTGTTTATTGTGCGCCGGTTGTTTCTGTCAGAATCGTCACGTCTCTGTCGTCACTTAGTTACGCCCGCCTTCTGACTCGACACTTCATGGTGATTGGTCCGGCCAGTTTTAGGAGAATCCAGCCTCGAGCCTTATGGAGGGTAACTAGACCCACCCTGGCAGAGAATTAAATTCGTTGCCGTGGGTTGTCTAGCGCGGCTAGGCTAGCTTTTTACGTCACTGGCTCCAAAAAATCCAAAACGACGACCAGGAAGTAGCAAAATCCAGGCTTCATTTTCTCAGCGTTGAGACCAACGGGTGACGTCACGGTTCGTTTACGCCTGATTTCAGGTTGTTTATTAGGCTTACATTGTTATTAAACTAAACATGTTTGAGTCTTGGATTTTTTTGCTAACTCAAAAACGACACTTGTAGATGTCAGTGCATGAAATCGATGTGCGTTCTTATTTTTACCAAGCTGTTATTGTAAGATGTTTAGCAGGTCACCTCATATAAAAATAGCAGTTTGTTGTATTTTTGACAGAACAAAGTAAGACTTGATATGTAGTCTTAACAGCAAATAATAACTATTATGAATTTGAATCGATAACTGTGATGACCGGTACTGTTTTTGATTCTTCCTGCTGTGGATACATTATAATCAGTACTCGAAAAAATGTTACAGCCTGATTTCACAGACCTCCTCACTTAGCCTGCTGATGTCTGATTGTGTTTTCAGGTTTCCAGTCGTTGCTATGGGAGTTTTGAAGTGGGTGGACTGGACAGTGTCTGAGCCGCGGTACTTCCAGCTCCAGACAGATCACACTCCAGTCCACTTAGCTTTACTGGATGAGGTTCGACGTTCCTACAAAATTAAAGTTTCATTTCTAACCCTTGTTAAGGCAGCGGTAAAATTTAAACGGGTCTTTTTCGTCTGCACAGATCTGCACATGCCATCAGCTGCTGCACCCGCAGGTCCTCCAGCTGCTCATCAAGCTCTTTGAGACGGAGCACTCTCAGCTGGACGTCATGGAGCAGGTCGGCTTGTGTGTTACTTTAAACCTTCTCATTTCAGCTTTAAACAGAGGTGAGGTGTGACAACAAGCTGGTTTTATTTCTCCTGTAGTTGGAGCTGAAGAAGACTCTGCTGGACAGAATGGTTCATCTACTGAGTCGTGGCTACGTCCTGCCTGTCGTCGGTTATATTCGCAAGTGTCTAGAAAAACTCAACACGGACATCTCCCTCATCAGATATTTTGTCACTGAGGTAAAAACTGCTTTTTTAATCTTGATTAGAGGTGTGAAATGCAGTGATCTGTGGCTTACACGCCTGACTTCAGATACTTACCGTACTTTCCGGACCATAAGCCGCTACTTTTTTCTGATGCGGCTAATGTATAGATTTTTACGGGCGAGCTTCATGCCGTCAATACGTTTAGCCTCGTCACATCAGAATGAAATTACCCAACAGGTCACAGTGGAACAATGAAACTGTTCGAATTAAATCAAACGCACTCACTAAATTCTTCAAATCAGTCATTTTGTGCTTCATGCTCAAACCTTCACCGTGGAAAACACACGAAGAAATGCATATGATGCAGTTTCTAGGTTAAAGGCAATCGATCTGCCAGACAAAGAAGGAAATAGAGCTGCTGCACGTTAGCTTGGCATCGATGAATGATGATGAGATGTTGGAGTTGGCAGCGTGAACTGACTCAATGCCTTTTACTGCCATGTTACAGGCACTGTTTGGGGAAAAAAAGCATTTATTTATTTAAAAGTTCAAAAAATCTTTCTGTGTAAATATCTCATGTTACAACGTGGACACCTGCGGCTTATAGTCAGGTGCGGCACAAATGTACAAGCACTTTTTTCCTTTTTGAATTTAGTGGGTGCGGCTTATATTCACGTGCGCTCAATAGTTCAGAAATTACAGTACCTTTTCAAACAAAGCTCAGCATGAACCGTTTCTCTTAAAGGTGCTGGATGTGATTGCGCCTCCGTACACGTCAGACTTTGTTCAGCTCTTCTTACCCATCCTGGAGAACGACAGCATTGCAGGAACAATCCGCACAGAGGGAGAACATGATCCTGTTGCTGAGTTCATTGGTAAGTAACACCTGAAGCACAGA
Source organism: Acanthochromis polyacanthus (assembly GCF_021347895.1). Lineage (NCBI taxonomy): Eukaryota > Metazoa > Chordata > Actinopteri > Pomacentridae > Acanthochromis > Acanthochromis polyacanthus. The sequence continues at coordinate 16,968,558 of NC_067117.1, forward strand.
TGTGCAGTGGTCCGTCACCATATCGCAGTTCACTTTTCTCAGTCTCACTGTATCACAGATGTTTCACTATATTGCAGAATTCTGTGGTATATAGGTATTTTTTTATATATTTATTATTGCAGCGAGCAGCGTTGAAAAATAACGCTGGAGAAAGGACATCTGTCCTTCAGACACTCTATAACTGGCAGATGCTTTTATTTTGACACACAGAGGCCAGCATTAGTGGAAATGTGGCAGGAAGTCATCAAACACTTCACACTCACAGTCCTGACAACATAACACAACCAAACTAACTAGGTTGACTAAACCACCAAAACACAATAAAGAACAAACACTAATAACACTGTAACACTAACATAAACCACAATAATGACTTTTAAACCCCCAACACCCCGAACTCCCATGGTGCATTGCAGCACAACAGTCATAGAGACCGGCTCTGCGATCGCTACATTATTTTTTATTATTTTTGCTGTAAAATAAGCATTTTCTAGCCTTAAAAAATTAAAACAATACAAGAAATGTATATAAAATAAGACATATTACAAGAATATTTAATGGAATTAAAATGCGTAGTGTACAGTCTCCTCTGCGTAGCAGCATTCAGCATCTCCCCTTGCCCATTCGACATAGACGTCTGATCTCTGCACATAATTTTGCTCTGTGGTGTGTGGGGAGGGTTTATAAAGCCTTAAATATATATAAATAATAAAATAAATATGGTTGCTGCTTTGCGAATTTTCATATATCACAGAGAGGTCTGGAACATAACCCCCACGATAGACGAGGGTCCGCTGTACTCTGTAGACAGAGCAAAATTTACAATGCACTGATTATTTCCATGCACAGCCGTTTAACTCTGAACACCAAGCAGGTTCTGGGCATTTTTCTGCACAATTATGCCATAAATTGTAACAAAAAAAGAAAAATGAACTTTCTTTGATTACCTGTTCAAAGATCAATATGTACAACATTTTTTCCCAGTGCACACAGGTGATATCAGTACTTGGAAAAAAAAAAGAAGAAAACTCTACATACTACAGATATTTTTGTTTTTACAGAACCTGATTAGAGCAGGCAGCTTATTTTGGGTGGATTTTTATGAGACATTTAAAATAAAGTGATTTTGACTGAAGGTTTTTCAACCAAACAGCACCTCAAAGATGAGTAGTTCAAGGACTGTCAGAAAGTTAAAAATCTGATAATTCTGTTTTTAGTTTGAGGCTCTGATTAGTGCTGTAACTTTTCAGATTTTGTAAAGATAGATTTTTTTCAAGGCGAGTATTGAGGTTTGTAATGTTAAAGATGGAATAGTTCTCACACTTCCACAGTCTAACTGAAATCCTCTCCTGCTCTCGTACCAGTTGAAGGGCGTTCCTCCCAAAGTGTACGGTTACATGTCTGTGAAGGTTCTCAGTTATCCAGGTCATCCTAAGGTCTTTTATCACCTTGCTGATAGTAGATACCATCAGCCTTAGCCCCACCTACACCTCTAGTGGTTAAATACCTGGGACTCTCCAAACTAGTTTTAGAACTGAAGAAGCCTCTCAGATGAGAGGCGAAACGTCTTCAAGATCACAAGAATAAGTCCAGTTTCCTGAACTAAACCCTTCACCCACACTTCCACAGCAACTGTAGAACACCAAACAACATAGTGGAGGTAACTCCAAAAACTTCCTATCCTCGTCTTCTTTAGGCACTAATCTGTGGGTGATTTACTTTTCAGCTCATTGCAAGTCAAACTTCATCATGATTAACTGACGTGGAAATGACGCTGAAAACGGTCTCATGGGAGATTGTGCAAGAAAGACCTAAAGGAGACGGAAGAGCTGTTATCTCGGTGATAACCACAGGGTCTGCTTGATACTGAAGCACACACTTTGGAGACGGACATTTCAGTTTTGACCAAGTGGAGAATGGATTCTGTTGCGACAACAAAAAGGTAAATGTCACCGAGCCGATTGGACGACTTTAAATGAGACGGACTGGTCGATGGGAAAGCCTCTGACGATGCAGCTAAATGATTCTTTTTCACATGTATATTTGATTTTCTATATTTTATGTTGGTTCAAGCTGTTTTAAAATAAAAAAGCTGAAGATGTTTGTGTGTATTTTTGACTTTAATTCAAACACGCTTATGAAAATAATTTTTTTATGGTAATTTTTCAGATTGTCATTAAAAACTTACCGGCATCCTGCAGTGTATAAACCTAGTAACCGGTCAGCAACACAGCAGTCAACATAGTTTCTCATTATGGAACTGGCTTCACACAATATGATCCTGTCCATTTTTACTTCCTCTTCGAACTTCATAGTTTAAAATAGCCACCTTATCTGATGTCAGTGTGTATTCAAGATGTGTAAACTCACACAATGTACAGTTTTATACACGGCACAGCCAGTGGAGGATCTCCGTGGGGGACGGGGGAGCAGTGGCCTCCCCTGTGATTATTACAGTTTGTTTTACATACAGGCAGTAGAGGAGCAGCGGACAACATGAGTGGACTGCAGAAGTTGCCTGACAAGTTTTAAACATTGTTGAACTTTTGCGGTACAATCACATGATGAACGAAATCCTTTTGTGAAGGAACAAACTACCCTTTTATTCTAACCACGTTTCAGCCCAGAGGATGGAGACTCAAGGGACAGACGTATGAAGCATCACTTTAAAGTGTTTTATTTATTGGCATAGTTTGAAACAAAGCACATATTTCATTCTTTGCAACATTTCTGGTGTAAATTCCTCAGTGTGAAAACAAAGTGCAAATTAATAATCTGTACTTGATGTCAGGTGTATATAAGGCACAATTAAAGTAGATCCCGTTTCAGTTTTAAATGTAGAAATCCTATACTGCTTTGTAGTGCAACAGTCACTAGTTTGATACCACACACTGAAAACATCCAGTATCAGAGCAGCGCAGGACAAAGGAATCACTGTGTCTTTGGCTGAGTCATTTACAAATGTAAAAAACATAAAAAATAGTCTATATCTTGTTGATGCTGCAAACTGAAGTGGATCTTTTCGGTGATTATAATGGCTATTCAGCATGCAGTGCTTGAATTTTCCTTGAGCACATAAATGCACTGATGTGTCACTCCTCCTGCTGATACAAACATTTCAAAGTATGTGACTGTTCAACAGCCTGCAGACCTAATTATGCTAAAAATCTGATCATCTGCATCAACGTAAACTGGTCCGATATCCTGCTGGAAGACCTCGGCACTGATTACAAGTTTAAAAATAGCTGTAAAAAAATAAAACCCTGAACTTATTCCCTTTTCAGCACTGTACAAATAAAAAGCTTCCCTCTTGCCCAGATAGGAAGACCAGAGCATGCTGTGACACCGAGCTCCTCTAGAGGTAGGCTTTAGGGACAATCGGGTCTCCGAACATGCAGTCCTCCTCCACTGCCAGGTTGTACTTGCTGCCGCTGCCTCCCTTGTAGGCGCTGGTCACGATCCTGAGCCAGCCCTTCTCACCCTGAGGAGTTGAGAGAAATTAATTAGCAACTATTCTGACGATCTACTTTTTGTTTCAGGCAGTTTTCAAACCATGATGCCAAACTTTGTCTGATTGCAGCTTCAGCTAAGGAAGTTCTTTGTGGAATGTAATAATAATGAGTTTGATATTCTCGCGTCTTTCAATATTAGTTGAACAAAAAAAGTTTTTAAAAGATGTTCCCATGGCCAGAAAGAAAAGAGTGAGAAATTCCGACATTTTATAGACAATTTATTGGTTGAGAATATAATGTGCAGAATAATGAATATTTACAGCTTGAAGTCCTGTATTTGACGTATTTATAAATCACTTATCATTTACGTTGCTGTTAAGGTTTTGCACCAAGATAATTGCTTGTACTACTTAGAGGATTTAAAATATTGAACTGATTGAAGGAAATGAAATGATGTCGACATTTTTAGAGTTCTTTCTTTGACAGTTTATGTAAATTGCAGTGGTATAGGTTAGTTTACAGGACAGATTTCTTTCTGCTGTATCTGTGATCTTCTCACTGGTTTAAACTGGACAAAGAATAAGATTTAGTTATATTTTTATCTTATCTAGCAGGAAGTTGCTTACTCATGATAGCAGGAAAATGCAACTATCTGTCACATCACACTGAACCACAGTAAATACTTATTTAAAACCGTCTGCGAGGGTTTTTCCTCTAACTTTATCTCTCAACATTAATGATTTAGTCCTGAGTATTTGACATTCCTTAGAAATACTTGAGCTATCTCTGTTAAAAGAAAAATGTAATCTCTTACCTTTACAATCTGGAAAGATTCACTTGAACTGACATTTGTTTCGGTGAAACATTTTTATAAATTAAAGTTTAAGTAGCAATAACTAGCAAACAGACAATTCTATCAGCCATCTTTCAGAAAGCAGGATATTTATTTTTACCACCATCGGGGTGTGTTTAGACTTTTTGTTTGATGAGGACTCACCCATGGCTCTCCCCAGGAGTTGCGTACGATCCAGTATTCGACGCCGTTCTCTACTCCCCAACCTGCCACCGACACGATGTGATTGATGTAAGCCTCTTCCTGGTATTCAGAGTACAGACCTCCAGTGTACGCATCCAGCTTGTCTGTGGCCATAATCCCACAACTGCAGGACAAACACCACAGGTTAATTCCTCTCTCTGCTAAATGTGCAGGCCGAATGTTGAAAATTACGTTAAGAATTCTAAGCTACAGATTCTCCAATTCTGAGGTTTTGTACACTGGTAGAATTCACCTAACATTTGCTTCCCACTGCAATGCTCAGGTTTTTTGTGCTGCAGTCTTGCATTCACAAGTTTCTTTAAAGGAAGTAGGAGACATAAAAGTTCGAACATTTGTTCAGAATATCAAAACTATTTTTCCTCTGTCAAAGTGACATTTATTTGTCTGCCAGCAGAATTACTCAAAAACAGCCGGGCCAAATTTCATGAAACTTTGAGGAAGAGAATTTTCCAAATTGGTGCGGATCCAGATCATTTTATTTAAAAGGGCAGCACAGGACACCAGCTTTGGATGAGTGTCTTGTGACTGTGTAAAACTGGCTCACAAAGGTCTCTGGTGTGACGGTCGTCTGGGCAGGTTGAGACCTGCAGGAGTCTGCTGGGTGGAGTCATGCCTTCATGTGAATTCAACTCTCCTGGTCTGGCTCCACCATATAAGCCAGTCTGTCTCTCTCTCTTGGCTTCCATCTTATCTGATTTTGTTCTGTTTGCAATGAGATCAATTTGCCTTTTTGTTCTGTAAAATAAACTTATTTTTGGTTCTGACTCACTCTTTGACACTAGAAATAACAACAGTTCTGTACTGATGGACTGGATTTAGCTGCATTAGCCGATACTTTCCAGTCACTCCAGTCTGTTAACACTCTGAACACCAAGCAGATTCTGTTTTATTTGGTGTTCCTGTCACATTTTTACTCACTATTCACTGCAACCTAAGGTCTTGCGCCTCTATGAAAACAGCACCACCATGGCTAGAAGTATTGGGAACTCAAATGTCATTTGTGCAGCATAACATAAATCATTTTGAAAGCTGAATTTCATTAAATATTTATTTTACAAAAATTGGAAAAACCTGCAGTCAGCTCGTACAACAAGAGGCCACAGGTGGTAGTGAGACTGTAAAAAATGGGGGTTCTACATAATCTAGAGTTTATTTACACCAGACATTTTTATTTGTCTCCGTCTTTGTCTCCTGTCTGCTCTGTGTAAACACTGCCTGCAGTTCAGCCGAACAGTGTCAGAATATCTGTCATGTGACCGTTGGTCACAGCTGAATTAATCATGGCATCTCTGTTGTTTTACGGAGCACACAGTTTTAAGTTTACTGTGAACACGGATGGTTTGTTTTTGTCAAGTTTTTACAAAAAGCAAGTAAAACAAGAAGACTTAGATGAAATATCACAATTTTGAGCTTAGATTTGGTGCAGATGAACCAAATCTGATGAAAAATCTGATGAGTCTTCAAGTTTTACAGTTTCTAGCTCTTACAAATTGTATAATTTTGGCGATTTTATAAAAGAAAGCATGCCTTTCCAACCTTCTAGTGAGCTGTGGGGTTCAAAGGCCAAAATACAACCATTTGTTTTCATGTCATAGCATACTTAATTTTGATTTAGGCCTGAAAACAGAACAGTTCAAGTGTGTTTCGTGTTTCACTGCAATCTCTATTCAACTCCAAAAGATTTGCACGTCAAAGTAAATCTTTGACTTATAGACACATTGTTATGTTTCTGTTGGCATTTGTGGAGAAAATCTGTTCAATGAAAACAGAATGTGATCACACCTTTAGGGAGAGACAAACAAATTCTTTTCATTCCTTTTCTATTTGTGCTCCTTTGGATAGCAGCATGGTAATACAGCATGTTTTCACCCTCTGGCCTCATGAGACAAATGTCCTCATGATCTGAGCTCTGTCACAACGTCAACTTTCAAAAGCAAACTAAATACATTTCTCAGTGTTACGGCAAATAATTGTACCTGTGTTGCTGTGTGTGTGAATGTATCTTTTCTTCTGTTGGATGGATGCGGTTCCTTACAGATTGTGGGTAAGTGAATGTTTTCAAACAGCACAAATAATAGCCACAAACCTGATCGGTCCTCGTTCGTAGATCTCTGCCATCATCTTCTCTCTCCCGGTGACGGATCCAAAATCTCCGACTTTCCACAGAGTGTAGTTCTTCACAATATTACACACTCCAAAAGTGGTGCAGGTGCCGCATTCGTTGAAGGGCTTGCAGTCTTTAGAGAGACACAGAACAGCTCAGACTCAGACCATCATCAACTGTCACTGTGCAGTGAAGGACACTTACCCTGGTCTATAGCCTGATAGTTGTTGCAGGTCTCATCGGGGATGCCGTGCTTGTTCGCGAACTCCCAAACCCCGCTGTGATCTCCTCCGTGGCAGCTGCCGGCACTACCGCAGTCGATCACATGCTGGACAGAGAGGTAGGCAGATGGCCATGCTGCTTTCCGCTTAATGTTGATGCGATCTGAAGAGAAAAAAAACACAAAAGCTTTATTGCAAATGAGAAATAAAAAGCTCAGTGACCAGTTTCTGTTCAGCAAAGTCCCTTCTGTGTAAAGAGGAAGTGGAAGTAGGATACCTGTAAAAAAAAAAAAAAAATCGTGTGGCTAAAAGTCAAGTGATAGTCTGCTGATCTACAGCCACCAAATAGTAGAAATAATCTGAGTCATACCTGCCATGGCGCTGGTGCTTCCGTGTGCCCAGCAGGAGCCACAGTACTGGGGAATGTGCTGGTTGCGAGTTGTGCTGACATAGTTGACGCCGTTGATGTTCCTCCAGTCCCACGCCTTGGGCAGATCAGTGACATTTAAATACTCATGAGGACGAGCTGCGGTCCTGTGGACAGACAGATTATGAGCAACAAGGTGAACATACTGAAACAATTAGAAAAATCAGCAGCCAGTTGATCAATGTATTGCTATACTATGGCGTTTTTTTGGACAAAATTCATAATGATTTTTTTCCAAAGAAAAAGCTCTAGTGATTTTCACGGCCTACTTTACATTATTTGATCATATGGCATGTTTTTAGAATAGAATAGAATAGAATAGAATGACTTCATTGATCCCCGAAGAGAAATTCAATTGTTTGGTCTTTTTGCTTTTGAATTAAACAGTCTGATTGCTGATGGCAAGAAAGATTTCCTGAATCTTTCAGTCCTGCAGCGCAGGGATAGGAACCGTCCACCAATGTTTTGTTGTTCACTGAGGTAAATGTGAAGTGGATGATCCATGTTTGTCAGAATGGCCTCCATCTTTCTAAGTGTCCGTCTCTCCACCTCATCCTCCAGTGTGTTCAATCTGATTCCAACCACAGAGCCAGCTTTTTAATCAGTTTGTTCAGACGCCTTGCATCCTTTTCCTTTATACTGCCTCCCCAGCAGACTGCAGCATAGCAGTGTCATCAGAGTATTTCTGAATGTGGCAGGACTCAGTGCTGTATTTGAAGTCAGATGTATACAGAGTGTGCGTCCCCTCCGCACACAGCATGAGAAGATTACTTGGTGCGGAGGGGTCACACATACGGTCCGCGGATCGGTACCGGACCGCCTGGGGGTCCGACCCGGCCCGTGGAGTACATCTACAATATCAAAAAATATTCAAAAAATTATGACCTACATTACCACTGCATTTGTTTGATCAAACTGCCGGTTCCCACATCGTCTGCTGGGGGCGCTCCGTATTATTCGGAGCGGATGGCGTGCAGCACCACGACTTGGCACTTGCGGAACGTGGCAGCAATACGGCACTCGGGTCTGTAGGGGGCGTTTTGTCTATTGGAGTTTCACCTGCTCCACGGATGAAGACGGCTAGCTGTGCAGTGTCCGTCATGTCAGTACTTTCATCAACAGCAAGAGAGTATTCAATAAACTCTTCTTTCAGTCAACCGTGTTCTTAAATCAGTGGCCATCTGACAAACCCGATCAGCAACTGTATTTCTACTCAGGCTTACATTTGCCAACATCTGCTTTTTGTGTGGACACCTTCAGCATACGGTTCTTCAGAAACTCTCCCTCCGTAAATGGCCTGATTTGGCTATCTCTTCTGTCACAATAAAGCTTGCTTTCACAGCAGCTTCACTTTGTGTTTTCGCTCTGGTGAGAAACGTCTGCTGAGATGTCAGATTCTTCTTTAACTCTTCTATTTTCTGTAGCTTTTGGGCTGCATGCAGGTTTTTCAGCTTGTCCTGATGCTTTGTCTCAAAGTGCCATCTTAGATTAAATCACAGCCACATTAGCTCCACAAATAAGACACACGGCTTTACCGGCAATGTCAACATACATAAACTCAGCCTCCCATCGCTTTGAAAGGCTCTGTTTTCAGAATCAACCTTTTTTTTTGCCATTGTTAAGGGCTAGCTTTGACGTTACAATAGGGTTGCAGACAAGACAGACGCTTGACTTAAATGACGTGGAAAAGTTCCCAGTTAACCTCTCATTTGGCAAGGCAGCTGTTGTGGGATCTCTAGTTTGTGTGTTATCAGCGCTTCATATCGTCGGACCATTGATAACAATAAATCAATGTAAAATGATCTGGCCCGCGGGCCTTGAGTTTGACACGTGGTCTAAACTGTTCCATAAACTGGGTTTATGGTAATAATAAAACGGAATGGCCTACTTGATATGAAATTCAGTTTATGAACTTTCATTCGTATTTTGTTGAAGAATTATTGAATAAATACATTTTATGAAGGATTTTTGAATTGTTGCTAGTTTTTAATGTTTTTTTAAATCTCACCTACCCCCTGGCATACCTTCAAGTACCCCCAAGTGTACTCGTACCCCCATTTGAGAACCACTGGCTTAAAGTAACCATTTGTTTCTTTTCTTTCTGTTGTTTCATTGCTAATTAAATGTCTTTGGGTTTTGGGCTGTTAATAGGACAAAACAAGCACCGTGAGGACAACCTTGTGCTCTCACACTCTCGCTCACCATTTGTAAGCAGTAAAGTATTTTTTCTCCAATGTTACAAATTAATCTGAACTGTTATCAGCTGCTACAGATGAACTCTAATCTGACGGGTTGTCTGTTTCCTTACAGTTAACTATATTTTTGTTCTCTGCAACACTCTACTAAGATTGTGCAAAGATTATTTTCTCAATCTTCTGTTTCAGTTCCTTTTTTTAAATAAAAATTAGTAAAACAACATATTTTCATCTCACATCTGTGTAGATTCTCAGTCATTTGGGTCATGATTTCTCCAGTCTGACACATCCAGAACATTCTGCTAACTGCCCCCTATCATTATTCTGCTACAGGGGGAAAAACATTCTCGCTTGTTTCTTTAAATTAATCACAACAGAAGGGGCTGACTAACTGATAGGGAGTCTCAGGTGATTTGGAGGTGAGAATAAATACTTGTCCCTCCCTATCAGCTAGTTAGAACCTGTTGGATTAGAGGTGATGCATCTTCAAGGGTTAAAAGACTTACAGCTGTCCTCTACTGGACTCTGTTCTTCAAACTTGGGCTGAGTTGAAGCCACAGTACAACTGAGGACACCAGTGTTGTGTCTTCTGTCAGACTTTACATGCTACATGCTGTGGGTTTTTAACAGTAAGATAAATCAAATGGGCCAATACTAGCTTATTGCACATGTATAAGTATCTGTTAGTGTTTATATCAGCCAACAGGTAACAAGAAACTGCAGCACAGAAACGTTAATGCTACATCTGAGTAGTTTAGGTACAGTGATACAGTTGCACAGCTGTCAAATTAACACTTTCAGTATTATTTTTCACATATCGTGTTCTTTCTGTTGTAAATTCAAGGGACCTTTATTAACAGTGTTTACTAATGTTAACACAACACTATTAGGCAGTAATTACACAATAGAAAATCTCAAATATCCTGATCTGTATCTACTTCATTAATAGTATTTAGGTCTGATTGTAATATTCTGTTTTTAATTCACATAAAGGATTAGATTTAGCATTTCGAAATGCATGTTGACAATTAAAATTCACATAAAATTTGAGTTAGTTCATAATATGTTGTGTGAGTGTTTTTAGTTCTGTGCCATGTTTCGATGGCTTCTGTAGCTGTGAGTAAAGTTTCCATCCAGATGTTCACATTTCTGACTTACCTGCTTCCTGGTAGGGCTGAAGTCACATCACCAAACCTGTTTTTGTCTTCTTCTTGTTTTTATATCTTTCAGGGTTGACAGCTCAGCTGCAGGGTATTTACAGTGCTGCTAACTTCCTCAACCTGCGGTTCTGCAAAACTCGTGATTTGTGGTGGTGACAAAGACATTTGGAGGTAAACTGTCTGATCGATTCTTATTGTTTTTCACGATAAGCAAAATGAAACCAAAATTTCGCGACTGGATCAATTTGAACACATTGGCTGCTCTTTTTTCCTCCATAGATGTGTATTATTCGCAATTTATGTTATATATTTAGACGTATTTATCACATTTGAGTGTAAAACTAACATGTTGATTAACTTTAATAAATAAATATTCTGATTCTGATTCTTTAACTCAGCCTAGTGTTTCTGATAAGCTAAGTCAACTTAGCTAACGACTGTTTGTAGCTAATGTTAGCTAGCTAGCTAGTTATAACGACAAAATATTTACTGTAGATTTTATTTATTTTTAACTCCGTAACTTTAAGGTGACTTTTACTGAAAAGCACAGGCTTTTTTTCTTTTTTTTTAACTTACTTGAGTCCAAAGTCGTCTTTCCTCGGTGTGCGGACATAACAAGGCTGCTTCTGGTTGAAAAACACCCCGGCGGAGACACCGGACAGCACAACCGAAAACAGGACTAGAAGCGCGGCCGTTGGAGCCATCTCTGATCCGGAGCAGAGGTTTAGTTAATGGGAAGAGGAGCGGAGAGATTCAGCGGTGCTGTCTGGAGCAGAGACCGCCTCAGTAGTGCTGTGTCTGCGGGTAAACTGAGCTCTTATGAGCCGGTACACAGAGCAGTCACATGACCGAGAAAACACCCACATGCTTCACAAGAAATCACAAGTCATGGTCACACAAAACAACAGACATGCAGAGGCAACAACAGCCACTGATGGGATTAAAACATTCATCAAGCCCACGAAATGAGAACTTTTAACCAGAACAAGTCAGAGTTTATAAATTAGGAGCTGGGGACCTTCTAAAAATTGTTATAGGGCTGATCAAATTTCCAAAAGAGAAAATAAAAGGGTGGGAATTTTAAAAAGTCAGTCATCACTGAATTTCAGGAATTTTTCTATACATGGTTGTATTATAAAGACAAGTTGAAAGCTTTGATTTAAAGATTTAAAATATTGCATACATTGGTTCCTTATTTTACAGTTACTGTCACTAATTATTATCTCATTATATCTGGCTATTACAGGGACCACCATTATAAAAAAAATCTATGAAAAAAGATGATACTGGGGGGACATTCGTGCATGTTTTCTTATACACAGAAAATTCTGCCTTTTTGTGATGATAATTTATCAAAGTAGCAAGAAGCAGGTTTATTAGTACAGCATACTGTCATGCCAAGAAGTTGTTCGTAGGTGCTTTATAGGCAACTGTAAAATTATTTTATAAAAAGATTAAAGCTAAAAAAAAACGTATAAATAATGGGATGTTCAGTTATATGAAAGCAAAACAAAATGCTTTAAAAGACAAGACAGGAACAAATAAAAGCAGATTAGAGATAATGTGTGTAATAAAATAGTAAAAATGCGGACTAGTTTAATTAAAGTACAAGTAGTTAAAAGCTGAATTTATAATAAAAAAGATTACTGAACCCTGTAAAGCCTGACCCATCAAAACAAATAGTGAGAAAATCCTAATTTTTTGGAATTGAGAGGTTTAGTAACCATTTTTTAAATTAAAAGGCATATCATTTTGTTTATGATATATTTTATATCACATTTGATAAATTGGGCAGATTTGGCAACTTTTTGCTCAAAATTGATTGACTTTAGTAACAAAATCTAGTTTTATCCTATTTAACTATTCATCGTGCTGATTTGATAGTGGTTTCAGAAACTCTTGCAGCAAATATGATACAAATGGAAACAGCAGGGAAAAATCAGACTTCAGATTACTCTTAGAAATCTTACATCTGGTATGAATCTATAATACTACCTTGTCTGATCTGAACTTTTTTTTTTTTTTTTTTTTTTTACTGAGGAAGCATCAACAATCAGCCCAGATCTGCAGCTTAGAGGAGATAGACAAATCAAAAGCAGTCTTCTACATACACATATCAATTTCACTGACGCTGAATAAAGCATAATTTGAGCTCCTTCCTAAATGTAGGTGTCATTGATGGTGATTGTTTTATTTTTTACTAGAGATCAGTACCATCTTGAAAGCCCAACTTTTATGTGAACATAGTTTCTGGACATTTTTTCTTACCTCTGGTCACTTCTATCGGTGTCCTTTTAGTGTTCATATTTATTTGTTTATTATAACGGCTTTTATTTGAATTTATATATCATAGAATGGTAATATAAAAACATTTAACTACTGCTAAAGGGGAAAAAACTATTGAGATCTGGGGTTAACCACAACACATTTGGCGGCTGTAAGGCCGAATGATGCCACGTTAGCTTTAAAATATTGGGAAATGCATTTTTAAAAAAAGTTTAAACAATTTGCCTCTATAGGTGAAAAATACCAAAAGACTTTTGTTTTCCATTGCACTGATTAAGGAAGTAGAAGAAAACCCTTATTCATTGGGGAGAACAATAGGCACTGGAAACAGCATCTAAAGCATATTCTTGTAATTGTTTCCAAACCCACAAACATTTCACAAAGCGGTTGCAGTTTGAGTTATTAACCACTTGGTGTCACACTGAGAAAGCAGCAGGAGCTCAGTCTGAAGTGCAGCCACGTCACTGGAGTGACTGTAAAACTCATCTTCTGTTATAATTAGCCACTGTAAAGATAAATGGAGCCTAAATGTAAAATCTTACACTAAAGTCATAAGAATCATCTTGATAATAAAGATTTTGTTTTTAGTTCGATTCCAGCTGGATGGGTTGAAACTGTAATAACAGAGCACCATGATGACTGGTGGTCTGGTACGAAACCTCAGTTTAACTGTGGCAAAAGACTCATTACAAAATTCCCAACTCTTTGTAAGGATGTTGAACAAAGGGAACATCTATGGCGGAGGCGTAATGTGAGTGACTGGTGTTCTTGAGCTTACAACAGAAGCCAAAAATCCACTTGAATGTGCACGGACTGGTTTTTTCAAGAGCCTTTAAGTGCGTCTCTCAGCAGAAAAAGTTTCATTGGACACACATGCACACAGAGGACAGATGGCACCGCCTTTATTGAAGGACAACATGATTGTCACGAGGGTGAAAAAACATCATAGCTGTGCAGGAATCTTGACTAATACTTCTACATGTTGCACGTGTATTAACGCTGACAAAGCCATTCGTCTAACATTGTGAAACCGTCTAAAACTCCAGTTAAGTGCTCAGTCCTCCACAGATCAGGCAGTCCAGCTATACACAGGATGAACAAAGTGCAGTGGTTACCAAGAGACTCGAGCTTCACTGATCTTCATCCCGTGTTTTTTCACAACGTCAAAGACAACATGCATCATCACTGATTTGCATAAAGTATCAACTGACAACAAGTCCTGCTGATGAGGTGGATACTTGAAAGAAAAGAAAAAGAGGTATGAGGTAAAATCGTTTAAACTGCCGTTTACTGTAAAATCTGTTACAAAACAATTACAAAAAAACGAATCTGTCATCAAGATAAACCAACTAATTCACTCAGGTTTTACTATAATCAATGCATCTCTGTCAAAAGCAGCTGAACAATGGAGAAGCTAAAGAGGCGCTGAGTGCATCATGTGCTGAGTAACGAGGACAGTGAGGGGCCGTGTCTGATCAGAATCATTCTTACCACGTTTGATTTACTGATGATAATCTGCTTTACTCGGTGAATTTAATCAAACACAGGAAGTTGAATTGGGTTAAAACGTTTTTAACTCTAACTGGAGCAGTCTGGGTGTGTGGTGGCAGCGGAGCGGTCGGGGAGTGAACCGTTGGGTTTCTACACCAGTCTTCGTCTCTTGCAGTCGCGCTCCATCTGGTCTTCACACATGTTGGTGGATGCACCCAGAGGAGACACTTGGTTCAGCATGGAGTCGTCTGACGCCTGACCGAACAGGGCCATGAGCAGAGCAACGCCGAATCCTGTGGCACGCTCCCCCTGTAAAGACACACACACAAAAAAAATGGGTCAGATTCTAAAATTCAGTGTTATTTCTTTGAAGTCACTCCACTATTACCTGTTCTATTCTGGCTAGTGTGGCTAAAACCTTTGGTCTAAAGCCCAGCTCATCATAGACATTAGTAGAGTTAAGCTCTTAAACATACTTTTGAGACAGTATAAAGACACTAACCCTCGTGTTGTCCTGTGGATCAAAACTGACCCGTTTTAAAGTTTGAAAATGTGGGAGGGAAAAAAATTCACAGTGAAACTTCTGATTTCCACATTTTCAACATTTTTTGGAAATCTTTGAACATTTTTTGGTGGAAAAAAGAAATGTTAAAAATGTTCAAGAACATTCACAAAAAAAAATCTACCAAAATCCAGCGAAATTTGCTGGATTTTGGTAGATTTTTTGTGAATGTTCTTAAAGAAAAAATTAGAAGTTTTATTGATATATATGTAATCATTTTAGATATTTTTAGGATTTTTTTGGAAGATTTTTACTCATTTTTTGAAAATATTTACTAGAATTTTTTGCCGCACTTGGGGGATTTTAAAAAAATTAAAACTTATAAGGGAAACTCTGAAGGAATTATTGGAATTTTCTTCCTGAAGGTTTTGCACATTTTCAGAAATTTGGGGAATTGTTTTGCTGAATTTTTGGAAACAATATTTTTTGGTGCCTGTAAATGAGGACAACGTGAGGGCTAATGAGAAGCTTCAGTACAGTCAAAGTCATTATGAGCCCTGTTCTTTAGACTAACAAGACAAAAAACAGGGCACCAGGACACCTTAGTAATTAAAAAAAAAAAAGGTGTGGAAATTAAAAGACACTCAAATAAAATTATCCCGACAGCTGTGAAGGAATTCAACCTAAACATGGCTCAGTGTTATAAATAATGGTGTTATTGATAAGCCAGGTGTTTCTGTTAAAATTCTCCCTGGTTCAAAATTTAATTGTCATTTCCATTTCTGAGAAATGTCATTAAAGTGACTAAATTGAAGACATACAAGGGAGCTGAGGGAGAGATACTTGGGGGCTTCAGGGAGCAGCAGCAGCACAGACAGCCATGCTGGAACTCCAGAAAAGTAAGGCGAGTCATTCCCGTAAGAATTTTTTCTTTCCTGGAAATTTTCTTCTTTTCCTTGAAACTTACATGGAAAATTCCTCAAAATTTCCACAAAATTCCAGGAAAATTCCCATCAAAGTTGCAGAAAAATTCCCATAATTTTGATGGAAAAGTCTTGGAAAATTCCTATAAAATTCTTGGAAAATTGCTGGAAAAGTAAAATAAAGTCGCCAGAAAAATTCTCGAAATCTCAAAATAAAATTCCTGGAAATTTCTCAGAAAACTCCAGGAAAATTTCCTTGGGCTTCCCATAACTTTCCTGGAAATTTTCCATAAAATTCTTGGGAAATTGCCAGAAAATTCCAAGAAAAATTCCATAAAATTAATGGAAATTTCCCATAAAATCCATGGAAAATTTATTTTAAAAATTACATAAAATATCAGGAAAATATTGATAGAACTTCCAGAAAATTCCCAAGAAAAATTCTCATAAAATTCCAGGTAAATTCCTATAAAATCCCCAGAAAATTCCTATAAAATTTCCAGAAAATTACCCACAACATTCCAGGAAAATTCCCATAAGATTTGATTAAAATATGTGGAAAATTTCAGGAAAATTCCCATAAAGTTTCTATAGAATGAAAAAAAAAATCAGATAAAACTCCAATAAAGTTCCCAGAACATTACCTTAAAAATTTTAGGAAAATTCTGTGAAAAATCCATGATATTCATTTTGGGAAATTCCAGAATCAGAATGTCTTATCATTTACTTTACAAGAATTGCAATAGACTGGACTCCACATGTACAATATCTTCCAAGTGCCCAGCTATCTGACTAATAATTGAACTGCTTATAAACTGTGCCGGCTCACCTGCCTGAAGTAAGAAAAGTACATTCTATCATTGGCTGTTAGATCCTGATTGATCCGGTCTGCACATTTATAGGTTTGCTATTAATCATTTGTTTATTCGTAGTTCCTTGACCTATAATACTCTGTCCAATTTTTCCACAGATGACAAATATCAAGAACACTTTCGCTTCAACAGATTGATGAAACTAGAAATGTTACACAACTGATGTCTGAAAAGATCTTCTGGTGTGTGTTTTTAATCACTGGCCAGACTCATTGATTTGGTCAGGGATTGTCAATTTGCACTTATCTATAGATGAAATTATTTTCAAATCTATTTTCATGGCACTACAGTCACTCGTTTTGGCAGCGTTCACACAAGACTATTTATACACCTAGTTCAAGATTGCTTAATGTAGAATTTTTCATTCAGCTAAGAGGGCAGATGAGGTTTCACATCAGTGTTGTTACCAACTTCCTTACACATTGTGCTGACTGTCTTCCTTCAGGGTACTGAGTCTTTGGTAACAGTAAATACTGTGGCTAATTTTATAACACAAA
Source organism: Acanthochromis polyacanthus (assembly GCF_021347895.1). Classification (NCBI taxonomy): domain Eukaryota; kingdom Metazoa; phylum Chordata; class Actinopteri; family Pomacentridae; genus Acanthochromis; species Acanthochromis polyacanthus. The sequence continues at coordinate 16,985,745 of NC_067117.1, forward strand.
CAAGAACATTTTCCAAAGCTGCTGTACTAGTTTTAATATATATGCATAAAACTTTGTAGTGAATAATGTTAAGTTCAAGTAGCTGACAGCAGTGTGTGCTTAAGTCTTAAGTTTATATGTCTTTGTCAGAAACACTCAGGTCTGCAGCTGCATTAACATACGGTGTGATCTAGGGTACTGATGCACTGTGACATCTAATCTGACACTCCTTTGTCCACTTCCGCTCATTCTAGCATAAGAAATGTCTTGTCAAGCTAGCTGCAGAACAAAAGAAACATTCAATGGCCCCAAGAAGTATCTGGATACGTGAAACACATGTATGAATTTAATTTCATTTACCCACGAAATATCAAAAGGAAATGTTAGGAGTTTTAAATGACAGAGCACAAGAACACTTGTAAAACTAAATATTCCACAAAAAGAACACTGCCAAGCTTTACATGAACAATTACTATACAGTTCTAAATAAAACAACATATTTGGACTTCCAATGACATTTTCAAAAAAGACCACACAGTGTTTTAGCCTCTGGCTTGTCATCCTTCACTTTGCAGAACTGACTGGCACCATATGGATAATGAATAAATAATAATAACCAACTTTGAAGAGTGGAAGATTGATTTATTGCAGATTTGACAGAGTGACTGTTGTGAAAAAAAAGACGCTCTGAGGTCACTACACTTGTCTTTGCTGTTTTTGCTTTTACTTTTAACTATTCAGTTATCATAGTGGTCGCATGAAGTTGGTACTCTTCACATAGGCGTCCCGAGCAGAGTCACCGCAAGTTGACAAGCTGATCATTTGTAGTATAAATTATCGCTTTAGAGTTCTGCTAAATGTGTTCTTCTATGGATCAAATAGAAGTGCATCCAACGTTTTATGAAATAATGGGATAGTTAACTGGTAAAACACCCAGTGAAACATCCACTTCGAAGTCCTGATTATTACCCAATTCGCGCCAGGATTAAAATGATATCACAGATACTCACAGCATGAACGGGAGAGGCGATGTCAACGTGGACCCAGACTCCAGGCCAGTCAAAGCCCAAGTGGGAACCAATGAAGAGCCCGGCACAGGAGCTCTGAGCGTTCTCTCGGTCCTGTCAAAGCGCAAGGAAAAGAAGACGTGGCTCAGCAAATAACTTAAGTCACTAGACAAATATTCTACTTTTACAACACATCAGTATTACGGGCTAACCAGCTTAGCTTATAATAGCTTTATAACCAGAAACCCAAGTATTCTATTCTGGTGATGTAGCATGTTACAAATGTGGTGTATCGCATTTAGGAGGCTTTTATGGGTGTCAAAAAAGTCAGTGAACATTCAGGTAAACATGAATAGCAGATTGTATCAGTATTAGAGAAGCCTAGGACTAAATGATTTAGAGTGGGCGATACATAAATATATGCAGTAATGCTTGTTGTGTTGAAAGATTTGACCACATTGTCAAAAACTAAAACAGCAGACATTTAATGTATATTTAGATTCTATTTTAGGTACTTTGTAAGGACATATTGTTTCTGATTTTTTTTTCTTGGCTCTAGTTTTAATTTTATGAATACAATAATGTTTTTTTTCACACAGTTTAGTTTTAATTAACTATAATAACTATGGCAGATAACTACACTTATTATTGCAGTTATTCATACATTTATATTTGTATATTTGAAGTAGACAGCTACATTTTATTCTAATTTTGTGATGCGGCTGATTTCCATTCATTTCGTCATGTGTTGCTTCAGAGGAATCTGGGGTTTGTCACTCACAGCCACAGAGTTCTTCATGTCAGCCATGGCGGAGGTGAACTCGCTGAAGTGCAGCTCGGGGCAGTAGACCAGAGGGTGGGCGAGATCTCCGCTGCTGCGGCCTGCGCGCACACATGCACTCTCCCACTGCTCACTGTTGGTCATCACAGCTGCATGGTACTTCCCTGTGGAGATTCCCTGAACAACAGAAACAAAAAGGTTTTAGTGACAGACACAGTACCTGTCTGATGGTCCAAAAACATTTGAGTCTGTTGATTTGTGCACTCGCTGTGGTTGGTTTAACAACAGTTACCCACCTGTGCACCTGTAAGTGTGGCCATATCCAGAACAATATCAGCAGACAGGTCCTTGCTGGCATACACCACTCCATCAGCCAGCACCAGCCTGCCCTCTGCATCAGTGTTGTTGATTTCCACTGTCCTTCAGAATGAAAGAGATAAATGATGAACATTTAATACCACAGTTCTTGTTCATCCTGTTGACTTGACTTGTAAACTGATACCAGACACGATGACAGCAAAGGCAAAACAAGCAGCATGTACAAATCAAAACAAGTAATCTATCAAATACACCTCAAAGTAAATGATCGGTTATAATTTTTTTTAAAAATGTCTCACTTTCCAGAGTAGAGAGTGTGGATATCATCAGGCCGTGTGGCGATGGGCCCAACGGCATTCTCTGCCAGACAAAACACTGCATGCAGGTTATCCTTAAAGCCCTGAAGCAAACAGAGGGGAGAGTTTGGTTGAGAAAACCTTAGAGCTGCACACATACAGAGGAAGCTGAATGACAGCTGATTTTTGGATCTCTCAAGTGGTGTCCTCACCCGTTTAATAGTGGCTTTGAAAGCTCCCAGGATGGCAGCAGCACCGCCACAGTCCCTCTTCATCCCTGGCATTGTGGTCTAGACAGGAAAAATACAATACTATTTATTTATAAGGACTTCCTTTGATCTGCCGTGTAGCTGTAATACTGCATCGTTATCTGCACGAAGCAGCACAGTGACCTAATAGTCTATTTAAGTATTTACACTTAGAAAAACTTTTTAGCCCAACTGCTGCATGTAACAGCAACTGCATGCAAACAGATTACTGAGAATAGGCTTAAAGCTGATCTAATAGATCAAGGGTATCAGTGCGTGCAGGTTCCAGGTTTGTTAAAACCACCAGGGAGCTGATGAGCTTTAGCAAAGTCAGCAGACTGAAAGGTGTACAGTGATTGGTCCAGACTACACAACACACTGTTGAAATATCTGCCATGTTGTGATGCTGCAGGTGCAACATGGGAGATGTTTGATGGTGTGAGCCGTAGAATAAAAAATCATCAAATGTCACGAAGCGAAGATTAACGCGTCCTTCAAAATGTATTATCTAAATGAAAATATTACCCACAAGCTACCATCATATATCAAAATAACATTTTTGTAGATATGTTTGAGTGCAGGCATGCAGGTGTCATTTTTTAAACTTGCTTATTAGTATGCATTTGCACGACAACATCTACGATCTGTTCTCCATAGAAACATTGGACATACCTTTCCCTTGATGCTGAGTCCACCGGTGTCGTAGACGATGCCTTTGCCCACCCATGCAATGGTTTGGGTCGCTCCATCAGGTGTGTGGCTCAAGACTGCTAATGCAGGAGGATGCTCTGCTGCCTTTCCAACACCATAAATACCTGACAAGGTGGACAGAACAATAACAGATACATAATCTGAACTTGCAATGATCAATCTATACAGACCGCAAACATCCTTTTAGAATCTAGTTTCTCAAAGTAGAATGTAATAAAGAATAAAGTGACACTGGCTTTTACAAAAACACTAAAGCAAAGGTACACAAATTTATATTTAGACTTGCAAACTCAATTACATATGTTCATTGTTAGTGAATGGAGAATAATTCCTAGAATAATCTGCGGAAGTCTTTTTTCAGGAGCCAAATATTACTCAGATAACTGAAACTGTGCAAGTGATTTGCCTGATATTTTTTCTTTTTATAATAGCAGCCTAAGCCGTTTCTCACAGGAAAGCAACAGAGCTACATGATTTTTAATGCACATTTAGTAAAAAACGCCACACACAGCAAATTAGGAGAGTTGTCAGATTATGAACAGACATCTCTGTGATACCTCCAAACCCTCTTTGTTTCAGTTCCTCTCCGCGAATGATGACTGGAGTGATTCCAAGTTCAGCCCCCACAGCCTTGATTTCCTGAAACAGAAACGGATGCTGGTGATGAGATGCCATAGCAAAATATATTCATAACTGTTTAGACAGATCGCACTATTTTAACCATATCTATTTAGCTTTTATAAGCTGTATATAAACAGTTAATAAATGGCAGCAATGTAAAAGTAAACATTTTTAAATGGCAGGTATTATGTTCCCGACACAACCACAGTTTATATTTGGAAAGATAGTGCATTTAATAACCACACTGATTTGAATAAATTACATAAAGCTGCTTTATTTGATTTTGCACAGCTGATTCCTGACATTGCCGGCAAACCTTCAATTTAACAGTAAATCGCAAATAATTTCTCTTCACATAATAGTGTGTACAATATGCATAGCAAAAGTATTAACTGATCAACTAAAATCATATTTCTACCATAATGTAGAGAATTCTGTAGTGGATAAGTGTCCGTTCATATTTTCACATACATCCAAGAAGTGGTCTGTGTTCATCTCATTGCATGGCGTGTCCACAATGCGAGCTGCCAGCCGAACTCCATCAGCAGCGTTGGAAAGACACTAAAGGAAAGGAAGGGGAGGAAAAACCTTCAAGCCAAAGCAGACTGCAGCTAACAGGCAATACGGTAGTTTAAAACATGCTATTTCTAAACTGTGTTTAAAAAAAGAACAACTACGAGCCAAAACTTCTAATACCTCGAGTTCTGCAGCATCCAGAGGATTGTTGTCTTGCCCGACGATCACAAACTCCACAGTCACGTGCTTCTTCTCTGCCCTGCGTGAGGATGTGGAGCGGCGAGAGAAGATGGGGAAGGCCCTGGCGATGGCACAGGAAGATGGAAACACATCTGAACGCTCACACACCATCTGGAAGGGCAAGAGACACCCATTTGTTAGCAACTTGGAAACAGAAGATGTCTTAACTCTGGAAGACACAGATTTTAGAACCACAGGACTTCCAGAGAGAAACACAAAAGGACAGCATCAGTGTTTAAACAGTAGCTGTAGTTACACATCCGTAGCTGAAAGCGCTCTCTGACCTCCCTGAAGGAGCTGAGGAAAAGAAAATTGATTCATTTCTCCATACACATTGATTACAAATTACATGAAAGGAAACAAACAAAGTTCAGATGAAGTAACTGACCACAATGCAGCGGTTATTCCCTCCTGGGAGGCAGGAACGGACCAGACGGGACACAAAGTGGGCAGAAGACGGGCTGTTGTGCCGGCTGACCCGAGAAGGGAGGGAGGCCACTGCAGCATGGTTGAGGTACAGAGGGCAGCTGTCTGTGGGGTTCGGGTTCAAAGCGCTGAGAGCCGCCTGCCAGATCTGAGAAAACAGCAGACATTCTGGTTCACTACAAAGAGAATAAAGCTTTTTGCTGTTTGTTATTCTCTTGGTAAACAACTTTAAAATCCTGCACACCATCAGTCACTTGTACCGACTGTGATTCATTTACAAAACGAGTATAAATGATCAAAGGTCTCCGGGATATTTTATGGTGTCATTACCTGAGCTGAAAGATGTGGGGATAATTCCAATTTTTCTGACAGATATTGTGGTTTGGTTTGATCTGACTTGCAATATAATATATATGCGCATATATGCGCAGTGTCAGAGGTTTACCACATGAGATGCAGTCAAAAACATGCCTGTCACACAAGGAGGACAGCAGGAACTTGTAAACTCATAGACAGACTGGTTAAACCTTATTGTACTGCCTAAGGTCTGTACTAAGTTACGATTTGCTAATTCTTTGTTTTAAATTGGGATTCTGAATAAATATCTTAAAGGTTTTCAGCCCGAGCAATAATGCTGTGCAAGTTTATGATCTGAAACAATCTGTATTGGCGGGTTTCTGTCAGTGGATAATCTTTAAAATGGAAATACCATTTGTTGTCATATTTAACATTTCACTGCTCTTGTTAAGGACAGAACTGAACAGCTAAGCAACAGTTTTGTAACTTTTCAGCAGTTTAAGTGTGTATGTGCAATGTTTGGCAGCACTGAAGCAATTTCAGGTTGAACATTAATCACTCTTACTCCTAATGAATGCTTTTTTTTTTTTCAAAAGTCCAAAATGAGAAGGAAATCGGACAGTATGCGAGTAGGATGTCACCTTTACCAGCTTAAACATAGCAAAGACCTTTAATCCTACATAAGTGACAATCATTTTAAGTGGTCATTGCTGACAAACACTCAGAAGCTCTTTGAATGAAGGACAAGGAAACCTTTGCTTGGCCTCACAGACTCACTCTCCCAGTCTCTCTTTATAGACTGGCTGTTACAGTTGCACAACCACCTCTGAAGACTTAGCACGACATAGTGTAGCACACCGTATACAGCTCCATAGGGTGCCACAGGAGTATTTTAGTCCGAGTCTGACCACTGGAACCTGTCAGAGCCCGAAACACTCAGCAGAGCACCTCGAACATCAACAGGATGCCAAACGGTATTAGACTTACAGCACTAACAAGGCCACTATTCTGTTATAGAGAGGAAACAGACAACTCTTGAAGCTACGAAACGGAAAAAAGGACTTTAATCTAAGTTGTGTCGGAGAAGTAAATCATTGCCGGAAGATGGATAGTACCGCAAAGTAACAAATGTGTTCTAGTGTCATGTTACTTAGGTACCTTAACACACTTAACAAATGTACGTTACAGTGACTGTAATTAAGTTTTTTCCTGACTAATAAAAACAAATACACTGCCAACAACACTAACGTCCCCTTCGTATTGTTACAGTTACAATTAGCCGAATGAGAAACTTACTTAGACAAATATCATACATCTTCGGGACTAGTTAACGTTAGCTAATTGTGTTGTAGCTCTGAGATAACTTAGCTGCGTTAGCTAGCGCTAACTTTGGCTAGCCTGGAGCTAACGTTAGCCGTCAGCCAGCGATCGTTACCAGTCACAGGATTACCTCTTTGCTAACGACTGGCTGCAGTTTTCCTTTGATTTGGCTCCAGTTCACTTGCTGCAGGTTGATCTGCTGCCCGATAATCAGGACAGGACGGTTCTGTGGCTCCGAGTCGCCAGCAGAAGCTTTGAACTCCAGCACCACGTTCGCCATTTTTGCGAATGGCTGAGATAGCAGGCTGTCAATGATGCTAAAGCGGACTGACCGCTGTCTTTCAGCGGTGCCGCCCGGACCGGCGACGGCAGCCGGGAGGGACCAAACGGTTTTTATCCGCTTAGTTTATGGAGATTGTAAATAAAATGGGATATTTTATCAACCTCTACCGGCGACCAGTAGGAACGACATGAAGTTAATTAACTCCCCTGTTGTCTTCATTTATGGGCACCAAAAGATATTGTTTCTTTGCCTGAAAAAAAAATCAAAAATTCAGCAAAAAATTTCCCAAATTTCTGAATATTTGCTAAACCTTCAGGAAGAAAATTCCAATAAATCCTTAAAAGTTTCCCTTAAAATTTTTTTTAAATCCCCCATAACCAGCAAGAAACATTCTTGTAAATATTTTTAAAAAATGAGTAAAAATCTTCCAAAAAATCCTAAAAATATCTAAAGTGATTACATACATATCAGTAAAATTTCTAATATTTTCTTTAAGAACATTCACAAAATTAAAAAAACGAATTTCGCTGGATTTTGATTGATTTTTTGTGAATGTTCTTAAAAACATTTTTAAAATTTCTTTTCCAGCAAAAAATGTTCTAAGATTTTCCAAAATGTTGAAAATATGGGCATCAGAAGTTTCACTGTGAAAGTAGATTTCCCCCTCACATTTTTAAATTTTAAAGCTGGTCAATTTTGACTAGCAGGATGACACAAGGGTCAAATAAAGCTTCTATGTTTTTTAACTGTGTAAAACAAACATTAGTCATGTCAAGATCATATTTTTGACTCTTCCTTTACTCTCATTTAGTGTTCTGTGCTTTGTTTAATTGTTTGCTTTTTGTCTGTGTAATGCTTTGCAGTTCTTTATTCAGTTCACACCATTAATGTAAGTCAAATGAAACAGCATCCCTTCTGTCTAAGCCATTAACATACAGTAAATAGAGGTGAGTGTACTCCTGTGCAGTATCGCTTAAATGTGAAATTATTCACAATTGTTCAGCAATAACTGCATTCTTTCTAAGTTAACAAATATTTCTTCTCATAAACAATCAAAAACAAGCATTTTAAAAAGACTACATTGAAAATACAGGCACAGAGTTAGAACCACAATGCAACAAAAATCAGTGCATCTGTTATCACTGACAAGTTTAAAAACCAGTGAAATCTGAGACAATTTTCATGCGAGCTTATTATTTCATATAATGTTATTATGATTATCACAGGACATAAGGTAATGGATTGAGGGTGTTTTAATGTAGACTGGTGCAGTGGCTCTTGTTTTTGTTTAAACTGTTCTGAGCCGGTTGCACAGTGCCGTAGTGGTGAGCACTTTCGCCTTGCAGCTAGAAGATCCCCGGTTCAAATCCCGGGGTGGGCCTGGGATCTTTCTACATGGAGTTTGCATGTTCTCCCTGTGCATGCGTGGGTTTTCTCCGGGCACTCCGGCTTCCTCCCACAGTCCAAAAAATATGCTGAGGTTAATTGATTACTCTAAATTGCCTGTAGGTGTGAATGTGAGAGTGATTGTCTGTCTGTATATGTAGCCCTGTGACAGACTGGCGACCTGTCCAGGGTGTCCCCTGCCTTCGCCCGAGTTAGCTGGGATAGACTCCAGCACCCCCGTGACCCTAATGAAGATAAAGCGGTGTATAGAGAATGGATGGATGGATGATGGATATTTTTGGACTGTGGGAGGAAGCCGGAGTGCCCGGAGAAAACCCACGCATGCACAGGGAGAATATGCAAACTCCATGCAGAAAGATCCCAGGCCCAGGCTGGGATTTGAACCGGGGATCTTCTTGCTGCAAGGCGAAAGTGCTAACCACTACTCCACTGTGCAGCCCCAGAACAAATCAGTAAACCATTACTGGATTTGCTGGGTTTTATTCTATAACGTAAAATTATACCCTTTCGCTGAAATCTCATCAACAATCCACTTTTTTTTTCTACTTGAAGAACCTCAGTGTAATTCAATCACATCTACTTCTTCATGTATATATAATATTAACAGTATAATGTATGTCGTCATACTGCAGCCTGCTGCTATTACATGTAACAATGTGGAGTCAGTAACAGATGGACACAGTCATTCTATAAGAATAAAAAAAACATTGCAGAAACCATTAGATGGTAATGATTTATTTATTTTCTCTCATATTAATGCCAACAACAACTAAACCACTCGGAGTATTGTAGTTATCACACCCTGAAATCTCAGCAAGATGTATGGAAGACAGTTTGTTCACATGAAACGTTGCCATAGAACAGTTCCTGAAGACAAACATTGTTCACGTTTCACTGCAGCTTGAGTTCAGAAAAGTGAAACAGATTTTTCCCATTTATTTATTCCAATTGAAACAAGGGAGAAGATGAGATCCCTTCTAGTGTTAACTTTCAAACACTAACTTTCAAATTTAAAATAATAATTGCATAAGTCTAAGAAGGATACCCTGCTGTAAAATGTAAACTTTTAATGTCAGAGTGCAAATAGTTTAAACAGACAGGGGATTAGGAAAAGGGGCAAAGGCTGTATGTAACTTTGAAATTATAAAAAGGGTAAACATTTAATGCACAGCAACATTTACAAACACGTTTAAAGAGAAAGGCAGTGACATGTTTGTACCAGTACATATATATATTCATCAAGTTAAAATCCATTGATTTTAACTTGATGAAAATTGTTGAACTCTGCCAATTTTATTTATTTTGATCATAAAACATTTTAAATGTTTAATAGGACTAAATTTATTGAATGTAAATTAGTACTCGATACTCAAATAAACAGCTTCGATTTTGGGGATTTTTCCACTGGACCACTAAACAAAGAACTTATATAGAAAAATCACAAAGAACACAAACCCTAATTCTAAATAGTCACATAATGTCGTGTTTTAAAGACATTGTGACGCTTTTATTCAATTGTCCACACAACAATGTAGTGTTGGAGCAATTAACTGCTTAGTCAACCTAAAAATGTAATAAGAATTTTTAAAAAACAACTAAATTCTTAGTTTAAGTTTCTCAAATGAAAGATTTTCATCTTTTTTTGGTGTGACAGAATGTATTATTCATCTTTGGGTCTCTAACTTCTATTCAGAAAAATGAAAATGTGGGCTTTTGCACATTAACCATCAATTTTAAAAAAAAATCCACCAATTAAACACAAAGCTAATTAATATTTAGTTGCAAATATGGTAAATTGTCACATTTTCAAATTACACAAGACTTTTATACTCAAAGCCTGAAAGATTTTCATTCCTGTGCTTTCAAACTGTTCATAACGACATACAAGACATTTAAGTCTTTAACCCTTTTCTTTGTGGCTTATCTTATTGATATAAAATACTTCTCTCATACTTTACACTTTGTTTGTGTCATCCAGCTCAAGATGTGCTCGTTATTGCACCTACAGTACAGTACACGCTGACCTGAGGTTAATTATCAATAATTTGGATATTTCAAGATAATACGAGTAAAAGGTTAAATCTATTGACATGCTTTAAACTGTTAGAGTGAAATGTAAATCATGATATTATTAGAATAATAAGGTTACTTATATCAGTGTAGTGTTTGCTACACCCTGTGCAGGATAAGAAAATAGAGTCTTATTGATTGCATAAAAGGCTTACAGCACCTGTTAGATATTTTAAACAAGTAAATTAAGAAGCACTATCAAATATGCAAAATAACACTGACAGACACGCGCACATAAATCAAACACAACAACCAACCGGACATTCTTGCATTTGTATCAGCTGAGGACCAACGTGGAGATATCGGGCTTTGACGGTTAAAGAGCTAAAAAAAATAAGCCAGCACTGACAGAGGACGGGGTTCAGGTGGGGAGGCTTGTGTAGTGTGCTCACGTTAACCCTTCCATTCATTTCTAAAGGTTAATAGTACATTAACATAACGCACAAAAGAGAAGATAATCTAAGAGGTCTGCTATTATTAGTAAGGGGTAAGACTAGATTTAAAAGAGGCAGTCGCTGCTACTGGGACATGAATATATGCTGCATGTGCAGCTGCATGACACACGTGTAGAAATGTCACGGCACGAGAGAAGAAGCATGTATGAGCACACATGTTCATGGAGGCTGTTAGGTGTGTGGGACCTTGTAGCTATACTGGGATGAAACTTCCCTCTGTCAGGCCTACGTATGTGTGCGGTTGTTGATTTAGGCGTGACACAGGTTTCCACTGGACCCGCAGGTGGCAGCGATGCCACAGTTCTTCAGGATGGGGCAGAAGTTGGTGGTTGGGCCGGTGCCAGCCTCTCTGGGAGGGAAAGGCTTCATGGTGGAGAGGATCAAGGCCAGACAGTCTGCTACGTTTTTGTTCGGCGCACAGGCCAAAGCTGGTGTGTGTCCTGCAGAGGATCAACAGGCAAAGAGTTACTAGATGGTGTCCTTCGAAGGCTTGTTTTTTTGGTCAGGAAACATGACCTGTTTTGGTAGCCTAGCCGCGCTAGACAACCCACGGCAACGAATTTAATTCTCTGCCAGGGTGGGTCTAGTTACCCTCCATAAGGCTCGAGGCTGGATTCTCCTAAAACTGGCCGGACCAATCACCATGAAGTGTAGAGTCAGAAGGCGGGTGTAACGAAGTGACGACAGAGGCGCGACGATTCTGACAGAAACAATCAGCGCACAATAAACAGTTATCTTTCGACTCGGCTTTGGCCACAGCCCTTAAAGATTTGAAGCTAAAATTCAACTTGAAAGATAAACAAAGGACGCCACTGAAGTGTTTCATTGAGAAGAAAGACGTATTTGGACTTATGCCGACGGGATATGGCAAATCCTTAATATACCAGTTGGCTCCGCTGGTTGGGAAGCTAATGGGACTTAGCCACAATCCGGCGCTCTAGGAACTACGTCAGCCTATTCGCTGCGCTGATTGGTTGTATACCTACCCAATTGCTGCAGAGTGATTTGAAAGACAACCTTTTAGCCCGCCTCCCTCCCTATCGAGCGTTCCAAGACCCTTGTGTCTTAAGAGCTGGGTCTAGCGCGGCTAGGCTACTGTTTTGGTATTTCATCACTAAAATGTGATAATTCCCCCTCACCTTCCTCGTCTACGGCCATTACTGCTGCTCCTCTGCTCAGTAACACCTGCACGACAGTCGCCAGGCCTTTTCTTGCTGCAATGTGAAGAGGCCTGCAAGATAAAGAGAGACAGGTCAGACTGCAGCGCACTAAAGACGGATGAAAATACAATCAACATTTCACCTGCACACAGTACAGAATCCATACTGGTTTATTTTGTTAATCCTACATGTTAAGCCAATTATTACATTTCATAGTTCCTCTGACCAGTGCTTCAAGAGAACTCACATTTGGAGAGCGGTGTTTCTTGCATTAATAAGAGAGGAGTCAGTTATTTCTCCCAGGATCAACAGAGCACACATTTCATGACCCTGCAAAGGGAAACACACGGCACTTTAAAGAGTTAATGAGCTTCAGCAGTATTGCAGTTTAAAACCATAAACGATGTCAAAAGAGAAAAAAAACAGTCAAAATGTAAAGTAAAATGTCTGCCTGAAAATAAAATAAAATGTTTTGTTCAACTTCATTTCATGTAACAGATCACCTTGCAACGCTACAGCACCACATAATTATATTCTTAGTGTTACGAGACACTCCGAGGTTAAATGAAACTAAAACAAAAATGGAACTTTAGTCTACTAGTCTAAAAGTCAAAAACTTTCAGAGTCAAATTAAATCAATAAGGTTAAACTTTGTTCAAAAATAATACTCTGCAGATAAAATAATAGTAATGATAATTAAAGCATACTTCAAATGCTTTTGAAATGTGTGGAACTTTACACCATACACATGAACATGGCAATTTCTTACAAAACACGGCAAAAAGTCACTAAATAAAAGCAAATAAAATGCCTTGCGGGTTAATGTTCACATGCCTGTGCTGAATGCGGCTGTACATTGCTGTGGTTGAGTGCTTATATACCAGTTTACTCTAACATAGCCTGCTTACAACCTTATTTACATTTTCTAGATTAAAACAAAGCCAGTCCGCACTGGTTTTTCCAGATGTCATCTATCATACTTTCCTTCTTGCTGGTTTACAACATCCAGACATTAGCATGAAAGGGGGCTGCTGTCTGCTGAGCTGTAGCCCAGTTTAATTGTACATTAATAAAATAAACTGTTAATGACTAGCTGTTATTACTTGTTGTCAGCTGGTACCAACCAATGGGATGCAATGTTTAATAGTTTAGTCAGCTAATCTCTGATTAACCCTTTGATGCACAGTGTGGGTCAGGGGTCAGGAGATATCCATTTTCCATTGGATTTGGGTCACTTCTGACCCATGTTGTGCATCAAAGAGTTAAAAATATTCCATACTTCAGTGCAGTATGAATAACAAGCTGTTGATCTTGTTACAGTCATGCAAAGGTTAAAGTGCCGCTGCATGCATACGCTACAGAGCATCCATTTGTGTGTTTGTGTGTGTGTGTGTGTGTGTGTGTGTGTGTGTGTGTGTGTGTGTGTGTGTGTGTGTGTGTGTGTGTGTGTGTGTGTGTGTGTGTGTGTGTGTGTGTGTGTGAAACCTTGCTGCAGGCTAAGTGAAGGGCTGTGTTATTATTGACATCCACCAGGGTCAGGTCTGGCTTCGCATTGTGCAGCAAGAATTCTGAAATGCAGAAAGTAAGCAAAAAAAAAAAAATGACATGGACTGACTGATCAGTGTGACAAGGGAACAAACTGGTGTATTAAAGGTCACCATTGGTGACGATGGTGAGGGTCAAAATGTTTGCTGAAAGAAGCTGAGAAGCTTCTCAAGCTGAAATGATCTTGATCTGTTTTAAAGTTTCCTGAGTGCAGAACAGAAAATAATGTTTTAACAGACTCAGAAGTGTCGGACCTACCAACAGCCATGGTCTGTCCACAGTCAGCAGCAACCATCAGAGCAGAGCATCCACTGTGGTCCACAGCATTAACCTCTGCTCCCTGGGCCAGGACCAGCTGGAGCCCAGCAACATTTCCTGAATAAGCAGCTGCATGCAGCGGAGTCCTGCACTCAAGGAGTGTATACATCAAAATACAGGATGAGCAGACAGAGTCCATAGAGACAGCAACTTAATTATGCTGTGCATGTCATATTATGCCATTTTTAGATTAAATATAATATTTTCTGGAAAATTCAAGCTCATAAACAGCTACCAATATTGACCATGTTGATTATGAGTGATGGGACCATAACTATATCTGTAGCTGTGTTGCTACTGTTTGGAAATGTTTGGCTAATAAAAATAAATAAATTTAAACATTTTACAGTTACAGCATCTGTAGACTGACTCATACTGACAGTGCTGCATGAAACAGGTAAGTGATGAAAATGAAACCCACCTTCCTTTGGCATCACTGATGTTGACACTTTGAGAGCCAACAGTCTTCACTAGAAGTCCTGCAGCAACATCGTGTCCATTAACTCTGTGGAGGGAACAGACAAATTGAAAAGATGAATGCAAAAATTATTGGCAATTATACATATAAATAGAAACACATGTATGTAAGCAAAATACGGTACTCACAAAGCACAGTGCAGTGGAGTGAATAAATTTCCCTCCTGGTTGCTAAAAACTTTGTTTTCAAGTAAAATGTGTAAACATCCTTCATGCCCTGAAGAAGACAGCAAATAAAACGACAAATGATTGATTAAAATTATGTAATAGAGCAGAAAAAGACTAATTACAAACTGAGCGCTGTTCTAAAAATGTCAATTTATACATATATCTGTATTCATATCTGCTCTATTCAACACTGGATCTCACTTTTTTTTGTTAAAATTACTTCTGACGTCTCACCGTGGTAAGCAGCCCAGTGGGTGGGCGTGTAGCCCCTGTGGTCCAACATGGAGTCCAGAGGGTCAGCTTTCTTAGCAGCCTTTAGCAAAGTGTGGAGCAGTTCTGTGTGGCCGCGGGACGCAGCGAGGTGCAGCGGAGTTCTTCCCTGAGAGTCTCGACACAGAGCTGAAGCTCCATGTTCCAACAGAGCCGATACACAGTCCTCACTGCCCAACATGGCCTACAGGGAGAGCACACGAGACATGATGACAGAGGAAGAACCATCAGGGAGGCTGTAAAAGTCTGATTTCAATTTACATAATTATTAGGCACAACGAAAAAGTGACATATGACATGCACACACTCACAGCTCTGTGTAAGGCAGTGAAGCCGTGTTTGTCAGCAGCATCGGCCTTCGCCTTTTTCTCCAACAGGATGTGGACGCAGTCGGTGTGACGTCCCAGAGCTGCCAGCATGAGAGCCGTCCTAAAAAACAAAAGAAACAGAATTCAATGCTGTGATGGTTAGCAGGCTGATAATCTTGTCATTAAGCTTGAAGGAGAAAATTGTCTCAGATCAGAGTCAAACACTGTGACATGCTATATAAACACGTCACAGTGTGCGACGTGTTTACATAGCACACGTTAGTCATGCTTTGTGCTTGCATGTTAATTGCAGTTCGTTATCTTTTCATTGTTTTGTCTCAATCCTCTGAACACCAAGCAGTTGATGAGTGTTTTTCGCTTCTGTCGCATTTTCATTCAGTGTGGGATGATTTTTCACAGCAATATAACGTTCTTCATCTATGAAACCAGCACACTGAAGTACAGACAACTCAAAAATGTCACTGTATGCTATGGTCTGATTATAATGCCACAGATCAGAAAAAAGAAAACAACTTGAAGGAGAATTTCTTGAATTATTTATTTTACAAAATTTTGGAAAAAAAACTGTAATGAACATGTAATCAGCTAAAAGCAGATTTTTTGTCACATGACTGCTAGTTAATCATAATGAGTTAATCATGGCATCTTGGTTGTACCAAAGACTGCACAATTTTTAGTTTTGAGTCCTAGTAGCATACATTATGTATTTGTTTCATTTTTTGAAACACGACATGTAGAATAGAGTGATTCAGATGAAATATCACCATTTTAACTTGTATATAAATTGACTCACTGTCCACTCGTGTCCTGACTGTCAATGATGTCAGCACTTTGTTCCCTGTTGACCAGTAACAGCAGACAGTCCACTTGGCCCTCGGCAGCTGCACACAGGGGAAGGAGAACAGAATTAATGGTTGAAGTTGCAATCAGATAAAACATCCAAACCACAAAGTTTACAGATTTATTCTCACAACAGCATCAATCAAAAGTCACAAGACTCTAAAACAAAAAATGCACAGTTCAGGTTTCAGCTTATATGGGTCCAAACATGTCCAGAGCTGCGAGCACACCTGCAGCATGAAGAGGCGTCCACTTGTGCTTGTGTTCCTTCAGTGTGTAGGAGGCTTGATGCTTCAGCAGAACCTCCACACACGTGGAAAAGCCTTTCTGAGCAGCCAGATGGAGGGCGGTTTGGCCTTCAATGTCCCGTACATCCAGACTCACTAATGTCTCACAAAGCAAACGCAGCGCCTCACAGTGACCATAATACGCCTACAGAGATAAAATACATCACAACAATCAAAAGCAGGTCAACAGGAAGAGCTTTATTTAAAAGTCTGTTTCGGTGTTTCCACTGTGATCATACTCACAGCTAAGTGCAAAGGACTGACTGGAATATTACTTTCAGCCTCTTCAAGACAGTTGAAGGAAATCTCCAAGAGCTGCAAGAGTAATAGAACTTCAATTAGGTCCAGATTGCAGTTAATCAACTAGAAAAAACTTAATAAAATACGCTACTGACCAGTTCTAGATGCTGTTTGTTTCCATAAGCTGCTGCATAGTGGACGGCGCTGTAACCTTTGCTGTTCTTCAGAGTTGGGTTCGCCCCATTGTCAAGCAAGTAATCTAAACACCTAAACACACAGAGTCCAAGGATCACTGTGAATCCCGTCTGCTCAAAATTCATTCACAAGGCATTACAGGTGTTTCAGAGAGGCTCATTCATGTCTTTGGGAAATAAATTTGTCCCATCACATTAAACAAACTGTTTCTAGGGTCGGTTGTCTCCAGTGTCCTGATTAAGATTATTTCATATGTCAAATATATCGAATAAGAAAAAAACTTTATTGTATATTTAAATCAAATTTTGATCTTTTTCCACAGCAGTGTCCAGTCCGACAAATTTGTACATTGTTTCACACATAATACTCTGTCTGATCTTCTCTCTATTTGCTCTGAGATCACAGACGTGACGAGGATTTTGACTTTTCTTCACACTCCTGCATGAGATGTAAATTGAGATGAAGTGCTTTAGCATTATGACTTCTAGAAAATCTTTTCTGAGTAAAAGATGAGGTTAGTCTACATTGTGCATATTTGAGCACAAACAGTACAAAGTATAAAAGTATGTTTATCTATTTTGTACATGACAATAATATTTGACTTACAAAGAGGCTTCTTGTTCCTTTTCCATAATGAAGTCTGGCTGAGAGTTTGTCTCCCCTCTGTGGAAAGAAAGAAAAGCAACGGTAAACTTGGATCAGGAAAATTCATGCAGAACTGCCTGCAGTATTCTGTCCTTGTTACCTGGGTAAAACGTTTTAAATTTAACATGGCAACAAAGGCACTTACCCACAGAAGGTGTGTGAAGCAGCAGCGTAGTGCAGAGGGCTGCAGCCCGTCAGGTCCAGCTCATTGGCCTCTGCACCGGCTCTCACCAGGGAAATCGTGCACTGGCTGTTCCCGTTTGCTGCAGCATAATGCAGAGGAGATCTGCAAGGTATAACAGGGGCAGTCTGTGACATCAGGTAACACAGAAGTGCAGTTCAGTTCTTACCACAGCTATTCAGCACTGCTTACCTTCCCAAATTGTCCTTCATATCCAGCTCAGCACCACTGTTTAATAGCAAATTGAGACACTCAACATTCCTAAAAAAACAAAACAAAACAAAATGCATAGTTATTTCAATTAACTTGAAACTGTGCTGGACAGCCCACTGTTGCCAATAGGTTTGCACATAGACAATCTGTGGATTACTTGGGTTTTCCATGTAGAATTTTGTGTTGTATTGTCTTTAATTTTTAAATTAGTCAGGTAATTTGAGGTTGCAATAGTGTGGTAGTGTGGGTTCTTAACATTTAAGTTCATCAGGCCAATTTGTATAATATATAATATAGCAGTGTCTTAACCATAAATTCAGATTAACATATAGAATACTGAAGGCTCCTAATCCTAATATGTAAACTTAAACTTCAGCTACAATCTGAAGCATTAAGAACTGTGTTCACTACTCACCCTCCAGAGGCAGCTGCATGCAGGCAGGTCCTCCCGTGGTCATCTGCCATGTTTATATCAAACCCCACTGGTGGCATTTCTCCACTCATCATAGCTGGCATGAGGTTGTAAAACTGGCCTGAGCGAAACACAAACAGCAGAAACATTTCAGACTTGTGTTAGTCATTAAAATCCAGCAAGGAAAAGATTACAATAGAAAACAGGGCGCGATAACTCTGAATTAATTCTCACCGTTAGACAGTAGCTTGCGGCAACAGTCTGGAAAGCCGTAGAGAGCTGCCAAATGTAGCGGTAGCATCCCATGAATCCCCTGTCTGCAGAGATAACATTGTTAGGCTCAGTATGTGTGCGCTCGACTGGGAAAGACTGTTCACTCTAAAACTGTAATTACAGCCCACAATCACTAAACAGACTGTTTTCATTCCATTTATAACATTGATTGTTGAATTAGAGGTTTAATGTTGTCTTCCCACAATATGGATGGGAAAAGATCTCTTCGATTAAAAAATGCAATTATTTGCATGACCTGACAGCTCAGGATGGTAAAATCATTGCAAGGTGGTTTTGGTTTTCAGGTTCTTCGATATTATTAGGTGGTGAGTTAGAAATATCTACTCCCAGTCCTGAAGTTGTTGATGTGAATGCTAATTACAATAACTGCAGTTTGACATGAACGTGGGAGAAGCACTGTCTGCAAGAGAGCAATTTATTTTTATGGGCACAGTCCACTGTTTCATCAGAAAAAAGAATCTCAAAGTATCATTTGCAATAACTACGTGTGTGTGTGTGTGGACTGTGGTGGTCCAGTGGTCCAGCTTAGGCTACGTTTTGATTAAATTCTAGAAAATAAGTTGCTAAGAATTTTATAGAGTACTGAGGCAGGGGTGCAAATTCATTTCCCACAAAATTTCTCGCTCCAACTGATATTTATCAGTTACTTTGTCCTTGAAAGTGCTTCAATATAAAATCAAAACGCAGAACGGTGACTCCAATAACTATGAATTTTTACCACCAGCAGCACTAAAGAGTCCCAGGTTTGAACAGACTTACCTGCTTTTGTCAGCACCATTTGTCAGCAGAGTACTGATCAGTAACTCCTGACCATATCTGGCAGCAACATGAAGAGGAGTGTTTCTATTCATGTCGACACAGTCAATCTCTCCACCTGTGCAGACGGAAGAAATTAGACCTCTTGATGTATATTTCAAGCTTGGGTGTCTTGCACGGACATTTTTGTTGTGTAACATCATTAATCACATGCAATAACATGATGTCGTCAATATTCTTTGCAATTTTGTTACCATTTTGGATCAGAATCTGGGAGCCTGTGAAGCGTCCGTACATTGCTGCCATATGTAAAGGGCTCTTCCCTTCTTTATTCTGAGGTGGAGAAAACAAGCATAGTTGAAAGACTGTCTTAAATAATTATTATCTGTGTTAATCGCTACAATCCAGCAATTCAGAAATAATTTTCTCCTTTGTTTTCCTTTTGAAATCTACTTAAATAATCACCTGAACGTTGACATCAGCACCATTGTTGACGAGCAGCTCCAGACACAGCACCCCGCTGGAGGAGCCGGCAGCCAGATGCAGCGGCGTGTCACCGTGGTAGTTGGGCTGGTTGATGTTTGCGCCGCAGTTCACGAGTTCAGTAGCTACAGTGTCCTGCCCTGTGTGGCAGGCCATGTGGAGCGCTGTGTTCCCAAAAAGGTTGGGTTCATCAATCTGGGCGACAGAAGAGGGGAAAAAACTGATGACATCACAATTAAAAATGCTACAAAGCATTTGGTGCTCAAGAATTACTGCAACAGATCGGTGGACAGCATGTTTTGACTTGTCCAAAGCCAGAGGCAGGTACAATATATATATATATACACACACACCCACTCTAGTTAGCTTCAGTTTTAAACATGGAGGTATATTGTTTAAACAGATTTTCCTGCTACCATCAGCAAAAAGCAGATTTCATGACTTTCGACACAATGCAATGAATATCTGTGTAAATTTTTTCTGCATTAAATTTATTGGAATTTATGTCACACTGAAAATGCACCAGTATAACTATCAGAGTAGGCAACCAGCCACCAGGAAGTATGTGGTAGTATATGTAAGACGCTAGATTCAGATACAAAATAAAGATTGACTGATGAATTGAATTGAATAATGCAGGTGCATTTGAACATATTTCTCTCTTTGAGTAAAGGTTAATGCCTTAAAAAGTTAATTTCCTACCTGGATAATTAGTAATACAGACCATGAAACCCAGTCTGGAGTAAAGTATATCCTAATTCTGACTTGAGAGCAAGTACAAAAAAACGCATATTTGCTATGCATAATCTAAATAAATGTACAACATATGAAACAAGTAGCAGATATTAATAACTGAAGTCATTGTATTTGGCCCCAAACATCTTAGAAACTCGCTTTCAAAGCAAATAGTTACTCTGGATGGCATCACATTGGCCTCCAGTACTACTGTGAGGAATCTTGGAGTTATTTTTGACCAGGACATGTCCTTTAACTCACACATAAAGCAAGTCTGTAGGACTTCCTTTTTTCACCTGCGTAATATTGTAAAAATCAGGAACATTCTGTCTCAGAGTGATGCAGAAAAATTAGTTCATGCTTTTGTTACTTCCAGGCTTGACTATTGCAATTCCTTATTATCGGGTTGTCCAAATAGCTCTCTCAAACATCTACAGTTGATCCAAAACGCTGCTGCGAGAGTACTGACAGGAGTTAGCAAAAGAGATCATATTTCCCCTATACTTGCTTCTCTTCACTGGCTTCCTGTTAAATCCAGAATAGAATTTAAAATCCTTCTTCTGACATATAAAGCTCTTAATAACCAATCTCCATCATATCTTAAAGATCTGATAGTACCTTATTATCCTAGTAGAACTCTTCGCTCTCAAACTGCAGGCTTACTTGTTGTTCCTAGAATTTCTAAAAGTAGAATGGGAGGCAGAGCCTTCAGTTATCAGGCGCCTCTCCTGTGGAACCTGCTCCCAGTTTGGGTTCGGGAGGCAGACACCCTCTCTATTTTTAAGACCAGGCTTAAAGCGTTCCTTTTTGACAAATCTTATAGTTGGGGCTGACTGGGTGACCCACAGAGGTTCGGCTTGTGTCTTCATTGTACAGCTGACTCCTTCTTGGACGTCCCTTCGTTCTGCCCCTAGTCATGCTGCTATAGGCCTAGGCTGCTGGGGGACTTTTCTTGACGCACTGAGCCCTTCTCTATCTACCTTTACATTTAATATGTATACCGTTATTGCAGTACATTCACTCTGTTTCCCCCTGTGCTATTTCTCCGAGTGTCCCTGGTCCCAGAGCTGGATGCTTCAGATCTGCGGTCGATGTTCCACCAGCTGGTCCAGTCTCCACCATGTCCACTGTGGGATGCTGCTACTGACCTTCCACCAGCCCTCTGCTTCCAATTCCCTTTTTCCACGAGTCAACTCTGCATCGCCTTCAATATACTGTTATGCTAACTTACATACTGTTTGAATTTTACTGCTAGCTATATAAGGAGTATGTTTAATGTCAGAGCCGTACATCATAAGAGTAAACTATGAGTCAGTTTTCAATGTTAGCTTATACTTTGTCTGTGTCACATATCCTGTCATGCATGTATTCAAATGTGTGTTGTGTTTTCCTTGCTTTCTCACCCCTCCCTCTTCTCCCATCCCTCCCCCTTGCCCTCTTCTGTCCTTCTCAACCCGCCCGGCCAGCAGGCAGATGGGTCCCCCCTATTTAGAGCCGGGTTCTGCTCGAGGTTTCTTCCCTGTTAAAAGGGTGTTTTTCCTTGCCACTGTCGCCTTTGGGCTTGCTCTGGGGGTCAGGCATATGGGTTCTGTAAAGCGTCTTGAGACGATTTGACTGTAATTGACGCTATATAAATAAAATTGAATTGAATTGAATTGAATATTACTATTTTACTATTTAAAGATATTGGTGTTTTTCAACAGCGATGCGATGCGTCTGCTTTACCTCCATCCCGAGTCTCAGCAGATATCTGACCACGTCTAAATGTCCACCTGCCGCCGCAGCATGTAGTGGAGTGTAACCACGTTTGTCCTTGGATGTCACATCTGCACTGTGCGACACCAGCAGCTTCACGACCTCCACATGTCCTGAAACAACAGAATAACATTTACTGCAAGCGTCTGCCTTTGGTTACATATTACACTTCACCGCTACTCTGAGCGTGCAGACTAAACACTAGACATTAGACTAGTCTAAATATAGATAGGTATTGTTAATGTCAAGAACATTATAACAGCTTGATCATTCAAACAGTCAACTATGCAGTGACAGATGGGTAAATTAGAAAGGCAAGGACAGCAGGTGGACTATGTACACTTTCTCTAAGAAAAGATCGACATTAAGCTTTTCTAGACATTTGTTTCTACGACAATGAATTCACCTTTGACTTGCTAAAGAGCAGAATAAACATTTCCACACACAAGATGTCTATATACTATGATGTATAAATATTATATGTATATAAACAGAGTAAGACAATCACAACATGGAGTATATACATATGAAGTAATGTTACATTCCCTCAACAATATTGCAAAATATTGGTGTGGTTAGTCTTGAGATGGAGGTCATCCTTTCCACTTTGTACACACTTGCTGACACATATCTGCTCTTGTTCTTCCTTACACTCACAACAAAATATATTCATGTAACTCTGGGCACCACTCACCGAGGTATGCAGCCCAGTGGATTGGCTGTCTCTCCTTTTTATCTTTGGCACTCACATTGGCACCTTTACTGAGGAACAAGTTCACCATCTGCAGCAACACAATACCTTGATAAACCAGCATGTCCATGTTAAGTCACTGCAACAATCAACAATTAGAATAATGTCCAGAACCAAATACAACACACTCAAGTGTTTACTTTAACAGAGCTCTGGTTATATTTTGCACAGAGGAGTAAATAGTTTGAAGCCAGATCAATATATTTGGAGATGAATATCTTGAGCTACATGGAAAAAAACACCTGCCAGAGACAAGAAAATGTCCATTTACTTCCCTAAAGGAAATAAATCTAGTTTTGAGCCGCATTAAGTTGCAATAATCACTTCAGGGATTGTTAAAGGTGAAGTGAAGACTCTGGTTAAAACCATCAGCTTCATAGTTTACCTCTCCGTGGCCGCTGTGTGCTGCATGATGTAGTGGTGTCCTTCCTGACCTGTCAGTAATATCCAGGCTGCAAACATGCGGTAACAAGGCTTCAGCGCACCCTGTCGCCCAGTTGGCAGCTGCCATGTGTAGGGGTGTATGCCAGAATTTGTCCCGTGTGTTTACCTCCACCCTGTGCTTTAGCAGCAGCTCCACAGCCCTCTGAAAAGAAAAAAATAAATCAAATTGATAGAAGAAGAATGGAACATTAAAATCTACATGTAAGCGACAGTTTTTTATTTCTATTTCTGAGTTTCGAGAACAGGAATGTACTTCATTTCGTGAGGCAGCTGCTCGATGTAGAGGAGTCAGCAACCCCTGGTCCTTAGCATTTATATTTGCACCTGCAACAGAATGCAAAAGCAAGAATGAGTTTTGCTGTGCCACTGCACATTTTCAATGTGTTTTATTTTTTGTGTATGTGACTGACTACTGGGCTCCATTATTACAAAGATATACCATTTATTTACTCAGTCATATTTCCAGTAAAATTCTTTGGTTTTTACCTGCACTAATAAGGAGGTCCATAACATGGACATCACCCAGATAAGCAGCAGCATGAAGTGGTGTGCTTTGTTCTTGGTCCTGAGACAAGCAAAAAATATAAAATAAAAAGAACAGAATAAATCAAACCATCCATAATAGCAGACAACACATTTCTTTCCCATTTTACACAGGTATCCTCCTAAGGTCAACATATGCTTCACTCAGCATATTTTGAATGCAAGCTTGACAGCACATCTTGCAAAAACATAATAACAGGTAAGTTAATGGATAATACTACCAGTGAATTGACATCTTCTTTGTGGTCTAACAAAAATGTCACGTCTTCTGTGTTTCGGCTGAATATGGCCTGGACCAATGGAGACTGAAAAGAGATGAGAAATGCAGAATAAGAGCAACAACGGTATGAAAATGTACACAGTAAAATTAATTGTAATTTGTCAAACTTTTACAGAATACAACCAAGCACAATAAATGTGTTTGATCAGTGGAAATAAAACTGAAGGTCTCTTTACAGGCTCAAGGAGTGCACTTTCCAAAATGCACCTATTTACTATATTCTTGATGACTGTCTGGTCCACATTTCCACTCCATATCAGAAGTGTTGGTGTCATACCAGACAGTTTACTTTCCTTTAGAACCCACATCAACAACATCTCACATACTGCTTTGAGTTTCTTCACACTGAAGTTCTTATTCACACCCCGGTCACTTCTCGCATTCATTACTGCAACGCCACTCTCCCTGGACATTCAAATAAAATTCCTCATTGGCTCCAAATCATTTACAACTCCTAAGCTCATCACCTGCAAAAAATCCACTGACTGTATCACACCTCTCCTTATTAAGCTTTACTTGCTTCCTGTTCAACAACAGATACATTACGAGGTTCTAATGCTCACTTTCAAAGCCCCCAAACCTTTCAGGTCTTTTTCATATTTTATTCTGCTGCTCTACTGTCTGTCCCAAGTTTTAGACCCAGCACTGTGGATGCCAGAGCCTGCAGGTGCTACCACCACACATCAGTCAGCTGGACTCCACTGCACACACTTCAAATCACAATTCAAAATATATTTGTTTAGATTTTGACACCCTTTATAACTCACTTCTTATCCATTCATATCATATTGTTAGGATTTAACTTAACACTGAAATTGACATCACATATGAGTATTACAATATTGATATAAATACCATTTATTGTGCAAAAATTGCATGAGCTGTGCTTAAGAGAGAGAGATGGATTCCCAGACTCTGAAGGACCAAATACATGAGGGACACAATCAGGGAGAAGTCAAGCTGGGTAGTTTTTACACATACACACACCAAAAAGATAGAGATTTGGCTTTGCTTCACAGTATATTCCTATTTCCTTATAAAGTAACAACTAATTGCACTGAAACTGCTAAACTCAAGGTTGTTCAAGGGTGGAAACCATAATAATCCCTCCTATGAGATACCACCAGTAGCTGCATCACACCACAGTTAAAGGAATAGATGGACTGGTAGAGAGTGGGAAGAGGGTGCTAGGAGGGTTCTTTTTACAGAGTGTGGTTCTTGGAGATTGGATTAAAGTGTGGGTACCTGGTCAACTCACTCCCCGGTTAGGGTTAGGGTTAGGTTTAGGGTTTGGGTATTTCAGCTTTCAGTGTAAAAGGATATCATGCATGGATTTCAGCTAGTTATAGGTAAGTAACCTAAGCATATGGGGAGTGAGTTTTCTGGGGAGTGAGTTGTCCAGTATCCAACGTGTGCCAAGAGATATGGACACATCTGTGCACCAACTAATTGGAGAACTAAGTCTATACCATGGTTTATCCCCACTTTTAGCCAATCACATTTCAATATTTGAATTACGTGCTTGTGTTCTGCAAGCAATCACATTTCACCCATACTGTATAAAATGCTCTGAAACTTTATCCTTTTCTGGGAGGCTATTCCAAACAGAAAACGTCTATGTACAAGATTCTTTTGAGACACTGATAATGGAGAATAAATAGCTTAATTTGGGAGAAGTAGATTGTCTTCTATCTCAAAAAACGAATATGCGACAAAGACAATATCCTTGTCTTATTGAGCTTGATATCTTGTATGGTGGAACTGATCGTTTAAAAAAACATCTATAGTTACTGTTATTATAAACGTAGGATAAATCTGTCATATTTCTGAGCAATAATTTAAGTATAATCCCAATGATGGATCTGCCTTCAGTGAAGCATTTTAATTTGCATGATGGTGTCAGTTCAATAAAGTGAAGTACATCACGAAAAGCAATAAGCATTTTCCTTCTGACCTTTATTTAAATGAAGAAAACGAAAACTTTCCTTCTTCTTACAAACTCCAAGCACTTTGGTGTGAATATTTAGAAACTTTGGAGGTAATTTTAGCAATGGCTCATCAAGCTTAACCACAATACAGTCGACAACTATATTTAAATCGATGTTTAAAATGTTTTTTTTGCAGGTATGGGAGTTCAGTTACCAGCAGCTCCAATGACACTAATGAGAATGTCAGTGCATCACGAAACTGAGATGTTAAACATCAAATTCTACAGTAAATTAACATGTAATCCTCTCGCACAAACTAAAACTTAATCTACCTTTGCAGTACACAGATTCTGTGACATTAACGAGCCTTGCAGAAAACTTTCCTCGTCATGTCGCTAACATGACTAGCCAGCTGTGTGCAGTAGTCAGAAGTAGGGCAGGTTATCTAACGTTAACTCAGACAGAAGTAAAAGCTTTATTTACTACCTGGTCCTTGATATTTCTTAATTCCATGTCCCAATCACTCTGGAAGCTCCTACATTGAGACTCGGCGTAGACGTGACTACATGTCAGTCTGTAGAAGCTAGTTAGCCTAGCTTTAGCTTAGTTAGCCACTGGATGTGTTGTGTACACCGCTGTTGCCACAATATCGCGAGAGAAGTTAAAGAAACGTGATTTTAAGGGATTTTGAATTTTTTTTGTCACGTCAGACTCTAAATTAAAAAAGACAATTTTATTAATGCTTTTACAATACAATGTTTTTGCTGCAAAAGTTATGCAAAGAAACCTATCACAGACACTATTTAAACGATAATTCTTTGAATTTTAAAATTTATTTTTCAAAAAACTGAAAATAAGAATGACAAAGAAATAAAAAATGTATCAACTTTAAATAAATAGATAGATATATGAAAAAATAAAAATAAAATCAATAAATAAAAATAAATAAACAAATGCTCCAACTAAATAAATAAAATCCCCAATAATTAATCCTGAATGTAATAAATCAGGCAATGCATATTTAAATAACCATTATTTTAACGATAATTATTATTTTCATTTATTGGGTGATGTCACTTTTTTAAATTTAGGAGACTTTAATTCCCTAATGATTTGTTTTTTGATTATATAGCTGTGGCTATGTGTAAATGTGACTTTTTCTAACGTTTACATTTTATGCTACAACACAGTTCAGAGGTAAATATTTTGCCTTGACTTCTTTCCTTTTCTTCCCATAGTGAATATTTTTGATACTTTGGCACATATTTTATTGAGAACAATTTTGTACTTTTACCGTTTCACCGCCTGCCAGGATGCACTCAGGGCTTATCGCTCAGAATGTTGATCAGCCAATCAGAACACTTTGTGACTAATGCACATGCGCAGTGTACCTTGAACCTCCAGTTGACATGGGAAGATACGACTTTGCCAGATTTAGCTTGATAACGTGCCTAGCGTAGATTCGAATTCAAACACATGGTGCCGTTTTATAACGAAACTTCATAATCAAAACACAGCCTTTTCTTTTACCTTCCTGTAAAGTACACACAGGTAAGAGCGTTTTCATACTTTGGTGACAATCGCCTTAGCAGAAGCAACCAGACAGCTAATACTTAACGGAAAATTGTTAGCTTGATAACACAGGAACAGTACTGACAGTGTTGGCCTATGAAGGTTTATGTTATCAGATCTGTCGGAAGGGTTTATGAAGGAAGTTGTCAAAGCTGTTCTGGTGTACATATCTGAAGGGTTAAATAGCAGTTATTGTAAATTAGCTAGCTTGTCCGGGCAGCATCACCATGTAGCTGCTAAAGAATTCATCAGGACAAGAGGTCAAATGATATTTTCAAGTTTCAGCTCGAGTTAACTTCTCACTATATCTTATTCTGTGAAATACTAAAACAACGAACGACTAAGTTCAGGATTGATTGTTGTCCAACTTAATTCTGAATACACTGGTATGTTGCCCTAAAAGGCAAAGCCTAGCCGCTAACATGATCTAATCTCATTGATTCCTGTGGAGATCAGTAAAATCAAGGTGATGATTTCAATGTTACACATCAGAATAAGAACAGCATCCTGTGTTAATGAAATGATCAAGTGGCACTTACTGAAAGTGATCCAGTAGCAATGATCATTACATCACTGTTCTTTTTACATTTGCTCCAGTTAGACAAGTGTTCAAACCATATATAACTGATCACAACAGTGTCAGGAACATCACCTGTCGTCTTTGAGTAACTATACTAGCTTACTTATGAGAGTGGAAAAGCCATTCTAAGAACATTTACTGTAGTATTGTTCTTTTATGGTGAGTACATCTTGAATGGAGAAGGAGGGCATAATAGCACCTACTTACGAAATGCTTAGAAAAAAGAATAGCAATCTCAAGGGGGTCAAAACTCCAGTAATGCTTGTGATCGTTTGTTCTTGGAGTATTCAGAACAGCATGTTTTTTTAGTGCTGATGCTGAAGTTTAGAGGTTTTCTCACTTCCTGCACCTTTAAGCTATGTGATATTGTGCCAGGAAACTGCGTTGGTAGAATAAATCACTGACATAAATCAAATGAGCCAAATTTCCTCCAGATTCTGTGTGTCTGTGGAACTCAAGGTGTTAGTCGGTCAAATCGATTCATCCCTTATGGAAAGACTTGGACTTGTGCAAGAGAAAATGGATATCAGTGTTCACAGCATTTTTTTGTCATACCTACTGTAACTCATTTACATGTGTAATTCATTTTGCAGTCACCTCCTAAATGCATTTAATCTGCCTGTATGTGAAGTGTTCCTCATGGCTGTCTCTTGTGGCAGAAAAGTGATGTAGGCCGTTGTAAAAGAAGGAACTGCTGTGATAATTATGCTACTGACAAATTCCACTAGTTACAGTGCCAATAAAATGTATGCATCCCTCCTGGAAGTTGTCACCATTTATTGCTTTTCAACAGCGGATCATGGTCAGTTTAATTAGGCTTTTTTCAATTTGAAACTGACTCTTACATGTTGAAGTGAAAATTGATTAATGATAGGAAACTCAAAGAAAGTGTCTGCTTAAGTTTCATGGTTTTCAAGTTAGTATTTAGTAGATGAATTACTGGCTACTATTGCTGTGCTGAATCTGTGTTGACAGGTCTCAATCATCCTTTTGCATCTGGACGCTGCAGTTGTATCTCATTGTTCTGTGCTAAACTGCTCAAAATCTGTTGGGTTGCATAGGGACTGTGAATGAACAGCCTGTTTCAAGTCCAAGCACAAACTCTCAATTGCAGTAAGATCTGCTCTGACTTGGCCACTCGAGAACATTCACCTTGTTGTCTTTAAGCCGTTTCTGTGTGGCTTTGGCTGTATGCTTCAGGTCATTGTCTTTCTGGAAAATACTCTTAGGCCAAATTGCTGTTGCCGCATTCATTTTAACCTCAACCTTGACAAGCCTTTCAGGGCCTGCTGCTGAGAAACATCCCTATATCATGATGCTGCCACCACCATGCTACATGGTGGAGCTGGTGTGTTTGTGATGATGTGCAGAGTTTGGTGTTCACCAAACATAGTGTGTAGTATTATGGGCAAACGCTTCAATTTTAGGAGGGGAATGTTTATACGACCGCTTATTTGACATTTTTTATTTTTAATATTTGACACTGCTTTATAGAAATCGGTTTCACTTTGACATGAAAAAGTCTTATTTTTGGTAAATTATTAAACAAAATTATTTTCATAAAAGACAAATCAAACTGACCATGATTCAGTGTTTGACAACAATAAAAGAATAATATAAAGCAAGTGAGCACATTTATAGACATTGTATTTGCTTTTCAAAAGAAATATAAATGCTTTATAAATGTGTGCTATTAATTTATGCAACTAAAATTTATTTTGTTTTGTTGTTGAATAAAGCACATTTTATATATGCATGAACATTTGAAATCACTCATCAAAGTCGAGTAGGGCATTGCTAGGTTATACTTCATGTGATCACGCAAATTAATAATGGGTGATTGAGTTGGTAATGCTGTTTATGATCTCATGGCCTTGGTATGCACCTGACCTTGATTGACTAGTTTTTGCAGGAGCTAAGTTCCTGAATGTTGGGTTTTCTGGTTAGACAGCATCAGGGACAATTGATCATTTAATATGCGTGGCAACTGATTGTCTGTTGTGTTGAACAGAGCTGTGTTGGACGCGGAAGGTTGATATTTTGGTTCTCGTAGTGAGTTTTCATTTCTAAAAGTAGAAATAAATTGTTAATCAATTATTTTAATAATACGTTTATTTTGCATACCATTTAAAGTCCGCAAGGCACACAATTGCACAATTGGAGGGGTGTAACAGAGATCATTCGTCAGTTTGGGAGTTGTCGTAGATGCAGAGATAGTAAAAGCTGTTCTGTACAGATTAGGTTTCATTAATGTTTGTTTAGGACAAGGAAGTTAAATAAATGGCTAAGTGATGTTGTTTCTTACTATGTTTACTATTTTTAATTTAGAACTACAAGGTTAGAAAATTCTTGACATTTGATGAAGTCAAAATGAATTATATACTTGATGACGTGGGTTGATCTTTCTTCATAAATGTCGTGCTGGTACTGGTACTAATAGGGTGTAGACTATCATGTGACTTCACTTTGCTTTAAGTCTTTGCTACCAGGAAGCTTTGTCAGTCTGACTTTCTTCTAGTGCCACATACTTGTGAGTGTCTGTGGTATTTGACAAGATTAGTGTCGACACATTGGAGGAGTTTCACAATCAAAGACTCTAATCCAGGTCACACTCTGACTAGTACAACACATAGCGGCCTGGCAGACAAAACACAGATAAGAAAAAGGGTAGACCAAAAAAACCAACAGATTTTAGCTGTTTCCAAAGGTCCACTGTTGCACATACTAAACAGTTTACGTACTGACTAACTTGTGTTTATTTACTGACTAAACCTTGAGACACTGGCAGTTTAAAACAAACTGAGAACAGTCAGTGTCATTAGAATGTATCAAAGTGCAGATGGGTTGATCAAAGCAGGACAGACTTGACTGTTCGCTGTGTGTCTATGTGTGAAAAAGAAAATACAAGTTACACACTGCTACAGCTTCAATCAGATGCAAGAACAAAAGCAAAATCTCCCTTAAAGACCTTCTCAACCGCACTAGTATATTTGGAAAACAGATCTCATCAGGCATCTACTTTAAGACATAATAACACTATATAAAATACATCTTTATGCTCACACCTAAAAAGTCTACTCAATGGGAAAGTTTAAGTCGAGCCAGACAACCGTAAAGTTTGTGATGGTGAGCTTGCTGGGTGGTTGGTGGATGGGGATTTAGGAGTGTTGCTTGGACTTGAGTCAACCTGAGAACTGTTGTTGGGGTAGTGCAGAAACTGAGCCATGTTTTCTGAGCCAAATGTCAATGATATTAACACAAGAGTATAATTTCTGCTAGTTGAGGATCATACCTGATTTGTTAAGATGTTTTATTATTCGTATTTTTACGAGCTATGATCATTGTACACTGCAACACCACATTTGGTCGTAGCAGAAATTATCTGCAACCTCTTTTTCATTGTCTTTGTAGTGTGTGTAGTAGCTGCTGACTGTGACCACATGAGAACACATGACAAATAGGTCAGAAAATGGAGCCCCCTGTGGCCCAGTAATTAGTCAACCCTGTCGCCAGATCCAGCTCCGAGGCAGTTTCACAAGGCTGCACACTTGCTCAAAATCTACTTTTGCTTTTTCTGCTTGAGTTGTTCTGTTATTTCCCATTCTGCATAGAATAGATTATAACCGATAATTTTTCGTGATGTATAAATGCCTCATTTGCTGTAAGTAAGCTGCCTTTGGGAATACAATCACAAGCAGATTTGCTCCGTACGATGCCAGTTAAATTCAAGAAGAAGAAGAAGAAATTTGTCGTTTAAGAACACACTGACTGCACTGTAGACAAGAAAAACAAATTCCCTTATTTTCATTTTAGTCATTATCCAGAGAAGTTAACCTCGTGCCTTGTGATCATGTCTTTTTTGCTACATTTTCCTGGTAACCATTATATTATTACTTAAATTCTAACGGTGATAAGTTCATTCATAGTACAGAGGACAATATTAGCGCTTGAATAATGCACAGTAATCTAGGCTAATGTTCAGTTTGGGGAAGCGGCGCTCTTTTGGAAACACTGACTGTTGGAAAAGCTGCTCCGCACACTGCCTCATGTCGCCCTTTGCCTGATATGATTCTACAGTCATGTGCTTCCAGAGGCCAGTGTCATAATGAAACACAGTTGTTCTTCATTTTATTCCTTCTTTTATGTTTAGAATTACTACATTTGTGGAGTTTGTGTCTCTTTTGATTCAAAGAAGGATGCATGTGGTGGAAGTGAAAGTCAGGAGTCAGAAGTCAACTCATGGTTTCCTGTTACGGTTCTCATGCTGTGGCCTTTGACTTACTGTTAATGTTGCTTAGTCATTATTATGACATGTGAATTTTAATGTTTTTGTTTGTTCTTTAAAAGAGGAACCAATAGTTGCACAGTCATGTCTCATGTTGAAGCGGTTTGTACTTTCTGTGTGAAAAGTTGATTAGCTTCACTGTGAATTTCTTATTTTTTGCTCAATAATTAGTTTTAGCATCATGTGCGTAGCATGATACAGGGTGGGG
Source organism: Acanthochromis polyacanthus (assembly GCF_021347895.1). NCBI lineage: Eukaryota > Metazoa > Chordata > Actinopteri > Pomacentridae > Acanthochromis > Acanthochromis polyacanthus. The sequence continues at coordinate 17,018,614 of NC_067117.1, forward strand.
AAGCAAAAATGTCCTATTGACAAATTTGAATGTCCTGCCCAAACGGTGAGGGTAATCAAAACAATAATTAAAATCAAAGTTCCTTACCTTTAACCAACCTTTTTAGAATTTGTCAGACCTTGGTGCATTGTGAAGTGAGCAAGCAGCAAGCAAAACGCAATAGGGATTGCGATCTCCTGGATGCCCAAATCCCTCAAAAGGACATTGCCAAGATTGTTGGCATCAGTGAGAGGACCATTCGCCGCATCCAGCATGCCAGACAATCCAGTTTGGGCACCAAGAAATCTCCAGATGATCCTTTGAGTCTTGGGCTCAGATGGCAATAAGATGCCCCCCTACTTCTTCAAGCCTGATCAGAAAATTGGGACGGATGTGTACTACAAAGTTCTGAGGTACACCGTTTTGCCCTGGCTGAAGGCCACCTACCCTGACAACAACTATGTGTGGCAGCAAGATGGGGCTCCTGCTCACACATCAGACAAGGTCCAAAAGTTCTGTGAGTAGAATATGGCGAACTTCTGGCCCAAAGACATTTGGCCCCCGAGCTCACCTGATCTAAATCCCCTGGATTTTTTTCTGGTTGGGCGCCATTGAGTTGAGGACTACTGCCACCCCTCATGCCAATATGGATGCATTCTCCAGGGAAAGGGAGGCCTACCCCAAGGAGGATATCAGGAGGGCCTGTGCCTCTTTCAGAGGCTGTATCGAGGCCTTCATCATGGCTGATGGAGGACATATTGAATAAACATGTTCTGAAAGCTTTAAATTTGTGTTCTTCAAGAAATCAGTTCAAAATTCCAAAGAATAAAAAAGTTATACCCAATTATAGTTGTTTTTTACCTGACAGGACATTTTTGCTTCCCCACCCTGTAGTTACTGTTGTACTCGCTAATGATAGAAAAACAACTTTCAACAGTGTGATCTTTGATTCTCACTCAAATAATGTAGCAGTTTATTGTATTTTTACAGGGAGGCTGATATTCATCCCTCCAGTTCCCAGGGATCGCTCAGCCTGCCCTGATGAAGGCCGAACAAGACGGAGACCTCCTGGAAGGTATCTGCTTAAGATAACAGAAACACGACCGTCACATTTCAGCCTAACTCACCATGCTATCCAACACTAAACATTCTGGGTGTTTGGATTGGGCTGCAGTATGCATTCACATATGCAGGTTAGAAAGACCCTTATCTTGAACAAAAACAAGACAACATTGCAGCATTCATCAGAGCCAGAAACTGTAGAAGAAACAAAAAATTATGGTTGTTGAACTACTCATCTGTGGTGTACTGTTCCATGGGACAACTAAAGGAAACAAAAGCTTAAAATAGTGACATTTTATCAAAAATGTCTGTGTATCTTTATTAGAAAAATAGAAAAAGTCAATCATTAGCACTAAAATCATAAAACCATTGGTGACTCAGCTGTGACCAACAGTCAGGTGGCGTAGCTTACGAAAACAGTATTTTACAGCACTTGCTTTTGCTGTACTCTGCTTTTGTATGTAACGCCATGAGCGACCTTTTGAAAAGTCTAAATTTTATACAAAAAATAAGATTAATCATCTAATAACTTCAGAAGCTGAATTCTTTTTATTGGCAGTTTGTCTTTGGAAAACTGCATTAGTGCTTGTGTGACTCTGTGAGGAAAGGGGCGGGTTTTAGGTTTTATTGACATGCTGGTTGGCATATCTTCACTTCTCTCTCTTTGAGGGTCATTTTTAGAAGCACTATGTCAGGCTGTCGTTGTGACATCTAATGTCAGGGAGGAAAAAAAACTAACGATAAAGACTGAGTCATATAAAAAGCAGAGACATTCTTTGGCAACAGTGGACTTTAGGACCGGCAGTGAGTTGGAGATGAAGGGAGGAAAGGCTGACAGGTCCAGACTCAGTGAGTACTACACTGTATTTACAGGCTTATTTACAAAATAATTATAGATTTGTCAGAAATGTTAAACTGTAATTATAGATCTTGGAAAGCTTTTCAGTGAGATTTCTTTTATATATTGTCTGGTGTTTTTTTCCTAAGCCCTTTGCTTTACTGTGTCTCCTAAAACATGTCTGTAGAGTCGCTGGGTTTAAAATGTGAACAATGTGGGGCTAATTACCGGTTACTGCTGGCCAAGTAGAAACATGTAATTTCAAATCCTGAAGGAAATCACTGGAGTATGACTTGAACACTGCTGTTCAAACCTTAAAACTACACATTATTCTTTTGAAACATAATTTATGTAGAATGTATTTTAGCTAAATCTTTGTGGAGTAAAGGACAAATTAAGACCAAATTAGCTGAATGGAAGTCCTTGAATCAGTTTTGTCAGGTTTGAGCGTGAGCTGTGTTGGTCGTGTGTCACCTGACCTCAGTACACATTATGTCAACATGTTAACTTTGGCTCCTCAACTCGAACAGGAAAATGTTTGTTTAGGATTTGTTGAAAACTTTTCTGAGACACAAATGCCAGAGAGTTAGTTTTGCAGTGCAGCAGATGACCGTATAGAATCAGCTTCAGAATAGATTTTCAAGAAATCTCCAAGTTTAACATAAAGTAATTTACTATAATGGCACTTAAGTTGCAGAGTCTGGCAGACAGAAATCCTGGAAACTGCAGTCTTACGTGGGATCATTGGGCAAAAATTCCATAATAACCTTTTAGCATATTGCAATTCAAGTGGTCTGAGAGGATGATGGAAGATTTTGGCCAATCACTGGTTTCATCACCCAGACCAGGTGAGATGGTGTGGTTATAATTAATATAATTAGGTTAGAATTCTTTCTGAACACATACATGCACAGCTGCAGACATCATGGACTTCTAGTTGTAGTTATTTTACATCTGTCTCGCCCGCAGAAGTTCACTGGGCTCAGTTCCATTCTTGCAAATTAGGTCTTATCTGCGTATTCTCTCAATCCACACTGTTGCCCTCGTAGCGTAATTGACGTGGGGTTACAAATTCTGGGCTTCACATCAATGATGAGGTTTTATGTCACATAGTTCCTAGCAGACCCACATGTACACATAAGCAGGGATAGTATGACACTGGCCCAACGAGCTACAACGTCTGAACTAGAAAATGAATGCTGACTTTCTGCTCGACTAATTTTGAACATTTCCTGCACATGTATAGGAATGTGCTCATTTGGTGAAAGGTGCTCAGTTCAGAGAGCTGCAGGAGGAAGTCTGTTCATTTAAAATAGCTCAGATTTCTGACCACCGCAGCCTCAACAATTCATGGAAAGACATATTTTGGTTATACTAACAATAGCTTCTTCTTTCTCTATGTAAGTCTCATTCCTTTCTCATCACTAACAAGAACCCCTCTGCTTCTCTTTCTGTGGTTTTATCAGAGGACTCCCCTCAAGAGAATGGAGTCCAGACAAACCAGTACAGCTCCATCTCTCCTCCTGCCTCCCCTGTGGTGGAGGACGAACCCTTCTCCACGTACTTTGAGGAGAAGGTGCCCATTCCAGAAAGTGTCAACCAGGTACCACCTCACAACCGCTGGTTCTTGTAATACAAGCAGAAAAACACGAAGAGAATTTGCAAAATATTAAAAATCAAACCTTAAAGCTGAAATGATGCTGTCTGACTTTCCCATTCAGGCATTCAGTTTCCGTAAACTCTGGGCCTTCACTGGACCGGGGTTTTTGATGAGCATAGCTTATTTGGATCCAGGGAACATTGAGTCTGACCTGCAGTCTGGAGCTAAAGCTGGCTTTAAGGTGAGGAAGAAAAACATGTTCATCAAGACAGCAGAACAGGCAGTTTACTTAGCTGGGTAAAATGATACGGGTTTAGGAAATAACATGCAGTATACTCTTGACTTTTATGTACGGCAGCTTTTATGTTTCTCACTCCATGTTTCAGAGGCAAATCTACAGGCTTTAGAACATACTTTATATTTTTTCCTTTAGGTGGTACTGTTATATTTTGGACTTACCTCTAAGTAATACTCTGATCTACATCAATATGCTGTATTTCTTTAGACAAAGGCTTTGCTGAATCATAGGTGAAACAGGTCACAGTGACTTCTATCTATATATATTTTCCTTGTAATACTTAACAGAAATATTGTTTTTAAATGCTGGTTTTATTGAATCAAATATGAAAGAATTTATATGTTTACTTATTTAGATTTTGGCAGTATGCCAAAATCTACTGAATCAGCGGTGGAATAAAACATCGATACAGGAGTATACTGTATCACTTCCTATTTTTATTAAATCATGCAGACACTCTACACAGATTCCCACAACAAGTTGGAGCAAGTGCAAGTGCTGATTTTCTCTTTCTTCCTCAGCTCCTATGGGTGCTCCTCGGTGCCACCATCATTGGCCTGCTGCTGCAGAGGTTAGCTGCACGTCTCGGCGTCGTAACAGGGATGCACCTGGCAGAAGTCTGCAACCGCCAGTATCCCACCGTGAGTATTTCAAACTCTCATTACACATGTGAAGTCCCTCTTTGTTGTTGTTCTTCATGAACTATTGGTCTGAAGCTGAATTTGTCATATCACTGGCTGTTTGCTTGCTTTGTATTCTCTTTTCTTATTCTTAAATGTCAGTGAATACATCTTCTGAACTATGCATGAAGTTTAATTGTTCAGTTTTTTTCAGGTTCCTCGGATCATCCTTTGGCTGATGGTTGAAATGGCAATTATTGGCTCAGACATGCAGGAGGTCATTGGCTGTGCCATAGCTCTCAACCTTCTCTCTGTGGGCAGGTAGCATCGTTATGCTTGTCTATGAAAACTCACTGCAAACATTTTTTACAGATTCACAAAGAAGTTTCCTTCGGTAAAAATTGAAAGCTATTTCTTCTCTTCTCCAGGATCCCACTGTGGGCAGGAGTTCTCATCACCATCACAGACACATTTGTGTTCCTGTTTTTAGACAAATACGGTATGTTATTCTTCTTTATAGACATAAAACATCCACCTATTATCAGTAATTAGAAGCTGTGCATCCCAGTGTTAATATTTTTTTTATATCTCTATAGGCCTGAGGAAACTTGAGGCTTTCTTTGGCTTTCTGATCACTGTCATGGCTATTAGTTTCGGTTACGAGGTAACGTTCCCTCACAGTTCAAATATAACACGTTTCGTGGCCACTTCCCATGTCTGACTCTGTAATCTGCATTTAGTATGTGCTGGTAAAGCCAGACCAACCACAACTGCTGAAGGGGATGTTTGTACCGTACTGTTCCGGCTGTGGACCTGTGCAGCTGGAGCAGGCAGTGGGAATCGTAGGAGCTGTCATCATGCCTCACAACATCTACCTGCACTCAGCGCTGGTCAAGGTGGGGAAAATAGACATGGAACAGGATTCATGCCTGAAAAAAAATGCAAAAGAGAATAAAGTGCAGTTTCTTAACTCTATGAGAGTCCAAAGTACATTTTTAAATGAGAAATGAAATGCTTTGATTGGAGTGTTTGATACTAGTTGCATATCTGTCTGTTTATTTCTGCTTTAACCAGTCCCGGGAAGTCGATCGCAAAAATAAGAAGGAAGTAAAAGAAGCCAACAAGTACTTCTTTATCGAGTCAACTATCGCTCTCTTTGTGTCTTTCCTCATCAACGTCTTTGTCGTCGCAGTCTTTGCTCAGGCCTTCTACAATAAAACCAATATGCAAGTGGTGAGTATGCCGTAGGTAAATCCAACACTCTATGCCGGGAAGTGCGGACGCTTTTGTTGCTCAGTTTCAAATGCAGCAAAATAATCTAAACACACAGTGTCAATTAAAATGTTGTTAACTGTGTTGTTGCAGAATGAAGAGTGCAATGCGACTGGCAGCCCGCACACAGATCTCTTCCCTCTGAACAACGACACGCTGGAGGTGGACATTTACAAAGGGGTACGTGTGGTCAGCATCACCACAGCAGAAATTTTGTGTGGTGAAATGAAAATAATGATCAGCAACTTGCACTGGTCGATTCACACACTGTCAAAGGAATATATAAAACAAGATGGACATCTAGAAGACAACAGTGTTGCTGTGTCTTGTTAGGCATCACAAACACGTGGACTTTAGATTCTTCAGGTATTCTGTGTTTATTGCATCTTGGAAGACTCCTTGCATTGGTTAAAAAATAAAAGGTCTCATTGCTGAAAATTTAACTGCAGTCTCCAACAAAAACATTCAAAGTTGCACTGTGGGGTTTGTGCAAAATGAAAATGCCTTTATTTGTCAGAAAAAGATGAAGGTGTAATTTTTCACTCAGATGCAGGAAAACTGTGCATCATAGGGGTGTTGCTCAGCAGTTTGTGCATGTTTGATGGCACAACTTAAAGAAAACACCTGTGTGGGTGAATCATAGGTTATGCCATAAAATAAGAGAATCTTAAATTCAAGTTATTTAAAATGATCTAATAACCAGTCTAATAGCCAGTCCTGTATTTCTCAATACGCAGATAAATATGTAGATGGATAATAGGATGACTTACTTTGTGTTGGTGTGTGTCTTTAGGGGGTGGTTCTGGGCTGTTTCTTTGGCCCTGCAGCTCTCTACATCTGGGCTATCGGGATCCTGGCAGCTGGACAGAGCTCCACCATGACAGGCACTTACTCTGGGCAGTTTGTGATGGAGGTAAGAATACATGCCAATAAACCAGTGGACTGTGTGTAGGTGTTGTTTCATTTTGGTTTTAAAAAAGTCGAGCAAAAATGATAAGAAGTGTGCGTACCCATGTTTTTGCTTTCATGTTTGCACAGGGCTTCCTGAACCTGCGGTGGTCTCGTTTTGCTCGGGTGCTGCTGACCCGCTCCATCGCCATCACGCCGACGCTGCTGGTCGCCATTTTCCAGGATGTTCAGCATCTGACAGGGATGAATGACTTCCTGAACGTGCTTCAAAGCATGCAGGTCAGGACGAGTGATCGAGAACGCATCGACGATTAACTCAAAAGTTTACCCTCTTTTTGCACAATCTGTAGTGTATTTTGTTCAGTGGCATTGACTGTCGTTTCTTCTCTCATCCAACAGCTTCCATTTGCTTTGATCCCAATTCTGACCTTCACCAGTCTGAAATCCATAATGAATGACTTTGCCAATGGATTGTAAGTGAAATATGTGCATTTTTTTAATATTTCTTTGCTGTAATTTCTAATACGTGAGTTTATTGGACCTCTAGAGAACAAACCACAACAAATTATACCATTAAATGACAGGATGATTACCTCCAAGATTCAGATTTTCGTGCCTGTTTTACAGTTATTTAAAAACTGTTGGTCATGTTTTCAAGCAGCTTCTCCTTCCACGACAAGAGATCTCAAAGCTAGGGAAAAGACAAGACTGAAGCCAAGGAACAGTTAGTTTATTATTTGCAACCCAGATTTGTCGTTAAATAGTTCTTTGTTGTTATCCAAGTATAAACCAAAGTGAAACAGAATTCTGACTCCTTACTGTATTTTCAGGATATATTTGAACAACAGTTCAGTATTAAAAAGAGGAAATAAAAGGTGTGGGGGTTTCAGGTAGAGCTGGCAAGTGGAGAATTTGTTGTTGTGTAAGTCTGTGTGCAGTTACAACTAGTCACTGATTTATTAAATGCTGCTCATCTGCTCAAGATGACCTGTTTACTTCTTTTTCACATAGATCACTTGCTTTTATGTTCTGTATTAATATAGAATACATATATATTATCATTTTAGACAGTCGAAAAAGGAGTTACGCAACCTAGGAATAACTCCACACCGAGCATGATGCAAGAAAATGTTAATCTTGGACATTTTCTGTCGGCTTCTCGTAAATCTGCAGGAATTATCAACTTGAGGAAAAAAAACTGTGTTGCTCAATGGTCTAATGAAGTATCTGTTCTTTCCAGGGCGTGGAAGATTTCTGGAGGTATCGTCATCCTGATGGTTTGTGCAATCAACATGTACTTTGTGGTGGTTTACGTGACGTCGCTGAACAGCGTGGCTCTTTACGTTATCGCTGCTCTCCTCTCCGTAGCCTATCTGGGCTTTGTTGGCTACCTGGTGAGTTAGATTACTGCAACATTATGTTCACTTTGAAGGGACTGTTTGGCTTAAATAATAATGATAGTTTGGAGACTTCAAATACTGATGATTCTCATAAACTGTCAAAAAACACATGGATCTTTATAGCTTGTTTTCTCAGTATTTCTAGTGCATGACTCCATGGATAAATATAACACACTACCTAGTTTAGTGCTAGCTATCTATTAAACTGTTTATATTTCAATAACATGAATGTATCAAAATGAGTGAATAACTATAAGAAAAGATAATACTTTACTATTAGGCAGGAGACTGTTCCAGAAAGCAGGTTTAACAAACTCAAAACTCAAAGTTTTGACCTCCAGAATTGCTGATCAGAGTTACTTTAGCTCTGAGTATCATCACTCTGAGCTGCAACAATACGATTCGTTAACAAATAACATGTTTAAAAGCACGTCATCAACAGCTAAAGCTGGGTTGGCACTCATTTTTGGCATCATTAAGGAAAAAAATAATAGTAACCTTTTCATCGGCAGGAAGACTAAGTTGTTTTTATTTGTTTTTTCTTCTTTTGTTCTGCCTTTTTAGTCCACTGATTTATCTACCAGACATGAATGTCCAAATGAATGATAAAGTGTTGGAATTGGACTGTACATTATGCATTCAAATATATTTAATCAATTGTAACTTGTAGTAGAAAAAACAGCAACTGGAGATGACAATGACAAGATGCAACTTGGTTACAGAACTTACACATTACATTATTATATAGATATTACACATTATACCTAGATTGTAACCTCATTGCCTTAGCCAGCAGTAATGATTTTGGTGAGTTGCAGCAGAAAAAGCGACTCACTTACAGCAAAGAATACGTTTTAAGATGTCAGTCAAAGTTCAGTGTCCCTCACCTCAAGACTTGGTTTACAAGATTTTACTAAACCTGCTGTCTGGAATAGTTCAAAAATCCGTCCCATAACTCTTCTCAAATATGTTTCAACGTCATTAAAAAAAGGATCCAGTTATCAAAGGTTAAAGAGGCCAACTCTGGTTTGAAGCTCTGTAGACCAAAGCACAAAACTCATTGGAGTTTCTGCCTTTTTGAAGGAAAGTTTGACATAAAAAGTGCACTCAAACTGGCTGTACATTGATCTCTTGCTGTTCTCTTGTCGTCTGCAGGCGCGGCACTGTCTGATTGCGTTGGGGGTTTCCTGCGTGGACTGTGGCAGCAGGGTAAGCAACCGACCTGCTGTGTTCATAGAGGAGCAGTCTGAGTACGACTCCGAGAGCTGAGCTTGACAGTAACCACCAGCATTTCTCTTTCCTCTTGGAGAGCCTTTTACACACCTGGAACTTTTCAAGATCATGTAGGATCTTGAACGCACATTTTCTGCTAATGTCGCATGTTTATTTTGTGTAGGGCTGGATATCAAAGTTTGGTCCTTTTTGGTTCTCTGACATAGTAATACAGCACCAGCACAGCACAGCACATTACATACCTGTATTTGATGTTTGAGCCATTTCCTTCGAAAACAATATATATCATTTAAAAACACTAATATTTGTAGCAGTTCTCAAAAGGTACCAGCTGTATTCAGTCAACAAAGTGACATCCTGTGAGTGGCTGGTACAGCATGTAGCTGTGTGGATATTTAGAATTAATAGATCTGTCCTGAGAAAACATTTCCAACACACTATCTTAACATCAGATAGTCAGCGTGTGTTTTCTCCACAGCTGTTGTGAACACCAGTTTTCACATGCTTTAGTTCTCATGACAGTACAAAATCCTACTAACCCAGCAGCCCGAAGTTAGTTTAAACAATAAACCCAGTAAGTAAATAATTTGAGACACAAATGAGGACATTAGTTGAATCAAATAATCTTCACTTTTGCCACATGTGCAGAGCAGCACAGAGGAAACATGAAACACAGCTCTGTTCATAGACTGTTTATATGGTCCTACTGATGTTAGCTGATCAGACTACATTCACAGAAAGATCTCTTTTTGAAAACTACGTGTCTTTCTTATGTATTCTTCACGTTATTTTTTTTATCCTCAGCCCTCCTCATGCAAAGAGAGGCACTCCTCATTTTAGGATTTCCACTCAGTCTACCTCTGTCCTCTACTATTTAATCCCAGTGTTGCCTCTCTGTAGCACTTTGATTCACTTGATTGTTACATCTAATAATTTTATAATATTTCTTAGAGAACATAGTTGTTGCATGATATGTTTGAAGGCTTTATACAGTCCTCTGTATGTACTAAAATGATCTAAATGATATCCAGCCCTAACTGTGTAGATTTTACTAAACCAAACTGCTCCATTCAAACAAGTGAAGCTTTATGTGTTTGCAGCTTCGTCTTCTTTTAGTGCCTCAGTGATCAGGTGCCCGAGACTTGGGCTACAGTGAACTCATCAGTAACATGAAAAACGATAGTTTTTAGTAAGAGTGGGAGCTCCTTTTTTTGTGCTTGTTTAATTTTGTGATACCAGTCTTAACCTCTTTACAACATTTGTTTTTACAGAGCTGTGGGATATGTTAAGAGATAAATACCAGATAAAGTGTTTGAAATGTATTGTAACTGTATATGTTCTATTACAATACTTATGGTTAAATGTTAAGGTGAAGGAACTGTTTTTATGTTTGATTATGAGGACTTATAATTGTTGTAAATGAAGTCAAGACGTGCAAGAAAGTCGAGTTTATTTATATAACTTATAATCACAAGTTTGCCTCTGGATTGTAGAGAGTCTGACTCCCTCCAAACTTTGACCATCAGAAATCTTTTTGTGGGTTTAAGTCTAAAAGCCTCCACAGGCGTGAATCATCTACAGTAGGGTCAGGTTCATACAAATACACACATATGTATTTGTCATATAATTAAGCTACAGAGTCCAGCATTTTTGCACAGATTCATAGAAGACCCCTTAATATTTCTATAAAGGGAAATAGTTTTCACAGTAGCCATATGATGGCAAGACAAATAATTGGTAATAAAAATGTTTGTTTATTATGACATTATTAATTTTTAGTTAGTAACATTTGGATCGATTTTTGTTTCTCTCTGTTAACAACAAATGTACTGTTAACTTTTCCTGTAGAGTTTTTAAATTCCAGCGGGCTTCAAAATAAAGATTACATACCCTGTTTTTATAAAACTATACCCATATTCAATAAACCAGTAATAAGTGAATATTATTTAGAATTATGTTAATCAGCGGTCAGTTTCTAAGTGTTATCAGTTCCTGTCTCACACTTACAGCTGTGACTAGAGTCAGACTTTTATCTGTCCCACTCACCTGAATAAAAGCAAAAACAGCTGATCAGTAGCTGCTTGAAGTGCAAATTAACAGCTGTTCCTTTGTCCCAGTCAGACACAATAGATAAGTCCACATCTAAGCTAGGGACATCGGAAATCAGTTTTACCTGTAGTCTACACTGTACTTTTATGTTCTTTGATGGAGCCCAGAGGAAGAAAACACAACTAACTGAGCAATAACCAAGTAAGATGTACATATCAACCAATAAGAACACTGGAAGTGAACTGTGCAATGCACCGTTCATACAGTAAACTCAATGAAGGTCTCAGGTTCATGATAAGTTCTCATATAAAATGTTCTCTTTGGTGTGAAGGGTTTAGGTACAAATGCAGGTCTCTGGTTTAGAGTTCTCAAGAGCTGTTATGAAGTTTCTCAAGGTGTTCAGGGAAGTGAGGGAAACATGGCTTGATATTTTACCAGCTACTTTCAGTTACCACAATGCCATATGAAGACTTTTCTGAAAAAAAAGTGGAAAATGCACATGTCAACTGTTACAGTAAAAACTTCATGTAGTCCTGTCTACTCTACTCATTTATGGGACTGAATGAAAAACTGTCTGTTCTCTGCTGCTGGATGAAGCACACCATGTTTCCAAAATAAATGCAAATAATGGAGATACGGGCATTTGTTGGCGTCTTCTGTTCAAATGTCCATAGGAGGACTTGGGTTCTTTGTGTTTTCTATTTTAAATAGAGAAAAATATATATATTATTTTAACAAGTAAACAGTAAATATACTGAAATTAAAACAGGCTAGTTACTGCAGTTAAGAATGATTAACTTCCCTCACTTTACAACCTTGTCAAGTAGTTGTCACCCGCTGTATACCATCATCAGTATAAACTATTAAACTGACTGATGTACGATAATAAATGTAAATTTAAGATATATAAGATGAGTGTTAAAATATGAACAAAACACTAGTAGTACCTCATGCTAGGCTGTAGAATTGCTTTTTTTCAGGACTTTCCAGGATTAAATGAGGAAAGTTGAGTCTGAAGGTGAGCACCCTCAATTAGTCTGTGATTCTATAAAACAAATTCAAATTGTTAACTGATTGAACTCTACCACTGATCTAAACACAGCATTGATTGGGATATTATTTTTAGATAAATCTAATAAATATATTCTTCAAATGATCTTAAAGTGAACTACCAACAGCTGACATTGTGTCTGAAATCTTGAGGTTTCTTTTACAACAGAAAGTTAGATTTAGCGTGATATAAGATGAGCTGCAGCAACACAGCTGCTCTCATAAAGCATAATAAGCAAAGTGTGCATCGTTAGCAAGCAGAGTATTTCCTTAATTGTACAGCTGATAGTTTACTCCGTACGTTTTTCATAAAATTTCACATCACTTGTGAAAAATCCAAATCATGGCAAGAATCGTGTGAGAAATATTTAAGGTTGTCCTCATAACTGGTGAAATCGAGCTGAGCTGATTTATGTGATGACTTTGTGAAGACGTGTCACTAACAACAGAACTTTCACGCCATCTCTGTTTTTCAGATGCAGATGGGACTGTCGCGCCACACGGACATTTACCTGCTGAACGACATGGACTCTGACACCGTGGTTGACAGATGAAACAACGTGCCGTAACTCTCTGGTAGATGACCTGAGTGGGACCACAGAAGCTCGACCAGTATGTGCTCGTCTTCACCTCTTGGTGCCTGAAGTGTTTTAAAGTGTCCTTAAATCGGCGATGGATGTTGTCAATCGGCAGCTTTTCGCTGACAATCTGTTGCAGAAGAATAAGAATATTGAAAAACAGTGAAATATCTCCAAAGGAAGACATGACTGAAGTGCTGCCTTGGCTGTCGCACAGTAAACTACATCACTGTGAAATAGAAAACGGTGATAGTTGCCAATAAACGCTAGAGTCATGACGTTTCCAGTCATGAATGAATGGGACACAGAACTGCCAGAGTCCTTAAATTCAGAGAAACAGTGGTGCACCAATTTGGTTGTCCATTATAGCTACTAGGCTTCACATTGTGCCACATTAAAGGGCTCTTAGTTTGGATTTTTTTATGCATTTACCTTTTGGTTTGTTTTATCTGGTATGATCTAAAAAAAAAAAAAAAAAAAGAACAAACACCAAAGCTGCATTATGTTCCCAATTTTTATGTCTTTGTTGGGGACCAAGCAGCTTCCTGTTATTCTATTCAATGCTGTGATAAAAATAGTCCTTTAGTTATAAATATTAGACCACAAAATTGTCATGATTAATATATTAAATATGTACACTTTAAAAATACGAAAGATAATTATGTTTTACTGGTCACACAGTTCCTGTGTTTTAAATAACATATGAAAGAATGACAGTTTTATGTCACTTTCTGTGCAAAATATTTCAGATCACATGTTGCTCGTGGAGATGTACACGTCTCTATTTCCAAATCTTTATAAACTGTTCATGAAGATATAAGATCTGTGTATGTTATTGAATTAAAACCAGGGATTCGGTCTTTTTAAAACGCTTCACTGCAGCGATATTTAGATATTTAGTGATGATATAAAAAAAAAGGTAGCAAACACAAACTTTAAGCTACAGAATTGCTCACATGTCCGTTTTCAGCTTATGTTTACATTCCCATTAAATTCATACTTGAGTTTCTGTCATAAATCTGCAGCAGGGGTTCAGTATTCTGGATCAGTGCAGAAGGCAGTAATTCAAGTTTGATCAGCTCAGCCATTATTATTTAGATTTCTCATTCGTTATTTCATTTCATTCTTCAGTTTCCTTCTCCGTTAAGGTTAGGCCAGTTTGTTTCAAAAGCTTTTTATTTATGTGTAGTTTCCACTTTTTTATAAATGCTATATATGTAGTTTTAATGCACGCTATATTTGAATGCACTTACTTTGTTTAGGTTAAACTTTTTTTTGGGAGTTACTGCAGTTAGCCTTTTTAGAAGCCAAATGTGTGCAAAAATGCACTTTCTTACAGAAAAATACAGCTTTTGTTTCCTGAAATTGAAAAAATTGGCAGCTGAGATAAAACGATGGGGTCACTACTAGAGGTGTGCCGTATTTTTGGTAGCAGCGTAAAACATCCTGTGAATTCACTGGAAAAGATGTGTCAGTAGAGTTTGTAAATGTATGAAATATGAACATTTTGGACTGTTTCAAACGTAAAAGACAAGTGCTGGTTTTACAATAGAGTGCTAATGTGACAAATATCTGTAATTCTGACACTCTTTCGTCTTCTGGTGCCCTTTATTTACTTAATTAGTACAGCAACTTTCCAACACAGTGTGACAAGATGTTTTCCAGAAAATACAGTACAGAGAGGACACTAGACAAGAAGAAAAATGCATAAAATAATATCAAAAAACAGCATAATCCATCAAAGCAATTGAGAGGTGTGACTGCTGCTAACTTAACCAAATCTTTCCCTCGACCAAATATCAAACTGCACTCGTACTGTATGTTCTAATTCCTGTGCAGACGACCACAGTGCCTCCTCTGATCACCAACGTGCCTCATTAGTAGCATCTCCAGCAAACTATTGAAAAGTATAATGACAAACCGCCACTTAAATACAGAAAAATGGGCCAATATGTAATTAAAAAGTAGAAGATTTGACTGTAAGCTGTGTGATTGAATATTGTTTTAAATTCTGGAGAACCATTGATGGGATCACAAGAGAAAAGAAATGCTAACCTGATTTTGGGTGCCATCAGGCATACAGTTTTCTCCATATGAACCTGTGGAAGCGTTATAAACCTGCTTCTAGGGGAACTAGCTTAAAGCAGACATTGCAGATGTTTAATTGGCTGCTGTATCATGAGTTCTATATTAAAGTACAAGAATTTGGGAAAACCTTTCAGAGACCATTTTGTGGTTTCATGTCCAGAAAAAAAAACTGCAGCTGTTCTACACTGTAAGTTTTTTTTTCTGAACTTATGAAACTGAGCAGTATTAAGACCGTCAGTCAGGATGGTTTTCTGCTGTTTTGTTCACAAATTTTCTGTTTTTAATGATATACCATCTGTACTTTATGTTTCAATATTGTAGAGTAAAAAATTATTTACATATTGTTCCTTTAAAAGTTTTTTCTTTTTTTTTTTACAACACTCGAAATAAATTCATCCCTGAGGTCTTTTTAAAATATATATATATTCAAGAAAAACACTGTTTGTTACTCATCCAGAGCTGCTCTTTATTCTGTATCCCTGATCAACCTGATATTTGTGCTGCTTTTCCTGTATTATTTGAAATTGTTTGGCACAGCGATGGAAGGTGTGAAACTGTCGCAGCATGTAACTGTTTTCATTAGTTGGTCATAATAACATCCGAGGTGACTGAATGTACAAAGTATACAAACACCATAAGACAAAAAAGTCTCTTCTTGTCCAGTAAACTGAAAAGAATTTGCAATCAGTGCAGTTTGGACTGTTTTCTCTTTTTTTGTAATGCCCTAATGGTTTACTGTTGCTGAGGAATTAAAACTATTTAAAGTATCAGTTTGCTCAGTTGTGGTTATTGACTCTGTTGTCTAAATTACATTTTCTGTCCTACCAAGCTAACAGGCCTTTAGCATGAAAACATTTTAACATGCTAGAGTAGGAAAAGTACAGGTGTATCCTAGTTTTAAAGGTTTGCTCCATCCAAATAGTACTATAAGATTAAGTAAAGTAGTACTATATAAAGAGTTGGACTTTTAAAGGTTCATTGCCCCTATGATAGGCTACATCTTATAGTTTTAAAGGTTTGCTCCCAAGTTATTGCCTATAGTTTAAGGGTGTGTTCCACCCCAAATACTGCTTTCTTGTTATTTTAAAGGTTTATTCCACACACAATACTACAAATGGTTGTAATGGTTTGCTCCACTCAAATGCTATTTATGGTTTTAATGGGGCATTCCACGCAAAATACTACTTTCTGTCCAGGTTGTTGTCGCTCTAAAGATTTATTTCAACCACAATACTATCTGGTCTAAATTACATTACACATAGTTGTAATGTAATGTAATTTTTTGGCAGTAAATTTTGCACAGCAAATTTTTAGATGGCGAATTTTGAACACATCGACTGGATATAGGGCTGTTTCACTGACGTCACAACATCCGGATCAGTAAGTAGCTCAGCGCCATGTTGAGTGGCAAACTTTGTTGAGTCCGTGACTAGAGTTTATCTTTTAGCCTAATATTCGTTGGCTATGGCTGCCACTCAGCTGAAAAAGTATACTGACACACTTGATAGCACTTCAAAAGACAGATAGAGGAAGTTGGAGTTAATTGATGGAATTGATCCTTATCAAGTTACACAGAAGGACTGGACAAGCACCCACAACAGCCTGCCTGAAGTGACCTGCTTTGACATCGTGAACTACCTGGTTTATACACAGAGTGCATACAGTATGGATCAGATGAAGGCATACAAATCCCTCGAGGCTTACAACCAGTTTGTTTGTGGTTGGGTGAGGGATGTTGTTCATCTCAAGGCTGGTGACCTGGTTGTTATCAGTGCTAAGGTAAGCCCCAGTTTGACCTACCACCCCACCTCCACAGTCCACACTCTGCCCCCTCATTGATATTAAGTTACTGACCTGGCTGTTGTGATGACTGAAATTTATCCATCAATTGAGGTTTATTCCCAAAAAAATTAAATATATAAACTTAAACGAATATGTCTGTGCATTCATCTGCAATTTTATTTGACATTAGGAAGCAAGTTTTGCTTCTGACCATCTGACAGACTACCTAAAATTCATAGTAAGAATTAATGTAACTATCAGGTATTTATTATGACTGTTCTAATAACTTCAAGTTGCATTAGTCATTATAATTCAGCATGACCCTATCTTTTCTCTTTAATAAGTAAAATATGTCATTCTTGGGAATGATGGAAGATACAGAGTGTAGAAAAATAGTATTCATTTTCAATAAAGCGCTCCAATATTATATTTTGTTCGATCGAGGAGGTATGTAGGAGTGAGATAAAATGCCCTTTTATATTTTTATGTGTGAACCCAATCTATTTCTTCAGAATTATGAATAATCTCTTATAAAAATGACAAAATTCAAGAAGCAAATCCATGCCTGCTTTTGTTAATCCAAGAAGTTTGTGAAAATTTCAATTACTCAAATAATTATAATTGTCTGAGGATGAATGTTATTCATGCTTGAATTGCATGTGTGACTAATTTCTTATATTCTATGAAATATCCATCCATCCATTCTCTATACACCGCTTTATCCTCACTAGGGTCGCGGGGGGTGCTGCAGCCTATCTATGAAATATTCATTTCATTATTTTTTTTCCCATTTATTTTCAGGTTCGTCACTCCCAGAGGATGAATGAAGCTCTTTTGAAGCCGTGGCTAATTGTCAAGCCTAATGGGACCATCATGGCAGGGCACTGCAACTGTATGGCTGGTCTAGGAGAGGTTTGCAGTCATGTTGCTGCTGTACAGTTTTGGGTTGAGACTGTAGTGAAAATTCAACAATCAAAGACTGTTATACAGGAACCGGCTTACTGGCTGCTACCCACAGGAATAAATAAATAAATTTCACCTCAGCCCGGACTATGAAAAGAAATCTGGATGAGGAGATTGGTGGATTCACTTCCCCCAAACGGCCATCCACACATCAGAATCTGCCAACAGTTACTGAGATGGGTGATGAGGAGTTGTCTGTTTGTTGGACAACTTCACAGAACTGGTAGCAAACCTGTGGTGTTACCTGTCATGCCTGAGTATGCAGAACATTACATAGCATCCTCACTGGGTGACTCATTTCCACTGATTCTGAGTGAACTTTATGACAATTTGTGTGTTGGGATGCAGAAAACAGAGTTGGATACTCATTGTGAAGGCATATTCCAAAGCATAAATCTCACTGCCAACCAGGCAGAAAATGTAGAGAAGTACACCAGGAGGCAGTCCAGCAACAGAGCCTGGTTTCGTTTCAGGACTGGCCGAATAACTGCTTCACACCTCAAGTCAGTCTGTCACACTTCACCCACCCAACCAGCCAAGAGTATCATACAGGCCATATGTTATCCAGAGTCTGTAAAGTTTACCACAAAGGCCACAAAGTGGGGATGTGCCCATGAGAACACAGCACT
Source organism: Acanthochromis polyacanthus (assembly GCF_021347895.1). Classification (NCBI taxonomy): domain Eukaryota; kingdom Metazoa; phylum Chordata; class Actinopteri; family Pomacentridae; genus Acanthochromis; species Acanthochromis polyacanthus. Next base: position 17,036,964 of record NC_067117.1, read on the forward strand.
TGGTCTCTACCATGAAAACATGAAGAGCAAACATGACAATTTTGACTGTGTGCCCAGTGGACTGGTCCTAAATGCAGATTATCTCTTCATGGGGGCCTCACCTGACTCACTGGTGTCATGTGCTTGTTGTGGCCTCGGGACTGTAGAAGTGAAATGTCCATATTGTGTACAGAACAAAAATCTGGCAGAGTCATTGGACAAAAAATTTATGCCTGGAAGAGGTTGATGGGAAGTTAAGGCTTAAAAGGTCCCATAGATATTATTATCAAGTCCAGGCACAAATTTTTATTTTCAACCGGGACTACTGTGACTTTGTTGTTTGGACGGAAACAGACATTAATATTGAACGAATTGAGCCAGATATTTCATTTTGGGAGAGTGCTAGCAGCAAAGCAGAAGCTTTTTTCAAACAGGTTCTTATGCCAGAGTTGGTGGCCAAGTATTATTCTGTAAGGAAACCATGCAGAAATGTAACCAATGACCAACAATCCAGCTCATTTACCCCAACCTGTTCCTGCAAAGAATGGTAACAATGGTGTAGCTGCAAACAATGAGCAGGAACTTATCATTTGCATATGTCGTAAGGTATATGACAACAGCTATGACAATGAAAACTGTCCATACCAGTGGTTACACTACAAGTGTGTGAACATTAAATGTGCCCCTAAAGGTAATTGGTATTGCCCAGAATGTAGGAAGTTTCCAGAATTCGCACAGTATTATACAAAGAAGAAGCTGAAAATGTAATAACAATATAATTTGTGGTGACAGGGTTGGAATAAATCATTTTTTCCCCAAATATAAAAAAAAAAATCAGATTTTTTGCAGTTATGTCAATAGTTTGGTTGTGTGAGTGGCACGAAGTGGATCTGCTTTGTGAGTGTAGTTCATTAGAAATAAAATCTTTTTATGTGCAAACCATGCATTATTAAATACTGTATAAATAAAACATTACCTATACTGTGGTATACTTTTAAATTAATGTGAATGGGATATATATAGCTTATTGCATATGTTAATAAAGTCAACTGAATCATTAATTTTATGTTGAATGTTGATGAATATAGTATCATGGTACAACATATGTGGATACTTCTTTTTCTGATAAAAGCTTTATTCATTCCATTTTCAATACAGAAAAACAAAGTTGATTATATGATGGTAGGATTAGTCAATCACTTTCATTACCCAAGACTATATTTATGTACATCTAAACACAGAATTACCTTGTATTTCAGATCTTTCTGCAGTTACCTGCCCCTGTCTTTTGCAGTCAATTAAATGGAACAACAGATTCACACATATTGGTCAAACAGCAACACACTGTAACTATCTTATCAACAACAGGGATCTCATTTTCATTACAAGAGAAGTAGTCCGGAGGCATGGTCCCCGAAAGAATAGTATATTTTTTTCGAGCCAGTCCAATAACTCTCTCAACATGTATGCGTCCATGTGCAATGTTCTTGGTGCTCTCTACTTCAAGTGCAGGTAGCTGGGCCTTTCCCTCAGTAAAGCTAGGTATTTTTACTTCAGCACACATAGGTCCAACACTCTCTTTGATATCAAGTCTCGCATACATTACATGAATGACTGCAAGGAATGTCCGGGAAACAGTAGCATTGGAAACTCCAAAGCGGTACGCCAAGTCCTGCACTTGCAAATTCAATCTTAATTTCATGAAGACAAGAATCAATTTTTCAAACTTTGAAAGTGAAACCCGATTACTCTCAGGAATATATGGTGCGACAACGGCGAAGACTGCCATCAAAGTTTCAAAACCCGGCAGGCCAGTGTAATAGCGTACTTTCTTGGCATTGTTCCGGAATGATTCCTCAGTGAATCTCGTGTCATCCAAGGCATCCTTAAGTTCCTTGTTCTCTGTTGTCAAACGCTGACATTCCTTTTTTATCTTGGCACATATTGAAGAATCACACACATCTGATGATAATTGTTCTGACGCATCCTTGTCTCCCAGTGTTCCACTTAATTTGAAGTGGCATTTCTGCTGGTCTGTTACACTCAAAGTGACAAGTGGAGCTGGCATGCTGTCCTCTGTTCCAGTTACATCTGGCATGCTGTCCTCTGTTCCAGTTACATCTGGCATGCTGTCCTCCGTTTCAGTTACAGCTGGCATGCTGTCCTCTGTTCCAGTTACAGCTGGCATGCTGTCCTCTGTTTCAGTTACAGCTGGCATGCTGTCCTCTGTTCCAGTTACAGCTGGCATGCTGTCCTCTGTTCCAGTTACATCTGGCATGCTGTCCTCTGTTTCAGTTACAGCTGGCATGCTGTCCTCTGTTCCAGTTACAGCTGGCATGCTGTCCTCTGTTCCAGTTACAGCTGGCATGCTGTCCTCTGTTTCAGTTACATCTGATGATAATTGTTCTGACGCATCCTTGTCTCCCAGTGTTCCACTTAATTTAAAGTGGCATTTCTGTTGGTCTGTTACACTCACAGTGACAAGTGGAGCTGGCATGCTGTCCTCTGTTTCAGTTACAGCTGGCATGCTGTCCTCTGTTTCAGTTACATCTGATGATAATTGTTCTGACGCATCCTTGTCTCCCAGTGTTCCACTTAATTTAAAGTGGCATTTCTGTTGGTCTGTTACACTCACAGTGACAAGTGGAGCTGGCATGCTGTCCTCTGTTTCAGTTACAGATTGTTGTAACTGTAATAAGGCCTCTGCTGCAGTGTCTCTTTTCCTCTTCTGATATCTCTCAGTGGATCTCTGATAACGCCGCAGACTTGAGGATGCAGAGGACACAGACGTATTTGATGAGGGTGTGACCATCTCTTCGGCAGTCAGCTTCAGGGATGGTGCCCAATCTGGATGAGTGGTGTTGTAGAGATCAGAAGGTTTGCCTGACAAAAATTCCACAACATCAGTAATGTCATTTAAAAATATTTTGATGAACATAATAATTATTATAGGGGAATTTAGCATGGCTGTCATAATGTACCATTAAACACCAAAACGTTTTATTGGAAAATATCCAACATAATAGTAACTAGACAAGCCCTCAGTAGATGGCAGAACCACGCCCATGCATGATACTCTGTATCAATTCTGATCATCCTACATATATCCCTTCCTATACAAATGATGCAATATGCAAGAAATGTGCTAAGTGACCCCTGTGACCTTGACCTTGATCTGCTGACCTCTAACTCCACAACTGAGCAGGGGAACTTAGACCGATCTTCAGTGCCAAGTTTGATTATCCTGACTTCAGCACTTGCAGAGATATCTGAACTGACATACATACACATACATACACACACACACACACACACTTACCCAGCCAGCCAGACACCGAAGCAAATGCAGTAACCCCGCTGACATACACGTCAGGCGTGGTTAACAATAATAATGATGATAAATAGGTGGGTTGCAAACACGTGACTTTAGCAGTGGCATTAACTTCCGGTTAATGAAGTGGTGGTCAGGCCAACCAAAATGGCTGCTGCAGAGCAAGGAAAACACAACTATTTTTCGGAGTATTTTCGTGCTTTAGATTCTAATTCTCAAACTCGATACATCGAAAAAGTCAAATTTTGTGATGGCATAGATCCTTATGCGTTATCCACGAAGGATTTGACCTACGAGTTGGAAAAATATCCGCCAGTTCAGTTCCCTGATATCTCAAACTATCTGGTGCTTCAAACAAGCTTTTGCACTGCTAAACAAATGAAGGCTTGGAAAAGCATGGATTCATACAATTTCTTTGTCTGTGGATGGGTTAAAGAAGTCGGAGTTAAGATCCTGAACGACAAATCCTGCATCATAAAAAGTCGTGTAAGTAACGATTTATGTAAACTTGTACTTGCTAGGTGTGTTAGCTCGGTGGATGCTAAAACGTGTTTCTGCTGTTCTTTTCAGGTGAAACATTTGCAATGTTTATCAAAAACACCAACTCATACCTGGTTGTTGATAAAAGAAGATGGAGAAATAATAACCGTGCACTGCGACTGCATGGCAGGGTAAATAATCCTTCAATGTGACAGTTTTGCTAGTGACAGTGTATATATGCTAGCCACACCTCAGTTCCTGCTTTAATTTGTGTTTCGTGTTGGTCTGTTTACTAAGCACATGAAGACGGCAAGTTCACAGTTCAAGCTCCTCAACTCCTCTTCCATGCTAACAATATCGGCACCGGTCAGATCTGTTTGGCATTCTACACTAGAGCATCCGTCACCGGGGCAACCGTCCTGCGCTGCATTGATCGCTTCAATGCTGAACATCGGAACTCTGGACTTGCTGTGTATCAAATCTCATGAGTTTGTGAAAGTCTAACAAGGCCTCGGCACCTTCTGAACGTTTCCTCTTTTCGTCTCGAGTGTGCAATCGCTCATTTCGCTCCAGCGTCTCTGCAGTCGGCTGTTTCACTTTCTCGTGGCCAAGTTTCATCGTCGGAGCCCAGTCTATGTCCTCCTCATCATATAGATTGCTCGGACGCCCTGTTGAACAATGTGATAATATTACACGGGTTAAAATCGAACTACTCTGACTGCTTCGTTTGCCTAAAAACAGAAACCGTCATTTTGGACGAGAGTAAACAAGCTAAAAACAGCGAACGTTAGCTTGTTAAGTGGGTAGCCAGTGTTACCAATCTTTAAAGAATGGGTCTTAAAACCAACACAGAAAGGCTCTAAGCATGTATATCATAACAATTCACTAACCTTTAACGAAGTGATCGCCACAGACTCTAGCATTCTTTGACTCCGCTCCCTTCGAACTTAAGGAAATGTTAGCGAGCCATTTTTCTCTGCGTCTTTTCGTAAAATCCTTAGTGCGAGGCCCTTTTTTAATCTCTTCACGAGGAACCCTGAAGTATCCTTTATCAATTTCGCGATTTGATCGATTAGAACAACCTAAAACAACACACGCAAAAGGCATTTTTGACCGATGAGTGAACGTTAGCCACGCTCGCTGCAGTCAACAATCAACTCCGCTGACCACCACTGTATGATATGCATCGGTAATGAGGCGGATGTGACGTCATGTGTAAGCCACCTATAATAATAATAATAATAATAATAATAATACATAATACATATTGATACTAACAGCTCTTTCTGTTCAAAATGCTCTGAAGATAATTATCATTTATTTTGGTCTCGCCCTGTTTCAAATGATTTCTGGAAAGATGTTTGTCATTTTATTTCTACTACTATTGACAACAGTTTTACTCTTTGTTTTGAAAATATACTGTTTGGTTACACTTCTTTTATTCCTTCCAAAAGCAGACAGTATTATATAATTAACCTTATCATTTTATTAGCTAAATTTCATATTCATAAATGCAGATATATAAATAAAAACCCTTGTTTTCTTTTCTTCCAAAATGAAACCAAACAGTATATTTACACTATTAAGAACTCCACTAACACTAAAGCCATTAAAACTGTACATTCGTGTAGTGTATTTAATGTTTTTCTGTAGTCTGTTTCTTGTTTGTGATCCCCTGACAATACGTTTCTTTGTTCTTTGTTTTTTTGTCTCTGTGTTGAATTGTTTTGTTCTATTCAATGTTCAATAAAGAAGGAAAAAAAACAAAAAAAAAACGTAAGTTAAGTTAGAGCAATGTTTAAAAAAATCATTATTATTATTATGATGATGATAACAAAAAGTTCGTTTTCAATAGCTTTGGGGACATCAACTAACACTGTAAATTTATTTCAAAAACATTATTTCAAATTTGTGACTGATCATGGAGAGTTTTGTTTAATGAAATGGGCAGACTAGTTAACTTTTCATACACACATATCTTACTCAAGTTACTGGGTCATAGATCTGAGATTATATATTTGATATCACTTGAACTCAAAATAATGAGGTTAATTAACCATATTTTCATAGTTGGAACCAACCAGAGTGTATCTAATCTCATTGTTTTACCAATGACCAGCTGGGAGAGGCAGCTAGGCTCATAGACTGAGGTGGAGTGGGGTGGGTGTCAAGTGGGCTACTTCGATGTGAATGGAGACATTACTTTAATACTTTAAACTGAATGCGAGCTAAAAACAAAAAACAAAAAAACAAAAAACAAAACACGTACCAGTCGTGAAGTGATCGGAGCAAATCCTTGTGTGAGGAGAAGGAATGAAGTCTTTCCTATTGATCCTGGTAAGCCAAGTGTGGTGCCTCAGCCGGCTGAGTTCCCTTGTCTGTTCACCCTCGGTAAGCCTTATTGTGGGAATTCTAAAGAAGCTCCGTTTAACTGCGCCTTTTGCCTTGTTGCGGCAGCCGTGGACACAACAGAAGTGAACCATTGTTGTCCCCAGTCACACTTCAAACTATTTCTCTTGCTCACTAACTCCTGACTACAACACGCACCACACAATATGGCGGACCAGTTAATAGCCCGGAAGTATGACGTCATCTGAAACACTCCTATACATAGAAAGGCTAGATAGCTTACAGACGCTGTGAGCCAATGAGGGCTGACGTCGCTACGCGGCTGCTATCTTACCTAGGGGCTGCTGGCTCACTGATAACATTAATGCCTATGGAGCATGTACTATTTAATTAACCATAGCTTGCTCAATTTTCAACCGATTTTTTAAAAAATATTTTATTTTCATTTTTCATTATTTTAAACAAGACCAAACAGAACAAGGCTCAGATGCGTAACATACCACCAGTCCAGTACAGATAAGTGCAGAGCACAGAGAGGAGGCAGGATAAATCAATAAAGAAGTGAATGAATAAAAAGAAAATGTAGGAACAGGGACTCAGTTTAAAGTCATTGTATCTTGGCCTTTTCAAAATGTGCCAGAAATGGATTCCACAAGTTAGTAAAAGTGTTTGTTGAGCCACTGCGGAGTCTTTCCATTTGTAGTAGAAATAACATGTCCGTGACCCATAGTTGGAAAGAGGGAGGAAGGGGAGACTTCCATTCTTTCAATATTAATTTTTTCGCAACAATCAGTCCCAGTTCCAGTGATTTTCGCATTGTAGCAGGAATAGTCTTCGTTGATTGTGAGCAGCCAAAGATGACTAGTCCAGGGTCTGGCTGGAGTGGAGTTTTATATGCTTTGGAGTTCCAGTCGAATATTTTTGACCAGAAGCCTGTTAGTGAGGGGCAGGATCAAAAAGCATGAGACAAAGTACCTTCTGACACATTACACCTGTCACACACTGGGGAAACTGAAGGATAGATTTTGTGCAATCTGGCTTTGGAATAATGCAAGCGGTGGACAACCTTAAATTGAATTAATTGATGTCTACTGTTTACAGAACAAGAATGAATCCGGGATAAACATTTGGTCCACATGGACTCAGGCAAGTCCAAACCCAGCTCTTCTCTCCAAGCGTCCCTAGTCAACCGATCTTTAAACGATTTGATTTGTTATAAACGCAAGAGATGTAGTTATGTTATTGCATATTTACGGATAATTATAACCATGGACTTTTATATTAAATTAAAAAAGTAGATAGAAGAGCATTACCTGCCATAGCTGCACACATACACACAGTAAAATTAAATCGTCAGTGTTTATGTTAAACATTTAATAGTTTGATATTTTATATTTCTAATTAATATATATATTAAATATAAAGGGGTAAGTTGACCCACATGATATTTTAAACTTAAACTGAACAAATAATGTATGTACAATATATGAATTGTGATTCATATTGGTTCAATTTACCCCAAGGCTTTTGGTTCATCTTGCCCCATGGCCATCATTTTGATAAAACCTAATTAATTTAATAATTCAGAATGATCTTTTGCTAAATGATTGACATAGTTCTATACATTGAATATCACTAACATGCAGAATGTATAAGTTTAGACTTGGGTCCATTTGCTTTAGCATAAAAATAATTATACCACAAAAGTGAATTCCACAGCCAGTTGGAAATGTTTGTGTTCTTATTTTAGGGTCTCGTGACAACTCACGTGTATAGTTTTAAAGATCAAGGGTATGGTTCGTTCATCTTACCTGTTCTCCCCTACATATGTTTTATTATACATTTTTAAATAAACACATTCAGTAACATGACATCAAAGTTTCTTTTATTAACAGGTGCGCAAAATTACAAAACAATTCAAGATTTACTCCAAACCAACAGTAACACTAAACCATTCAACATTCACTCCAAATAAACAGTCACTCTAAACCATGCAGAGCATGCATGTTTTTCTTTGCCCTCCTCTCCCTCGCCAAGGCATTGCTCTTCTCCTGCTGCAGTTTCCACACTGTTGCCAAGGCTGCATTGAGCTTGGCCTTTACAGCCTTGGGGCAGGAAGGCAATGCATACAGGTGGTCAGGGGCCTTCCTCTTCAGGCTCTTTCTCCTCTCTTCAGTGGTTGCCTGAGGCTTTGGAAAAATATATAAATAATAATAATAACAAGGACATTATTAACGGTACTTTTTTAACAATTCATGTTCACCTATCAGTGCTGAGTTCAATACAATGCTATGTTCTCTGAATCTACAAAATAAAACCCAAATCAGTCATCTTTTAATAAATTGACTTTAATAAATTGGCTTGGCTAAAGGCGAAATTATGTTTTGGGTCTCTTGACAAAAATGTCAGTTTTGATTGAAAAAGTTCCCTACACCTTGTTGTAGTTTGCACATGCTTATTCATAAAAGTGTATGAGTGACATGAGCAAGTGACAGCCTGTGGTTCTCAATCCTTTTACACAGATTACCACCTCAAATAATATTGGGTTCTTCAAGTAACACCACCATATCCCTTCCTGGGCACCACTGAGATAAATGATTTAATGATAAGCCATATGATGCTCTTAGTTGTGTACAAATACTCACAACATCAGGTGGAGGTTCATCCTGGTGCAGGTCCATGGGCAGGTTTTCTTCTGCTCTTCTAGAGGCAGCAGTGCTTCTTGTTGCTACCGGCTAAAATATACAGTTAAATATTAAAATGTCCTTCATGCACAACACTTTATGTATTCCTAAACTTGCAGAAATCGTGACAATACATATATCACATATTCTTGTTGGCCAATGATACACGTACCCTTTGGAGATGAGCAGGGAAGTTGAAAATGGTTGGCACAACACCAGCCTTAAGCCGGACAGTCTGCCCTGTCCTGTCAAAATCCTCACTCCTGAAATGTTCGCTGCACAGTTTGCAGTTTTTTGATGCAACAAAACCGTCCCTTCTTAGAGCAAGTTCCCATTGCCTCCTCTTCTCTGTGTTTTGGGGAAACCTTAAAAATATGATAAGATACCAAGATATATGAATTATTGACAACATTCTACACCCTTCTTACCTTTAACATTAATGGTAAGGACAAAAATACTGAGCTAAATTATGATATTGTTGGGGTAATTCATGTAGCCTATGCTTGAATGCCATTATGAAAATCTAAATAACAGTAACATGTTAAAAGAAATGTGAAAAAGAAATACTCAATGATTATTATGTAAACAAATGGTAGAAACATTTCTAAAACGTCAGGGTCAAAATAACTTGTATTATACAAGTACAAATCCACTAAGTTAGTAACAATTATCCTAAATATGTCCCTCAAGTAATTTCTTACGAGTGAAAGGTGATTCCACGGGCTCTTGTTTTGAAGGAACGTTCATTTGAGCATCCATGTGCTGCACAAAAGTGTGGCATCTTGCACTGCAGGGGGGTATTTTTGCAAACACAAAGCCAGCCAGTTACTGTATCACAATGAATCTAAATCTAGGATATATTTCACTAATGAAACAGCCTGGAAATCATGTTAAAACGAAGGAATAATTATGCCTTTCCCACCTGTATAGAATTAAGTCCAGGTTACTTTGTAATAGTCCAAGTGGCTCACATGTCTCATTCACAACCTCTTGTTTCTTTGCTAGCTAATAACCAACTGCATCCACACAAATTGTCATTTAGACAAAATATGTTGTTGTCATAAAATTATTATTGGTCTCACGGAACCTTATATTATAATAATTGAAACTCCCAGATTGCAGCCTTGCAAATGGCTGTAACAACACACAACTATGCAGCAATTTTCGAAAAGAAAAACTGCAATTTCAACAGGTCTACGAGGCCTAATCATAGCCACGTTGATAAGGTTTTTAATAAACCAAACCGTTTGTACATCCGTCAAGAATTCAGCAAGTTAAGTGTATTTTTGTTTGTGTAGGTCGCTCACCCTCCATCCACTACTATAGAGCGCTCCGGAAAAGTCCCCCTTGGTAAGATGGCCGACCGGTGACGTCACCAGCGAAAGTCCCATCAGCCATCTCGCCTTTCTATGTATTTTGAACACGGTGAACTTTGAACACACAAAAAAATAAAATTCAGACATAAAAATCCCATAAATAATTTCGATGCAACAGAATTCATAGTTAGAAATTTAACAGCTTTTAAAACTCAAAATCTGGTTAGTCTTACTTTTTAAAAAAAATCTTTATTTAGCTTTGCAATATACAATAATCATAAAATAAATCAATAGTAATAACATTAAGTTAATATTAATAAAAGAAAACAAAAAATAAAACTAAATGAAAATAAGAAAGTAAACTAAAAAGAGAGAAAGAAAAGGAAAATAAAGGGAAAGAAGAAAAAAAAGAAGAGGAAATATATGTATATATGCATACACACATACATCACATACATACATGCCAGGGGGAGTTGGAAACAACACATATGGTTGTATACTGGGGGTGCAAACAATTGATTAGTAATCAATCATTTATCAGACATTGCTTGATAAAAAAATGCAATTGACTCAGAAGGGAGTTCAGCTTCTCGGAAAAATTGCCTCTTATCAATTAATGGATCATCGATTGATAAAATGAAGCAACCATCGATAATTGTGTTACTCAATAATTTGCATCCCTCGCGGACCTGAGCGGCTTGTGCTGAAATCTTCCTGTTCGCGTGAGGGCGCTGTCCGATCAAGTCTCGCGCTCCAACATCCTGTCCGGTGCTCCGCTGCTACGTCACCACATTTCACGATTGATGGCAGAGCATGGGGGACCGTGAAGCACCGAGAAACGCCGCCGGTACCAGGTGAGATGAATGAAAAGTTGGGCTCACGGAGGCTCCGTGGCTCCGCCTACGTCCCAGTGGTCGGACAGAGACGTTACTGAGGCTAACGGCCGCTGAGGCAAACTTTTGTATGGCGTTTACGTGCAGAACGTGTGATGCTTGATTTGTGTGTGTTCAGACGCATAATGAGGAAAGCTGCTCTCCTGCTCGTTTCGTGGGTGTTCGCTTGTCTCCTGCTGAGCTGCTGTCAGGCGGCCAGGCAGGGTCAGGACGTCCGGTGTGGAGGTAAACGGGCTGCATGTTCCTCTGTGGCTGCAGTGTTCGTCCAGAGCTCAGTGCTAACGTGTCTCCTGCTGCTGTCAGCCTGCAGGGCTCTGGTGGATGAGATGGAGTGGGCCATCTCCCAGGTGGACCCCAAGAAGATGATCCAGACCGGGTCCTTCAGGATCAACCCGGACGGCAGCCAGTCCATCAGGGAGGTGAGCAGGAGCAGCAGGGCCACGTAGGAGTCCAGCTCACTATGGAGGAGATGTAGTTTCATTTAAATTACAAAAATATAGGTATCTGTTTCATGAACGCAAGTAAACAAACAAAATACACCCAAACCAACATGACTACAAAACAATACCTATATTTTGTTTTTTTCGACTAAAATACTGCTTTTTGTCCAAGTTGTTACAGTTCAGAAATTCAGGAACACAAGCTTAAATGAAGAAATTTAAATATATGTTTAGAAATCCCAAATTAATTCTTTCCCATCATCACCAAATAGTTGAGTAATTTACATATTACACATTAAATGCTACAAAATGTGAATGAAATACCACTTCACATATTAAGATTGAGACCCGTATTATTTATGGAAAATAACCTAACTAATGTAATAATAAAGCTAGACAATATGGTAATATAATTTTACCAACTTAAGCTAACTAATCTAAAAACAAGCGCAAGTACAATGTTGATTAAGTTACAACTACATTAATTTCTCACTAGACTGCCAGATACAGTGTTGGCACATTATTCTGTATTCCTACATGAGTTATAATTTAAAGACACCAAAGAGGAGACAGACATGGAATTGAATCAAAGGGATATGCGTCTAATCAACAAGGTCTCACTTAAATAAGCATAATTTTCATTGATAAAAAACCCCAAATCATCTTTAATTCAGATTTTTTTGTGACGTTGGCTGCCCTCAGGTTCCTCTGGCTCGCTCTGAGGGAAACCTGCTGGACCTGATGGAGAGCGTTTGTGAGAGGATGGAGGACTACGGTGAGCAAATAGATTCTTCCACCAGCAGGAAGTCTTACATCAGGATCAAGTCTCGGAGCGGCGAGGCCATGGACCTGTCAGAGGCCTCACTGGATTCAAGAGTCACAAGCAGTTTAAAGTTTGCAGTGAGTAGAGGAAGGTCCACAGAACAAGCTTGAAAAGTCATCTAGCCTTGCATTGATAGAATGTAAATATGTGATTTTTACTTTTCTTTTTTTTTCTCTAGTGTGAAACAATCGTTGAACAGCATGAGGATGAAATCATTGAATTCTTCGCTCATGAAACGGATAATGTTAAAGACAAGCTCTGCAGTAAGAGGACAGGTATGTTCAGACTTAGAATGAGTTCTGCACATTTCTGTTATGTTGTCTCACTGTAGTAATACATTGTTTTTTTTTTAAATTTACTCCTCAGACCTCTGTGATCACGCTCTGAAAATGCCCCATGATGAACTTTGATATCGTTTCTCCAGAGCCGCCGTCTCTGCTGAGAAAGTTTGTGCTGTACTGTTTTCATTTGTCACTTGTTTATACCAGGACCGTGCTACAAGATGTATACAAATCTTTATGTAAAAAAAGAATAGAAACTCTACCTGAAAATGATCTTGGAGAACATATGGACCACTTTGCCATTTTTCTGTTTGTTTCTAGTTGTAATGTTTGGTCACTTGTTCATGTACTGTAAGTTATTACACTCATTCACACTCTGTCTTTCTTATCAAGGTGCTTGTCTTCCCTTCAGATGCTCTTCAGACTGAAACTGTGAAACTGAAAATTGAAGTTAGAATCCCCAGTATTTCTTATAGAATTCTTTAAGACCAGAATTGAATTTGGTCAAGTTGTCCCGCAGCTCATATTCCTGCACAATTCAAAACTCTGTCCTACAGCGAAGTGCTAAGAGCAAAAAGTCTTCTTTTATTCACAATGAATTGACACTCATACTGCCTGCTCACTGATAAAAGTGACATCTGAAGCCAAATGACGCTTTCAGCTCTGGCTCTAGAAGAGAGTTTTTAATGCTCACCAATATTGTGAGATCACAGCATTAACTGATGCCAGTTCTGAGGATATTCTTCAAAGTAAAACAGGAAATCCTTAAACGTGCATTGTGTAAAACCATAAATAAATAACACTCAAGGTTTGCCTGTCGTACAGATGAGAACATGTGCCTTCATCACTTAATGTTTACCAGGTAGTTTCACACTCTTCAAACGCTGATCCTCCTCCACAGTTTCCTCATCTGTTTTAGAACTTCACACACTTTTTCTACCACAGAAGTTGTTAAAAGATTAGCAGCCAAGTCAAAAAAAAGTCTGCTTCTGAAGGTTTTTATTTTTCATTAAATCTTTAAAAATTCTAAAAGTAATTTACTTCTTCGTGAAGAATTTTGAATTCAAACTTTTTAGCTTCCAGTAGCCCACAGTGACTTTAAAACACATCACTGATAATGACACATAAACTGCCTGAATCTGCTCTTATTTTGAAATAAATTGCAATTTGGTTCACAAAAGTTTGAACTAGAAGGACGTTGAAATGTGGCAAACAGTAAGGATTCATGGGGACTGTAGTCATGTCTGGAAAAATATCCTCCTTTCCTCATGCTGCTTTACTAATGTAGAGCAGAAAAAGCATCCCTGTATGTTAAATAATTTGGTCAGTTGTAAATTAATGAGCAGTAGAACACAGAAGTACACTTGAGCCAAAATTACATACAGTTTCACCCAGATAAGATGTTTTATTACCTTTTGAGGAAACTGCCAAAACCAGCTGCAGTGACCTCACATTATAAGTTGATTTGAATATGAGCATCAAGATTATTGTGAAGTTTAGTTTTCCCAGTAGTGCAATACAGCTGAACTCTGTTGTAACTCCACTAGAGTGTGCCATAGTCACCGGCATGTAATGCACCTGGTTGGTCCTAATGCTGTACTGTCCATGTAGAAGGGTCAGGAGGTATTTTTGGTGTCATTTATGTGAAAAAAAAACCCAACAGAATTGACTGTCATGTGAGCATTGTCCTGAAATGTCTTTTTTATAAAAAAAAATATTTTGTATGTTTTCTGAATCTGCTTTGTCTTCTATCAATGGAAATATATTTGTACAACATCAACACGACTTGTCATTTCTAAACTAAACAGGAATCTGCTGGCAAGAAGTTTCAAGACTACTAAAACAATTCTATGGCTATAGCTATAGATTTCCTAGAATCCTCTTGCATGAATTTATATATGTTATAAAAAGTAAAGATCAGGCAACAGACTGATCATAATCACTATTATGCAACATATTTATGCGGTTATTACCATTTTTCACACAGATGATGGAGCATTTCCATTAAATAATTTGGAGTGTTAATAGATTTTTTTAAAACTTCTAAAAATGGAAGAACGATAGCCTAGTGTTTTTAATAAAGTCATATTTAGAGAGATGACCTGTTGACACAACTGAAAATATAAGACCATTGGAGAAAAAAAAAATATTTAAGAAACGCAAAATAACTTGCTTCAATGTTGAAACCGTTATCACAGAAAAAAATACATTTTTAGAATTTTAATGTTGATTTTAAAGCTTCAAAACAGTGGTGTAAAATGTAAATTTTTTAAACTTCTGTTTTTCTTAACACTTGAGAGGTTTATTTTCAAAAATACTTGTTGACTTTGGAAGCAGCAGGAGACAAAACACTGGTACAACAAGAACAGAAGTGTGTAAAGGACACTTTTTTATGTTAATTCACTCCAGTGTTTATTTACATGCAAATCACACCAGTGGCTTATGTTTTGCCAGAAATATAACCACACCCAGAAAATCACACCAAATATCACATTCTGTAATTACATCTACTTCCAAAATCTCACAACTGCGCAAAGCATTCTACTCTTTAGAAATAGAAACAAAAATTTGAAAAAAAAAAGTGACAAAATCTGCTTTACAGGAATACTACTGTAACATGAATACAGCTGTTTCAGATACTTTAGATTTGATATTGTCAAAGTCCTACATTTCTACATACTTAGCAGTTGTTTTCACTGCTCAGCCAGCAAAATAAAAGCTCTAAAATTACACTGAAGCTAAAAACAATATTTTAGTCTGTGTGAAAATATCTACTACAAAATCTTTTACAGGAAAAGACTTTAATTTATTAGAAGAATACAACATACTGGTCATATGCAGACCTTGTTTGCTTAGTTGATTTACAAATTTATGTCTAATCCCCTGGCAGCTGTATACACTGAACCTCTGACCTCATATGAGACCAGGGTGTGATCTCAGAGGGCTTCAGTTTGAATAATTTCTGCTCTGGCTGCTGTTTTCTTCACCTCCAATGGAAAAAAAATGTATTTGTGTCTTCCTAATCTTTCTCTTCCTCGGCTACGGTTTCATCTTTTACGTCTCCAGAGCAGCATGATTCCTCTTTGACTGCATTAAACTCCTCATTCTCATTATCTGTCTTGCTTTCAGTCATGACATTGAGCGTCATTTCCTCAACTTCGTCCTCGTCCGCTACAATCACAGTGTCTTCAGAGCCGTGGCTGCTGGTGCTGCTGCAGGATAGAGTGTCTTCGTCAGCATGTCCACTTAGCTCTTTGTGATACATCAACTTCACCTCCTGTTGTTCTGCTTCATCAAAGACCATCTCCTCATCCGGACAACCAAAGTCCTCGCCTGTACTCTCTGGATCCCACAGCTCGCTCATTTCTTCCTCTTCATTCTCAGAGTCAGGCGCTGTGTGTTTCCTGATGCGATTCACCACATCCCACAGCGACTTTGGATACTGGAGCTCTTCTTTGAGAGATGGGAGGAAATCAGGAGCAGAGCTGGGAGGCAGGACTGGGGATGAATCAGAGAGAGAGGAAAACTGAAGGGAGTCGAAATGAAGAGGAGCAGAGGCAGTTTGTTGGACGTCAGCAGCAGCTTCAGGATTTAGAGGTGAAGGACACACTGAGTCCACAAGAGAAACAAACTGTATGTCTGACTCAGGTGATTCCTGTGGAGGAGAAGGAAGCTCAAGGAGTGAATGTCCATCCAAAGATGACACCTCACAGTCTGAAGCCGAGGGTTCGGTGTCATGCAACATTTTCATCTCCATTTGCAAGTCTGTAGCATTTGCCTTGCTCATTGTGTGTTCCCAAAAACCTGCAGGAAGCCAATCTGGGTTTTTTAGTGCTCTATCTTCAGAAACATCCTCCTCTTGACCACAGTCAGACTGTTGCTGGACAAAGTTGGCTTCTACTTGACTCACATTTTCTTCATCTATTTCAAATGTCTGTACTGAAAGCCCAGCAGGATCCTCGCTAATTTCTTCTGGGGGCTGTTCCTCAGCAATACTACTCTCTTTTACACAAACAGCACCCTGTTCTTGGACACATTCAAGTTGTTGCTGCAAAATGTTGACTTCTATATCCTGTTCTGTAGATGTTTCAAGTTTTTGTTCCATTTGCTCATCATCATTTGGTTCATGCTGCTGCTGAGATGCTACCTCCTCTGTTGTATCTGGTACGAGAGACTCAGTGTCAACCTCATATTCGGTTCGATGTGATGTTTCACTCTCTTCATCCTCAGTGGATTTTGCTTCAGCAGTTTGATCTGTTAAATCAAGAGGAGAAGGAGGAGGGCTTGGGGAATGGTCTATATGGGGAGTGGAGCTTTGGAAAGAGTCAGGTACAAGAGGAGATGGCAGCTGGGGCAAAGCTGAGGGAGGAAGGGGTGAGGTTTCAGGATGAGGAGCGATGTATGCAGCTGTGTTCAGTGCAGAGTCGTCTGTGTTTGACTCCGAGCTATTTAAGGGAGATGTAAGATCGGAAGGTGACGGCAAAGACGAATCAGAGAAGTCAGAACGATGACAGGACCGATCATCTACAACAGGCTGATTTTCCTTCTGACACTGTTCACTTCTTGTACCTTCTTGACCAGCGGATTCAAGCATAAGAGTCTCAGTTTCGATTGAAGTTTCAATATGTTTTTCAAGTTGGGAGTCAGTGTCATTCTCTTCAGGCATATCTGACACTTGCTCTGGAGATCCTGCATAATCCTGAACACTTTCATTGGTCTGATCTGTTGTGTCTTCACTAGCCTCCAAAAGTACTGCATCCTCAACCTCTAAGGGATTCTGTTTCTCTGTTGTGTCTTCTGGAATTTGTTTGTTTTCATTATGAATGTCCTCTTTCATCGGAGAAGGTTCCTCATCCTGCTCCTCAGCACATGAATCATGAAATGGTGTTTCATCTCTAGGTTGCTGCTCAGTGATAGTGTCGTGTAGAGGGATTCCTAGGATTCTTTCAGCACGCTCCTCCAAGGTTTCCCTCTCAGGAATTGGAGATGGCAACATGCAGGTAAAAGAGATTTCACTTTCTCCCTTGTGTTCCTCTTTCTCCAAAAGTGTTGAGCTGACATTGGTGTCAGGACTTTCATTCCTTTGCATGGGGTCTGCTTGTGCTTTTTGGTCAGTTGTGAGATCCTGATTTAGCTGATAGTTTACTTCACTGGAGACATCTGTTTGAACATTAAACGGACAGTCTTTGTCATGTGCTGTGGAATCGAAATAGTGAACATGCTCTTTCTTTGGTGATGGAATCAGCTCCATTTTGACGACCACGCAGGTTGTGTCTATAACCAGCAGACCCTCGCTGTCCTCGGTGTCCTCCTTGATGTCCAGTCTCCTCACTTCAATATCTATCGGATGGCTACTTACATTACCCCGATCATGTCTGTTTTGTACACCATCTGCTTCTTCTTCCTCGCTGTTTAGTTTCAAACAACCTGTGGATGAACTCTCAGTCCTGCTGCTGAAACTCGGCTCCCTCCACAAAGGATATTTGACTGACGCAGGCTGCTCTGACTGACCTAATTGTTTCCCACCTGTAGAATCGACATCATCCGTACCAGCTTTGTTTAGTAAAACATCTCCCAACATCTCCTTTCCTGTGCAGGTTGGTGCCTCTTTCTGTTCCACATGAGAATCACTGGGTTGCTCTGTGAGTGTTGATGCTCTGAAGTCCACCTCATCTGCCAGCTTGTTCATTTCATTAGCATCTCTGACAGCTTTAGAAACTTCTCCTGTTTCTTTACTTTGAATATCAGTTTGGGAGGGAAAAGGTGGCAAAGATGGACTTTCAGTGGCCGCAGCTATTCGAGACACCAGGCAGAATATGGTCATCCCTCCTGTCTTTTTGTTTAATCTGAACTTCCTTCCTTCAATGACCTGTGAAGATGTTTCCTTGATTATTTTTGAAGTCTGAACTTCTTGTGGTGGCACAGATGACATGCGTTTACACTGGGCATCTGCCTCCTGTATTTGATGCTTTAATACTTCAAGTTGTGTGCAGGTTTTACTTTCATCTGGCTTTGTAAATTCATCCTTCTCCTTCCTCTTCTCTTTCAAATCAGCAAGCTGGTTTTTAAGCACGGGCTTTGACCAGAAGGCTTGTCCCTTACCGTCCTGCTCCCAGTTGAAGTTAGACTGGTGCATCGCAGGTGAGCTTTTATGTGGGCTGTCGTAGGGAGGAGGAGCAATATAACCAGGAGGTTGGCTGAATATCCTCCTTTGGTAGCCAGTGTTTTCCTTTGTGTCCAGCATGTGGCTTGTGTCAGGGGCAGGAGCTTGTGGTGGATAATAGTTTGTAGCTTGCTGTCTGCTCCCTCTATCCCACAGTCCAGGTTCTCTGATGTTTGCAGATTGTCGGACATGTTGCAGTGCCGCCACCTGAGCATCTGTCCCACTCCTGCTGTCCTTCTCTGGAGCCCTGCTGCTCCCCACCAGCCCCTGGGAGGTTCCCTTCAACTCGGCCTCTATGCATCTCCTCCTCGGCAGTGAATGACTGTACCGAGCCGCCCAGGCCTCCAGCTCTCGGTAGCTGCTGTCGCTCCTCTTAGCAGAAACCTCCCTCTTGTAGTGGACGGGGCTGCAGGGCTCCCACCTCCTCTGCCACCCCTCCCTCAGAAATCCTCTCTCGTAGTCCCTCGAGGCCCGCTGAGCCGTCGTCCACTCTCTGTCTCTGGACTCATGAGGCTGATAGTGTCCCAGGTCCTGGTGGTGCTGGGTGTGGCGGTCTAGAATAAAAGGGAAGTGGGAGGAAGAAGAAGAGGCGGTCAGCTCCGGGTCCGTCCAGCTGCTGTACTCGTGTAGAGCTCCTCCTGTTCTGGATCCTGGTACAGTCCAGTAGCTGGACTCTCTGCTGTGGTCCTGCTGCTCTCCGTAGTACAACGGATAATGGGCTGCCTGGTGTCTGTCGTGGTAACTGTGAGTAAAGTTCAAGAAAAATGTGTGAGCAAATTCAAACTGCTTTTTTAATTTCGCTGGTACTAATAATATTTTACTTTATCTGTAGACTGATATTAACAGCAAAATGTCCAAGCTCACATTTTGAGTCACCCAGTAGACGATTATCAATACCCAAGTGTGCAAATTAAGTGTACATTTTCAGACCAAGCATGTATGAAAAGCAGCTTTACTGTCATGACTGAAACAGTTTTCTTTGCACTCAACTCACTTGTGTGTACAGTTTCTCCCAGGAACTGTACCAAATCTGGAATACAGATGTGATTGCCCCTGATTCTCAGGCCAAAACTCCATCATTTAGTGTCATACACAGAATCTGAAGCATGAAAAAAGAACAATCCCTTAATAATAATTAAATTCAAGACACTTCAAACAGACTTGGCATATATTTACCAACTAAAAAGCTTTTCAAGACTATTTGCAGGAATACTGGTAGATATTGTCACATAAACACACGCCAACATACCTTCAGCTGCTGTTTTTCTTGTCCTTCTTGCTCATGAGGTGACATGAGGTCTAATGAAGCCCAAACAGCACAAGTTGTTTTAAGAGGACAGTGATTTTCAGTCCCCCTCCCACTCGTCCACAAACCTCCATTGCCCATCCTCCTTTCATCCAGCCAATACACTCAGTTCAAACACCACTGAGGAAGTTTTTAAACACTTGTTTCAGAAATGTGATCTCATCCATTCGAGCTAAAAACTAAAGTAAAAGCAAAAGATTTAGATGTGACAAACTGTCAAATGCAGCAAGAGGATAAAAGCTGCTCATGTTTACTTCTGAATGTTAAGATAAATGTAGGTGAAAACTCTTTTTGATATGACTGTATTGGGATTAGCAGTGACTTTGTAGTTATGATGCAGACAATAAAAAAGGTTATTCCCTGAGACTTACAGTAAAACTAATTTATGTTCTGAATGTAACTTTGATGTTTTCCTATCATACTATTTATACACACTTCCTGGTATAATTTATAACTTTGCCCACACCATAATGCATATCAACCCAACCAGGGACAATCACTTTGCATGACAGTCGCGTGGGAGGCGCTGGACGTGATGGCGAGCAGACTCTGCATGGAGATAGGGATCTGTTGTTTTGTCGGCTGAATTGTAGCAGAGGGAGTGATGGGCAGCGGTCGGGTCGTCTCCCTTTCTTTGAAACTCTCCAGCGTGACAAACAGGCTTTCCTTTCCTGAACAGAAAGTCTGTACATCAGCAGTGTGCAGGAGAGAGGGGATGAAGTACGAACAGACAGCCGGCTGCAGGGACGGCAGTCTGTTGGTGTTGACATAATAGTTTGGGATGAGGTGAATTTTGTTTTGGGTTTTGTATAATTCACTACAAACAATATTGCATTGATGTCCTATAACTATTGAAAAGCAAATCTGGCTAATGAAGATATATTTGCTGGCTATGAAATTTAACAGTTCTGTAACTAAAATAATGACAGCTTTGAGTGACAAACAATAAAACACCAACAACTAATATTTACCTAAAAAAGTGAATCATTTTTGCTCCTCTATGAATTTTAACACGGCTTTTATATAAAAGAGATGTTGCTGATCAAAATGTTTAGTGAGTGATACATCCTGTTTGGAGGGACCTCTATGAACCTGATTTAAAGCCCCTATAAAAACCTGGTTTTCAATATTTTACTGTCACATTGCATATTTAAAAGTAAAGAAGCAAAAATAAACATCATTAATAGCCTAGCCGTGCTAGACAACCCACGGCAACGAATTTAATTCTCTGCCAGGGTGGGTCTAGTTACCCTCCATAAGGCTCGAGGCTGGATGCTCCTAAAACTGGCCGGACCAATCACCATGAAGTGTAGAGTCAGAAGGCGGGCGTAACGAAGTGACGACAGAGGCGCGACGATTCTGACAGAAACAACCAGCGCACAATAAACAGTTATCTTTCGACTTGGTTTTGGCCACAGCCCTTAAAGATTTGAAGCTAAAATTCAACTTGAAAGATAAACAAAGGACGGCACTTAAGTGTTTCATTGAGAAGAAAGATGTATTTGGACTTATGCCGACGGGATATGACAAATCCTTAATATACCAGTTGGCTCCGCTGGTTGGGAAGCTAATGGGACTTAGCCACAATCCAGCGCTCTAGGAACTACGTCAGCCTATTTGTTACGCTGATTGGTTGTATATCTACCCAATTGCTGCAGAGTGATTTGAAAGACAACCTTTTAGCCCGCCTCCCTCCCTGTTCAGCGTTCCCAGACCCTTGTGTCTTAAGAGCTGGGTCTAGCGCGGCTAGGCTACATCATTAAGGCAATAAAGTTTAAAATTTAATCTGCTTTCACTGCTTTATTTACCTGCTCCATTTTAATTGCCTTCATCCGTTTTTATGGGTTCCATGGAGAGTGTCTTTGCGTGCAAATAAATACAAATAAGATGTATTATTATTATTATTATTATCATCTGCTTCATCAGGATAGTGGTCTGGCAGCAAAAGCAAATCGTCTTAAAGATGTTACAAGCAGTGAAGTGCTTAGAAGTGTCTCATGTAAAATTAGTAAGTGAAGTGTTCATATAGCATCAAATAACTAACAGTAAGCAACTGAATGAGTAAATAGATATCAGGGCCTTTAAAGTTGTGATATTGTGACTTTTTTTGGCCTCATCGTAAGTTGCAGTTACTAAGCTTTCGAACATGCAACATCTATATAGAAACCAAACTGTACTAATAGACAGTCAATCAGGTATTATTTGGTAAAATAAAGAAATATGGAAAAGATATCTGACATTTTAAGTAATGAATTGTTAGGTATAGCTGAAGAAACCGGCTAATAATCTTGTCAAGTTCTTCTCGTAAACTGCAAGGTGTGTGACAGACAACAGGATTCTACAATTCTACAATTTCATTTAGCAGATGCTTTTGTCCAAAGCAACGAGGATTGAAACAAAAGAAACAACCACAAAATTAGAGTCAGGTTTTTAACAAACTGTGAGGCTGATCTACTACATATGAAATCACGACAGCTTTCACTTGGCAACTTGGTGACTGATTGTAAACTGTAATTAAAATACACAGAAAAAGGTCAGTTAACCTCGGCAGTTCTGATAAAATTTTGATTTTGGATACTTTTTTTTTCAAAATCTTTGAGAAAATCTCCAAAATCCCACATTAAAGGAGAACTTCGTTTTTTTTCATCCTGGGGTCTGTTTCCATATGTCATTTCATACATGTGAGTGATGGAGAAATGAATTTTCGACATAGCTCCAGTATTTAGCCAGGCAGGCAGCTTCGCAGCTCAGCTACCGAAAAGTATGGGGCAACTGGCCCCCCCGCGTCAAAGTCTGCCCTAACATGCTTTTTTTCCCCACACTGACCGGCTTGGATAGTCTCAACGAGTGTCCCACAACATACTAGAGATGAGAAGTGAAAATCAAAGATCGCGATTTGTTGTGGTCTGTATCCAAATTTCGGGACGCTACAAAACAAATCTCGTTCCGAAATCGCGTGATAGCTCGCGCCAAAACACCGGTGGGGGAAACAGCTGTTTGCCTCAGGTGAAGAGAGACGAGTGGAGCGATTTTGTGTCGGATTACAGAACAGTTCGTTTTTTCTAAACCTGGTAAAACTAATGGGTCGTCAGTGCGCATTTCCGAGTCCACAGAATGGTGCCCTACACTTCGCGCAGCTTTCACAAACTACCGTACTTGGAGAAGGAAACACTAAAGTTGTGGCTAAACGTTTTACAAATGGACCCTGAAACTCCAGTTGATGCACTTCGACGTAAAAACTTCGGTAATCCGTTCACTTCTCATCTCTAGTATGTTGTGGGACACTCGTTGAGACTATCCAAGCCGGGAAAAAAGCACGTTAGGGTGGACTTTGACACGGGGGGGCCAGTTGCTCTTCGCGAGCTGAGCTGCGAAGCTGCCTGCCTGGCTAAATACTGGAGCTATGTTGAAAATTCATTTCTCCATCACTCACATGTATGAAATGACAGACCCCAGGTTGAAAAAAACCGAAGTTCCCCTTTAAGAGCCATTTTTTTCCAGACCACTGTAAGTCAGACTACCCAACTAAAGATAAAATATGTATTAGATTTTGGGTACTTGTACCCACATTAAAATGTTTATTGGTTAAACATGATCTCAGTTAAAACAAGTGAGATACAAACAGGATAACAGAGATCCTTTAGTGGCTCCAAATACCCAACATAACAATATAAATAAATGTGTTTCTGATAGTTGCACATTTTCCAGAATGCATTCACTCTTAAAAACCCACCCAAGGACCCAGAGAGCCATAACTGGTCACAGTGCAGTCCCACATCTGTAGCAGTCTGTTCCTGTAGTCATTAATCTGTTCTTGGAGTCGCCTTGTAGATGTTATTGTTTTGTTTGTCATGACGGTGCACAAGCTCCACATTAAATCTGCTTGGTAGATGCTCCTCATAGAAACTTGGAGTCTTGTGTTCTTTTCGCATCTTGGATGACAGATACACCGCGGCTCCGTTTTTGCACAAATGAGCGAGTGTCTCCATGAGCAGTGGGTAAGTCTCTGGGAGGTAAATTATATCTGCACAAAGCACCAGATCCCAGTCAGAGGGGAAGTTCATGTGGTCCTCACCCCAGGACAGAGGACAGACAGTGGGAGGGGAGGAAGGCCAACCACTAGAAGGCATGTTGGCAGAGACATTGGCTTCTAGTTGAGGAAGAGCCAAAGGAAGGTCTGTAAGCGTCACCTTTGCACCTGGAAGAAAAAGATCTAGATATCTGATTCCATGAACTTTCAATGAAACTCTGAGGTCAAGATCTGAGGCCATTAAATGAAGACAATCTGTGTGCATGTATAGATGGATGCACTACATACAGCCCCAGTTGAGAGTTTAAGCACATCTAGTAATATTTATTTTTACTATGTTCTTTAGCAAACAAACGGTGTTTATCAAACTAAAATGTATTTCATATTTGTGTCTGCCGCTGGAACTCTGGAGGCATTTATGTGGGCTTTAATCAGAAAAGCTGCAATCTGAAGCGTAGTGTCTACAGATACGGACCCGTACGCGTAGCCTGTGGCCTACGGATACAGCACTATCCATTTGCTTCTTTAATTCTCGCTGCCTGAAATACCGCAGCGCCCCCTATCGAGTGGCCATTTTTACGGCAAACAGGACTTCCATGTCGATATGAACTGGCTTGTGCTCTATATACATGTGTCTCTTCTGCATTCACTATAGTTACACCCGCTGTCTTTGGCCAGTTATTTAAAAAGTAATAAAGATGAATGAGATCGCTGTGGTGTAGAAAGGTTTATAATAGAGTATAAGATGTATTTCAGTAGATCTATGTCATGGTTAAAGTTATATAACAGCTGTATATATACAAACAAAATCACAGCATGAAACAATGGCAATGTATATGTCATATATGCCCTATATCCGTACCTCGAGTACAGATGCTACGGGTACGGGTCCGTACCTCTAGCATCAATCAATCTGAAGAGCTGTTAACTCCTTAAACCACGCAAGGTCACTTGTTGGCCACTTGTGATAAACTTCAAGCAACATTTTGGCAATAATGAGATGACCATGACCGTGCTTAGGTTTGGAACGACCGGCCTGAGGAGATAAGGCTGCAGAATCAGTGACTTCTTTGAAATCACTTCTGAAAATCCATTTTTATAGACTTGCTTTTATAGAATGTTTTAGTTTAGTTTACTCTTTTATTATTTGTCTACCTTTGTTTTTGATGGTTTTTCTCCCTTTTCTTCTTCTTTAATGTTATTTGGAATTTTTATTATTTCATCAGTTGGTGTTTGAATTGAAACTCTGCATCTTGTAATTAGTATCTTTTACCTCGCCTTTTTGCTTCTCTGGTCTTTTTTCTTTCTGCCTTGAGTATCCTCTTTTTTCTAGCCTGTCAGTAAAGCACTTTGGATACTCAGTTTGTAGAAGGGGCTATATAAATAATGTTCTAATTTAAATTATTCAGGTAATTACTATACTGTGGGGACATAACCTTAATATTCAAACTTGTTTGAGAAATGCACAACGCCAGTGTTACTTGCCAACTTGTGCCATGTAAATAATGATGACTTGATTTACAGAATAACTATCCCAGGTGAATACATAATGAAACTAGTTAAGACATGACCAATATTCTGCTGTTATGTATATTATGTATATATTTACACAGTCTATGGGCAAATCGTGTGCAAAGCTGCAAAACAAACAAGTATTAGGGCACCTTTTGGTTTGTAGTTTTCAGCAGATTCCTATTTGTGTCATTTCATAGTTCTGGTGCCTTCAGTTTTATTCAGCACTATAGATATAAATTGTTAAAATGAAGGAAAAATCCTTGAAACCAAACTTGTGACTACATTTTAACCTGCTGTAATATCAGCTGTGCTTCTGTTGTTGACAGTTGACACCATGATGTGTTGGAGCATGAGCCGACACCAGCTGAACCAAATGGACATACAGAGAAGGTTTAGGAGTATCTTGTAATATATTCTAAAATCAGAAACACACATAATAAACCTACCGAGGCGAGCTGCCAGGATACCGACCACCCCGGTGCCTGCTCCCAGCTCGATGATGCGCTTCCCCGCTAGCTGCACTGACTGCTCCCCGAAGTACCGGCACAGATGTAACGCCTGTTTACACCCACAAAACACCACAAAACTTTAATTTACTTCTTTAATGTCACATACAACGTCTACACAAAGCAAGAAAAGTGTCCCAACTACCCGCTCTTACAGCTTCCCAGACCGGAGCAGCCACGCCGAGGTTAGCACCGAACACCTGCCGTATGTTGAGCTCCTCACCCAGCAAAGTGTACACATTATCCTGGGAAAATGTCTCCAAAAACAGACAGTCATCAACTGGGAACGGGTCGTCTTCATCCACAACACAAGTCATTCTTATCGGTGGATAAAACCGGGATTCTGTCGTTTAGACGTTTACAATGGTCGCACGTCTTCCAGGTCAAATATCGTTAGCGTTAGCATTAGCTCAGCGAGTAGCTGCTTAAGCTGCATTAAGTTAAACGGTAAATCGTAGAAAAATTAACGACGTGGTAGAATGAGGAAAGTGGAAAAATGATAACTAGCTTCGCTTTACTTTAAAGGGAGTTTTTCAGTGTAACCCACTGTTCTGGTAGTGTTTAGCCGGCTGTAAGTTAGCTAGCTAGTTCACTCAGTCAGCAGAGGAAGGCTTGGATTTAAGTTTCAGCTGATAAATTTAGTCTGGAAAAGAGGTATGAATTACACCTCCTGAAAATTGATTATTATCAGGTAAAACCGTTTTTAGTGGTGTGTAGCCTCACGTCTGTGGCATTACACGAAACTATCAGTTTAACACAAGCACTCTTAGTTTTGTGTTACTTCTAAACTATTGCTGTTTTACTTGGGTATTATACAAACAAAATTGTTATGCATTATAACGGTCTTAAAATATTGAGATGCTGAGAGCTACAGTAAGCAACAGAAGTCATTACACACCAAGGTCATGTCACCTAATCGATTAAAAATGAGATCACGGCTCAATTTTTATTTCTAAGTTCACATTAGAGTGGAAAGCTGCATTGAAAATACAGGCTCTTAAATGTAAACTTCTAAAAATATTTGATCATTTAAACGAAACTGAGTACTTCTGTGATTTCTAATCAGTCTGCATGAACATGATTTTTAATGTGTGCGTATATATGTGTGTGTCTGCATCAGGATGCTCTTTGGAACAAAACTGCAAGATTAAACTTTGCTAAATATCACGATAACAAGCCTGATACATATTTGGTTAGATGAGACTAAGTCAACTTTGCTGGGCTTAGATGTGGTAAAGCATGTCTAGAGGGATCTTGGTCATGATTACCACAGTGACTGCATAGTCCTGACAGCACAGACATGGGGGTGTGATATATGGTAAAGTATGAGAGTGTGGATGTCCTGCTCTAATCACTTACAGTTAATCTTTGTACATCACAAATCAATATTAGAAAAAAAAAGAAAACCAGAGATTTAGCCATTTAGCCGATATCATTTTAGGGTGGATTTTAGCTTTCTGGTCTCAGACATTCTAACAATGCTATAGTCACTCGCCTATGACTAGGCTTGTATTCTAGTTATCTGTGGGTTGAATAGCATCTTTTACTTAAGTCAGGAAAGCAGCAAATCCATGTCTAAAAAAGCTCATATTTGGCTTGTTTGCTTGAAAATTTACTGTAATGATGAATTAAGTATTAAAATAGTTATATTTCAATTTTGCTCTCATGTCACATTCTTTATGTTGATAGGGAAGCTGTCTACTATCATTAAAGGTGGTAATTTTATTATTTTCTGCACTATTGGAATGCTGCACTTCAAAAACACACAAAACACCATCATGTTCCAAGTTTATTAAAAAAAAACAAAGCAAAAAAGGTCACCTTCTCATCACCCCTACCGTCATTTGTCTGGAAAACAATATTTAAGTGAAGTACCACTAGGACATAACCATTTTTTTCCACACACACACACAACTTCACATCAATGACAAAGATGATTTCTCAGGTATATAAAGTGTAGAGTCGAGTACAGATATGTTGAATAAAGCTCTTCATCATTTCAGCTTATCAGTCTTTAAAGAACACAAGAACATGTAAAGAATTTCCAACACGGCCAGACAAAATGTAACGCGTCCAAACTAAAACAAAAGAAAGAATCATAATGCTGTCTTCAGATGTCTGCTTGTGTTGGACTACATCACAGTTTCCTCAGTGGAGTGGACAACAACTGCTGGGTTCAGGCTACACATACACTCTACTCAATATACAGCAAATCTGCCAGAAACAGAACACCTCTGGATTATTTGTAGTTATTAGAAAATAAATAATTCTTCTTATCATACAGATGACAGTAGTAATACATCCATAACACAACCCCCTCCCCCTCAGGCCTCAATATGTGCAAACTGCAAGAGTTTAAAAAAGGTAGCACTTTATGCAAGGACCACAGAAAACAAAAAACAAGTGTTTTATAAAAGGAGCACTTCATAAAAAGTGCAGCCAGTGTGAGATGGGCATGATTTTATATTACAGGATGAAGTGGAGGAGGCACATGGCTGTATGCATCCTCCTCAGGCCAACAGTGGACTAACAGGACCTTGAATATTATTATTGAATATGATGTTAAAAAAAACTCAAATGGTCCTTAGACCAAAGGAATTTATTTGGTACTGAATGGCTATTCTAATCTTATCTGGGACTGCCCTAATGCAAAACATTCTCCTTTAGTCTTTCAAGGTAAAATACTGATGTAAATGTAATATCCAGATGAAAATGAACTTGCAGTAACATTGGACCAACTGCATGTTTTTTTTGCAAACATTCGTTCTTGTCAAATCTCCCCCCGAGAAACTAAAGTAGTATGATGATATTCGACAGAAATGATGCGTTTTTGCACAATATCACAATTCGTGCTTTGAGAAGGCTCTGCTTAAGCAACTTAACATTAGTAGTCCATTTCCATACATCACAAAGTGTTTTCTTTTAAGACACATTTATGTCTGCATGTTCGGGTCGACAGACCTCTGTCACCGTCTTGGCAGTCATTTGATAAAATAGCCGCAGCTCGAACAGGCTGTCGATTGTTTGTCATTAAAATCAACCAAAGAACATCTCCACGAAGCCCAAAGTGTGCCCGCAAAGACGTGGAACACTTCTTGACGCTTCCTGGTTGGTATGAAAGGCAGTCACATTTCTTTAGAGTAGAATCGAGTCCAAGTCCACACAGATGCACAACAAACACTCAGACAGAAAACGAAAAGCCAGAGGAATGCATAATTAAAACTTTGTTCCAAAAAGAATAATAATTAGAACAATGACTATGATAAAGAGGATCAAAATGACCAGCATCTTTCTGTTTTTCTTCTGGTACTGTTCAGCCTGCAAAGAAAATAAAGGCAATGAATTCAGTGTAAGAATTCACATTATTATTATTGTTCAGAACATATGGTAAATCCTAATTATGCTTTTAGCTATAATTGTTGCCTTCATGTTTTCCCAGTGCTGTGCACGTGTGCTAAAAATGGTGACAATCACTTAACCAAACAGGGTTGTTCCACTGGCCCAGGTTGGCCTAATTTAGCTGTGCCAAACCATGACAACATGTTTTCACAGCAGGTGATAGCAATGCTGTGGATCCGCTATGCAGCAGGACTCTCCACCACCCACCTGTACCACCTCTGGGGCCAAACCTGTGCTGGACACTGGAGGACAATCTGTTTTTAAAGTTTCTCTGTGTTCAGCTCTCAATTTCTAATCCAGTTCCCTTGCTTGTACAGACCCTTTCCAAAAAAATGGAATACGATGGAAAATTTTATTAATTTCCGTAATTCCATTCAAAAAGTTAAACTTTCATAGATTATAGATTCAGGGTCAACAATTCAAACAATTTCAAGTATTTATTTGTTTATGTTTACATAATTTGGGCTTCCAGCTCATAAAACCTACAAATACAGGAATTCAAAAAATTAGAGTACTGTGAAGAAATCTGCCCAAATTATACAGGGCATGACTGTTTTAAACTGTCACACACTAATCATCTACTAACTTAGGGGCCGTTTACACGAGGACGCTTGCAGGTTTAAAACGTCAAAATATTTCAACAAAACACCCTATCGTTTATACGAGGACGGCGTTTTGGGGGCTTGAAAATGCAAAAATTTGAAACCGGCCTCCAGAGTGGAAAAGTAGAAAACGCTCCGCCGTTACGTTTCCGTCTAAACAGCAAAACTTTGCCGAGATCTGACCACGTCGCGTACGCGATTACGTCACATACGTGGGCCGGTGCTTTGGTTTGCCGGCCGGTACAAGGACGTAAACAAAGATGTGTGATTATTTCCATCCTTCCTACCTTCAAGCAACTCTGGCAGCTCCATGTACACTACAGGAGTCGTACCAACAAACGTACAGAATCTGTACAGATTCCATTCATGAACATTTACCGCGGCGGAGATCCGAAAAGGGAGATAGTAAGCATGCGCGTAGACATGGCGGAGTTTAATCACAGCGCCACCCAGCTGCCTGGCATGCATATCCAATCGAATTCCACACACTATAGAGTCACCGTATATACGCAGATTTCCTTCAAAACCGCTCGTCTAAACGTGAAATCACAAGACGCCACTTTTGCGTTTTCTGTTAAGATGGTCCTCATGTAAATGGCCCCTTAGAGCACCTGCACAGGTTTCCCCAGGTGTCATTAAATTGCTTCGTTTGGTTCAATTGTCTCAGTTTGGTTCAATATGGGGAAGACTGCAGACTTGACAACTGGCCAGAAGAGAGTGCTGTGTTCAAGAACATCAATGGAAAGCCGAGTGGAAAGGCAAAATGTGGCAGGAGAAGATGCACCAACAAAAGAGATGACCGTGGGCTTCAGCGGATTATCAAACAGAGAAGATTCAAGAATCAGGCAGAGATCCAGAAAGAGTGGAATGAGGCGGGAGTCACAGCTTCAAAATACCACCACATTCAGACGCATCCGGGAGATGGGCTACAACTGTCGGGTTCCTCGGGTCAAGCCACTTCTGAGTCTGAGCCAACATAGGAAGCATCTCAACTGGGCCAAGGAGGAGAAGGACTGGACTGTTGGCCAGTGGTCCAAGGTCATCTTTTCCAATGAAAGTAAAGTGTACCTTTCATTTGGGAATCAAGGTCCAAGGGTTTGGAGGAAGACGAGTGAGGAACAGAACCCATGGTGCTTGAGGTCAAGTGTGAAATATCCACAGTCTGTCATGATTTGGGCTGCAATGTCCGGTGCAGGTGTTGGTAAACTCTGCTTTCTTAAATCCAAGGTCACCGCAACAGTCTACCAGAATGTTTTAGAGGACTTCATGATTCCTTCTGCTGAGGATCTGTATGGAGATGCAGATTTCATCTTCCAGCAGGACCTGGTCCCTGCCAATACTACCAGAAGCACCAAAACCTGGTTTGATGCCCATCACAGTGCTTGACTGGCCAGCCAACTTACCAGCCCTAAACCCCACTGAGAATCTATGGGGTATTATCAAGAGGAAAATGAAGGGAACCAGACCCGAAGACACAAGAGCTGACAGCAAGCATCAAGGAAATCTGGGCTTCCATAACTCCCAGGCAATGCCACAGGCTGATTGCCTCAATGCCACGGCGCATCGAGGCAGTGATTTAGGCAAAGGGATTCCCAACAAAGTACTGAAGATTGACATATCGTTTTGAAAGTGCCATATTTTCATTGATTTGATCCTAATTTCCTTTCTTTTTCTGCAAAAACTGAGTAGTAAATGGTGATTTCTTAATAGTATTCTAATTTTCTGAATTCCTGTTTTCATGGGTTTTATGAGCTTGAAGCCCAAATTATGTAAACATAAACAAATAAATACTTGAAGTCATTTAAATTGTGGGCCCTGAATCTATAATCTACGAAAGTTTAACTTTTTGAATGGAATTACGGAAATAAATAAACGTTTCTATCATATTCTAATTTTCTGGAAAGGGTCTGTACATTCAGGTAACGGCCTCAATTTACTGCTCATCGACAGTTTTCAATCAAATCAGAGGCGTGTGAAGTTACTGCTGATGTAAACTGAACTCTTCTGGTTCTTTCGTGGTTTAAAGTGAACTATATTTTTGTTTGTGGTGGAAAAACATGATGATCACAGCTGTGCACAGAGGCCACAACTAACCCACTCACAGTGGAAAAACCCTTCAAATGTTAAACTGTTTCTGTAGTGTAATGTATTATTTCATGTCGACATGAGCACATCATATTTACCTTCTGTAACTGTTTCAATCCGTCTTCTGTTTTAACACAAGCCTGCTCCACATTGAAGTCGATTCTATCAAGAACGGTGCCCTGCGGGGAAGAAGAGCATAGAATTTTATTAGTGAAAGAAAACCATTTCAGTTGCAGATCATATATTTTTATGCAAAGTATGTTAGCATTTTGATGCAAAATACCTTCCAAATTTGAGTTTGCTTTGCCTTAAATGTCAGTTAAAAGTGCTTTCCTCTCATAATTAAAAAAATGTATATAATTTTGACCCAAGGCATAAGAGAAATTTTAAATCAAAAATTCCAACAAGCATGATACTTTAAATTTTGTAAACCATCCAGATAGCTCACTGATGATCCCACGCATATGTACCGGTATTCTGAATTAGATTTTGTTTTCTCCTGGACTCATGAAACAATCTTTCAAGGTTTCAAATACCTGCTCCACCACCATTCCAGCCAAGTCTCGGAAAATCTCATTGAGGTCTGAGATGGATTGCACTATTTGTCGGATCTCCCGCTCCCGTTCTTCAACCATAACTGTGTTCTGCTCCACCAGCATCAGCTGATCGTCTGTGAAGCCCTGAAAGACAGCAGGTTAAAAATGCACATTTAATGCCTTATGGTAAACGCAGATCAGTTCACGGGACATTGGTACTCTTAACAGATCCAATTAAAAGGTCCAGGTATGTCAATGAATATTTCAAATGTGATTAAATAAACTTGTCTAAAAAGCCTGCCTGGAAATACATTTTTGGTCAGTAGATGGCATAGTAGTTTAACCTCAAGCAAAGCTTCATGGAAGCTAGATAAGCTACAGTTGGCCACCTCTCACGACCTCAAGGCACATCTCAAAAATATGCGCCTAAATGAGGATTAGTTATGTCTCCTGTTGGATTTTTTGGCTCTCTTATATATATAAATATATATATATAATGCACACAAGTAGATGTTATAATGGCTCAAACTCATTGTTTTCTCACATAGAGTAGTTCAACATCATTTTGACAGCACTAGTAGAAAGATCTTTAACCATGTTGGCATCACATTTGTGACTGATTTGTTACAATAGTAACTAATATTAACTAAACAGTACCGCTGTTTTCTAAGTTTTAAAAACTACCTTTGTGCTCTTGATGTTTTCAAAAAATCTGACATTTTTTGCTTTTTCTCCCCCATACATTCACTTCACATATTGAGGCCATTTCCTGTCCAATACGAATATTAGTAAAAGGCACTGAAACCCGCGTTTTTCTATTTTTTGTTCTCTTCCCCCTGCTGTTTTCGATGTCTTATCTTAACTGTTTCACTCACTGCTTGTGCATATTACTCGTCTTGTTATTGCATTGTGGCCGTTGGCTGTGTTTTTGTGGTGAAATGTTTTCAGAATCAGAAATACTTTATTGATCCCCAAGGTCATGTTGCTTTCAGATACGTGCTTTCGTCTTTTAACATTTGGCATTTGTTTTCAGTCCTTTACCCCAGGTCTGCCATTGCTGCCATTTTGAATAAGAATGTATTCTTAATGACTTTCCAGGTAAAATAAAAACAGAAAAGTTGTACTCATGATGACAGCATGTAATATTTCTGCAGTTAATGAACTATGTAGTTTAACTCTCAGTGGATTTATCTGAATAGATGACTGCCTTTGAAAAACACCGCTCACCTTTTCATATAGAGCTAAATCTTCATCTTCTTCCATTAGCGGCCCCGAGTCAAAAAAATGCTTCGATCTCTCTTCGCGATTCTTCATACCTGGAGGACAGACCAATGCCATGATGGTATTAACATTAGAACAGAAGAGAAACAACACAAGATATAACCTTGATAAGGGTACAAACATGTGAGATATGACAATGAGGTGTAAGAACTTATAAAGACCAGCTGTGGTGCGGTTCTTACGTTTTAGGTAGCCAGACTGTGTGTGTCTAAAACTGGTGGAGAGATCCTGCAGGCTCTGTGCCAGAGACGACACCACGTTTCTCAAGAGTCTCTCCTCCTGCTCGGTGCAGTGGCCACAACGAGACTGCAAACCCGTCACAGCTCGCTGGCATCGATGGAACATCTGCAATGGACCGCAGAAATGGTGAGCTGGCACAAAACAACCATCTGTTTTATCCCAGTCTCATTAACTGCTGTCAGATATGTCGACTAGAGAATCAGTACGAGATCATACTCTCATAAATACTTATCTATATTCAAATAAGTAGTATTTCAATAAAGAAACGTATCATCTTTTAATCTAAAATATGCAATATGTATATGACAGTCATTAAAAATGAGTGTACCTGTGTGATCTCTTGAGTAGTGATTTCTATGGCATGTTCTTCTTCACTACTGTCATCCAACGTTGGACGATTCATGTGCTTGTCATGAAGTATGGCCAGGTCCTTCATCTTCTGCCGAACCCGTGTGATCTCATACTGGATCTGAAAGGTGATGATCGACAGTGAAAAATCCCATAAAGACGATATTTTGTATATTAACTCCGGCAAAAATGAGTACAAAATAACACAGTCCAGTTTGGGTTTTACCTCATCAACCCCCTCCACCCACTTGGGAGGAAGTTTCTTGGTGACTCCGATGGCAGCTTCAGGATCCAGACTGATCCCAGACACCAGGGCCATTCGGTCGTCAGCCAACTTAAAAACACAAATCACCCTATTAAAACGTTTCACATAATATTTTAACAGTATGTACTAATTCAGGGTTCTCGCCAGCGCATTTCAGCGTAACGGGCCGTTACGCTTTCAGTTTAAAAGATTACGCTGTGATTAGGGCCGCTACGCTGCCTTTCAAGTTGTGGTATTGCGTTTTGAGCACATTTGCTCGCGTAATATTTCCATATTTATGTGAGAAAACTTCTTTATTGGGGCAGTTGGCGCTGTGAAAGAGAGTTATTTTGACAGATAACGCCATGTACGTTTGTTTTTATCGACTGGGTGCCTATCTAGGTGAATTTACGTCTCCCCACCTCAGCCGTACTTTCCTGTCGATTGACCCGTTCCCGTCTAAAATTAAGAGTCGCTTCCAATCTCGGGGTTACAATTAGCATGTCTTGGTTGTTTCCGTGATGTCATGTATGGTTAATAGTGACCTAAATCACGAGCATTTGGAGCATCTGCGTGACATCATTGGCTGACATCTGGGCCGGCCGCTAGCGAGATTTAATGAAGGCTATTACGCGTGCGCGAGGACCTGCCATTACGCTGTAAAAAAAAATCCTGGTGAGAACCCTGTAATTTATGATTCTAAAGTTATTCTACCACAAAGGGAAACTACCACAGTACCTCATCAAGCTCCTAATGTGATTGGCAGAGAGCAGAGTGGTCCAACAGATCCAACAGAGGACAAGGAAAAGGAGAGAAAGACAGAAGTAACAGAAAGTGAGGCCAAAGAAGTCAGATTTTCGTATACCAGATATGTCTTTGCATCCATTTCTACAAACCAGTGAATTAAAAATATTGTAAAACATATGTGGCTATTAATTCCAGCCATGTATGAAACAGTACAATTAAGGAGGACACAAAAATAAATCATCTAGAAACTTGCAACAAAATAATTTCCTTTCAGAAATAAAATCATTACGTGTGAGAAATATGAGAAACTACAGAGAGAGCAGAAATGGTAAAGACTCAGATGAAGAAAAGAAGGAGTTTGAAAGACAGTTTGACATGGAGCACGATATTTCTGGTATTTAACATTATTATTAATTTACTATAATATTCAATAACTAAACCTAAAAGACATGATTTGTTTTGCATAAATATGTCTCTTGCATGTGTGTGCCTTGTTTGAACTGAAAAACAGCTGCCTTCCTGCAAAGTCATTTTAAACCTGAATGTGCAGCAGCTCTGTCAGCAGTCAAACAGTAGTTTTAGTGGAGTCGTCGTCGTCTTTTAAACAGAGCAACAATATTTCAGTCTGTGAATATGTATGCGCATCATATTTTCCCCTAGTGTCAAATATTTTTCACAGCTTTCACTTTGATAACGTGACTATGGCTGACTGCTCTAAAAATGGAGAAAAAAAATAATTTATAATTCACAATCACAATTTTATGACCAAATAATTCACATCATCTCTGGTGGACACTGGGATGAAGCTAACACAAAGACAACAGACGAACACTGAATACAGATGCAAGACAAGAAAAGCAGCAGGCTACACGCATGATTTTACCGATAAACCTTTGACATTAAAATTGTCATGACACATAAATAACATGGTTGGAGCAGTAAATGCCCTTTAAGGACAGGAGGAAGAGATTTACTGAGTGCGAGCAGATCTTGGTAAGAAGCTTCTCTGGTCACAGGAGACCGTCTGCGAATACAGAATTTTGATTAATCTGTAACAGGATCAGTGGAGAGCCTCGTCCTGTTGTGGTTCTGTGTAAAATAAACACAGAGGACTGACTGAATAGTGAATGGGTTTTTTTTGGGTTCTCAGTGGGAGAACTATTAACATAATACCACAGCATCATCACTGAGTTCTGTTATTCTGAGCGTACTTGCTGATGCTCCCAACATGCTGCTCTGCACTGTGTGTCACAAAGAGATGCACTAACACACAGTGTCAGTCCAGGAGTCACAACTATTTAAAGGTCTTCAATCCTGTAGCTCGGCTCGGCCTGATGGTTAAAATGATCTTTGTTACTCAGTGATCAGCCTCTCCACATCCACTTTTCTCTGTATTCTGTGCCGTCAAGAAGTGCAGAGGAACAAGAAAAAACTTTTTTTGTGTGGCTGTGGATTTTATTTTTCGGTATAGAAGCTGTGCAGCTAATATCATTACATGTTCATTGTCTCTGGGCGTCCGGGCTGCAAGAAATTAATCTACCTCAGCGAGCAGGTAAGCAGTTAAAATGCTCACAGCAGAGTGTGAATAGTCACATGTAGGCTACACCTGCTTGGTTCTACCAGCTTAGAACAAGTGGCAGGAAACCAGAAGAAGCTGTGCAATGGAGTTTAACCATAATATGCAAGAAGAAAACTGCAGGATATTCATACGGGATGGAGCATTCTTTTTTAAAATGTCAGAATAATGAAGAATTTCTAGCGAACAATGTGACCTCTCTGAACTCAACATTAATCACAGAATTCATCAATGTCAGCCAAAGAATGTCATCAGCTCAATTCTGTAGCACCTCAGCCAGTGGTGGAAAGTAACTAAGTACATCGACTGTACTTAAGTATAAGTCTGAAATACTTGAGCATCTTAATGAGACCATTTTGTGCTACCTTATACTTCCACTCTTTTCGATTTTAGAGGGAATTTAACATACTTTCTATTCCACTTTATTGAACAACTTTACTTACTTTGAAGCTAAAGATGTCACAAAATGGAAAATGCAACAGCTTTTTAAAATACAACACACAATGTTTCCAAATTTTATGGCTTCCAACATCTTCCAAAACACAGTGTGTAGTCAGTTTCATATTTCAGATGTCTATGAATTTTGACCAGCTTTCACAAATGGTGATTTTTTCCTGCAAACTTCCCACATGGTTTCATTTAAAAAAAATGTTTAAATGCTCCAACGCCTCTCCAAAAATCAAACATTTGAACAATTTAGAAGAAATATCAATATTAGATGACTGCCATTTGATTGTTTTTTTTTTTTTAAATTCACATTTAAAATGTGTGATGGTGTATTACCACATACCACCAGCATAATTCCCACAGTTTTAACCCCAGGTCAGCAAGGGAAAGTAATGTATAGGCAAAACTGCAGCTTTTCCAATTTGCTAATCGCATTGCTTCCAGTCACAATTCAAATTGATGAATTATTCAGCCCTACTACTTACACAATGATGATTCTGTATTAATAATTTAATGGTATCATGTATATGTCACAGTAGAGATGGCAATTCAATAGAACTGGCAATTCTCCTAGTAGACATGCCAATCGCAATCTCCTCTAGGAGAACTGGCAATTCTACTGAATTGGTTTGGGTTAGCAATCGCAATGTCTACTAGGAGAATTGCCAAGTCTCCTAGTAGAGATTGTGATTGGTATCTCTCCTAGGAGAATTGCCAATTCTACTGAATTGCCATCTCTACTGTGACATATA
Organism: Acanthochromis polyacanthus; assembly: GCF_021347895.1. Lineage (NCBI taxonomy): Eukaryota > Metazoa > Chordata > Actinopteri > Pomacentridae > Acanthochromis > Acanthochromis polyacanthus. The sequence goes on from NC_067117.1 coordinate 17,075,317, forward strand.
CAAGTAGATCAGTCAGAGAGACCAAACTAGTACTTTTAGTTTAATTACAAAACATTGCAGCTGACACTTATGTACTTTTACTTAATTGGTAGGCATTTTCAGGTTGGGCTTTTACCAGTGATGGAGTGTTTTTACATTACTGCACTGGTACTTTTACTAAAGAATCTGGATATTCTTTCCATCACTGGCCCTGGAAGTCTCGTTGTATAGAAAGGATTTTTTTTGTAAATCTCAGTGAGTCTCATACAGGTGATTCTGAATTGTCTGTAGGTGTGAATGTGTGTGACTGATTGTCTCTATGTGTAGCCCTGTGATAGACTGGTGATCTGCCCATGGTGTCCCCTGCCTTCACCCTATCTCAGCTGGGATAGACTCCAGCCCCTATGACCCTAATGAGGACTAAGCGGTGTATAGATAATGGATGGATGGATGAATGGAGTTTCATACAGTTAAGTCTCTGTTTTGGAAAAGGGGAGGGAATGGATCAGTATTTAGTAGAAATCAATATCATAAGGATGCATCACTAATTTCTTTTCGGTGAAAGCAAAGTGTGTTGTGGAAAATACATGTTCCTCCACCAAACTAACAATAAGATGACTTTCTTTTCTTTACGGCTCCACTAGAGAGATGAACTTAACTCTAGGACTAGCGGTAAACGTTTTCAGCGACATTACAGAGCACTTTTCTTGTCTTAGTTTGTGTGACACGTTTTTCTAAATGCATGGAAAACATCAGCTTCAGTCTATATCAATCACAGATCACAGGCACAGTCTGATCTAGACTAGGTCAGAGGTCACAGCACAGGCTATACTAGTGAGGAGCACATTTGACGGTAAAAGCATGCTTTAATTTTACATAACTTACTCTGGCAAAATTATTATGATTATCTTGCTATTAAATAGCCCTTGCTAACATTTAACAAGTCTTTCTCCTATTGTTTCCAGTGGACATTTAGCTGATGAGAGGTGAAAAACATGCCTGCACAATGTTTTTCATCCTCCTCCATCGCCTCACTGAGCCACATCAATGAGTCCTGAAGTGACACTACGGGCCACTGAGGCTCAGAGGTCGTAGAAACCGTCCTAAATAATAACTAGTAGCTACTACCACACAGTTGGAGCTAGCTAACAGCTATTAGTGACTGGCTATATGCAAACACACACAGTAAAATGTCAAAACGATGCAGACCACTCACCGCAGCATTGCTACGTGTACTCAGACGGGGGTCGTATGTACTCACTTGCTCAGCCAATATCTGCCGGTTTTGGATTGCATTGTTCCGCATTAACAAGAAGGCATCGGTCAGACGCCTAGTGGCCATGACTGCCTTGCTTGATATCTAAATTAACACTGAACAAAGTGCGGATCAGGCGATGATTTATCAAACTATGTCCACTATGCCGTGGACGCGCTGCTAACACCGCTAGCTTTAGCTTTGACTGCGATGAATGACGAGGAAAACTCGCGATACAGCGCCTACAGTTTACAGCAAACCACCTGATTCATGTCCATCTCGTAAGCAGCTCTAATACTTAATCAAAAAATAACAGACATGACCGAGAGTTTGTTGTCAAATTTATAGATGCAGAGTCAGATTGGTAACGTTATTCCGCTTCAGGCAGCTACGGAAGTGGGAGAACGTAAACACCTGCGTAAACCGATTCTTCTTCTCCGGTTCATTAACTGCGCTCTCATCTGTAGCTGCAGCGATCATCACCACCTACCGCTTTACAGAGAACATGCAGAGAAATAAATACAGCTCCATATCAGGACGTGGTGCCAAAAAGTGATCGTTAAAGCTGTATCCCCAGTTTATGTAAACCTACAGCAGCTTTTACCTTGATCAAACAGCCATAAAAATATCTCTTTTGTCCCTGTGTCATTTTATCTGCCCTGTGTGGCTGAAACTGTTTTACAGGACCAATTCAACTCACATAAGATAAAAACTTTATTACTCCCGAAGGAAATTCTTGTGTCAGATATTGGTCATAATATAATAAATACAGTGCTTAATAGTAGAAAGTAATAGGATATCAGTACCATACACAACTGGCTAAAATGAGGCACAAATAGAAGAGTTAAAAGTAATGCTGGCTATTGGCTATTATTACAATAAGTGATATCTACCTGCTGTAAAACGACTGCTATCCTTAAACTGTGCCTGAAATGTTATTAATGCATCAAAATGGCTTGATTTAATTTAGAAGGAATACAATTTAAAAGTTCCAACACCCATAAAGTGCTCTTCAGGAAGTTTGGTGTCACATACGGCTTGTCTTTATACTGTCTGTTATGGCTCCTGGTTGTCGTGTGCCTTCTTTTTGTGCTGGACCCTTGTAGCCTGTCTGTGGGGAGAGAGTTTGTGTAGACTTGTGATTACAGCTGGCTAAAGAACTCCAGAGCCAACCCATCTCCAGTAGTGGATGACTGGCCTGGAGCTGCTGCCCCAGTTCACTTCCCGCCTACTGCACCGCAGGGTTAGACCGCCACCCAGTTACCAACCAGACTGCAGCAATCACCACACCTGTGATTTAAATCTTCAACCAAACTCACAGTCAAGGTGACCTACTGTGAGTAGCTCTCCTTGGTACCTCTTGTCTTTGTGGCTCATGCAGATATGCAACTTCTGTTGTGTAAATACGTTTGACATTTTGGTTGTTTTATTTGTAGTGTACTCGCCTTTTCTTTTGTTAATTTTGTCACTCAGCAATAAATTGCTTTACCAAACCAAGACCACTTGGTGTAGTTATCGTCCTAACTCCCCCTAGACAGTTGTGATGTAACACAGTCCATGATTCTGTAGGAAGCATCTATCCATCCATTATCTATACACCACATAATCTTCGTTGTGGTAACAGGGGACCTGGAGTCCATCCCAGCTGACTTAAAGTGAAGGCAGGGGACACTCTGTACAGGTCGCCAGTCTATCACATTGCTACACATAGAGACAAATAAGCACACTCACATTCACACCTACGGACAATTTAAAATTATCAATTAACTTCAGTATTTTTTTGGACTGTGGGAGTTAGAGGTTAGAGAATGAGCTGTCTGCTATTGTATTGATGTGTTTTATACTTACATTGATTCAATCTATCTTCAGTTTGTCTCTAATGTGCAATAAAGTGGTTTTAAAATGTGATTATCTTACCTCTTTGGGTATTGCAGCTATAATTAATTACTTAATGGCAGACTTGAGTGTTACTGCATCAACATAAAACTTGAGACCTGTCAGTTGATCCTGTAGTATCTTCAGTTAATTGACAATGCATTAACATATCTCATCTCTTGTTTGAGAATGCCTTGTGGACCTCAGAGTCCTTTACTGTTCCTGTTGAGATGGAAACAAAATTACATCCATTATTTTGATGGGAAGTGTTTAAAAACACTCAAAGAAGACATACCAATTTAATATATACACTATTTAACGATTTCCCTCAGTCCACATGATTGCATTTTGATCATTTGTCCAGTTTTACTTTCACCCTCTGAGCTTGTATTTTCTAACCATGAGTCAAGTTAAACATCTGTTACTTGCATTACACATCTATTGTACTTGTTTATTGACTTTCTGAGAAGTGCAAATACGGGAAATATGCTTCTGTGAGTTTTTGAGCCAATTCGTGAATTCATGCTTTCATTCACTCACATTCACTCATAGATTGTCCTAAAGATTGAACCTCATTCTCGTTTCCAGGCTTCATTTAGAAAATGTGTTAACTTTGTTGGGTACGTTCAAACCAGTGCGTGTGCGTGCGTGTGCGTGCACGCGCGAGGCAGTCCCACCACTAACAGTAATTATGTCTCCAAAGCTCCTCCTCCGCCCTTCTTAATCCTTTATATCCGCTAATACCGCAACACACATTTACCCACAAGTACCATCTGCCGGTTACCGACGTATGTGACCGAGTTGAGCGGCCGAGCTGCTGTTTGGGACGTTTTTTTTTTAATCGACACCTGCTGCACTCTGACAGACGGAAACAGAGCCCAGGTAAGAAGCTTCAGTCCTCTTCAAACACCGGAGTAGCACTTTAGGAGCAGCGAGAGGAGAGAAGACATGTGTTTCACTTGCTCAGTCCACTGACTCCATGTTATAATCCTGTCTGATGGATGTTCTTTTCTTCATTGTTGATTTGTGGTCATGCGTTGCTGATTAAGCTGATGGGATTTTACAAAGAGGGTTTAGTGGGACACATTTACCTGCACAATCAATGTTCTATAGGCTACTGTTAAACGTCTTTGTGGAACATACAGTCTGTTGTTTTACTACTTGTTCCTGTGGAGCTGCTCTGCCCTCCAGATGTTGTTCAGAAACCTTTGACCCCCAACAGTTATTTATAGTGTGATAAAATAAAGGAAATTAGTAGCAGATCAGTTGAAATTTCCATTGATAATTCCTGGGAATCTTCAGTTACTTGGTCTGCTGTGTAAATACCAGACACTGTGGGTGATCAGTGTCTGTGAACAGAGGTGTGTTTCCTCTACTATGTGCAATAACTGGAATGTAGGCAAACCGGTTCATGTGAGCCAGAGATGGCCTCCTTGTTTCTATGACTGACCTGTCATTGTGTTGTTTTTTTTTGTGCAGCTGATCAGCATGGCCTCGTCTGATGATGCAGAGGGATCCCTGACGCCCGTGGACTTCATCCAGCTGCAGCAGTACATGGAATGTAAGTCCTCACTTTGAGTATTTACTGGGTGTAATCTGTACATCAACACTGCATTTAACCCATAAAGCAGCCAACTGGAGGTGTATTTTTATATACTCTTATATTTATCTGTAATTTAATGTGCTTTTCTTACACCGCAATAGTTAGTGTTTACTCTGTGGAGAATACAAAACTCGACAAATCAAATCCGCTCTAAAAATATGGGGCAACGCAGCAGATCAAACCATCTACTTACACTTTATGCAGTGAGATTGAGGTCCAGCGAGAGCAGCTACAAAAATTAAATGCCACATTTAAAATAACCCTGTAAATCCCACATAATAATAATAATAAAGCAAACATATTCTATATATAATCTGTAAAACCCAAATATAAAAAATGAGCAAAATAATATATATTTTAAAAACTAATAACTAAAAATATTCTATATATGTATATGTAATCTGCAAAACTCAAATATAGAAAACTATGGCAAAAATATTATATAATTATTTAGATATAAATAATAAAGAATAGTAATTTAAAAAATAAAAACAATATTATATATATATATATATATATATATATATATATATATAGAGAGAGAGAGAGAGAGAGAGAGAGAGATTCTTTAAAACCCAAATATAGAAAAAGTGAGCAAAAATAATAGTATATATAAATAATATATATTTATTTTGATATAAATATAAATTATAAATAATAATAAAAAAATAAAACTGATGTATTTTTGCAACAGTTGGCTTTACAGGGTTAATGCATTCATAATAATAGTTCTAAAATGTGCTGTAACATATAGAAATGTAACAAGGGACTAAATATCTGTACTGTAATTTGAGTCTGACTGTAAATGCAGCACATTTTAATGTAATTGAGTCTGTTTACACTGTCGCATGCAGCTTTTTCTTTCGGAGAATATCACATTATAGTTTTAGGAAAGCAAATATTTGCTGTTAGAGTGATTTATTAAGGCAGAGAAACCAAGATAAGAAGAACAGAACTACAGTCAAAGTCCAGTAAAAGCAGGATCAGTTCACACGCCCAGATCCTTCAGATGACTCTTTAATCACTTGAGTTGATCACTTTTCAGTTTATACGTCCAGTATTGAAGCACCTGTGTGCTAAAAAGAGGAGTGTGCAAACTTTTCTTGTACCTACCAGATCCCTTACTTACTTCGTGCTTCCAGATACTTTAAAACTTGAAGTGTATATATTATTAAATAAAAGTAAAGACCGCTGTAAACATTTAGTATTGGGGGAAAAAAAACACTTTCCAGTGCTCTCTGGAGGATCTCCTCTGCATTTGTCTAAAACGTACACCGCTGTGCTGGATCCAGAGCTAATGGAGAATTATATAGATGTACAGGAAACAGAAAGGGCTAAAAATATTCGACAGTCCACTCAAAGGCTTTGAAAGAAATGAAATGGCTCTGTAGGCTTTTAGTGCCGGGGAGGGAGAGTGTTTGGATAATGGATGAACAGATAATTACTCCATTCTGGAAAAGATTGCTGTGTGTTACCTCTGACTGCAGGGCTCAGACCCACATTTAATGCACAGTGTTCGTCCGGAGCGTCCACAATTAGCGGTGATCTCACTTTTAGTTGCTGTTTGAGCGCAAAGGGGCCTCGTAACTGATGCAGCGAATGTGTGACAAACAGCAGGCCTTACCGAGCTTTGCTGTTCTCCATTTTACTCTAGTGTTTTTAGCTTTTTTTCATCAGTCATTTGCATAATCGCATTAAACTTTTATTATTTTGCTGTGTTGTTTTGTGTTCGTGGATTCACTTACTTGTCGAGCTCTGCCATGCTTCCCTGCAGACAGCAGTTTGAGGGTGAAAGACGTGATTAAGGAGTTTCATGCAGGAGGTCGGCTGGCTCAGCACAGCGTTGGAGAGGTACCTCAGCTATTTATGAAAACAATTACACATTTGTCAACATTTAATTTTTATGTGGTTGTAATTTGTCATTTCGTCTACTAAATGTTGCATGAAATTTCCTTTGGTATTAACCCTCATTTGGTATTAACCCTCATGGTAAAGTTTGAAAATGTGGGGGGAAAAAAAACACAGATTTTCACAGTGAAAATTTCAACATATTCAACATTTTGGGGGAATTTTTGAAAATTTTTTGGTGTAAAAAAAAAGGAGTAAAAAAATGTTTTCTTTAAGAACATTCAGAAAAAAATCAACCAAAATCCAGCGAATTTCGCTGGATTTTGGTTGATTTTTTTCTGAATGTTCTTAAAGAAAATGTTCTAAGTTATATTTATATATTTGATATATATGTAATCATTTTAGATATTTTTTAGGATTTCTTTGGGAGATTTTTTTCTCATTTTTTGAAAACGTTTACAAGAAATTTGTTGCCAAATTTAGGGGATTTGGGGAACAAAACTATAATAGAATATTTGCTTTTACACAACATATATATATATGCTTTTTAGGGAACCTTTTAAAGACTTATTGGTATTTTCTTCCTGAAGGTTTTGCTAATTTTCAGAAATTTGGGGAATTCTTTTTGCTGAAGTTTTGGATTTTCTTCAAACAAGAAAACAATATTTTTTGGTGCCTGTAAATGAAGACAACAGGAGGGTTAAGTAGTTGCTTATTTGTACAGTACTTATTAATATTATTATTATTGTTCTGTTTTTAATTTAATTCTATATTAAATGTTATTATTATTTGTAGTCATTTATAGTCAATATAGAAATTTTATTAATTTAGAATTAATTTTAATTTGGAAATTTCAGTCAAATTCAGTCTCTGCTTGATTAATGTCTATGAATTACATTTCCTGTTATCAGCCGCAAATTACAATGCTCTTGCCTGGACATTGTCTAGAGATTACAGTTCCGTTAAGACGTAATGCTTCTGTGAATATAAATATAACATTTGCATGTGTTTGTTCTGACCCTCTCCTCAGTGTGTCGATGCCGTGGGCTTCTGCCTCTTTCTCAAGACTTACTTAGAAGTGGACGACTTCCCTGCAGATTTCTGCCAACGCCTTTTCCGCTATTTTCAACACGTAGAGCAAGATGGTCCCACAAAGAGCGCTTTGCCCAAAGGAGGTAATGTGCTTTGAACGTGTGATCTTTTTTTAGACGACACCGCTCAGCTCTGAGTGTGGTTGGAAAAGCCCCACAGAACTTCCTGAAAATAATCAAAGACAGAGTGATGCTCAAAGACAGTTTGTTCTACGCCCACCTGCTTGTCTGTTTTTATTTTTTATCTTGTAGCAGTGCGTCACAGGAATGAGGCTGGCGCTTTGGAGATTAGTGCACCTGTTCCAATGACAAAACTATAATAGATTATTTGCTTTTACGCAGCAATTCTACATTTTAATCTGGAACTTAATACACGTTGTTTTAGGCTTCAGTTATGCAATAAACGCTTCCAATTTGTTCAAAAGAGTTTCTTTATTTACAGGCGGGGTCTTTCTTCGTGATGTGTCCTGTTACTTCTCAGTGCTGGAAGATGGACAGCCACGGGAGAAGCTTGAATGTTGGTTTGAACAGCATTTTTTACCTTCATTTATTACTGATAAATGATTTACAGTGATGATTTGGAAGATCTAAGCAAATGACAAAACTATTTTTGGCTCTTTCTTTGACTTTGTTTCTTCTAGTTACATTCAAACTGTACGACAAAGACTGCAACGGACTCCTGGACAGCTCTGTAAGTTACTCAAAGTCTCTGACACTGAAACAAATGTGTCTAAGTTCATGGAACACAAATGATGGTTTTGCATACACTTAAGCCAGCCGTACTTTATTAGTTTAAAATAACTGAAAACCTCAAAGTCAGATTGCTATAGGTCTTGAAAATGAAGTTTTACTTTCCAAATTAAAATGATGATGGGTCAATATATAATTGAGGGACTTCTGAAGTCCATGAGCTATATCTTGCATATATTTTTGTTTAAAAAAAAATGTTATCTATGTTCATTTTGATCATGTCTTTACAAATTCCATAATTATTTATTATCGAAACAATCCCTTTTTAATTAAAATGACTGGATATCACTAAAATGTCAACCAAATAACCATCTGAATTTAATAACAACCACCTTCTCATTAGCTAAACAATAATAAAATGAACTAATCTAAAAATAGTTTTGATTGTGTTGTTTTTATTAAGTTGAGATAATCATGACAGATATTTCTTTCTGGCAATATATCAAATTTTATGTGGAAATAACAAATCACTTTCAATGAAGTAACTCATTACAAAAGCACCTCTAAAGGAAGTGTGTTAATTCCAGATCACGTGACCTGCTCCACATGATGTCATTTCCTCCTGAAGAAAAGACTGGCAAGACTCCAAGGCTTTTAGTAAATATAAAGTAGTGTGTGAGTCAACCGTGGATTTATGTCAACAGGTTTAACACAATATCGTTATAAATGACTTTCAATTTCAATTTTACTCAATTGAATATAGAATATTTGAGAAGAATCTTTCTCTAAAAATGCCATGTGGGGTTTGGTTAGGCAGCCATGTTGATTTTAGGACCTGAAAACAGTAAAAATGTCAACTATGATACAAAAAGTCCCGCAATTATATATTGACCTTGAAAAAGAAACTAGAACCACAGAAAACACTTCTGACAGTAAATGTGTTGCTCACTAATTATGTCTTTGTAGACTGATAAATGTAAAACATTTCAAATCCAGAACAAACGTCCTTATTTATGCAAAGAAAAAACATCCTTGTATTTAAACCTGACCTTCATTCTCAGTTTTATTCTGCAGATAGTTGCAGAAACTGTCCTCACTTTCCTTTTATTGTCACATCATACAATGCTTTTAAATTGTGTGTTTAGTTCTGTTCTAAATGGGTTGTGTTTTGCACCTTTTGACCTTCCTGGTTGTACTTTTGCACACGAATCAAGATGGTCACATACTAATCCCACCTGTTGTCTGTCCTTCAGGAGGTGGATCGTATCATCACCCAGATGATGCGAGCTGCTGATTACCTCGGCTGGGACGTGACTGAACTCAGACCAGTATGAGCCTCCTTTTTCTTAATTTTTATTATTTAAACCTGTATGATTCTGATATTCGGAGAGCCTAAATATGACAACTCAGAGCTCTAAGGGGATGTAAAAGGAAAAGTGCCACAGAAGACAGACCTGATGAGTCATTTTGTGATGCAACAGGTGCTAAAGGACATGATGACGGCGATCGACGTGGACGACAGCGGCACCGTCACCCTGGAGGAGTGGCTGAAGGGAGGCATGAACAATGTGCCTTTACTTGTTCTGCTCGGACTCAAGGTGAAAAACAAAGCTTTACCCATTCACGATTTGAAAGTTTCACACCAACCTCTCTTTTTCTTCTTCATGCAGCCTTGAGTGAGTCACATCTATTCAACTAAAGGACTACTTGCTGCTTTCAGTGCTTTGCTGTTTCTTTACCCACAGATGACAGAGAGAGATGGGCAGCACATCTGGAGGATGAAGCATTTTAACAAGCCGACCTACTGCAGTGTGTGCCAGGGCATGTTGCTGGGCCTCGGCAAGCAGGGACTCTGGTGCACCTGTAAGAGCTCACAGACGTCAGCAGGGGGCAGCCGAACACTGCACAAATACACTGGAGCCTTTTCCACATTGTAGTCTGCTGTTTGTCAGTGTCTGCCATTTATTCTAAGATTATATAAAGAGAATACTACATTGTTTCTATTATGTTTATCTCCTCCCAGGTTGCAAGTACATCGTCCACAGCCAGTGTGCCAACAAGAACCCCGAACCCTGCGCTCGAACCTTTGTCAAATCCAAAAAGGAAATAGGTGTAAGGAACACACTTTACAATTCTCATCACTTCTCTTTTTTACTGACTAAAACCCAAAAGGCAGTAAACACATAAACAACAAGGGAACATTGCAGTGAATTAGTCAGTGAGTGCAACCCATCAGTGTTTTATTTTTTTTGAAGTGTGGATTACTGCCAGCACAGTCTGCTCTGTGCATCTGTTAAACGTCCTAATTTTGCCCAAAGCGTAGACAATGATCCGCTTGCAGGCTTTTTCTGGTGCAGTGTAATGACCACCACACACTGATTCACAAAATCTGCCCCCTAAATTTCCTCCCCTGGTGGGGGAGGCGCTTTGGGGATGTTTGATCTGGTGATGCTCGTGTGCCAAGTCAGTGCTTATCCGAAAAGTCATAAATCCGAAGCCGCTGCTGCTCTGGAGGAGGGTGTGGTCTGTGCTGATTCTCTCAACATCATTTTTCCTGCAGTCAGTCGAGGATGGGTCGTTGTGTTTCACCACAGCAGCAGTGAACAAAGCACTGTCAGACTGCTCTATGAAGTACAAGAATACGTGAAAACAATAATGTCAAACACGCTGTAAAGTTTGTGGTATTGCATGAGCAACGTGGGATAACACCTCTCTTGTGTTTTTCCATCTCCTCTGTGCCTCAGATAGCAGCTCATGACTGGATCAGAGCTGACTGTAACTCCACCAAGTGTCAGGTCTGCCACAAGAAGATCAAAACTTTAGCGGGGAGGCGTTGTGTGTGGTGCCAGGAGATGGTGAGGTGGTGTTCTTTAGCTGAATGAGTAAGAGCGGATTCCTCCTTTTCGATCTTCACCAAGTCTTTTTTCTTCTTCTTTTAAAGCGTCATGATGAGTGTCTTTTCTCTGGATTATCGACGTGTGATTGTGGCCCACTGAGAGATCACATACTGCCTCCATGGGCCATCTATGCCGTCTCAAAGGTACAATGACTATAAATGACACCAACAGATGGAGATGTTCAGGATTACGTTCCTTTTATTGGTTGTTTGTCTTTGTGTCGTGCAGGAGGAGGACACCAGCCTGTTGAACGTCACTCCTGATGGCCACGTCCTGCAGGTTATCGAATCTTCCTACATACATTTCTCTTTTCCAACTGTACACCCATGTGTTTTTATCTGTGCGGGCGCGTTCGAGTTGTCTTTCTGGATATCATTGCTTTTGGGAGATCCTCTGATTTCAGTGATTCATCGTGTTTTTTGTTTTTTTTTTAGAGATTTTCAGTGCCTTACGTTTGTCTTTGTTTGGTTCAGCTCAGTGTGTTGGATGAAGTAATGGGCAAAGACATCTGTCACAGTTATGTAAGATAACAGTGCATGATGCTGTGTAGAGTAACTGCACTGTGAAAAAGAAAAAAAAGGAAAATGAAAGTAAAATACTCTGATTCAAATGAAGAGCCAAAACAATACATTTACAGACGTTTTTCTTTATGTTTTGCGGAGAAACACTGCCGAGTTAAAGAATTTCCCTTCAGTCAAGAGTTAACACATGTTCAAGATTGTTAATTAACAATCTTTTTTGAGAAGACAAAAGCATTGATCCCAAAACACTTTTGTTTAATTTGTTAAGGCACCGTTTTTACAATTCCAACCAATTATTCACAAATAATTCTACAGAGCCCTTCATGAGGAACTGAAAAACTAAAAATGGCCTTTCCCTTTGTTACAAAAACAAGAGTTTTAGTTCTGATCTAACACGTTCTACTCTTCCGTCGATTCCATGCTGTCAATAAATATCTAAAGTAAATATCTGTGGGGACAAAGTGCAAAGTTATAAGCAGCTATGAGGTCACGATGAGCTGCAGCAGCAGGAGTGTGATGGAAATGTGAAACGCCCCAAGCACATCTTTCATCCTCGAGAGCAGCTTCCACTTCTCAACTTCAACTTTGTACTCTTTTAAAAAGATCTATACTTAATGCTAGATGTAGTTAAATAAAGATTATATGCTTTGTATCAAAAATTACAGAATTTGAATGACATATGAATCTAAAACTAATAAGATTTACCTTAAAATCACTAAAAAGTTAAATTGATAGTGTGGGCATAAAGAGCTACATGTCTAATTCCACAGCATTGTTGTTATTTTATGTAAATTTGTATGGAATTTATGAAGGCAGAAAAATACAGTATAGATAATATAATAAATATCCTGTTAAAGAAAGGAGAATCAACGCAATTTGGCATCTTTATAGTTTGGCATAGTAGTTTAAATACCTGCTGGTTGGTTTGTTAATTTACAAATACATACTTACCAAAGAAGAATAAGAAAACTTCAGTAAATTTTTTGTTGTTTTCCATGAATTACTTTTTTTTTTACCTACATTGTGACCTCACTGAATCAGATCACTGACTTATGTCAGGAGTTCCTGTTTAGCCCTTTATCCCTCAAATCAACAGTGCCAGAGACTGACAAACGTCCATTATCCATTCTGTGTGCAGCCACAAACACACTCCAAACACATCTATGTACAAACTGTAGTACTGAGAAAACATACGGTATGTTGGAGCAGCAGATGGACAGTTTTTTTAAAGCACCGTGCTCTCTGTAATTGGTGTAAAATTTCATTTGATTTCTGAAACACATCTCACGTCCCCTGCCTATGTCTTTGGACTCCTTGGAAATCACTGAATAATGCTTCTGCCAATCTGTGTTTCAGTATTTAATAGTTGCGTGTGGTTGCTGCTGAGGGAAAGTTACTTAGTCTCTGTTTGAATATTGAAGAAAACATACCATTTTCAGAGCAAAACATGATACAAACCTCAGTCTTTGGTGTCACGGTATATGGTGGTCGTGTTTAAATCAAGGTGCAGCAGCAGCAGTAGTTTGAATTAAGCCATTCTATGTACATCCAAAGCAGCATGTGTCTGTAATTAAGTTACATAATGATTATTACATAATTTACCAGATCTTACTTTGTCTGTCTGTCTCTTTCCAGATTGTTCCAATTCCAGACACCCACCCTCTGCTGGTGTTTGTAAACCCAAAAAGTGGAGGAAAGCAAGGTGAACGGTGAGCAGCACAGAGTAAATGTTGGCTCAAATTATCAGTATGCTGCTCACGTCATAGAATTCTTTGCAATATGTGACGAATATACAAGGTTTTGTTTTTATTTATTAATCTATCTGAAAAGGGTTTGCTTTCTTGGGGGCATTTTTTCAACTTAAGTTGCAGAGATAAGATGATACATTGATAATTTTATTGTATTTATGTGCCGGGGTATCATCATTTCATGGGCCAGTTTCTTACAATCATATTTTATTCATAAATATGCTATGAATTTCTCTGTTTGAAAGTAATGTGCTTCTTTCTCTTTGCAATAAAAAAAGTAATTTTTGTCATCTCCTGTGTGTTTCTATGCAGAGTGCTCAGGAAGTTTCAGTACCTGCTGAACCCACGTCAGGTGTACAACCTGTCCAACGGAGGTCCTGCTCCAGGGTATCCAACACTTTAACACTTGCAGTTTCAATCTACACGTCATTTGAGATTGTGTATGTTAATACTGACTTTCTTTTTTAGGCTGCATTTTTTCCGCAACCTGCATGAGTACAGGATCTTAGTGTGCGGAGGAGACGGTACAGTCGGGTGGCTCCTGGATGCAATAGGTAGTGCATGTCTTTTTGAGTTTCGGAGAGCTGATTAAGATCTGAAGACTAAATCTTACATCACAATACCTGTGGTTTCAGACAAAGAGAATCTGCAGGTGCATCCCCCTGTAGCTGTCCTGCCTCTGGGCACCGGGAACGACATGGCTCGCTGTCTACGCTGGGGAGGAGGTAAAACAGTCAAAACTTTAACTGTAAAAGCATTTACTAGTCGCTGATGTTGGCTCCATATGTTGTACAGTTATGCTGTTGTATGGTGTAATCTCACTAAAGGATATGAGGGGTCAGACCTGAGAGAAATCCTGAAGGAGATTGAAGGCAGCGAGTTGGTTCCGTTGGACCGCTGGAGCATCCAGGTGATACCAGACGACCCTCAGGAGGCAGGAGACCCGGTTCCCTACGAGATCATTAACAACTACTTCTCTATTGGAGTGGTGAGTCACAAACCCAGCAGGGAGGAATAATAACATCACATGATTATTGATTTCACACAGAAATATGAATACATTGCCGAAAATATCTGTCTCTGTGAGCAGGATGCCTCGATTGCTCATCGTTTCCACTCCATGAGAGAGAAACACCCCCAGAGGTTCAACAGCAGGTGAGGATTCACATTAACCATAAGAGCAAAGAACTTCATGTAAATTGTGTTTACTTAACAACTGAAAGTGAAATTCTTGTTGCTTTCTGCTGCTTTAAAGAATGAAGAACAAGCTTTGGTATTTTGAGTTTGCCACCTCGGAGACCATCTCTTCCTCTTGTAAGAGGCTAAAGGATTGTTTCAAGATTGAGGTCAGGGTTTTTGCTACTGGCATTGAGCTGTTTCACTAAAACTGACAACTTGTAACTAATGTTTCAATTTCTTTTGTGACATCAGTGCTGTGGGAGACAGCTGAACTTGAGCAACATGTCTCTAGAAGGAATAGCTGTCCTCAACATACCCAGCATGCACGGAGGCTCCAACCTCTGGGGTGAATCCAAGAAGCCTGACGGTGCAGCAGAAGTGGAGCACAGTGAAGTCATCACCGACCCCGAACTTCTTAAAACAGTCTCACAAGGTAGTTGGATCATCCTCTCTTTCGTGTGTGCAGATGTCATCAACCTGGATTCTTGTAGTAGTGATTTAATCTTTTTGGACCTCTTTGAACTTGATCCGTTTGTGTTTGGTAACTCTTTAGATATTAGCGATAAGCGTTTGGAGGTTGTGGGGCTGGAAGGAGTCCTAGAGATGGGACAGATCTACACTGGACTGAAGAGCGCCGGACACAGACTGGCACAGACCTCCCAAATTACCATCAGGTCTTAATCTTTTATGTACAGAAATAACATGGATACCTAACAATGCAATGCAGAATCACCACAAATCATAGTCAATCAGTCATTCAATCATCCATCCATCTATCTTCTATACACCGCTTTATCCTCACTAGGGTCGCGGGGGGGCTAGAGTCTATCCCAGCTGACTCGGGCGAAGGCAGGGGACACCCTGGACAGGTCACCAGTCTGTCACAGGGCTACATATACAGACAGAAAATCACAATCGCATTCACACCTACAGGCAATTTAGAATAATCAATTAACCTCAGCATATTTTTGGACTGTGGGAGGAAGCCGGAGTGCCCGGAGAAAGCCCACGCATGCACAGGGAGAACATACAAACTCCATGTTTGAAAGATCCTGGGAAAGCTGGGACGCGAACCTGGGATCTTCTAGATGCAAGGCGAAAGTGCTAACCACTCCACCACTTTGCAGCCCATAAAATATACAATAGAACAACAAAATAAACAGCAATAAAACAGCACTAAAATATATCATCTTAGTCTGAAGAATAACCACAGCTGGTACACAGCAGTTAGGACCCAAACAAATAATACTATCTGTGGCTATTTTTTTTATTGTGTGTTCAGATACTGTTGTTGTTTTATTGCTCCACGCATATGGGTATGAGATTTACATTCTATGTGGCCCAGTTTAGCTAAACGTTCCTCCTTTATGTGTGCAGGACAAGCAAAGCTCTGCCCATGCAGATTGATGGGGAGCCCTGGATGCAGCCTCCTTGTACTGTGAGTATTATTGGCCTACTGTAAGACTCAGACATTATCTGTTGGATTGATAGAGGACAGTGGTAACAGTAACACAGTGTGCCGTGTATTACGCTCATTCACGTATGTATTTTGACAATGAATAAAGGAACATTACTGACACAGCACAGTGAACGAGAATCCTGAAGATGCAAACACACAAGAGGCTTGAAAACACTAAAACCCAGCGTCAACCAGGTTCTAGTTGTGGTTCGAAGTTGGTTGAACTTGTAAACACAACTCGTTTGTTTTTTCAGTGAGGTATCACATTACTGTATGCATCTGTTACAGCATCAGTTTTGTTAATAAAGCTCCCTCTAGTTATTCTGAATATTATCGAGGACCACAGTGCAACAACACAGTTTGTCTCTCCAAAAGAGCACTCCTGAAAAGCATATCTTCTCATATTTCATCTAATTTTATCTGGTTCTCGATATCCCAGTATCACCTGTTGGTATTTACAAATGCTGGCAAAAACGGCAGTCAGTGTTTGTAAATGCTGCTCTATGCACCAGCATTTATAAAATGCCAAGTGATGACATTAAAACACTGAACAGCAATACAAATTTGACAAATATTGACATCATCAACTTCACACATGCATACCTAAGCTCTGGTTTTTCTTCTTCTTTAGATTAGCTCTGATCTTGCTCTGTTATTTTTTCCATCACAATCAGATAAGGTTTTAGTTGGTGTTGTTGGTCACAATAATCCCACCTCCCAGCCCCTGATATAAGCTGTTCTTGGTTCCAGACCAGCAGAAATCCACGTTGCATGGCAGGAACTTGTGGGCTGTTTTAGGGCAGCTATAACTTTTGTGCGGGTTCCAACCACAAGAACCTCCCTTGTAGAACATCTTACAGGGCCAGTTTTGGGGGAGAAAACAGAGATTACCTTGAGATTGTCACACAGCAGTCTTCTCTTGCCCATCATTACTATCTTCAATGTAAAATTTGCCATATAGGCACACATAGCACCTCTTTTGCTCTATTTCCTACATGCACATAGAACTGGATTTATATCTACTACCTGATATTTGTTGTTTTTTGCTACACTCAAAATGACGTCATGATTGGGGCGGTTTTATCTGACGTCCCAATGAAACCTGAAAATATCAGATTACAGGGCTGTTCCTGCACAGTTCCTTCAGTGGAAAGCTGCATAAAGCACCAGCGTCACTCAGGAACCTGTTTTAATTAACAGGAGCTGGTTATTTTGACTGTCGAAGGCGAAGAACTGGTTTGAGATTAGACGCCGGCTCCAAACCCGCCCTTAAACTGCTATTGTGGCAAAGAAGTGTTCAAGATCCGGTCCTAGTAGCCACTTCTATTGACTGGCAGACCTTGACATGTGATCCTAAGTAAGAGAGTGATGTTCTGTTGTGAAATTAGGCCTTACAGCTCTCTCATGCAAAACAACTTCTTTTCCAATTCACGCACAATGTGAGCAATTTGTGGTTCAGTAACTTCTTCAACGGCATTTTAAATTTTGTGATTAATGGAAAACTACCAAATGAACCTTTCTCCTTCAATTATCCACATCTGTTGTGTCGGACTAGATGTTGATATCCCTTCTTGCATACATGAGACATCTAAAATGGGCAAGTGAGTGAGGGCATCCTCTGGGTTATCAAGTAGGCGCCCTCCTTCATCGGTGTTTTGCTGATAGGCCCACGACGCCTCCAGAGGGTTCAACAGTGAATCCCAGGTTCACCCCTAGATGACATCTGCTCACCTGAAAACCCAGGTGGAGTCCTTTCTCTTCATTCACAGGCACTGACTTCCTTTTTCATTGGCTGTGGAGAGGTCCTTGAATGCCCGCCGGTGGATCTTCCCGCTTACTCCCATCTCCTGGAGAAGCCTGGATGTCGAGGTGGCTACAAATCCTCTGTAGAATACTTCGACTGGTCAGAACTTCACCTTCCAGCCTCGCTGTTTTGCGTTGGTAGCAAACTCCATATACCTCAGCTTGTTGCGCTCATAGGCCTCCTCTACCGAGCTCTCCCAGGGCACTGTGAGCTTGGTGATGCAGACGTGCCTAAGCGAAGCTGCCCATAGCACCAGGTCTGGTTGCAGGTTGGTGGATGTGATCTCAGGTGGGAAGCAAAGCTTTTGGTCCAGGTCTACCAGCATCCTCCAATCGCATGCCCCCTCAACTGTCGAGGATCTGGGCAGCCAAGAGAGGAGGACAAATGTTGTTTCTTGACTTCAGGTCGACATGGATAGAAGGGCGTTAACACTCACGCACTGCGTCTTCAACACTGGACACTTCAGCACCTGGTTGTGCCACCAGGTGTAACGGCCTTGAGCGAGGCTGGTCTTGTAGACCAGTAAGATGAGTTTGAGTGTAGCTGGAGACAGGCAGAGAGAGCATGTGGGGTCTTCACCATACCATTGGTTGAGGTTCTTGGGTGATGGTGGGACATCACAGGCCGCCTTGATGGTGAAGTTTGCTCTAAACGTCTCCGCATCCCACAGTTCTTGCCAAGAGATCTTCCTCTTTTCCACTCTTTTCCATGTCATCCACTACCCTTGCTTCGCCTGTGCAATGGCTTATGTGCACCTGCCTGCTTCCTCTTGCCGTCGTACTACCTGCACAATACACTGTAATGTAATGTTAAAAACACTGGCATAAAAAACACAAAAACATAAAAACATGAATTTCCAAATAAAAAGCTGTTGTCAAGAACAACTTTTCGACTTTTCAAGCAGACCAGCACCTGTGTTTCTGTTAATTAATCTACCCTTAATGATATAAATGTTACTCATTCAGAATCATCTATAAATCCAAAATGCAAACTTTCCAAAAATGAATAAATGAATAAATAAATGAATTGAATAAAAACTAAACTTTCTAACATATACTTTGCATGAAAGATTTTTTGACTGCATTATTTTTTTTTCTGGTTTACCTAAAAAATAACTGACAACATGTTCATTATTTGAAGGAATTTTATCTCAAGCAGTTAAACTGTAATTAAATTGATCTTGTATTCGTTTTAGATCCACATAACTCACAAGAACCAAGCCAACATGCTGATGGCTGCACCGGTCAAACCATCCGGCTTCTTCCACCTCAAGTAGAGAAATTCTTGCTCTACATGATCCAGTCTGCTGCAGGTTGCCGGTGTTGGCACAAAAAAAGCTGCAGGATGACTATTTTAAAGGAGAACGTCCACTGCTGAGTGTGTAACTGTATGTTTTTATTATTCCGTTTTATCGTGTTTGTCCTTTGCACTTAATCCCTGCTGTAATTGTAAACTCTTGCTTGCACAGACTCAGACAAAACTGACGGACCAAATCAAAAGTGCAACTTTCATCAGACGGGTCGCTGCTATTGTGTGCCAATTCAGATATAACGCATTTCTGTAAATAACAAAGCAGAGTATGTTGTGTATCTACAGTATATAGATAAGAAACATCCTATTTACTTCAAGTATTTTACGTTGTGATGCTTCTTTTTGTGTTGAATCGTATTTACAGTATTGTCTTGTTGAGTTTCCTCTGCACCTAGAGCAGCTCACCTCCATCCACAATGCTCTCCTGCCTGTGTGTGTTCATGTCTTTCACCATCAGTGTTCATCCAGTTGAATGAAAAGTAGATATTCACTGTATGTTAGAGTTCATCCTAAATAGATGATGGAATAATGTGAGAATACCTGACTGAATGTGACTGCATGGGGCTTTAGTACAGCTCTCCCAGATTTACTAAGCTTAATGTAATGTGTGTTGAAGTAAGTTAAGATGTACTGGACATGAGTAATATTCGCTTCTATCGTGTTCTTGTCCTGCAGTCAACATTGTGACAGGATTCTCCCATTAAAAGAGCACACTAAAGATTACTGATAATGTAGTAATGCTAAAATATGGTGAAATTATCTAAAGTGCTGCATTTTGTGACTGGAGGAAAAAATACAAGTTCAAGCTGACATGTTGTTTCTATAATGTGCATTATGTGTCTTCAGCTTTCAGGCATCTGTCTTTTTGTTTGATTTGTTCGATTCATGAATGCTTAAATGTTTATTGTTCAGATCTTAATGTCTTAATGTCAAGTTGTGTGTCGGTCATTTGGATGTGTTTCTCGGCAATAATGTGTTTTCATTTTAAATGCAGCACCGCACTGACAAACTATATTTTACCCGCTGCCTCATTATGCCTCATTATCATGTAAACACATCTTTTTGTCTCTCTGTAATTAATGCCCGAGTCTTTTTATTTTAATATAGATAAATATGTTGTTCTGGACTCCCTGCACTGTGAGAGACAACCATTTTTAGTGTTAAAGTCATCTTAAAGACAAACGGCAGCACATCCCAAGGTTTACATAATAGCTAGTTTTATTTATTGGCTTGTTCAACAAAGATAATTGCTGCTTATAGCATTTTTTTCATTTGTATTCACAAGATATAGTCACCTAAAAACAGAATGTACGATTAAAGTGAATACAGTAGGAAGAGCAACAGGGTTGTAACCACCTACTAAATAAATAAAGACACATTTGCTTGTACAAACACCTGTGTGCTTATCTGTCTTAAACAGCACTTAACAGCGATTATATCAGTTCACTGACTGGTGTATTTTATTTAACCAAGAACATGTATGTAGGAAGCATTAGTTTGCATACTGCCCACTTAATAAAACTCTGAATCTTAGTTAATGTGTCCTAAATCATGTCAGCAAGCAGTGCAGCACCGACTGACATACGGGACAAAGGAGGAAACAGCAAAGAGGGAAACGGTGGGAATGAAAGATTAACCCTCTGAATCCCAGACTGTTTCTAGGTGGGTTAAATCATCAGGGGGCATCTCCAATTTGCTTGAAACCTTTTTTATTTTTCACAAAGTATGAAAATGTAAAATATCAGTGAAATTTAGCTCAATATGTCAAATACTTGGTGAGATATTTGAAAAGCAAATTGCCCGTCAACCCATGTTGTTTTGCACGTTGAAATTTGAGGTTATTTGGATGACAATATCTCAGAACTGTTACAGATAAAAGCCTAAAAATTTTCCTGTTATTTGTCATCATGTTATTGTTTCAGAATCAGCAATATTGGATGAGTATATGGATGACTTGAAATATGAAAAAATGAAGGCATCATGAAGTTCCATCTTTGACCACACATTGACAAAATAAAGATATTATATTAAATCAGTTCATGCCTTGACATATATTTAATGCATTTTTTTTTCCTTGTTCTTTCTCTTATTGTAGGATCTGGATCTGGATGGTTTACTTTGGGCAATTTTTTAAACAAAATACATTTGATTGTGATGCATTACTACAATTTGAAGCTTAGATTTGGTTACTTTTCCTGATGGCACTAATTTTTCCTGTTTTTACACTTTCTAGTCTTGATCAGTGGTGAAATTTGGGTGGTTTTTTTTTTTTTTTTTTTTTTAAAAGACAACATGGCTTTCCAACTCACCAATGGGCTCTAAAATTCTGTTTTAACAAATTGATTTCGCCAATAAGTCATTTAAAATGTCAACAAACTGAAAATCCAAATGTCACATTGAAAAAAAACATATTTTTAGATGTCAAATCTACTTGTTTTGAACATAGAAAGATTACTGAATGCTGCTGGGAAATGTGAGTGATTCTGAAATAAGCATGCCCATTTAAGTTTTATGACATGTTACTGAAATCTTATTCTAAAAAGTGCATTTATCTAATACCTGGTGTACTAATTATCAGATTTTCCAGCACTAACATATGGTACGAAGGTTACTGAGGGTAGAATCTCATTTATCACACTAGAACAGGTATTTATGTAGTGGTATAAAGCAACATCTAGTAGAAATACTTAAATAAAATTAAAGTTAATACTTTACATTAAATAAAATCTAAAAACTGAGTGACTGTCCTTGTTTTTTTTCATCATTGTTCATCAATGAAGCTCCACTACAAGCTGAGCTGATCATAATTATCTAAGAAATCTTATAGAAAATTCTGCACAGGCACATGTGTGTTAGTTATAACAAAAGCTGTCAAAATAAGAAAAACATTGTGTAGCTGATTTTGTACGCAGATCCACATTTTAAAATAATTTGATGAGCAGTGCTTAATAAAAGCATTCATGAGGCTCACATTGAGCTAAATGTTACTGGAGTCAGTACACAGTATCAATTCATTATTCAACCAGGCAATATACTGAACTGACAAGTGCAGTGTTGCAATAGTGCGACTGCTCTTTACATGTGTGTGTTCTGAGGTGACGAGGAGTGAAATAGATCCAAAAATTATAATCATACTCATCACAGCATCGAGCTCAGGCCCCTGCGATTGTCTCCAATGAGTTGAGGCCGGCTGAGCAGTGGCATTAGCTGCAGGTTCTCCCCTCTTCAAATTAAAAGTCCCAGCTGCTTCTCACCCTCAATGATCCCTCTCGCTTTCTTCACACAAGCTGGATCACACCCAAACGCCCCCCTGAGAGGGTTCAAGTGTTGGTGTGTGTTGGTTTTTCTGGTTGTTGTGGAAAAGTTGTGACATAAGGGGTATTAGGTGATGCTTACGCTTCTGCTGACAAATGGATGTCTGCAGCTGTGGCTTTGAGCTGGACGGCTTGAGAATCCACATCTCTCACATTCAAAGAGTAAACTGTTGTAATGGTCATATTCTGTGGGTTGTAGTAAGGATATACTTTGATTCTATATTTCACTTTATTTAACCATTATACTATATAACACACAAAAGTTTAGAGAGAAATAATGGGTGTATGTATATGTATATATATATATATATATATATATATATATATACACACACACATATGGGAAGAAATGCAAAAATATCGAAGTTCACAGTTCATTCTTTATCTTAGACAAATCCATTAAAGTCCAATTATTGTCTATTCTTGAACTTTCTGCCATATTACAGTTTAAATTTCAGTTTGATTTATGATTTAATCATTCCATATGACTGACGGATTTACAACAGTCCTGAAACGGCCATGCAGAGGCACCTTTAGGATCAGACATCTTTAGACTTTCATTTGCACCATTTTCAAGTCATGTGAATGCATGTGAGACACGGTGCTCTACAAAACAGTTTCGATTAGATCAAAATAAGGAAATAAGTGCTGGTTCAGTTCTAATTCAGCATTGTTATAATGTTTATCTTCAGCAGTAGGAATAAAACTGTTTCACTGAAGAAGAAGAATCCCTCCACAAAATAATGGTGTTAATGAATCATTTGTTAGATTGTATGTTGTCAGTACTTTGTTCAGTTTTGAAAACTGCCCAACTCTGGTTTCTGCTTCTGTTGTGTAATAGTGACTCCATTTCAACTGTAACAAATTTAAAATGTGACAACTTGTATGTCTGTGTCAAACTGATCTTCTCCTGTAACTCTTTAGGTCTCTCATCTGTCTGTTGTCCTCCTCATCTTCTCTTCTCTAATCATATCAGAGATGTAGTCTGCATATCCCAGAAATCTAACCAACTCTCTCAGTTACTGATGTGTTAATTTGATCATACACACACTATTTATCAGGGGGTTTTTTTGCATTATTTGAATACATAAAACAACATCAGATTACAAAAAGGAAAAGCACTAATGTACTATTCCATTGTCGTTTTGATAGATATATCTTTTACTAACGATTATGATTTGAATGACAGATGAACAGATTTTTCTTCTCAATGGAATTTTTCTTTTCAGAGATCTGTTTCTATTCATAAACCATTGGGGACTTGAATGCCCAGGTTTAATGACACCCATGGGAGCGTGTCTCATCATTAAGTGTTTCCAAGGTCAAGAATGAAGTACGTCTCAAGAAGTCATTAAAATAAATTCAATGGCAAATTGGCAAACTCTATCTGCTGATGGAGGCGTAGTGATATGACTGAGAGCCCCTGAACATCCCCCTCTAAACAGTAGTGTTAGCAGCACCCAAACAAAAGCCTGCTTGCAACATAAAACATCAACTTTTTTTGGATTTAGATTAGTTGCAAACATTGTTTTGATGAAATAATGATGCTGGTCATGACACCAACTTAACACTTTGTGTAATTTATTTAAACTGCATTTTCTACATGAATTGATTGAAAACAAAATTCAAGTTGTGGTCAATTAATTAAACTGGTTTGATAACTTGATTGTCCGCCATTTTGAGTTCAGGATTTCAAGGCATTAAAAAAAATAAGAACTTGTGTTCCTGCTCCTAATTATTCAACAACTGTTAACTTAAAATATCATTAACTGTAGAAGAAAGACTAATTCCCCTTTATCAGTACAGTTTGTCAGTTAATTCTATTTTGTGCTTTATAGATGGTTTTATAATTGAACTAATGTAAACTGCTTTGTTAATTTATTTTTGAGCCTAAACATTTGTCATTTCCCTATTATCAGATTTTTTATTTATTTTTTGCTAATTTTCAATGTTTTTTTTCAAAGTGTGTATGTAAGCAAAAGTAAAAAAAAAAATCCTAAATACAGATAAGTTAAACTTGGTTGTAAAGTATTTACAACTAAGTAAGTATTTGTAGTTTGTTTTCTTTATGTCTCAATTTGTATCTCATTTTACATTGAGCGGTTCTAAGAGATACTTTTGTGGGTCAGAATACGGGACTTTGTGTGTGTGTGTCACATATATAAAGTTTATATGAAGTGGCTGTTTAATATGCTCTCACTTTCCTCAGGAGTGTAGTTGATGGATAGCACAGGGGTTGACACAGTTTCTCTCCATTTACTGAGAACAAAAGCCTGTTTAATGAGAACCCCTCCAGGTGTGTCCCGGTGAACACTCCTCCTGTCACAATATCTTCATTTCCAGTCAGAAAAAGTCCGCACCTCCAAACTTCGGTTATTTTTAGCAATTTTTTCATCCAGCAATAGCCCCACGTGAGCCTCTGTCGTTATATTTAGCACGCACGCTCCCTCGGCTCTTGCGTCAATGGAATTCCGTGCGTGCGTCACACGGAAGAACGTCTGCGTCGAACGCGCCGCTGATTGGCCCGCGACCCGGAACGTTCCACCGCCCCGCTCACCAAATATGGTCACGACCCGCCTTTTTGTCGACGCAGCCAAAATAAAACAAGAGAGTATGGAGCCGACGGTGTGTGTGTGTGACAGTGTGTTTGAATGAGTGTGTGTGCTGACAGGAGCTGGCAGAGGTGACATTCATCTATTTCTCCGGTTTGGAATAAATGAAAACCTTCCAGTTCGGGATATTTACATGAACCAGGTGAGTTTAAGTGGAGTGTTTGTTTATTCAGATGTCACATTAATGCTGGGGAGAGATGTGCTTAATTTTATTGTTTCTTTTTAACTACTTCTAATTTCATATGATGAGACTAGCAGAGCTGCTGACAGTGAATAAATCATTTATTATTTTTTAAAAAAATTAGTTCTTCAATGTAAAACTGTTTTAAAAGGTGGCATATGTGCTTTAGCCTTCTTCTGAGGGAAGCAGTCAGAGCTACAGACTCAGCTGCAAGTTTGCTAGATGCACTTGGCCAAGTGATTCAGCAGCAAAGCAAAAAGCAAACAAAAAACTTTTTATATTAACTTGATAATGTTCAGTGTCAGTTTGATTTAACTAATCTTTATGAAACAAACATTAGCTAGTGGTGCCTACAAGCTCAGAAACTGACCTCACAACTGGACATACATTCCTGCAATTCTTATTATATGGTGAATCATTTTATCATAGTAGTACATTTTGTCAGTGTGTTGCTTGTTGTGGGTCTCCTACTGCAACTATGCTCTGAGCACTTTCCTGCAAATCTCACAAGTCCATGCAAGTTTAATCATCTGTTTGCGCTTACGTCAGTGTGTTTTCTTATTATTGCCTTGCATGATATAACATGTTGCACTGCATGTTTTATGTCTGTCACCACCATCATACGAGAAGATGTATAGAGTAGGGTGTATTTATAGGACAAAAGAAAGAGTGTTGCTGCAGCTGTGTGGTTTTTGGAGAGCAGCTGTAAGTTTACAGTTAAGTTTGAACAGTTTTTGAACAGTGATCAGACAATCTCGTGAGGTGTGCTTCGCTTCTGTTTTGACAAACCTATAATATAAAGAAGTTAACACACTTGTGGATACACGCCCATTCAGCCAGCCATGCACACACACACACACACACGCACGCACGCAGACAGGCTTTGCCACCTTTCCCATTTCAGCTGGCGTTCAGCCCACCCTGAAATACAATCTGCAACATTCTCTGATACAGTGCCTGTGAAAGAGGGTTGCCCTCCGCTGAAGGAGGTTTTCAGAGCATTAACAGCAAGTAACACAATATCTGACAATATGTGACTGCTGCTCTGGACCACCTTCTGCATTTTCTAAAGAGGACTGATAGGCCCTGAAGCTGGCGAAATGTCATGCTGGGGAAATGAGACATTCAAGACGTTAATGTTTGCTTCTCTTTGAATGGTTACGGAGGAGGGATTAGAGCATGCCAGACTAAATGATATAAGCAGTATCTAATCTACTAATTAATCTTGCTTTTACTTCAAAAAGTGAATCCTTGGTTGCACTGATTTGAAAATGCATTTCTGGAGAATTTTATGTATTATTGAAGACAATATTTATCTTGCGCACATTTCTTGTCAGTAATGGTAAACGCTGGTGTCTTCTGTCCTAGCGATGCCCTGTGTACAAGCCCAGTATGCATCCCTGCCCCACGAAAACTACTTCAGCTCTGAGTTCTTGAATCCTGACCTCAGTGCCAAATTGGTAATGGACATCAGTGGCCAAAAGGACCAGCTGTCTGCG
Source organism: Acanthochromis polyacanthus (assembly GCF_021347895.1). Classification (NCBI taxonomy): domain Eukaryota; kingdom Metazoa; phylum Chordata; class Actinopteri; family Pomacentridae; genus Acanthochromis; species Acanthochromis polyacanthus. Next base: position 17,102,183 of record NC_067117.1, read on the forward strand.
TCTTCGCTGCCCAGCATCAATACCCTGGTGGGAAATGGTTACATGGGGGAGTTTGATGCTTATTCCTGCAAGATTACCACTTCTCCTCCTGCCTCTACGGTTTCATTCGGCCACACCGCGGTAGCTGACAGCTCCAGCCCTCAGATACAGAACCAGGCCTTCAAGCTGGATGATCTCCAGGTGTATGGCTGTTACCCAGGATCCTTTGCACTCAGCTGCCTCGATGAAACGCTGTCGTCATGTGGCTCTGACTACTATGGCAGCCCAGTGTACGCCACTGCTTCCCCTCCAACGCCGAGCTTTCAGGCAGATTCTGCACCTGTCTGGGACTCCCCTTTCAGCCCCTACCCCTCTGCTCCCCCGTCCTCCATGGCCGATAAAGCCATGGCTCATCAGCTCTCCTTTTTCACCTTCAGCCCCACACCAGAGCAACATTCACCCCTGAGACACCATCAGGATGCTCAGCCGGGACAGGATGACCCATTCTTCCTGTCTCCTCAGCAACACATGTCTCCGCTTCACTGCCAACCAATGTCTCTGGAGCATGGAGTTCTGGAAAGCTCCAGGATAGTGGAGGGGTCCATGATGTCTCCTAAAACACTAACGCCAGGGTCCAGTGAGGGTCGCTGTGCAGTTTGTGGTGACAATGCATCATGTCAGCACTACGGAGTCCGGACCTGTGAGGGATGCAAAGGTTTCTTCAAGGTAAAAAGAACATGCATTTAGCAAGTTTATATTTGCAGGTTTATCCCCCTATAAACAAAATAAACTTGCAATTATTGAGGTTCATTATTATTCTAAGGAAAATATAAATCGGCATGTTAAAGTTGAATATGCCAAACTATGTCCTCCAGAGCAATGACAACTTTTTTAACTGTGAAATCTCTCAGAAAGTACATATCAAGCAAGTTTATGTGCTGTTTACTTAAAAATTTTGGTAATGTTTGCCCAAAATATCATTGGATTTTTTGATTGATCAAATATGAATATTGGTATCTACTTCAAAAAATATTATAATATACTACTGAGTTCCTTTGAATAAATAAAACTGTCACAGTTGTTTGGCAGTAATTTACCAGTTATTCATGAATAATGTAAATAAGTATCAATATTAGAGAGATACAATAGAAATATAGGTGCAAGACTTCCTCAGTACTGTGCAATACTCATTCCAATAATGATACTGATTGTATTTTTATTTGTATATGCATTTCTATCATGCACAATGTTGTCGAATTATGTTTAATATGATATAATATAACATTAGAATTCTGTAGTAATGTATTTTTCTCTATTTGACAGCGAACTGTCCAGAAAAATGCGAAGTATGTGTGCCTCGCCAATAAAGACTGTCCAGTGGACAAGAGGAGGAGAAACCGCTGCCAGTTCTGCCGTTTCCAGAAATGTCTCGCCGTGGGAATGGTCAAAGAAGGTAATGCAATGTCAACCTCTCTTAAAGCTCTCAGTGACTAATGTATGATGACCAGAAACTGGGGTTTGTAATGACAGTCTTGTGAAACCAAAGCTAGGGATCACAGACATATGTAACTGGAGCTTTGCAGTGCCAGCTGCAGAAAAAGGGAAACTGAAACTGATACAGCAGTTGTTTTTCAAAATGTGAAATGCCGCGACGGCCATGTGAGAGTTACAAACGTGCCTTCCTCTGCTCTCCCCTCTTCTCTTAGTTGTTCGCACCGACAGCCTCAAAGGCCGCAGAGGTCGCCTGCCCTCCAAACCCAAAACTGCAGTCGAAGCTTCGTCCACGACCCCCAATGTCAACATCATAGCCTCTCTCGTCAGGGCTCACTTAGACTCAAACCCAACTATCGGGAAGCTTGACTACTCCAAGGTAGATAAAAATATTTCCTTTATTTTAATGACGCTGGTTACATGATGTAAAATCAAAGCAATGACGAGAGAACTGACTCTTCCCTTCTTTTCCCCCACAGTACCAGGAGACCACAGACAACATGAAAGAAAAGGAGGATGCTGGTGATATCCAGCAGTTCTATGACCTGCTGACCAGTGCTCTGGATGTGATAAGAAACTGGGCTCAGACCATCCCAGGATTCACAGACTTCTGCTCAGAGGACCAGGAGCTGCTCCTTGAATCTGCTTTCGTTGAACTTTTCATCCTTCGCCTGGCATACAGGTTGGTTTTATATTAATGGTTATATTAATGGTTTCACTACAGTAATGTGTGCATTTCAGTGCTCAGACTTCAATAATGGTGTAAAACTGTGCAGGTCAAATCCAGAGAAGAACAAGCTGATCTTCTGTAATGGCGTGGTTCTCCACCGGATGCAGTGCGCTCGCAGTTTTGGTGACTGGATTGACTCCATCATGGATTTCTCTCAGAACCTCCACCGCATGAACTTAGACATCTCGTTGTTCGCCTGCCTCGCAGCGCTCGTCATCATCACCGGTAAGAGCCTTGGTTTGCTTTTAATTTAATGAATGTTTACACTGAGGACTATGTTTCTCATGGAGACATCTTTGCACCTAGATCGCCACGGCCTCAAAGAACCTAAACGAGTGGAAGACTTTCAAAGTCACCTCATCACTTGTTTAAGGGAACATGTGAGCGGAAATGGATCGGAACTGAGCCGGACACAACCCAACTATCTTTCCCGTCTTCTGGGAAAACTCCCCGAACTGAGGACTCTGTGCACTCAGGGCCTGCAGCGCATCTTCTACCTGAAGCTGGAGGACCTGGTCCCTCCTCCACCGATAGTGGAGAAAATCTTTATGGATACACTGCCGTTCTGAAAAACCAATGCGTTGTTTGTAAAAATAAGAGACACAAAGGAGGCGGAAAGCACATAATGAGGTTTTTATCAATGAACTCTACGTCTGGACCTCCTTGTAGCACACTGATCAGTGTCCTACCATGTGTCATTCAAGAGACCATTGCTTTTTTTTTTATCAAGTTTTCAAGTTCAATATGGTACCTGTGTGAGTACTATGAAATAATTACTTCAGAGCTAAACTGACATCGATACTTCAGGACACTGTTTATATATTTTTTGTGTGCATTTGTAAATGACTTTATTGCTGTGCTTGAAATGTGAATGTTTTCCTGCTTTGCAGCTTGTAAGACATGGATATTTGGGTAGATGCAATGTCGTGTTAAACTCAGAAACACACTAATTTCTTAAAAAGCATGTTTTCATTTTGTGCTTTATGACCCCACTCTGAAGCTGAGATAGTTTATAGGCAGAATCACTCGTCCAGTTTGTTAAAAAGAGTTGTGCAGTCCTACTTTTTAGTGGAGAAATATTTACTGATATCTTCACAAAGTATAGTTGTAGTCCTAATTGTGCTCCTGTGGAAGGTCTTGGACCAAAGTTTACCAAAGTTTTTATTTTGATACTAAAAGTTAAGCACCTCATTGCCTTAAGCTAAGAAGAATCGTCTCCCTGTAAAAGCTAATGCTGGCAGAACTCCTGTTAAACTGCATGTAACAACATGTTACTGTGCTTAAGAATGAAAATGGATTTGCTGAATGAAAATACAAGGTGCCTTTTATAAAGCCTCAGTCCATGCGCTACAGTAAGTGACACTAAGTGAATTTTCATTCCAAACATCACATAAAGCATCACGAGAGTTTAAACTCAACTGAGTACAGGGGGTCCTCGACTTACGTCGGACTTCTGTTCCTACGGTGTATGTTGATTTTTGCCCTAAGTTGGAACACCAGTGAAAATGTAAACAAAGGCATTACATGCATTACGATATATCAGTTTACATATTTGTACAACTACAGTGATGACAAACAGTCATTAGCTCACACTGAAACACAACTCGATAGGAAAATACCTACAAAATGTAAATTGAAAGTCTGACTTATGCTTGGTAGCCATAATGAAGTCAGCGAATGCAGCATAATCCAATGTGGCAGCAAATGTAAACAAAGCAGTCTTACAACACTGCGTGACTACTGTACATACAGTATTCTTCTGTTCCGTTCACCACGTGACCACATATTTATCTGCTCCACTCACCAACTAGCTCCACTGAACCAGTTCTGACGTAACAACAAAGCGCCGTACTTCAAACCAAGGACCGATCCATTATCAGTTCCATATAATGACGAAATGACATAAGTCGAGGACGTTGCAAACCGAGGACCTCCTGTAATATGATTTCAGGTCTGTCGCACCTTTTGATACAAAGTGCCTGTGATGCTTCAAAGCAGTGAAAGTTACTGTGCAGCCATCTAGTTCAATTACATTAAGTCTAAGCACATTTCAGAGTGTCCTTGTATCAGTAATTAGACACAGCCTACCCTCTCTATGATTTCTGTACATGTACACCACAAAACACTTGAGAATTCAAATACAAACGGCGGCATCTTGTTTGACATCAGCTGCTCTTGTCTTTGGCTGCAGATGTGTGTTGAACCTCATTCTCCTCCTGTCTTCCACATCTTTCTGAATTGTGCAGTTTTGTTTCTTTTTATATTCATTGGATTTGTTTTTTATTTCAATTTCAAAACGAGATACAGGAAATTTCTTAAGGAATCACAGTGTAATGTGATGATGAGATGAGCAGCTAAGAGCGCTTCAAATGGTGCTCATACAGTATGAACAAGAGTTCTTTCTCCTACTGTCTCTGTTTTGTGTGGAATATGTGTGTGCACATTCAAAAATACTGCCGGGCCTTTTGTAAAATGGTGCAAAAATGCTTAAAAGCAGAAAATACTTGATATTAAATCTTTTGGAAAATACACCACAAGTGACTTCGTTTAAAAGTTGGAAAAGTTGTGATTGTATGTTACGTGGGCATTGTCAGGCTGCAGTTGAGTATGTTTTTGGTTTATGTCTGGTTGCAGTTGTGAAAGATGAAAATTCATGTAGCAGTTTCTCTTTATTTGTTGGATATTTCAAGTGTTGATAGTTGTTTTGCCATTATACAAGTTGAAACTTGTGAAAAGATGGCAGTTAAATATGAAATCATCAAAATACATATTGAAAAAGCTAAGTAAATTTCTGAAAACAGATGAAAACTGCAGTTTTTAGTAGATGCTATTCAAACAAGCAGCAATTATTGCATTAAATTGTTACACTGGGGTGTATTTCCAACAGTAGCACAGTGTATGTGGGACTCAATCAAATAGAAAAAAACTTTACATCACTTTACTGAGCTGTGATCTTGGTGATTTCTTAACAGTTAAAGGTGCAAGCTTTAAAGTTTGTTGATATTTAGTTAGTTAGCATATTTACATATTTAGCACATGTCAGGTATTTAGATTTGCCGAATCTAAATCTCAGTCTGTCACTGCGTCCCTTTTTGTTTTTTCACATTTCCTCTTATAGGCATCGTTAAGTGACAATTTAGTTTGGATTATCTGTTGACTTTACATATACAGCATGTGCACAAAGTAATGGTGAGGAAAATGCTTTTGGTCATCTGCTCTGAAATTTTTTACAGTTTCAGCATGTCATACTTTTGAACATAATTTTTTTTGCATGCATTGATTTCTTTCTGGGTCTTTTATAAATGCAGTAAATATTTAAGCACCCCGAAAAATTCTGTATCGAGAATCACCAGACCTGTCCTTTAAATCCAATCAAATCACATCAAGATTACTCATGCAGCACTTTCTAAAAACAATCTGAGGTGACCAAATAGCTGGACAGATTATAAGACAGGCAGCAACAGAAATATGTGCAAAAAGCATGACAGGACTTGTAAAATCAATTTGTAAAACACAAGTAAAATGAATACAAAATGCAAACACATAAAATTAAGAAAAATTCAATGTCAGTTTCTAAAATCAGACAAATATGAAATACTAAATGTTAAAAGCAATCAAAAACCATTGAAAACTTGTAGAAGTTCAAGTTTTTCTTTTAAATGTCAGTGGAGGAGGTGTTACTGCAAAAGCATGATGTCCCTTTACCCACCAGCTCTGATTGTGAAATAGTAAAAAGCAGTTGTTCTGAGGATCTAAGAGGCTTTACGTCTCTAACCTGCTGTCCAGTCAGTGGATGCAGTACAGGAAACAGAAGCTTTATTTAAGGGCTCACTGCGCTGCTGCCTGTTACATATTAATGACGTGATGAAAAGTGACCAAACAGAGACCTTTTCACTGAGTCGGTGTTATTTTGTCGCACATGGCGTTAATATTGGCAACATCCTTGACCAGAGCAAGACGACACCGGGCAGCTCTCAGTCACAGCAGACTGTAGCAACGAGTGCATTCAGCCGCTCGACACCCGATCTGTACACCACGTACCGGTCATCCGGATTTTGGCGTTGGCAGACAGAGTGGAAAAAAGGGACAAGGGGAGAAAAGAGGAGGAGGTAATATGAAAGCTAGCTTGATTTGATGTGTTCATTATGTTACCAAATGGATAGCATGCTCCCCAAGTTAGAAAGGAAAGGAATATCAGACGAGTCCAGTTTCATAATTTAGATGAATGCGGACGCTCAGAGAGTTCATTAGGTTAGATCTAAAAGCTTCTTTTTATCTGGTGGCGTTGCTATCTTGCGTGTTAATCCCTTTTGACTTTCGGCGTCGCTTTTTATTGTTTATGGTGCCGTATCCATGACAGGTCAAGCATGTTGCCCCCTTCTTGTTGCCCAAACCCAAACTCAAAATACATCCCCCTGTCAATATATCTCATGTTTGAACTTGTGATGTTTCTTGACACCATCTTTTTCCAAAAGTGGAACGCTACCATCTGGAGCTGCCATTGGCTCCTTAACTTTTGACCTGACACGCAACACTCCGCATACAGGAGCAAACTGTAGCCTTACACCCGTCACACATCTGAGAGGTTCTACCAAGTAATTTGTGGCTCCCTGTCACAGTGATCTGTTGTAGAAACATGCTGAATTCTATGTTTTACGCTTTGCTTTTGCACCATCTGCTGCTATAGAGGAACACTTTGAGAACACGTGAAGCAGAGAAATGTATTCTGATTCATCACAGCGTGTAGCTTTGCTGGATTCTGTCGCATGAATTATTCTCAACAAAAATCTGTTGGTATATTAACTGAAGTGCTTAAAGTGGCAGTTATGAAGGTTTTTAAATTTAAATACATTTCTTTAAAGTCCGTATCTATTGCAAAATGAGGTAACATAATGGTGACTGAGCCAGTGACCTTCCTCTTCCTACAGCCGGGGCACAAACGGGCAAAAACTGAGAACCTTATCTGTTAAATGGAGGGGAAGAGATTTGCTGATGGGAGGAGGCTTCACATTAACCAAACATGGATCTGTCACAGCCATCAAGGTTTATTGTGCTATTCATGATGAGGTAAGCTACCACATTTTCTGTGGCTTTCACCTCCCCTTCTGATACCTATGTGTTATGATTTTCAAAATCCCCTTCCCTATGAGAAACAGCAACAACCACCGCAGCAGCAACCTACCACATTTAAAATGTCCTAGCCTCGCAAGGCTACCTCTACCCCCTATAAATGAGCCATTTTAATTGCAGTGCTCGCTTTCCTGCATGCAGATGCACCACCAAGACAATTCTTCTCATCACTGTCCATCACAATGATACCGAGGTGCAGTCAGATCATTTTATGCTGCAGAATGGACTGAGTAATGAGGAAGTAACATTGTCACAGAGAAAAAAAAAATACTGGTAAATGATACCTGCTGACTGCTCTGCTGTAAATTAAGCATATTTATGATATTCAGTGATGTATTCATCAGTTAATTTTGCACAATTGCTTGACATCAGGACTAACCATGGCATGTTTATATATGACGTGGTTGAAGGAGCTGTTTTCGCTGCTGCTGCTCCAACTGAGTGGAGTTTAAATGGTGTACAGACTATCCTTTCTCAGGACAGAATATGCTGGTGTGGTAATGTGCATGTTCATCTACTAATGTAAACACAACGTACAGGTGGGGCTGATGGGGATGACTTTAGTTTCTAGGTATTGCACAAATTATGAACTATAAAATCTTAAAAACTTTTAACAGCTAATGTAACTCATCTTTTTTGCATATCAGTCCATTTAATATCAATGTAGTCTTCTCTCAGAATCCCAAATGTGAACTTCATTGTGGTGATAAATATAAATGTGACACAAACAGGGTGCATTTTTCAGTGTTATGAAGTTTTTGACATTTGAAGTGTGTTTTGCCGTTAATGTTAACCTTCTTTCACTCTACAAAGATGTTGAAATGTCAGACCTTTGATTATTCTACTAATGTATCACATTTTTCTACTGTACATGTATACACTAATAAAGCAAAATTAGACTTTTATTATTTTTATATTTAGCAGAAATATTACAATCAACAAATTCTTCCGTCATATGAGAAATAGGTTTGTTTTTGTGTGTGTGGGTGTGTGTGTGTGTGTGTGTTTCTGAGTGCAGCTGATTGCTGTGGATGATATTGTTCCAGTGGGAGGAAAGCTAATAGGTTTGTTTGTGAGGATGCTGCACCTGTCGTTTATTGATGGACTGAGCTGTAAATAACTACGTGAAGCTGTTTTAGTGCTCTGAGGAGGCTTCTGTGTTTCATTGCACATCCTTCTTTCTTGTCTATACCTTTTTTTGCACACACGCCTACACACAGGTGCACATATCCCTCTCTTATTTATTCTCCAGAGCGTTTCGCCACAGTGCAGAATCCCTCAAAACGCCTCTGATTACGACAAAAATAGCTGCTCTGAGAGGAGTTGTAGACTAGTATGTATATTTGTGCCACAGTATTAGGATGTGTGTGGGTGTGTTGTCGACTGTGGAAAACCCTCTGTGAATGTATTTATAGCAGGCCATTGTTGAGCCCATAGAAACCTCTGTAATTGGATCTGCTCTCTCTCACTGAGAGTGTCCGGTGATAAATGAGTTGGCAGACGTCATTGCTCATGCCATCCCTGTGATAACTGTGCGCCTCACATCACTGTCCTAAGCTCTAAGTCCTAGCAGGATTAAATTCATAAGTGAATACTGAGCCGGGCGAATTAACGTTGTGAAGCATGTGAAAAGAAGAGATGCTGGAAACCTGTGTGCTCTGAGTTGTTGTTGTGTCCTTGAGTATTAACTCTGTTGGATGGAGACTCGTAAAGGTGAAGACTGATGCAGTACTTCAGAAGTAATACACTTAAATTAATGGTTATATTGTGTTTATTTTAACACAGGACAAGTAAAGTTTTGTTGTAAACAGAATTATAGTGTCTCTTTTACGATGCCTGAAGGAAAATGGAAACTACTTGCATACATCATAAACAGAAGCAGCATTTTTAAAATTCTTCTGCTTATCAACCATCAACCTTTAGTGAGAGCACGTTTGATGTATTAAATGTTATGGTAATTTATTGCAATGATAAAAATCGCATTTGCAAATGTGTTGGATAGAGAAAGACAAATGAAGATGCTTCAAGCCACGCAGGAAGGAGAAAGAAAGACTTGAAGAATAAGAACACATCATTACCAAATTATAAACTAGAGGCATGTTTTATTACTTCATGGGCTTTTAAACACTAAATCTGCAAGATGTGAATATATAGGAGAGCAAAGTTGATTGTAAAAACAAACACAAAAATGTGTGTGTGTGTCTCACTATGTTGGAAACTTCTCTCTGCTCAGCCGGAGAATATGAGAATGTTACAATTATAAAACAAGATTGACAGGATGGATAGTGTTGCACTGGCAGATGACAGTTCCTGGCTGCCTGCCTGGAAGTTATTCATGGCGCGCACACACACATACACACACACACACACACACACACACACACACACACACACACACACACACACACACACACACACACACACACACACACACACACACTTTAGAGAACCCCAACTCAGGGATCAAGTGGTGGCAGGGGAGGGGGCTGGCGGACAGGGCGTGGTGTGTGTGTCTGTGTGTTCATACGTGTGTTTGTGTACGTGTTTATGTGTGTGTGCGTGTCAAGGTCAGAGCAAACACACGGTGCAAGCCAGCAAACACACTGTCACAGGCGGCGCTACAACGTACAGCAAACATATAAATAAAAGCATCAATCAACAAATTGCTCTCTGACTGCTGAGGCTGGACGTGGACGAAGGCTCTCTCACTGTTATCGTGTTTCAAGATCATTGATAACCTTTAATGAGAAGTTCTGGACACTTGAGCCACATTAAGAGCTTCAGACATGATAAGGCATCACATATGTCCTTGGAAACATGAGGAGCTGTTAAAAATAGGAATTAACATGCAGACTTTCACACGGCGCGGAGACGGACTCAGAAGGTTCTTACAGTGTATTCATCACACTAAGAGTCGAGAAACTTATGTTGGTGTTAAATTTCCTTGTCAAAGCCTTGTCACTTTCTGATGTGAGCTGTTTAGAAAATATTTTCTTACACTGACAGATGGATTATAAAGTGAACCAAACAAAAGCGAGTGAAGCTATATGTAGACTTGTGAATAGCAGTAGCATTATTTAATAGAAATGTTGAAAGACACCCTCCTTCAAATTGTTTTTTTCACCTTGTGAACATGTCCATTTACATAGCTACTCCATCAAGGAACGAGGCAGAGGATGTGACAATCAGCTAAGTTTGTCTATGAATCTGTCTGTCCGTGCACAATATTACTCAAAAACGGAAAAATGGATTTGGATGAAATTTTCAGGGACGGTCAGAAATGCAACAAGGCAACAAGCCAAATGGATCATCCTGTTGGAGAAGTCATGACAAAGACGTGACTCTGTCAGTATTACAGGAGCGACGGCTGCCCTGCCCTCATTCACCGCATTACATAAGCAGTCTGAGGCAAAGTTAGCTGGCACCCCACTAGGATCACAAGGTGCTGCTATAAACTCGCCTGTCAGGGGTTGAAGCTGAGGGCAAAATGTGCTGCTCCTCCTGAGTGAATGGACGATATGGAAGGTAGTCTGTTGGTCTATTTATAACCTGATATCGGCCACATTCAACACATGACTGGACTCCAAATGCCACACGTACGCACACACACACACACACACACACACACACACACACACACACACACACACACACACACACACACACACACACGCACACGCACACACTCATTACTGGTGAACCATCAACATGACTAAACATTTTAGAGACAGTTCTCTTTACAGCTCAACATATCAGCCCCCCTGGTTAAACAATCTGACACCTCTGATCAAACGCGGATGATCCGTCACATTTTACCAGCTGGACCTAAATTATCTGAAGGTGATTAATCAGTAACAGTGTTTGTTTGGCGACACCACCACCACTGGTCCAGACGGAAATCAAATGGATTCCCATGAACCTTTGTAGAGCCGTTCTTGGTACCCAGAGGCTGAACTGTAATTGTAGTGCCACCAACAGAGACTTCTACTGTGAAGCAAGTTCAACATATCCAGGCTTCATTAAAATGAAGAACAGTCACACTAAGTGGACCATGAAACTGGTTATCAACTCAATATGTCAACCAGACTTTCTAAACCTGAATGTGAGAACAAACTAAACCAATTTGAGGAGTTCTAAAACAGAATTCAAGCTTAAAATAAAACAGCTGTGCGGTTTTGCAAGGTGGCAAAAACTGTAAACCGTGTGAGTCTGAGTTAATCGACTTATTGATGTAAGGGACAATCTGAGTAATTTTTAAAATTATGCGTAAGTTACTTTGACACAGGTTTCTTTTTCTAACCATTAGACAACACTTTTATGTAATACTATATATAAATATATTGTAATGTTCTGAGTTAACCTTGTTCAGTGCCTTTAAGACAGAGTGCATGCTGATTGGTGGGCTGTCAGTCACATGGGACTTCTAGGCAAGTTTAAGGAAGTTAAGGTGTTGTGTTCGGTCTCTTTTTTTCGGCTGAGGACTGAAGCTGGTAACGTTGTGCTGGCGTGGGTTACGGCCAGGACAGTAACCCGTTCTGCGATTGTGTTCAGCGAATAAACGTGAGAGCCAAGCCACTGAAGAGTGATTATTTCTCATCAGTAGAATATTACACTGGTGTCAGAAGTGCTCTTCTTACCCGCGCTGGACAGTACAGAATGCTACAGCCGAACACTGAGGCTAGTGGAGCCAAACCCAAGGTGAAGTCCGAGCAGACGGCGGGGGATGAGGGGGCTGGCGGCCCGTGGCCGGACGGACTCGCATGGGCATTCCGCGAGAAGGCTCGCCTGACGGAGCCCGCTATTCTCCCGCCGGCGGTGGCTTGGTGGGCGCCCGGAGCGCCGGTGCACGGCAGAGAAGCCCCACGACATCCGGCTAGCCCGGTGGGCGCGGGAACGACGCACAGCGCATGCATACCTCAAAGCATGGATGGTAATGGCGGACCGCAGTGCAGAGAAGCGATGCTGTCCATCAAAGCGCCAAAGTTCTCTGGTAAGACCGACTGGGAGGCTTTCAAGGCACGTTTTGAGCTGTTGGCTGCGGCTGCTGGATGGTCAGAGGAGCACAAGGCTCTGCAGCTTGCTATGTGCCTCACCGACGACGCGGACGCTTGCTTGCTGCTGCTCAGCCCGGAGGAGAGGAAGGATTATGGAGCTCTGGTCAGGGCCCTCCAGAGACGTTATGGACAAATTAATCAGCCTCTGATATTGCGCTCAGAATTCATCAACCGGCGTAGACAACCTGGTGAGTCACTACGTGTCTTGGCAAATGACATAGAGACTTTATGCAGACGTGCTTATGCATCCATGATGCCGACAGTACAGAATGAGCTGGCCAGAGATCAGTTTATTCAGGCCCTCAGCCCGACTGAGCTCCGCGTACAGACCCAGCTGGCTCACCCTGCCACATTGAGTGATGCTCTGGAACTGGCCTTGGAGAGAGAGATTGTGGGGGGGAGACCTGACCCCTGTTTGAATCAACCCAATGTAAGGGCCCTGTCCGCAGCAGATCCCCTGACAGAGGCTCACGTAGTAGCGAGCGTGGATGCGAGAGCTGCTACTATGCAACCGCCCCGCCGCGGCAAAGATGTGAGACTTCGCCGCCGCCCGATGAACTGCTGGGGATGTGGACAACCAGGCCATCTCCTCAGGCAGTGCCCCAACATCAGCCCAGCACAGGGAAACGACCACGGGCCCGTGTAAGTGGGACGACGCGGGCCCGTAAGACACGTCCCCGTGTCTTCCAGCGGCGGCTGCTTAAGGAGATGGGGAGGATGGACCAGCTAGCTTCTGGAGGGAATGAGGTGACTGTGGGGTGGACACATGTGGGAGATTTCTGCCATGTTCCTGTCGAAGTGGATGGGGTGGGATGCATCGCCCTAGTGGACACAGGCTCCAATGCAACCATAGTAAGACCTGACATGATTCCACCGGGAGTGCAGGTGGAGCCCACGTCGGTAAAACTGAGAACAGTGACCGGCACCTTGGCTTCTATAATTGGAAAAATCAGCCTTCAGTTCAAAGTGGGCGACCTGTCTGTTCCATTTAATGCATGGGTGGCCAGAGTGCAAGATGCATGCATACTGGGGCTGGATTTTCTGAAGACCATTAAGTGTGTATTGGACCTGGGCAGAGGACTGCTGACACTGCCTGGAGGACACTGTGTACAGCTCACTTCGCCTACCTCAGCTGTGGTTCCTCAGGTGCAGTCAGCAGACACCGTGGACGACAGAGACCCGGCTCAAAACCCTCGACCACCAATGCTACAGCGACCACCCACAGGCCACAAATCAGGGCAAGAAACACTAGGGGAGCATGAGAGGCTGACAGTCTTGAGAGACATTTGGACCAGGAACTGTGATGGACTAAACCAACACCAGCAGGAGGAGTTATGGCAGACTCTGCTGGATTTCAGAGACATTTTTGCCCTTAGTGAGAACGAAGTGGGCCTCACACACCTTGTCCAGCATGACATTAACACTGGGGACGCGCAACCCCGTAAAAGTGCGCCCCTGTCGGCTCCCGCTGGCACACCAGGAAGCTGCAGACCAAGAGCTGGAAGAGATGCTGAGAACAGGTATCATTGAGCCATCAGACAGCCCTTGGGCCGCAGCTGTTGTCATGGTGCCACGGAAGAAGAATCCACGGATGCGGTTCTGTGTGGATTACAGACCGCTGAACAAAGTCACAAAAAAAGACTCCTACCCAATTCCAAGAGTGGATGACTGCCTCGGTGCTGTGGCTGGCTCTTCGTGGTTCTCTACACTGGATTTACGGAGCGGCTATTGGCAGGCGCCCCTAGCCCCAGAGGCGAGACCTAAAACAGCATTCTGCACAAACCGAGGGCTCTGGCAGTTCAAGGTCCTCAATTTCGGCCTCTGTAACGCACCTGCCACCTTTGAAAGACTGATGGATAAAGTACTCAATGGTGTCCCACGTAGCAGGTGCCTGGTGTACCTGGATGACATCTTGGTCCACGGCAGTTCTTTCAACACTGCATTGGAGTCCCTGCGACAAGTGTTGACCAAAATAGCTGGGGCTGGCCTGAAATTACACCCGGATAAATGTCATTTCATGAAGAGAGAGGTGGAGTTTCTGGGCCACAAGCTGGTGGTGGGGGGAATCAGCACACTGAGTGAAAAAACTGAAGCAATCAAACGCTGGCCCTCTCCATCTAACCAGACACAACTGAAGAGTTTCTTAGGACTAGCCTCATACTATAGGAAATTTGTGAGGAATTTTTCTTCCATCGGGGCCCCACTTTTCCAACTGCTTCACAAAGACAGAGCATTCCACTGGACGCAGGAGTGTCAGCAGGCTTTTTCCACCTTAAAGCAGGCACTGACAGAGGCCCCTGTGCTCTCTCCTGCTGACCCCACACTACCTTTTGTGCTCGATACGGACGCCAGCAATGTCGGGATAGGGGCTGTGCTGTCCCAGATCAGGCCAGACGGGGAGAAGGTCGTCGCCTACTTCAGCCGGGTGCTAAACAAGAGCGAGCGCAGGTACTGTGTCACCAGACGGGAGCTCCTGGCGGTGGTTTGGGCAATAAGACACTTTAAATATTACCTGTGCGGGGTGCCGTTCAAAGTCAGGTCAGACCACGCTGCATTGCAGTGGTTAATGTCATTTAGAGAACCTGAGGGACAGTTAGCTCGCTGGCTAGAAGAGCTACAGTCTTATGACTTTACTGTGGTTCACAGAGCAGGAGTGCAGCACACTAACGCCGATGCATTGTCTCGCCGACCCTGTGCGAAGGTGGGCTGCAGCTACTGTAAAAAGAGAGAGTCAAGAGAAGAGGAGCTCAGCCAGCAGGACTATAAACCCCAGCTTTTCTGTGGAGCATTACAGGTGAGAGATGCTGCTGAGTGGAGGGTTCAGCAGGAGCAAGACGTGGACCTGCAGCCTGTGATGCAGTGGTTGGCTGAGAGGCAGAGGCCAGCATGGGAGAAGGTCACAGGGTGCTCCATCACTTCAAAGGGGCTGTGGTCTAAGTTTGCCTCACTGAGATTAAAAGACGGGGTGCTGCAGCGGGCGTGGAAGGAGCCAGCTACCGGGGAGGAAAAGTGGCAGACTGTGGTGCCCAAGAACCTGAGAGAGACAGTCATAAAGTCCTGCCATGGAAGCACAGGGGTAGGACACTTTGGCATGACAAAAACACTCCGTCGCCTTCGCCAAGGGTTCTATTGGGGCCAGCACAGAAGGGACGTGGAGGACTTTTGTCGGCGTTGCGATACCTGCGCTGCCCACAAAGGGCCACCAGACCAGTCACGCGCCCAGCTGCAACAGCAATGCTCAGGGGGGCCAATGGAGAGAATTGCTATTGACATCATGGGCCCTTTCCCTCACACAGATAGAGGGAACCGTTATGTGCTTGCTGCTATGGACTATTTTACGAAATGGCCCGAGGCCTACGCCATACCAGATCAGGAAGCAGAGACAGTGGCAGATGCACTCGTGGAGGGCATGCTGAGCAGATTTGGTACAGCAGAGAGTATACACAGTGACCAAGGGAGGAATTTTGAATCAAAGGTATTCGCAGCCCTGTGTGAACGCCTGGACATGCAGAAAACACGTACAACTCCCCTGCACCCCCAAAGCGACGGGTTAGTAGAGAGGTTTAACAGGACACTCGCTCAGCAGATGGCAATTCTCACAGCTGACCATCAGCGTGACTGGGATGCCCACCTCCCTCTCATTCTAATGGCTTATAGATCAGCAGTGCAGGACTCCACTTTGTGCACCCCTGCTCTACTCATGCTGGGTAGAGAGATTCGGACCCCTCCTGAGCTAGCGTTTGGAAGGCCCCCTGACGCCCCAGAAGCGCCCCCGGGTCGGGACTACGCCAAAAAGCTGCAGGACAGGCTGGAGACAGCTCACACCTTCGCGGGGGAGCAACTAGGAAAGGCAGGCATAAGACAGAAAAGGAATTATGACCTGAAAAGCAGAGGAAGACATTTTCAGGCTGGTGAGCTTGTGTGGGTCTACAGCCCAAAAAGAAAGAGGGGTCGCTGTCCTAAACTGGATTGCCACTGGGAAGGGCCCTGTTCAGTTTTGGAAAGAGTTGGGGAGGTGGTCTATAGGGTCCAGGTGCCACCCAGAGGTAGAAAAGTGGCCCTGCACAGAGACAGATTAGCTCCCTACAGAGGAAATTCCCTCCCTGCATTCCAAAGCGGTCCTGGTCCAACTGTGACCCCACTGGCTTGTAGTGACAGTACGCCTGCCTGTGCAGCACCTAACCCAGCCCCACAGGCCCCCAGTGACCCCCAATCCTGGTCTCCATCCCTGGATGGTCTCTTGGTTCCGGACCCACAGTTCACAAGAGACAGTGTGCGGCTGAGGAGGCAAAGAAAGCTGCCTACACGTCTCAGAGACTTTGTTGTCCCCTCAGGGACGAGGGACTTTTTGTTGGGGGGAGCAGTGTAATGTTCTGAGTTAACCTTGTTCAGTGCCTTTAAGACAGAGTGCATGCTGATTGGTGGGCTGTCAGTCACATGGGACTTCTAGGCAAGTTTAAGGAAGTTAAGGTGTTGTGTTCGGTCTCTTTTTTTCGGCTGAGGACTGAAGCTGGTAACGTTGTGCTGGCGTGGGTTACGGCCAGGACAGTAACCCGTTCTGCGATTGTGTTCAGCGAATAAACGTGAGAGCCAAGCCACTGAAGAGTGATTATTTCTCATCAGTAGAATATTACAATATATTATGGGATAATATACTCACAAAAAATGAGAAATACGTAATAATAGGTGGTAAAAATTAAATTATTTTCATTGTGATGTGGAGGAAGAATTCAGTAATCTCACATTCAGTGTGTAACTCTTATAGAGTGCAAGCTGTTAGGTAGTTTTGGAAGTCTGTCTAAAAAACAAATACAAAAACATAAATAGACTTACTGCAAGTCTTATAAAGCCGAGGTTCAAGGCTTAAATGCTTCATTACTCCATTTTAAAGTTTTATGCCAATACATAAAAACTTAAAGAACAATGAAGTTGTGCTGTAATTGCAACTTTAGAATAGCCTAGCCGCGCTAGACAACCCACGGCAACGAATTTAATTCTCTGTCAGGGTGAGTCTAGTTACCCTCCATAAGGCTCGAGGCTGGATTCTCCTAAAACTGGCCGGACCAATCACCATGAAGTGTAGAGTCAGAAGGCGGGCGTAACTAAGTGACGACAGAGGCGCGACGATTCTGACAGAAACAACCGGCGCACAATAAACGGTTATCTTTCGACTCGGCTTTGGCCACAGCCCTTAAAGATTTGAAGCTAAAATTCAACTTGAAAGATAAACAAAGGACGGCACTGAAGTGTTTCATTGAGAAGAAAGACGTATTTGGACTTATGCCGAAAGGATATGACAAATCCTTAATATACCAGTTGGCTCCGCTGGTTGGGAAGCTAATGGGACTTAGCCACAATCCGCCGGCGCTCTAGGAACTACGCCAGCCTATTCGTTGTACTGATTGGTTGTATATCTACCCAATTGCTGCAGAGTGATTTGAAAGACAACCTTTTAACCCGCCTCCCTCCCTGACGAGCGGCCCTAGACCCTTGTGCCTTCAGAAACGTGGGTCTAGCGCGGCTAGGCTAGCTTTAGAATGTTTTGTCCTCCCTAAAGGCCCTCTTAGAACCATATCTCTGGCTGAGCTCTGTAGGACTGGAGATTGAGGAATTAAATGGCAAACATCACCTGCTCTGGAGAAGGTCAGGAGTTCATCATAAGTCACTATGGGGATGTGGCTCAGTGAGAAATGAACCATCGTTGTCCTCAAAATCCCAAGTTAGACCTGAAGTCACCTCGCTAGTAGGGCAGGCCTCGGATCAACATTTTTGTTTGTTTTGTGATGTCAAATCAAACACACATTCACATCAGCCTAAGATGTACAATCCTGTAAAGTAATAAGTGCATACCATGGAATTCTCTGACTGTTTCAATGTATTCTACAAACACGCATAATCCTCTTTGAACTAATGACACGACATCTATTCAAACAAATGTCACCCAAATACGCTGACTCTCCAGAAAAGTCAGGCCGAGAATAGAGTGTTTGATGCATAAAGAAATCTCCAAGAACTGCAGAATGTCATCACAGGATCAGCAGGTAATACTCACAAGTTGCAATGTGTCAACAATCAGAGAGAGCTTTGACTTGCATTGGAGGCGTGCCAAGAAAAAGGCTTTTGCTCCCCAAAAATAACATTAGAGGAAAAACTACAGCTTACCAGTGAACATATAGACACAGATCGGGCCTTTTGGGCCTAATGTAACCGAACAGACAAATCACAGAAAGAGTTGTTTGGCCACAGTAACAGTAGACATTTTTGGCGCTGACCAAATACAGATTTTGAGGGGAACAACCTCACACCAACTGTGAAGCACTGCGGTGGAAATGTTATGGTTTGGTGTTGTTTTGCTGCCTCAGGGAAGCTGGGCAGCAGCCAGTCACTGATTTAACTGTGAGTTCTGCATCATATGAAAAGGTGCCCGAGGACAATGTGAAAGATGTCCGAAATATGAACTGCGAGTTAACCTTTCAACAGCAAAGTGATCCTAAACACACTATAGCAAATCCACCCACAAATGGCTCAAAAAGAGGAAATGGAAAGTTATTGGACACAAACAAAGGCCAAATTTGAACCAAAGTGGATTTGAAATGGGCAGTTTATGCAAGAAAACCTCAAACATGTTGCAACTGTAGGAAGTTTGCAATGGAGAGTTCAGAAAGCTGATGTCAGAATCTGGCAGATAATTACGCAAAAGCTGTTTCTGCAAAAGGGATGACGCTTCTGAAGATAAGAAGAGTATAAGCTCTATCGATAGCCCTAATTTTGTAGAATAAATGGTTGAAAACCTAATTTTCATTGTGATAGGGATCAAGTGTTTGCTAATGTAAAAACACACACACAACAGTTTCCATGACCTTTATAGTAACATTAATACCAGCTGAACACTAGCATGCACATCGCCCCTGTAGGAATATTAGCATGGTGACATTGCAAAAATGCAAATAAATGGCCATGTTTATGTAAAATGGATTACTTTTAGTGACAAAATAAAGAAGTACGCTGCAGTTCTATTTGGCTTCATGGAGTGGTTTACCATCCTTCAGTTCAATGCTTTGGTTTTCTGACCTTTATATTTACTGTTTTGATTTACTCCGTTTTCTGAAGCAGCAGGTAGCTGTTTTCAATGGAAAAAGATCTGATAAACATGCTGTAGGTCTGCTAACTGGTGAACACATTACTGATCTGGAGTTTCTATGACTGTAATTTACACTGCTGATTTATTATATGATGACAAAAATTGCAACTTTTAGAATGATGAAGTCTGGAAACAACAATTAGAAATGTTAAAAACTTTGGGCTCAATACACCTGGAAGAGTTTAGATTTTACAAATGAAAGTTTAGATATTCATTCAGTACACATTTCAGTATTTGTGACTAAATTAGTTTACAATTGAGATCCACAAATCCACAAATTAGAAATGAACTATTTATCTAAACTAAATAACTCAGGATTACCCAAGCATTTTTTGTAACCTGACTCTCTGGAGAAGATTTAAAGTAAACCTTTACACCTATATAAGGATAAATACATTTTTACAGAAAATAAAACAACAGTTAAATGTAAAAATAAAATTAGCGATTCCACATTTTTAAACAGCCTTTTTTTTTTGGATTTGATTTGGAAAGGACTCATGACTTCATTACATTTCCATGTTTGTCTCATTTTTGTGTCAATGGAAAAGTCTTTAATTGTTCCACAGAAGGTTGCATCTTTTATTTTGAAGGCAGACTTGTTGGACACAATGTTCCAGGTGTAGCCGGGCTGACGCAGGTACAGTCGTGTGTTCAGGTGCAGTTACGTCATGGCAGTAAAAAAATGCGGATCTTGCAGCAGGACCATTAGTGTATGTGTCTGCACTTCCCTGGAATGACCGATCCCTTTAAGTGTAAGTAAACTCTATTTTTAATAATGATTCACAGGGGCCACGTGATTTATTGTTGAACCTAAAAGAAGCAGAAAACAAAATGAATTTTAGTCGGACTTTAAGAAACTGAGAACACAAGCTCACACAACAGTCAAAACAAGTTATACAACTATTATAAACATTGGACCTGAACTTTTTTAACTGCTTCTATTCTGACTACACTGTTTAAAATATGTTCATAAACAAATAAAGAAGGTTAGAACAGTAAGTACAAGAAAAAAGTTACAGAAATGGAATCAAGTGGAAACAGCTAATCAGTTAACTGAGAAAACAATCAAGAGATTAAACCACAATATAAATTATCATTAGTGGCAGCCCTAACTGTAATCTTGCTAATTTGACTCATAAAGGGTCTCGCTGTTTGTGTCAATACCAAGATTAATATGAAATGTTTGCTCATTGTTAAAACCATTTGTTGTATGGATGCACTCTTTTGCCTGTCAGCAGTGGTCAGAAACAGACCCTGCAAGACATTTTATTGTCTGTCACCTCACCTGTTCGCCCCCTTTTTTTGTAAAAAACATCTGGATTTTACATTGTGCTTCCGTGTAGGTTGTATCAAATCAGTAACCTAAAATACAGATACACATGTTTCTCTTTTTCGGCCTTTACAATCAGCTGAGGCAAATGATGTGTTAATTCTCTATTACAGTAAAAATGGAGCCTGAGTCTGTTCTTTTTTGAGTCGATGCTAAAAACTACTCTGCAGACTCTCATGTATTAGTCTCACTGACAGCTGCTGTGGTTCCCTTTTATGCGAAGGGGGTTTTACTTCCCTGTTTTTAAGAGCTACTTCCTTATGCTCAGCAGTTCCCTGTTCATTGGATTGTATGCTGTTGAATTAGTCGAGCATAATTTTCATCAAACCACAAGGGAAGAACCAGGCCTGTCATAACCGGTTTGTGCGACCTCATGTGAAGAACAGGTTTCAGAGTTGCAGACGTGTTGTAGGGTGCATTCTGTAAATGGGCTTTAAGTTTGGATTTAAATACTAAGAAAGTGACACCGTCTGATTCCTTAACGATAACAGGAAGCCTTTTGTGATGGAGGCTTGACAGGAGAAATCTCTGAAACTTGGCTTAATGAGGAAGAACGAGTCCTAGACTGTTGGAGCAGAAAGTGTAGACGAGCTCATGAGAGGTAAGTGAATAAGTATTAATATGCAGCTGAAGTATGAATTATAATAACTTTATGAACTTCATCCATAATCATCCATAAATGTCACCTCCTGAACACATTTTAAACATGTTCCTCCCACCTCTGTGCATCACTGTCGGGACTATGCTTTCACTGTGGTAGTCGTAATAAAATCAGAATTGTCTCGTCTGAACAAAGATTCATCAGGCTAATTTTCATTTCTCATTCATTTTCATTTTCATTGACTCTTTATTGCTTACAACATAACTCCGTATGTATTCTTTTATAGTTTTGACATCTTCAGTATTAATCTACAATGTACAAAATATTTAAATGAAAACCACTGAATGAGAAGGCGTGTCCAAACTTTTGATTGGTAGTGAATGTTGACCTATTGTGAGTACGAGCATGTTAGCATACAGCCGCAAAAATAACAAACATGCTATCATTGCTTTACGCTCATTTGGTTTCTAATGTGCCACCCATGTGTAAATAATGTAACTACAATATGTAAGTGTCTGCTGTGTATCTCAGTGTCATCTCCTCTGTAATGTTTACTATCAGATCCCTGAGCTGGTGAGATGGAGGAAGCATACAATGAACTGTACCAGCAGTTTCTTTGCCTGAGGTCACTTTGCCTGAGACAAGCTTCTCTGTTGCATCAACTCACATCAGTGCTGCAGAAACAGCAAGGTCTGCTGAAAACCTAAGTCTGATCCTCACGGCGTGTCAGTCACTATGCTTAAACATCTATCTGTCTGCAGGTGCCTGTATTCCTAATGGAGAGCTGAGTGATATGATGTCGATTCCTGTCCAGTGTACCCATGAAATCCCTGTATATCCCCTCGAAAAGCCTCAACTGCTAACAGCTGCAACACAAAACCCTGCAGCACAAGGTGGCATTGATCGCCTTTCCAGAAATGTGGCGACTTTCTCTGATCTCCTTGCTGAAGATATGTCCAAGCTCTGTGTGGATATGACCTCTGTGAAGGCGGAGCAAACAGCAACGTTCTTATTAACCCTGGACTCCTCGAGGTGCCAAGAACCCTCTTCCAGTGAACCGAAAAATCCAGGGAGGAATCATCCTGGTGGACACAGGGCTCTGGGCACAGTAGGGGTTAAGTGTCTTTAAAAATCCCAGCTTTGTCTGTATGTACTCTTCTGTGTTTTTATGATGTCCTTCACTAACTTCTTCTTCCTCTCCTGTGTGTTTGTGTCAGGCGCCTCTGACAAACAGTCCCTCCCTGGCCGCTGACTCCATGAGCCAGCTTGGCGGTCCACTGATGTCCGACGTGGCGCTGCAGTCTCATGTTTGCGAGTTCTGCCAAGCGGTTTTCCCCGGAGACACAACCACAAGAGGAGAGTTCCTGAGACATCTCCACACCCACGTCATCTAGACCGAACTGACTCTTACTGTCCTCTTTACACATGACTTATGTGCTCATATGACATGCTGTGATAGTGCATGCATAACTCAGGAAGCAAAATGGACCTCTTCTTCAGACGGGTAGCTGTGAATAAGTTTCTTGTCTCTTAAGTGCAAAATGAAGGGTAAAAACTGATATTCAAGCTTGTTACTGTTCTGAGTACTGACATATTTCCTTTTGAAAGCCTCTGTATCAGTATGTAGTAAATGTTTTGTTTGTTCAGGGTTTGAGATCTTCGCTATAACAGATATAGGTAACAATAGTTGTTATTGTTCGACTGCTTCTATATGCAGATTTAGGGGTTATCCCATTATTCTTTTTATAGACTATTACAAGTAATGTTAATCTGTGTGTTATTAATGGGCCAAATTACACCAGAATTATCTGCATGGAAGGCCAGATACCACGAGAGTACGTTTTGTTGAGTTAAGTGTTTGAGCTGCTTTATTTAGTCCAGATGACTCACAGAAAGTAAGTCTATGAAAGCATGAATTATTGTTTATAAATTATATTCTTAACTTGAACAGATGGCATCTGTCGGTCATGTTCACTGACTGTTCTTGTCTGGTAAATAAACTTCTAAAAACACATATTTGTCTATCAAAGTTACATTTTTTGGATTTTTTTCTGTATGAAAATAGTTTAAATCCTGCTTTAAAATCTGCATAGATGTAAAGTTGCTTCCTCCACAAAATGCCGATCTGTGCCCGATGTTCTGATGCTTACTGCAGCCTGAGCACACCAGTTCACCCACAACTCTGCTCAAATACTGCAAAGCTACACAGCAAATGTTTGTCATATCGGAATTATTCATCTATGCATGTTCAAAATTCCTGAAGAGGAATATGATATAGAAATCCTCACTTCGCAAACTGGCATGGTTGTTGTCTCAGGTATTGGTTTTTGGGACAGTCACTGGTACACTGCGATTTTAAGGTGGAAATGTTCAGCTATGATACAGACGGATTATTTCACTCATCACTTTTCTAGCATATATAAAACACCCTATGAGCATGTTAACAGGATTTAAAAACTAGATTTTCTCTGCAGGAGGTCATAACACATTCAGAAAATGTAAACTTGTGAAAATATTTTCTACCATAAAAGCAGCTGGAGTATAAATAAATGTGATTTATTCTATCTTCCAGTCCTAAAATTTTATTGTAGTCACAGAATGGCAAGGGCAAAAATCATCCTCTGTGTTTAGTTGGTGCACCAAAGTATTTTTTTTTTTGCTACTTGACCTGTTGATGATGCTCAGTTTTGAGACGCAGTGTTGTGTTTATGACCTTAATTAACTTTAAGTTATTCATAAATAAAACTGTTCAAGTTAATATGCTTAGTCATTTCCCACATGTTGTCATTCTGTCTTTAATCTGCAGAAAAGCCATAGTTGGTTACGAGTTATGGAATGATTGAAATGGGCCCAGTCATTACTAACCATTAAATTTGACTTCATATAACTTTGTTTGTGTTGGTTTTGGGTGCAGATTTCAAACATGTTATTCTTAGTACACCTGTGTATATCATACTCAGATCCTGGCTGTATTGATTTTGGCTGGTCACTGTGGACACAGCTACAGATGCAATTAAGAATTTCAAGCTCAGGCAAGCAACAAACATTAATAAAATCTATTTCTAATAATTATTCCAACCTCTGACTTTTAAATGTTTTGCAATTTGCACACAGATTTACTCTTAACTAAATGAAATGTCCTGATAAATATTGTGACAATGTACTGTATAATAGGATTTCCTTGTGGTAGAGAATTATAAATGCTCATCGAGATGGTCTTACAAATATTGAAAAGAATATTTCTCATTATTAGTTTTCTGAATGCTTCCTCTCACTGATCAGCTGTCTGCTGCTGAGGAAAGAGTCAGAGATAAGAATAGACTGGAAGACTTAAGGCCCTAATTAGTGGTGCTGACAGCAGATTGATGATGGCGGCATCCTTTATCTGCTGCCACATTGACTGTCGCTGTCATAATCACAGTAAAGAACACCAATGTGGATATAATTGCCCTTGTGTAATCAAAAACTAAGGACTTTTTTAAAAATTTTACATTAACATCACCATAAACATCTGACCAGGTTTCTCTGGAAGCTGTCAGCATGCTCACATACTCACAGTGGTAATGTAAACAGTATTTGCCATGTTCAATTAGGGCATTAGCATGCTAACATTTGCTATTTAGAAGTAAACACAAAGTACAGCTGAGGCTGATGGAAGTAAACCCGTTGTATTGAACATACAGATGATCATGCTTCAGTGTAGCAGCAGCAGGTTGTTAATCCATTTTCATCTGTCTCATTTTCATGAATTTAAAAGCTTTCAAACGGCTTGAGGAAACTTCTTCAAATTTAGCACAAATGAATGAAATCAACAATCTCAGTCATAGGTTGCTATAGGAAGAAAAAATGTTTGGGCTTTGTGGTAATTCTTTAAACCAATCACATCTGTCTTAGGGGGAGATAAGCAAAGGGTGTGGTAACTATGTGCCCTGACAGTAGTGCCAGGGGAATTTTTTTGGTGGAACATTTGTACACAGTGAGGTGAGCTAAAATGGCTAATTCACTGGAAACAACAAAAACAAAAACCCAAATCCAGCAGAGCTCCCTTCACAGCTAGAATTTGTTCATTTTAAAAAGATTCTGAGAAAGCTCTGCAAAGTTCTAGTAATGTTCTCAGAGAGAAGCTTTACTTTAGTTTCAGGAATGTTTTATTTAGGGCCATGTTTTTAGCAGTGGAAACTTTGGCGTCATGTAGCATTGGGGACATGCTACATAGAAGAACTTTCTCAACAGCAACATTCCTAAAACATCCTCAGAATATTACAGGCAAAACATTCTACCTTTGTTAATATCGTAACATTTTATAAAGGAAAAGAAAAGCCATCTTCTGAGGCCATGAGAACATCTTAAAACCATTTTTGCTGCTATCTAACAGAATCCTCTGAATGTTAAAAAAAAAAGAAGTTCCATTTAACCTCATAGGAACATTACTTGCAATGATACATGTCTTATAAATATTCTTTGAACATTAGATTAAAATGTTTACTTGTCGTGGGAACATTCTCTGCTTGCTGGTTATTTCTCAATCCAAATTCTTGCAATTTTCAGTGTTGTGGATCTCTAGTCTAGTGATTGTTGTCGTTGCTTCCTGTATTGAAGCGGGTGTTGATAATGGTAGCACGTCAATAGCAAGAAGGAAGGAAAAAGACGCATTAAATACGCAATTAATATCAGGCCTGTACCCTCAGTCTTCATCTGGTGAGACCATACTTCCATCCCACAAGACAGATGAAGAAGCAAATTTTTGGTACAACTCAAGAATTCTTACGTTCTGACAAACGTTTCATTGGGTAAAGGATGTTGAGATAGTATTTTGAATCTAAAGGGTCAAAGGTCAAGTCTGGTCAGAAGTTGGTGGAGGCTCACAAACACGAGCAGATAATTCTAGTCTGATCTGATGGCACTCGATGAGAAGTCAGGACTGACATTTGTTTTTACAAATCATCCTCTGAGAACGTTAACGTACCAAATGTCACTTGGACAGCGATGCTTAACAGTGTTGGTTTGTTCTAACAGTGTTTTAACACACTGTATGCTAACCTTTGTGATTCTGTGTACAGTCATGAAATGAAGTCATTTATGTCTTTCAGACTCTTTGAAGCGTTATCAGATCTGGTTTCTGTCTTCGTGTCTTCTGGTGTCTGAAAATCGACAGTGCAGATGAGCACTGATGACATCACTGGTACAGTTGAGTCATGCCAGCATTCGAGGCTCGATGCACAGCGTCAGTGCAACAAACAAGACGACAGCAGAGGTGTTGCTGGCTGTGTGACGCAGCTCCTGCAGCCTCTTCCACACATCGGAGCTGCCAAGAAAAGTAGAAACAAAAAAACAAAAAACAAAAAAACGGATTCTTTGTGGAAAACAATGCAACATGCCGTAGCTTTAATCAGTAAAATAACATTTATTGAGATGTAACAAAATAAATAATCTGTTTTGCAACATAATAAACTGAGGAGGTTACTAATGCTCAAGAGACAGGCAGGTGTAACTGATGCACAGCAAGCTACCTCACCGACATACTCTGTGGTTAGAATAAAAAAATCATAACATTTTTATCAACATGAGCCATCTGAATACACATCTTTCTGAGGGCCAAACAGGTCAACCAAACATATGGGAGCTGCTGTATCGAAAGTCAAGCACCATGGGATTTCTTTCTGCAAACTTGTGTTTTTGTTACTTTTTACAAAAGAGAGATTAGTCGAGTTACTATACATCTTAAAGGACAAAAGAACCATTTCTAAAAAGTGACGCAAGGTTCAATTTGTTAATCCAAGACTACAGAAATATCTTCCCAAAGACACACCGTCATAATGTAAGTTTGTTAGTACACCTATAAAATCCCATCACAAATCTACAGTAATTACCAGATTTCTGAAAATAGCCTGGTAAATGATTTTTGAAACATTTCTTACAACTCTAAATCTTGCAGTGTAGTTTTGAATGCAGGTTTCTCAAAGGGCGGACAGTGGCAACTTTAGTGCACGACTTTAAACATGAGAGAAGAAGTCAGCAAACATCCTCCCTGCTGAAGGGCCCTTGAGCAAGACACTGTAGCTGCCCCTGAACCACCGTCTATTCAGTCCAGTCAGTTTAGAAAAAGGTGTTCTGAGTACATTTTCACATAATCAAAGATAATGAAGTGGCTCTAGCAGAAGCCTGAAATATTATCTCATATAAACACCACATCAACCATTTGTGCAACAGAAAGATGTGAGCGAGTTGATGATGAAGACCGACGGCTTTACATCGCAGAGAGCTCAGCCTGGTTCAGATCTAACAGATTAGATGATGCAGCAAAGGACAAAAAAAGGCCTCTGACCCTGATGTTGGTGTTTGTGCGCATGCTCGCGGAAATCTAGATCAATACATGCCAAAAATGCTTTTTTTAAAAAAAAAAACTACACAAACATCACTCATGTCTGACTTTGTCCCATTTTACCACGCTGACTTCTGTCTAAACCAGAACATCCATGTGTTTCCTGAGGATGAGGAGCGTCACAGGACGTAACCACGCTGTCATTACACTGTAACTGTCGATGAAAATCTCTCTACTACAAACACATTTCCTCTACGTAACTACAGCCTGCTGCTCTGTGTGGAGGAACTTGAACAAATCAGTTTCCAAAGTTGCAGTGCCCCCTGCTGTGTTGAGTCTATTTAGTCTGAAGCAGGTGGCACTTCCACCACAAGGCAACGCTCACAACAACAGAAATCAGTCATTTTTTCCTCTGTTAGCTAAAATCTGCTGGACATGTGGTCCGCGTGATCAAACAATCATACAAAACAGTGTCTCCCTTATGTATTTACTGAATATAAAAATCAAAAGAGAACATTTTGATCTTCGTTCACAACTTGAGGGTTTAGAAGCCGCTGCAGATTCATGGTATCAGTCGCTGGTAAATTCTCACATTTAATGTATTGATTTTGTAGTCAGAAAGAGTCTTTTCTCCGTCAGATGTCTGACTGGAGTTCTCTGGCAGGACCGAGCACAAGTTCCCTGATAACCCAGTGAGGGTTTCATTTCCCCCGATGGTTGGAGTCATCTTTGGTGATGCAAGGGCTACTGCTCCTGATTGCTGTTATTGAGCTCTGCCTCTCCACTTTACTGTCATGGTCTGTGGAGAGACACAAATTTGAAGATAAGACCTGATGGACAAAGGAATTTAGGAGTCATTTAAAGAACAGATATTAGTAAGCGAACCAATGAGAAGGACATAAAGAGCAGTTAGCACTAAAAGCAATTCCAGACTAAAGCAGCTGGTTGCTGGGCCATGACTGGATCAATTTAGCAACACTATAAAATCCAGTTTCATTTAATGCTGTTGCTTAATGACAAATTAACAGTAAATATCTTTGCAGTGATGAACCAGAGAGCTATTATACTGAGATGAATACCAGTCAGGAAGCAGAGTAATCAAGATGCAACTAGTGTTTTAGAATCTTTGAATAATAGTTTGGGGAATTCAGCAAGAAACTCTCCCACATGGAGTGAAATCATCATGGTTTATATGACCAGCCCAAGCTGTTGAATAACAAACTGTCTCCAGTATTGCAGAGTTTAATGATTTCTTGGCTGCTGATAAGGCAGTGATGAAGTCAGCAAATCAAGTGAGCAAGGCAGAAAAGAAATCAAGAAAAAGTTGATGTTTACTGTGTATTTGCATTGGAACAATTACACTCATGTGCATCATTGGAGCCGTGAATAAACACAATTTGTAAAGGACTTTGTGTACTCTTCCCACCTCTGCATATAACATTTCAAAGCAGTGTCTTAATGTTTGTTTCTTTTGTGTTCACGAGTCAAAAATGTATTCATTTATTGGCTATTAATATGTTTATTTGTTCCTGTGTTCACAGGTTTTAACAATATGTAGCAAATATGAACAATCCTATTTGTGAAAAAGCAGATATTAATAGCACATCTTCAGTTACATATCTGTAAGAAAACAAGTGGTTAGATTCATCAGCTTGATGATTTCATGTCTGTGTTAACATGCTGCATGTGAACCAACGTCCTGACAAGATAAAACGTCAAGGGAAAAATAAGTTATGGCAGAACAACAGTGACGCTGAGAGGAAGTGAGAGAAAAGTCTGATTAATGAGTGAGACGCCGGGAGGAAACTTGGATGAGTGAGAGATAGAGATAGAGATAGAAAGAGAAAAAAGGCATCACAAAGTGAGGGAGAGAGCGACGCCAGAGATGAAACATATGTCTTTCTTTTTTTTTTTGTTATTTCCGCAGTCCTTTTAGTAGAGGGAGAAAGATGTATAAAAAGACTGTGCCATTTCCCTGCCCACAGGTTTTATTTTTGTACACTGTCGCTTGGTGAGTCAATGCAACGCCCCTCCAATTACCTCCCACTCCTTCGCCCCCACGCCCCATCCATCCCGCCCTTCAGCCCACGCACCTAACACACTCTGACGTCAGTCGCTGCCGAGAGGAGGGGGTCCGACTCTGCCGCCCACAGAGTACTTCCTACCCCCCCCCCCCTCCCCTCCCTCCCCGCCCCCTCATGTCTTTGCTGGCTTCCTTCTCCTCGCTTCATCTCTTTCGACTGGCTATCACAGCCCAGAACGACTAACTTGCCCAGATCACTTGCTTTTTTTCTTCTTTATCTTTCTTTTTTTTTGCACGAAGCTGTGATGCATCAGAAATAGAAAAAAACCCCGCTACAGTAACAGGGTATTAAAGAAGTGCTATAACAGTGTAACACCCCATCTCCTCCTCTCTCTCCCCTCCTCCTCTCACTCTTTTCCTCTCTACATATCACTCTCCACCTCCTTCTGTTTCCCCTTCTGACTTGTATCCTCTCTAATTTACAGTCTGCTGAAGTTCAGCTGTGCATGGTGGGAGGCGTCACCTCGGAGAGAATGTGACTCACTAGGGTTCAAACTGTAGAGCTATAAAATATTCATTGTTAGGAGAGGTCAGGGAGTCTCTCTGTCTGTCATTTTCCATTCAACCCCAACATCATCTCCCTCTCCGTGATCCTTATGTCTACTTCCAACTCCAAGCAGCAGTTGGGCATTTTGGGTAATATGCTTATTTGCTTATTTTGCAGCGACTTCATTCAAAACAGTTTCACTCTCATGTCTTAATATAAACTCATTCCATCAGCCCCTTTGCTTGCCTTAGCTCATCATAAAAACTGGATGCAGGTGGCAACAGCTAGTCTGCTTCTGTTCAAAGGTACCAAAATCCAACTACCAGCACCTCCAAAGTTCACTAATTAACATGCTATATCTCATTTGTTTAATGTCTACAAAGACAAGTGTAAAAATGAACCTAGAAATGTTTGGGCAGAAAAGTACAATAGACAAATTTGGGTTTTTCTAAGGACTTAATAAAGAAATGCTAACTGCTAAATTTATTAGTGCTAGTACTTAAACATTGCTTCACTAACAGTCTACTGCCTGTTACTTCATATTTCCACACAGATATGATCTAATCCTCTGCATGAATGTGAATATTTCCCATATTATTCCTTTAACCTGCACAGAAATTGGCAAACATCCCAAAATATACTTTTATTTTATCCATTATAAAGCACATAGTACTGGTAAATCATTATTTGAGAAGTCACCTGTGGAGTGAGCTCCATCTGACCCTAGGCTGATCTTTCCCGCCCGGTCATGTGACACCATCCGAGCCAATCGCAGCCCTTCGTCCATTAGCGTTTGCTGTATGAGATGGCGACTCCAGCTGGCCGGGTTGGAGGTGTCGCTGTGGGGACGGGGGGATGGGGACTGGTTGCACTGTGAGCCCATGTCTAACATGACAGACAGATCTGGGTTTAAATGACGTCTTCGAACACTTTGTTTTCACAGAAACAGGCAGGGAACAGTCTGGAGTAGATCTAATGTAGACACTTTCAGAGCTCAGAGCAAAAAAAATCTTTATTTTATTATTTTATTATGACAACAATCTGAAAGTTTTTACCGTGCGATACACTGTCCAGGCTTTCTGCAGACAAGCTGTCATCATCTGCCTTTTGAGTCAAGCCCTCAGATCCCTCCACTCCGAGAAGCGATGACACACTCTCAGGCACGATTACCTAAAGCAATGCACACAAGCACACTGTCAGTTCAGGGCTGATGAACTGTTTTAAATAACTGACTGATGACCTGAACTTTGGCCAGATGAGGTTTATTAAGTGGTGGCAGCAGCACTCGCCTCATGTCTCGCTCTCTTCAGGGACAGTATGTTGTTCTCATCTGCATTTGTCCTGCAGGAGGAAAACAATGGAGGCAGCTGAGTGCGAAAATGTACACTTGACCTTTGACACTGCTTTTGAACAACTTGCAAAAAAACAAAAAAAAAGAAGAAAAATTTTAAAATCAGGATGCAGGTTCTCTCACTCCAGGCAAAGACAAAGACCCGGAGGAGTAAACTAATTCATCAAATCAAGAACAATGTTATAAAACTGAAACAAAGTCACACTCAAGACAGCTTTTATTCAACTTGATCTGGGTCATAGTTTAAGTTATTTCACTAGTTTGCCACTAAACTTAATGTTAATAAGAATTATTAAGATTTAAATTTGAAATATGAGGGTGTCAGATGCACATATATGATTGTGATAATGACCAAAAGGTGAACTTTTCTCTCCACATTCATGTTTTTGGTGTATTTTTAATCATCTAAATAATCCTATTGAGCATTTTCTCAAAACCATTGAACATAGACATATGAAATACTAATGAAATCTAATATATTAAGATAATTAACATCTGATATTATAATTAGAAAAACAATGGATTGCTATTTCCTGTTACTGACTCATTTTGAGGCATTACGTTAAAACATTTTCTCATGTTTGCCTTAATGAGAAAACATGATAATGTTTTGTGCAGGTTAATGGATACATCAGGTATTTGTGTTTTGCTGCGTGGCTCCAAAGCTCATTAAACTAAAACTGCAGAGGTTGGAGTTTAATTCCCTCTGTGATCTGAACCGGGTTCATTCTAAAAGTGAATGCACTGGTGGGCAGATGACTAATAGAAATCACCTGGTATATGTGGAATACGCTAAACACAAGCTACAAAATGACTTCATTCATATTTATTTCACATGTGGTTCCATGTGACACACTGAATCTGTATGACAGCTTAAACAGTGTTGGTCTTGACACAGAGGCAGGTGTGAGGTGTGCTGGTCATTGTTTGCCACTCACCTTGCATGCTTCAGAGTGGAGGTGTAGGCACATTTTCTCGCCACCTGCCGAGCCAAAGAAAAGAGCTCCACCCGTCTCAGCAGAAGGGCATTGTCGCGCATGCAGAACTGGGCTGCAGCTTCATTGATGATCAACTGAGGATGACAAACACTCAATGAAGGAGGGATGGAAACAGTGAAAATGACAAAGAAATTGCTCATCTTTCTTTGAAAATGTTTTTTTTCTGCTGACTTATGATTAAAGCCTGCCGTCTGGTTCACAATCCGAACTTTTACCAACAGGTCATTGTGGGTATGAATCATCTCTGCTCTTGCCTTTGATGCTTTTACCTCATGGTGTGTGAGCTGCTTGCCTTCTCTCCTCTTGGAGTCAAAGCGTCCATAAATGAGACTGTATTTCCGGATCTCCTCTTCCTTGTTCACATCCTGGGACCCCATTCTGAAGATGTGCCCCACAGTCTTTGCCATCTT
Source organism: Acanthochromis polyacanthus (assembly GCF_021347895.1). Lineage (NCBI taxonomy): Eukaryota > Metazoa > Chordata > Actinopteri > Pomacentridae > Acanthochromis > Acanthochromis polyacanthus. The sequence goes on from NC_067117.1 coordinate 17,135,290, forward strand.
CTTGTTCATCCTCAGCAGAGTTTTCACCTCCGCGGGGTCTGACCTGGGCAGGGTCCTGAGGAGCCTATCCACGCTCTCCACCACTGCCCTCGCCGTCTCCCCGTCCAGCTGCCCTCCTGGCCAGGCTGACAGAGTCGTCGGGGCAAAAGATGCAGAGGGGCTCGGAGATGTGGAGGGACCAGGAGGACATGTGGACAGCAGCGGCGGGCTCGGCGGCTCCTCCTCTATTCCAGATGCAGAAGTCAGATTGCCGTTCCCATCCGGCTCTGGGCTGAGCCAGTGTGGGTCCATGGGTGACAGCTTTTCCCTGTAGTGTGTGTCTGGTGGCTGTGGAGAGGCCTGAGAGCAGGGGCTTCTTGGACTCCCACTGTGCATTGGGGTAAGACACGCCCGATCCTCTCTTTCACAGGGGGACCCCGGCTGCCCATTACTCACAGACTTCCTGGGCCCACCTGCTGATCCACTTGGGCTGGTCCCATCAACTTTGAACAGCGGAATGCCTCCCAGAGGGACGTTAGCCACAGGCTGGCTGAAAAGGGCAGGGTTCGCCGCCCAGTCTCGGAGGGCTTTTTGCAGCCTACGCACATGCAGTGGCTTGGTGGCCATGCCAACTAGTGCCATGATCTCCAGGAACTCCTCCTCCGCTGCCTCGCAGAGCTGCTGCACGTCGTCGCCACCCTGCTGGATAAAGGTTTCATAATAGGCCAGCAGGTTGGCCCTCTGCAGCACCCGGTACAGCTGCAACTCCCCAAGAGTGCGTGGCAGAGACATGGCACACAGCACTGGAAAGTTTAGGCAGGAGAAAGGAAACACATGAACCTGCAGGTGGAGAAATCCTGTACAGTTATTTACTTAGATAAAGATTTTGCCATCTGGACCACACCTAGTATACCTGTTTCCTAATGCATGATGATGAAATAATAAGAACTACACAGTCTATGATACAAATTGAGTCCACAGGGAAGTTTATGCATGCGTTGGAGCATAATAGGTTTCTCCATTTACAAAAAAAAAATCGGTATATTTCTCACGCAAGCCTTAGTATGACTAAATTGATGAGTGTACATAAACCACTCTTACCTTGTTCAGGCAGACGGATGTGTAGAGAGGAAACCGGCGTAATTACGCAAAGGTGTCTCTCCAACCACCGATGTCAGGGGTCGGTATTCCCGGAGTGAAACTGACAGAGAAATAAAGAAACTAATTTCACTTGAGCACTCAGACAAAACGGCGTTTAGTGCGGACTTTAAATGCAGTACAATCACTTGAATTACAGGCTCTAGTTCAAATAAGAAAGCCATCGACTGGAGGCAACTATTCCTGAGCCAGATGTTAGAGGAGAACACCCCGTTCAGAGACAAATCGCAGTTATTATCCTGTTGGGTTCCTACAGTCTTACCTACTGCCGACAGCTTCCCCGGCGCAGATTGGCGTAGTAAATCCCCTTTGCGTATCGTACCTCGTCTGAAATCACTGGCAGAAATCCTCCTCCGGCGCACCGTATTGGTTGCTGGCTGCCTTTTTGCTGTCTGTGTGGGCTGGAGAATGACGGGGGCGGACTGCAGCACGCCATCTGACCGAAAAAGAGCCTTCCTCTCCCGGTAGAGAGGCGGCTTTCAAATTGGAGATGTGGGTGGTGGTGGTGGGGGCTCGAAATTAACCCTGTGCGTCTTCAAGATTAGTCCTTTATGCACAAGCTTCGGGGGGTTCCCAGAGTTTTACCATGTTGAAGACCCCCCCAAACAAGTAGTCAGCACACCAACACTGTATAGACTGACGCAGAGAACAATGAACTGATGTGACAGATGTGGATTTTTCTGCCCCCCCCCCCCTCCCCCCTTATTTCACGTAGGAGGTGGGTGGTCGTAAATTATTCTGAGAGTGGGCTACAGGTGAAACTCCTGCACTTTATAAATGCTGGTATAACATTTATTTGCACATTTAAAGGGCCAATTCGCACAATTAGGATTAAAACATCACCAACAATAAGTCCATGTTGGTGGTACAGTAGGCTCAGTTACCTACTCATACACATTCAGGATCAACAACCAAACAGACTACAGCATGCACTTTTATATTTTATAAAGAGGCATGAGCCGCTCAATAATTTGTTGTGTGTGCTCTCTCACTACAAGACCACATGGATGTAACAAAACACAAAAAACGTGGAGTTTAAGAAAATGGCCCTGAGTAGGTCATCGAGTTGTCTGGCCTTTTGTGAGGCTGTCTGGGTCTAATGAGTGTCATATACAGAAGACAACAGAAGTGAAAGCACCCATGTGGGACAGCACTTGAAGGTCAAATGATTCCAAATTGTAATACCTCTCAATTATTGCATAATTTTGTCAAGTACAGTACTTTCTCTAATGAGCAATCAAAAACAAAACTTTTGAAACACTATATCAAAAGTGCAGGCCCTAAAGTAGAAACTAAGAGCAACAAGTGAATAAACCTGTGATTGTGTTCAATTGTTGAATAATTGAATGAAAATTCCCTGTAAACACCAGCACTCTCTCAGTTTTAATCCTATGGGTTGTCTCTTCTGGGTTCACATGGAAAAGAACTACCAAAGGAATTTAAAAATTGTGTTGTGTGGCTTTACAGAGATGGGAAAGGACACAGGAACCCCCCCCCCCCCCCCCCCCCCCCCAGCTAAAAACAAATCAAAATACAGTTGCAGCAGTAATTAGGATGTCTTGAACTAGTACCACTAATCAGAGCCAAAGTGGTCAGCCTCCTACTCTCACAATTTAGCTCTGAAAAAAAGATGGGAAAGTGCTCTAGGTTTGGTACAGCGTCTGTCAGTAAAAATCAGAATTTTTGTAACAGGTCAGACACTGTGAAGGATATGATATGATGCCAGTTTCTTCACACGCTGGTCATTACAAGATGACTGCTTGCACTTTGACATAAAACTACTACACGAAACTTTGCAAAAGAACATAAATATTGACAACACATTCTTTTTGTGCATCAGATGGAGTCCAGCATGTTTGGCATGAACCAGGTCAGAACTACCCCATTGAATACATGGTCCTGACAGTGAAACACTGAGGTAGGAGTGTGACAATATGGGGCTGAATGAGTGCAAAAGGTGTCGGGGAGATGACATTTATAGTGGCTGACAAGAAGATTTCCAGTCGGCAAAAGCTTGACAGAAGAGGAATATTGCAGCATGACAGCTATCCAAAGTGAAGTAAAACTATGACCTGGTCAAGTTTGTCGCCTTACTTGAATCTCATAAAATAGCTTTGGAGTATTTTAATAAGAAAGGTAGAGCAGCACAGGTCATTCAGCAAAGAACAACTGAAAAGAAATGTTTCTGAAGAATGGCAGAACATCTTTTCAGAACTTTCTGCAACACTGGCATCCTCCTTTTTAAATATAATAAATCTAATAACAAACTGTTTATCTTTAGTTTAACTGTAAGGTGATACAATTTTAAATCATTTGACACTGAAGCGATATTGCACAGGGTTGTAGTCACTTCTGTTATACACTGTCGGAGCCATTGTTTCTTAGTTTCTGAAATGTATAAAAGAATGGCTGAGACAAAACGCTAGATTTTTTACTAAGAGTATAAACAGTAACATTAGATGGCAGTAGTGTCCCTTTGTTGTGTGCTGACTGTCAGGAAGCAGCGAAGGAGCAGGAGGAGGAAGAAGAAACTGGAAGAAAGTAGGGAAAGGAGCAGAAGAAGAAGAAGTGGCTTAAAAAAACAACACGGGCACTTGGCTGTCAGTTAACAAACAAGGTTACACAAATATCTGAGAGGTATATATGACATCTAGTTTGTTTATATGCAAAACGCTGAAATATCTGCCTACTTACTGAACTCGTCCGGCGTCCAAAACACGTCTTAGCCTGCTCGTCAGATCCCACAGGAAGGGGAGACAGCCGTTAATATTAGCTAGTCCAGCTCGAGACTGTTATTAGCTAACAGTTAGCTCCTGGGTTAGCCGTTTGCTAGCCGAAGGCGTTAATAGTTACCTGCTGTGTCGTCGATTAACCTCGTCTGAGACCTTATTTAGTCGAAATATTGTCAAGTTAGCCAGGCAGTGGCAAGCTAATTTTAGCCCCTGTAGCGCCTGTCTGTCATCCTGCTTGGCTGCTTCCTCATGCTAACAGCCAGTCTGCCTGCTAACATTAGCCACCGTTTAAACAACTGCTGTTTTTTAATACAGTGAACATGAGCTTTGACAGGCAACCAGATCACTGTGAGAGCTGTTTTCCGGTTTTTGTCTGCTGTTAAAGGTCAAACGTTTGGTCATTTCAGCTCGGGGTTAGATGCACCGTGTTCCTCTTGAGCTAACAGTTAGCAAACAACAAAGCAGTGTGATTGAATATAATCTGTGTTGCACATTTACACAGGTTAAAGCTAGCTTGAATGTCTCTCTAATTAACTTCTGCACCGACTGGACAATGAAGTCATGTAGCTGCATTACATGTAAGTTAACCATTAATGAATGACATTACTCATTCGCTTGTGGTTTATTCTTTCATTTGAGGGAAGTCTCTACAAAACATTGCTGTTATCCGGTTAGACTGAACTCTTCTGTCAAAACATAAAGATCTCTGGTTAATCGCAGTTGTTCGTTTGCCCCCAGTTATTGTAAGTTAATTGTTCACAGGGCTGCAACTAACTGCTTATGTCCTTATTAACATATCAGTTATGTTTTTGAATGATAGTCCAGTGCTTAAATTTCCTGAAGCTCGATACAGCATCTCCTGATGTTTTCTTTTGTCTGATCAACCATTCAACACCCACAGATATTTCGTTTGCAATGTTGTGTACAACAGAGAAAATATATATTTTCTTACACGTGAGAAGTTTGAGAACGGTCAGTGGTGCTAGACAAATAATTATGTATTATAGAAATTGTCAGTCATTTCTGATTGGCCGACTAATCAAGTAATTGCTCATTAGCTCTACTGTTCTTTGGAGATGTGTGTTGTGGATAAACCTTTTATAGTCTGCTGCACATCTACCTCTTTAGCATGACTGTAATGTTAAACAGTGATATCAATTTACACTGAGATATACTGTTGGGAAATACAGTTTTACAGATAAAATGTCTAGATTAAATGCCTGTTTTTGACTATTCTTGGGAAAAGCATGCCTCGTAAACACTGTTCTGTTTCAAGCAGGTCTAATACAACCAGAAATATTATGTGAATGGCTACCTAGGTGTAAACAGTACAGCAAAATCCCTACTGCTCTCAATTTTCCTTCAAGTTTGTGTCCATTTTAGGTTTTGGAAGGTGTGAAACTGTCCTGTGATGTGAACGACTGCTGATCCGTACCTAAATCTGTTGCTTTTCAGGTGACACAATGCACCATGTGAGCTGCGTGAAAGCCTTTTGACACATACAAGTGGCAGCTGATATGGTGGACCTAGGCCTGACCCTTAGGAATGCCCCAGTCTCACTTTTCAATGAGATTCTGGGGAACATGTTGCCACAGATTATGGATTTAGGAAGACCTCTCCCATGAGATTCCAGTTTTGCAGCGATTTAATCAAACAGCTGTGAGGAACATGGAGAGAGAAGCAGCAGAGAAGGAGAAGGATGTTGCAGACACTGACGAGGAGATGACTGATGGTATTTCTGCCTCAGTGACCAATTCTGGTCAGTGGGAGGCCAGAGAGACTGACGATGACTGCGAGCAGGAGGACAAAACAGCCTATCTTAAATCTCAGGAAACCCCAAACCCAGCCACTCCGCAAGACTCTGGAATTGGCGAAGCAGAGTATTGTGGATCCATGGAGGCCAAAGAGGACACCGAGGAGGTTTCAGATGGGTTTGACAATGACAAGACGGCAGATGACGAGAACTCGCAGGTTATAAATCAAGAAGAGGATGAAGCTGCGAAGGAGCAGCAGATGAATGGGGAGTCTGGCTGGAGGAACATGGCCAGTGGGCGGCGGTTCAAACTGAAAAGCGGTGGATCAGTTTTAGAGCAGGGCAATCAGAGCGCTTTTTCCTCCATTCAAAAAGGCAATGTGATGTCAAGCGGTGGTCGGCACAAGCAGACCCGCAGACGTAACCATCATCACCATCAGCAGAACCGCAGCCGCAGGCGGACAGGCAACCAGCTTGTCTTAGCTTTCAAGGAGATGCTGTCAGAGTCTCTGAGCTTGTGGTGCATCTCGTGCATCCATATGATGATTGAGATTATTGTGACATTAACTCACAATTGTGGAGTTGGAGTTGAGACTGGAGTTGTGAAACTTTACAACTTTGGGCAGCAGCTCCTTGCAAAGATCACTGATATACCAGGAATGAAAGCAGATGCTAGTCGAATTCTAAAATGGACGAAATGCACAGGAGCGGACCTGCTGGATAGAATAGTTAGATCAGTGAAGTGGATGAAGACAGCTGCCTTATCTTGTTTCAGACTTTTCTGTGCATTGGCTATTCTGGGTTCCCAATGGGCAAAGGGTGTGTTGGTCCGTGTTGGTGGAGAGAGGGGAAAACGCTATTGGACTGCTTTTCAAGAGTCAAGGTTTTGGAAGAGGGTGGTTTCCTTGTTGGAAAGAGCCCAAAGCCTGTTCAGGAGGGATGGCCACGCCCCACCATCCACACCTGAGTCTCCCGGCAGAACAGGGAAAGGTCTGCCAGGCCAGGAGCTGGAGAGGCTGCTGGCGTTGGCTGAGGTACCAGAGGATGAGCTTGACCCCTTTACAGTACTTGGTGTAGAAGTGCACGCCACTGAAACCGAGCTGAAGAAGGCCTACAGACAGCTGGCTGTCCAGGTGTGTACGGTGCATGTTCAAAAATCAGAAGTGCTATGTGCTTAATTTTTTCTGTTAGATGCCTGCAGTAATGACTAATAAATAATTCAGGGTATTTCTTTGCTCATGCAACCTTTTTCTGCCGGTTCTCTTTCAGGTCCATCCAGACAAGAATAAACACCCACGAGCTGGAGAGGCGTTCAAAGTACTGAGGGCTGCCTGGGATATTGTCAGTAACCCAGAGACACGACGAGAGTATGAGTTGTGAGTACCCAGAAAATGCGGTAATCACATCGAGTTATCGCCTGTTATCGTGTATCACCAACCAGTCTGTTCCGTTCCCACGCAGGAAGCGCATGGCAGCAACTGAGCTCTCGAAGTCCATGAACGAGTTTCTCACCAAACTGCAGGATGACCTGAAGGAAGCCATGAACACCATGATGTGCACCAAGTGTGAAGGAAAGCACAAGTATGCCACTACACGCCTGACACTATCATCGTCACATAGCGTTATCAGTGCCATTCCTCAGTCTCTAGATGAACATGAAGTATTTTACATTCTCTAGCTGAGTTATGTCTTGTGTAGTTGACTTTCACTGCTGTTGTATTTCCTTCGTGACCTGTGTGTGTGTGTGTGTGCAGGCGATTCGAGATGGATCGTGAACCTGCCGAGGCCCGGTTCTGTGCTGAATGCAACCGTTGCCATAGCGCTGAGGAGGGGGACCTGTGGGCCGAGTCCAGCATGTTGGGCCTTCGCATCACTTACTTTGCATGTATGGACGGGAAGGTGTACGATATTACAGGTGAACGCCGGCTTTTATTTAAATGTTCTGTGTCCCGCTCATCGGTAACAAACCAGTAATTCATCCTGTAGTTTGCATGAGCTCATTCATTATCAGTAAATGTTCCTCTTGATGCTCCCACAGGTTCAAGAAAAGCTTCAGTGTGTTTTCATTGTACTTTATTCCTGTCAGTCATGTGACCTGCTGTGATACTGTCATGTTTCAGAGTGGGCAGGTTGCCAAAGAATAGGCATTTCTCCTGACACCCACCGTGTACCATATCACATCTCGTTTGGTTCAAAGAACAACAGCAACGCCACACGGCACAGGTAGGTTCCTGTAGGTGAAGATCTGGACACAATATGGACAGAAATGGGCTCTCAGGAACACCTGAAGTGCTCCTGTTACCGTTTTCTTTCCCTCATATTTGAGTTGTTGTTGTGGCTCCATTTACTATTTCAACCTGCTCTTCCACATTTAGGCCTTACTTTAGCCTTAGATGTTATTCTCAGTGTATTTATTCATCTGGTATTTCTGCCATAGTAGCAAACCAGTGACAGACTTCATAGTTTTTCTTTTAGATATTTGGTGGTCTGCAAGTATGAACTTTTATATCATATTGCAGTATTTGAAACTGTAAATTAGCACATATCCTTATGAGAAAAAATACATTGTTTGTAAACATGTAAATATAGAAACTTGTTTTTTATTACGCCTCCCATCATTTGCCACCTGCATTACATAAATATGTTTTTACTGGTATCTTGTTGTGTCTGGTATTGGAGGAGCTCCCCCTTGTGTTGTGTCTTTTAGGGATAATGATTTGATCAAAAACAAACATGGAGCATTTCTACTCTTTGTTAATATATACTTTACATAATTTTAAATAATTGTGAAATAAACTGTTGTATGCCTAATTAGCCCAGTTTGTTGCACTCACATTCCCTTGCTACAGGACCATCTGTAAAAGCAGAATGTTACTCGGCAAATAATCTCTGAACTTTCCAACTTTCTTTTTAGGACGCCCTCAGAGCAGGCCACAGGTCCAACCAACCCCGCTGATTTGCAGGATTTCTTCAATCGAATCTTCAAGGGAGGACCGCCAAACGACATGTCTGCCAACGGAGGCTTCTTCCCCTCAGGTCCGCCTCATCACCCGCCTGGTGCCGGAGCACCTCCGTTCTCCCCTCCCACGGGTCAAACAGGTTTCTACATGCCAGGCGGTCAGCGGCCAGAGTCCAGTGAGACGTGGGCTGAAAGTGGCAAACCCCCCAGACGGAGGAAGAAGGTTCGCAAACCCTTCCAGAGGTGAAGTCTGTTGACTTGTTAGTATATCAAAATAGCAACACAGGGACAATGAATAATGGCCATGTTTGTCTCTCGCCTGCCTGTTGGCATGCCAAGATCTGACCTGGAGAATATTCATGGGTCTAAAAAGCCGCGGTCAGATCAGCCAGAGCAGAGAAAGACCGGATTATGAAGAAGAGCCTGTGGACTGAATACAAGTATTGAAGGAGAGCTGAAGAGGTGGCAGCGATGGTGCTTTACCTCTCGTTTCACCTTTTTTTTTTTTTTTTTTTGTTGGTCTTAAAGACGACTGTAGCCTTGGCATTGAAATCCTCATCGGGATGCTGTAATGACACATTTTTCTTTTCACAATTTCCTGCCAAATCCTTCATAGCATGATTTAGTCACTTCATTCTAACACTTTAATTCTCTCACTTCTGTTGTTAATGCTTTATATAAGGTTAGATCAAGACATTGGCTCCAGGCAGAGTGACGGTTGAGGGTTACAGTCAGTGGGAATGTGATTTACGGATTGCTGCAATCGAGAAATGAAGATAATGATCTGGGCAGCTTCACGCTGTCAGTGTTACTGTTAGTAGTGGCATGTGAATCTACTTTTGCATCTGCGCCTCGCCCACCATTTTTCAAGAATGAATCCAAATCAGTCAAATCCAATACATCTGAACTAAATTAACTAAATCATGATGTATTATTCACTGAAATAAAGAGTGTTTTTTTATTTCAGTGTAATAAATTCTCTACATAGCCACAAATGTTAAAGATTTCATTTAGTATTATGTTGGGAAAGTAGCCAAAAGTGTCCTTTTTCCCCCCTATTCAAGGCATATTCACAAGGCATGGTGTGCTTCTATGGTTGCATGCACACAAACAAAGAGAATACAAACAAGTTATTTGCATTGTGAAATCAGGAGAGAGACTTCCTTTGAATAATTAAAATGTATTATGGGGATTTCTAGTCATAAAAAGGCAATATGTAGATGCAACATGGCCACTAAGAAGGAAAACATCTTGTCAAGGTTGTAATTTGGTCATGAAATGTGGCCGTCACTTCTATTTGTGTGACCACTATCAGAGAATCTCTCCATACATTAAAAGCACTCATTCAAAACTGGGTTTCTCATTAAGGGCAACATAAATTAAGGACACTCTATTCAGAAATCATCTCAGACAGGCCAATCCAAATTAGTGATCATAAACCTTTGTTTTTTCAGAATCCAGAGAGGAAACTTAAATTGTTTATTACATTTTTAAGGAACGTGCAAGGATATTACCAGAACAAAACATACATTTGATAGCTGCTTGAATCTTAAATGTAGATGATTTTTAACTATGGACACAAGCCTGACCAGTATGTAAAGACACAGTGCCGTCTCATTTGTATTGTTTTTTTAAATCATCACTGTTATTTTATTTTGATTTTAGGGATGCAGTTTACACCAGAAGTGTGTACGACTCTGTGCAATATCACTTAAATATCGGCGTACTCTAAATTGTATCACCTTACTATAACTGAACTATTTCTAAGTTGAACAGTAGGGTATTTAGTCCTTTGTCAAATATAAAACTAAGTAGTTTAGATTTACTATATTACAGATACTGGCCCCTCATACCTCAGTTCATGTCAGTACTGAGATTCATATCTTTTATTTTTTTCACTACTTTGTATGATCGCCTTTATTTTCGATGACAGACTCAAACCCCCTCGACATGGAGGACACCAGTGTTGCACAAATTTCTGGAGGGATGCTCTGACATTCTTCAGCGATGTTTTTCTTTGCTAGAAGGGTTGTGTTTGTCTACCTTTTGACTTACAACACCCCAAAGCCAGACCACATTCTTGGCCAAGTTGTTGTGCTCACTTTGTCATTCTTCAGTAACTCTTGTGTGCTTTGAGCAGAGCGCTTTGGAACGCTATCATGCTGAAATAATTAATCATCCTGTCAGCCAGTAATTTAATATACATACAGACATTAATGGAGCCATCTACAAATGTCATCCTCCCAACACTTTCTCCACTCGTGCAGCCCCACATCATCACACTCCCACCTCCGTGCTGCAGTGTCAGGACCATGCATCCACTGTGGGAGTCCTGACTACACGTGTTAGACCAAACCTGAGACGAACAAATTTATCTTGGTCTCATCTGACCAAAGAATGTGCTCCCAGCATTTACCAGGTTTCTAGCAGTTTTGTGCCGAAGAGCAAGTGAAGGTGCTTCTCTTGGACGCCATCCACAGAGGTTGGCGTTCTGTAGTGTCCTTTGTACTGTCTGAGCTGTCACAGAAACTTCATATACAACCTCTGTGCCAAATCTGAAACACCTGCTCATCTGTTCTTCAGAACTAGGTTGTTTAAGTAGTGCAGTCTGTGGCATCATTGTAGGAAACTCACTACAGCTGTTAGTAGTAGTATCGTGGCTTCTTCAGTACCTCCTGATTACTGCTGCTGCTGACTTTTAGTTTAACCAGTATTTTCAATATAGTGTTTCTAAAGTATTTGTTTTAATTGTTCCTAGGAAGAAATACTCTGCTTGTCAACTTAGGAATAATACAGTTAATGTAAGGTGATACGGTTTGCGGTCATTTCAGTGATATTGCACAGGGTTGAACCCACCTCGATTCTATACTGTAACCCTTGGTTGAATAGGAATATAGTAAAACAAATATATAATATATATAAGTTGCTGCTGCAACATAGTCAGTTTGCATGATTGTTCAGGCAGCTACTGAAAACTGTTCCAGTCATCTGAACTTTCACAACATTTTCATCAAGGATCCTACTTGTTCAGTGCCATTTTTGCATGTTAAAAGCCATGGCTGTGACCTGTGACTGTCACTCAGCTCAGGGCAAGTCAGTTAAAAAAAAAAAAAAAAAAAAAAATCAGATTTGATTCCAGCCACCCTGGTTATTACATCCAAAAATGATCTTTCTCCTGTCCTTTTGTTTCAGTATGTGTTGTCATCTCTGTGGCTCCTGACAGGTTGCAATTAAATAAGTTTATGATCCGACCATATTGCAGTCGTGTACTATAAACTGGTGTTTTCTTCTGGTTACTCTGGGACACAGTTCAGATTTTAAGGCCACTGGTTCACAGAAAATGGAATCAAAATCTAAACGGCTGATTTTCTCTTCATCTACCCGGCATTACTGTATGTAACAATATGAAAGGGTCAGAAAAATGAAAACTGGTTGTATTTTGCAGTTTAGTTTGTTGACATGGTTTGCGCATAGAAATTCTGCTTTAATTTTCACCATAGCTAAATGAGAAACACAGAGCTGTTATTGTTTACATCTGACATGAAGATTGTGAAAGTGTAGTGATATGGCAATTATGAGTGATGAGGCATTTGAGAGGCTTTTTTTCTTAAATATTGACAGTTAAACATGATGAGTACCATGTTCATTGTTTTTTTTCTTTTGTTAATTTGTCCACCCACCACTGTAATAACATCAGAGGGATTTTGAACAGTCATCGGTGATTTAACCTAAGCAGACTCCTCCAGCTGCAGCTGAGTAGGAGGTGTAGCTCGCTAAGCTAACAGCTCACTTGCAAATTAAGAGATTTTGTTGGTAGAATCTGAATGTTTAATGAGTGACAAATTTAAAAAAAAAAAAAAAAAAAACACTATTTGATTGCACAACCATGGCACTCTGGAGAAAGTATGGGAACTATATTATGGCACTGGAATGCACTGTGTGGATTTTGTCTAGAAGCTTGAAAGGAGCCCTCATTAGAAATACTGTTAAAGGTTATTTAGGCAGGACAATACGTTTGCCATGTTTCTCTTCATGTGTCAAATAGTTTCTGTCATGTATTTGACCAGTTTCCCAGACATGGACTGAATTAGTGAGCAAAAATGACCTCAAAATCCTTCAAATTAAATGAGTTATAAATGTAAAACTAGTCCTGAATTTAGCTTATTCTGGTTAAAAAAAAAAAGTTTTTAAATGTAAAAATTATTATTATAGCCAAATCAGAGTTAGAAGACCAACATTTTTTGTCCCAGTTGGGCAGGATTACATTTAAAATGTTTGTATGACAAAATAACTTCAATTAATCCATATTTTCAGATCAAAATACATTATTTTAAAGACCTGCTTCAGTCCCTGTTTAGGAAATTGGACACAGGTGTGACCATTGTCAAACATAATGCATTATCTTCCACACATTGTCCTTGACTTGAGAATGTGCAGTGCTGCATGTTAAAGGTAGCAGTTCAAAGTCCAAGAAGTCAATGAAAGAGCCAACACTTCAGATTTTTTTTGTTTCAAGTTTTTTAACAGAATATGCAGAAGTATTGCAAAAAATATCTGACAATCATCAGGGTTTTTTGTAGGGAATTAGGAGGCGAGTTCCCTGGCTGGCAAACAGTTATAAAATATCACTGTTGGGTTTCTTTCCCCTGCTTTCTCTGGTTTTCAAAATAAAGATGATTTCCTATATGCACAATGTGTGTTCTGTTTTCTACCCATTACACATAAATGACTTCTCTATTAGGATGCATATCAAAGTTAAACCATTTTAAACATGTACAGTGTAAACAGACACATTGGAGTAAGGTTACACAGGTCCACACTGCAAACATCTCAATAAGCCCTCAGAGCAGCTGGGAGCATGCAGAGGTCCCATCCTTCAAACTGGCTTAATATTTCATTTCACTGTAAACCCACAGTGAAAAGGACTCTCTGTGTCACTGTTTTACCTCATATGGCTTTTCCACTCTCTGACCTTTAACTAACTAACTATGGCCATGAAAAGAGGGCAGGGCACGTGTATCCCTCTGCTCCTTACAAGGAGTTGTTTCAGAGAGGTGCAGATTCCTGCACATTCCTCTATCTGAGTCTGATTCACTCACTTCACCTATTAAAGACTTTTATAAGGTGGAAAATAGTAAACGACAATTTAGACTCCTTTAAGACAATCTTGTGGATCAGTCAGAAGCACTCTTGTGATGCCACATTAGCTCTCCTCTAGCAGTGAAGTGTTCCTCAGCTGTCCAGCAGTGAGCACTCTAGCTCCTATAGACTATGATAAACTCTGTACGCAAAATGGAGCAAAACTGTTGAAAATCTCTTCAACACACAATAAATGGTTAACAGGTCTGAGCTAAATGCCTTTTGCAAATAAAGTTTAGTTAGTTTCACCTTCTAGGAGGTAGCCAGCAGACTGGAATGTCACATTTAAATTGCTCATACCTCATCTGCACCGTCCTGTGTGGGAGGTTCATTAATCTGATCAGTGCTTTGGAGGATGGTGAAGAGACAGAAGATGGAGTTACGACTGGCATTTGATACCCAGCCAGGATCCGAACCAGAGATCCACTATTCAGAGCATAGTTTCCCCTGTGGTATGTGCAATCATGTCCTGCACTCAAAGTGTATACATTTACAGAATTTCATGAACTGATGACACTGTTTGGAACCTGAACTGCACGTTTATGTAGCACTATTGTTACATTGATGAGGAACTAAAGAGAAACACAATCTTCCCAAAAATCATAACTGTTTGATTAACTAAAATCCCCATTTTAAGTTTTCTTCCCTTTCAAAAAAGGAAAAGGCTGTACCTTTCACATTAGTTTGCTTTTGGAATAAATAGTGTCATCCTAGATCCTGATAACTTTTCCAGATTCATGGCAGTCTTTTTTGTCTTGTACAAAATAATTCAGACTAATTCAGGTTTTCTTTAGCTCTCAGCCGCTGAAACATCTCCAGCTTTGGCTACAGACCAAACAGTATTTGCAAACATTATTTGGCCCAGACCTGATATCCACTTTGTACACTTGCATATATATCTGGTTAAAAATACGACAAAAGCAATTATGATTAAAATATTTCGTCCTCTACTCCCAGCTCTTCTTTCTCGACTAATATAGAAAACATGAAAACGACCGTAGATGTGACGATAAATGCTTCAGCTCGTGCTGACTAAATCTACTCTTCCTTCACCTACAGTTTGCCTTTCAGAGCCCCGATGATGCTGCACAGCTGGGAACAGTCTCGATAAGCCACCAGGCCACCATGATTCGCCCAGCGGTCCGCTCCTTTGCACTCAGTGTACGGCTGGTGATAGGTCAGTTCCATCTTGTGGTCCTGTGGCCCAACGTTGGACTGCAGAGTCTTACTCAAGTCCACGACTCCCCCTCCGAGGGCTCGGAGCAGGGCGTGAGGAGCGCAGGAGTCCCACTTGAAGGTGCTTCCCTCTGAGAGGACGTAAGCGTCGGCCAGGCCCTGAATGACACACAGGATCTTGTAGCCGGCTCCGGAGGCGTAGACCAGCTTATCAGGGCCGCACAGCGAGGTCAGGGCTTCCTTCACCACCTGCTTCTCACTGGAGCTCAGCACCACCGACAGCCCTCGTCCAGCCCCATCCTTTGGTCTGGATACTGAGCAGACATTGATGCTGCCGCAGGACACGCCCCAGAAATGCTTTCCCCTCCACCTGAGAACGCAAAAAAATGTGGTAAGTTTAAAATATTTTGCTTCAGAGGAAAGCAAAAGACACCTTAGCTTCACTAAAACACTGACATGAAGTTGTGTGAAAGACTAATCCCCGAGCTGCCACTGTTCTTATCTTCTAAATTCCAAGCTTGAAAACCGTCTGTCAGCTGCCAGCAAAATCTGAGTGAATTTAAAGTGAAATGCAAAAGTAAGACCTTGTTTAAATAGCTGTTCTCAAGGTTTGGGCGTTTCATCCAGGAGTCTCACCATTGCCTAAACACAGTTTGATTGATCTGACATGTAGGGTATCTGGTCAGTCTCATCATTCAGCAAATGTCCTCCTTCAATCTCAATGCAAAAAGCTTTGAAGGCTCACAGTCTAACTTCTGGCCACGTAAGGCAAAGACAAAGGGATCCAGAAGAAAAGAAGAAAAAAAGAAGGTACATACAGCACACATTCATTAGAGACACTGTTGACCTTTCTGAAGACAAATCTGAACAGAAAGCCATCAGATTAGCGTAAAGCCAGCAGTAGCTCGAGGTAAAACAGAATGTGAAATCAATGTTTGCTTGTTAATCAAGAGGCTCAACTGTGGATAATCTGCTAGAGAAACTAACTTGTAAATGAGCCTCGTTAAACTTAAGAAATATGGGGAAATGATTTTCTTTTTTAATGCAGCCACACCTAAAAACACTTAGACTTAATAGAGGAAGTCTGATGCAGTGTCAATAATTCAAGATATGAGACTGTTTTTTGAAGTTATTTTTTGTCCTTTTTGCCTTTATTATGTATAGGACAGTGGGGAGAGAAGACAGGAAACATGGGCAGAAAAGTGAGGAAAAGACATGACTATGGCCATGACCACTGCATCAGGATCACAGCTTATCCGGGTGCCCCTATAAGATTGTTTTAAAAACAAAAGTGCATCGAGGTGCATACAAGTGCAGTGACTGACAGCTGAATGCATAAGACAATAGAAGAAGAAATGTTTCTGTGGCGAACTTTAGTGATCACACTTTGCCTGGTTGGTTTCTGGTTGATGAACTCACCCTCCTCCTGCTGGATCTTTGCTGTTGAATGGCTGGTTGATGACGCCCATGACAGGCTCGCCGGTGCTCCGGAGGTAAACCCCGATCAGAACCAACGCACAGTGCAGACCTGAAGGAGACAAGTGGCCCTCCTCCAGAACCTCCTCTCTGCCCTCTATGTACTGGCTGGTGGCGTCTTAATAAAAACAAAAAAGGACAATAAACACGAACTGAGCTGAGCTGTTAACGTTCAGCGCGGTTGGACTGGATTCTGCATTAACACCGAGCCGTTCACCTATGGGGTCGATCCAGATGCCGAGCTCAGAGGGGCTGAGGGGAACCGTGAGACCGTCGGTGCTGGTGTCGATGGTGGCCGGGTCTTGGTGGATGGCTCGAGCCAGCAGGGAGGCTGCCGTGTGGTCGCCGTCGAGCACCGTGGACAGTAGCGCTGCCGTTTCCTCCTCCGTACTGCAAACTGTGACCGTCACACTTTCTCCTGGTGACACAGAGAGGCTTTGATAACGGTACAACAAACTACTTTAAATATTTATACAGTGCAAGGTGCGGCGAGGAGCAAACATTTGGACAGTGACACATTAATGCGCTGGCTTTATGTTCCAACAGAGTCGAATGCAGATTATCAAGCCAAGTGTATTTTTTAGCTCTGATAGTATTTAGTCTATTAAAGGTGGACTGATTATTAGTGGCAACCAGATTCCATGGAGGAAATTCTGTGATATAAAGAGATGACAAAGTAAACATTGGTGATGTGAAATGGGCAGATAATGAGTTAAACTAATCTTGACTTTGAAGCAACATGATCGAGGCGGCTGCTAATGGGAGCAAAGGACCTATGAGTTCCCCAAATGTTCACAAGTGTACAACATCCACAAATTTGCTTTGTTCTACTTTATTTTTGCAGCAAGATTTATCTGATTTTTGAAAAAGTTATGCCTGTTTGTAAACTAAAAGAAATGAATCGTGGGTAAATTGTCACTGTTGACTGTTTGAGGTGGGAAATATACAACTGAGTTATAAAAGCTGCCAGAGCCTGGAATATCAACTAGCGAGCAACAGGCGACAAGCACATTATCACATATTTAATCTTGGATAGTCCTATTTCTTTTAGTAATAAAAGTTTTTATTGAATTTTCAATTCTGAAACAACCACAACAACACATACAACAGCAATTTACCAGGTAATGCTAACATTTTGCTACAACAAAAATACACTAGTAACAAAAAAAAAGCAAATAAACAACATCTACAACAAAATAAATAAGAGGGGTGGCATTTAGATCGAGTAATGATTGATGATAATAATAATATTTATGGGCCACTAGACAGTTCATATTGAATAAAATGGAGGAAGTGAGACCAAACCTGGTAGAATTTACCTCTACCATCATTTAATCTTGCAATAAGCTCTTCAAAAGATGCTGTATCTTAACACTGGAAGAGCCAAGTACAGCCCAGTTTTACAGACTGGCTGAAGTTAATGACAGATAGTCGCATTTCTTAAACATATTAAAGCTTCTGTTTTCCCACAGCCAACAACTATCACCACATTCTTTGCATTTTGAGCAGCCAGCTGAGCATACATGGAGACAAATGCATTGTTGACACAGTGCATCTGAGACTTCCATCTCAAAATAAATGTGGAAACAGGCTCCAACTTACTACCACCACTGCAGTCATGTTACGGCCACAGGTATCAGTGTGCTGCATGGTTTCTGGGTGGTTTTCTGCTGGGCCTTTTGTATGGGGGAGATTGCATGTGTGGATTCAGCTGTGGAGGTTTTCTTTTCAGAGTCTCTCTGGAACCCCAGCTGCCAGTCATTCCAACTAATGACTCCAGAGTTAATGACCTGCACTGCAGCCCTGTTCCCCCCGCCTCCCAACCTTCCTGATTGGGCCACCCTCCAGCTCCCCTCCACCTTTAACCAACCAGACACAGCCATTACCACCCAGCAGACTATATATCTGTCGCCATGTTTAGTCTGGGTGGCTGGTGCCTGTGACCAGTCTGCCCTGGCGCCGCTCAGTGTTACATTGTTGGTTTGTATTGTGATGTGTTTTGGTCTGTAGGTACATGTGGTGGGTACCGCAGACACTTTGGGCTTCTGTTGGCGGCTGCTACTTTGGTGTGGAGCCTGAGGCTCTAGGTGTGTGTGTGTGTGTGTGTGTGTGTGTGTGTGTGTGTGTGTGTGTGTGTGTGTGTGTGTGTGTGTGTGTGTGTGTGTGTGTGTGTGTGTGTGTGTGTGTGTGTGTGTGTGGTTTTTGTTACTGGTGGTGGGTGTTGCTGATGTACTTATGCTTGGCTAGGGAGTTTAGTTGTTTTGTTTGCATTTAAATAAGCTTGGAAACTCTGCTATCCTTCATTTGGTTTTATTCTCTTCTTTGATTTAGCAACAGTCACCAGGCTTGTGTTCTTTATTATCACTTTGATGTTCCATTCACCACTAAACAATAAATTCATCTAATTTAGCCATTAACACTCTGGTTACCAGAGGTTGGATCGTAACAAGTTGCCTTAGTCCAGTAAAGCTGCTCAGTGACGACCACAGCAGCGCTCAGAAAGATGTTGTCTCTTTTAAGCCCTTCAGACATTCAGCTTAACGTATCAATGCTCATCCCGCTCACTTTTCTGCAGCGATGGCAGTCAGTGATATTACCATTTACTTCCAACACAAGTCTGAACTGCATGTCGTCACACTAACAAGCATACAAGCAAAGGGACTTCAAGTTGTGTGAAATGATTTGGGGAAGACTTCTTCCACATTTCAGCACCAATATTACATCGAAAACATCACAGAGCGTAAAAGACACACTGCTGTCAAAAATCACAAAACACCTCTCTCAATCACTTCACATCGATGACAAACTGGAATGTCCATAAAAAGAAAACTTCACTGCGATAAAAACAGACACTAACGGCTCCGATTCATCACCAACAATTAATGTAATCTGGATTTTCTTTATATACAACTGTACATTAGGCGTTGTTAGGAGTGTTTTGTTGCTGCCAGTGTCTCCACTGAAGAATTCTAATTATCGCCAACACAAAGAGTGGGTGGACCAGGATCTAACAGCAGGTCAGGTGAACTGTCACACAGAATCAGTTTCTAATCTACAGTATTAGAAACAGTAATTTGTTACATAACGGCTGTCCTCAGGGTGAATTTTGAGCTACATCACAGCTGTAGGTACAGAAGTAGTAGTCTGATTGTCAGCACACGTGGACAGAGTTGCTGCTGTTGGTTTAGATGCAGCCTTTTGTAATCTATCAGTGCGTTACTCCGTATTTCACATCACTTTTCGTGCTGCCCAATCTAGTGTGAACGACAGATACTGCCAGTGAATTCGCTCCAGAGCAAAAGCTTACTGTAAAGTTTAGTGTGTTAAATGTATTATTAAGTAATTACCGAGCCCGTTCTCAAACTTGTTAGACTCCTCTCCATGAATGAAGCCGGCCATCTCAGGGAACTGCACATAAAAATAAAAACACGTGACAATTAAAATTCAACACACAACCCAACTCTGGTCCATTCACAACGACCGACTCCTACCTGAGCGCCAACGTCGTGCCGGATCACCTCCTGAATCACCACATCGGCCAGCGTCTTGAAGTCCTGCACAAACTTCTTGTTCTTGTCGTCTCCGGTCTTCTCCTGGACGAGGAGCTGGAAGAGGGGAGCCTCCTGCCTGCAGACCCGGGCCACGTTAGCAGCTTTCTCAGCCACCCGGAGCAGCAGCCTCAGCAGATCAGCCATGCCTGAAGAACAAAAAAAAAGAAAAAGAGAGCACAGAGGTTGGAGATGGAAACTGTGTGCATGAGAGAGAGAAAAAAGGAGATGAGGGAGGTCACACATGCTGAGCTAATTATAGGCTCCAAATGAAAACAGGGCATTTCTGAAAAAAGAAGTGTGAGAGGGAGGAATGAGGCTTCAGCTCTTTGCATGAGAGCTTCATCTCACATAGTGTGCTCCATTTCAGTTCAGCTACTTTTAAATTAACACCGAGAAAGGGTGCAAAACTGTGTCTGATGCTACAATCACAAAGTAGTGGGAGAAAAAAAACAAACAAAAAAAGCACAATAAGGTGTGTTCAGTGTGCCTCCTACACACTTTTTAGAGCTATTAGTAATGTTAGACAACATTACAGCCTCTATGTAGTCTCCTAGGATGGAAACACAGGCCTTAAAGAAACCTAAATAGTGTTTATTTATTTACTAATTGTTGTTTTCGATGTTTTGACCTGTAACTTCACACTTACACTGTGCTACACTGCTGCTGCCAGGTTGCTGAGCTTTTAGCTTAGCATTTCTGAGGTCACATAATGTAGCAAAGGAATGTAAACGTGCGATAAGGAAAAGCAGAGTGGAAATGAGTAAAGCCTTACCCAACCAGGTTTACTCTCTGCTTTTATTTTCCTCTCGTCGGTGCCTCTCGGTGGCTGTTCTTCTCCGTCAGAGCTGCCGACACCAAAACGCCGATAACCGAGTGAGACAGCGGCGAGAAATGACGAGAACGTCCACTAAAAAATGTTGGTATTAAAGCTCTTAATTAACGCTGGGAACTGCCTGCTCTGGTTTCTTTACGTCAGTTTCCACCGTAGGAAGGGCGGCCGCTCCTCTCACATCTAGGCCGACGGATACAAGGTTCGGACAGCCGCGCAACTGCACACGGCACGGCGCGGAGGATCGTCAAGGTACGGACGAGAGACGCGGCGAGTGGTGCGTTCAGGTACAACAGCTCCGGTCGGAAATTCAAAATTCAAGAACTTTATTGTCATACACACGGCAGAAACACAATGAGTGATGAAATTCTTATTTTGCGAACTCCCTTTACATAACTGAAACAAATAAAATGAGATACGATAAAAAAAATCTTAGCAATACTGTAATACTGTACTACTGTCATATGTAAACAGTCAAGGGAAATTGTAATGGTGACACCCATGAATTCTGAGTGAACATAGGATAAGTGTTTTTTTTTTTTATTAAAGTACAGAATACAAAAACAAACTAGACAGTATTTAAATTTAGGAAGATGATCTCAGAGAATGTAGTTTTTTTTTCTTATTTAACCAGTTAATTGACTGTCAGAGTAGTTTCTGATTAATTTAACAGTTGAAAAGAGAGCTAGATAGATGGAGCCTGTTGGTGCACTCACACAATTAGACAACAGTTTATGTCTTTTAAAGTACAGTTACAAATGTATTAATAAAGAAATATAGTAAATAACAAATAATGAAAACAGTGATTTAGCTTCTTGTTGTAAGAACAGCTGATTTGGTGTATTAACAACACATTGCTAAACATATACACAAATGTAATGGTAGTAATACATGTACACACAAGATGCGGTAGTTTGTAAACATGTATGCAGGTTTAGTATTTAAATCAAAGGTGCTGCATATTAAAAGAAGGTGCATATAGTAGAACTAACAGAGCAATAAAATCATTGTTGCAGCTCTTGTCCATCGAGAGAAGCAGTCCTGTCTAAGACATCACTGTGGATGAGGTTGGTAACACATTTCAACCTTTGGATGACCACTTGTGCTTTCAGATCACAGCGCCTTGCGTGGATCATCTTCTGCACAGACAAACACAAGACTGAGGGTCAGCAGTAGTTGCTGAAAGGATGAGACTCCAGTTGTTCCATGACAAAGTGCAAAATGTTAACAAAAGTGTATTAATTAACTCATGCAATAATGTGCACAGAGTGTGTTTAATCAGTGACATTAGAGGTGCAGCAGTGGGTAGAGGGTCATCGTGTTGTGAGGTGCAGCAGCCGAACCAAACAAAACACAACATGGCAGCAGCCACAGGGAGGACTGGGAGAGAGAAACCACACTGGCGCCCAGACTCCAGCACCTCAGCGACCTGAAAACAGACTAAACATCAAATGCATACTCTTTGCAAAATGTGCCCAGTTTTTTTAAAAAAAAAAAAAGCATATCTATCTAGTAAAATCACAGAAAAAGATAATAATTTACATGTTGACCATAAAAAAAGGGACTACCGCTGTAAAAATAAAATGAAATAAAAATGTCCACATTAACAGAATAGATTTATTGTCATCATACATGGCATAACAAAAATGCTTCCACTTCCACTGGACGGTGCAACAGGAAGTAAGTAATAAAATATCACATTAAATAATAAAATGAACATACATATGTAACAAAACCAAATTGAAAAGACACCATGTGCAAAGGAGGCCGGATATGTGCAAAATGGGAAGTAGATGAAATAAAATAGGAACCAGACATGCATAATCAGAAGAAATACACATCATTTTGTGTACACAACCTGTGTTTTATTTTACCAATCTAATCATCTTAATCAACATCTAACTGAGGATCTAACTGATCTAACATCTAACTGATGATTTGAGATATTTTACTAAAACCACAATTTACAAGGCAAACAGGTTTAACCCAGAAATAAAGCTCATGTGCTTAGTACTATATGTTTTACAATGTGTTGTAAAACTTTATAAAAAAAAGTATCACACCTGCACAAACTCTAACTACAACAATAATAATATTATAATAATTACAACAACACAAATAATGCATTGATAATGGCAGAATGTGCAGAAGTGTTATTTAAATGTAAGAAAAGTAACAAAAGTTAATTCTATAACAAAAGGAAGAGGAGAAGAATATGTCTTTTGAATGCTGATCATCATCCTTCTCCTCCTCTCACATTGAATAAACTGTAACTACACCACCTTCTGTCATCTCCTCAGCACATTAGAATCCTTCTCATCTCGCTACTTTCTGATACGACACGTCAACAAGTAATATTATGTGTTAAACAAGAGAGAAAAACATAGTGAAATATTTTACAACTGAGGACCACATCACTTTTTATGACCTTAAATAGTTTGAAGATGACACAGATCGCTTAGACTTTATTTTTCTGTTAAATCGCTTTTAAAGGGTCAAATTGTTTCCGTCCTCCCAAAATCTCTGTGTTTATAATGTGAATAAAGTGGAGTAAGTCTGTCTCTTCTTCCAGAAGCTAAAAGGGTGGCAAATCACTAGCAGGAAATGGCTGCTGCACATTTCCACTACAGAAATAATATAATAAAGTCGCACTAATCATATCTAAAGAATGACTTCTTCGAATAAACATCCCATGGAGAGTGCAGAGATGTACTGTGTATCTGACATTTAAAGTACATCCTGCTCTGGTGGAAGTTAGATTATGACCACATTCCTGCTATAATGCACTACATGTCGGATGTGTTTTAACTCTTCAAAGCTCTTTAAAAGTGAAGCTACAGATCAGGCCTGGCCATCCCTCCTATCTCTTCCTGTTAGGAGACACATCGAGACCACAAATGCTGTGTTGAGAGCTATTCAGGGTAATATTAAGTTGTAAAACATGAGCTCCATGAAATGTGTTTTGTAGCCATTTTATGGCCAAAATTGACTTTAATTGCTTGCATTAGTGTGTGCATTATGTAATTTTATAATAAAGGAACAGAATAATAAAAAAAATGCTGTTTTATTTCACAAGCTTAAATATTATTGACACAAATGGTAGAAATGAAATTCATCAGATGGAAACATTGTACTGCATTTTTTTCCATAATTTGCAGCTTATCTATAACAGTTGTTGTTGACAAGAGACGGTACACTGAATTGTCTAGACATTGACAGATAAACAAGACTCGACCTGAGAACATACGGAAACTCACAATTGTTATCCTCACCCACAGAGAGAGAGAGAGAGAGAGAGAGAGAGAAAGAGAAAGAGAAAGAGAGAGAGAGAAATCACACACTTTTAAGAGCAGATGGTGTTCGGTCAAAGCTCTGACCACTGATCCATTAGTTGTGCATTACGTAGTAAAGGGCAGATGAGCAGCTTTCATGCGGTTGATCAATAAATCTTTGAGTTCACAGTAATAAGGGCGAGGCGGACAACACAACACACTGCTACATGAGCCTCCAGTTTCTCTAAGGCTCCTTACTAGGCAGAGGAACTTCTACAGATGGAGGTAAGAAAGACTAAATGCTCCGGATAAAAGGCACATTTTTGTGTTACTTGCAATTTAAATGATAATAATACAGAACGACAAGCTACTAATGCATGGATACATGGAAATAATGAAGAAAAAACATACAGAAAAAGTAGTTCTATGGCAACATTCTTGTATGGGGGTAAAATATATGACTCAAAAATTGCTCCTAGCGGGCCTCAAAGGAACCGATGTCAGACCTGGAGAGTGGGATGGTCTCTATTGTTCGAGTTTTCCACAAATACTCCGGTCTCAAGGGCAAGCTGAGAAAAGCAGAGCTTAAAGAGCTTATCAACAATGAGATGAATCATTTCATAATGGTAAGTTACTGATCTAAAAGTTGGTATGTTTAAGCCAGCACTCAACAGAATAATTCTTGTAGTAACTCATGAAAACACCCTGTAGATAATGAACTCCCAGCTAGTCTGTCATTGCTGTGTTTACTTTAATGTGATGTAGTTGAGATGTTCAGAAAAAAACAGCAGGAAATTTGACACGATAATTCACAGACATCTAATGATAAATTGTAGCTTTACGCTTGTCAAACACAGAAAAATGACTGAATCTGATTTAAGCTATAGATGGCTTTATTTGCTTCTTGCTTACACTGATTTTGACTATCGCCACACCGACTCAAATACATCAAAAGTACAAAAGAACAACATAACATTTCTTCATCTCCACATTCCTGTAATGAGCATTTCAGCCTCATGGAGTCACTAGTGTTGCTACGGACTTCTAGTCTTGGTACAAGGATTGTCCGTTTTTTTCCTGCACACGACTGACTTTCACTCAATTTTCCTACTGAACAGAATATCCAAGAGAATGAAACTCTGGACGAGCTCTTTGCTGATCTGGACCAGAATGGAGATCTGGAGATCGACTTCAAAGAGTTTATCGCCCTCATCGCCATGGTCACCTCAGCGTGCCACGACCTCTTCATCCCAGTCCAGCATGATAAATAGACTGATTACACATTAAAAACATGAGGATCACAGAAACAGAGTGTCTGCATTTTTGAAGTGGGTCTGAGTGATTTGTGTCTATGAATAAGGTGATGAGATTTTGACGGACTGGAAATATTTGTCCTAGTAATAAGATTAATGATTACAATGCTTAAAGAGCCACAGAATTCATTTAGGAAGGAAGAATAGTGTTGCTGACGTGATGCACCTGAAACCAAACCCAGCTAACAGCACTCAGCTGAACCAGCAGGCCCAGTCTGACCAGTGTCATCTTTTGGAAGGAAAAACACCATCAGCAACATTTTACAACAACGTGGAATATTTTCTATCCTGAGCTTGCATCTCGCCAGAGATTCACCCTCTCAGATTGCTCTCTAGAAAACAGAGAATCTTCCTCCAGGCATCTTCCTGGGCAGCAGCGTGCGGTGCATCGTAACCTCCAAACAAAGCTACCACTGCAGGACAAACAAAGAGTAGCATACTTTATACCATAGCGAAGGGTTTCTGAATTAAAATGCTATATCAAGTAAAGAATAGTATTTAAGGTAAACTAAAAATGCAGTTCTGGGATAAAGCTCACTTTTCTCTGGCTTGATCCTCCACATGGTTACACGGGCATTCGGGGCATAAGGCGGCTCTATCAGGTGGCCAGCACCGGGGTATGACAGACGGGTAAACAGGTGAGATTTACCTGCAGCCCTCAGCTCCTCCTCTATCTGATGAGCAATAAATTAGCATTGTAAAAACAATCAGCTACTGTACAGCAAGTCCACAAAATTGGGCTAATACCTTAAAAAAAAGAAGGCTAATTTATAGCTAAGGGGAATGCATTACCAGACAAAGTTCCAATGCTACAGTACAACAAAACACTGAATATTTAATTAGCATTTACCAATAAATTCTTAAAAGAAAAAACATTAAATGAAACAGTCTACCTGGTCTGCGTTCTCTGTGCTTGCAGAACTCAAGTCGTCTTCACCAATTATGTACATCAATGGACAGTTGATTTTCTCCATCTGCAAAAGCACAAGAGATTCATCTGAGGGAGAGTTTACAAAAATGATACAAGACATGTTAGTGGGATAAGCTGTATAAATGTGGGCAGTGTGGCACTGTGTGCAGACATTAGAAAGGCACTGAGCTAATCTGCCATCAAAAATTATACTAAACCCTATTTTATTACTATAAGGACTTAAAGAGTGCCAGTGTTTAACTTGCAAAAAGTCTCACAAACACACATGCTGACTCATTTTAAGGATTCAAAAAGCAACATGTTAGTGACTTTGATGGACAACATAACCACACTACCAGTCAAAGGTTTTTCGATGCTTTTTATTGATTTCTATTATTTTCTACATTGTAGATTGATATTGAAGACACTTACTTTTTTGTTTACAACATAATTCCACATGTAGTCTTTCATAGTTTTGATGTCTTCAGTATTAATCTACAATGTTTGAAATAATTAAATAAAAACCAGTGAATGAGAAGGCGTGTCCAAACTTTTGACTGGTAGTGTGCATCATCTGCAAAAATAAGTCAAGTGAGTGTCATTTATGTTGTGGCAAGCAACCTTTAGCCACTGCTGGAGTTTCATGAGGCATTAAGGGGAAGTACAACTGTTAATTTGGCTTTATCTTGTTAGCTAACTTATTGATATGGCAAATACTGTATCTTTATAGCCACTGTTCACAATGCTAATGCTATTGGCCAATTCATGCCTTCTGCTGTGCTCATACTACAGTAGGTCCGTGGACTTCGGTAGATAACAAATTTACATCATTTGCATCCTTCCGGATGTGGAAAGCATGAATTGGCCTTAACTGATGTTAATGCAAGCTGCTTAAAATCAAGAGTTTATAACTGTGCAAATCAGCAACATCAGTTAGAAAGATAGACTGAATTCCTGCAGAAAAAGTGAATATGGATGAATGAAATGTGCACGAAAGTACTGCTGCTCCTTTTTCTGCAAAGGATTCATTCTTTTCTAGCAGCACTGTGACATGTGAACATGGAGAGATGTGAAGAGCTGATCTGAACAGAAAGTTCCACCAGTTCTGTTTGGATGTAAAAATGTATGAACACGTTATGAAACAATGATTCAATCCTGTTGTTTTGTGGCTTTTTATCACATCATTCATTACCTTGCACTGGGTCATTCCGTGTGGTTTCACCAGATGGTGGTTGCGGCACCATTTTCAAATTAGTCCTAAATTTGCATGCCATTAGACAGTTACAAAAGTACTTTCTATGCAAAATTGTAGGCCTGTAGCTCAAATAGTTTCTGAGTTGTGGGGCTCTGAAATTTTCAGAATTTGGGCTATAAAAAGCCTCACCAGCGTTTTTTTGCATCTTTAAGTGGTTATTTCTCAGCCTCTAGACATACCAGAGAGCTGTGAGTTGGTAAACAAGGCCTCTGCATGTAGCTAGTGCCCCACAAACATCCCCAGGTGTTTCCCTACACTCTGCAGGCCATGGGGCTTGCTAAAAATGCTAAAAATTAAGAGATACCTACTCACAAGTTTTATTTATTTATTTATTTTATTTTATTAGTTTATTTGAACAGGGACAGTGCACATTAATCAACATTTCTGTAAATGTACCAGTTTTAGCTATAAAGCTAGTTTCCAACTGTAGTCCCTGGGCAGATGAAAATGCCAGCAACAGTATAACAGTGGGGTTTGGGACCTTAAAAGTACTAGAAATACTGCACAGAAGTGTTCTAACACCCCTGGGTTCCATTCTACACAAACTTGTGTGATAACTTAGCAAACTGGAGCTTTCTAGGTACCTTAGTTTGGAAAATATGAGCTCCCAAAGTTGGACGAGATTTTTAATTGGCTATTTTTGGTGGCAAAAATCTCAGTGTGGGACAGGTACCAGAGACCCCAAATTTTTCTACAAGACAGTTCCATCTGTCTTCTATCACTGTACAAAAAAATCAGCAGGGTTATATTTGTAGTTACTGAGATATTCTTACTCAAAATGGCATGGGTAATGTCAAAATTGTTTTTGCTTTTCAGTACTTTAAATTGGGATACAAGTATTAGTAGTCATTCCAATGGTAGTATTATGTATGTTTTGTTCTTTTTGAAATGTTAGTTGTTAAAGGTGACTCCCTTCAAAAAGTGTAATAGTATAACTTAGGTATACCTAAGTTATAACTTAGGTATACCTAAGTTATAACTTAGGTATAGGTTCTTTTGCTTGAAACATGACATTGTACAATTAAATTTAACATGTTTAATCGCACTGCACTGATACTGTAAAATTTAACATTATTGTTGTTATTTTTAAATTAATCAACCATAAACTACTACAGAGCTCTCTGAATTCAAGTTAGTACATGTACTTTGT
The DNA here is from genome assembly GCF_021347895.1 of Acanthochromis polyacanthus. Classification (NCBI taxonomy): domain Eukaryota; kingdom Metazoa; phylum Chordata; class Actinopteri; family Pomacentridae; genus Acanthochromis; species Acanthochromis polyacanthus. The sequence continues at coordinate 17,163,942 of NC_067117.1, forward strand.
ATGTGTATGTTATAATTACATGTATGCATTGCAAATGGGTGTCAACATGTCATTACACTTTTTGAAGGGAGTCACCTTTAACAACTAACATTTCAAAAAGAACAAAACATACATAATACTACCATTGGAATGACTACTAATACTTGTATCCCAATTTAAAGTACTGAAAAGCAAAAAATGATTTTGACATCACCCATGCCATTTTGAGTAAGAATATCTCAGTAACTACAAATATAACCCTGCTGCTTTTTTGTACAGTGATAGAAGACAGATGGAACTGTCTTGTAGAAAAATTTGGGGTCTCTGGTACCTGTCACACACTGAGATTTTTGCCACCAAAAATAGCCAATTAAAAATCTCGTCCAACTTTGGGAGCTCATATTTTCCAAACTGAGGTACCTAGAAAGCTCCAGTTTGCTAAGTTATCACACAAGTTGAGTAGAATGGAACCCAGGGGTGTTAGAACACTTCTGTGCAGTATTTCTAGTACTTTTAAGGTCCCAAACCCCACTCATGAGTAGGTTTTTCTTAATGTTTAGCATTTTTAGCAAGCCCCCATGGCCTGCAGAATGTAGTGAAACACCTGGGGATGTTTGTGGGGCACTAGCTACATGCAGAGGCCTTGTTTACCAACTCACAGCTCTCTGGTATGTCTAGAGGCTGAGAAATAACCACTTAAAGATGCAAAAAAAATGCTGGCGAGGCTTTTTATAGCCCAAATTCTGAAAATTTCAGAGCCCCACAACTCAGAAACTATTTGAGCTACAGGCCTACAATTTTGCATAGAAAGTACTTTTGTAACTGTCTAATGGCATGCAAACTTAGGACTAATTTGAAAATGGTGCAGCAACACCCCCAAGGAATATCTGGTCATTTCACCTGGAATGACCCCACTGACAAATTTTCCCTGTTCTTGTTTTTTAATCAATTGTAAAGAATAAATTTTATGTTCTGTTAGGTCTTATTCCACAATCTTTCCTGATGTTTGAGGTTTTTGTTGTGGCACCATTTGAGTTTGGTTTCATCATCAGGATTTTGCTACAACCACACCACAACATATGTGTGTGCCTTTGTGTTTGTGTGTTGGTGGTTGGGAGGAAGAATCTCCCTTCTCACCTTCACTTTGTACTCAGGGGCCATATTAGAAGGAAGGGAGATTTGTCTGAAAGCGATATAGCCTCGCTCATCATAGTTCCAATACTTCACTTCACTTTAAAAGGAAAATAGCAGAGAAATCATTGTTTTCTGCATTTTAAATGATCAAGTTCAGGTTATAACAGAACATCCTTTACAAAATATCAAAATAAATAACAGATTCAAATGAAAGATTAAATGTTTATCTGTCACACTTCGGTACTTGCTTATCACAAGTGATACAAAACCCGATAGGTTGAAATGAATGTAAGAAATAACCCCACAATAAAAATACCCCACAAGCAACATCTTAAATTACCAGTCATTTACCCTTTGTCACCTGGCAGAAAGTGTGAACGTCCCATGGGGCCGTTGATACAAATCAAACAGGACGGCTGCAGAGAAAAACAAGTCAATCATTTTGTAAGTAATTAATGTTTTAGTCAGGCCATCTAAAATCGTTTTTTTAGATCAGTTTCTCTATAATCAATCTCAGTTTTGATATTCTAAAATAACATTTCCTGTATATATAAATCCAAAATTTCACACATGGAATTTTAAATATCCATATTTCATGATACAAAAAGCTTCAAATGAATTAGAGATGGTCGAACAGAATGCCCCTGATCATTTGAAATGAAATAATGATGTATTTTTTTATATATATTTTTATGATCAGATGGTGGATTTAAAACCAGAAGATGGACACTGAGCTTTGTTACCTACATTAATGCCAGGCTGAGTGGCAAGGTTAAGAGTCAGGTAGACTCCAAAGGAAAGACCAACAATCCCAACTCTCTCTGCAACAATCTGAGGATGATCTTGAAGTAGACGGAATGCTGACTGTCCAAACAGAATAAATGGGACATTTTAAGGGAAATATTAAATAATTAAAAGCAGTGTGAAGTGTTCTGAAGCAACACATGTACATTTTGCAGAAAGAAGAATAACACAGGACAAAGTAAAGCGCTTAACTTGTCCTACCTTAAAATATTCATTGCCAACATTTAATTCCCTGAGAGGTCCAGGTAAATCTTTGTGCTCGAAGTAGGCAAGAGAAAGACTCGCGTAGCCCCTGGATGCACACAAGGCAGAGCGGTACTCATTCAGGCCTCCTCCCATTCCCCACATATCCAGCATAGCTGGAAACGGCCCTGGACCTGCAGGAAAATCAGCACAATAGGCGATGTGCACTATGATTATTCACCACAATACCATGACACCTTAAAATCACTACACAAATACATCAAACGCTCACCTGGAGGTAAGAATAAAGTCCCTACAATTCCATTTTGACGAATGTCTATTCTCCTCACTCCTGGAGCCATGTATGAGCGTTCAGTAGTAACAGCTGCCAGCTCAGTGATCGGCCCCCCGCTGGGCGAGACGTGGCCCTTCAGCAGGGAGACGTGCACCGTGTACGGAGTCTCCACATTTCTCTTCCTCAGCCTGTAGAAGGCACATTTCAATCAGGAAACTGTCATTGGCCTATTTACACAGAGAGATTTACACAATGGATAGTCTGCGGTTGTAGCAGCAAGGTTTCAGTGCAGAATAGTGAGAAATGTAGAAGAATTACAACACATGTGGTTCATAAGTGCCACCTGACTGTTTGAGTTCAGCTGTGAATGTACATGTTGGAGCCATTTCAGTTGGTAACCAGCAGGTGGTGCTGTGACTAGTTACCTGTGCATTTAAAGGCCACACTAATTGCCCCAGGTGTGGCGCAAAGAAGAGGTGAATTGTTTTTGACCATGCCGTGGCTGACAGATTGGTGGTAAGACTTTGCTCTTTGTTAAGTTTGATGAACTCCAGAAGGTAAATAAATTGATGAATTCGTTCATAATTGTGAGTTTGGACAATGACCCTTTTTGAATAGACTTTACTGGTGTTATTTTTGTTATTTTTTGGACCACGATGGAGTAGAAGAGCAGGACGAGTAGCCAAAAGCCACTCATTCTTCACGGAATCAAGTTTGTGTCATCAGTACATTAGAAGGTGAACAAGGCTTGGAGACGAGCACCACAACACTGGGGTTTACAGTATGTAGACATGTTGGGCTTGTTTCATGAGGATCAGGTCATTCCACCTCAATTCCGTGTATTATTGCTACCAACTTTCCAAAGACAATATTTCTATGTGACTAACGCTTTGCTAACAAAGTTACAATGAATTAAAACAGATCCTGATAAAGATATAAAAAGAAGTAAGAACACATATACCTGACAAATTGCTTATGGTATCACTTTTCATAAAATTATTTGAAGCACTATGAATTGGAAAACCTTGATTTTTGTTTGAGCCCAGTAACAAGAATATACAAATTTTCCAGTTAGGTCTGCTTTTGGAGTGGTGCCATGTATCGTACCTGCTCAATGCATTTTCAAATGTTGGTCATAAATGCAACAACAACAAAAAAATCTCTATATATTTATTCTCATAAAGTATTGCCTCTGACTGGCACCATACTGTACATTTTTGATTTTCCTATTGATGTCAATCACAGGAAAATAAATCTGTATCTTAGGGTAAACAATAAAGGTTTTCTAGTTATTGGAATATTGGAACAGAAAAGACATGGATATTTTTTTGACCAAACGTACACCGTCATATAACTGGTTTTGTCTTATACTATCAAAGCAGGGTTGTATCTTTGAAGACTACACATACATATCAATGAGTCTACAAAATTTCAAGACTCTAGTTTCACTATTTCTCAGTTTATGGCACTTCAAACATTGATCCACAGATTGACATGAAGTAAACAGTAAAAATAGAAATGACCCCACGCCTCTTTAAGAATGTTTAACTCAAAAACAAAAGGTAGCTATGATCCCAGATTTTACACATGGTTGATTCAATCAATAATCACCACAAAAAATTAAAAATCATTCAAATTTTAGATGGGTCAGGCACTGGACATTTGGTGAATTGAGGTGGAATGACCCTTGTACAGACTTTATCTAAAGCTGTCAGATGTTTTTTTTCACCTGCCTTAAACCTTCTCTACTTCCAGGAGGTGGATGCAAACCCCAGAAGAGTCCCATTGGCTCACAGCCAGTATAAGAACCCCCGACTGAACGATCACTGGTCACTGATGAGGGGACAAAGAGACAGAGTGAAAAGAATTAAAATGAAACACTGCCTTCAAACGAGTGGTTAATGTAACATGATTGCTACAAGACGTCTCCTCAGTAAATACATTAAATGTTACCTTGCGCTGTAAATTGGTTAAAAGTTGACTTCTTACCTCACAGTAAAATTTGACATTTTCCAACTTTTAATGATGCCAGTTGTTCTTACTTATCTCTTTAAATTGCATCACACATCACAGTTTACATAAATATTACATTTACGACAGTGAATATGCAGTGCTGCAGAGCTTTTTACTCACAACTGAAACTGCCGCTTGCGTCTGTGTTGTAATGGGCAAATGCCTCCCACAGGTCGCCGTCTTCACTGTGCATTCGTGAGCACAGTGTGATGGGACTGTTTGGGGGCAGGAAACGCCCTTTAATGCTGATCTGTTCGTCTATAAGAGCCCGAACAGGAGCGGCAGTCAATACAGGGGCTGGTCTGACGCTGCTCATCCACCGAAATGCACCTACAGGTAAAGAAAAAAGATATATGAACAGTACAAAAATACTTTAAGGATAATTACACAGGAAAGTGTATTATGTCAAGTATCAAATAAAAATCTGTCAGAACTGATAAAACAAAAGCACACCGAGACATGGTGAAGAAAATATTTGTGGAGATGGCCGTCTACAATGAGAAATGATATGTAATGCAGTGATATCTTTACAGTCATGAGTAACTTCAGGAATCCATTCACTGACAAGCATAATAGTTTAAATATTAATCCTAAATCTACGTCTCTGTTTTGCACAGCTTCTACAACTATTTCACACTTGATGCAACAACAGGGGTTATGGAGAAAAGCAAATATTTGATTTGTAGCTAATACAGATTTCCTTTCTTGGGTCAACACAACAAAAAACAAACAGTCTCACCCATGGCGTGCTGCAAATCTGCCATCCTCCCGTGCACTTTGAGGCATGTTTTCGTCTTCATTTCCATGAGCTGCCATAGTGTTTTCACACTCAGACCTGCTCTCAACATTATAGTGTTTCTGTCTATCCTGTAAACACAAATCGGCAAAGATCAAACACTAGTGTGCATAAAACACGCTGTCTGTTCAGTGAGCGGAGGTGAAAAGTTGAGTATCAAACCTGAAAACGATCCAAAGGTGAACCACCCTCTGCTGCCAAGATTATTCTGGCTAAGACTAGTTCATGTGTTAGAAATTAACTTCACAACCTTTGCCCTACATAACTTTGCGGCACAGCACTGGTGTTAAAAAATGTGCGTGAATTAATTTTAAATAGTATTTTACAAAACTGGTTGAATCTGTTTTTTCCAGCTAAGTTGTCAATGCACATTAAAATTCATTTTCTGAGAACTTCTCTTGGGACCTGGAAACTGATTTTTGTGAATGGGTGAAATATGTAATTTCAGTGATGGGAAAACTGATTATTTAGTTAAACTGCAAGTATTTATGTAAGCTGAAAGTAAAAGAACTTAATAAAGGTATTATTTCTGCTATATAAATACACTAAAGGTAGAAGTCCTGCAATCAGAGGAAAGTAAATGTCACAGAAGTATTACAGTATTGGTGACAAAGTTGCAGCGCTGCCTTTCCATAGTGTTACGTTAGAACAACGTTTTACTGCTTTTTAAAGGTTTGGGATTAAGAAGCACAGTAATAATTATGCAAAATCAAAACTTTCACTGTAAAAAGCACAAGAGGCTAATGTGTTGGTGTTTAAACAATGTAAGACACTGCTTAGAAACAGGTCTGCTTTCTTTTAAAAAAACATATACATTGAATATCAGTGTAATTTGTACACAATAAGTATGTTCAAGTGAATAAATTTAGAGGGAAATTAAATCATAACGGACATCAACTCTTATTACCGCTATTATAAAACTAAATCACTCTGGGTCGGAAGAGAAGAAGCCTTTGGAGAGATTGTACCTCATGAGTAATTTTTATTTGCACAAACCTGCTACTTTGGGATAAGATTAACTTTAGTTTCAGATATTTTTGATGTTGCTCTTACCTTAACCAGCACATAAGTATTAGCTAACATATCCAGAAATAACTTCAGATTTCTCTCCAATCTGGCGCACAATAACAAAAGTTTGTACACTATCAGTCAAAAGCTTGGACACACTTTCTTATTCAATGGTTTTTATTTATTTTAATTATTTTCTAAATTTTTAATTAATACTGAAGACATCAAACCGATGAAAACACATATGGAATAATGTAAACAATAAAGTGTTAAGTAAACGAGGATATGTTTTACATTTAGATTTCTTCATGTGCTTGAGACCATCAGCTGTGTTGTGCAGACGTAGTTAAGACACAATGGATAGCTCTATTTTACTTCTGTTGTTTAAAATAAATAAAAGCACTAAATCTGAAGGTGTGTCCAAACTGGCACTGTACATGTATATCCTTATTTAAAAAAAAAAAAACAGGCTTGTGTGCCAAATTATGACATCAAAATACCTCCAAATCACGTTTTTCTTTCATTTCCTCAGACCAGTAATATGATTTCAGTGTTATTTAAAAATTAACAGAACCACTAACAACTCAGAAAAAAACTTGACTATACATAGTGGCAAGGAGGGAAGTTATGGTGAAATCGTGTTATTAAAGTTCAGTAAAATTGCACCAATTATTGTACAAAAAACACGAGGTAGCAGAACAGACTGGCTGAGAAAAAAAAAATAAAACCACAAGAATGTCAACAAGTGGGACTTACCGTATTACTGAAAGTGAAAGTATTTGCACAAAAAACGTGGATTTGTACGGTGTTTTATACGTGGACGGCTGCACAAACACTCAATACAGCATCCGAGATCAACAGAGTAGACACAAACATGAGCTTTGCACTCTGACTGTATGCAGTAAATCCAACAAAGGGTCGTAGTAAGACTAGTCTACTACCCTCCCTGCAGGGAAGATCAACGTCCGCTCCAAAGTGGAAGTGGGAGGAGAAAAGTAATAAACAGGATAGAGTGTTTGATCCGTTTTGTACTGGATGATGGCGAGGCCACAGCTGTTTGACGCTGTTTTTCACAGCTGGATTGTATAACTAGTGCGCTGTTTGTGGCATCCTTTTAGGATGACAGCCACTGTGGCTCTGATTAGTGGTGTCTCCTGATTAGTGCTGCAGCTGTGTTTCTTAACATTTTTAGTTAGTCACTGATCTCCCTGTACCTATTTCCTTTTTTTTATTTGTTTTTGTGAAGTCTCACAACCAGATTGTCTGTTCCTCTAGTTTTGTTTTCTGTGTGAAGCCATAACGCAGACAGACTACAGGCCAAAAAAACTGAGAAAGTTATGGTGATCACAGGTAATTTTATAACTGTGTTCATGCAATCAGACTATATGAAAATCATATATGTAGTCGATTTAATAAAGTTTATTCATTTTTGCAAACGTTTGCAACCAACTGGACAATAAAATCGTAATATTTTCAAAATAAAAAATACTCACGTAAAGAAATTAACTTTATATTCACAATTAAGAACAACGGCCAGTGTGTAATGGGTAGCATATATTTTTGATAAATAATGATGTTTTTCAAATTTGATTCTCTTGTAAAGAAGTACATTAGCAGGTGATGCAGTACGGATGTATTTTACATTGAAAAGCTAGTGGAGTTTTGTTTCCGGGTCAGCGCTGTGTTTTCCGTGTTGTTAACAAGTTTAGCCACTTCACCGCTAAATACATCCATGATACAAGGCCCAGCTGAGACAGACGGAGCTTTAAACACCATAAACATCCAAAGGACTGTTTTTATGCTATAGCCTGAAGTCTTTTTCATCTACTGGTCAGGTTTGTGTCATGTGTGTCTGTGTTTTGTGGAAACGGTTCACTTTAAAATAATGCTAATATTGTAGATGGATACATCCTGTGTTGTTTCAACTTACTGCGAAACTGCAAAGATACGTCAGTGTTGATATCACTTCTATTTTGGACTTTTTATTCGTAGATAAGCTAAATGTTACAATGATATTTGAGTAGTTTAGTCTACAACCAAACGGCGTTACGCGGTGTGACTTTAGCTTTTGCTTATCTTAAGGGTGTGTTGTTGGACAGCTAAGCTACCTGTGTGCTGCTCTGGGTTTAACTGTAGCTACATATACTCAAGGTACCATCACTTCTCCACGGTTTCATCCCATGTACTTCTCATGAACTGGCTCAGTATTAATTTCTAGCAGGAGGCGATGGTTGTTATTTTATTCAGAGTCGAGTTGAGCCATGTCTTCATACAGAGATTTAGGCTTGCAGTAAATGTCCCATGTTGTGCCCATTTCAGTAAATAATTAGTCTCACATGTTCTCAGAATATGTCTGACTATGTTGTCTATATCTTCAGCTCAAAAGAGCACAAAATGCCATTCATACCACGACTGCATGACACGTGGTTTTAACCCAGCTCTGTGTCCACTGAGATGCTGCAGCCCACACTCCCTTCAGGAAGAAGACTCTCTCTGCTTCTGTGATTGACAGCACAACAGCTGACAGAGACATGAATGAGTTTGTGAGACTAGGACTTTGTATCACGTTTAACTTCTCCCTAGCGACAATTGCAAATGCTACAGAATTCACAAGTGATGTTTTTAACTTGTGTATTGGGAGTTAGTCAGACAACGTTACGGTTTTAAAATCAGTAGTTGAGCAGTCCAAAACGGCAGCTTGGAAACAGCTCTGAAGTGACTGCCAGTCAACGTGTCTTAACAGGTAGCGTTTCAGTCACTATTTTATGCTGGTTCCATTGTCTGACAACAGAAACAGTATTTAAATTAAAACAGCTTTATTGGGAGTTCAGCTGTGGCCACAGATGGTAAGAGAGAAGTGAACAGATATAAACACTGGCTAAGTGTAGGTTTCACTAAAGCACATCAGGTGACATGACAACATAGTAACCCACCTAGTCTTTGTTTGTTTGTTGTGATTTAGATGATCGAGTCATACAGATCTTCATCTTAGGGAATGATTTTTTATCTCCAAACCTTTATAATCCCACTGAATGACATCATGCAGTTACAGCAGGCAACCTGTAAACATCATTTAATTTGTGATGCAGAAAAGGCTTTAATATGTTCATGTGTTTTGTCCTGATTAACTGCCAAGTCTGTTTTACACTGCTGGTACTGCACCTAAGAACACAGATTATAAAATGCATTAGTCTATTAATATTTGTCTCAGAAAATATCCAGTCGGTCACAATAATTTCACTTTGATTTGGCCAAAAACGTCTCCACAAAGATTTCCACAAATCTTTAGTTACAGGACAGTGTCGGACCCAAATCTATTTTTTCACTGTCATGACTAAATGTAGCTGTAATGCACAGCTGCCACCTTAGAAATAAGTGACTGTTGTTAGAATAATTACGTTAACGTACATGATTAAAAACTTTCTTAGCAGTATTTACCTCTTGCATCATTTACAGTAAATTGCCTTTTTTAGTGAATGTGACAAATGTTTAGGTGCTGTACAGCTCTTTATTACGATAACCTGTTACTGTTTACTGAAGTAGGTGGCAAACCATTGGTCCATTTTGTGCAGAAGAAAAGTTAAATGACATGTCAGAGGCCCCATTTTACATAAGCACATACAACACCTGATAAAAAAAATCCTGAGTTAAGCAAGAAAGCTGATATCCACCATGATACCTGGTATCTCTGACTGGGGTTTTAGGCTTTGTGGAGCCAGCTTATGCAATTTTTTTTTCAAAGTTTACATTCACCCCTTTAAAAAGATAAAAAGAAGGACATGTTGTATTGATTGCATTCTTGTTCCATCAGTAATGATTAGTATTTGCTGACTATGTAGGGAAAGGACTATTTGTCTTGCTTTAACTAATTTCACATTAAAAACCCCCAACATAAATATCCTAAAAATTTTAAATATCACTCCTTAATTAAAACGAAATAAAAATGATTGCATCTTACTGCATTTTTCAACAGTACAGCTCATTGTAGTTGCTGTTTAATTTCCTGGGTTGCTTCATGGAACATCCATAATTGTAATAATTGTATTGCATGTACTAAAAGCTACGATCTTACAATTATCGCTCTGTTTCTGTCTATTAAACATTTGGATATAAAACCCAAGATTTGAAGCAATCAGTGCTTCTTTTTTTTTTTTAACATAACTTTTTGCATTTCAGATTTTGAGATCACACACAGGTCAGTCTGGATGGACCTGCTGCTCACAGTCTGGCCCAGTTCTTAACATCCTTGTGGGCCTGTACTTGTAACATCAGTCAGAGATGGCTAGTCACTTTCGTAGCTACATCTGGGACCCGGTCCTCATCGTGTGTCAGATTGTGTTGATGCAGTGCATCTACTACAGCTTCTTGGGCCTGTGGCTGGCCGGAGTGGACAGCCTCGTGCAAAGTGGTCGTTCACTGGACCAGATCTTCAGCTATGAAGTGAGTTCTGACCTATTCTATCTGTGTACCCATTTTTGTGTCTTATTGTTGTGCACCACAGTGGTATTTAAATTTTTGCTCTGCATTGACAGCTCCTTGGTTTTGCAACCATGCAAGGCAGACTCTCGATGATAGCATTCATCTTGAACTCTCTTACATGGTGAGAAACCTTTTGCTTCTTTTCTCTGAACTTCTACAAACATCAGATAGATAGATAGATACTTTATTCATCCCCTTTGTGAAATTCAAGAATGAAAGCAGTGGGATCTCTTAATATATTGCACTTGATAAAATATTCACACTTTTCAAGCTAAACATTTATATCAGTGGGCTACACATTTTTGAAAAGGCCATAAAATATTTTATAGATTTGATGTGTGGCATCATGAACATATCCTAAAACTCGACATGACTGACAACACGACTTTTCTGTGTCACTTTTGCTGCAGTGCTCTTGGTCTGTGGTTCTTCATCCGCCGGGGGAAGCAGTGCCTGGACTTTACCGTCACTGTGCACTTTTTCCATATGATCGGCTGCTGGATCTATAACGCTCATCTTCCAGCCGCCCTGTCCTGGTGGCTCGTCAATGTAGCCTGCATGGCGCTGATGGCTGTGATTGGCGAGTACTTGTGCATGCGGACTGAGCTCAGGGCGATTCCAGTCAATACTGGACCCAAATCTAACCTGTGAATTTTCTTTGACACCACGCTGAAAGTTTGTGGAAGGTCAGCCCTTTGTGGAACTTTCTGAGGAGGCTTTTCCACAGGAACAACAAAGGAACATTACCTTTTGTCAACATACATGTTGGACTGTCATGCATCTCCTGTCAAGTGATTCACCAGATGAACTCTATTTATTCATAGCTGCCCACTAAATGTTGGACAGTATTAACTCTGTAGCATATTAAGATACTTGTTTTAACGTGTTTGAAAGCAAATGTCAGTGTACAGTCTTCTCTAAACCTAATGACTATGGATGTGATACTTGTCTTACTAATTAAATTTTTATGTTTAATTTCAGTACATTCACGTGAGCATCACATTCCCTTGATTTAAGGTATTTTTAAAGCATTTTTCCTCTTATCTTTTCTTTGCATCGCTGTGCCGGCAAACAAACACTTGAACATATAACACTGCAGTCTGTGGACAAAGTTACATTTCACAGCTTTGGTCCTTTGCTTTTGCTCCTTACACTGAATATTCGGGTAAAAAGTCAATAGTTTTCTGCTTCGCAACACATTGTTGAAGTAAAATTTGTACTTTTGGTCTGGTTACATGCCTTTGTTGTCAAGCTTGTACAGCATATTGCACAGCTAGCGTTGTTTGGCTCTGTCTCTTTTTGTCCTGATGTATTGTGCAGTTTGGCCACTTAGGGGACAGTCTGTCAGCCTCCAGCTGTGTTCTGACAGCAGACTGTGTCTTCTTCTGAAAATTGCTGTTTGAAATGATGCGACGTGAAAAGTCCTGAGATGTGAAGCACTGAAGGTTTCTGGAACACTGTCAGCTTCCTCAGTTAGTGATGGATTTTAAATCTCTTGTGTAAATAAACCGCTTTTTTATCTTTAAATTGTTAGAGATCCTGTAAGGCGCATCCTTGTATTGTGCATGGAAGATGAAAACCTCTGCAGCTTTGATGGTGTGGAATATGCAGTGTTCTGTTTTAAATGGGGTTTGTCTGTGGTGCACGTGCATAATTATGGGATGATATTTGTAGGAATAGATGAACGTTTAGGGAGACGCCTTTAGTCACACCCTCTCTTGGTTATAATTGGATAAGAAGATCATCTCTGATTTGTCGCATTTAAACACAGGATCCAAGAAGGCATTGGAACAATTTATTTGTTTCAGGTAATATTTGTGGCTGGAAGGATGAATAGATGGTAAATGAATGTTTTTTTTTCCTGTGCACATGGAGGTGACAAATACACAAAGAGTTAACACAGTTACAGATCTAGTCTAAATGCCAGAACTGACAGTCGTTGAACCGTCCTGGCATTTCAATTTTATTAATCCAAAACAACCATGAGACAAAAGAATCACTGGTGAGATGTGAATTCAGTTGAACAACAGAAGTAGGTTCAATAGTCTGTTGTTGTTGTTTTTTTAACTCACAAAGAGTTTGAAGGAAAGGGGCTTTATAGGTTAAAAGAAGTGGAGTTTTATAACCTCCTGGGTGTGTCCTTTGACAGCTGTAATACAGAGTTAGGAGTGGTGAGTTCAGGTGAGGAGAGATTCTCCAACTTGTGATTTTAACAAGACTGTCATCAGTCCATTGATCTATTCTCAGAAAATCAAAGACAGATTTTCCCCAAATTCATATGTTTAAGCTGACAGCTGCTCTTTCTAAGCCATGGTCATTATTTATGCTGATGGCTGCTCTGACAGATTTCACATGCGATGCCACCTTTCTGTTCTGTAACAAAATGTTTATTATGTATTTAAATACAAAGAAGTGGAGAGATGGACCTATTATTCTCATTAAATTCTCTGATTTGTTTCTGGTGCAGAAACGCCACCAACAAAGTGTATGTATTTTGTCATTCCTCCTTTCAAAAGGTTTGCATTTAGAATGTTGCCACCAGAACCTATGAATTCTGATATTTTACCCGTATGCAGTTTAGTAAAACACGACTGGCTCATGTTGATCAGATAAAAAGTAAATCTTGGACAAGCAACTGTAGGTGAAAAAATAATTGGCCATTATGCTTCAGATGTCAAAGATAGGTCCTCTAATGAGACACGCATCGCAAGCTTGTCTTCGCTTCTGCAAAGGTTTTCCTCCCCAGGCCGTGATCACTCATTTTCTCCCAACCACTGCCTCTGCAGGAAGAGTCCAGGTGGAAAGAAGCAGATGGGAGAGCACTAACGAGTTCAAAATGCTAGTTGCGGTCCTCATTACCAACACTTTACCTCAGGGTAGACTAAAAACAGAAACGGTAGTAAATGAGTTGTACAGCACTGGACTTATTGCATCGATTAAACACCCAACTATTTGCAGATCTGTACAATCTCTTATTCTGCAGAAGGTGATGCGCACACACACTGTAAGTTTCAACCGTGGTGCTTTATTATTACAAACACATTTCCATATATTGCTTAATACAGTCTTGTAAATAGTGTACTTTTTATGAGTAAACTGAAAAACCACATGGACACTGGACTTGTTTTTACATTCAGGAGTTCTTCCCACGTTTAAACTGTCAATAGGGGAGGTTGTTATGGCGTAATGATCACAATCATTTTCATGCTTTCTTCACCAGCATACGAATGGATAAGAGTCCCCGTCTGAGAAGTGACTGTACGTATTGCTCATGCTTTGAGGACGTCACAGCTGTCTTTGTATCGTCACCGCCAGACACACAATGGATGAAATAAGCAGAAACAACTACAACAAACATGCTAATGGGGTCAAGGGAGGAGGAGGTGGTGTGTGTGGATAATACATCTGCATAACGGAGGTTACACAGAGGAGCTAGCCTAGCTTCATGCACAGATCAAGACCACTGTACATTTTGTCCAAAGTAAAAACTAACAGACCGCCGATTTTCTTAAAGCACTGCCACATAAATTCTCATGCACTTGTGATAAAATAGATGACAGAAAATATTCAGGACCACAGGAATTATCCACATTTTTGATGATGTCTGTTAGAACTGTTGGTATAAAGGAAATATGCAAATGGTGACACAGTTTTGGAAAAAAAAAAACACCAGATAAACACATGATAATCAAAACAAAAAGATGCTATTGCTCCTTTAGTATAATGTGCTGTGAACCGAGGGGGGAGTGTTATTGTAGTGAGAGTGAAAACATTTGGACTTTTGTCATGATTTCATAAAAGATCTTTACAATTAGTGATAAATCACCTGGCTTAGTTGTTAAATTAGTCAAATGTTACACAAACTGCAGCACTCATACTGATTTCACTGTGCTTTTCTTTCTTTTTGTTGCCTTTGAAGCTTGTAGGTTTGGGGTAAAATACAGCTTAAGTTTCTCCACTTTGTAGGATTAAAAGCACATAGCACCGTTTGAAATCTGAATATTGGTCAATGTAATAATAATAATAATGCAATCCAATGGTAGATCTTTGATTGAAATACAAATCATGCAAATGTTTCATATATTTTACAAAAACTAGCCATTGTTTCGGCATTGCATTTAATCCATATTTCGTTAGCGATTAAAAATTCTTGTCTAAACTGAAATCCGCTTTAAATTTGCCAATTTATTAGGTGCAAATAGCAACAGAATACTGAAGTGTTTTTGAGAGGCGTTGATCTGTTTTGTTGCATTTTATTGACAGGTTTTTTCTAATAATTTGTCCACTCTCTTTACATCAATGAGGGTACACTAAATTATAGAGATACCTCTCTTTATAATCAAATACAGTTCAACAGTTTAAGCTAAATGTTGCATAAAAAGTGTAATAATTGTTCAACAGAATCATGTGTGTTTATATATATATATATATATATATATATATATATATATATGTCAGGGTAGAGACTGCGATTTGGTAGAATTGGAGTTTCTACCAGTAGAGATTGCGATCGCAACCTCTACCAGTAGAATTGGAGTTTCTACCGGTAGACATTGCGATTGGAGTCTCTACCAGTAGAGACTCCAATCCTACCAGCAGAGATTTGTCAGGGCTAAGGTTAGACTTTTAAGGTTAGGGTCAGGGGTCAGGGCAGGGGTCAGGTTTAAAGTTCCATCTCTACTGGTAGGATTGGAGTTTCTACTGGTAGAGACTCCAATCACAATCTCTACTGGTAGAAACTCCAATTCTACTGGTAGAGACTCCAATCGTAATCTCTACTGGTAGAAACTCCAACTCTACCAAATCGCAGTCTCTACCCTGACATATATATATATATATATATATATATATATATATATATATATACACATATATATATTGTGCTGCATCATGACATCGATTTGTGTTTTCAAAGCGTTCTCCATGTTACTGGAGCAATCCAGCATGAACATTTTCACAGCACTGAACATTCACACTTTAGATTTTCTTTTTCCACAAACCGGTCAGAAACCTAAAGAGAGCTATGAGTGAACTGAAACAAGGGTTGAGTGAGACGCAGGCATCAGATGTCGGTTTTTGGTGTCTTTATAGCAGCCGTGCAACATCAGCCACAGAGAGCTGAAGTGTCGTAAGGGAAAAGGGATCGAAAGATGTATACAAGTTGCTTGATTGTCACTTAACTACGACATTTAATAGCATTTAGAACAAAATTAAAGGGGCATTTCGCTCAACAGTATGTCTAAATATTGTTTTGTTGTGGTTCAATTGATTCAGTCAGATAAATGTCCGATTTGGTAGTTTTTCAGGAACAAATTTCAAAAACATTTTCAGTTAGTTTTCGGTGAAGTGCCCCTTTAATGTTTTCTTGTATTCTGATGGACGATTACATAATGATGGCTTGGCCGTATTTATACAAATTCACTGCAAATTAAAATAAGTGTTTGGATGCTAACATACACTGTAGCTCTTGATTAAAGAAGCAGTTTGACATTTTGACCCTTGTAACAGCCTGATGCTCTCATGTCTGCACACTAAATATGAAGTTCCAGTCAGCAACCGAACAAAAAGACTAGAAACAGGGGAAACAGCTGGACTGACTCTGAGCGAGGGTGTCAAAGTCGACCTGCCAGCACATCTAAACCTCACAAATCAACACTGTATATCTGTACAAAAGTGTAAAACTGTGATTTTTCTTGGAGCCACATTCCAGGCTGAGCTGACTGGCTGCTGAGTGTAGCTTCATATTCACTGATCAGATGTGAAATCCTGCCCGCCAGAATGTCAAACTATTCCTTGAACCATCATGATGAAATCAGATAATGCATGGAACAGGGGGTGGACACAATAACGGAAACACCCTACTACTGAATGATAAAAACCGTAAGTACTATTAAAATCTTCTCTAAGGTAGTATACATTGAAGGCTGTGCTGGATCGTGTCCGACTGTGCAGGTACATGTGATAGTGTGTCCACCCCTTGTATGGAGACCCAGAGCCACAGGTGTCTGCCATGGACTGATCACACTTTGATCACATTGTAGCTGAAATCCCATAAATGCATTTGCTTTAACCTTCGTGTCGTCCTGTACGTCAAAATTGACCCAGTTTAAAGTTTGAAAATGTTACAAAAAATATATATTTTCACAGTGAAAACTTCTGATGTCCACATTTTCAACATTTTTGGGAAGTCTTTGAACATTTTTTGGTGGAAATAAATGTTAAAAATGTTTCTTTAAGAACATTCACATTAAAATCTACCAAAATCCAGCGAATTTCGCTGGATTTTGGTAGATTTTTATGTGAATGTTCTTAGAAACTTTACTGACGTATCTTTAATCACTTTAGATATTTTTAGGATTTTTTTAAAGAAGATTTTTACTCTTTTCGTGCCAAATTTGTTTTTTTTAAATAAAACATTTAAGGGAAATTTTTGAGGAATTATTGTAATTTTCCTTCCTGAAGGTTTCGCAAATTTTCAGAAATTTGGGGGATTTTTTTTGCTGAATTTTTTGATTTTTTTCCGATGAGAAAACAATATTTTTTGGTGCCTTTAAATGAGGACAACAGGAGGGTTTATCTGCCTGGAAAGACATATCAGAACTGTAGTTTTCTCTCCACTGCTCCACCAGTTTCTCCCCATAAGGGAAGAAAAAGCTGGAGAGTGTTGGAGAGGATTTCAAACATTATTCATCACAGCAAATATTGATTGGCTTGCCTCAGACATCCGTGGCTCTGTGTCAAGATATTCCCTCAAAACATTTGTCCCTCTTAAATCCTTGGCTTTAAGTTTGATCTCGGAAGGGAAAGGCCTCCTCGCCCCTCCCGTCGCCTCACCCCTCGCTCTCCGTCTATGCAGGGGACCAACTGGGCCCGGTCATGGCCACCATCAGCGGCAGGGTGAGAGCAGCGAGAGGCGAACTTATGCTGGGAGAGGAGCTGGGGCTGCACAGATCAAACAGACTCCCCTGGAAGCGTATCTTCCTGGAGTCCTGCCTCAGAGTCTCCCAGATGGAGCTGACTTCCTCCTGACAGTCGGACAGCGCTGTGAGGGCACATGTGTGGAAAGCTTCCCAGTGGCTGTGGCAAACACAGGATCATCGGATCAATGCCTCGTCTGACATTTCACTCGCAATTCATCCCCACAACAGCACGCAGGACATGCGATGGCTGTCGTAGATTAACTCGCTTGCCAAAAATCTATCACTCAGATGATGGCTTCGAGGAAGTCAAACTGAGCTTTAATTACCATGGCAACTGCATCAGAGAGTGAAACAATATCACAGATGATATTACAAGTGGGCAATTTTCAGCAGAAGGCCTAAGTGTAAATCTTTGTCTTCAATATAGTGTGCCGGGGTTGTAAGGGTGCGTGCAGTAACAATGACAAAAAACGTCCCCGGAATTTCATTACTGCTGCAGCGAAAGTCATAAATTATTTAGCACAATGGCTCAGTGTCTCAGCACCATTCATTTCTCTATTCTCCCTCTGAGATTGTGGCATCTGCTCTTTTCTCTACAGTATTTTTCTTATTAGATGCATATCTCATGTCTTTATTGCTGCACTCAATCACACATTATTCCATAACCCAGCAGCAGAATTGAAATACAGTTTTGTGCACGATCCCATAGATCACTTTTCGTTTTTATTTTGTGAATATTTCTATTCTTGCCATCCAGGCGGCTGGTTCAGATAAAAAAGACAAGCTCTCCTGGGAGTCTGTGTGCACAAATGGATGCTCTTTTCTACTGCCAAAGTTATTATCACCTGCACACCGCTGCCACTCCCCTCTCGCTGGTCACGTTCTCCTGGTAGTTGTCCATGCTCTCGCCCAGCTCCAGGACACAGTCGGAAAAGTCCTTGTAAATGTTCTCACACCTCACATCAGCAGAGACTCCTGACGCCATGAGGGACAGGAATACTGCAAGACAGAGACAGGGGGAGAGGTTTCTTCACTGTATGAACTACAAATAGACAAGTTTGAAAGAGAAATCAGCATCTAATGGAAATCTGGCCGCACATCCACAGGAAGAGTGCAAGCAGAGTAAACAAATGTCATTGATGCTTTAGCAAAAAAAAAACAACACCAAAAAACAGGTAAATTCAATCTGCTGGTAGGATTTCAGACCATCTCCACACTCCCCATAGAAGCTTTAAACCCTCATCATGCTACTTTTGAGCAATAAAATCAATTAAAAATATGATTAATGGGCTTTATTTATTATTTGATTTCATTATAAGCAAAAAAAAAAAGATTGTAAAGACTTTGTTGTCCTGCCGTCTGAACTTCACTTTGGACAGATGTCAGTAGGCGGCAGGCTGGGAAGCAGATGTCACCTCAGAGAACAGTCTTGACCACTGCAGCCCATACATTTCTTCCACATGAAGTCCAATGTTCTGGTTGATATTAAAATAACAAAATATGCCAATAATAAACTGCAAAATTCCGTGGAGGGATGAGGCCAATATGCACCAATTAAGCACTAGATATGCGTGGACTTTAAGAATAGATGAATAAATTCCTGTTTTCCCTCCTTTCCTCCCAGTGTTTCATGTCCAAAAAGCTTGCACACTAAGTATAGACACCCAGTATCTGTCGTCGCTGGCTGTACTACAAGCACTTGGCCGTGGTACAGGTCTCATAACCATCATGCAACACTCATGGAGATAAATAAAGATTACAGCCAGAGCATCGACATTACGATGCAGGAAGATACAGAAACACAATTTAAGAAGAGGAAAAGATCCGAGACAGCTTTTCTATGTCAAACCATCCCAAGTGGCTCGCAGCAGAAACAACGAGAGCAGCTCCAGATAGATCTCTTACCCAAAGCAAAGGCAAGAATCCCTCCGATCTTCGTCGACATGAAAAATCCCATATCATCCCATTTCAAGCCAGGCGGAGGGCGCGGGATGCTGCCGATCGAGGCGCTCGGAGACGGGAAGAGAAGAAGAGGCAGGAGCTGAGTCACCCGGAGCTGATTAGCTGCCCATTATTAATGTGGATCAGTGATTGAGCCGCCGATAAACACTTGGTAGGTGTGTGCACAGTGTTTCCCTGCTCCGGCCGACTGCTGACGTTACCTGCCCCCCGGCGGGCGCTGAGCTCATCCTCCCCTCCTCAGCACCGGACAGCACAACCACCGCGCAACGCTCCTGCAACCTTCACGGAGGGTCCAGGACCATCAGTCACACACTTCACAGACTTTACAGACCTCACATCTTGTCTCAGAGCATCTGAAGCTGCTACAGGAGTGTGCTGCTGTCATTGTGTTCCGCAGGAGTTGAGCCTAATAGTGATTTTCGGCGCTTTATTACCATAAATATGAGCATTATAGCATATTACTGCTGTTCTGCACAGGTTTACTGACTTTAACAGTCTTTTAATTCTTCTGAAGCTAAAATTTAATATGGGTTTTATTAGTTTGAGTGCACTGTAAAACATCATCAATTAATTTAGTCAAATCAACTCATCTTTTCTGGTTTATTTCATGTAAATGTATGAGTTGTGCACATTTTCTAGTTAATGGAACTTGTGTCTCTAGTTAATTAAACCTTGAGTTTTATTAGTCTAACTACACTGTAAAATATAAAGAAGTGTCGTCAAATCAGCTCGTCTTTTCTTGCTTGCTTTATGCAAATATATGAGTTTTGCAATTGAACTTGTGCTTTGTTCAGATAAAAACATACAAACTCTACTAGGAATCTGAATTCTCTCTCCTGCTGCTGAAGTTATCACATTGTTCTATAAGTTACTGTATTTAACAGACTTTTCAGCACCCTAGATTTCAATGAAACTAAAATTTAGTGAAAGTTTTATTAGTCTGAAAACACTGTAAACATTATTCGGGTCAATATATAACAAAAACAATTAGAGTATGGCTACAAGCAAAACAGTCACTCTCTTTACCTGTTTCTCAAACTGAATGACAGATTCTCAATGAGTTATTATATTATTGTTTGGCAAACCTCATTTCATAACCAACATTAAAGAATTCTGAAATGCTTGCGGTAAGTTTATGCTGCTTTCCATCTGCCTCCAGTCTGTTTTCTACATTTAGCCTGACCTGCTGTGCACTGCATGACTGTCTGGATTACCGTTGCTTAGCCTTGATTATTTATTTATCGGTTAACATTTCCTCAAATGACACCATCCATTGATGTTTAATTGCAAACAGTAGATTGCATCAACATTACTGCAGAAGGCACGAGCTGCTAGAGAATGCAGATGAGAGCGACTAATGAGACAACTTTCATTTAGTTCACCATTTTATTGTTTTACAAAAGGTGTTTTATCACAAACACTGGCATAAAACCTGAAAGGCCAGACCATTAACACCAGGTAGAGTGTCTGCAAATTCTTCACCAGGTTCTTGCAACAGTAAGGTGAGAAAAAAATCTGGTAAATGAACCTGCAGAACGTTGAGAGAACACTGTTTTAATGTTTGTTGCGCTTGCAGCTGCCATTGCACCACTCTGAAACTAACTTCTCCTTGAAACGAAAGCTTTAGAAACCTCAGGCCACATGCGGGGGGTATCAGTGGGAGAGTTTTCAATTAAATATTGTCTTTTTTAAAATGAAGACTTTGCAAGAACAACACAAATGCAGTTTATAGATAAGGCACAGTGTTGTTTAGATGATAGAAATGATGGGGATTTGTCTCGTTCTCAAAATAAAATAGTTTGAAGTCTTAAATCCCATTTTATCCCATTAATGCAGACAACAAACCTCTAAATAAAAACAGCAATAAAATCAAATACAATTACGAGCTCACAGCATTGATATGGATAAATTCAGCTCTCTTCTAGAGGGCAGTTTGTACCGCATCCCTTCCAATTTTATTTGGTATATTTATATCACCTTTCATACACACAGTGATAAAAAAAAAAAGGTTCCTAAAATGAACAGTTCAGTCCCGTTAGTGTTGAAATTTGCTGCACTCTAACAAAAGCAGTGGAGTCCAGGACGCTCTGTGGTCGTGATAAAGCAGGAGCATCAGACTGAGAGGCAGAGATCCTGGCAAACATCCTAAATTCACTGCTCGGGCTGAAAACTGAATTCCAGAAATGTTGGTCCTTTCAAAATGGGAATTGTGTAAGTGTAGTGAGGAGCTCTGAGAGTCTGATGGACAGCATGATGACGGATGGAAACAGACAAATTTACTGATCTGCTCCAGCTGCCCTCTTGGTTCGTTTCCTTGGAGATGTTTTAGGAGAAGCCTTGTCTGTAAGACAGGATGCAAAGATCAGATACTGTAGGCTGCTGGAGTTATAACAGCAACATAACCAAAAGGTCACCTTATCAAACCAGTAAAAAGAAAGCGATATTGAGTCAAGTAAAAATGATTCAGAGCTGTATTACTCATGAGGATAAAAATGAACGTACTCATGACATTGAGAGTCTCCTGAGGAATCCAGCTGATGTCCACATCACTAATCCCACCGGTGCCCTTCTCTATTTTCACAGGAAGCCTCTTTTTCTGCAAAACACAGGTTGGAAGTCAGCAACACATCTCATTTTTAATCTGTGTCATCCATTACCCTGCTACAATCTCACTGTATTTGCATCATACACATTTCTGTATATTCGCACTGCTACAACAAAAGAGGATTTCTGATTTCATCCTCCACGGTCATGTGTGCACCAAATGTCTTCACATGAAAACAGAGAAGATGAAAAGACAAACACGTACCGTCCTCGACTCCAGGACCTGGTATATACCAAAGAGCATCAGGGACACCAGTCCAACCAGGAACACGTACAGGAACACTCTGCAAACACAATTATTTCTTGCATTAAAAACAGCAAATCGTTCTGTATTATCTTCAGCTAAATCTGCAGCATTAAAACTAATCTGATACATTTGCCCCTCAATTTGAGATTTTTGGTAGGAACACGCTTTCTTCCACTTGCCTGGTTTGCTGCTGACAGTTTGTGTGTCTTGCACCAGCAGCACGATCCTGACAGCTAATCTCTTTGCGCCAATTTCACACCTCTTTTTACAGGTTTTTACATGTGCCATGATAGTCTGGGAGAGCTGCGATTGTGAAGCCTTAGAGAACTGGAAAAGCTTAAGGGACGTGACGAATAAATAAATGGTTTGCAAAATAATCAGATTTATGCATTATTTATATTGAACTGAGACGCAGGAATTGGTTCAATACGTCCACCTACTGCCTCCTCTGGTTTAGGCATTTTGATGACACGCTAGTGCTTGCAGTCTTCATTGCATTTTAGCGGTGAAATAATATTGAGAATTGCTTTAATCACATTTTAATTTTTTGGATGTATGTAGATGGGATAGAACACAGACTCAGCAGAGGGAATCCTTACGTTTCTCCATCCAGTCCTTCCTCTTTCTCAGTGATGGTGACTGTCTGGTTGTAGATGGCAGTCTGGAACACGCTGCCCTGTAGAACAATTGCAAACATCGTTAGCAAATACTCTAAGTAGCTTAAACTTTCAGTAAGTTGGAGGAGCTATCAACTTAAAATGACTCAACACTTGTTTATAGTGTGGAAATCGCAGTGAAAGCTCAGCGGGGAGAAATAACGACAGTAAGGTGCCACCAGTAATCCCAATTATACAAAAATGAGGAAAACAACAGAGCTGTTGACAAGCTGCTTTGCTGACGATGGCTTCTTCAGGTTTTAATATTCATGAATCATGAAAATTTTAGATGGGCTGTGAAGAGTCTTTCTGACAGTTACTGCCTAAAATCATCACGCAATGTTTCACCTCCAAAACTAGAATTACTGTTCCATTGTACGCTTACATCCACGTGTGCTCAGACTCAGAGTATATGTAGTAAAGAGACTTAATGAAAGGTATGAGGTCTATTTATATGTACAGATATTATATATATATATATATATATATATATATATATATATATAAGGAAAATAAAGCTGATTCTGATAGAAAAGGAAGGTGTATCTGTGACATTAGATGATGCTTCAACTATGGATGTTGCAGCAAAGAAGCTACAAATTCTAAAACATTGATGCTTCACACACGTCGTGAACACCGACAGCACAGAAGCTCTACACAATCACCTCCGTTTCAAGGTCGGCAACCCAATTTAGTGTCACGGCTTTAGTATCAGAGCAAATGTGAAATATGGTCACAATCTCTCCTTCGGTTACTGAGTTAAGGTGCAGAATTATAGCCAGAACTTCTGCAGAGCAATATGAAACGGATTGAAATTACCTTTTGACCTTTTTTTATTTACATTTTATCTTATTCTTTTACACGTGTCTGAAATTTAGTCACAATTAGAGCATAGTCAAAAATGTATTCAGTGAGGTGACAGTAATCTTTGTCCATCAAATTATAATCAGTCCATCCTCGAGTTCAAGAGAATGTTGACAGAAAATCTGAAGAAATTATCTTGAGGCATTCCTGAGATTTGCATTTATGAGAATGTGACAGACAACAAAAAATGAAAAAAAAAGAAGCCTCCAGTCACAGCATAAAAAAATCTACCTAAACAGACATCAAGCATCAACTCCAACAACCAAACAAAAGATAAATCTCTGGTTTCAACATGTTTTACCTCAGAGTCAAGATAGTTGAGGAGGATAACGAGACCAAATGGACGACCGGCCATGGGCTGAGCTGGGATGAAAGAGTACTCGAAGGAGGCCTGAGCCTGAGGCTGGACCACAGTGTTCAGGGGCAGAGCTGTGAACTACAAACACAAACATGAATAAATAACTGTTATCTTTGACCCTGACACAGAAAATTGGTCTCAGTAGTATTCATAGTGTGAAGTGAAAGGAAAGAAAGCAACAAACAAGACCTGAGTGAGACAAAGGCAATCTGAGATTTCATGAAAATTAAATGAAAGAAATTAAATGCAAGAATCGCATTTGTTACAAGTGTAACAAATGCGATTTTACTTGTGTGTCTTTGATTTTATCGCACATGTGCAGCTATTTCCAACCTCTGTATCATCTATAAGAATGTCAAAGGTATTGTCTCATGAAGTCACAGCATCAACATTTTTTAATTTTATTTTCACTGAGACATTAAAGAATAGAGGAACTTTTTCAAATCTCACAGTGTAAGTAAAGCACCAAATGAATGCATCACTGACAAACTGGATAAAACACCGACTTCAGATCACACTTACATTCTGAATGTAGAACTGGAAGTCTTGGGGTAACGGAAGGAGGCCTCCAGTGACTGAACAGTGAAATCCTGACTTCCCTTGTTGGTGAAACCCACCAGGAACCTCACAATTTCATTTGCAGGAAACTCTAAATGTACAACAAACACAAATAAATAAGACAGACATGTAATTAAAAACACACAACGTACATATTAAATTAGAACTCCATCAAAACAGAAGCAGCTCAGAGTGTTGAATTCACTTTGTGCTTGTCAACAATCTCTTAGTTTAACACATTTTAGAAGCTGAAGGCTGCAGTTTGTAAAAAGCTACAGAAACCTTCTCCTGTCGTGAAGATGATGGTCGTATCGGCATCAGAGTGAGACGTTAACAGTTTATCAGCAGCTTCGTCCGGGTCCTCTTCATCTCCTTCCTGAGGATCAAAATAACGTGACACCTTAACATGAGCACCTGTGAGAGCAATCACAGTTTTTCTGTGCTGCTACACGATTACAGACACGGTACGTACTGAAGCTTGTACGTTGTCCTCTTCAACGAGCACATCTTCATCGTCGTCGTCCTCCTCATCTACTGCAGCATCTGGGTCATCAACGGTGTCCTCAGCAGAGTCTGAGTCTGCAGAAACATGGCCTGAAAAGTCAGAAGACACAGCAGTGAATATGGGAGCTGGAAATGTATATTTCAGATGTTGCAATATAAGATTATACCATGTAGGATTTTAGTGATTATGACACTGTAATAATGAAGGGTAGTTTCTTGGCGTTAAAGTGGTAATCTTTGAACTTTTAGCATTATTAGGTGATTATAACCATTAATAGGTTTAGCTTAATGTTTTTAGTGGCCGTACTTTTTGCAAATCACTGAAATACATCAATTTATGTCTGTATTAAGGTGTTTGGCGAACTTAGTCAATATCACCAGCGGCATAGATTGTTATTTTGTGAGGGAGAGCTCGGTATAACTGTGAAAATGACTGAAAACTGGATTTAACACGATCAAATAATACATATTTTGTAATATTCTGACCTATTATTCAGACTTCTAGTGTTAGATCATCACTCAACGCTCAGAAAACTCAACATATTGAGCAAACAACCATGGCCAAAAGCAAAGACAAATCAATGAGCAAATTAAATTTCTTTGTAAAAATGATGCTTTGAGTGCATTAATCTGCTTACTGGGTCTGACATTTCAATTTAAAAACGCTGAATTATTTTTCACACATTGCACTTCATGTTGATTCATTCGGATTGTTGTCTGGTTATTCCTCTGCCTGCAGACAAACTGGATAATTTGTTAACAATTTATAAATGAATGGCAGTCATAAAAAAATCAATTTTAATATGTGTCAGCAGGGAAAAACAGCCGAAGAGAAACTAGAAAACCCAAACATAAGTTCCCATCTTATCTATGGTGACGTGTCCCACTAAAAGAGGGCCGTTAGCTTCGTGTTTCACCTCCAAACACTTTATAACTTTAATTCAAACCACCCTCCAACACTCTGAAAGTGAAATTTAACTGTACACTACTCGTATGAGATTATTACACTTTACAGAAACCAGCAGCTGTTTTCATTTCCATTCATTTTCAGAGCGACGAGCTACAACTTATTCCACTTATTGCAAATGTAAAAATGAATAATTCATCTGTATTTCCGTGGTAGCAGCAAAAGCAGCGGTGAGGAAATTTGTGTGTGTCCAGCTGAGTGACTGTGCCACGTCAATGTGTTACTCTAATAACTTTTTCACTGTAACAGAAGTACAGCGACCAGTTAAAACATCTGGTTAAAAGTGAAATTAAAACACTCACCGACGGATAGGAGTCCGCAGGGGAAGGCCAGCAGGAACAGAAGCAGCAGTTTAGATCCGAAATTGAACATTTTTGCAGACTTGAAGGCTGAAGTTAGTAACACATCAGCGTTTTAGGAAAAAGAGAAGGCAGCAGCCGAGCAGGAGGCGGGATAAGAGGAGGTCAGACCCGCCTGTCGGAGCCGAGGAGGGAGGGCCGAGAACAGGGGAGGACAGGGCCGAGAACAGGGGAGGGCTGGGGAGGCCCACCAGAGAAAGAGAAGACATGGGCTGTGTCCAAAATGGCATACTAACGCACTACATACTACATTCTCAATGAGTATATACTGTATACTACGTACTATAAGTATGATTAGAATGCCGACGTTCACACTGTAGTATACTACTCCGTTTCCCATAATGCATTTCAAACCTCCAACGACAAAAACCGGAAGTACGGCTATCAAATATCTCGGCTGAATGCCGGCTTCAGGTCGATTTTATGCTAACAAACAGTCGCATAATTAATGTGGCAATTTCAAGCCGGCACTCCTCATGCAGTTATTAGCCAGATTATGCGAATCGTTTCAGTTGTAGCTGCAGGCTACTCGAGGTAGCTGCTACTTGTTCTGTATGCAAAGCGAGCTGCTGCAACTAGCTGCTAGCATTCAGTAGCACGTTGTGAGGCGTCTGACAAATTTAAAACGTTGGTCAGAAAATGCCTATTTCTCAAATCTGTGGGGTGATTAGGATGACTACTTAACCACATAAAATAAAATAAAAATCGCCGCGGTCCGGCCACATATTCCGCGGAGGCTTGCATTTTGGTGGATAGCTCGCAAAGCGTTATGGGGCGGTTGAGTATGACTAGTGTGGTCACCGCGCATACTTAAAATTTTTCCGGATATAGTATACATCCGGGTATTTCTCACGTACTCAATCTATTCATACTATCCAGTGTGAACGCACTACATACTTATTTTGACGTCACATTTAGTATGAGTAGTACGTCAGTATGCGATTTCGGACACAGCCATGGAAAGAGAGTATTTACAAGGAACCCAGAAGAAGAATAAGGAGCAGAAGAAGAAGCAAGAATAGAAGAGGAAGAAGGAGAAGAAGCAGGCAAAGGAGAGGAGAAGAAGAAAAGAAGGACAACAAGCAGAGGAAGAAGGATAAGAAGAAGCAAGAGAAAAAGATGCAGAAGAGGAAGAAGAAGAATATGATACAGAAGAAGTAAAAGCAGAAAAGAAGCAGAAGATGTATTAATGGAAGGGGAAGAAGAAGAGGAAGAAGACACAGAAGTAGATGAAGAAGAATGAGCAGAAGACACAGAAGAAAAAGAAGGACAAGAAGTAGAGGAAGGATAAACAGCAGAAGAAGAAAAGAAGGACAAGAAGGAGAAGAAGATGGCAAAAGTAGGCTAAGAAGAATGAAGAGCAGAAGAAATAAAAACAGAAAAATGAGCAGTAATAGAAGTGGAAGAATGAGAAGAGTGACAAGAAGTGATAATTTTGTTGTGTATTGGTAAAATAGGACACCACTCTTTGTCATTTTGATTGGAAAATAGATAGCACGATGTGTGTTGTGCAATGAAATTTCCCAAGTGAATCAAGTCTAATTTTTCTTCAATATGTTATTAGATAGTCGCTCGGTGGTTAACATGTTGCATCCCGGGCTGGGCCTGGGATCTTTCTGCATGGAGTTTGCATGTTCTCCCATGTGTGGGTTTTCTCCAGCTTCCACAGTCCAAAAAATGTTGAGGTTAATTGGTAACTCTTAATTGTCTATAGATGTGAATGTGAGTGTGATTGTCAGTCTCTATGTGTAGCCCTGTGATAGACTGGTGACCTGTCCAGGGTGTCTGCTCACAGACTCCAGCCCCCCATGACCCTAATGAGGATTAAGTGGTGTGTAGATAATGGGTGGATGCTATCAGACAGTTTGCTGGAACTAAGCTAAGAAGAGCTGACATAGCTGTGTTTTAGCCCACACCAAAAAAAACAAAAAACAAAAACAAAACAGCAAGCTTTAAAGCTTACTTCTTCTCCTATTGTGTGTATAATAATTTAAATAAATGTTCAATATATAAATACACTGAATTGAAGGAATAAGCAGCGCTTTGTGGTGGCCATGGTGACAACAGTTTTAGAAGCTTGGTTTAAATTTATTTTTAAGACCAAAGGGCCAAACAAAAAGTTTTTCACTTGTGTCAGCGGTTGATGCGGTTTCACATGTTTTTGGCCAGTGCACAAAACAACAACACATCATGCGTGTGATTTGTCTTCTGTAGTTGTGAAATATGCCCCATTGAGATGTGACCTGGTTTTACCCACACGCTTTCCTGTTTGTTTCTCTACGTACTCCTCTGATCTCTCACAGCGCTGTTAAACTCATCCACTAATTAGAGAAGGGTGATCAAGGAGTCATGGCCCTGCAGACCACACTGGGCCTCATCCTGCCATGCATCCTCTCTGCTTCTGCATTAATTGAACATAAAACAGAAAGTGTGACTCATCTAGTAGTTCCACTGAACACTCTGATGTTTCTGAGTAGCTGTAAAGGCCAGTACATTTACTTTGAAAGTTTTTTGAATGATTTTACCTGCATGTGAAATAAAGACAAGTCTTGCAAGAGGGAGACCTGTTCACAATTAAAACAAAAAGCTTAGTTAAATCCAACAGACTGGACATGAAAGCAAAGACATAACTATCAGCTAAGAGTGTTTACTGTTGCAAGTAATATTTTTATGTTACTGCTGTTATTAACATTCTGAAACTCAAGCAGTTTCTGAGCTTTTTATTTGCTTTTTCCACATTTTTATTCACTGTGGGTTCATTGTTTACAGTAATACACACGTGGACAAAATTGTTGGTACCCCTCAGTTAAAGAAGGAAAAACCCACAATTCTCACTGAAATCACTTGAAACTCACAAAAGTAACAATAAATAAAAATTTATTGAAAATTAAATAATCAAAATCAGCCATCACTTTTGAATTGTTGATTAACATAATTATTAAAAAAACAAACTAATGAAATAGGGCTGGACAAAAATGATGGTACTCATAACTTAATATTTTGTTGCACAACCTTTTGAGGCAATCACTGCAATTAAACGATTTCTGTATTTGTCAATGAGCGTTCTGCAGCTGTCAACAGGTATTTTGGCCCACTCCTCATGAGCAAACAGCTCCAGTTGTCTCAGGTTTGATGGGTGTCTTCTCCAAATGGTATGTTTCAGCTCCTTCCACATATGTTCAATGGGATTCAGATCTGGGCTCATAGAAGGCCACTTTAGAATAGTCCAACGCTTTTCTCTCAGCCATTCTTGGGTGTTTTTGGCTGTGTGTTTTGGATCGTTGTCCTGTTGGAAGACCCATGACCTGCGAATGAGACCAAGCTTTCTGACACTAGGCAGCACATTTCTCTCCAGAATGCCTTGATAGTCTTCAGATTTCATCGTACCTTGCACACTTTCAAGACACCCTGTGCCAGATGCAGCAAAGCAGCGCCAAAACATTACTGAGCCTCCTCCATGTTTCACCGTAGGGACAGTGTTCTTTTCTTCGTATGCTTGGTTTTTGAGTCTATGAACATAGAGTTGATGTGCCTTACCAAAAAGCTCCAGTTTGGTCTCATCTGTCCAAAGGACATTCTCCCAGAAGCTTTGTGGCTTGTCAACATGCATTTTTGCAAATTCCAGTCTGGCTTTTTTATGAGTTTTTTTCAGCAGTGGTGTCCTCCTTGGTCGTCTCCCATGAAGTCCACTTTGGCTCAAACAACGACGAATGGTGCGATCTGACACTGATGTACCTTGGCCTTGGAGTTCACCTTTAATTTCTTTGGAGGTTGCTCTGGGCTCTTTGGATACAATTCCAACGATCCGTCTCTTCAATTTGTCGTCAATTTTCCTCTTGCGGCCACGTCCAGGGAGGTTGGCTACTGTCCCGTGGGTCTTGAACTTCTGAATAATATGAGCCACTGTTGTCACAGGAACTTCAAGCTGTTTAGAGATGGTCTTATAGCCTTTACCTTTAAGATGTTTGTCTATAATTTTTTTTCGGATGTCCGGGGACAATTCTCTCCTTCGCTTTCTGTTGTCCATGTTCAGTGTGGTACACACCTTTTCACCAAACAGCAGGGTGACTACTTGTCTCCCTTTAAATAGGCAGACTGACTGATTATGAGTTTGGAAACACCTGTGATGTCAATTAAATGACACACCTGAGTTAATCATGTCACTCTGGTCAAATAGTTTTCAATCTTTTATAGAGGTACCATCATTTTTGTCCAGGCCTGTTTCATTAGTTTGTTTTTTTAAATAATTATGTTAATCAACAATTCAAAAGTAATGGCTGTTTTTGATTATTTAATTTTCAATAAATTTTTATTTATTGTTACTTTTGTGAGTTTCAAGTGATTTCAGTGAGAATTGTGGGTTTTTCCTTCTTTAACTGAGGGGTACCAACAATTTTGTCCACGTGTGTATAAGCAATAACAACAATAAAAACAATAATTAGAAACAACAAAGAGAAGCAATAACAGAAACAGCACAAGTATGACTAGAAGTGCAGAGAACTCAAAAATGTCTTTTGTTCAATATGTTACTATAATAATGGCATAAACCAAAAAAAACTTATCATTTCTTTTACATAAATTAAAATAAAAAGAATCAAAAAATACCTTTTTCCAAGAGTCCACAGCTGTTAACAAAACTGAAAACAAAGGTGACTCAACATGTTACAGATGTTTTACTACTTGCATTTTAAATTTGTTTCCATTCTTGTCACCTATCTACACTGTCTAATCACTGTCACCAATTCAGCCACAAAATCCCACATTCTTTGTCGCTACATTGTTTGTTGTGTAGGGTGTACCAAGGAGCACGGAATTTTATTTTATTTTTTTACACAGTCTGAGAACATGTTTATTTTTTATTAAATACTTACAGAGAAATGTAGACTTAAATTATTAGATTAAAATCTCATTATTTTAAGCTCAGATTAAGATATTTTTCTGATGGAACCATATATCTCAAATGATGCATTTGTGGACTCTCTGACAGTTGAAAATCTGATGATTCTTTGTCTTTAAACTTCTTTTTTTTGTTTTTGCTCTGACAAATGATGTGATTTGGGATTTAAAAAACAAAACAACACAACAGTCCTTACAAACCTGCCAGCAGTCTTTGGGGTTCACAGGGTTAAACTGGACGTCTAAATAAACTACTCCTGTGTGTCAGTGTGCAGTCTTCTTTGACGTTCCTCAAACCATAGACACATCCCGAGTTCTTAGTCGTGCACATGCATCCCTTTCAATAATTCCTCAAGTGTCTTGATGTATAGGTGGACATGGGTTGACCTGTAGCCCACACACCCTCCACAGAATCAGTTATCCAGTGCTGGTAAGTGGGATGTGTTAGAACAGATCGGAGAAGCATAGCGTAAGGTCTGAATCTCACTTCACTGAGTTCACAGTTATCTCAGATGTGAACAGCGGTGCCACGTGAATGCATGCTAAAACTAAAACAGCCACAATATCTGATATAAGGGGATCAAAACAGATTAATGAAACCAAAATGGCACCATATATTTTCATTTATGAATTTAGCCTGAATGTTCCACTTAAACTTTAAAGTGAATGTTTAAAAATAGGTGACCCTTATTGTAAAAACTGAAGCGTGTCGATAACAAACCACAAACCGAACAAAGAAACCCGAGTTGTCATATACACACAGACGAGGAGGATAATAACTAAACTGGTGGCCTTTGTGGTCCTATACCTTTGTGACATTTCACACTCACCCCACTTCAAGGAAGAAGCTAAATGAGTGGAACAATTTGTCCTCTTAACCTGCATTATTATTCATCCATTGACGCAGATGGGCTCCATCGACAGCCTGCAAGCTTCCGCAAATCTGTGGACACGAGGATTTGGAATTTATCATTTGGTACTGCAAGAGCATCCAAATTAGTGGAGGCTGAACCTGACTAATAGAATACCAAAGCTGGTGAACACATGTGAAAATACTGTTGTTACACATTTTAACACTCCTCTTTTGTTCGTTACAACTCATTTTGTTTTGATCTAGGTAATTTCCCTGATTATGTCTATAAATATCACGTTCATTTCTGCCACATATGCACCTCCAAGCACTTCCATTAAGAGGCAGTTGAGGTGCAGAATGTAGAAAACACATTGGATCTATTCTTAAATGTCGAGAAAACTCAGCGAGTGCAGAAATCAATAAAGGCAGATTCATGAAGAGACATGGAGGAGCCTAACATATGGCTGCTGCACCAACAGACGATCAGAAGCCTGTTTAATTTTAGAATAAGAGAGCTGAAAACCCACGTTTAACTGTGGTCCGTGCAGACATTTTACCCCAAATATGACCAAAACCAGGATATGATGTAAAATCAGGCCATGCGAATATAATCAACCCAGTCTCACATCAAATTGTGACATAGTCACGTTTGTCCACAATGCAAAACGTTACAATCTCACAATTTGGCCCTGAAAATTGTGAGATGCTCACGTTTTTTCCCCCAATTCTTTTGTATTGGTCTGACGAAGGGTCACGTGACTGCTTGCTGCAGGCTTCTCAAAATGAAAACATGGCGGCTATTCCTTTTATTTTCCGTGGAAAATGCATTATTTTAAGATAGTTTGGACAGAAAAAAACATTTTGATGACATTTTTAGCGAGAAATATATATAATACTTTCACATTATCCATTCAGTTATTGGAAATGATCTGTGGTTTGGTTTGTTTTTACGCTGAATTTCACTTCACGGCATTAAATTGTGACAGTGTCACATTTTGTACGTTATGTTGGTTGATTAGGACGCTGCTAAAAACGAAAACAAGCGGTGTGTTTATTTTTGTATTGTTGCATTGTGTAATTTTTTGAGTTGTTAAATCATTTATGTAACTCTTGGTGATTACTGCTAGTTACTGAGATGTCTTCCCCGGCCTTTCATCAGTTGACGCGCTTCGCTCCCTTGTTAACAAGTTGCATTTCAATGATCCACAAGTCGCTCGTTGTCAATGCAAACAACCGTATTTATTTCCATGAACGTGCTTTTACCGCAATCATTTGTTGAGCTCATCCATACACCAGTCAGCGCACAGCGATCTAAAAACTTTATTCCTGCCCACAACAAGATCCCCCTGTCTTTCTTTAGCCCGTGGAAGCGTCCATAGCAACCACCATAGCAACGGTGGGAAACGTAACAGTTCCACTCCAAGACGTGAAAGATTCATCGTCATAACAAACCAGAGATCATACACAAGAACTGAACGAATATTGTGAAATTAAAATGTATATATTTTTGGTGTCGCTGTAATGCCTGAGGCTTTGCTGCTGTCCGCTTTCTGACCGTGGTCGGCAAAATACAGGGGAGAACTACGTGCAGAACCTGCTGCACCTTTCTTCTTCGGTGGTGTCTGTGTAAAACAATGTCCAACATGCAAACAGCACACCTAGCGCCATGAAGCACAAAATGCAGGTGTAAATCAATGACATCTTACAATTACAATGTCCTGTCTTTTAACTAATAAAGACACATATACAGGTAAAAGCCAGAAAATTAGAATATTTTCATAAACTTGATTTATTTCCGTAATTGCGAACAAAAGGTATAACTTTTACATTATATGTAATCATTGCACGCAGACTGATGCACTTCAAATGTTTATTTATTTAATTTTGATGATCATAGGTGGCAACAAATGAAAATCCGACATTCCGTGGGTCAGAAAATTTGAATATTGTGAAATGGGTCAAGTTTGAAGACACCTGGTGCCACCCACTAACCAGCTGATTAACTCAAAACACCTGCAAAGGGCTTTAAATGGTCTCTCAGTCCAGTTCTGAAGCTTACACAAACATGGGGAAGACTTCAGATTTGACAGCTGTCCAAAAGGCAACCATTGACACATTGCACAAGGAGGGCAAGACTCAAAAGGTTATTGCTGAAAAGGTTGGCTGTTCTCAAAGCTCTGTGTCCAAACACATTAATGGAGAGGCAAAGGGTAGGAAAAACTGTGGTAGGAAAAAGTGTACAAGCGACAGGGATCACCGCGCCCTGGTGAAGATTGTGGAAAAAAACCCATTCAAAAATGTGGGGGAGATTCACAAGGACTGGACTGCTGCAGGAGTCAGTGCTTCAAAATCCACCATCAAGAGACGCATGAAAGACATGGGTTTCAACTGCCGCATACCTCGTGTCAAGCCTCTTTTGAACAAGAAACAGCGCGCAAAGCGTCTCACCTGGGCTAAGGAAAAAAAGAGCTGGACTGCAGCTGAGTGGTCCAAAGTTATGTTTTCTGATGAAAGCAAATTTTGCATTGCCTTTGGAAATCGAGGTCCCAGAGTCTGGAGGAGGACAGGAGAGGCACAGGATCCACGTTGCCTGAAGTCTAGTGTGAAGTTTCCACCATCAGTGATGGTTTGGGGTGCCATGTCATCTGCTGGTGTCGGTCCACTCTGTTTCCTGAGATCCAAGGTCAACGCAGCCGTCTACCAGCAAGTTTTAGAGCACTTCATGCTTCCTGCTGCTGACCTGCTTTATGGAGGTGGGGATTTTATGTTCCAACAGGACTTGGCGCCTGCACACAGTGCCAAATCTACCAGTGCCTGGTTTAAGGACCATGATATTTCTGTACTCAATTGGCCAGCCAACTCGCCCGACCTTAGCCCCATCGAAAATCTGTGGGGTATTGTTAAGAGGAAGATGCAGAATGCCAGACCCAAAAATGCAGAAGAGCTGAAGGCCACTATCAAAGCAACCTGGGCTCTCATAACACCTGAGCAGTGCCAGAAACTGATCGACTCCATGCCACGCCGCATTAATGCAGTCATTGAGGCAAAAGGAGCTCCAACCAAGTATTGAGTACTGTACATGCTCATATTTTTCACGTTCATACTTTTCAGTTGGCCAACATTTCTACAAATCCTGTTTTTGTATTGGCCTCAGGTAATATTCTAATTTTCTGACCCACGGAATGTCGGATTTTCATTTGTTGCCACCTATGATCA
The DNA here is from genome assembly GCF_021347895.1 of Acanthochromis polyacanthus. Classification (NCBI taxonomy): domain Eukaryota; kingdom Metazoa; phylum Chordata; class Actinopteri; family Pomacentridae; genus Acanthochromis; species Acanthochromis polyacanthus. The sequence continues at coordinate 17,199,597 of NC_067117.1, forward strand.
TCAAAATTAAATAAATAAACATTTGAAGTGCATCAGTCTGCGTGCAATGATTACATATAATGTAAAAGTTATACCTTTTGTTCGCAATTACGGAAATAAATCAAGTTTATGAAAATATTCTAATTTTCTGGCTTTTACCTGTATAAAGAACTTTACATCAGTTTGTTTGTTTGTTTGTTTGTTTTATTAAGATCCCCTATCAGCTTTTGCAAAGCAGCAGCTGTTCTTCCTGGAGTCTTCATAATTTCATTTGTGACAACACCAAAAAGCAACATGTACACAAAATACATACAAATCAAATTACAAAATACATAAACAATACATACAAAAATACACGTATACAATACAAATAACATACATATACTAAACCTGTCCTAACCAAAAGCATACAACACATAATACTCCCACCTTGAATTATAAAAATAAAATGTTCTTCTTCAAAGATATCATGACCTAATAGTAATAATTAAAGAATAATCTACCTCAGAAACCAACCATAACATAAATCACATAAACAGTGACATTACAGTCACTACATTTAAGTTTAAGATTTAATTTAATGAATGATTGTATTTTACAAATTTCTATTCCCAAGCAACCCACTAAACTAATAACTAAAATTTTGTGCTACATAATGCTCTTTTAGTTTAATTTTAAAGTTTTCAATATTCCACATTTTGAGAAAATCCGGATGTTATCGCTCGCTCCCGACAAAAGCATCATTTTTTTTAAAAAATATTTTGGATTTCGATTAATTAGACAATGAACAAATTGACGTAATTTCCTGGTGGGTGTGTTTATGCAGCCTATTAAATACTTTTTTCCCCATGAAATAAAGTACAATCCATACATCATGGTCCGGTGTTCATTGTTTGTTTTGTTCACTGACATAGTGCAATAAAGTTTTGTTTTTTAAACCATCCAGTACCGTAATGAATATTGAATGAATATGGCATCTCGTTTACATCTCTAATTAAGGAGCAAGAAATTTACTGACGTTGATTTATGATTCAAGACAAGCAGAGGACACACTGTGTGCCCCTTTAATGTCCAAAAGGCCAATTAAGGTCAAAATCTCACAGATTCTTTGACCAATTTGGACCAACCTACACATGCTTGATATTGGGTCCTAAAGCAATGCTGGTGTACGTTTTCAGACCACCAGGACTTACAACGGCAAAATAGGAGCAAAGAAGACAATGGAACAGGGGCCTTTGTTAAAATGAATGAGAAACAGTGTGAGAACATCAAAGTGCACCAAAGAGCATAAAGTCATAGGACAGGGTGTGCTGAATGCTCTGGGAGCAAGTCTGCAGTGAAAACACCTTTGAAGGGGTCAAGGATCACTAAATCTGAAGACTTCAAATGAAGGAGACATTTTGTGCAACATATCAAGTATCATAAAAGTCATTCCCAGTGGAATTCAAGTCTGATATTGTGTGGGACTATTCAGAGCAGTCACATGAAGCACTGTATCTGTTTTCAAGGGTCTAGGCCCATGGGAACCTGCTTTTTCAGCAGTGAGGCCTACTAGTAGTGATGAAGCCTGAGGCCTTCAAACATGTAAAAATCATTCCTGCTCGGTCATTTTTGGGTCTAGTGACACCAAATCGGACACACTCCTACTAGACCACCCCCTGACCTTGCATATTTTTTTTCAGAGAGTTAGCTCAAAAGGGGCCCGAGCACGTCCCTGTTTCTGACTCTACGGTTAACCCTTTAATGTCCAAATGCTTCAAAACGGGCTAAAAAGGTCAAAATCTCACACATTCCTTAATCAATTTGGACCAAACTGCACAGGTTCTAGATATAGAGGCTAATGTGAATGCTCATGCACGTTTCAGACCTCCAGGGGCCCTGAAGAAGGAATGAGGGGCAAAAAAACCATGTTTTTCAATAGTTGTCCCTCTTTTGCTCTCATTTCACTTCTGTTACACTCAGAGAGCTGAAACCTGGGATCTGGTACCTCTGAAACATCTAAAATCTAAATCCACTGGAACTGTTTTCCTAGCCCCTCCCAAACCGGAAGTAGCTCCAGGAACGACCTAGAGACTTGTGCTTCAAATCAATTGTTCACCAAGGTCACCTAAATCACCCCTAAAAGTTTCAGCTCATTTGATGCAAAAATTACTAATTTATGGGGCTTCAATGTCCAAAAATGTGACATTTTGACCCTGCGCCAGGGGTCACAGGAAGGTCATAGAGACACCAAACCACCACAGTTCAGCTCCAAATATAGCCTAGTATAACATAGTAAAAGATCAGCCCCAGGGTCCCAGTAGAAAAATCTGACCAAGTGTTCATGTTGGAAAATCAGGTCTTGTTAGACTCATTGACCCTGAGAGCCTTCTGCCAGTGGAATTAGACCCTCACCCTCATTTTTTACCCGAACGGGACGAAATTTTAACCACAAGTACTAGGGCCCCCTGTGAGTCTGTATACACAATATCAGCTTCCTAGGTCAACAGGGGGCCAGATGGTACCATGTTGAAGTTTTGAAGTGTGTCCCTTTAATGTCCAAAAGGTCAATTAAGGTCAAAATCTCACAGATTCTTTGACCGATTTGGACCAGCCTGCACATGCTTGATATTGGGTCCTAAACAAATACTGGTGTACGGTTTCAGACCACCAGGACCTACAACAGCAAAATAGGAGCAAAAAAGACTGCTGTAAACTTGGACATTTTAACGCAGGGATCCATAGAGATTAACTCGTTTTTGAAGCAGCTTCAAGCAGACATTTGACAAACTGTAATTTTCTGCATTTCCATGTTGCCTTTATTGTTCATTCAAAGAGTTTGCTGTTTGGTTGCAGCACAATTTCCTTGCAGTCATTGTACAAGTGGAAAAGAATATTCCATCACTGAAAAATCTTTGTTTTATTCATCATAACATCTCAGCATTTAGTCATCATTTTATCATTCATTTTCTTTGGTGCACCTCACTGTGCTGCGCTGACTGACTCTGAAAAGAACACTTTGCCCACACACACAAAACTTAGGTCTGTTTGTGTGAAAATTTATTCATTACCTTTTTTTTGGCTACTTTATTGTGTCTTTAGCGTGTTTATGGTTCCTCATATATAAAGAGTCTGTATATTTTGTAATAATGAGGAGAGCAGTAATGATATTTTTTTCTGTAGATGTTGTGGTATTTGTTGTTGCTGTAGTTGTGTTGCTATGCTGGTGTGTCATTAACTCCCTGAAGTAGTTTCTAGTTGCTCCAGTCGTATTTTAAATCCCCCTGGGCTCATTGTTTTTACTGCAATATAAAGTTGTGTGCCTCCATGAAAACAGCACAACCATGGATAGAAGTATAGAGAACTGAAAAAATGCACTTTGTTTTTTTTTGGCCCTCATTCCTTCTTCAGGGCCCCTGGAGGTCTGAAACGTGCATGAGCGTTCACATTAGCCTCTATATCTAGAACCTGTGCAGTTTGGTCCAAATTGGTTAAGGAATGTGTGAGACTTTGACCTTTTTAGCCCGTTTTGAAGCATTTGGACATTAAAGGGTTAACCGTAGAGTAAGAAACAGGGCCGTGCTCGGGCCCCTTTTGAGCTAACTCTGAAAAAAAAATATGCAAGGTCAGGGGGTGGTCTAGTAGGAGTGTGTCCGATTTGGTGTCACTAGACCCAAAAATGACCGAGCAGGAATGTTTTTTACATGTTTGAAGGCCTCAGGCTTCATCACTACTAGCAGGCCTCACTGCTGAAAAAAGCAGGTTCCCGTTGGGCTAGACCCTTGTAAACAGATACAGTGCTTCATGTGACTGCTCTGAACAGGCCCACACAATATCAGACTTGAATTCCACTGGGAATGACTTTTATGATACTTAATATGTTGCACAAAATGTCTCCTTCATTTGAAGTCTTCAGATTTAGTGACCCTTGACCCCATAAAAGGTGTTTTCACTGCAGACTTGCTCCCAGAGCATTCAGCACACCCTGTTCTATGACTTTATGCACTTTGGTGCACTTTGATTGATGTTCTCACACTGTTTCTCATTCATTTTAACAAAGGCCCCTGTTCCATTGTCTTCTTTGCTCCTATTTTGCCGTTGTAAGTCCTGGTGGTCTGAAAACGCACACCAGTATTGCTTTAGGACCCAATATCAAGCATGTGCAGGTTGGTCCAAATTGGTCAAAGTATTTGTGAGATTTTGACCTTAATTGGCCTTTTGGACATTAAAGGGGCACACAATGTGTCCTCTGCTTGTCTTGAATCATAAATCAATGTCAGTAAATTTCTTGCTCCTTAATTAGAGATGTAAACGAGATGCCATATTCATTCAATATTCATTACGGTACTGGATGGTTTAAAAACAAAACTTTATTGCACTATGTCAGTGAACAAAACAAACAATGAACACCGGACCATGATGTATGGATTGTACTTTATTTCATGGGGAAAAAAGTATTTAATAGGCTGCATAAACACACCCACCAGGAAATTACGTCAATTTGTTCATTGTCTAATTAATCGAAATCCAAAATATTTTAAAAAACTGATGCTTTTGTCGGGAGCGAGCGATAACATCCGGATTTTCTCAAAAACGGGGAATATTGAAAACTTTAAAATAAAACTAAAAGAGCATTACGTAGCACAACATTTTAGTTATTAATTTAGTGGGTTGCTTGGGAATAGAAATTTGTAAAATACAATAATTCATTAAATTAAATCTTAAACTTAAATGTAGTGACTGTAATGTCACTGTTTATGTGATTTATGTTATGGTTGGTTTCTGAGGTAGATTATTCTTTAATTATTACTATTAGGTCATGATATCTTTGAAGAAGAACATTTTATTTTTATAATTCAAGGTGGGAGTATTATGTGTTGTATGCTTTTGGTTAGGACAGGTTTAGTATATGTATGTTATTTGTATTGTATACGTGTATTTTTGTATGTATTGTTTATGTATTTTGTAATTTGATTTGTATGTATTTTGTGTACATGTTGCTTTTTGGTGTTGTCACAAATGAAATTATGAAGACCCCAGGAAGAATAGCTGCTGCTTTGCAAAAGCTAATAGGGGATCTTAATAAAACAAACAAACTGATGTAAAGTTCTTTATATATGTGTCTTTATTAGTTAAAAGACAGGACATTGTAATTGTAAGATGTCATTGATTTACACCTGCATTTTGTGCTTCATGGCGCTAGGTGTGCTGTTTGCATGTTGGACATTGTTTTACACAGACACCACCGAAGAAGAAAGGTGCAGCAGGTTCTGCACGTAGTTCTCCCCTGTATTTTGCCGACCACGGTCAGAAAGCGGACAGCAGCAAAGCCTCAGGCATTACAGCGACACCAAAAATATATACATTTTAATTTCACAATATTCGTTCAGTTCTTGTGTATGATCTTTGGTTTGTTATTACGATGAATCTTTCACGTCTTGGAGTGGAACTGTTACGTTTCCCACCGTTGCTATGGTGGTTGCTATGGACGCTTCCACGGGCTAAAGAAAGACAGGGGGATCTTGTTGTGGGCAGGAATAAAGTTTTTAGATCGCTGTGCGCTGACTGGTGTATGGATGAGCTCAACAAATGATTGCGGTAAAAGCACGTTCATGGAAATAAATACGGTTGTTTGCATTGACAACGAGAGACTTGTGGATCATTGAAATGCAACTTGTTAACAAGGGAGCGAAGCGCGTCAACTGATGAAAGGCCGGGGAAGACATCTCAGTAACTAGCAGTAATCACCAAGAGTTACATAAATGATTTAACAACTCAAAAAATTACACAATGCAACAATACAAAATAAACACACCGCTTGTTTTCGTTTTTGGCAGCGTCCTAATCAACCAACATAACGCACAAAATGTGACACTGTCACAATTTAATGCCGTGAAGTGAAATTCAGCGTAAAAACAAACCAAACCACAGATCATTTCCAATAACTGAATGGATAATGTGAAAGTATTATATATATTTCTCACTAAAAATGTCTTCAAAATGTTTTTTTCTGTCCAAACTATCTTAAAATAATGCATTTTCCACGGAAAATAAAAGGAATAGCCGCCATGTTTTCATTTTGAGAAGCCTGCAGCAAGCAGTCACATGACCCTTCGTCAGACCAATACAAAAGAATTGGGGGAAAAAACGTGAGCATCTCACAATTTTCAGGGCCAAATTGTGAGATTGTAACGTTTTGCATTGTGGACAAACGTGACTATGTCACAATTTGATGTGAGACTGGGTTGATATAATCCCAGTTGACTTCTTGCTCCTGTAAGAACTCAAGTATCTCAGAAAAGCTCATATAAAGTGTATTATTCCAGGTTTAGCAGGATCACCAGCACATTGGCTCACTTCAATTTTCTGAGGTCATCGGGAAAAAGTAAAATAAATCAACACCATCTGGCTCTGGAGGTAAAGGCGTTAGATTGATAATGGAATTTTCCTTCACACTGGTTAGTCTCACTTTGAGCCACAGCCACTGGCGTATTTTTGTCCTCACAGCTTGTGATTGACTTTACAGGTGTATAAAGAGATCTGTGAGATGCAGCACATGTGTTACTGCATTTGGCCGCTGTGTTAATGCGTCGCCTCAGCCGGACATATGTCATGTTTCTAAGTTTCCATGGTGATACTGACATGATAGTACAATAACCTGAGTGAATTAATCATCACTACCCACTCACTCCTGACACAAGGTTTATTTTTTCTTGAGCTCCTGTGAATTCCTGAATCAAGGCAATAACTTGAATGTTGCTTTATCATCCATTATATGATTAAATTATATTGCCAATACAAAGAACAATCATTTTTCCTTTGATAGATGAGAAAAAATGCAGCTGTCATGTCGACTAATACTTAAATCAGTGTATTTTCTAATACATTGTGTCACATTTATGGTTTACTCCAAATTAGCATAGATTCTTTTCCATTTTTACACTTATTAAACACCTTGTCCACCTGCAATACAACATCAGTTTTCTGCAACTTAAAGATCTCATACACATGTGAGATCAGACATTTTACGCATCATAGAAATAACAGGTTTTTGACAAAACAAGAAACATTAAGTGAAACAAAAATACAACAAAAACTGAATCTCAAATGTCATCAAATGGCTTTTCAGGTGAATTAAATTTAAAATGATTTGATATCTTAATTGAATTTAATCTGTTTTTGGAGCAAATTTCTTTCTATTGAAAGAACAGGTTCACAGGCGTGGTGTCTGTTCCCTTGATGTTTTTATAGTCTAAAAAAAGTTTGTGGTTTTCTGCAAAAGCACACATCCTGTCACAACCTTCTGAAAAAAAAGACACACGATACTCCTGAGCAGCATCTTATGGTGCAAGCACAAACATGCAACAGGCTCTGTAGAGCGTTGATCAGAGATACAGTGTAGTAAGATTATTTTTACCGTATAGTAAGAAAGATTCTTGATTAAAGCTTCGTCGCAATGACACCCCCCTGCAATGGGACACAAACAAGTAAGTCTTGAATGAGGATACAGAAAATAAATGTTGGTGTTAAAATGGTGTCGCTTAAGACAAAGATTTGCTTTTTAATTGTCATTTTAAAGATGTTCAATATTGATGTTTAGATATCAAAATATCCCAGGAGCACTGACATTTTTAAGTGTGTGTGAGTTACAGAGCTGCAGTAATATTGCAACAATATTGTAGATTCATATAAAATAATACTGGGGAGTTAGTTTTACTTTTTAGACTGTAAAAAAAGGGGCCAGCCAACATACAACGGCTTTAAATACGGATTATTGCAGTTGCAGGAAACACTTAGTAGACAAATACTACATACAGGACCAACAATGTGATATTCAAATAGGTGGAGGTATTACAGATCTATACACATGGGTCGGATATGTAGAAGAATCTGTGTGTTTGTGATAACTGACTCTAGGAAGAAAGACAGATTTATAAATATGAATAAAAACGTAGAGTTAAATGAGGAAACTGTATCATTTTGATTAGAAATCAGCCAAAAATTTAGTTTTTCTGTCTGTTACTGTTTGATTTGCTACAACAGGACGCTCTACACGTTTAGTAAGGAATCATAAACTAGCAGCTGCCAGCAATGTAATGCAGAGGAAACTTCAGATCAGTATTATTTTCTATTAAGATCGGGTTAAATGATCCGAATCAAAAATATTATGAAATACTTTATTAATCCTTGAGGTGAAATTGCTCCCATTCAAAGTCTTACAAATACAAGGAGTACCAAAAATATAGAAATAAACATGAGCGGAAAAATATGTCTTAAAAATGTGAACATAAGCAGAAAAAGTAGAAGTCCAAGGAAAATAAGTATATGTAATTTTATTCAAGAAGTGAAAACTGCTGCCATTGTAACATAATGAATCCAGAGTCTGACCATTTACCAATATGTGTATTGAAAAGGGGTTTAATCTGGTGGCTCTGCAGCTCACCTCAGCTCTGTCTCTATTTTCTGTCTTTTAACCCAATTTTTTTTTCTGAGTGACAGCTTAATATTTTGGTCCCTACTGTACTTTACTGATTATTCCCACCTACTCCCATGGCATCGTTCATGAACTTAACAGGAGTTTGAGGAGGCGGTAAACCTGCTTATGCTGCCCGCCACAAAGCAACATGCAAAGTTGGCAAATAGTTAGCTAATATTGTTGCACATTTGGCAAATTTGGAGATGAATATTACCACAAGAATTCAAAAAATGCCGCTTTAAATGGATTCAACGGATTGATCCATGTGAGCTCACTTTGCTCACTGAAAGGGAAGAGTTTTGCATAAAGGTGGGGTCTCATTTATTTATTGCCTATTTGGTGGTCCAATTAGAAGCAAGTTAGGATTATCTGACCTCTGTGATATATTGTCATATATTTACATTTAGCTATTCTGTAATCACCGTTATTTAGAGCAGTCATCCGTCACATTTACTGTCTACTGTCAGTCCCCAGACTACTTCATAATTACCCAGCACCTTGAGTACTATAATGGGCTGCTACCATGGTAATGTGATCAGAACAGGGTCAGAAATTCTGATGAAACTGCAGCTCAGTGAAAGAAGTCAGCGTAAATCACTCAGAGGCATTTTTAAATCATATTAAGTGGGTTAATTACGTTGGTGCGGTTTTGCTCAGAGGCAACAAGCAACACTGTGTACAGACTGAGTTTCACGCTGCAATGAGGTAACACGCTCCATCAACGTGAATAATTACATTCAGTTCATGTTATTCACTGTCATATTAAAAGCAAATATTCTATGCATAATATATAGTACATCTAAAATTCATGAATGTATGCATGCATGAAAAGAGTGTATGTGCATCAGAGATTACTCAAACATAGCGTGGCCTTTTGTAGTGTAAATATGTCCAAGCTGCTGGATTTGCAAAACATCCGCCACATTCCTTAAACCTCACAGACTTAAGTACAATCATTAAATATGTGATGGGTCAATAATTTCAGAAAACACTGGCTGCCAGCACAAATTGAATCATATGTCAGATGTTTTCAAAGATATAAAATAAATCCTGTCAAGCAAAATTCAACTAAAATTTAAATAAAATGTTGTACACTTAAGTCAGACTACCTCTCATATGAAGTTGTGGCACAGCAAAACAAACAGTGCATTGACCGAATGTTTTAAATCAGAAGTAATAGGGCTTCAGTGGGAACCTGTTGTTGTACACAGTAAATGAAGCAAAGCTGTGCAAAATGTTCTTGAGGTAGGAAATGCATCCAACATGCTTTGCTGAGTTTGTGTTCTTGCAACAAAAAGCTGCTGTCTGGTGCACTCGCACAGGTCACACATCCATGTCTACAAGAGTCAGAAAAACCACATCTTCTGCTTCCGATGGCTGAGCAGAGCAGTGTGAAAATCAATGATGCTCTTGTTTCCACAGTTTAATGTATTGCCTTGTTGTTGTTGTTGTTGTTTTTTAGCAGGGGTTGAACAGTTTGGTGACTAGAGGCTCATGCTTGTTTGGCAAAATTTATCATTTTTTAAAAATCTCATTTTGATTTCATAAAATCACAGACCTATTTACCTTCATGTTAATCTCTTCTGACCAAAATTTTAAGTGTTAAAGTACAAAATACCTTCAGTCAAGTTAAAGCCACCATTCCTCTATAGCACATGCAAGAGTAAAAGGTTAATTTGTTGTATTGTTCTAGAGTTTTGTTTACCTTTTTATGCTTTATAAAATTTCTTTGTGTTCATGACGTGTACTCTAAATAAAGCACCTTTATCTTTAAATAAACTTCTTCCACAATTTGAATACAGGTGGATAGATTAATGACAAGTCTAAATTGAGTATAGGTGTAAAAGGTAAACAGTCTAGACAGTCAATCAAAGGTAGAGTATATGATGATGGATGACTGAGTTCATGTTGGTTCCTTTTTATTTTTATGTTTATTATTACATAAATATGGCATGAAAACATTTTGGGGGGATTTTTTTTTTTATGTACATGATTGCTTTCACATCATCTGTACAGTGTTAAAAGTGAGCTGAGCCACTTTTGCTCAACAGAAATTAATTGCTTTTAATAATCCATAATAAATATTGCTGTATTTCTCTTTTTCTCCAGACTGGATCAATTGTGTACCATCTTATGTCCAGTGGATCTTCTTTGCTATCGCTGGAGTGCTGGTCCTGTCACTATCTTGGAATATTTTTTGCTGTGTATCAAAATGTTGGTCAGGTAACGACGTTATTTGCACACAAAAATCCACAAAAAGCAAATTTATTATAAGACATTTACTATCTTTTGTGTTGTAGGAAAAGGAACATGTCGACTCTTGAGAAGACGGAGGTATGTAGTAAATATATTCACTGCTCAAGAGAAAAGACAAACTTCTTAACTGATATTCATTTTTAAAACTCAAAGCCAATTTCCTTCTCTGTTTGTCAAATTTAGTCGAAGCCCAACACAGATGGAAGATAATCCTATTTATGGCAACTTAAACTACATGCAAACCAGTAAGTTCACTGTGTGTGCGCATGTGTGTGTGTGTGTGTGTGTGTGTGTGTGTGTGTGTGTGTGTGTGTGTGTGTGTGTGTGTGTGTGTGTGTGTGTGTGTGTGTGTGTGTGTGTGTGTATGTGGGGGGTGAGCTTATGCATACTTGCATCAGTTTACAGTGTGATGTTGTCCACAGACGTTGCTGTTTTTGCAGAAGTTGAACCTGCTCAACCGTCATCTTTCAGAGCTCAACAGAGAGTCAGCGCAGATTTACAGGTAGAGTTTTTAACTTCTGTAGAAGGATCAAGGTCTCCTCTGTGCTTCCACATCATTTCTGTATCTGTGTTCCATTCACACACATCAGTAAGCCTTGTAGCAACATTTTATCATAAAAAAACAAAGCTGCAGCAGTAACACAAGAAATGGATTATTGTTTAACTAGAGCTACTAACCACTCTCCAGTGTTGTCTGACTTTGTTCCTGTTTCTGTTTCTAGTCCAAAAATCAGGACTGCTATGCCAACCTTACCCTAAAGGCTCCCAGGGTGCAGTCAGGCCGCAGCTCTCCACAGATCCAGTACTCAGACGTGATGCATTTAGAGGAGCCAACGCTGGGGTCAGACAAGGAAGATGATGGCAACACTGACGCCATTTCCACTTTGTCTGACCTGTATGCTTCTGTGCAAACTCAGCGAACCAAAACCATCGACACTGACAGTGGAGAGGGCTACGCCAACCATCTCTGATGCTGAAATGACAGAAACCATCTTTTTTAAGCTTGACCTGCTGCCACAGGAGGGCACTGTGTGTCACTGTTTGAAACCTGACAACCCTTCTGTGTAGGATGGAGCACGCTTTCTCAAGTGAATGTGCTTGTCTTAATAGGAAGTGTGCATTTTTGTTTGACTTCAGTGCAGGTTTTCTGGCCTTTTTGTTTTGGTGTTGTACTTAAATGATATACAGATTTCATAACTATTCAGGAGTTTTATTGCTTGTTTCATATGTTTAATGTGTCTATCATTGGTTCTGTAAAAAATCACACTGGAATGGATTCATTGTGTGGTATTCATTCAAGTGATATCCACTGATTTTAATTCCAGACCTGGTAATTATTGTTTTTTTAGGTGTAGTCTGATTTATTTTTATAAGAAAGTGTGAAAATGTACTGCATCCACTCCTGCTTTCTCATTAAAAATAAACCTGAATCCACATCTATGTATTTTTTTGTTTCAAAAGTCCAAACATTTAATTGTGAATGTTTGAAAAAAAATGTTCACAAGCCCCCTGAGGCTCCAGGAGCAGCTGAGGGAAGTGAAGTGAGCTGACGCCGACTGGAGCTGAAAACTGGAAAACTGCAGGTTTGAAAGTGAAATTATCAAGGGGTGGTTCTCTGAGTCCGGCTGCACAGTGACGTAGTGGTTAGCACTTTCGCCTTGCAGTAAGAAGATCCCCAGTTCGAATCCCGGCCTGGGCCTGGGATCTTTCTGCATGGAGTTTGCATGTTCTCCCTGTGCATGTGTGGGTTTTCTCCAGGTACTCTGGCTTCCTCCCACAGTCCAAAAATATGCTGAGGTTAATTCTAAATTGCCCGTAGGTGTGAATGGGAGTGTGATTGTTTGCCCTGTGACAGACTCTGGTGACCTTTTCCAGGGTGTCTCCTGCCTTTGCCGGAGTCAGCTGGGATAGGCTCCAGCACCCCCCGCAGCCCTAATGAGGATAAAGTGGTGTGTAGAGAATGGATGGATGGTTCTCTGATTCTTACTGAATGATTTGAATACTAGTTGGTAAACACCTACAACATAGATATCCAGGTGAAGGAACTATAAGCTTAGCATCTTTTTTATTTTTTGTACTAGGACTTTAAAATACTCCCATGTCCATAAATGCCTGATTGGTCAAAACTGCTGACACTCTGTTAGAGATGTGATAAAATCTGATTATTTGTGATATGTTGATATATGAACTTGTCAAATCACACAGTTGACCAATATTTTTTTTTCTTTTCACTCAATAAAAATAAAACTTTTTTAGATTTTACATTTTTTCTGTGTTTCAGTTGTCAGTTCTGTAAAACTTCATTGGTTACTTTCGGCTTATTGGAGAAGGACCTTGTTGATCTGTACTTTTTACGTAACCTTATTTATGGTCTCAGTGAAAGCAGTAATACATGTGACCGAGAAGAAACATTTATAATGATTAATGACAGTTAGAGGACAGCTGTAAACTTATCAGAGTCTACAGTCTGTTATTCTCTTTACTGTCTGCTTTATGTAACAAGTGGAGAAGAACAGACAGTTAAAACATCAGAATGTAAGACAAATCAATGCTAATGATCAATATAGATGCCTTAGCTAAGAAACTTAAATTTGAGTAATTATTACAATAGTGAAAATGTTATATGAATAAATTTTCAGGATAGTTTCCATGATTTTTAGATATGGTCGCAACTTGGTGCTAAGGATGATAAAGTCGGTCAGTCTTTTTGGTGTGTCTCCACTTAAAAGATTGCATGATGCTTCAAATTTACTAGAACCAGGGACAAAAGTCAAATTTGGCATACACATGATGGCCACCCTTGACTGAAGGTCCTTTATGGTGGAAATCCATTTTTATTATGCTTACTTCTGTCATTCCTCAAGCCTCCTCACAAATAGATGGTCTCCCAGCTTTACAAGCCAGTGAGAATTTTAATGAACTATATTGAACTAACATTGAGCTCAAACTTTGTATAATCCTGCCCCCTCTGCACTTGCTGTTTTAGAGGTTTCACAGAGTGAGCAGCTGTCTCACAGTCCACAGTCAAGAGCTCATTCTGCTAACCCAAAATGCATCAAATGTTCTGCTGTTGGCAGCAAGAGTTAACACAACAGATGTTAGTGCATTCCCAGCATCTGAGGAACTGAAGATCCTGCAGATTCTTTCTTTTCATTGGTAATCTCACCCACAGCCATCAGACCGGTCCTTAGTGTAAGTAGTGTAAGCATGCTGTCTGGACTAATGTGGCTAACATTACCATTAACTTTGATTGGTCATATACCCACAGAGTTTCTTTGGAAACTGTAAAAGGTAAAGGGACATTCAGAAAATGGTGGACACCTACAGACTGATTTTGAGACCATATGAACAAGTATAAGGACTAAGTGGGCTACTGTGTTTTCATATTGGCTTCAACCTCAGCCAGTGTTTGCATCTGTTCACTTCTCTTCCTGCTCTCTGTGCTCACATAAAGTGCATTTTATTTTTATTTCTCATTTATAGATATTTCAATTTTTGTTGTCAAACAATGGCACAACTATGAAACTTTGACTAAATGCTCATTAAGACCCACATACTTATGGGGAGTCACCTTAGCAAGCTCTGAGAGAGCTGCTCTGCACCACTAAAATATTGATTTAATAATATTGTCTGACAATCCACATCATACACATGAGTGAAAACAACCACTGAGCCGTCAGTTCTATGTCAAATAATCACCACAGGATAAAATTGAAGTAATTCCTGGTTCTCACATTGATTCATGTCTGTGGTGTGCTTCCCAGTCGGCTATTTTGCTCCCAAAATATTGTCAATCACAGACACAAGGGAGTCTTCTTCCTGAAAGAGGTGTGGCCTATTAGCAGCTCAGCTGAATTAAAACGACAGACATTGAAGCAGTCATGGTAAAAAGAATAATCTTTGCAGTATTTGTAGCAGAAAACTGAAAGATACAGTCTGAGAACATGGCAAGACTTTCCTTAATTTGCTAAAGAAAAAGTTATTCACAATTGTGAGACCTTTAACATCAGCATGGTAGTATTATCCTGTTAATGTGTGATGTTGGCATTTAGATCAAAGCACTGTGACTGAGTACGAACAAGTTTAACAAACAGAATCAAGAGAGAGAAGCAATTGAAAGAGAGTTAAGTAGAATTGTCAATCTGAACTGAAACCTTTTGCACAGAGGTCATGAGGGCCTCTCGTTGTCATACAAGCACCACTTTTAGTAGATTTAAAATTTCAGACTATCCATGCAGATGCGAGTATGGTGTTCTTGAAAATCCTGAAACAGAAAAATGTAATATATCCACAGCCATTTGTGGACATGCGCATGAAGTGCATGAATCCTCTCAAAAGCAAAGCGTGGATCAGCACTTTGAGTATGAATAAATTACAGTTTACATGGAAGCTTTGCAGAACTTTGCTTTCCAGTTGTCAATGATTAGATAAAGCACTTTGTTCACCCTATCAGTTAATAAACACTGATGATGTAGTTAACCTTTGTTGACTACAGCTTGCACTTAATGCAGGTAATCACAGCAGAACAAGCCAACTTCCCCCGACTACAATTTGTAATCTTTGTTAACGATGAGATAATGTAAGAAACCCTTTTTATTGACTCGATATGCAGCTTTGTCCAATAATCTATCATTAAACAAGGTGATAAAATCCAGACTGCAATCACGTGTCAGTTAATTTTGCTTGTAGTTTAAAGTGGTGTAAACCAATAAACCCAGTAATTCAGTAATCCCTTACAGAAGAGGTTGCATCACTTTGAAGTTGCTGATTAAACTTTTGGCAGTGAGCAAATGTTCATTGGTTAGCAAGACAGCAATATTGCAGATAATAAATAGCAGGGCTGAATATCAAATGCTGAATAAGTTAGATTGTGTCTGTTGCACCGCACATCAAAACTGTCCAACATTATATAACATTTAGTCAAATTCTTTTGACTTGTTTACTCATTTGATGCAGCCCAATTCATAATAAGTTTAAGATGTACTGCAGGCCTCCTTCAAGCAGGTTGCCATCACTTGAGGCCCGCAACGTCCAGATTAAAATGCTCTGCGTCAATCTCAGTATTGTGAAACAGAATGAGAGTTTTTTGTCCAACATCCGATGTGATTTGTCAGCAAAAACCATTGATTGCTGTCAAATGCAATGACAGCAGCAGTTTCAAAAGACCAGTTAATTTGTGTATAAATGCATGACAGTATTTTTAAATGACCATTAAATTGTGGTTTAAGAAATGAGTCCATGAAGTTACCTTAAATTATAAGAAGGAGTGGAATTTGTGCTGACTTTAGAATATATTTCAGCGGGATGATTACAAGCCTACACTGTTGTCTTTGTGCATATTGTTTCACTATGACTGATTCCTACTGACTGCAAAGACGGATCGTATTCAACAGACAATGTTTCTGTATCCTTCAGATTCTCAAAAAGCATTATGCCATCGAGGACATGATGTTCAGCATTTATTCTGCTTCCATTTTTGAAGCATTATATTAAAAGTTTGTTATCAGCTTATTTGAATGTGAATGATTCGTGCGTGTGAAGCCCAGTAATGAAATATGCATAACACAGGAGATGATATATGGCCAATATCTTCCTAATCTAAACAGCTCTTTATAACACACAGAGGAGGCACTGAGTTTAAATTCATTATGAATGCAAAAGAAGACCAAAAAATATATTTGAAGCTGCCAATTTAGTTTAATCCCTTGGTGAGAGAGTATGAGCTAAATATGTTCTATAAAAATGTTAGAAGAAATATAAATGTTGCATTGGTTTGGTCATAAAATTCTTTATTTCAGACACAATTTATGAAATACAGTGTCATATGACAGACTTGACTTTTCTTTGCATACAAAACACCAACAGTATAAACAGCATTTGATTTATTTCCCCAGATATATTTTATGCATTCATAATCATCAGTCTCACGTGTACCACACACATTGCAACATTTAGGTGAAAATATCTACATGTATTTGTGATGGCAGTAATTTAAAATGTATTAATCTTATGTACATCAAAACTGACTGTCAACTAAGTGCTTTTAAACCTCAGACTTTGGTGTCTGAAGGATCCGTTTGTCCTTTTTCATCACTGCTCACGGGGTCTTTAACACTTCCACACTGTCAAAGTCAGAGGGCATGTCAAAGAAAACCTCATCATCAAAACAGTCCTCATCAGACGGCGATGCCATGAAGGACAAATCCATGACCATTCCAGTGAGCACTCCACCGATTGCAGCTGCTGCGATGGTGGTGAAGATCGCTGCAACCTGGTACAGAGCTTGTTCCTGTGCGCTGCGGCCCAAACCTGGCTTCAGCCCAGGAATCAGTTGCTGCAGCTCCAGCAGCTTCGGATCTCCCTCAGGTGGAGCTCGATGGGAAAAGATCTGGAACATGCTGGGCCCGTAGGTTTCCTCAGTGGCCAGGAGGATGGCAACAATCCCTGCTATGGATGATATGAGGCCAGTGAGCCCGTGGAGATTGTGAATACCACACTGGTCCTGGATTCTCATGCGTTGGGCCAAAAAGGGGGTGAGGTATCTGTAACCGAGGAAGCAGGCGGTGCAGCCCATGACGCCTAGAGCGTATGCAGCCACAGGAGAAATCATCATGTCCACAGAGGCCCCAACAGTCACACCGCCTGCCAGAGTCACATTCTGAATATCAGCCATTGTGAACTTGCTCTCTTGTTGAACACCGCAGAGAGAGCAAAGGCGGTGATAGTGGATGAGCTCAGCCCTATGAAAGTGTGGAGTACAGCTCTGTGCTGATCGTCACCTTTAATTGTAAGAGCAGAGTTGAATGAGGGCCAGAACACCCAGAGGAAAAGGGTTCCCATTACAGACAAGATGTCCGAATGGTAACTAGTCGTCTCTTTAGCATGTCCAGCATTCAGGCTTGGGCGATACAGCATAAATGTCACTCCTAGACCAAAGTAGCAGGCAAACAGATGAATAAGAATAGAGCCACCTGCGTCATTGATCCTGATATATTTCAGCACAGCCCACTCTGTCACAGAAAAGATAGGGATCTCTAACAAAGACATGACCAGGAGCTGAACTGGACTTTTCCCAAGCACAGCTCCGAAGGAGATAAGCACCACAGCACAGGCGAACTCTGCATTCACCAGGTTGATCACCCCTATGTGAATTTTGCCATTATAGTAAAACTGGAAGAAACCTTGTATCAGGATTGCCCACTGGATCGTGAATGCAGCAGTGAGGAAGTTGAAGACCATCCCACTGAAGCCGTAGAATCTGAAGAAGGCCAGCAGACAACCAAAACCAATGAAGATCATCACCTGCACGTCAGCAAAGTAAGGGTAGTCGCGATACATGGAGTTGTCCATGGGGTTGGTCTCATTGTTTTGCATCTTAGCATTGGCATTGTCATCGTAAGTGACAAACATAGCATAAAGAATTATCATGACCACCTCCATCACCAGCACGAACGCCGGCAGGCGCACCTTCAAACTTGTAGACGCACTCATGCTGATGTACAGTTCTTGTCTGGACAGGTGCTCCCCAGCTGCAACAACATACCTTTTATACCTCTTTATTATCAGATAAGAGCAGCTAATGACATTGAGTAAGGAGGCTGACCCTGTGCAGGACATGGTTATTTAACAATGCAGCACTTTAAGTGAGGAATGTACTTTAATCCCTTAGTTTCCTGACTACTGCATTTTCTCTTGTCCTGCTGTTTGCCATCACAACTATATTTAAAGATAAATTCCTGACAGTAGATTTAAACCTTATGATTAAAGGAAAGCAAAAAGGAAACAACAAGTTAAATTACTTTAAAAAAAACATATTAAAATGGTCCATTTTTAACTTTAACAAAAAAAAATCTAGATTTTTACTTTTCTTGTCCCTTCCTGATGAAGTTCTGATGCAAAATATTCTATTTTATACAGTTAAAATAATAAACGTGATGACAGTGGGTAACAGTTTCACATAACAGAGGCAAGTAAGAATTTCAAACTTTTTATCTGAAATAAACGTTTCACCTCAAATACCTCTCTTTTGATGGTAAACAAGTGTAGGGCTACCTTGGATTATCACTAACCATTAATAATATATTTGACAAATGAAAAGTCAGAAAGTCTTCCAAATGACAGGTAGCGGAATTGTTTTAAAGACTAATGGTAAGTGTTTGTAGTGAAAATAAACCATTACAGAGAATGTTACTTGAGTAATTTAAGATAAACAAGTGCATCATATTGCATATTGTTCATGTCAGACAAGAGTCATTCACGTTACTTGTTGGATTGATGTCAAATAAATTGACAGGAAACACCAGTGTTGAGCACAATCCGAAGAAGCTACATGGGGCTGCTGCCAAGTGGGTCCACCACCCACAAGGGTAGGATTTGGGGCTGTATGCATTGTAAAGGTGGTTACCTGGATGTGCTGACCTCTGGTGGCACATTCAAAACGTAAAACATACAAAGCACAACATCATATTAGATAATCTGCTTGGAGAGACACCGTCACCTTAATAAAATAATACCTAAGAAATGTTAGATAAAATGCCAATCCTGTACGTGACAGTAGAGCTACTCGCAGCTGCTTCACAGCCGCCAACAGGACACCAAAGAAGAAGAAACCGACTCCCATGATGCATTGCACTGCCAACGTATGCAAACAGGAACATGGCTAACGGCGTTTAACATCGGCAGTCTTCAGAATCCACTTCTGTCCGCTGACACAGTGTGTGACAGCCCGGACACTTGCTGTGTCCCTGCGACAGAAGAAGAGCTTCTGTAGAGTTTACCAGCGGAGCCTGCGGCCGGAAACAGCGTTGTTTTCGTTGTTCATCAATCTCGGACAGGTAACGGCTCTGTTAGCTAGCGTTAGCTCAGGCTAAGCTAACGTCAGCAGTGTCGGTAATCATGTCATTCCACTGACACACTTGCAAATGTGTTATGTCCCATTGTAAGATTAGTTTTTAATCATTTCGTTAAGGAAAAATGCCGTGACTAGTCCTTGTTATTTTTCTTTAAATACACACGTTAACCGGTGTGTGAAATCGTAGTGTTTTTTTCCCAGAGCGTTGACACGACTGCAGCTCTGTGAGGCTGTTGTTTTAAACATCACAGTGATTGAATTTCCCTAAAAAGACAAAAATTACCATTATTGGACACGCAGTTCAAGGATATTTTTGAGTTCATTATTACGATTAACGACAAAACTATTCATATCAATACCAAACGTTGATTTATAGTGAATTTCTATTCTGGCTGGCATGAACAAGTGGCGGAAGGCACTAAGTCATTGTGTCAGAGATGTGATAAATTGTCACTGTCGGTATTTTTCTCTTTTTACCTTTTTGCTAAAGTGCCATGTTTCAAATGTGGGAAATACTCGTGAAAATGCAAGAAGTTTTTACACCATTCCGAGTGGCACTAGTAATTTCTACCATTCTCGACTCCATTATAGTAAATTAATAAAACAGTTCATGTCATAGTCCACTAGTCAGTTTTTAGTTGTCACAGAAGCAGAGATGCAACATTGTTGAAAGGCTTTAAAGAAGTGTCCAAATGTTTGAAGTGCCAGTGGCCACAGCACAATCATATTTAAGAATGCAAGTAGTTTTTACACTGTGAAAAGTCTCAGAGGTCATGGTAGAGAGCCAAAAGCGATCCCTGCGCTGGCACCAGTGGTACTGCAAGAGGCCAAGAAGAATGCAAAGATCACCACCAAGCATCATGAATCTAAGCAGATCTTGATGCCAACATATACATCAGATACTTCAGCAGACACTGAATAAGGTGGTCTGCATGGATATCACCTAAGGAGGGCTCTACTTCTCAAAGACATTCACACAAAAACTTTGCAAAAGATCATTTGGACAAAGAAGAAAACTTTTGATCCTCAGTTCTCTCTTAGCATGAGATGAAAATTGAGTTGTTTGGCCATAAGATTGTGGATTTAGTTTGGAGAAAGAAAAGAGGTGCATTCAACCCCAGCCATACCATCCTCAGTCAAGGACCGGCATGGGATGTCCGAGAAACACAAACAGCATCATGGGAAGAGAAGACTGCATTAAGATTCTAGAGGAAAAAATCAGGCTGCAGAAAAACTTTGCAGATGTCATGTCAAACAAGACAGCGATAGGAAACATATTGTTAAAGTGGTCAAGAAATGGTGAACAGAAAGCAATATCAGCATGTTGGAATGGCTTGAATGGAACCCAGACTTGAACTCTTTCGAAAATCTGTGGAAGAAATGAAGACCAGTGTGATGGCGAGGAGCACTTCCATCTGCAGAGACCATAAATTGTCCCAAAAGAGGAGTGGAATAAACATACCATGGAGATATGCTGACAGCTTGATGGCAGTTATAAGAATCATTTGATGCTGTGTTGAGAACTAACGATGTTAATATTGATTGCGGAGAAAACTTGCAAATATTTTTTCAACGAAAACATGTAGTATAATTGATTTGGCCAGAAGAAACCTGTAGATCAAAGAAAATTCACTATAAATCAAGATTTGGAATGGGTAGGTAGAAATAATTTGGAGCTTAACTGTACATAATTTGAGCTATGTGCTTTTAGGCTGTGCTTGAATAGAACTTCAACAACATAAAATGATATATACATTTTTAATGTGATTGAGCAGCTGCCTTACTCCTGAGGGCAAATGAGAAGTTTGTTTCACACAGAATATCCAAACGTCTTTGTTGAGGCAACACACTCCTTAGAATATGCTCCAGAGGCTTTTATTTGCTTCGTCTAGTTGTCTATGATACTGCATGGATTACTGAAGGGGGCGCCTCTGTGAAACATCACACCATCCTGTGAGAATTGCACTGCTCAGAAATGTCCACACAATTACAGAAGTTATATTCAATACTCGACTATTTCAGTGATATTTGGATACTAAAAGAAAATCTATCTCTCCCTATTATAATATTGTATATTTAATATATTCTGCTGGTCTGACAATCCTATCTGATTTAACATATCACCTTGGGCTACGTGAAATGTAGATATTTCTCAATTTAATATACAAAGAGCATGTACAGTTTAAAGGATGGGGATGGGACTTTTCTTTTTGCCAACCGGCATGACCAAAAATGTGTTGGTGCATCTGTCGCTACTTTCTGACCAGGATATGTTCATATGACTTAGATGACATTTTTCTTGTGGCACTGAAGTAATGTTTGACTCTCTTGGTGTTTTGTGAAATTCTCCTTGAATTGACTTTAGGTAGATTAGACCATTTTGACCTGTCACAGTTATGAAAGCACATCTTTCAGTATTGCAGCATATGATGGATGAAATGGTAGTTTTTAGGGGCAGAGCTTTTGCTGATTTTAGATTCTTAGATTATTGCTGTGACTATGCACCCATATCACCATCACTGATGTCATGTTGTCCTGGTAGTTACTCCACTATTCACAAAATTTGTTTGAAGGCATTAAGACAGTAAGAATTATTAGTAATCACCGCTCAGTGCATGCTGGGTAGACGTCTGGGCAACTGGCTCCTGATTTGCCAAGGTGTCACAGTGCTGTAAACCTAACAAGACTGAGGCAGTTGTAGGAACGTGTGTATTCTATAGGTTTCTGTGCAAGTTATTTTTTATTTGTTAAATTAATATATATTGAATATAAGAATACAAACTCGTGATTTCCACAATTATTACTCATATCAGCAGAAAATCAGTAACGTGTTGTTTATTGATAGCAATACCTGATTAATGCTGCAGTCACAACATCCAGTGATGTATTGGATGCCGTATCTCTCAGAGCATCCACATCAATAAACAATTTATTGTTTTTAAAAAAAAAAAAAGTTCGATAGATTATCATATCGCAACTTTTTCAATTATCATCAGTAACTTCTGCTGTGATGAATGTCGAGCTGTCTTCCTTCATCATTCTGGAAGGGCTTTACTGCAGCTTTTTGTAACTTCTCCTGGCTGCAGCCTCCTGCTCTCATCCACTTTCCAGGCGAAGCACAATTAATCTCAAACAAGCCTGCTGTCTGTGGAGAGGGTCCAGTTCTCTTTCTGATTACATCATCAGTACAACAGTTTCTCTTATTGCTTTCCAGTCTTTGGAGAGAAATTGGTTCAAATCCACAAATGAAAACTCACCACTGTTATACAGTATAAATTAAAGAGACCCTCCAGTAGGAATATGTGATTTCAGTGTGAAATGTTCCTCTGATATTGGTGCCATTTTATCCATTTTGTTCATATTGTCGCTTGCTAACATAAGCTGGGTTGTGGAGTATTAATTCCCAGTAGTTTATATTCATGTTTTGATAATTAGCTTTCAGTAGCAAATGTTGTACTTAAAACGATCATTTGCTAATCCTTTTCAGTGCGGGTCATCATGGCGAGTCCAAGGACCAGAAGAGTTCTGAAGGAAGTGAGAACACAAGATGAGAATAATGTAAGTCCTCATAGCAGATTTTTAATGTCACTTCTCAGTCAAACTTAGAACATTCTTCACATAGACGGTAACGGGTGTTTGGGAGCCTTGTGATGTAACGCCTTCTCATAGTTCTTCACAAAATGTCCCCAAATAAATGGCGAGAGTAATTTTTTGGTGGGAATTCTAGTGCCAGTGGACATTTTGTCAGCCTGTAGCTTTGGCAGTAGCAGTAGAACAAGTGTAAGATCTCCTACTCTAAAATATTAAGTTATTCTATTATTGTTTAGTATTTTTCCAGATAAAAATACACTTTATTTATCAAGAAACAAAGTGCCTAGTCTGACTTTCTGGATGTTTGCTGTGGGTCTAAGCCTGTCATTGGCTTCCTTCTTGCCTTCTGCTATTTCCATGTTACTGTTTTCCTCTTTATTATAGGAAACAACAACAGTAGTCACTTACCCACTAAATGTTTTAATTTGTGTATTACAGCAGCCTTGCTACCTTTTTTTAAGTGAATTAGCCATTTTAATGATAATTATTGGCTTTACTGTGTGCAAATGTTCCTCCCAAACATTTTCACTGTAACTATTTTAAGTGAACACTGACGCAGCATCCTTCACTGAACTGCCTAATATGATTGTGACTAGTTTAAAGAAACACAAACAAGATAGAGTGTTTTCTCCTTTGTATCAAAATGATAATGAGATGCAGCCAGAGCATTCTGCTAGATGAGAATAGATCTGTGTTTGCTTCATTTTTTTTAGAGCTGGAGGCTACATCTATCTTATATACACAGTTTACAACCCTGTCAAAAGTTTTAGGACAGGTTCTAATTTATTTGAATGACAAAGTGTCCTAAAACTTTTGTCAGAGGGTGTATTTGCTTAAGAGCAAGAGAAAAGAATAAGAAAATCTAAATTAAGTATATTGTTATAGAACAGATGAGAAAAAAAAGCCAATACAAAAAAAAAAAACATTTCAGAAGTGGGATAATCGGCAACACATCAAATGTCCATTAAGGCTGTCCAATATAAAAAATAATTGAAGTGGTTGAAAGAGCTCTAAAGATGTTGCCAATCTGATGTCAAAAGTCAAATTGTTCTACAGTGTGGGTGATCAACAGCACACGGTTCAGTCAGGTGGTCACCTCTGGTCACTAGCACAGCCCCATCCACTGATCTAAGTAAATATTCAGGGTTTATTAAGGCCCTGATGTAGTTTGGAGGAAGGCCAGTTAATGCTTTAAAAGGGATCAGCTGTCAAAATCAATACAGAGTGTAACAGGCAGCCAGTGGAAGCTGGCAAGTACCAGAGAAATATGTTCATATCTTGGTGCCAGTTAAAATGATATACTAAGAAAATGGCATCCCATTGCAACTCCAGTAAAGAAAAGAGGTTTTTAATAGAGGATTAGTCATCTTTTTGCCTTTGGACAAAATAGGAATGCTCACTCCCAAGAATCTCCTCCACTATAAAATGTTTGTTTGTAGTAGTGGAATGTGTAGGTTTTTTATGATTGTTTGGCAACATTTGTATGTTACAGTTCAGTGGCGTTTAGATATTTTCCAAACCAATGCAGGGTCAGACTACAATATTGTTGCATAATGATACAGTAATTCATTAACTGTTGAATACCTGTTCTTTTCTTCTCAGCTGTGTTTTGAGTGTGGGGCTTTTAACCCTCAGTGGGTTAGTGTGACATATGGCATCTGGATTTGTCTGGAGTGTTCTGGCAAACACCGGGGCCTGGGAGTACATCTCAGGTAAGAATAGAGCTTTGCTTCATTTAACACTACGGCACACTACTACTGAACTTTTAGATGAACTTTCCAGCTAATAGCTCAGACTACAAAGTGTCCTTAAAACACTAGTGTGAGTGGTCTATTGCAAATGCATGGGTCAGTTTTGTGATTAAGTTCCATTACTGTCACAGCTTTGTGTACCAGCAGCTGAACAGGCCAGAGAAGGCAGCATATTCCTTCCATTCAGTAACAATACAGTATTACAGCCTGGCAATGTTTAATTTAACACTTTTTCCCAATCTGCAGTTTTGTGCGCTCGGTCACCATGGACAAGTGGAAAGATATTGAACTTGAGAAAATGAAAGCAGGAGGAAATGGAAAATTCCGCCTGTTTCTTGAACTTCAAGATGATTATGACTCCAACTGGACTTTACAGGAGAAATACAACAGCCGAGCTGCTGCACTCTTCAGGGACAAGGTGAGCTGCACAGGACAAGATTTCAATCATTCAAATTAGATCAGTTGCCCTGCAAAATCCCAGTTTATTTTTTTTCATTATGTCACTTAAGTAGGTTATTTTAGAGATTTGAAGTGTATTTGCTTAATTGACAATTTAAAAAAAAAAGAACAAATATGAAATGGATTATGGTCGAAGAATGGTTTAGTGGTAGCTTAAATTTTGTGAGATCCTCACTTTGTCAGAGTATCTCCTGTTAATCAGTAGAATTTCGTCCCCCCCCCCAACGCTGAACATGACAGGTCGCAACTTTAGCAGAGGGTAAGGAGTGGTCCATTGAGACGTCCCCTGCCAGAAATTGGACATCTCCTCAACCCAAGACCAGCCTTTCATCCTCTCATCGGTAAGAATGAACTCAATTTTAAACATAATTCTGTGTGTGATACCAGATACAGAACAGCCATCAAAGCAGTGAACTCATGTTTCTTTAACGTAGCTCTGGAGGACCTGGACAGAACTCTGCAAAATCTAGCGACAAAGCTTTTGAAGATTGGTTAAGTGACGATGTAAACTCTTATCAGAGGTACATTTTTGACTTTTTTTTATTAGTCTGTCTTCTGTTGTGTTCTGTAAAGGGGGTGATTTGCTAAAAGTGTTTTTCATGCTTCTTCAGTGGAGGTGGTTACAGCGGGAATCAAGAGAATCGATATGTTGGCTTCGGCAACACAGTGACCCCGGAGAAGAAAGAAGACGACTTCCTGAACAATGCTATGACTTCTTTTTATTCAGTAGGTCATGATATACATCCTCTGGCTGATTGGAACCTTTATGTTGTTTATCCTGTTAAATGTTGTTTTTTTTTCATCAGGGTTGGAGCAGTTTTACTGTTGGAGCCAGCAAATTTGCTTCTATTGCCAAAGATAATGTAAGTATGTTTAAAGAAGTGTTGTAATTTCATAGCATTTATGTTCTGCATTGAATTTCAAGCTAAAATAAGAACACATATAAAAAGTTGAAGTAATTATGCTTCTTTTAACTGCCCACATACAGACAAGTAAACTGGCAAATCAAGCAACCTTGAAGGTAAGATGAATGTTTTCACAGATTACTTGTTTGACCTATGCTTCCTCTGACCTCCTCTGTCAGCTATATGGAGTATTTCTCTCTTTCCTGAGAGTATAAGCATTCACATAATGTGTCTTTTTTCTTGTTAAGCTCTTTATATATAATGTAGTCTTTCAAGCTTTAATAACTGTTACTACTTTAATATCTCTCTGCCCTCTCTGGATGTAGTTAAGGGGCTATAAAGCGCCCCCAGAACCGGTAAAGCAGTTTATAGGTGCATGGCGCTTTTTCACATCATGTTTTTTTCACACATTTATTTATTTTATTTCTATTTATTGAATATGCATTACATTACCCATGATTTATATTTTTTGTCGGCTTGTCAGATTTTCTGTTTTAAAGCAGTAAGACACGTTTTGCAAAATGTGGGTAAATGTCATCTTCCCATGCTTCTGCTTAGTAATACTAATACAAGGCAACGTGTCAGTCTTGGTACATCTGTTTTAAGTTCATGGATAACCTTTGACAGGTGGTATTTGTACTGTGAGATATGATATATTATGGGATAGGGATCTATGGGAATTCCTACCCCTAATATAGAAATGAACAGAGGAACTGTTCTCTCACATCCATTGATACTGGGTTATCCATTCATGCATGACAGTTCTTGTGCTCACTGCTGACAGGGGGTAATGGTGTGTTAAAACACTTCAGTAAACTTCTCTAAAGTTTGGCGCTTTATCGACATCTGGTAGATTTTTGAGACAAAAGAAATCCTTCGTGCAACCTGTTCCCGTTGCAAGAAGGATGCGTAAATCAAAATGTTGTATTTTATTAATTCCAATTGCAGCTCTACCCTTGAAAGGCTGCTAGTTTTTTGAACCATTACACCCTCTAGTGCTTGTTCAGTGTCATGGTGAATGGGAATGATCAGGCCTCTTCATGCAACTGCAGAACAAGCAGCTCAGTGTCTTGCAGTATTTGAATGTTAAACTGTGTTTCATTCAAGTGAACTCTCCTCTCTGACTTCCAACTAGGCCACTGAGTTAGGACAGACATTAAATGAGAATGTTATCAAACCTACCCAAGAAAAGGTAACATTGATGTTTGAAGTTGTTGGTTTGGTGGTGGGTTGCAGTGCTTTAGACAAAGAACAGCTTCAGATGTGAATGTGCTATTTTCTCCACTGTTTGTGTGTGTCAGTCTATCTGCTTTATGCCAGCGCACATTAAACGACAAAACCTGCGGTTGCAAAGATGGAAAAAAAAAATTCCTTTGTTTCTCCTAGTCAGTGACTCAGTCATGAGATTTGCAGACACATACAGTGGTGAACTGTTTATTTGAGAGCTTGTATGAGTCAGTGTGAACTGTCAGCAGAGTCATTGGATGAAGATTGAAGTACATTTAAATATTTTTACAAGGCTGAGTCTTTGTTCAGATATCATGCCTCATTTCAAAGTAGTCAGTTTCCAATCTTGACTTGCTCTTTGCTGAAAAATTACTTTCTGTAAATAATTCAGTGTAATTTATATATCAGTGGTGTCAGTTTCCATTTAGCTTCAGGGCTGGTTCCTACACATTCTTGCAATTAAGGAAATCAGAATTTAATACAAAGTTCTAAAACTGATGTACATTGCTCAGTCACAGCATTAAAACCACCTGCCTAATATTGTCAGCTCTCCCTCGTGCCACCAAAACCCATCAGATCATGGACAGGGAACCCATTGTGGCAACTGGAACGCTTAAGCTGTTCCTGAGCAGTTTTTACAGTGTGATGAGGTGCACTGTCCTGCCACTGGAGGCTGTTGCTGTTGGGTCATTTGCTTGATCTGCACCGGTGTTTACATCGGTGGTGACATTCACTTTAATGCCTGGACCCAAGATTTCCCAGCAGAATGAAAAGATCAACGTCATTCACTTTACTTGTTGGTGGTTTTAATATTGTGACTGTTCATCATCATCTGACTGAACCACTGAATTTGATTTATCCTGTCTTCGCTGATCAGGGCAAAAGACAGCTGAGTGTTGTTTTAGTATGAAATTTTCTTGTTGACTTCAGTAAACATGAAATGACACAACCTAGAGCTCCTCATTTGAAAACAGCTGCTCACTATCTTTGCAGATTTAATGTTTTTGAGCTTTGACGTTTAAGTAAGCTTTGTTTTTGGCGTTATATATGAACTACTGAGCAATTTGCTTTCCCTGGTGAGTGTTTTCCACATAAGCGCTTCTGCTTAACGCTTTAACTTTGACTGTCAAGTGAGCAGCTCCTGGATGTGTCTTTTATTGGGATCAAACTGGTCCTGTATACCTGTAAGTAAACATACAGGCCTTCACAGATCAAAATACAGGATAGGGACCTTCTCATTTACTTTTTAACATTACCAAACAACAAAACCAAATTTAATGAGACCGTGTCATTCACCATACTGTGTGTAGTTTGTTCTCTATAAGCTGGTGACTCACAGGGACAGATATTAAACAAAGTGCTTTTGTCTTCTAATGTACAGTTGGCATTGCTGGTTTCAGATATCTCTAGTATGTGCTTTTGAATTTTCATTCTACTGTTTCCTGTGTTCCTAATTTTTAATGCTCTTAACAAATCTCGCTACAGCTTTTCTCACAATCAAAAATTGACAGTGCACAACTTGTTCTGTGCAACAAACATATTTGAATAGTGATTCTTGTTTTTGTTAGTTTTTAATAATAATTTGGCTCATCCAGGTGAAAGATGGCAAATTGCTAGATGAAATGGCCGTCAGCATCTCTGGGCTGGCAAGCAAGGTAGGACGGGCAGACATCTGCCACACTGTGCGATGCAAAACCAGCCTCCTGGATGAGGAACAGCAACCCAGATCCACCGTATTCTGGTTTAAACTGGGTCTCTTAAGTCCACAAACAATTTGCAAAAATGCAGAGAAAGTACCCCCTCAACACCGTAACCCTCCAAGGAGACTGGTTTTGCAATGTTAATGAATGTTTGAATAATGCTAATCAAATGTAATCTCTCGTTTGTCTTGCTGCCACTTTAATTTTGGCGGTGAGTACACTGTAGTCAACTGTTTTGCTGTTAAAGTGTTAGAAACAAGTATCTTTGTGCAGTCTTAGTATTGCTGTCTTTGTGACTTGGTAAAACAAATTTTGCAGTCTTTTTACTTGTTGTGTAGCCAGTATCCATTTGTATAATTTTTCACGTTATGCTCTTGTATTTTTTTTTGTTTGTTTTATCCATTTATTTCAAAGACATTGTGTTTTAAGACTTCAGGTAACATCAACCTAACGATTGTCTCTGGTGCTTAGGTTCAGGGAGCTGGTGCAAAATTGACTAATCTCTTCTCTGGAAAACCGGAAGATGGGTAATAAAATCCACTTCATAGAAATGAGCAAACGGCAAAATGTTTTCCAATATATGATCCTGTGAACAATATGACACATGATTATTAAACCACATCTTTATGTTTCCTGCTCTTTCAGGTCTGCTGGAGAGAGCTACCAGAACATGGATGCCACTGAGGGATATCAAGGCAGTTCAAGCCAGCCTGTCTCAAAGGACTTCTGGGAAACCTTTGGCAGTAACACCTCCTTAAAGGCCAAGAAATCTCCCAGCAGTGACAGCTGGACCATCGCAGATAATTCTGCAAAGAAGAGCTCTGACAGTTGGGACAATTGGGGCTCCGAAGCGGCGTCCAACAACAAACACAGCACAGAAGAGAGCTGGGAGGCCTGGGACAACAACTGGGAGAACGCAGATGGTAAGACGAAGAAGAGTCCTACGAAACCTGCTGAGGAAGCCTGGGATAATGCAGACTGGTAGTGATCTTACAACCATACATGTCACCTTTTTCCTACTCTGGCCTTCTCTCTCTCTCTCTCTCTGTCTCTCCCTCTGTTCATCTCACTGGCACTTTCAGGGAAAGAGCTGCGTCAGCTTAGTTCCTGTTAATGCAATCGAAATGTATTTAATAATCATCCAAGAAACGATTAAAGCCCAGGGATAAATTTAGCTCAATATTGAATGAATATTCTTAAAAAATACAACTATGTTGACCTGCAGTCCTGTATTTTATTGTAAATTTCCTCCATCACAATGAATCAAAGTAAATCAGTGTAGATAATGTCATAAGTCGCTGTCTGGGATCTCCAAATATAGTAGTCTTGGGTGAACAAGCCAGTGTTTGTACTGTATCATTGGTGTCATGGTACTGGTTTTCAGTTCACCACATAAAAGATGCATGATCGAGAAGATTGGATGTTGTAAATATGGATTATTGTAAATACAGTACAATTGACTGAAAACTAATCACACTACTTTCTGTGTTTACGTTAAACCCTTGGACATTTTGCACATTTTGGTTTTGAAAAATTGATTATGAAGTGCGTTTCTGACAGAATAAAGCCCATCCAAAGCATACTGTAGTCACAGCGTTACATTAAATTAACAGAACAAACGGTGATCTTAATTATCTGCCATTTATCAAAATCTGTGTGGATATGTACAATTTTAAATAAAAATAATCTAATGCATAATCAGGTAGGATTAAATGACCTTCATAGTATTTTTTTTTTTAAATGTGCAAATAGTCGACGGTTTCCAAATCCGCACAGAGCTGGTGATACAGTATTGTCATGTTAGGATTTTGAGGCGTCCAAAACAAATTAAGTTCATCAGTAACTGGCCCCCTGCTAAAATAATTAAGATGCTTTAGGGTAAATGCATATATGACACCACCTTGTTGTTATATTGCATGATCTGATTATTGCATCAATGACCTTTTTTAAAACAAATTTTGATTGGTTGATGCAATATTGTGATTTTACTCTCATTTTTCCCCATCTTCGTTGTCTGTCAATAACAGGTCAAAGCCCGTCTAACTTATAATTTCCATGTTCACTGCAAACATTTGACATTTGGTGTTCTTTGAAGCACATTCCCACATTAGGATTTTTGTCTTCAGAGTATTTCTAATTGTACTGTAGTACTTAAACAGCTGGTTATTTACTTACACCAGAGTTGAGATCAAACAGTTTGGCTTGAAAAATAACAAGACATATATGACATATATATATGCCAAGTATACCTGCCAATACTTGGGGAGAGCAGGGGGATTTATTGCAATATTATGCTATGTATCATTGTTTTTTGTTTGTTTATTTGTTATGATTCTCGTGTCTGACCCTGAAAAGCTGGCGGAATTATTAAACTGAAATGTATTGTTGGAATACTCTTAAATAGGAACTCACACAGTCAGTACAGGCTGTATTTACTTGTAAAATCGTTTAAACCAGGCTCAGGATAGACAAACTGGCATTGTCTTATGAATAAACTGTAGCAACTCACATTATTGGACAAAATCAACAGTTTTAATCGTAATTTTGTGATTTTGTTTTCAAAGATATATTGTGGGGTTTCGAGTAATTAATGTTTAAAGATTATATTGTAGATAATAACACACGAAAGTTCCTCTCTGCAGGGTCACATGCTGTAAGTACTGTAAGTGAGCGTGAAGATTGTGTTTCGGTAAATGGGCACACATGGGGATCGTGGAGTAAATTGTCGTCATCGTGCTGTTGTAACTGCTGACCTGTGAGCCTGTAACTCGTGACCTCAGCTGAAGAGACAGGTCGTTGTAAATTTCATCTCGTACAAAGCAACTCTGTGAACTGCATCAAGTGTCATTGCGCCTTGTGTACTGTGAGAGTTTGGTGTCACAAATACCTTCACACTTGTATTAACATCTGAGTTGCAGGTTGATGTTAATGAGGCTCATTAGACGCTGGATGCTTAGATGGTCTTAGCTCTCAAACACTTGTTAGGAATTAATTTAATCAACCTTGTGCATCCGTCAGATTAAATGGCAGCTGCACTCACATTGTTCATAGATGCAGTTATATTCCAAAAAGTTCACTGTTGCGACAAGTAGAGAAGTAATCGGCATGAAACTGATTCTGTAGAAATTTACTGAGTTACCTGGGTTTAGATGTATGCCAATTTTGAAGCACCTAGTATTCTATGTGGCTTTTGATTCCCTGTAACTCTAAAAAAAGTCAAACAAACCTCAAGTTCAATACTATGGAACCAGCTACATCTCTGGTTTTTGAAGTGATACTGGAAGATAGTTTGACGTGCTTGAATTGCATCTGATTCTTTGAACATTGGTGTCTGCTGTCATCAGCCAGTATTCAGTTAATAATCCTCCTGTGCAGCCTTCTACCAGTGCAATGCAGCTACTGGATTGTTGACAATATTTTGCAGTACTCCTAAAGGCGGTCCTCTTCGAGCCTCGTAACTGAACAAAATAAGATTTTACAACCATGCGTTCTGACTAGTGAAGGATAAATCCTGGAAACTGAATTCCACGCCCATTTTCCTACCTCTAACAAGTGTTCAGTTTACTGCCTGATTTTCAGTTTTTATTTCGTTCTTTCATCCTGCGGCATTGTTTTGAGGTAGACCTTATTACCACTGTTTTAATTTTCTGTGGCTCATTTTGTCTTTGATGAAAGAAGTGTGTAATAGCAAAGCTGCAAACGTGAGTCTACAGTGTTTGTGTGTTTTCAGTGACAATGCAGTGCTGTTGAAAAAAAGAAGTCACTCCTGGCACATTTGTGTCGCTGAACCTCGACAGTCGTGTTCATGTATGGTCGTGTTAAAAGCCTTAAACAGCTGTGTTTGCTTTCTGATGTCAGTTTGCTTCTGTGTTTCTGATGCAGTTATGTGTACATGTCAGTAAATGATCATTCAAAATACATCGTTTTCCTCAGATTTTCCTTTACTACAACAGTTTTATGGTATGTCAATTAATTTGGTTTTGTTTTAAAAATGATGTCATGACATGGAACACGCAAACTGCCAGGAAATGAAGTGCTGCGATATCTCACCATGTTAGAAGGGACATATTTGAACAGTAATTTGTCTGAAAACTGAAAAAAAGCAACAAAAAAAGTACTAATTCTGAGAGACCACAGCCTTTCATTCAGTGAATGTCTCCTGATTCATGGACAAACTGCAGAATGTGTCACTGAATGAAATACGTCTAAATGACCTTTATAAAAAGTCATGATTATGTTTTTCTTTTTTTATAAAACTGTATTTGTGATGTGATGCTTTGGCCACATTCTCTAAATCTAAACTTTCCAGAGGAGCAGTTTAGCTCAGTTTCTGTGCCTGTAGAACATTTGAGACTGGGTATGTCTGTGTTTGTTGATGAAGCTAATTATGTCAGAAATACTATTTTTGATGTAATGCATGATGTGTAATGTGGAGCTAAATACATTCAGTTGTCTCCTCAGTGAATTTAAGTGCAGTTGTCCGCTTTCCCCCTCAAGTTTCACCAGCAGCCATCCTATGAGGTGAGCCACTGTTACCTACTACCCCCTTGAGGCTGTGGATATTTTTCCTGTACACATGGTTTCTGCGTAAAATAAAAATGTATTGTGTCGTGAGTATCTGTGTGGTGCAGAATGTGCAGTCATTTGTTGAGCATTTTATATTTAATGGCCACAACTGGCAGTTATTGGTTCATAAATGTCACATCTGTGCACAGCTGGTAAGATGAGAATCAAGCATAGGCTCCTGTTTGCTTCATTTTTCCCTGAACCGCATTTACGGATGTAGTTGGCCAGATTTTTACTAAGACAACTGTGAAATCCTGTGTCCTAGCACAAAACAAGCCGAGAGAAAACAGGACAATTAAAGGTCACATATTTTAGTCATATTCCCAGCTTCAAGTTGTCTTGGTTTGGGCTTTATTAATGCAACCTTCCTTTGACAAAAGAAAAAAAATGTATTTGTTATTAACCCAAAGGACATGAAGAGTGACTTTAAACTGAACAACCTGATACTTCTGACAATATTTTACGTTTGCTTTTAAATAGTGAAAAATGAAACCTCTTTTTCATTTTTTAGTAAAGAGCTTCAAAATTAATATAAGGGAAACATGCAAAATCTGTATGATTTTCCAAATGATGGAAAATATTTAGTGCAAGCATGGAGGAACACATCTTTAGGCTTCTGTCTTGTCTGTAGCACCCTGTGTTGGTGGTAATATGATCTAAATGCAAATATGTTTATATATTCTTCAGTTAAAGGTAATTTTGGCTTTACAGCCTCTATGGAAGAATAGAACAGTTTAAATAATTTACAGGAAAAATGATCAAGTGCTTCAAAATATTCCTTCTTATATCTTGTAATCCTTTCTAAAAATTCTGCTTGTCAGCATGTCCTTTAATGAAAATTACTCGGCAGTAACACTGATTCTGGTGACATACATGGATGCCCACACATATAGAGTTGTTAGATGTCTAATTACCTCACACATAATTAACTTAATCAAAAATCCTGTCTGTCAGTTTCTGCACATATAGGAACACTGATGTCTCATCCAGGCGGCATGAGGAAGATGTCAGTGTGCACAAATGATGAAGAGATGAAGAAGGGTCTGTCTCACATTTGCAGACGGTGACATTTACATTGTGTCCCGCCTACAAGGCGTGGAATCGTGTCTCCTTTCCACAAGTATTTCACTGGGGAGAGAGAGGGACACAGAGAGGCACCATCGATGGCCCAGACACGAACTGAGTAGCACCGAGTATTGACATTAGCAGACAAGAAACGTCCGGTTAAAAAACCCACACTGAGTGAAGCCATCATCTGACTCCGACAGAGAGAGACACACAGAGAGAGACTGGCTGCATCCTGACTGCAATGGAGGAGCGGACGGGGACAAGCCGGAATGGATGACTGAACAACATTAGCCGCCTTGTGAGGAGCACCGCTGGTTCTCACTGTAATAGCGAGTAAGTTTGCTGTTTTGCATCACTTTGAGACGGAGAATTAGCGGGATGTAGCGTTGTCTGAATTAGCCGCTGTGTTTATTAAGCTACTTGATGTCGCTGCATCAGTCTGAGGGGCTCCTTCTGGTTACCACAGCTCCAGTCCAGCCCAATCGATCACCTATAATGAGGCCTTCAGCAGAACTTAAATAGAAGAAGGTTTCCCATAAAAGAAGCGTGTTTAACGGCGCTTGTTTTATGGGAAACCTTGCTAACAGACAAGCCAACAAACAGTTTCCTAACACGCAAGAGGACGCCTGTTGTTGCACCTCGGGCTACAATAACCTGAAATCCCCTCAATGTATCCATCTCACATGGATAAATAAAGAATTAAAACTTCCCTAAGATGTTTATCTGCTACAGAGAGCAGCCTTCTTTTTCTTCCTACTAGCCCAGAGGGGGCGCCACTCTGGGTGTTCAACTAGCTAACATGAAAGTTGGGCGCCCCACAGTTTCCATGTGTCTCATATCCAGCAGCCTGGACTGGAGTCCCCGAACCGCATTAAAGAAAAGAAACGGTAAAATGGCGTCAGAAACATCCGGGTCGCGGTGAAAAGTGAGTGAAAACGGGACAAGTTGAGGAGTGAATGGAGGCTGCGATCCTCCGCACCGCCCGCCTTCTGCTGCTCCTCGGGCTCCTTAGCTGTTGTTGCTAAGCTACCGCCACGGCGCGTGCAGCCAAGTAAGTGTTGTAAACTGGTTTCAGCTCAGAGCTCCCAGTTAGACAGCAGCACGGTGACTGGGCTGCAGAGACAAGAGGGGAGGAAACGCTGCTCATGGCTTTAAAGTTGTCCAGGAAAACAGAACAGCCATTACTGTGCTGTGTAATACAAAAGGAGCTCAGCAGACACACACTGATCAGCCACAACATTATGACCACTGACAGGTGAATAACATCGAGCAACTTGTTATGATGCAATGTTCTGCTGGGAAACCTTGAGTCCTGACATTCATGTGGATGTTGCACCTAAACATTGCAGGTCAGATAACCCCCCATACCCCATGGCAACAGCAGTCCTTGATGCCAGTTGCCACCCTCAGCAGGACAATGCACCTCAACACACTGCAAAAAGTGGCCCAGCTGTTCCCCCGAGTTCCATACTCCCCAGATCCAAATCTTATTGAGGATGTGCCAGAATAAGCCTGATCTACGTAAACCCCCTCCACAGAACTCAGTGCCACCATCGGGGTGCCACAGCACATCCCCAGAGGTCCTGTGTCCATGCCCCACTGGGTCAGAGGAGTTCCAGCTGCCTAAAGGAGACCAACACAATATTAGGCAGGTGGTCATAATGTTATGCCTGATTGGTGTATTTACCTGCCATAGCAGGAGGTGCACAGGTGTATTTACTATCAGTGGCATGCTGGTCCACTTGAATGACTTGTCATAACAGAATCAGCTTTATTGGCTAATCGATAATCAAAGATGTGAACATTGAATCCTACAACCGCTGGAGCCTGAATTCGTCTTCCTTTTCTCCGATCCCGAGCATTAAGAATGACAGTAACCGAATGTATATGATATATGTGAGGTAGAAATTTAGCGTACTAAACGTGTAAATTATTATCCCCCGCCTCCACGAAGTGGAAAAGGGGGATATAGGTTTGGCCTCTGTCCGTCCGTCCATCCGTGCTTCCGTGCGTCTGTTCGTCCGTCCGTGCGTCCGACATGAAGGGGACAGCTTTTCTCGGAAACTATTACAGCTAGGATTACGAAATTTAGTGTGTAGCTTCACACCATGGACACCTTGATCAAGTTCGAAAATGAGACCTGTGCGATAATATTTAACAGAGTTATGGCCCTTGATCACTATTTTGGATATAGACTCATAGACATCACATGTGGCGGGGGATATTGATGACCATGTCGTCTTGTTTATATATGCTATGAGAGAGTATGAGTATGAAACTATGTATCAAGCTTGTTATTTAATGTGTATCTCCTTGTATTTGTTTTATTGATCAGTACAGTATTTTGCACTTTGCATTTGTATGTATTGTATATCTTTTTTTATTTTCTTCCCTACCAGGTACTGGCCTTTTAGTTCTGGCAGGGGGGACAGCCGATGTAAACTAGCCTTTTGGCTAACTCCGGTGCATTTCCATTTTTTATAAAATGTTTATTAATGTGCAGTGTCCCTCCGAAACAAATAAAGGAAATGAAAAATGAATGAATGGTTGGCCAAGTATGTTCCAAGGAATTTTGCACAAGTATAGAACACCTGTGCATTTAAACAGGGGCAACCGGTCACAGAGGAAAAATGAGTGTTTAACTGCTATGTACAGCTATAGATAAGTGTAAAACTGCCTGGTGAGATAAGGCTTGTTGAGTCAAGTTAAATCATTTCTTTAAACCCACTTTTAGAGACTTGCTTATATGTGAAGTTTCCTTTTACCTTAAATTAGTTTTTAGTGTTTTATTTTGTATTATGTCCTGTTTATTTTTTTAGTTTAGCTGTCTAGTTCTTTGGTGTGATGTCATCTCTAATTCTTTAATTCTTTAATTTCTAACTTTAAACCCTCCTTCTCCTTTCATTTTAAACTGCCTAGTTCCCTTGTTAGATATGCGCGCTAATTTAGCGAATTATTCTTTTAACTTATGATAATTTTTTAAGGCTAATTGTGGTGTCATATATAAAAGGATGATCGTAGTGGTTTTGCTAATCTTTAAGCTGAACTGAAACCATTTTCCTGGTCAAAGCAAATGAAAGAATTTGGTTTGAAGTATTTTTATGTAGTATTTTATCAGAACAAAATAGGTGTCTTTTTGTAAGAATACTCCTATACATCGTTTTCTTTACTATTTACATGACAGTTACATGGAAGGTTATGCATTAGTTTAAATGAAACAAACTAACTTTTATGTGAAAGTCTAAAAGTAGGACTTTGCAAGGAAGAAACCCCAACACAATACGGGATAAGAGCCCTAAAACCAAACTTGTTGTCTGTGTTATGATTCAATAACACTCTTTTGCATAGTTTTTGTGTATACATTATATTGGAATTCACAATACATAAGCGTGTACAGAAAGTAGATGTTGTTTTTGAGGGTGGCAGCTGAACTCTGTTTACCTTGGGTGATACTCAGTTCAGGTCCATAGTAGGGATTCAGATAGAGTTGTTTCTGCCTGATTTAAATGCTCAGCAGAGGGATGTGCTGTGGGAAGAAACTGTTTCTGTTTCTGTGTCTGGTTGTTTTGGTGTTCAGTGCTCTGTATTGCCGACCAGAGGAAGATATTTAGAACATGTTGTATTCAGGGTGTTGTGGGTCTGCAGGGATGCTACCTGCCTGTTTCCTGACTCTGGACATGTCTAAGTCCTGGAGGGGAGACATGTCAGCCTGAAGGATTTGGTCTGCAGTCCTGACTTTCCATTGTTTCCTGTCTCTGTTTTGTTCGCTGATCCAAACCAGACAGTAGCTGAAGTGCAGAGAACAGACTGAATTGTAACCCCAAATAAAACTAAACCGTAAATATTTACAACATTTTACAAGCTTTTGACGCTTGCATTTTTGCTGACTCAATGTGATTTCAGAATGTGACTTTTTCATTATTGTCTGCTGTGGGCCATTAGAAGTTGTGGCAATGTAATGAAAGTGTTGTTTTTATTCCTTGGCGGCTTTTAGAGGTTTACTTTGTGTCCATTTAATTTGCCTTGTGTTCTTCCCTGTGGTTGCATTGTACTCATGAAAGTCATGAGTTCATAAACAGCAAAGGTGATCTCACTGGAGGATGCCACGTAATTGGATTGGAAGGAAATCTTAAATATTTTCATATAAACTAACACTACGAAGGTTATGATATGAAAAAATGACGTCCGTATCACCTCATGTCTGTCAGCTTGATCACAGTGATTTCATGGTAATGATGGAAACTGTAATTTTTCTTCTTTTTTCATTCGTTTTCTCTGGAGAAATCAAGTTGTCGATTATTTTTGCTCACTCGATATGCAGCAGTTGGTATACCAGACATGGGTATATAACTGTTTAACATTGTGCAAATGTATAGCCAGAAGTCAGTGCTGAAATATGTAGATTAGTACCAGAACTTGTGGAAAAGATTGCGGTCTTGTTTTCTTGCCAGAGAACAAACTTTTCAGCAGGCCAGGCTCAGAGATCACACATTCAGCGAT
The DNA here is from genome assembly GCF_021347895.1 of Acanthochromis polyacanthus. Taxonomy (NCBI): domain Eukaryota; kingdom Metazoa; phylum Chordata; class Actinopteri; family Pomacentridae; genus Acanthochromis; species Acanthochromis polyacanthus. The sequence goes on from NC_067117.1 coordinate 17,238,905, forward strand.
GCGATGGACAGTCTGCTTGAACATGCGGAGGCGTTGCAGTCTCTCCATCTGATGGTTCGTGAGAATCCGAGTTTAATTGGCAGTTTTCACTCTGCATCACTTACAGAATCCACCTATAATTCATGGTAGTCGACATTAATGTGCTGCGTGTCATCCCCTATCAGTCCGATATGCTCTGTGGCGACAAATTATGCCGAGAACACGGTTCAGTGATCCTGTGCTTCAAAGATGTTGAGATTCAAAAGGATTCAGACGTGCTTATTATTCACTGTGCAACAGCTTAAATTTTCATTCCAACTTTGAGATGTTTTCATCATGAGGGGCTGACATCTGCAGTGCAAAGACGCATCGATGACTGATGCTGTATGCTGGAGAACAAATTGTGCTTTTTTTTCAGCACGGATCAAAGCAGAAGAGTGTCACACGTCACAACCGGTGTTGATGTAAACTGTCAGGTGAACGTATTTATAGAACAAACATCCAGACTCCTCAGAAAGACAGTCCTGCAGTGCTGGAAATGCTATAACGCCGACGAATCTCCAGGGAAGTCAGTTGTTGGTTCTGGTTGGACTCAGGAGGGGTTTTTCTTACATGTAACAGAGGTGTGATGATTGAAGCTTCTTTTTAAATGAGGAGCAATAAGCCGCATGAAGTGCATCCTGAAAGCACTCTGGATGCAAAGAGCTATTTGGAGAAGAGCAGCGGTTTCTTTTTTCTCTCTTTTTTGTCGTCGTCTTCCAATCACAAGCGGAGGCTGTCAGAAAGCTTTTCATGCTTTCTTGATGTTGGAGCAGAGAGAGATCTCATTCCGTTGCCAAAGACTGCTCCCTGTTGTGCTCTTCCTGCTCTTTTATTACAGCGCTTTTGTCGCAGATAATTAAATATGTTTAATAATTAAACACTTGTAGTAACTGATAAACTGCAAATATGTGAGCTACATACAATTGAGCAATATGAATAGAATTTGAGCAGAAGGTCAGAAGGCAGGGCTGGGCAGCACTATTGCCTCACAGCTAGAAGATCCCCAGTTTGGGTGCATGGAGTCTGCATGTTCTCCCTGTGCATGTGTGGGTTTTCTCCAGGTACTTCGGCTTCCTCCCGTAGTTCAAAAACATGCTGAGGTTAATAGGTTACTTTAAATTGTACATAGATGTGAGTGTGATTGTTTGTCTGTATGTGTAGTCCTGTGATAGACTGGTATCCTGCCCATGGTGTCCCCTGCCTTCACCCTGAGTCAGCTCGGATAAGCTCCAGCCCCCCTGCAACCTTAATAAGAATTAGGATGTATAGATGATGGATGGATGGTCAGAAAGCAACATCTCATTTTGTTCTCATTTGTCTGCGTAGTTTTTTTTGGATCCATATGGCTGATGTTTGTATTCACATCTTCATTGCCAAAATGCAAAACTTTGAAAGTGTCACAGAATGAAAAACTGACATTTTTAATGATAAATGCAGTGAGTTTTTACAAGAAATATGCAAAATTAGTTGAATGTAAAGTTTTTGGGTTATGTATTCGCACAGATTTAAACCCATCAAGGGTAACACAATTCTGCAGTCCCAGAGCCCAGTATGTGGAAAGCTTGACCCAGCCGAGATATTTATGGGACTGTGTGTGAGTGTGTGTGTGTGGGGGTGGTTTTTGTAAAACAGTCATGCTTATTGATCTGTTCTCTGACAGATTCAGTTCAGAGGAGAGAAAATGCAGGGATTCAGCAAACTAAGCTTTTGGGCTTCAAGGAAATCAAGGTTTTGCACTTACATGACCAGTGTGTGGGTTTGTGTGTTCACAGGGGAGCTGACACGGAGGTTTATACAGCAGAGCTGTGAGAGTGACTGACCGTTTCTGCATTTATCCATTAGGTGAAGTATAACCCATGGTTCATATTGTTCTGAAGTTAAGCAACAGACTGCAAAAGACTCAAAATGTTTTCACTCTGCTTGGATGTAGAATAGAAATAAATTATAACAATAAAATGAGACTTTGTTGGCAAATGCTCTGTTTTTTTCCCTGCAGGGTGCTAACAATAAGACAGCCATGCCGCCCCCAGCTGACATTGTAAAGGTGGCTATTGAATGGCCCGGTGCCAACGCTCAGCTCATAGAGATGGACCAGGTCTGTATGTGTGCACAACGTGACATTGAATAGCTCTACAGTTTCCCTCTGATAGCTCAACTCTTCCGAGCCATTAGAGTGTAACTTGATAATTAAAGGGGAAAATCATGCGTAGCTGTAATTTGTTTTGAATGTGCAAGGCATGAGTAATGATGTGAAGTGTTTTAGTTATGCAGAATGCAAGAAAGTCCCTGTAATTGTTGTCATGATAAACTGGATGGACTAAAGATAGATTTAAGATTTATGTCAGCTGTGATTATTGTGATATTAGAAGGGAATTTGGGTAGGGGTGATTTATATTTCGTTTCAGCCCTTTTTATGCTGTCATTTTGCATGTTTGCAATGTTTTTCCCCCTTGCAGAAAAGACCTTTGTCTTCAATAATTCGGGAAGTATGTGATGGGTAAGCACTGCTCCTACACCTTTTAATATATTACAGATGGTTTTAATTGTCTCTAACTTTCTGTTCAGTAACTAATTGAGAGAGTGTTGGTCTTCAGTCTTCCTCTTTATTTTACTAAAAGGACGCCAGAGGTTGTGTTTAGGTTAAAGTCACAGACTGTATAGAACAGGTGGATATAGTGATCGGCTTTGAAAAGTGAAGTAAATGCCATAAAGTGCAATACCACTGAGGGCCACCAGGTGTTTTCTGCAACAAGTTCTGGCTCCAATAAACTCGCATTCAAAATTCATCAAGAAAAGCTCAGTCTATGATTTTTTTTTTTAAACAAGTCAATATGATTTTTTTCTTAAATAAAATTACCTCCTTTTAATGAGTGTCCTGGCAGTCCATCTCAAAGTACTTTCATGATAAAATAAAAGCCAGGCCCTGTAGTTTGTGACAGTGTGGAGCTGCTCTCTGTGTAGACATGACGGGCTCGTTCTAAACTGAGGACAATAAAATGTTTCGTAGTTACAGATGATGATACACTGATGAAACCATCAATATGAAGACTTTATTCAGTTTAGGCTAATAGATTGCTCGAAATAATATTTCAGTTTCATTGCCAGTATCTGTTTGTGTAATATTACTTTACAACCTTCGAATAATTGCCAGTAGTACTTGTTATCTTTATATTCTCATGTTATTTGAGACTACTTATTTTATATATATATATATATATATATATATATATATATATATATATATGTTATATTTTCAGTGACGTATTGTACTTATATCTTATTTCTTTTCTATTAGACATTGCTTTTTTCTTGTCTTGTGATCTGCCACAAGATTTACCTTGGGGATGAATAAAGTTCTGTCTTAACTTCGCTTAGCATGGCTTTGCTTAAATTTGACACCCCGGTCCTTTAAATGTGAGGAACAACTAACATTCAAGAATTTATTGAATGTGTGATTAGCAGATTAATTCGTTGTGTAAATGTCAGTGGGCTTATTAATGCTAAACTCGTTTTGGAGAATATTTCCTCCTTTGCTGAAAAGTTTTCTGGAAATGATGTACAGAACGATGCTGGAAGTCATGCAACTGAAAAAAAAACCCAGAATGTGCAGAAAAGTCACAGCCAAGCTCTTACTCTGCCGTACGTCGTGAAATTTATGTGTCATAAAGCAGCAAATAATTCTTTGTTGTTCTAACCCAGAGGCACTCGTGTGACGCTCTGAGAGTTCTTTTCTTTTAATGAACACCCTTATTCATGGTTATATTCATTTCATCTGTTTGTCTTGTATTTTTTATACTAATCTTTTGAAGTGGCTGTGCTACCTGCTGGTTCAGGATAAACAAAATAATGAACAGGGAGTAGAAGCGGAGGTTTTAATCTGGAGCTTTGCGTAGTTTATACAAGCACTGTGTTGTGTGGTTGAAAGAATATTAATCTTCTTTATCTGCCTTGTCATAAAATGTGTGCATATCAGGTGATGTATGACTAAAAAAAATAACAGAAAATGACGGCTCCTTTCACTGTTTTATCACTGATAGTTAAATAATCCCTCTCAGTCAGTGCTTTTACTTGTGATTTTTTGATTTGCTATTGTCTTGTGTTTTCTAGATTTCTGCATTTCACAGCTGAATACTGCAAATTTGCTCTCTCCCATCCACCTCTTAGCTGGGCTGCATCTACCCACTGCCTCCCTTTACCATTTGAAACGGAAAATTCTTTGCACTTTACTGTTAACGCCCACTGAATAATTCTCCTCCACAGTCTCTCAGTTTGCCACTCGTGTAAATACAACTGCTAGAGGGAACTATCTGACTTTCAGCAACCTTTTGTTCGTGCATACTAAAGTGTGTTGCCGCATTATGACATTCCTACATTGTGTTCCTCTGATTCTTTAGTGTCTAACTTAAAATAAATTGGATTTTTTATCACGAATTTCTTCCCTTTTCTTGTCTGCAGCTGGTCTTTGTCAGGCTCAGAGCAGTTTGCTCTGCGCTATGCTGATGGTCCTCAGCTTTATATCACTGAGCAGGTCAGCTTCACCGTTTTCTTCCTCCCATTTACTGAGGACTAATAAATCATTATAGAATTTCACTATTCCTCCTTATTATCTTTCAGAGCCGTGGTGACATCAAGAATGGGACCATTCTTCGATTAGCAATTTCTCCTGTAAGTGAACTTTGATCACAGACACAAGGTTTTATCTCTCGTCAGGAAGTTTTGAAACTGTAGCTTCCTTAAATCCAAGACCATTAGCTTTTTACACAACAGTTTACTGGTTTGTGTTTTTGCTCAGCTCTTTAATTCTTATTTTGTAGCTACCACAAATGGTTTGCTCACATACCCACGCTCTACTTTGCAGTCTAAACGTGCTGTTGAAAATGTGAATTCAGCCAAAAAGATCTTGTGAGTTTTTTCCTATTGGTCGTGACTCCTGAACTAAAGCGTCAGTTTGTCACGGTAAGGACAGCAGTGCTTCGAAAAGAGTTGATGTGATTTGCAGTGGTTAATAGCAGCAGCTTCTAACTCACTAACAGTGTATGATAAGCTGTCACTCTAATCCCACTTTGCTCAAACCTCCAACGCTAAAACAGTGTTTTAGCTGATGGTTGAAATCTTAGTGTCACAAATTGGGTCGTATTCGTAATGCAAGCAGTCACAAGTTTTAAATGTCCTCAAGTTGAGCCACGATTACGGACAAAAGTGCAGTTATTCCACCCAAACTGTCTCTGAACGCTGACGCCAGTGTAGTTTTGTCTTTGTTCCATCCAAACAGACAAAAAGCAGGTGGAATTCACACCAAATCCACACCAATCTGCAGTAAACCTGATCTCTGTTAAAGGTGGCTCAAATTCACTGACAAGGGGGGATGAGGTGACTCATAAAAGTGTCGCTGTGTGTTCGTGACAGGGTCGTGCTGCTCGTCAGCTGCTGGAGAGGATCCAGTCTCATGGCATCGACGCTCGCCTCGAGGCCCTCAAAGAGCTCGCCAAGCTGTCTGCAGACCCAACCTTTGCCACGGAGTTTATCAACATGGAGGGAATTGGGACGCTGGCTCGTCTAGTCGAGAGCGGCACCCAGTGAGCGCTGATTTAGTTTTTGACAGCTGACTGTGCTGATAGTTTGGTGACAGTTTGTTGTATTGTCTCTGCAAAATGTGCAAGTTCCAAGCGTGGTTTGCTGCAACTCTCTGAAGCCCTGCATCTCTATGGAAACAACACAGCCACGGCTAAAAGAAGACAGCGCTCAGAGATGTATTTTATGCAGTATGGCATAGTTATAGTGGAATAAATCCTTAGAAACAAAACAACTCAATTTTAAATTCTTTGATGATTTATTTGTAAAGAAAAAAAAGAAATAAACCTGGAATGAATATGTACAATGTTTTTTAAGGGTGGCTACGGGTGTTACCAAAACTGGAAAAAAAAATGTTGATGCTGCATACTAAAAATATTTTACTTCTTCCATTTGAAATTTGTCTCCTTACGTGCTCAGTTACAGCCTGCAGTTCAGCCACACGGTCTCTGAATTTTTGTAGTGTCTGTTATTCTCTTCAGAGCCACTGATGATTTCTCAGTTGCACCAATAGGAACAGAATTTTTAGTTTTTTACAACATATTGGAATTTGTAATGCTTTGTTGTAAGTGTTTTGGAGCAAATAGCGCAACTGTAAGCTTATATTTGGTTAAATTTAATTCGGAACTCCTCATCACGCATGATTAGTTCAAAGATCCATAAAAAGGTGCTTTTAGAGTTTTTTTTTTTCCCCCAGATGTTTTTCGAACACACCAGTGGGAGTTGACGTTCTGAGGGTTAATGCTAGTGTTGGAACTCGTAAAACGGTCGGCATTAACTGTCATTTGCTTCCCTCAGCTTTGGTGAAATGCTAGCCTTTACTCTCACTGCCTTCCTGGAGCTGATGGATCACGGCATTGTGTCTTGGGACCTTATCTCCCTCTCCTTCATCAAACAGGTACCTCCTCCAACAAAAGAACAATTCATCACACGTGTTCAGAGTTTCATAGACACTCAATTGTGTATGCAGTATACAGTACACACTCTTTCAAGGTTAAGTCTTTTTTTTCGTTTTTGTTCAAGCACTTTTATTTAATTACTTGACTTTTTTTTTTTCTTTCCGAACGACGGAAATGCGTGGGTGATGTTGCCTGGCAACTCCTCGCATTATTTAGAGCTCTGTCAGTGCGTATGTGCATAGTTTTATTCTGAAAACTTCACTGTGGCCTTGACAGTTACTCAGGGGAAACTTACAGAACTCTTCAGTTGTTTTTTTTTTTTTTTTTTACAGATGTGTGCTCTTTTAATGAGAAAGGAGGTCCTTGTTGATTTAGTAAATTGACTCTCATACTTTCAACAATTACAGGCTTATTTTGGTTTGACACAAACACTTTCAAGTCCCACTGGAGGAGCTAAAAAATGCACGTCTGGCGTGTTAGAGACTCAGAGTTGCCTCACTGCTGCCTGCTCTTGGTCTCTGTCCTCTCTCAGATCGCAGGCTACGTGAACCAGCCGATGGTGGACGTGTCCATCCTGCAGCGCTCCCTGGCCATCCTGGAGAGCATGGTCCTGAACAGCCACAGCCTCTACCACCGAGTGGCCCAGGAGATCACCGTGGGACAGCTCATCGGGCACCTGCAAGTGTGAGCACACACACATGCACAGGGGCTTCACGCGCTCTGAAAGGGGGGGCAAAGGAGTGAATGTAGCAGTGTGGGGTGCTTTAGAAATAATGCTGCTATACTTGCCATGATTTTTTTCATGGATCTTTTTAAAGGATGAGTTCAGGATGTGTGCATGACCCCAGTCAAACATCTAGAGATCCATTAGCAGAACAAAACCAACAGTGTGTTTGTTGGACACTCAGCCTTTTTCTCTGTTGTATTTGTGGCTCTTAGCTTCCGTCCTACGGGACATAAATGTTATAAAACATTATGTTCCATATACATAACAGCCGGTCATTCTAGTTTTAGTGCATATGCTAGTGACAACTTTGTTTAATCCATCTGTACTGCATGCTCTAGTAAGTATTTACAGCAGCAGGAGGACAGTGTGTGTGGGATTCACTGAATAGAAGAAAAAGCCTTTGTTAGTTAGAATGATGAAACATGCCACCCAGTACAGCAGTGTGGCTCACCGATATACTGTTAATAGTTTATGGATCACAGTGGAGCCTGATGAAAGTGAAGAAAAACTATATTAGGGATTAAAAAGGCATATATCTATTATATTAGGATGAATTCAATGTTGGTTTTGGTTCTGTTTAGCGGAATAAAGGTGTTATTTCCAAGATGCGCTCACTTGTGCTGACCGTACAGCAGAATAAAGAATAACAGTTATTTAAAACTGTTGCTGTGTGTGAAGAGGCATCTAAAAATCCTGCACTCATCCTACCCATTTGTACCGATAAAGCTAAGTTTGATTGTAGCATATGCAGATTAGCTGTTAGCCTGTAGTTTAGGTCCTGTGTGGATTTGTGTGGGGCACGATGCTTCTAACTGGTTGCTACGCTGCTGGATATTTCTTCAGGTCAAACCAGGAGATTCAGACGTACGCCATCGCCCTCATCAACGCTCTTTTCCTGAAGGCACCAGAGGACAGACGGCAGGTAAGTGTTCTTACAGCGCAGTGTGTAGTAGACAAAAGGGTCGAATACAGTCAATAGATAGACATAAGGGATACTAATGTTCCATCCTCATACTACACTGTTAAAAAAGCATAATCAACATTTGTTCTTAACAGATTTATGTTTTTACGAGCTGCAGACATTGGTTCACCGTGTCTGCTAATGTTTGCAGCAGTAGGTTAGCTAAAGATAATCTCATGATAGACGTCTGTCTGCCAGCTGTCACGTTGTGGATTCTGTCTGACCGTCATTGTTGTAATGACACACTCACTCAAAATAGTACTCACCTCCCTTTGTGGTTTGTACATTTGTTTTCCTGCTGTTCTTTCAGCTGTAACTGAAGAATGACTGTTTTTGAAGGGACATGGCGCTCTTCAGAATGCAGTAATTTGGATTTATTTTTAGGTTAAGCTTATTGGAAAGGGTTTGTATTAAAGTCAAGGACTGAACTTGATGTTATTCAGTGATATATTATATATTGTGTGTCAAATAAAATTATATCTGTTAGCAGGAATGAAGAAATACAACATGAGAAATAAATCAAACTCATCCAAAAATACAAAATTATAACACTTAATAGCATGATGTTGAATGTTGTTCTTTCTTAAACTATAGCTCAGCTGTGTCAGTGAGACGGTTGTTTTGAATCTGAAATGTCTTTGCAGCACAAACAAGTATACAAACTGTGAAGGGGTGAGTGCTTCTGTCCAGTATGTCTTTGTCTCGTTCTTCTGTGCAGCTCAATCTACAGTCCAAACTTTTGTCCCAGTTCACATTATGCAGTAGAGCCCTGTGGTGTTTAATGCAATGTCCCTGTGTGCACCTTGTTTCTAAGTTAGTGTTGTGACAGGTGTCCATGTAAAGTCTGATTTGTCAGTTAAGGCCTAAATGATATGCTACTGATGCATTTTCGTATTTTTCCAGTAAAGGTTCAGTCCTTCAGGTCAGTATGTGGGAAGGCACTGGGTTATAGGTATTGGTGAGAAGAAGAAGAAGTGACCTTAACTTTTTTGCGGATTGCAACATTTCCTTTTTGTGACCTTATGATATACAGTAAGTTCGGACAGTTGTCCTTTAACACACATTCCCTTACAGCTGCTGTTGTTGGCCACTGGAGGGCGAACTGAGTCAGTTCTAGTGGGAGGATCACAGCAGAGGGACAGACGGTGCATCCTGTATGTGGCTGGCACAGCTGTATTACTGCAATCATCAGCTAAATACCAGTCTGAACCTCATTTGTTAAGTCAACGGAAAATGTTCCTTTGAATTTACGTAAATGGATCTCTTTGCTCCAGTTTAGACATTTTGAATTTGAGTTGTCAGACTAGTCATTGCTAAAACAAAGACAGGCAGGAAGGATGAGGTGCAGAGAGGAGATGGATGTGAGATTGATTTAAATCTGTTATATAATGAACTTTGCAGTCATGAGAGCAACCAGGACACTCAGAGTATTTTCCCACCGAATGGTTGCTTGATGCATCACCTGCTGGGGTTGGATCAAATTTTCTGACTGAAATCTTTTCTAAAACAGTTGGATAAATGAATAAACGCACGGGTGTCAGATATGTCGTGACTGTTTGATGAGACACGATGCTGTTTCATGTTCTTATTCCATTGCATGCTGTGCCGGTGATGTATCCTTGTATCTCATTGTCCGTGTGTGTGCACTTTTTGTTTGTATTGCTGTCACACCCATGTCCCTCCTCAATGCCCTCAACCCATAGGAGGAGTATACTAACCCGCTGGAGCAGCACCTCACTGTGAGTACGCATCCCTCAGCAGCTCATACCATCTTTTCCACTTCACAGTCCTTCCCTTCCGTCACTCTCTAGCTGTTTTTGTGCCGTGGGAAGCCATTGCGTAATCCATTCAAATTAAGATAGAACCATAGCTTGCTGCAGCAGACAGACTTGTGTTGACGGAGTGAAGTTAGATCACGGTAGCTAGATTTTGCCGAAGAGCAGATGCTTCACACCAGTGGCAATTTAGCGTCTACTTTTTGTAAAAATTCCCTTTACTTGAGTGATGTTACTGTTGTGTAGTACAACATCGATTTGTGTGTTGCAATGATGTATCCCTTCACCCTCAGGAAATGGCAAGCACTTTGGCTCAGAAACACCTGCGGTCCATCATCCTCAATGTGAGTATCAAGTCTGAAAGGCGAAGAATGAAATATTTGCGATAAAGTCGGCTGCACCTCAGAACAAAGAGTCTGCTCTGTTGGATATTAAGCTTTCAAATGAGCTTCATTAAGCTTTAAGCTCTTCCCAGAGACTGTGTTTGCAACTAGTCAGAATTGAAACTCCGGAAAACCTTCTATACGCAACATATTTCTGTTTATCCTCCCTTGAGATTATCCTGTGTTGGGCTTTGGTGATAGTTTCATCCCTGGGACTGAGAGTTGGTCAGCATTTGGGGAATGCAAGGCTTTGCTCACTTGGAGAGCTGTGACACAGAACCAGCAAATGTGATACGACACCAAGTCCATGAAGTGGAACAGAATCTGCTCTGAAAATGATTCCTTTTGGCACTCGTCTGGAAGTGGCTGACTGAACTGGCTGCAAATGTCAGCGAGGAGGACGCTGCACTCCAACATCCTGGAGCGGGGAAACGTCCTGGAGCTGCTCCAGCATTGTTTGCTCTGTTCACTGTTAATGAGACTTGCTTACCGGTTGGACAATAATGGTCCATTGTGGACTTTGAATGCAGTTCCATCCATTGCTACAATGACAACAGTGTCTATATTATCACCAGTTTGTTATGCTACATTGTTTTATCAGTCAATTTATGTTCCTTTTTGTTGCATTTGGTAATTGCATCAAACAACAAACGATACAATCAACACAATGTAATAAAATGTCATGCTTTTGATAGGGTGTAGCTTTGTTTTGCGCTGCTTGATGTGATGTGCTGTTTATGCACCATTTGCTGCCCACACAGGTTTCGCTCTAATCACAGGGCTCTTCTCTTCCAGCACGTTATCAGAGGAAATCGACCAATCAAAGCAGAAATGGCACATCAGCTGTATGTTCTGCAGGTGCTGACCTTTAACCTTCTGGAAGAACGAATGATGACCAAAATGGATCCGAATGATCAGGTAGAAATATTCAATAATGATTTTGTAAGTTATTTCTATGCGGCCATGTAAATCTGTTATAATAGATTTGTGCACTGCTCGGTGCAATAAAACAGGTGCACGTAAAAGGAAATAAAGTGTAAGCAAACACTGGTTGTCTGTTTACGTGTATTTCTAGTTAATTGAATGGAAACAGTCTGCATCCTGAAAAAGAGTAATAAGCAGTCTGCCTTCCAGCAGTGGAGAAACCGCTCTGTTAGATCTGCTTTAAGCGTAACAAGTGGACCAGAAAATTAAAGTTTCCCTGTTTTAGCTGAGCTTGTTTGCAGCCCCCCGCTCACCGCTGCTTCACCTGTCCTTTTTATGCTTGTGTTTGTTATTTTGCTGCTATAATGTTGACCTGGTGATGCTGATGTGCTTTTCATATGTTGACTTTTTATCCCAGGCTCAGAGAGACATCATTTTTGAGCTACGTAGAATTGCCTTTGATGGGGAAAATGACCCCACTGGTACAGAGAAGAGAAAGGCCATGTACACTAAGGACTACAAGATGCTGGGCTTCACTGTGAGTCTTCACTGCTGATTTTAATCTTGTAAAGGCAATAGTTATAAAAGTAATTGTATAAATAGATTCATGTAGAGGTACATTTTTTGTTCACCGTCTGCTGACTCACGTTGTCTCCGTTTTAAATGCAGAACCATGTGAACCCAGCCATGGACTTCACCCAGACTCCTCCAGGGATGCTGGCTCTGGACAACATGCTGTATCTGGCCAAGGTTCACCAGGACACGTACATCAGGGTTAGTGTTGGCCTCAGGCAGGACTTTACTCGGTTCACGGAGCCGGAAAAGTCGGCTTCACCTAATGCGCCCCTCCACTCTTGACAGATTGTCCTGGAAAACAGCAGCAGAGAGGATAAGCACGAGTGTCCCTTTGGCCGCTGCGCCATTGAACTTACTCGAATGCTGTGTGAGATACTCCAGGTTGGAGAACTGCGTAAGTAGCTTAGTGTGTAGCTGTCGTACTTTGGAGAGTGCCATGTCATTGTGACACAGTGCTCATTACTTCAGAGCAGGATGGCGTGAGAAAGAAAAATGCCCCTCTCATGCCAGGGTTTTCATTTTAGAACTGAAGTCTTTTTTTTCTTCTTTGTGTAGCTAATGAAGGCTGCAATGATTATCACCCCATGTTCTTCACTCATGACCGGGCGTGGGAGGAGTTCTTCTGTGTGTGCATTCAGCTGCTCAATAAAACCTGGAAGGAGATGAGAGCCACAGCTGAAGACTTCAACAAGGTCTGACATTAGAACCGTCTGACATTACGTATTTGATAACATTTGCTGCCTTAAACCAGCTTTCACTGTGCGGTGTGTAAGCCTTCTAACGCAAACCTCATAGAAGTTAAGCCATATATGTTGAACTGTAATTTTTTTTCTAATGCTGCAAACCTAAAAGTACAACCAAGATGATGACCTTTGCAAACAAACTGATGCAGAACAAAATGCCGCCTTTGAACTTGTTTGTATTTGCTGCAGCAATGCCACAAAACACTATAAAGTCGAAAAGGACTAATAAAAATCGCAAATTTCACTAAAACACAAGAATATGCAGAATTTTCAAACTTGAATACGGATCATTTTAAGACTGAATGCTTCCTTAACCCTCATAACCCAAATCAGTCTGTGGGTGTTTTTGCTCCCGTCACATTTTCAGTGACCGTGGCCTCGGTGTTCACTGCAATATAAAGTCTTTCATCTCTATGGCAACGGCACAACCATAGCTAGAAATAACAGAGCTCAGTGTGCAGGATCACATAGTTGCAATGCCGTAAATCATAAAAAGAATAGAGAAAAGTTGATTTTTTTATTTTTATTACTTAGTTCTTCAAAAATTGAAAAATGCTAGACAGGCTCTACATGCTACAGATATGTTACTGCTTACATTTTTGATTTGACACCATGCTTATGTGCTCTCTGCTCTGTGTGAACACAGTCTACAGTTCACACAAATAGTTGCTGAACTTTATGGCACGTTAATGTTAGTAGCAAACAGGGTTTTTTTTGTCAACTTTTTGAAAGAGATATGTAGACTACAGACTACATTTGATGAAAAATTAGAGTTGTAAGTTTGGATTTGCTTAAATTTGTCACAAGGACGGCACCTCAGACATGATTAGTTCAAGGTTAATGGAAAGGTGAAAATTTGACAATTCTTTGAGTAGTTCCAGTTTCTGGCTCTAATAAATGGTGCACTTTTTGGTACTTTTGCATTTTCTGCAACGTGCTTTTCAAACCTGCCTGTAGGCTTTTGGTGTTAAGAAGGTTAAAGTAAATCATATTCAAGTTAAATTGAGATTACACATGGTGATTAGTTGTTGCACAAATATACTTGTGAACTCTACTGACTTTGGTGATTTGTCCACTTGGACCACCACAAATTTTACATTTTTTTGGTGAAATCAGACTTTTGTTGTTGAAATATGACATCGCTTTTGACAGATGTTTTATGTTGAATTTATTTCATCGACTCAAATACAAAACTGAGTGCAAATGTCACCATATGTTTCCAGTCAAGTAATGTTGAGTAGGTGTGTTGGTTACAGTAGGTGATCCTCATTACCAAATCCTCACCATCTGTCCAGTTTGCACGGTTTTCCCAGTATGAGCACAGGAGATGTCAGGCTTCTCACTGGCACACATTGCTGCTCTAACGGCTATGTGACTGAGCAGCTCACTGGAGCAGACAGCCTAAAGGTTTTCGGTTTCTTCAATAATGCATGACAATTACTACTTACCTAGACATTCGATGAAATGAACACGGGAACATGAAACCATTTGCTGTGTTTTAAATATTGATGCTTTAGGAAAAGTCAAAAGATGTCTGCCAGCAGACCGAGTCTCTGAATGGAAAAATGAGGGTTATGGGGAATTTGACTTTAATAATATTCATGGCTCATTAAAAATCAATGCAGCTAATCAGAAAATATGACCAGTGACAGAATACTGCAGCTCTTGTCTCTTCACAGTTTGAAATCATCTTTTCTCCCCTCACCAGGTGATGCAGGTGGTTCGTGAGCAAATCACCAGAGCTCTGGCGATGAAGCCGTCGTCCATCGACCAGCTGAAGAATAAACTGCGAGGCCTCAACTATTCAGAGATTCTGCGCCTGCGACAGTCAGAACGAATGAGCCAGGATGACTTCCAGTCTCCACCAATCATGTCAGTCTGCGTCTCTGCTGCCTCTCATTCCGATGTTAAAGTAGAGTTTTAACATTTTAGGCATTTCTAGAATTTCCCACAGACTTCAGCAGTCTAGTTTTGATAAAACCTGTAGAGTATTACTCATTCTGCATGTTTAATGTTTTACTCTTTTCTGAGCAATAGACTATACTGCAGCTTTAATGAGTTCAGATCAGGACTCTGCTTTGCCCCTATAATAGTAAATTCTACATTATTTTACACATGTGCTTGTTCTTGTTGCTCATGCCTTGTTTGTGCTGCAGTGAGCTGCGGGAGAGGATTCAACCCGAGATCTTGGAGCTCATCAAGCAACAGCGACTCAACCGGCTGTGTGAGGGAAGCTGCTTCCGTAAACTGGGGAACCGCCGAAGGCAAGGTACATCCAGCCTCAGTACGATCGCTTTGCGTCGTCCTGCTGAAGGACTACTGCTGCTGTTGTCTGACACCTAAACACTGTGTTCAATGCCTTTTTTGTAGAGAAGTTTTGGTTCTGCAGACTCTCTCTGAATCACAAAGTGCTGCACTACGGGGACTTGGATGAGTCACCTCAGGGTGAAGTGCCTTTTGAGCTCCTCAGTGACAAGAGTAAGACACTTTGAAAACCTTTATTTCTCCAAGTGGCTGTTTCTCCCCGTTATTACATGTTTCATAACACACATGCATTGACACTGCCACTGAAAGGCGACATTGCATCTGTCAGGAGGCTGGCCTTAATAAATTTCTGTAATTATTTGTTTATTTCTTCTCCGTTCCTTGAAGTCCCCGTCTCAGATATCAAGTCTGTGGTGACAGGGAAAGACTGCCCTCATATGAAGGAGAAAAGTGCTCTAAAACAAAACAAGGTCGTATCATTTTCATTTAGTTTTTTTATTAGCATTCTAGTCACGTAGCCGTTCTTTCATTCTTTGCTGTGTCTCTGTGTAGGAAATGCATGTTTAACCTGTCATTGTGTTCTCTCAGGAGGTGCTGGAGTTGGCCTTCTCTGTCCTCTATGATCCTGATGAAACGCTCAATTTTGTTGCACCCAATAAATATGAGGTAAGCCGATACATACACAATAAGGCGTTTTTATTCATGCCTGCTATTACACAAGGGTTTCCTGTGTGGACGTCAGCATGCAACCCGAAGGCAGTAGGGCAGATGCTCGACAGTATTGTGCATTTCTGGAAAACGTAAATGACAGTCTGCTACACGTGTGACGCAAACTAAAAAGTAGAATAACGACAAGTACGCACTGCTCACAGCTGTCTGCATGCAGAGGGGCTTCACTCAAAACTTAAGCCTTAAAGTTGCACCGAGCATTGTTTTTATATGAACAGTGAGTCAAATTGTTACGTGTAATGTGAAAGGGGTCGCTTATGTGACAAACCTGGAAAGAATTCGCGGCATTTTATCGTATTTGTCACTTCATTGCTACATCAGCAGCTTCACTGTTTTGGCTCAGTATCGCTGCTCTCATCATCCTCATCTGGAAGAGCAGCAGGCAGCTGCATCACAGAAAAAGCTATAAACATTTTTTCTGCATGCTAGCTTTCCAACACCAAACAGCAGACAGACAAACTTAGTAACCAGCTGGTGAACACAGCGAAGTGTTTAGCTGCTAAAGAGCCAGATATTTCCCTCAGGAATTGGTGTGAAGAGAGCAGAATGTGAGTGAATATTTTGACTCCCATTTGCCAGGTGGCCAGAAACATCTCCAACTCAATTCCAAATGTTGTTTAGTGTTTGGCACGTATGTAAATTGTCAACACATTTGCCATATCAACTTTAGGAGGTGATAAAATGTTAATGTTGTGTTTACAGCTTGTTTTGCTGCACCCCAGGGGAGCCAAGAAAAATCAATTAACCCCTTAACACTCACCGGCCTGAATGTGGGCCAAGAGAAAATTCTGCTGCTGTATTTTGAAAGGCGTCAGCCCAGTCTGTATAATCAGGGGTGTAAACCATTTTAAGATGTCAATACTGCAGCAGCAGCAGCAGTTCCTTACATTGTAATTACACTGCAGAATGGTAGTTTTTTCTGATGTCTATAGGGACACATTATCAAGGAGTCACTGTGTGCTTTACGCTATTTCCATCATAAGATGAGGTAAGAATGAGATGAGGTGTGCCTTATTACTCCCCCAGTGGAATCATTTACAGTATTACTGCAGCATAGGATGATAGTGCAACCATGCAAAGAACATCTGTAGAAAATATTTTCATAGCACCGATTCATCCATATGTGAACATTCAGCTGTTGAACACAATCCTCTAGATGTGGAAAATAATAATATTGCACATATCCGTAGTACTGCACATTCTTTTATGAGTACAAAAATACTCGTGTTGCACAGATTCTTGTACATGTAGGAACATTTATGATGCACAAAGTTTTTAAAAGTACAAACTACTGTAGAATCCTAACTGTCCGATGAGCAAAATTCTTCCAAACTTTCAGGCTTTTTATTGCAGTGAAACAGAGGTGAATATTCAGCTGTTAACAATAGTAATAATTATGTTTACACTGAGGAGCATGGTTTGAGTATTTTTTTTGTGTAACTATCAACGAAAGGGCAAATAGCTGCTCAGTCAGAAACCGACAAATGTAGTTTCAGATGCGATGCTTGCATAATCCTGGGCGACCAAATGAGCAAACGTAAGTGCAACTTGTTGGACAGAATCTCTTTCGCTGAGCTGCTATGAGGCCAGTTATGACACAGCATTCATGGACGTTCCTTTGTGTTTCTGGGCTTATGTGCAGTATTGCATCTGGACTGATGGGCTGTGTGCGCTGCTGGGCAGGGAGATGGGCAGTGACCTGACACGCAGCGACCTAGATACTCTCATCAGCATGGAGATGAAGCTCCGCCTCCTCGACCTTGAGAACATCACGATTCCTGAAGCGCCACCTCCTGTGCCGAAGGAGCCTAGCTCGTATAACTTCACCTACAACTACAGCTGAGATGTGTGTGTGTGCGTGCGCGCGTGTTTGCTATGCATGTATGTGTTTGTCAAGGATGAGCATACTCGATCTTTTGATGAATTTTGCTGCAATTGTGTTCACCGGACAAGACTACTTCGATTTTTTTTTTTTTTTTAACATTACAGAACCTTGGAGACTTTGCTCTGTCTGTGTTTGTGATGCCGTGTGGTTGCCAGATAGGAGAAATGTGTTTTATAGCTGCACAGGCAGGTCAGAGGTCAGGGTTCAGTGCAGAGTGTTTATCCTGGAGCTGCTAGAGATGCAGCGGGCGAATCTTTTTTTTTTCCGAAAAGTCTCCAGGCAGCGTCCCGATTTGTGTTCCCCGTTCGCAGATTTAAAGGTGCAAAAGAATGTGGATGAAAAGATCGAAATCTGTAAGGGAACTTTGACTCAAGTATAGTTCAGTCAAATTGAGGCTTAATTGATCAGTTGAGGCATGTGTCTGGTCTCCATGGCAACTAAAAATGAAGTAGCCACCATTTCAGTTGTGATGCTGCGTTCGCTTCGACACTGCTGCCCCTCCATGTGTACAGCTGTACGATGCAGTCTGATCAGCTCTACACTCTGTTCCCCACTGCAGCCTCAGTGATGGTAGGATTTCTCTTTGGAATTCAGTGATTAAAAGGACGGAAAATATGACAGACTTGTAATGTAAGTAAGTCATACATGGAAAATAGCAGGTAGTAAGGAAGCACATTCTTTGCTTCTGTTTGTAATATTATGTTTTTTTCATGAGTATCGTAGATGGGAGAGAAAAGTGTGTTAATAGTGATAAACTGTTTGAGCTATTAAATGTTAGAAAACTGTGAAAAATGTCAATCTCCATTTTCCAGAGGCCAAATCATAATGTTGAAAAAGCTTGTTTGACAAAAACCAAAAAAATAAGTAAGTTTCCTACTATGAAAACCCACAAAACCAGCAAATAGTAATATTTGAGGAGGCATTTTTAAAAAAAAAAAAAAGTGCCATAAAATCTGATCAACCAAGTGTTTGTCTGTTTTTTTTTCTTTTGCAAATGTACTGTCAGTCACTAATCAATTAATCTGCTATTTTTCAGCTCCAAGAAAGTGTTCGTACGTATATATTTGTTAGTTTACTCAACATTGATGCTGCTTCTTTGACTCACTTCCCTCCTCAGACCTTCTCCATAATTTGTCATACAGTGTGAACATACTGTATATACCCCACTGGATTAATGAAGTTGTTCAAGTGTGTGAGAATCCTTAAAGGTACCCTCGCCCACTATCGGTGTCTGTAAGTGTGTGTCTGTGTGTATGTGCAGATTTTGTTCATGTATACGTTGAGGGATTTAAGGAATGATATTTCATGAGCTCGCTGCTCGTTAAGATCGGGGCTTGAGGCTCCGACATCCAACACTTAAAAAAGACATGAGTGATAGGAGCTTGTTTGAATCATAGTCACTGCATTGCCTTATCAGTCATACATTCGCTACGTGTCAGTATCATTTCTAAGCAGCATATTAAACACATGGCAGCACACTATATGAGGCAGTTGTAGCTGATATGGATAGATGGAGGTGTAATGTTGATATGTGATTTTTTTTTTTAAAGACAACTATTATGTTATACCGTGTTACAAAACATTTCTTGTTGCTTCTGATGGTTAATAGTTGTTAAGAAATGTATTAATAAACTCTACAAATATACCAAAATCAGCTACAACTACATTATATTGAATCAGCCATGTATTGTTTATATACTGCTTATAAGGTAAATGCTAACTTTGGTTTGATTTACACTCAAATGTGTTTGGGAGGCTCATACTGTAGTGTGGTACAGAGGCTTTGTTCAAAAGAAACTTGGCTTGACAGTGAATACTGCCCTTGGTCTTTGAATTAATTACCAGATTTGAAGCTTGGTTTCGAACATTTTGTCACACTGTGCAAACGCAAACAGGACAAAAGAGCAGCTCTGTTGGCGATATTTGGTTTACGTGCCAGAAACACACAATCCTGGAAGCAGGTCAAAAACACAGTGACATCTAGTGCTGCTCATGGATCATATAGAGATGTTACTTCTAGTACTATTGCTTGATGTCATTTCTTATCTCCACAGTTATTGGTTCTAAACTTTGTCCTGTTGACTTCTAAACCAGTACTAATCACTGCTGTCATTTATTAATGCAGAATAGAATTATATTTTTGTAAATGATTGTACAATTTTATCAGTTATGAAGAGAATGGGTATTGAACTAACGTAGCATTTTCACTTCGCATCACTGTACAGTACGTTCAGCACGCTCATTTCACTTTTTTTAAAGTGTCCTGCGCATTTTCATATCATGAGCACCATTTAGGAACCGCTCACTCCAGCACCTGAATATGATGTCAGCGTTGATGTAATAATGAAAATTGCCATTGCTGTTTGTGAAAAGAAATGCAGTCAGTATTTGTTTTTTTCTTCTTATGTTTGGATTTCAATGTTAAAGTAGTTTTAACCTGTTAAAAACTTTTAAAAAATATTTTTGAGGGTGAACCTGAGAGTTCAGTTCACTGCAACTTAAAAAAAATTCACACACAATCTAAATAATACATGACAAATTCTTTCTTGGTGTGCTTGTGTTTTGCATATTTGCATGTCTTTTCTTAAGCTGCAGTGCTTGGAGTTCTCAGGGTCGCTTTATTAATTTGTATTCCAGTAAGTCACTGAACCATTAACCTGTTTTCAGAAATCGGCTGCAGCTAGAACAGATCAGTAATCACAATAAACCACAGAGAGTAATTCCTGCGTTGGATGTACTAACAGTATGACTTGAAGTTTTTGCATCTGACACTCTTTTACATGACTTGCTACACTATTTATTTACACTTGGTAGTGATAGGTAAAATGACAGAATGACAAAAAACACTAAATATAGTATACATATAGATCATTGTATGTATATACAGTATTGTGTTGCCTTATTGAAGAAATGTATTATGTTTTGTGTGAATAAATACAAAGTCTAACTACTGCTTAAAGTGTGTTTCTACTGACTTTGTCTCATTGAGGGACCAATCAGTCTTTTTTTTCACCCACTTAATGTAAATTTGAAGTAGATTCAAAAATGCAGTTGAAAGTTAATAAGTAAAAATGTAATAATAACTTAAAGTGGTTTAAGCTTCATATATTCTGTGTCTTTTCCCAACAGAAAAGATACATGTGTACTGAGAAAGGTATTAGTTGGCGCAAATGTTCCTCTGGCCTTAAAGATATTCCTCTGGGAGTCAGTCGTAACAAATAGGAGGCAAAATCCTTTGACCTTGTTGTTTGTTCAGCGCAAAAAAATTAATCCTGAAGTTCACTTAAAGCTATTAGGCTTTATCAATTTGACTCAGACAAATCAATGGCTCAAATTAGTGAAGTCTTTGTAGAGCAAAAACAGCCCAGCATGAAAACACTTTGTGGAAATGCAAGGAGGGGTTTTTATAGGAAAAAGACAGCCAGGGTGGAAGCAAACAACTCGATTTGACTCGCTCAGACTGCTGAAGGCTTACATTAACAGCTTTCAAAGATGGTAGTGTCTACAGCCTGTGGCCTACGGATACCGCACTTTCCATTTGCCAGACAGATACGGACCCGTATGCGAGTCTCGCGAGTCAAGAAGCTGCTAACCACTGCAAACTGTTGAAAGGTAAGCAAAGGTTAGGGTTAGGTTTAGGGTCCGTACCTGTAGTACCGACGCTACGGGTCCGTACCTCTAGCGTCTACTGGGAGTCACGTGACCAGATCTCGCGTATCTGATTGGCAAATGGCAAGTGCCGTATCCGTAGGCCACAGGGCTATGGGTACGGGTCCGTACCTCTAGCAACTACCAATCATGTAAGTGAGGGATCATCACTTTCACTATCGAGGAATGTG
Source organism: Acanthochromis polyacanthus (assembly GCF_021347895.1). NCBI lineage: Eukaryota > Metazoa > Chordata > Actinopteri > Pomacentridae > Acanthochromis > Acanthochromis polyacanthus. The sequence continues at coordinate 17,260,203 of NC_067117.1, forward strand.
CATGTTGGAATGAGAATATAGTTCTAAAACATCTTGCAAAAACGTAGAAACCTGGCTTAGCTTCACTTAACCCTGTTGCTCAGTTCCACGTCTTATCCAGCAGGGGACACACTGTGTCCTGGTTACTGAGCCACTTACTCGGATGTCCTGAGCTATTATTCAATTCATTCACGCTGCGGAGCAACAATAACTGCATACCGATAAGGAAGGAGATGAACCTGCAGTAGAATCAGTATATTGAAATTTTTATATAGAGTTTGGTTTGAAATCTATCATCATTGCTATGTTTCATCTCCTTATTTGAAATATAACGAAATCCAGGTGGTGGGTGCAAAAATGGAAATAAACAGTAATATAGAGGAAATGAAAAAGATTTTATTGTATTGTATATAGCTCAAAATAGAATTTAACACAATCACTTTAAGATCACTTTTATTTTTGAAACAGAATGTGGGACGTTAGGTGGGGAATCTGAATGAGAATACCGTGTATGTTCTGCAAGATGGACAACCCAGTCCAACGTACTGAAAGCGAAGCAAAGGGGTTGTTTACATCAATCACTTTGACTTACAAAGTCCAAACAAGCAGAAGTTTCATTCAGTATCAGTCTTAAGACAGACTTACATCTGCTTGGAGAAAGTATGGTTCAGTCTGTGGAACATGTAGACAGTAAACATGACAAAACCCTGGAGATCTGAGCTGCTCACCTCTGTAAATATCTGTCCTTGGATTGACTCAGGCTCTCTTTAGTTTCAGTCCAGTGATCATCGGCAGCTCAGTTGTTTCTCCTGTGTTCACTCACTGTGCAGCAGGAGTCTGATTGTCCAGTTTTATTTCCCTGGTTAGGGGTTAGGCATTCTGTACAACACATCTTAACACAGAAACAAAGTCAATATATACTTTATACTGTATATAAAATAAATACAAATCTCTTTCTACACCGACGCTGTCATCTGCGATTCCTCTCTTCTTGGTGTGATTAACAAAGTGTACATTTGACATTTTGCATGTATGTATGTGTGTCAGTGTTCCTTGTCTGCATTTGAATGTGCACAATTATCTCAGCAGTCCTGATGTAGTAGCAGTTTCTCACTCAGATTTGGCTCGTGTCCGTCTCTTCCTTTTGTCTTTTGATTGATGATCACAGTCTTGGGAAGCTGGATATCCTGATGGAGGGTCATGTGGTGCTTTCCTGCCCCTTCGCCCGGCTCGGTGTCCCAGCCCTGACCTGCCAGCAGCAGTATGAGTGCGAGGAGCAGTAGTGTGACTGCTGTGGAGGTCAGCTGTGGGTTGAGCTGCAGGCTGGGCTGAGGCTCTGGGACATCCTTTGTCCTGAATGAAACACACTGAGGCTTTTTGCTCCCTCCTAGGCTCCTGCTGGCATGTTTGGCGACTTCACCGCTCCCTAAATGCAGACACACTCTGTAAAACGTCTCTGCCTGCAGGTGAGTTAGGTTGAAGCTCTGCGTACCAGCAAGGATGCGTGTGGTGTACGTAGGTGTGTGGGCGTTTGAGTATATGGCCTGCCAGGATAGACGAGTTGAAGGCAGGTTGTGGCCGCTCTGCCAGGATAAAATAGCAAAGCGTTCCCCAACCTCTCTCACCTCCAACCTGGCATCTGCTCTGAACTGCAGAAATTTCTTCAGATTAGGAACCGCACCCCTCTTCCTTTTCTTTATTCTGTCATGTACACCCACAGTAACACTGCGTGTATCTGCTCCCAGTGCATTCTCAGCCACACAGGTATACAGCCCTGCCTCTCTGGGGGTGATCTTGCTGATCTCCAGAGTTCCCTCAGGCAGTACCTGGTAGTGTTTGAAAGGTTGACAGGCAGTATCATCTGGAGTACTGGAGGCAGACGTTTGGTTGATTCCTTCAGATGTCAGGCTCTTGCAGGGGGTGGGAACCGGCGACCCTTTGGATGGAGGACTAAGCTTCAGGCCAGAGGGAGTCACCCAGTACAGTTTAGGTGGTGGATCTGCAAGAGCTCGGCAGTGCAAAACCAGTTTTCCCCCTTCTCGCACCCCTGCATAGGAAGGCAGGGAGCTGGCAGGAATCATGGGGAGGCAGGAGGCTGACATCTCTCCTGAGGTCACATCTCTCACCCTACGAGCTCTCAGTTCTGGTGGTTCAGAGCATAAGGTTGCCTGGGGTTGGATGAAGCGCACCACTCGAGCCATTTGTGTCTCCGTTCGAATGGTTTTCTCAATGTGAGGATGAGCAGTCTCCTTGGCTGCCCAGTGAAACAGGCAGTCACATCGCAGTGGGTTGGAGTGTAAGCTGACCTCCTGAAGACTGGGCAGAGAGAGCATGATGTGCTGGTGCAGGGCGCTGAGAGAGTTGGAGTTGAGCATTAGACTCTCCAACCTGCTCAGCTGGAGGAAAGCCTGTGGATGAATGTAGGACAGACGTGGGTTATTGGTGATCTCGAGCTTGGTGAGCTCTGGAAGGTTCTCCAGGGCGGCTCTCTCAATGGACACCAGCTCCTCCATGTTGTTCAGACCGAGCTCCTTCAGGTGGATCATATCTTGGAAGTCTCCTGACTCTATCAGTTTGATTCGGTTCTTGTTGAGATCGAGGAACTTTAGTCCTGGCACTCTCCTCAGGGCCTGAGTTGGGACTTTGGTCAGAAGGTTATCATAGAATGAGAGGCTCTCTAGGCCCTCCAGCCCTTCCAGGGCTTTTTCAGCCAAACCTCTCAGACCCATACCACCAAGGACAAGACTTCGGAGGGATTTTAGGGCGATGAAGCCTCGTTCAGGCAGGGCCTCCACCGGGTTTCCCCCGAGCATGAGAACTTCCAAGCGAGGCAAAGCCTTGAACCACAGAGGGTCAACAGTGGTGAGCCTGTTGTTGTTGATATGAAGACGAAGAAGCGAGTCCAGACCAGTGAAGGCTCCAGGGGCTATCAAATGTAAATTGTTGTGGCTGAGAAAGAGCTCCTGCAAAGCTGGCAGTGACAAGAAAGAATCCTCGGGGAGGTGGCTGAGATGGTTTTCCTCCAGGTGTAAGGACAGCAGGGAGAGCAGGGAGGAGCTCTGGGTTATCGTCCTGACATGACTGAAGCGATTCTGGGAGACGTCGAGGTCGGTGAGATTGGGGAGTCCATGCAGCACTGCAGTGTCCAGCACTGACAGGAGGTTGCTCTGCAGGCGCAGGGTGTGTGTGTTCTCAGGTATGGGTAAGGGGAGCTTGGTCAACAGCAGATCATTGCAGTCCACGGTGGGAGCTTCGTGATACACAGAATCAGGGGAGAACCATGGCTTGATCTGACACACACACCTGACCGGGCAGGAGACGTGCCATGGCAGTGCAGGAGGCAGTGAGCCCAGGACAACGGGCACAACCACAGCACCGAACACACACAAGAGGCAATGTGACTGTAGGAGCACTAAAGCCGGCCTCATAATCTTCACAGGTCACAGAGGCTGATTCAGACAAGGTGAGGAAAGAGTGTGTTATGGGGATGCGGGGTGAATCATTTGGACCAGAGATGTGAGTAAAACTGTGGTTTTAACAGTTTCAAGGTGTGTGAGCAAATTATAAATGTAGGACAGATGGTTCAGTGTCATCATTCGTAATGTGGTAACCAATTAAACAAGGATTATTTTGTTGACAGACTTGTACAATGGCTTCAGACAGAAATCAAAAACTGAAATGTGTGTCTTCTCATTGCTGAGCTTGTGGATTCTCTGCGATACCAAGACTGTCTTTATGTGAGACTTTAATTGCAGTGGTAGATCAGGGACAGAACGATGGCTGGAGCTCAACGACGGCCTTTACTGTCACACCATCAATCTCACATCCCGACCACACGTAGAGGACTCATAGCTTGCGGCGATCACTGTTTTGTCAGAAACACAAGAAAAGAAACAAAAGAAAAAATCAGAGAGGACAACAGAAATACAGTCTATTGAAACTGAAGGTGTCACTTTTATACAACCACATTTTTACACATTATTTCTCATCTGCACCCAAATCCAGTGAATGTGAATTTCGAATAAATTTCAGTGATGCTTTAGCAAGGTCACGGGAAATTTCAAGGACTATTCCTAAAAGCAGAAGTGCTGTGCAGCCAATGACAATGAGTGAGGGGTGGAGAAGATGGATGAGAATGACGAGAAAAGAATGTAAAAAAGAGGGGAATGTCTTTCTTCCGGAAAAAAAAACAAACAAATTCCGCTTTGACTCTAACTGCAAATTTAGACACTGAGGGAATAATGACAAACCATTGTGGTAAAAAACTGAGATAAAGAAAATTAAAAATTGAACGATTGGTGCAAAAGAGAGAGAAAATGGTGCCGGCTGTAATCTTCAGTCAACGAGAGAACGTAGGTAAATATGCAGAAGTGATGAAACCATGTAGCATGGACGTAAATATTTCATGTCTTCCCATTCAGTGCCTGTTGGAGTATAGCATCCCACAAACGTTATTCATTATGTAACAGTTAAAAAGACCCCAAGGAGCTTTTATATTATCAGCCTTCTGTACTTAAGACTATAATGAGAAAGATTGCGTGAATGTGGCCGCTGCTGGAACAAACACACATAGACACACACACACACCAGAGTTTCATCAGCATTTACAGCATTTGGCAGACTTTCATATCCAGAACAATGTCCTGCTCAGTATTCATGGTACGAAAGTGCCACACTAAAGGACTGTAGACATTTGGCAGCAATCTGATCATCCCAGTAATTAGCTGACCAATAATGCAGGCATCCTATGCCGACAATCATTTATGTGCTGTCCTCACAAATGTCAACCTATTTTCGATTTTAAGTTAATTAGTCCATGATAGTCTACCTTACATAATAAAGTATGATTTAGAATATAGGTTACATGATATTCCATGTTGCTATTATTAAAAACAGCAACGTTAAATGATTTTTGGACACCTTGGTGCACTGTGAGAAGGTTTGTATCAAACCTTATCTTCCCTTACAGTCTGTAACACGTTTAGTGTCTCAGATATAAAACAACACAGCATTCAGTGTTGTTTCTGGCCACCTGCTGAATGTAAGTCCAATAAAACTTCAGCTTTGAAATGCTCCATTATGTTCGCCACTAACTTTATCTGTCTCGATGCAGGGCACGTAGGGTAAAGTTTTTAAGGTCTTTTCGCTGAAAACAACCACCTGCTGTGGCTGAAAATTACACTCATGAGAGTGGTCAAAACAGTAAAGCTGCAGATCGTAAAAACGATATCAATAACTATCAACAAGCTGAAAGGCCTTATAAAGCTCCAGAGAGCTAAACGAATTGCGGAGATGGGTGACAATTTGCTCGGGGAAGAAAACTATGAGTGTCACCCTTAAAGTGGCAAATTTACAAATCACATTTACTCAGTAGCTTTAAACACGAAGCAGCTGGTAAACCTTCACTTAGAGTCACAAAAAACTGTCACTGTAGTCGTAATTCTCTCTGTGTAATGTGAAAACAGTCAACTGAAAGGATTTTTTTTGCATTTTTTTGCATGTTTTTATCTCTGTAAGTCTTGTGCAGCACTACTTTGATGAGTCTGAACTTCTGAGAATCAACTTAAAAGTTACTTTTCAGAAGAGACCAGGTGCATATCGCTAAACGGATGTTAGTCACTTTCAGGTTTCTGCATGAAGGAGGTGGTGTTTTTAATGGGCTAAATTACATTATCATTGTGGGCAGAAACTAAAGTGGGTATTTGCTGACGGCACCTGATGTAAATGAGTGAGACACACAGACATTTTGATCAGATTATATGTGTAATTTTGAAGTGTTTTACATGTAAATGAGTAGATGTTGGCAACAGAGAGGCGTTTTACTGCCCTTCGCCTTTTAAATGTTATTTCAGATGTTATTATCACTCTGTCAAGATATTTTACAAGACTAAGTGGAGTTACATTTAAGTTTTTTTAGGTGCTGACAGACAAAAATGGTTTTTAAATAATTATATTCCTGTCAGTTTTTGAAAAAATTGATGCATATTCAGAGACTCAAACACACTTGCACATGCCGAGAAACCATGCGAGGCTTGCCGCATAGTTGCCATGGAAACAAATCTTCCAGTCTCTCTCCGTCTCGGTGCTTTGAGATTTACTTTGGGATTCGTTTTTGTCCAACCTGTGTACCAGTTGATAAGAATGTGGATCAAACAACACTGACCCGAAACGCACAGCGCTGTGCAGAAGTTTTTGACACTTCAGACGTGTAGATTTGTATCTTTCGCACAGTAACAAGAAGGAGGCATCTGACTGGCCCCACATTTATTCTGCAGACCCCAAACATGCAGCCAGAGCCACAGAGAACTATCTTCAGTGGCACAAACACAACAAGGAACCCTGAAACAGATGGTGTTGCCCCATCAGAGCCTTGAGCTTAACATCATGGACTCAGTCTGGGATTTCATGAAGAGACAGAAAACGCTGAGACAGAATCAATTCACAGGAAAATCCCTGGAACAACCTTCCTGTCAAGTACCAAGATTTAGCTTCTCTGTAATGCATTTTATGTGAAACTAATTGATCAACGTAAACAATTCATAGCTTTATTCTCGAAAGCATCCTCATTACAAAAAAAAGCCTAAAACTTGTACAGACTCCTGTTCATCGTAACCACATTTCTGAAACAGAAAAAGCTGCATTTCATAAATCTCCATTTGTTCTCAGAGAAATTGTATTACAGCTGCCATCTGGCAAATTTCTGTGTTGAAGTTCTGCATCACTATAAATAAAGTTGACATGAGATGCACTTGCAACCTTTTCTGACACTTGCAAAGTCTTTCCATCCTGCCAGCTGGTGTGCTAAAGCTCTGCAGGTCTGCAGCCTTCGTGACTAATGGGAAGTAATGTGCAACTCTGCCGGCTTTGAAGTCGGTTGTGTTGGTTAGTGGATGAGAAGCGTGAAGAGATACTTGACAAGTTACTATCAAGGAGGGAAAGAAAATAACTGACAGCTTCAGTTTGGAACATTTCTGTACATTTTTAAGGGGAAAAAAACATTAAAATTCAAACATTAGTGTGACTATGTGAACAAAAAACAGGCAGCATTGTGTGATTTTGGTGCTACGTGTAAGTCAATTTAATGTCTGAGCCTGAACAGTAAAAACACAGGAGCAGTTCCCACCTCCTGGGGTTCCTCTCACTCTTCTATCAGCCATTCACTTTCATCTCCACTCTCTCATCTTTTCACATGCAACCTGTTCCATAATGGATTCATCATTTAATTTTGATGTCCTCCATTTTTATCATTTGCTCTCAAAAGCTTGTCCCTTTTTTTCTTTTCTCGGTTTAAAGAATGCCGTGTGCTCACGTGTGTGTGTGTGTGTGTGTGTGTGTGTGTGTGTGTGTGTGTGTGTGTGTGTGTGTGTGTGTGTGTGTGTGTGTGTGTGTGTGTGTGTGTGTGTGTGTGTGTGTGTGTGTGTGTGGTCAGGTGCTGGCCACCTGTCATTTGTGGGGACCTCATTTGGGTCCCCACAAGTGGAAACAGTGTTTTCTTGGCCATGTTGTTGTTACTGAAAAAAAGTAAAAGTGCAAAAACGTTTCTTTAGGGTTAGCCATTGTTTTGGTCTGGGTTAAGATTAGGGTTAGGGTTAGGGGTGGGGGTTGGATATGAATGGGAGTCAATGGTAAGTCCCCACAACGATAGAAAAACACAGTATGTGTGTGTGTGTGTGTGTGTGTGTGTGTGTATACAAAGAAGTTGTGCTGACTTGTAATTTAAACTATTCATAAATGCAGTGTAAAATCGATCTGTATGACTCAGTGGCTGCGTTGTCTCCACCCAACACTTCACAATCTTTTCAAAGTGGACAAATACAAAATATCTTTTTTCTCTTATTACTCTGCAGACTCTTGTGACTCAGATTTCTTTGAAAGTTTCATGCTGACTGCACAAAAGCTCATATATTATCCTCAACAAAGCTGCACTGACCTTAATCCAAATTCTGTTGTGTCCCCTGAGTCAGTGTCTTGGGAAGAGGACATTTTTCTTAAACTATCTGTATATTGTTGGATCACGTAGGCCACATGAAAGAAGGTACTGATCTAAGCAGAAGATGTTGCTGTGACTGTAGCCAATGACATCTCTACAAGCTTAATTAAGAGCAATATTAAGAATACAGGCTTTTTTTCCAGCTCCCATGAATTTTATTGTCCCAAGTGCAAAAGTCTCACTATAAATCGCCTGTGTCCACTCACAGTAGCTTAGAGAATATTGTTTCCCTTTGAAGTGGTAAGAAGAAACCCCGAAAGAATGAATCAATCACTGTTTGATCTACAGGTAGCAGTTTAACATATACTTTATGATTCTTGAGAGTTCTCCACCTATTTAGCATCGCAGTTCTGTGAGTCCTTATCAGAATTAAATTGGACAGTTTAAAAAACTGATTTCGCAGAAGCAAAGATATCATCTTTTGTATTTCATGAGATCTTTTTCCTCCTCATTGTGTGTCTCATAGTAGTAGTTAATGTGTCCTCGAGCCTCTGTTCTCAGGCAGAGATGAGAATCAGGCTGCACAGATCCTGTAAGCTCACTTCTTTGTAACTCCAGTCCATTTTCAAACTTGTGACATTTAGCCGTTTCTGGAGCCATTAAAGGCTTTACAAAACTATTTTTGAAATAAGCAGAATGCCACAGAGTTGTAAACAGGCTTTGATTTGTAATATTAACAAAGTTTCCCTTTAACCACTCTGGTGAGGCAGTTGAAGGTACAAGATAAAAGTGATGAAAACACATTGATGAATAATTTAATAACAGTCATTTATTTACTATTCATAGTCATTGCCACAAAACATTGGAAACCATCATCTCATGAGTTGCCTTTTCTGGTTCTGTCATTGTTAAAATGCAAGTGCAGATCCTACATATGGACTGGGTCCATCCCAATAAATACCAAATCTGTGTTTCAAAAGCTGCTGTCCATTTTGTCTACTTTTTTTTAGATCCCCACATCCATCGTGAAGCCAACAGATGTAGTGCAAGTGTGAGTCACTACTTCATCAATCCATGGTTCTATTGATCAGGCTTTTCTTGTTTCTTTTATCTATACAAAATACCTTTGCATGTTTGCTAAACATCCACTATTTACAAAACCAACTAAAATAAATAAAAAACTAACATAACAGTTCTTTAATTAAAGTTGTTTTTTCACATTTGTGTGAACACTTCACTTGACACGTTGACAACAAGCTCAGCATCGAAGTTTCTTGTTGCAATCAACTACTTTCCTGTCTTGCACTTAAATGACTAGGAGATGTGCCAGACCTTTAATAGATAAACCGATACAAGGATACTGTGAGAGCGAAAAAGAAGACTTAGAAACGAAAAAAACACACTGTTTTTTTCTTTCAGAAAGAAAGAAGTCAACTCTTTTGCTGTGAGCAATCTGATATTTGACATGTTAAACTAACACACTGTCTTTTGTACTTTTTAAAAACACTTCTTGCACTTTAGCTTCTGTCATTAAATTCTAGATTTAGCTTTGGTGTTGGGTATTTGATTGCATGCTGTTTCCTAGCCTCTGACTGGTAACTATGCAGAGGTCACAGGGTTAAAAGTTTTAAGAACCTATTTGCAGATGAACAAAACCACAGTGATTAAACAATCAAAAGCCAAACATGCCTCCTCTTTGGCACCTTTTGATCTCCCAATCCGGGAGAAAGTGAGAGCCAGAAAGAGACAGAAGAAAGGAGAAAATTGCATGAAGAAAAGACACATGTTTACATGATATAATCCTTTGCATAAGGTTTGTTTGGGCTGTGCAGCTACGACACAGAGAGACACTGCAACAGGGCGGAATAGAGAGTGGGAGGATTTACAGAGCAGGAAAGAGGGATGCTATGACAGAGATAGAGGTGCTGGATGCAGATACTTAAAAAAAAAGAAAAAAAGAAAAACGGAGACGCATTGCTCTGCAGCTGAATCTGCTCCAGCATGCACACAAACACACATATGCTCAGGATTTATTTCCCTACCCTCCCGAGACAGACCTTCAAGCTTTCACCATTTTCAGACACACACACACACACACACACACACACACACCTGCTACCGTCACCTTTGAATCAATGCTGCTTTCACTCAGAGTCAGTGTGCATCCATCCACAGCTGCATATGTCCACGAGTGACTGCATGTCTCTGTGAGTGCTGCAATGTCCTGTTTGCTCAGAAAATGCTGCCAACATATTTCATATGTCTTACCGCAACAGAAGCACAACCTCTCCCTCTCTCTCTGTCGTTTCTTGCTTTCTCCATTTGTTGTCGGATGTTCTTCACATGCCGGGCTGCTTTTTCCTCTCCCGCGTCTTCCTCTCACTCGCACGTTTGTTGATCTCTTAAGATTCCTGAAATATCACTTCCCCAGCTCTGCCTCTCTATCACTGGAGCTGAGGAGAAAATTGGCACAGACTGAATCTCTCTCTCTCTCCCTCTCTCTCTCGCTTTCTCTCTCTCCCTCCAGCTAAAGAGGAGATGAGGTGTGTTATGCAGCAGCGCTTCTGTCCCTCTCATCTCTCCTCGTCTCTTTCTGTTGCCTGCCTCACTCTATCCCTCTTTCTCCATTCCAGTTTCACAAGCCGATTAAAAAAGCCCCACTTGTGTTAGCAACAATGCACTATTTTTTGCAGGTTGACAGGTTTTCTTTTGGCTCTTGGTGGGATTTTCTGCCATCACCTGCACAGTAAAGACCTGCTTGTAATACCAGGTCATATGCGAGTACAGAAGGTTACAAACCAACAGGAGGCACATAGAGATTTGATGGAGAATTTCCTCTCTTTAGTGGAGAATTTATGCTTCACCGATTTCCAAAACTGAAGCAGAATTTTCGAGCTTCTTTTCAGTGCTGAAGTTGTGTCAATGTGGATTTGTCTCTAAATAAGTGCACATCTTGAGCACACTCTCCTACTGCCTCATGTACATATTTTTAACAACACTGTAACTCTACAAGGAATAACCTCTTCCATTATTTTGGCTACATGTTGAAAATGAAGTAGCTGAATTGAGGTATACCCTCTACTCTGTGGGATATTCCAGGCTTCAGCAATACAGCAGTAACATGATAAATAGTTGGCATGCAGCACGGAAAGCAATCCCCTGTGAGAAATTAACTTGGATGTAGAAGACACTCCACACTTTATATAAATGATATAAAGCCGACGCAGACAGAAGTGTAGATTTATGCAAACAGCACCTGCTGTTACAGCGGTGAAGTGCCTTCGAGTTAAAGAGCAAATGTGATTTGAAAACCTCAATTCAACTGTCGAATTAATGGAGTGAAATGAAGACGAGTCGGGTCTGCAGCTCATACAGCGTGACTGGAGTGTGTTTTATATTGGTCCCTAAATCACATCCTAACACGGAATCGGTATTTTAAATTAGCATGGGCTCAAACGACTATACGCAGAAGTACTGCTGCCGATCCTGTGTCCACACAAGAAAATCTGCACAATGAAGTCTTTCAGCAAGTGCCTCAGCAGACATTTGTTTATGTTCAAGTGACAAAGTCCTCCAGTGGCAGTAGTGATTATGAAGCTAATAAAGATGATGCTGTCAGAGTCAAATACCAAACAGGGAGGAGGATGGATGGGTCAGTGAAACATTGAAAATGACGCTAATTTTGTTTCCTCTGTCTAACTGGCAGACAAACATTATTTTTCACGTTACAAAACATTTTATGATGAATGTGACAACTTTTATCTCAGTGATCATGTTTCATTTTTAGCTGATTTGTTACAGTTTTGAAAAGCACATATAAATGATGTCTTGCCAGTAAGTGCGCCAAATCACAAAACCCTTCCATTTGTCTTTCTAGAGGACATGGACAAAGAGCCTCTTTTTTTTTAGTTTGGAAAACTTGTCAGATAAAGATCATAAAACTCTAGAGTTCTTGTTAGCTATCTTTCAGTGTCTTCTTTTTACAGCCCATGAATTTAATGTTGTGTTTCTGATTCCCGTCACAGCGGGCAGCTGTTTTCACTGAAAAACAATAAAAACACACAGTACACTACCTACCAAGCACCGAACAGTAGGGTTTAGCTGATAAAGACATATTTCTTCGGGAGTTGGTGGAGACCAAACATAGAGGACAGTTAATGCTGAGAGTTATCACTTTACTTACATTCATCAGGTGGATAAAAAGATGGTTTGAATTGAATGCTGTTCTGTATTTTGATGTGTAAATAGGCCCAGTGCCCCTCTAATCTGTTTTTGAGGGGCACAACTCCAAGCAACTCCTAAAAATAATGCAGGATTTTATGACTCAGTCCTGTCACATCCAAATATTCTACTTGTATGTTCAGAGCAGGGCTGCAGGGGTGGGCCTGGGATCTTTCTGCATGGAGTTTGCATGTTCTCCCTGTGCATTTGTGGATTTTCTCCGGGCACTCCGGCTTCCTCCCACAGTCCAAAAATATGCAGAGGTTGATTGGTTACTCTAAATTGCCCGTAGATGTGAATGTGAGTGTGATTGTTTGTCTGTATATGTAGTGTGGTATCTGACCAGATGTGCTGTTAGACATGTGATTCTCATGACTTGAGACAAGTGATGTTGGTGTTGCTAGGCATGTGCTATATGTCAGAATGGAGTGTATCTTCTTGTTGAAAGAACTCAGTGTTGTATTAGTAGTTCCTGTGTCTAGGGAATTATCCTATGGATTTCGCCACAGGGTTTACCAATGAGGCTCTTGTTTTTTGGTCTTCTGATACAAATCACATGTTGTGACAATGGTTCCACTTGTTTAAAACATATAAAAGTGACCTCCGTTTACTGTTTGGGGAGATTCATTTGGCCGGATCCTCCCAGACAGTCTCTTTGTCTGATCAATGCTGTTCTTCCTTATAATAAACTTATTATTAAGCAAGTCAGTGTCACGGACTTTTCTCCTTCACCTGCACATCACGGACATCAGAGAGAAACCACGACAGTAGCCCTGCCACAGACTGGCAACCTGTCCAGGGTGTCCCCTGCCTTTGCCCGGGTCAGCTGAGATAGGCTCCAGGACCCCCCATGACCCTAGTGAGGATAAAGCGGTGTATAGAGAATGGATGGATGGATGTTCAGAGCAGCCAGAGAGAGAGAGAGATAAGACCATATTTGTGGATCATCAGAGACTGATGCAAATTCCTACATTGATTATCTGCATTTATGTGAGCAGGAGACTTTGCTCCATCATTCATTACAGGGGCAATAATATAATGCAGACTAGGACTTTAAGCAGCAATGATATTATGTATTATCAAAAATTCATACAGCCTGAAATTACATGACATCCAAAGCCTTCACTGGTTCAACTAGGACTGGCAGCTCCGAGAAACTTGCATAAGGACATGCATCTTTTATTTTAGCACTTAGGAAGGTTATTATAAAAAGTGCACGTCAGAAGTGAAGCAAAGTGTTTGGAACCTCTGGTCAGTGATGAAAAGTTCACAAGTGGTGATGTTGAATCACTGACGCCTTCAACAACGTTAAAAGAAACAATAACAGAGTATCTGCTGTATGTGAGGATGATTGTGCGCTTGCAGTTTTGGTTCAAACCAGTTGAAATCCAGTTAGGACGAGCGCGACTACAGTAAAGCTGTTCTTTTCTGTGATTTAATCTGGTACTTGCACTCTAAGCACATTTAATACGCAGCAATTGGTGGCTCTAGGGTTCAGTTTGAGGGCATTTCATACTTTGTAACTGCAATGTCCTGGAGCAGTTTTGAGGTGATCCTGTGGTGTTACAGAAAACACATCATATTTCGCTGTTAAAATCACTTGTCTTTTGCTACTGGTAAAAAAACAAAAAAGATGGATACATTCACAGAGCTCAATGTTTTTACTGAGTTCACATTTGCAGAGGTAGAGAGGATGTGTTTGTATTTGAGTGGGTGTCTGGTAACTAAAAATCTCCCAGATGGTGGCGAAAGACAGTGAAGGAAGATGCAGAGGAGCTACTGCAGAATAAATTGTGATAATGAAAGATTAAAGGAAGAGAAAGAACTGAGAAGTCGGTTAACTTAAGTGCATGAAGCGTTTCTGCAGATCGACGGCTCATATTCTTGTGTTCATGTATGTGTGTATGTACATGCATGTGTGTGTATGTGAAATAGTCCGACTTGGCTCTCTAATGGCTCTCCCCTTCATTTGGTTGATTCATTCAAGAGCCAGCACACAAAAGCACACACACCCACATGCCCTGCTGACTGAAAGGCAGCAAGGATAAGTGGTAGCTCGCTGAAAGGAAGGGAGAGAGAGGAGGTCGCCATAGCAACACTGGGGGGTTGTCGCTTTTATTGGAGAAAGAAAATCAGCTCTGCCTGTCCCCCTATCTCTCTCCTCTCACTCTCTCAGTTCTCCTCTCTCTGTCTCACCTTTCTTATTCTCTGTATGTTCATTTCATCTTCCGTGAGCTGACGTCAGCTTCTGCACAACATTTGAGTCACGCCTGTTCTTACAATCTTCTCCCATTAGTACAATGAATGATGCTGAAGTTAAAATGTTTTATTCATAGTTTTTAGGATCTGCATGTGCAGAGACACGTCTGTTTGTGTCTCAGATTTCGAGGAAAAGAAGCGAAATCAATGTATCACTGATGCAGGGACTGTGACAAATATTTGAACGTGCGCTTTTAGCTGTCACTGATCAAAATCCTGACTAGTGCTTTGTTCTTAGTACGTCTGAAGAAAGGCAAGTGTAGGAATGAGAATAATGCATCAGAAAAAGCTTGCTGACACACACACGCACACAGGCTCGTCTGCTACATGATGCATGGCAGCACATAATGTCAGTGGCACCGTGATATCAAATCCTAACATGAGCATGAGAGAATGTTTAAAATGTGACATGCTAATGAGCGTTTGAGCATCTCTTTCCTGTCACGGCATTTGAATTCTGTTCACAGGTGGACTGTTTCCCAGCTGGACCAGGGAACACTCAAGAACTCAAGGACAACACTCCCCATCACAGTTAAATGGTGAGGGAGTGCTGTGTATGTGCGAGTGTGTGCAGATAGAAACACGGCAGAGAGAAATGATTGAGCATTTGCTGCCATGGTGACAAGCCCAGCAGTATCTAATAGCAACGGGCTGTTGAGAAGCCTGAATTATGCGGGTGGGGAGGCCGGTGCAGTTGGAGAGGGAGAGGAGAGGGACAGAGACAGATAGATGGATTTAACTGAGCCATGCTCACATTTGTCACAGTATTCATATCTTTATAATGCTTCCTTTACAATCTGTGCTCACCGCTTTTATGTGTTACAACATTGTCTGCAGACTCAAATCTGAAAAGAAAAACACAGATGGAGTCTTGTTCTCACTATTTATTCCCTCTGCTTTAAATATGCTCTCTTAAGCATCTGAGAAGTTCACAGGATTAAGAAAAATCACACATACTGCTGAGAGCTAATTGTACAACTTGATCACATGTGCTCCCCTAGGAAAGGTGTGAACATATATATAAATGTATTACAATTACAGACCTTCAGTTCTGTGGTATTTCATTTATTACAGCAGATTGGTGCATTTCTGTGCCTTCATCCAGTCTCTCTAACAAAACGAGCAACACAAAGACAACATTAATAATCATGATTAATCATAATCTTCATGTCATACTTGTAGCAATGTGTGTGCGTGTGTGCGTGCTGTGTGTATTGCGTGGGAGATAGCAACAGGTTTGTGTTCATCTGCTGGCTCCCTGAGCATGGTTGCCATGGTGAAAGAGACAGAGAGGAGAGAGTTTGGTTTGTGGTTCAATAAGTTCAATGTAATTTATGTCTACAGAAAGAAAGAACAAGATCTGATGTTTCAGAGGTTAAGACCCGTTTCGCTTGCAGCGTACTTAAAAGCTCAGACCATTTTAAAGAGCAAATGACGTCAGTGAAGGGGACTATGATCGAGAAATAAATAGGCTGTTGTTGTTGTTGAACATCTCAGAGAAAATGCACCAGGACTCCACGCAGCTTATTGACTCTCTCTGGTGGTGGGCTTCAGTAATGCATCTGATGCCCATTTTTTCCACCTTATACTCAGGGGTGGATCCAGATTAATTTTAGTGGGGGGACACAGGGAGCACAACGGATATTTTGGGGGGGCCACTGAAAAGTTGTAAGAAAAAATGAAAGCTGCTGGCTCTTTAACCCAATAGGAAAGCTGTGTATGACCCTTCATTTTGGACTGTTAACATTCAAATTATGATGGACTTGTTTCCTTGTTTATGTGAATTACAGCATCATTAGCTGCAGCATCTGCCTGTTATGTAAAACGACAGTATCCTGAGGGCAATTAAATGACAAACATTGTACAAGAACAGCACTATATACAACCCTGTCAATTTCCACTTCTTAGAATGTTTAATGACAATTATCACACCTAAAATAAGAAGTAATATTCTGTACTTTTAGCAACCAGTTCTCAGCTGTAAACCATACACATCATAGGGTTCTGTATGCTAATGAGTCTAAATCAAAAGGAGTACTACCCAATACACAGTGAACAACAGCAATCTGTACCCTTGATCTATGGTACACTAATCTTAAATGTTCTGTACAGTAATGTCAATTTTAAAATACAGTAAGTAGCACTCTATACATTTAACAGTAAACCTGAGAACAATAATAAACAGTGTGTTGCAGGTCCATGGTCCAGATGTGGCCATCGAACAGGCGGGGGGGGGGGGGGGGGCTGGGGGTCTGGGGGTCTGGCACCGTCTACTTCCTGGAGCACCTCCTCTTTTTGCATTCTTCATATGGGATGGAAATAAAGTAACATTGGTTTAGCACGTCAATCAAAGGCCTGTAGGTGTAAAGCAGGAAGCCCTCCACAATGAGGATGTGAGTCTCCTCCTCCTCCTTGTGGTCGGACTTCGGGACCATCTCTGTGTCCAGGGTGTTATTAACGTCATGAGACTTCTCAAACTTCACCAGGTTCTCCAGCCACGTGTAGATCCTACTCATCAGGGCGTGTTCATATGATTCTTTTGTTCAGACATTCAGTGAATAGATTGATGTTAAATACCTTATTTGACCTGACTTGACTTCTGAAGAAGGCGAGAGTGTTCGCTGAAACTGTGAAGTAAGGTATTTAACATCTATCTAGTCACCGAATGTCTGAACAAAAGAATCAGAAACTAAAATATCCTATCATTTTGCGCTTTTTGAACCACATAACAATCTATGGGATTTTTGCTGACGTGCTATTCTATGAACTACAGACCATACTATGTTATTCTTGAAAAGTATACTATACGTTGACATTTTCTGAACTACATCCTATACTATGGCGTTATACACACAGTGCTTTGGTTACATGTTGATTTATAATCTAGATTTTTTTTCTGTTTTGTTTTTTGACAGGATTACCACAGACCTGACTGTGAACACCGTTGACACCCACCTGAGGGAGACGCTGCCTAAGATCTCAAGGCTGCTTGGTCGTGGTCCTTCTGCTTCAGAACATCTTCATCAACTACATCTTCTTTTGAAGAGGCCCTCAGATGCTGCAACCTCTGACCTTAAGGAGGAACTGCTACTTTCACTCTGTAACGAGATCACAGTTATTTTTAAGACCCAGCTCCTAGCAGCTTTGAGTGAAAATTTAACATCCATCAAAACGGAACTGCAGACAGTTAAATCTGAGCTGTCGATCAGTATTTCAAACATCAAGTCCGACCCGGGTGCCCTAAAGCACGCTGTG
Organism: Acanthochromis polyacanthus; assembly: GCF_021347895.1. Taxonomy (NCBI): domain Eukaryota; kingdom Metazoa; phylum Chordata; class Actinopteri; family Pomacentridae; genus Acanthochromis; species Acanthochromis polyacanthus. The sequence continues at coordinate 17,277,847 of NC_067117.1, forward strand.
GGTGAAACGGAAACTTCAGTCTCCACATCAGCGACTACATCGTCACACTCCAAAGCAGAGCACCTGTCTGCTGAACTTTTAAAAATGGACTATAAAGGTGAAGACTGTGAGCAGCGGAACAGATGTGATCAGAAAGAAGTCATTTTCTTTTTTCTTTTCTTTCTGGTTGACTTGATGCTGTCAGATGCAGATGTTGGAGCTGATCCTGATCTTTCAGGAGAAAAAGCTGCTTTTCCTTCACAGACATTTTAGGAAATTATTCTCTCAGGTTTTCTCTGCTATTTATATTTTTATTATCTGTGATTATTTCATCATTTCATTTTTGTAAAATAAAGTTGGAGGCATAAAGACTCATTTACGGTAGATATTTTATTCCTGAAATCTTTGACGTAGCAAAACTGAACTTCCAGCAATGTAAATTTCCAACGAAAATTTTAGGGAGGCACACAGGGTGGCCAATCAGATCACAGGGGAGGCCACTGCTCCCCCCTCCCCCCGCGGAAGATCCGCCACTGCTTATATGTCTTGAATATTTCCTAAGCATAATCTCAGTTATCAATGTACTTAATTGAAGTGTCTCTGTGATTAAAAAAAAAAGCATACTGAACAAACGCAAAAGAACAAATCAAACTGATCACAGAAAAAATAAATGTTTTGTTTTCACAGAGATTTCACTGATGTTTTTTCCACTTTCCACAAGAAGGTTTGATGAAGAAAACTCTGGTAAAAATGAGAAAAATCTGAATCCATAATATGCTGCCATATGTGCAATGATGCAACAGTGATGCAGCGACATAAAACAACAGCAATATATAGATTTTAGTGCTGGTTGAGTGAACTGCACTATGGTGGAACTCTTTTGCAGTAGATTGGTGTTTTTCATACTTTGTCAAGTACATTAGCACTGAGCTGTGGTTAGAGGGAATAATACTTTGCTGCAGACACTCAGCTGTATTATTTATAGTTTAAAAAAAACAGATATCAAGGACTGTTAGAGCTGGTGATTTTGTGTTTGTTAAAAAATGCATTTCTTAGTACAGAGTGGAAACCTGCAGTATGATAATCCACACTGTAAATACTGGTAGATATTAAATAGATAGTAAATCCATGCTAGTGGAAGGGCTCCTGGGATGACAATAGTTGTGCAGCTACCAAATGAACTACAATGGAACGTTGCACCAGAGCATCAAGCTAAATAAATGCGGTGCCGAAAGATTTAGGAAATCTTTCTTGCCATCAGCAGTCAGGCTATTCAATTCAAAATTAAACAGATAAGAACCCTGACAACTGAATTTCCCTTCGGGGATGAATAAAGTAATTCTGATTCTGATTCTGATTCTGCCACCAACAGGCCCTAACTGTCTTATGTAGCAAAATTATCCAGCAGGTCTGATTCCAGCATTAGTAAAATACTAGTTTAAACCTATTGAAGATGGATTACCAAGTATTTCACAGACTCTCATGATCCCTAGAAAATAAATCTTAATCACTGCATGACCTTTCAACTACAATGGGGCTGCTAAGAAGTCCAAATATAATATAATTTGCCAAATATAAAAAAAATTCTGATGAAATGTCTACATCAGTGAATGACATTCTCATTAATCTCAGTTGTATTTTGTAGACTGATTATGTTAATTGTGTTGTCATTTTCATTAGATTAGCATTTCTTTTTCACTCTCTTTTGACAGTCTTCCCCAGAAATGTCATTTGATGACGCTTCTGAGGGAGACTGTCATGGAGGCCATGGAGGCCAATCCATGTGTAAAAATGAAATCTCATGCTCCCTGATCCACTCATTCTCAATGTGAGCCCCATGAATCCTGGCATTGTCATCTTAGAACATGCTCATGCCATCAGGGAAGAAAAACTCCATTGATGGAAAGACCTGGTCATTCAGTGTATTCAGGTAGTCAGCTGACCTCATTCTTTGGGAACATAACGTTGCTGAACCTGAAGAACCCCAGATCATAACCCTGACCCCCACAGGCTTGTAGGCACTAGCCATGATGAGTTCATCACTTCATCTGCCTCTCTTCTTACCCTGATGCATCCATTGCTTTAGAACAGGGTAAATCTGGACTCATCAGACCACATAACCTTCTTCCCTTGTTCCAGAGTTCAATCTTTCTGCTACCTAGCAAACTGAAGCCTTTCTTTTCTAATTAGCCTCACTGATCTGTGGTTTTCTTAGAGCTACACAGCTGTTGAGTCCAATTCCTTTGAGTTCCCTTCACATTGTGCGTGATGAAATGCTCTTACTTTCACTATTAAACATAACCATGTGTTCTACTGTTAATTTCATCAAACATTTAAGTGATCTTCTATCCCAATCATCCAAGAGTTTGTTCCGACCACATTTCGTCCCCAAAGATACTGGTTAACCACTATCTTTCCAGGTTTTAATAATGCGTTGGACGGTTGTTGACCCGACTTCAGTAGTTTCAGCAATCTCATCAGTTGCTGTCTTTGTTTGATGAAGGACAATCTTTTGATCCTTCTGAAACAGATTAACATAATTTCCATGACCACATGATGTCTTCTGTTAGGGCTGTTTAAGAAATGAGAAGCCACTCACTGCATCAGCTAGGTTTAAATAACTTGTTGCAGCGGAAACATATTCATCACTGCAGTAATTATCCAATAGAAGGCTCTTACCTATTTGCTCAGTTAAATCCAGGTGGTGACTTATTTTTTGGACAGGCAGTGCGTATACCAAGCATGGTATCAGCCTTAATTCATCTCACATCAGTCCTTGGTTGGTAAATTAGAGGATGAAGCCTGATACGTATGGTCAACTTGTAATTCCAGTACAGCAACTTCGCTATTGCTGAGTCTTGTCAAGGTTCCCTGGATAAATACTAGCTCAAAATAGGCCTGTCCTGTATTACAATTTCAATACCACAAAATATACAGTATGCAGCTATAAATGCTTCATCTGGAAGTTGCTTCTCTTAGTAGTCGTTATTTCATGTGCTGTGAAACTTTAAATGCCACTATCTCTGTAAATCAGACTACAAGTGTGATGATCAGAGGGTCCCTGTGAGGTCCTTGCTGTTACCTTTTGAACCTTTATCAATTATCAAATCCTCTCCCTTGATATGGATGTTTAAAATGTAAAAACTTATCATTTTTCACTTTATGCAGATGATTAATTGCTATTTGTATCTGATCACATTTTTTTTGTCTTTCAGTACTGAGTTGTTGCATAGATTTGATTTGTAAATTAACTTTATATTCTATATTCTATTAAACATTATTTATAATATTTTTATTGAACATTCATCTTACATACATTCCACACATGCATACAAGTTCTTTGTTTTTTTTTAATAAAGTTTTGATTATAAGTAATTGAACAACATTACTGAACAACTGTAAAGCAGATTAGAAGAGAGAGAGAGAGAGAGAGAGAGAGAGAGAGGAAGAAAAACAAAACAAAAACATAAAATTTAAGAAAAAGAGGGGAGAGAGAATAGAGTGGAGTGGGTTTAGGATGTTTTAAGTATAATATAATATAATATAATATAATACAATGGGGGTGTTGCTATTTGATAAGTAGATTCTGTGTTTGAGATGGAGATCTACTTGTATCTACACATATGTAATCAAATATATGTGCATCCATATATGCACATATTTACATACATACATACACATACCTATATATTCATACATATGCATCCACATATACACATATATTCACACAAGCATACATATGTAAACATGCACCAGGGGTCATTATACTTTATCTGTAGAGGTCAATGAGGGTTACAGAGATATATAGAGAAACATATTTTATGTGTATTCTATCAGCTCCATATCTGTAGAGATTAGTGATAAGACAAACAGAACAGAGCAGTTATCTTTAACCTTAAGCTATCAAAAGTCTCCAATGCCCCCCTTTCTCCCCTTCCCATCTTTCCAAGCGCCCTTCCCACACCCTTCCCTTGTATGCTTTCACTCTTAAGTTGTGTTTAGTTGTACAAATTGAAGTATCTATTGCTCTGATCTTTTGCCAGCAAGATATGATATCAGGGGCATCCAGGTCTTATTGAATTGTGGTATTCTATCTTTCAAAGTATATCTTATCCTCTCCAAGTGGAGAGTGTTCTAGTTCGATCAGTTAGCCACATCTTGGAAGTGGGGGCTTTGGTATTCTTCCAGTGTAGAAGTATCAGCTTCTTAGCTGTTATAAGACTATAAGAAAGAAAGCCTTGTTGTGTGTTACTTAATTTCCTAGATGCTTCCGATGTGAGGAGTATAATAAAGGAAGGCTCCGGCTCAATAAGAATATTTAAGACTTCAGACAAAATGTGGTGGATATCAGACCAAAAATTTTGTATTTTTGGACATAATACAAAATTGTGGAGAAGATTTGCCACCGGGGCATGGCATTTATCGCAAATAGGCGATATTTGGGGATATATGGCATACAGTTTCTCCTTGGAGTAATGGAGCCTGTGTAGAATCTTAAACTGGATAAGACAGTGTCCTGCATTTTTTGAACAAGTAGCTATATTTTCAAGACTCTCTTTCCACAGATCGTCTGGAAGGGTCATACCGAGTTCCTCTTCCCATCTGAATTTGAAAGCTTCAAATGGAGGAGAGCAGACAGACAATATGGCGTTATAGATGCGAGAAATTAATTTACTTTCATTAGGGGAGATTTTCAGACAATCATCTATTATAGAGTTTGGTTTAGTTTTAAAGTCTTTTAGGTGTTCTCGTATGTAATTCCTCACTTGTAAATATCGGAAGAAGTTGTTATTCCCAAGTCTGTATTTAATCTGCAGTTGTGCAAAGGATGCAAAGACACCATCTATGTATAAATCGCCAATACAGTGTATACCCATTCCGCTCCATGTGGAATAGACTCCATCAAGATAAGAGGGGGCAAAAGTGGGTTTTTTATGGATCGGTAGTGCTAAGGATAGAGATTCAAGATTAAGATTGGATTTGATTTGTTTCCAAATACGTATTGAGCAGTGAATTATGGGATTGTTATTATACAGTGTCCTATTAATCCTGGTTGGGGCGAGCAGTATTGTGCCTATGGAATATGGGTGGCAGTCTTCTTTTTCCATCTTGAGCCAGTTAGGTGAAGGTAGTGAGGTGTCTAGCCAAAAGGTAAAGTTTCTAATGGCTGAGGCCCAATAATAGTGCATAAAATTTGGAAGAGCTAATCCACCTTTGATCTTTGGTTTACAGAGATGTTTTTTTGCCAATTCTATGGGTTTTATATCTCCATAGAAAAGGAATTATTAAGGAATCTAGGTTTTTAAAAAAAGGATTTGGTGAGGAATATTGGGATATTCAGAAATAAGTATAATAATTGTAGGAGAAAGATCATTTTTATAGCGTTAATTCTTCCAATTAAAGAGATTGGTAGAGTATTCCAGAATAGTAGTTTAGTCTTCAAATTTTCTGGAAGGGGATGAAAGTTTGCTTGATAAAGAGAGTGATATTGTTTAGTAATCTTGATCCCTAAGTAGGTAAGTTGTGTCTGGGAAATTTTAAATGGGAAATTATTGAGGTATGCCAGGTTCCTTATCTGGACAGGCATAAGGACACTCTTAGTCCAGTTGATTCGGTAGCCAGAGAAAGTTCCAAATAGATTAATTTTATCCAGTAGTATTGGAATAGTTGCTTGTGGATGAGTTATATATAGAAGAATATCATCTGCATATAAAGATATTTTGTTAGTTGAGTCTTTCTGTCATAGCCCTGGACCTGAGGATCCAATCTTATGCTTTGGGCAAGGGGTTCGATAGCAAGAGCAAAAATTAAGGGGGAAAGGGGGCACCCCTGTCTTGTCCCTCTGTGTAAGCTAAAAGGGGAGGATAACGTACGATTTGTGAGGATGCGAGCCGTAGAGTTTTTGTAAATAAGCTTTATTAAAGAGATCATATTGATACCAAGATTGAATCTATGAAGAACTTCAAATAGATAGTCCCACTCAACCTGGTCAAACGCTTTCTCAGCGTATAATGAGAGTATAGCCAGGTCATTCTGCATTACTCTCTTTGTATATATAATATTGAAAAGTCTTCGGAGGTTGAATGTTGAGTTTCTATTTGGAATGAAGCCTGTCTGATCAATATGGACTATTTTTTCCAGCAAGGGGGAGAGCCTATTGGCTAGTATTTTAGCAAATATTTTTCCATCAACATTAAGCAACAAGATGGGTCGGTAAGCACTCACTTCTTGTGGGTCTTTTCCTTTTTTGTGAATGACTGTAATGACTGCCTCACTTAGAGTGGGTGGTAGATTACCGATTGATTGGGCATGTTCATAGACTCTTAGCAGATAAGGGGATATGGTTAGGTTGAGTTTTTTATACAATTCAGATGGCATTCCATCTGGACCGGGCGTTCTATTATTTTTAGTGCTACAATAGCATTCTGGACTTCTTTGACACTAATCTCAGAATCTATATTCTATTAAACATTATAAGTCAGTGTTAATAAAGATTTAGAGAGATAAAACACATCGAGTAAGACTAATTTCACAGTCCACAGCACAGTAGTCACAAAATAACTGATTGACGTCCAAGGACAAAAAGGGCAAAAAGGACAAAAAGCCTCTTTCCAAATGAAATTACATTAATCCATGTCTAGGGAAGATAAGGCATGTCGCATAGTACAAGCGAGTAAACATTGTTATCAAACAACTTGTGAAAGTAGGTGGAACCCAAATTATAAGGATTTTTCATTTTAAAAATTGTTACAGATGTTTGAAATATGAATTTACCTGTAACAGGTTACTCACAATGCTGAAAATGTAGTGGAAGAGTGAAGCAAAGAGTAAAATTAAGAACTTCAGTTTAACTATAAGCAGTGGTACTAACCTTGAAAATATCTAGTTTCATCAAAGCAATTCTTTATCAAAAGGCACATGAAAGATATCAAGTTATCAGTGCTCCCTGTAAAAGTATGGAACATGTCTAGACCAAACAAATGTATGACTTAAAATATTCATTGCTGATAAGTAGATCAAACATATTTTGCAGATAATGCAGACCAACTGAGGGTTTTATATGAGTCTGTAGGTCCTCAGATTTTTGTGCAGAGGCAATATGGGCAAGCTACTCATCTGTGTCGGTAAAGAAACTTTGTCAGACTCTATTACAACCCATTTCAACAAACTCTGCTAACATGGAAAATGCAGACTGATAATAATTAAAAGGTTCACCTGCCTCCTCTTCACTCTCTTTAATCTTGTCTTTTTGTCTCTGCAGGATTGGCTCTCCTGCTGCATGTGCAGCTTGGTAATTATATCCTCTCTGTGCTTGTGTGATTTGTGCTGTGATATTTTAGTGGTGACTTAATCTTTCATGTGCTGCAGGATCATTCTACATCCTCACCTGCTATTTTACTAACTGGGCACAGTACCGTCCCGGAGCAGGACTGTATCTGCCCACCAACATTGACCCATGTCTCTGTGACCACCTCATCTATGCCTTTGCTGGAATGGATAATAACATGATCCAGACCACTGAGTGGAATGATGAGAAACTCTACGGACAGTTTCAGGCCCTGAAGAACCAGTAAGTGCCCACAAATACTCATAGTGATAGTGTGATTCCTGCACACATACAAACACATGTTAAATACATGCAGGCAGAGCAAAGACTGTAAGGTTAATGTAGATGTTACTATCTACAGAAACAGCAACCTGAAGACTCTGCTGGCCATCGGGGGATGGAACTTTGGTACTCAGAAGTAAGTAATGCTAAATTCAGGATCAATGCTTGCAGGACATGTCGAAACACTGACCGCCCTCCTGTCTTCAGGTTCACAGCTATGGTTTCCAGCTCTGCCAACCGTCAGACCTTCATCAACAGTGTGATCAAGTTCCTCCGTCAGTACCAGTTTGATGGTCTGGATGTAGACTGGGAATATCCTGGCTCTAACGGCTCCCCCCTCAGGATAAACAACTCTTCACAGTCCTGGTTCAGGTAGATCATACTGCTACTCAGTTTCTGACTGCAGATGTATTCAAGTTGGCTGAAGCCATTTTACTTGTGATTGCAGTCACTGCAGCTATTATTGGAAACAAGAAATGGTTATAATATTTAAAAAAAAAATGTTGATCAAAAACCATTAAAACAAAGGTTGTAATCTAGAAAATGTAAACTTTTCAACAACATTTAGTCCAGTTCTAATAAATGACAAGAAGTCTTCATTGGGCTGTTCTTACAAGCTGCAACTGTCACATAAGAAAATAATTCATTCAGCTTTCCCAAATCTTCATATTCGTCAAATCCTAAGATTTCAGCTACCTGAGAAAACATCCATCAGTGATCTCGGAGACCCAGTCATCTGTTCATGTGTGGTTGATGGACACCCCACATAACAATCACTTCTCTGAAATTTAACTTTCAATGTATCATGTGCATTGAATTGTTATTATATGATGCCATATATTTATATTTTCTAATGCAAGGCTGGATACAATTCTCTACACGTCATTTTCATTCCCAGGTTGTAGAGGTTGGACGTTGTGATTTTTGCCAAGCTTCTATCATACTCAGTAACTTTCAGCATCCTTGAAGTTTCAGAGCGGGCGACTGCAGACCTTGATTAACCCCAAACCCAAAGAGCTGTATAAATGTAAATGTGTTCGGCTGAACTGCTCCCCTCTCCTCTGTAGGAGCTGATGAGCGCCTTTCAGGAGGAGGGCAAGGAGACCAACCGTCCTCGCCTGATGCTGACTGCTGCTGTCTCTGCTGGGAAGGGAACCATTGACTCTGGATACCAGATTGCTCAGATTGGAGCGTATGTACATGAGCAGTCACCTGCTAACATCAGATATCCTCATATTCATAGCCCTTTATCAACATTAGCCCTCGTGTTTGTTTGCCAGAGTGCTGGACTACATTCATGTTATGACCTATGACTTCCACGTTTCTTCGGCACATACTGTCGGAGAGAACAGTCCTCTGTATGAGGGCCCTGCTGACCAGGGCTCTACCATCTACTACAATGTGGTCAGTGAGGGCATCGTTCACAATGCCGTCCTGCTTTAAAGTAACAAAAATAAGTCCACTGTGGAACAGTTGGTCACACCTATCTGTACTACATGTGTAGGACTATGCTATGAACTACTGGAAGAACAACGGGGCTCCAGCTGAGAAGCTTCTGGTTGGTTTCCCTACCTACGGCCACACCTTCCGTCTGGCTTCCTCTAACACAGCTGTTGGAGCTCCTGCCAGTGGACCTGGACCTGCTGGAGCATTCACCCGCCAGACCGGCTTCTGGGCCTACTATGAGGTTTGTGTTTCTCTTTTCTAAATCTTTTGTAAATGCATATAAAACACAGAACAACACGGACATATTTCCTTAAATGTCTTTCTTCCTTTCAGATCTGTTCTTTCCTGAAGCAAGGAGCCACACAGGCTTGGGACAGCGCTCAGCAAGTTCCATACGCCTACAACCAGGGAGTGTGGGTTGGATATGACAACATTAAGAGCTTCCAAGTTAAGGTACGAAGATGTATTTCATGACTTAAAGTCCTGTGAGAAATGTTTATGTCTCCATGAACACTTGGTTCACCTTTCATTTGCTGTACAGGCTCAGTGGTTAAAGCAGAACGGTTTTGGTGGAGCCATGGTGTGGAGTCTGTCTCTGGACGACTTCAGTGGGACTTTCTGTGGCCAGGGACGATATCCTCTGATTAACACTATCAAGAGTGGACTAGGAACTGGACAATGTATGCCTGAACACACTTTTACATTTTCTACCAAACATATCGAGGCTGTTTCAGTCTATTAACTTCTTTGATTTTTGACATCAGCCTGCGGTTCTCCCTCGAACCCCATACCTCCAGTCGCACCATCCCAGCAGCCCCAGTCTGGCGGTGGCAGTGGCAGCAGTGGTGGCAACACAGGCTCTGGCTTCTGCACTGGCAAAGCTAACGGACTCTACCCTGATCCAACCGACAAGAACCAATTCTATGAGTGCAACCAAGGACAAACCTACATCCAGCACTGTGGTGTTGGCCTGGTGTACGATGGCAGCTGCAAGTGCTGCAACTGGGCTTAAATAGTTCCTAATATGACTTTGTTCTGACTGTTCTCACTGGTTATGAGCTGGGTCAAACATCTGCCAGCAATGTCCATCCTAGACCGGTTCTGTAGTGCCTGTCACTCATCTAACTTCAATAAATATGGCATATAATGCAATGTCAGATCTCCAGTGATTTTGTGAGAATCTTTTATGCTTATAGTCATAAATCTGCAAAGCAGAATGAAGGTTTTGCTGATAATTATCTTTGAACATCAATCATCAGTGACAAAATGCTTATTCATCTTTTCACTCTCCTTATGTATAGCAAGACAGCAAGAAAATGGACTGTAGAGCAAGTCAAGATAAACAAGTCTATTAAAAACAGTAATAGTCACAACACACACATAAAGCCATGACAAATATCAACATAAAAGCAGTAAAAATATGGCAGAAGAAAGACAAAGGCAACAACAGAGACTTTTTTTGACAATCTACTTACGGAAAATATAGATAACGCTCATGAAGCCCTATTCCCATCGTAACAAGTGCACACACAACTACTTTGTACATACATTTTATTGTTATTTGTCAGCACAAATACTGTCTAAGTGCCTTGTTCCTTCAGTGTGCCTGCTCTAAATAAAATGAGGAAAATAAAATAGAAGGAAGATGAAAGGAAACAAAAAAGCACAGCCAAGAAAGAAAACCTCTGGATACTTTCTAATAATATCTCAACATAATATTTGCAAGCAAAATAATGCATCACTGTTATCAAAGTTCTGTTTGATAATAACAAACTGTCTAAATATATGTTATGCATTTCAATACACAGAGCTTTAAAAATACACTGTGAATGTTTAAAAACAGCAAATGTACTTTTAACTACATATTTGAATATATTTATATTTAAATGAGCAGAACAGCATTGAGAGGGTGTTGTATTCTAAATTAGCTCTCTCTGTTGAACTAGTCATTTATTGGTGTTGAGATTTAATACAAATGCTGATGAGCTTCTAAAACATTCATTAATCATTCTAAAGAATGTGTATCTGTTCTTTGAGGTACTGCTGGCTACAATCACAGCACCACAGGCTCACTCAGATCGTTTTCTTATTCAAAAAGCACAACACAAATGCATGCCGCTGAACACGACAAATACACCCTAGATCTGCTGGCAAAAATTTACTGAGTCGCTTTATTGCTATTTCTAACAATAAAGCCCAGTAACCAACGTCATCACCAATGTGATCCTAAATAAGGAATTCGGGCCTTTTTAAAAAGACTATATACATGCAAAACCTTTGTTTAGATGTGATTTTGTAGTGATGCGAGAGTAGCTATTTTTGTTTGAGCAATTAAATATTAACTTTTACATTTTGAATCCTATATGATGCAAAAGACATTGAGCAAACACAGTAAAAAAATTGCTTTTGTGGACCAAGAAGGCATTAATTTGCTACTATGTGTAACACAATGGAGCTAAACTGGAAGGAGAGTGGTCAGAAAGAAACAGAGGAATAGGGCAATAGAGGACAATGGAATACATTTGAACTAATTTGGCTAAATTGCAAGAAAAGATCTTCATTTAAAAGGCACAAAGTGTAGTCGTTGTAGCCTGGATTTTTTAAGGCCCAATATCCACCAGATGGAGCTCTTGAAAGAACAATGACACAAGGGACCCTTGAGCTCTAAGCAGCGATGACCACCTGATGTGTTGACAGAATCTGAAGAGTTTGATCTAAGACAATCTTGATGAGGGTATATCGAATTTCTCTCGGGATTAATGAAGTATCTATCTATCTATCTATCTATCTATCTATCTATCTATCTATCTATCTATCTATCTATCTATCTATCTATCTATCTATCTATCTATCTATCTATCTATCTAGATTAAGAAGATAAACTGTGGTGGAATTCAAACCATGTCACTCGTGAAGTCACAGACAATTGGTGTTAGAAAGCTGACACTAGTGCATTATATGTTGAAAAGGAGATAGCTGAAAAGAAGACAACTTAAACACACCAGCCAACGATCTAAATACTGTAAATGGATAACAGCAGAATACAGATTAGTCTAATGTAGCAGACATGTTGTGACCCATATTTTGTCTGTTTATACATCCAAAGCCATGAGCTGCATGTGACATTTAGTTGTGCATTCGATTTTAAAATGTTCCTTCTGAGTATCTGACATGAACAGTGTATTTAATATATCAGGGTGTAAACACTGTCATGTACTAGATGTTATATTTACATTTTCTTATCTTCTGTTTTATCATCTGATACAGTTTCTTCAGCAGCCATGTTTTTTGAGTAGCGTTCTCCTCTGTGGATGTCCAGGTAGGGATGCCATTCCTCAGATGGAGAGCACAACGATATCACCTGTAGAGGGCAATGTACAGTTAAAATTACACATATGAGATAGGATGTAGTGAGGCATCACTGCCTGAAATTTACACAAGAGAAACTTCTCTTTTAAGATTCTTTAATCATACGAGAAAACAAACCCACCTTACAGAGGTTTCGCTTTGCTTTTATCACTTTATACAAAGTAATGACAGGGATCCAGATGAGGATGAATGCAACCATGCACCAGCCCAGAGCCAAACCCCAGGCTGGGTACTCCACTTTTCCATAGGTGGGGGGCACAAAGATGACCAGAGACCACACCAGGATCACCTGCAGAGCAGAGCCAGCGCTAATCAGAGCATCAGCTGTGTTCATACAGATCTGCAGAGCTGGGTACAAAAACTGAGATAATACTGGCAGTGCCATAAAGTTTGAAAAATGGAATGAATGAGATTGACAAAGTCAACTCACAGAAAAAAACTACTTTTGATGAGCACATCTCTTTGACTGACATGACAAATGGTAAGTTAATGGCCGCTGGCAACATCCTCCATGAAGAATAAAAGTGAAAGACGCCTACATTACTGGCGGTCACTAGAAAATGTGTGTGTCCTTTCGGTTTTGGTTTCAGGCTTAATAATGAAGTGACATGAAGTGGCTCTTCAGTCTCATTATTTATAAAGCTGGTTTGCAAATTGCATAACCACTGCTACAACAGTAATCATTTCACAGACATGGGCAATGAGCACTGGATTTTCACCAAAAATTTTTATCTGCTTGTAAAGCATTTCACTATGTATTCAAAAAATGAAGTGAATCTAGCTCTTTACAAAACCATTGTGGTAAAAGGCTTTACAAAAAGAGGACAAAACTAAAAAATAAGCTCTTAACATCGATATCAAATTTATAGTTTTTACCAAATAATGAAGCCTACAAAAAGACCTTGTGACCTGGCAGTTGGATGTTTTAAAAAGTAGAGTGTCTGCTTTCTGCAACAATATTAAAAAAAGAACAAAAATGAGATTGTATTCACCGCTATGATGCAGGGAGTGAGGAAGAGCCAACAAGCTCTCCACCACAGCCAGAAGCAAAAGCTCTTTTTTCCAATCATCATCTCAATGTCTTTGATAAAACGGTTCACGCCTGTAATGAAGGAGAAGAAATCAGGGCAAAAAAGCAATCTGTCTTCTAATGCAAATGGCAAAAGACTTTATTAGTCAAGCAGCCAATCAGGTGTTTGCCAGGGTGTCAGCAATGCTATTGCTTCATTGTAGAAAATCAGCATTAAAGTGGCATAATGGTAATATGTAGTTATTGGGATTTCTGTTGATTCTCATATTCATTTGCCCTCAGCTAAAAAAAACACTTCCTGTTCCCAAAGTGGATTATTTTCTGATGTATAGAATGAGTGAGTTTTGTAATATTCCATATTTCATGCTAGAAAAGATTTTCTTCTACAAAGCAGAGTGCTAATCCAAGCATCTAATAGATAACTGTATTAGAAAAATGGATAAAAGAAAGAATATCTCAGTTTTTGGTGTCAAAGAAGATAAACAACACACATTTTACCTTCTTATTTATTTCACATAACAATAGAAATGTGCTTTAGTGTTTCAGCACAAAGCCTTTATCAGTGTTATTATTTTCTTTTTTTATTTACTGTCACCAATAAATCCAATGAAAAGATCCAAACCACCAATGAATTCATCCTACAAGTATTTTGTGTGTAGCCAAAGTCTCATGTGAGTTATTGTTTGTGTCACAGACCTTAACCACTGCCCAGCAATCATGATTAAATACCAGTGAACAACACTTGCAATAGCTAAAATGTGCACTGTAGTTAATCTCACTTGCTCTCTCCTGCTCTGTACCTACCCCACCTGCAGCTTAAAATACTCCCCAACAGTTGTCCTATTTCTTCCTGTTAAGCAATTTGTGTTAAAGCTACAGCGTCTGGCTTGTACTGGAGATAATTTAGTTCTTCTAGGCAGTGTTGGTTGTTCAGTCCACCACTTTGGTGCAGACTGAAAAAACTTAACAGCAACTGGATTGTCAAGATGAAGCTCAGCTCCATCTGTCACCAACTTAAAGTCACAGTTTTCATTTTTCACTAACACTCTAGTGAGCCTCAATATTTGAAGATGCGACAGTTTCACTCAAAGCTAAGATCTTAGTGGATAAGCGTAGTTATTTCAGATAACCAGATAGACCAGAAGTAGCAGAACTCTCCTTTCTGTTTGAAAATTTTCAGTGATATTTCTTTTCCTTGACTGACCAAAGCTTTAGACACACCGCTGACACAGACTGTGATAAACACATGCATATATATGTACACTACTGTTCAAAAGTTTGGGGTCACCCAGACAATTTCATGTTTTCCATGAAAACTCACACTTTTAATCATGCACTAACATATTTGCATAAGAGTTTTCTAATAATCAATTAGCCTTTTTACACCATTAGCTAACACAATGTAGCATTAGAACAGAGGCGTGATGGTTGCTGGAAAGGTTCCTCTGTACCCCTATGCAGATATTCCATTAAAAATCATCCATTTCTAGCTAGAATAGTCATTTACCACATTAACAATGTCTAGACTTTATTTCTGATTCATTTAATGTTATCTTCATTGCAAAAAAACCTGCTTCTCTTTCAAAAATAAGGACATTTCTAAGTGACCCCAAACTTTTGAACAATAGTGTACACACATGCAATTAAAAGAGCCAAACAATTTCACATATCTCTATGGTCAACTTCTACATTTACCGTATATGTAGCAGAAGCCAGTGATCTCCATGAGAGCCAAAATCAGCATCACCCAGCTGGCAACAAACTGGTCGATTAGAGTTACCCAGTATATTCCTGCCTATCACATAAACACACAAACAAACACATTGAATGAAATCAGGGTATTAACATCAGACAACACAAATTCAGCCACTTTCTGCAGACCTACTGTACCCTTGTCACACATGGAAGGCCCAAGAGGAAGACAATGACACACGTCAGTATAGTCACGACGGCACGTTTGGATGTGAGGATATTAGGGAAGGCATCCAACAGGCATGTGGTGATCACCTCTAATGACAAGAAGAGAGACAACAATAAATAAACTTTTTATGTTCACTGGTTAACAATCATCTGTTGCTTATGATCTTTGGAATTTGTGCTAATTAGTCAAGTATGACACTCAAAGCTACTGGAGTTCATGGCAGCTATAAAAAAAACACTGAAAAGAACATCAGCAAATGTTACAGTAAAGATCTCACCTATTGCTGCAAACTGAGAGTCCAGACCAACAGTCAGCAGCATGAAGAAGAACAAAATGGACCACAGTGGGGAAATGGGAAGTTTAGCCAGAGCGTCTGGATACGCAATGAAAGCCAGACCAAAGCCTGCACAAAGAGCAGATGAAACCAATATCAGGCAAAAATGGAAGCTTTTTGATACGTTTATTTGTTTATTTATTTTGGTGGTATTATAGGCATCTGACCTTCTTTCACCACATTTCCAATAGGCTTTCCATAGACATGAGCCATGTGTCCCAAGATTGAAAAGATGGCAAAGCCTGCAAACACACTAGTGCCTAGAAAGAAAAAATCAGTTTGCCTTCCAGGATTTCACTGTGGCCTAAAGAATATTTAACCAACAATGAAAGATGAAAGAAGAGCAGCTATGAATGACACACAAGGGATCCACAACAAGAATTTTAAAAAAAATCCAGATAGTTGTTTCAGCTTTTATTAATTTAAGAAAGTAATTTAGTTTAATTAGAAACTCTTCATGTGAAATATAACTATGAAAGAGAAACAGTGTATTCATACCATCGTTAATGACAGTTACAACAACTGAATCCAGGAACATGTTGTTGTGGAAGTTGCTGTAAGAAGCAAGGGTTGGAACTCCACCCCAAGCAATGGACAAGGAAAAGAAAGTCTGAGTCGCTGCATCCTTCCAGACCTAAACACATCAACATGTCTTTCAAGACTGAGACAGGACATATTCTACATACTTCATGCATAGTTGTTAGCCATGCTAGTGGCATAACAGTGAGAATGGCCATTATAGTTGTTCAGTTGATCTGTCACTTTGATCCAGACTGAAGTTTCACACAACAACAACAACTGTAGGCTGAATTCCCTTGAAATGGTTTTATTGCCCCCAATACATTGGACTCTCAGCGTCACATTGTTATTTTCGTGGCTATGAAATGCATTCAGTGTATAGTAGGCTGTTAGTAGAAAGTCATATCCATTTCATGTGTGCTACTTTTTTCATTGCATTGTTGAAAATTTCAAGGAACTATAAAGTGAATAGAATTTCACCGCCATTTTCTTTACACTTGTAAACAACAAAATAGATGGAAATAAATGCAGTGTGCCCTATCTAGGTAGTGATTCTGGACACAGGCATGGTGGTATAAACAGGGATTGTTAGGTTCTTACCTGTCCTTCAGTCAGTTTAGTCAGATTGGACTGGGAACCAATATAGAAGTCTATACCATCTCTTGCTCCTTCTAGTGTCACACCTCTGATCAGAAGAATTAAAATCACTAGATAAGGAAATGTAGCCGTGAAGTACACAACCTGGAGAGACAAAGGTCATGAACTCAAACTCACTCATGGACACGCTGAAAATCTGAGTTTTATATTCCATTGTATAATAAATCAGATTCACCAAATTCCTGTACTGCAGGAGGAACTGTGGTCAAGGACCCGATCTGAGCTGGATGTTGACTCACTTTTCCTGATGACTTGATGCCTCTGATGAGTGCTGCAGCAACAATGATGGAGCTCAGCAGCAGACAGAGAGCCAGGTGCCAAACTACTGGTCCTGTTTCATCCAGACCACTGGACCTCTGCAGAGCAACATGACTGAGAACAAAGAGGCACGTTGATCTGTGGAGCCACATCACTATGATAAGAGTGTGCGTTTGTGCTTGTTTGTCTGAGTGTGTGGTTCTTACTCCCAGTACTGCTCACTTGGGCTCTCCACTGAAACTGTGATCTTGTTAGATGAAGGACAAGTGATGTTTTCCTGAGTCCAGTTGGTCATCAAAACACCACTCACATTACAATACGCTAGAGGAGGAGAGAGGACAGCTGAGCGCTTGCCAAGAACATCAGTGTATGTGATGGATGCGTATACCTGCAGTGTTTACATTGTTTGGGTTTCTGTGGTGGGATGCTGATAAGACCTTGAACTGCACATACCAAGTGCTTTATTCCAAATCAGTTCACTCAAAACTGAAACTGGAACAACAGTGATAGAGAGGAGAAGCACCTTTAGGTAAGTTGCTGCATTTTCTGTCAGCCCAGCTGGAGCAGCTGGACCACGGCAGAGGAAACTGCATGGAGGCGAACATGTAGTACAGGCTGTAGGCGATGATGACGTTATAGTAAATTGATATGAGTGCATTCACCATAACCATTGACAAGCCAACACCTGCAGAAGATAATAAGTTACAATGCATTTATATTAAATCATAAGGCAATGAAAAATGTTCAAAACTAGTGACTCAACTAATGCCTTTAACCATTGACTCTTGTTTTCTCTCTCCTGTGTTTACTACTCAGTGGATGAAAACTGTCTCCACTGCAAACACTAGTAATACTCACTATTAAAAAACATCATTATTTTTATTACACTTTTGTTCAGTGCCTCATGGTAATGTTTATTAACTACCGAAACTACAGTGGTGCTAATTTCATCTTTTATGCCATCAAACATTTGGTATTAATTCAAACCTTGATTAGACATTGTTCTTTAGATCTAAAACAGATAATAAAATAGTTGATTCAACTATTGATAGAAAATTTGATCATTTCATTGTGGTCACAACTGCCAAACTTTTCACTAAATGTCAGTCTCTCCAATAACTTGCAATAACAACTTACTGTCACCTATAAGGCCGATAAATGTCATCATTATTTAAAAAATTTGACCAAAAATAATCATTAACTTTAAAAAAAATATGAAACATCAGCATAAACAAATATGGGAAAATATCACGTCACCTCATATTTACTATATGAGTCTTAAACCTGATGGTATTTCGAGGTGTTTCTGTCAGACTGACCCTGCAGCACTGGAACTGCTCTCCACATGTTGATGGGACCTTGGCTGCAGAACTGACCGATGGCGCTTTCCAAGAACAAAAGAGGAATTCCACACAAAACCAACATCAAGAAATAGGGAATGAGAAAAGCACCTGTTCAGAGGAAGAAGAGCAACTTCTCATGATATTCATAATCCAACAATGCCATCCAGAGTTTTCTTCTCAATGCTGATGTCAAACAATTACCTCCTCCATTCTTATAGGCCATATACGGAAATCTCCAGATATTTCCTAAACCGACAGCATAACCGATCATAGAGAGAATGTATTCTGTTTTGTTGGTCCAGTTTCCACGGTCAGGATTCTCATCGCCATTATCCACATGAGTGTCCTGCTGTAAACACAGATTCTGGTGTTAAAAGGCTTTAATTAATCTGTACAGTATGTGTGATTTCAACAAGGAACGTTTCCAACAAACACACCATGCAGACACAAACACACTGGATAGAATAAACATAGCTAACATTCACAGCTCTGTGTGTTTGCTGGAAACTTTACTGTTGGACCTTTCATGAATGAATCCCTCAGAAGATGGTTACCTGCAGCCTCCCGTCACTGATGTCAGTCATCGTGTTGACACACTGTGAGGGTGAGTCAGTGCAGTCAGCAAACTCTGAAAGATGAATTCACTCCCTCAAGGAAAAGCTCTACAGACACTGTCCATATTGGAATATCTTTTTTTCCCCCCAAAATGCTGATGAACTTTCCTAATTTTATCATGTTAATGTAGGTGGAAGGCTATGAAGGCTTAAATCAAACTCTGTTATGCAACAGACTAAGCTGTACATCTATCCATCTTTTCATGAGTGTAATGCTGAAAACACAGATTCTGGCACTAAAAGGCTCTAATTAATCTGTACAGTATATATGTTTTCAACTAGGAACATCTCCAACAAATACAAATAGGATATAATAGACACAGAAACAAAATAAAACACATTAGAAGTTCTCCTATACCAAGAATGTTTAACATCATAAAAATCTGCATTTTCAACATTTCAAAACATGTAGTCATATATATTCAGCTATGGATCTCAGCAGACTCACCCGACCAGTGAGAGCAGGAGGATCCTTGGAAATATTTAAGATATATTTCCACATTTTCGCTCCATCTGCTTTTGATGGTCTGTTGTTGGAATTTCAAATTGCCCAAGTCTTTGTTGAGCTCACAAAACTGTTTTTCTGCCAGTGATCAAGTCTGGTCTGCTTGAAGGTGAGCCTGCAGAGGGTAAAAACAATGGACAACCAATTGAATATAAAATTGAATGTTTAAATTAATACATTTGTAAAATGTCAATGCGAAATTTCACAGACTTTGGAAGCTTTTCAAAAATAGCTACAATAAAATTTGAGATTCGTATTTCAGAAAAAAAAATGAATAAAAAATGTAGCAATTCACATCTATGTTTCTGATTTATGGCAATTTCTAATGAAATTATGTTTAATCAACATGGTAAGCATGAACACAAGTTTTTACATTTATTATTCATAAAAATTAAGTTGTCTTAACTAGTGTTTCCATGTTTTTTACAGAGGATTTTTTAGAGCTATGTACTTGAGTATTAACACACATTTCCAAGTTGACAAACTTACAAATTAAGTTACATCAATGTTAAGTAAGTAGCAGTGACGTGCGGTAAGGTTCACGGCTGGTGAGGCACTGACTCCTCAGGAGTCAGATTTACGATTGTAAGAACTGAAAAAAGCATCTTATTTCACTATTCATCCAACAGCATGCAACTACTGATAATGCTTCATATCCCATCAGCATTCCTCTTTCAATTACACTCACAAACCATCACAAACATATACACAGGAACATATTTGTCCTACAAAGAACTATGGATAGAGCACCCATCTTGTGTTTTAAGCAATTCATCCATCCATCCTCTATACACCGTTTTATCCTCACTAGGGTCGCGGGGGGGTGCTGAAGCCTATCCCAGCTGACTCGGGCGAAGGCAGGGGACACCCCGGACAGGTCACCAGCCCGTCGCAGGGCTACATATACAGTATATTTGGTGGAATATACCTTTAAAACTACACATACTTGAACACAAAACAGCATTTTTTGGGGAAAAAAACCTTTGTTGTTAAGACAGAAAGTGCTATCTGAGTGGAATAAACCTTTAACCTTTACATATTTTGAGAGAAAGTAGTATTTTGGTGGAAATAAGCCTTTTAAACCTTTAGTTGTTCACACAGTTCAGTTCAGTTCAGCTGAGTCAATTTCTAAACAATAAAAACTCAAAATGTCAGAATCACATCACTTCACAGCTTTACTCCCCAAAGAAGAATGTATAACTGCGTCTAGAAATCCTGGAAAGCTGTGCTTGCACTAGCCATTCGCCACTTCGCCATAGGCAAAGCCTTCCTCAGGATGGCGAAGCCATTTTTAGCATCTTTAGCCACGGTGACGAACGAGGCTGGCTCTACGCAGGGGCGAGAGGGGGCAGTGCCCCCTCAAATAAATGTCTTGCCCCCTCAAATTAAAATTTTAGAAGTTGAGAAAGCACATTTTTAATATACTCACAAAATTAATACATTATAAGTTGACAAAATTATCTACAGTAGCGGAAAAATCCGCCTAAAAGGGGACACGAACACGATATAGTCTCAGCTTCGTCTCATCTCTCTGTCCCTCCGCTCCGCTGTGTGTGTATTCACAGGCTGGTCACCGCGCACACACACACCTCCCCTCAGCCCTCAGTAAACATCCAATCACTCAGCCAATCCGAAAAAAGGATTCGGACTAACCCTGGGAAGGCGTACAACAAGGAGGACAAGGAGAGGGTGATCGAAGAGTTGAAAAATCATTTTAAATAGAAAGATACTGAATTTTTTTAAAATAAAAATATCATATGTACAACAAATGGTGAATGCTGGGAAGTAATATTGAACATAATTTTTGGCCTCAAAATGCACCAGAATGCAAGAAAAGGACTCCATTTTTTCAAAATTTTGCGCACCGCAGTACAGATACTAAAAAAACATGGCTAAATGTGGCTAAACATAATTCTACCACTTTAGCCACAGTGGCTAGAGACAAATTTCCCCTAGTGCAAGCACAGGGAAAGCACAACATCATTTGAAAACAGCAGGGCATGTGTCACTTGGCAGAGCAATTTCCAGGCATCCTCATTCGGAGTTATTAAGGACAGATCAATTCGTGACATTTTCCATCTGCCTCTTAAATCTGACTGTCTGAACATTCTGAGACATGCATAAACATTCTGAGGGTGGAAGTCTGTTTTTATTGTTCAAAGCTGACACCGGTCTATTTGGGATTTGAGAACAAACTGAGATTTTCCTTTCAGGATTCCCTTACGGTTCAAATATTATACTATTGTCATTTAAACATTACCTAAAATGCCTTTAATGTGTGAAAAATGTGCCGGAAGTGGATAAACAGGCTTTTGATTTTTTTTTAATTATCTGAAAGTACTTGATATTAATAAAAATATACAAATACAGTTATAAATATCCATATTTTGTGCTATAAAAAAATTATACAAATGAGACATGGTTGAGCAGAAAATATTCAAACAAATTTCAGATTTCAGCAGTTTATAATAACATTAATCAGAGCATGTCATTATAAGTTATTAAGTGCAGATAGATGAGAAAAACAGTGCCAGTTTTGGTAATTTAACACGCCATTTTCAAAATTAAACAATGCTGAGAAATTTTTAATTGTTTTTAAAGGCATTCGTGCCTCTCAGACACGATCAGATCCAGTCTGGGTGGAATAGGGGAAAGGCTCACTCTCAGGGTAGCCTCCAATGATGTTCTTAGTCTGTTTCGAGCTTTGGTCTTGGTTGTGGCCACAATGGAGAACCCTGATTCACACAGGTATGTAGTTGTGAATGGGAGAAGGAGTTTCAAAGCCCTCAGTGCCAGAATGGGGTACTCCTTTGAAACAACAATCCAGAAGGAGCCTAGGTCCAGTTTGTCCCACTGCCCCTTCAGAGTGCTATCAGTGGAAACTTCCAGAAGCTGTGATTCCAGATGTGAGGGTAAGGCAACATCATTTAAAGTGGGATCCACTGAAAATGGGTCCACAACCCACGTGTCCCTCTCTGGGATCTTGTGGAAAGTATTAATCAAATTTCTCTGCCAGTTGTGTGAGGTGCTGAAGGATTGACTGACTGATGTTCACCTGAGGAGAGTTTTCCAAAATGTCAGACAAAAGTGGAAACATGTCCATTCTCTCTTCCTGGGTCCGTTTAGACCACAAAGCAAGTTTCCTCCTGAAAGCTTGAACTTTGTCTGCAACAAAAAATATGTTGCTATTTCTCCCTTGAAGTGAGATGTTCAGTTGGTTCATGTGTGGAAAAAATGTCACAGAGATAGGCAAGTTTAGCTGTGAACTTGGTGTTGGTATAGTAATGTGCAAGGGGAGATTTTTTCCCAGTGAGGAAAGATAAAACCTCATTCTTCATCTCAAACAAACGCTTGAGGGCGAGTCCTCTTGAGAGCCATCTCACTTCACTGTGACAGAGCAGCTGGACATGATCTGTGTCCAAGCCCTCACAAAGCTTAGCAAAACATCTGGAGTTAACAGCATTATCTTTTATGATGTTGATAGTTTTCACACTTACATCCATCACCTCCTGGAACTCTGGTGACATCCTTTTTGCTGCAAGGCTTTCACGGTGGAGAAAACAGTGGGTCCATGTAGCTTCTGGCGCACGCTCAAGTATCTGCTTGATGACGCCTCGGTGCCTACCAGTCATTGACGCTGCACCGTCACTGCACACCCCAACACAGTTCTGCCAGTCCAGGCCGTTCTCCATGAAGTAGTTATCCATGCAGCGGAAACATTCCTCAGCTGTAGTTCGGGTTGGTAGCTCTCCACAAAAGAGCATGTCTTCTTGCAAACTGCTGTCCCAGTGATAGCGAACAAAAACCAATAGCAGTGCTGCATTTGTTACATCAGTGGACTCGTCTAGCTGCAAAGAGAAACATGGGCTGGTTTTTATTCTCTCCAGAAGCTGATGTTGTATGTCGGAGGCCATGTCAGCAATACGTTGACTCATCGTGTTGTTTGAGAGTGGAATAGTCATCAGCTTCTTTGCAGCAGCCTCCACGATCATCTCACGGCACATGTCCACAGAGGCAGGCAGAACCAATTCCTCTGCGATGGTGAACGCCTTCTTACTCTGTGCCACATGTCTGGCAACGAGGTAGCTGGCTTTTAAAGCACACTTAGCACTGCCAGTCAGCGATATGATAGATTTTTTCTGCATCTGTAGCCCAATCTCTTTTCTCTTAAAAAATCCATCGGCTTTCCAACTAGTTGTGCGTGTTTCCTTTCCAAGTGCCGCCTTAATTTTGAAGGCTTCAGTGCTTTGTTTGATAGCGTAAACCCACACTCCACACACTGCGCCCTCGGCTCTGCCTTGCTAGCTCCATTCACGAAGCCGAACTTAATAAAGTCCGGGTTATACTTGCGCACACATTTTGTTTTTGATGATAGGTTGACTTCACTTATCTTCATTTTTTCGTTTCATAAACTTCTCCATAATGCTGCCGAGACCTTCGTAGTTGACCCATGAGTTAACCTCTTCTACTGTCGCTCCTTTTGGGGTGTTTAAACAACTCGCTGACGTCTCACTGCCACCAAGTGGTGGGAAACTGTATTGCGGTCCTGCGGCCCTCGCGGCCCACATGTGCAGAACTGAAAGTTTTTTGCGGCCCACTAGTCGGCGCTAGAGGCCCATTGGTGGGCCGCGGCCCAATGTTTCAGAATCACTGTACCAAAACATACTGAATAATTCAAAGTGATCCAGAATCCAGGATCCTTTCCGGATTGCCACCAAAATTAAATCAGCTCTTCCTCTTACCATAGTCTACATCCCCTCAAAATTTCACATGAACCTGCCCAGGCGTTTTTGAGTTATCTTGCTAACAGACGGACACACAAACGTCGGGTGTCACATAACCTCGTTGACGGAGGTAATTAAATCCGCCAGTATATTCTTTTACAAATCATTAGTTTTTGTCCAAATTACCGTTTACCTCGTCAGGTTAGCTATCTGGCTTCTCTTACTATGTTCCTAGCTTAATGTGCTAATTTGAACACACACACACACACACACACACACACACACACACACACACACACACACACACACACACACACACACACACACACACACACACACACACACACAAATCTCACTCCACACGCACACACATTCCACAGACACACGCACGCACACACACACACTTAGTCACGCATGCACATACACACCCATATGCACTGTATATAGGATTTCACTGCTGTTATTCCATAGAATAGTAAATAAATGTTTTCATTTTAGACCAATTTACAGCTTTGTGTGTTTCCTTGGGAGAACTGTGGGTCCCTTTAACTGAGGATTCTAGCCTTTAAGATATAAGACTGATCAACTGAATTTCTACAGGAGTCTGATTGTGATCCTGCCTAAATTAATTCATTTTTCCTTGCAATTAAAGCGAGGTGGTGCCCTACAACGAGTGCCGATAATTAAATTATCTTACGTAGTACCCCTACAGATGGATGGACATGTTAGAACCAAAATTATGTGAAATTTAAATTTTGAGACTAGTGGAAGACAGACAGGACTTCAGCTTCTGTTAAGGATTTGGAGAGAGCTGTAGAAGAAGTAAAGAAGGGGAAGTTCATACGTCAGGTGGCAGATGAAGATCGACAGAATGACTTTTCAGCCCATCAGGTCATACATGAACAAATGGAGACAGATCTTACATTATATGAGGTGTAAAATTTCTACACCAGGGGTTCAGCATTTTACATGAACCCAAATCCATCCACTGTGTGCTTTCTTTACAGTAAATATGACAGTTAAAAATTTAAAAAATAACAAGATTACATATATGCTGCTTTGTTTACATTTAAACGAAGTAGTGCTGAGACTAATGTCAGAATGTGACTACCTTCTGGATAGTCTCTTACGGATTTTAGTAGGACAACAGGTCTACACTGAAACTAGCAGGACATCGAGGTTAAACCCAACATCAACCTTTCAACAAAGTCTGAAGAACCCAACATTTTTGAGGTAAGTGACTTCACTGTTCTGTTTGATGAAGCAAACACCAGAGGAAACATTCAAAAGGCAGTTTTAAAATCTATTTTTCTACAACTCTGTCCAATTTGTAATGAAATCCGTGAGTCAGAACAGGATGTAACACTCAGTTTTGTACTTATCTTGTAATTTTTAACATCTTGTTATTAAAAAGTAAGATCTCAGCAGTATGGAAGGGAAGTGATGTGTTCAGGTTTGGTCATAACTGGATAAACTGGACTAAAACCAACCAGTACTCTTGTAAAGACCAGGACAAACATTTTTGTGAAGACAAAATTTGGTTTTAAAGCTCCAAACTTGGAATAATTTGACTATAACCATGACCAAATGCATAGATAGGTTGGGATAGCAGGATTTTTCTACTGGGAAATATTCATTTTGGAGTATATTATATCTCAAATATCTTGACCTGTGAATAAAAATACTGAAAACATTTCTAAAAGTTAGCATTTTTAATATATTTGAAATATATTTTAGGTGAGAAAAAATCTGTCACATGAGACATGGTTGAGCAGAAAATGTTGTAACAAATGAGAGATTTCAACAATTTATAACAACATTACTCAGAATATGTCACTATAAGTTATTAAGTGCAGATAGATGAGAAAAACAGTGCCAGTTTTAGTCATTTAACATGCCATTTTCAAAATTAAACAATGCTGAGAAATTTTAAATTGTTTTTAAAGGCATTGTAGAATTGATGCCAAAAACTCTGAGTGGAGACACCATTTCAATTTATTTGATTGAGTTATTTATTTGTTTATTGAGTAGTTTAGTGAAACCAGCTTAACACCAAACTCAGAGACATCCACATTTCAACAAAATCTAGGTAACCAAACTTTTGTCAAGTAACTAACTCCACTCTTCTGTTTAATGAACACTTTGGGGTTTCTGAGGAAACATCCATGTAGTTTTGCTGCAATACTGTCCAATATGCCTTATAACACAATTCAGAAGAGGTTGTAACACTCAATGCTGTTGTTTTGTGATAACTGGTTCAATATTTAGCAAATAAGATTGAAAACTGAGATGACAACAGTGTGGTAGATTACCAATGGTTTAACAAAACATCCATAGATTATGGTTCTCTTTTGTGTCTGTTTCACTTTCAGTCTTCGGTGACAAGATAAAAATGAACATTCAAAGTTCATCCTCATCATCTTCCTCCGAGCGGAGTACCACAAGGCAGCCTTTCAAAGTCCCAGAAGGCTACAAATTGGTGAAAGAACTGGGACATGGAGGCTGTGGATTAGTGCTGGAATGTGTGAAAAACAACACAGAAGAGCATGTGGCTATAAAGTTTCCCAAATGGGACGACCTAGACCATGAGGTAGGACACTGATTTCAGCTGAACAGTGACACAAAAAAGACATTGTTTTAAAAAGAGGTAGTACCACTACAAGATTCTGAGTAGTGGTACTGGTCATGTTATGTACTTTTTAGTTGTTGAGAAGGACTGATTGGACTATGTGGCTCAGCAAACGCATTATCTCTCCACAGGCGGAAATCATGAAAAAGCTCATGAGCCACAAGTCAAAGAAGTCCAACATCATTGACTACAAAGGAGATGTCTTCATAAAAAATAAGCGGCTCCTGGTGTTTGAAAAACTGGACATCACCCTGGAGGACTATGTGCGGAATGTACCACAGCCAAAACAGTATCATTTGAAAAAACTTCCCCCAAAAAACAAGATTTTACACTTGCTCAATGTGGTTTTTGACTTTTTTGAAACCTTATTCCAATAGGTTGAGATGTCTTTTTTAACTCTCATGAATGATGAACTTTTTCAGCTTCTTTTGTTGTCTTTTGCTCCGAACACCAAGAAAAACCCAAATACCAGCCGACAAAATGACAAAATAATTACAAGTTTCCCGATTGAACACAATTCCTGAAGGTCTCTGTATTTTTCTCTTGTAAACGGACAAAGTTGTGTTTGTTTCTTCTTCTTTAAGATTTCTCCTCGACTAGAAAACATTTTTTCTGCCATTTTCTGTTCAGTTGGTTGGAGGCATTACTGCCACTCCCTGGTGACACCACACAGACTATTTTTCCCCTCTAAAGCGATTAATGGAAGCAAAGTCAAATTTCTTTTAGGTTTTTCAAGGTTTTTGTAACATCTCATGTCAAATTTGCTGAATAATTTTATGGTTACAAGGCCACTGATGTGACAGATTTTCATCTGAACAGTTTTCCGACCTATACGAGCCACCACGAAGAGATCGAGACATTTCTTCTTCATGTTGTACTATTATGTCATGTATCAGTCTACAGTACAACTGCTAGCATCTGCATTTAAAATGTTGGTACATGAGGAAAACATTGATTTTTGTTGGAGTCCTGATGCAGTTGGATACTTGAATCATCCACTACTGCTGTAGTAGAGAAACCTCAGTGGGTGTCAGGGCTAGTTCTGGAGTTATCTTTAGTTCATATCAGGTGCGTCGGCCAGAACACCACTTGCGGCCACTTCGGAGGTGAGGAGCAAGGAATACGCAGGTTGCAGGTGAAAAGGCTTTACTTGGAGATTCAGCAGGCAACATACAAACTTGCAGGAGGATGCATAGGCGTAAAATTTAGAGAATATCTGTGTGGTTTCTATAACAAAGAGGAAAGAAATAAACAATTAACAAAATTGACATAAAGGTGACTAATGTACATGAAGACATTAGTTAACCCTAAAGACATCAAGTTACAGCATCCATAGCACCACAGGAAATACAATGATTACAAAATAAACTGGCGCTCATAACTGCACGGGCACGGTGGTTTTACTTTGAAAGTGCACCGCGCGTATTGCCGTTAACTTGTAGCTTGTCAGTCATCCACAAATGATCACGAATAACTAATGATCGTGGCCGGGTTCTACGGGCTCTACAACCTGCGTGCCTGTGACCGGCTCACCATCAGAGGCCAAAAACAGACAGCAAGTGAACAGCAGCTCATCCGAGCTATGCTAACAGTTAGCCGGAATATACACGGTGCTAACCTGGCTTCCTGACTCGGGTGCCGCCTCGCGAAGCATCAAACTCACATACAACAACAGACATCATGAACCTACAGCCAGGCACGTGCCGTGAGCTCCAGGGTTTGGTTGGCAGGCAGTCGCAAATTGCGACGGACACAGGTACCTGCTTAATCTAACAAAATCAAGACAGTAAGACAGCATTAAAAAAGCTTAAACAATAATTTAATAGCGGTCCCAAGACTCTCCCAATTAACTTTATATCTCATGACAACACAGCGCATTCCTTGTTTATGTTCGAGACGCAAAATGAGTGAGAAAATGACAATTCGGACGCGGAGCTGTCTGTAGTTAGCTTGGAAAATCCAAACTGAATCTCCATGTAATCTCCTATCTCCATGTTAGGAGATACAGGAGAGTCAGTTTGGTATTGGGCGAATTGAATCGCGTTTCTCTCCCGGGACAGTTTGGTACGACCAATCATAGCACGGAAGGCGGGAGTTAATGCTGCGTCATCTTCAGCGCCTGGATTCAGAGCTGGAGGAGGAGGAGGGGGGCCAAAGCGAATCTTTTTGTGGTCTCTTGGCGTTTTGGATGGCGTTGGTCGTTGCCTATTTTCACTTGACGTTTCCGACGATGAGCAGGCAGTGGATGGCTCGTTACTTTCGGCTTCTTGCCATTGTTTGTACAGAAGAAAATCCCATTCCAAACATGTGAGTAAATTTAAGCAACTTTTACACATACGCACCGACTTGGTTTGGCTCCGATTTAAAGTTATTCCTAACACCGCTAATCAGTCGGAAGGAGTCTTTTGTTGCATAGCCTTTTCAAAAATAAGTGTTGTACTTGAGAGTACCCCATGTATTCGCAGATTTTTGTGACAAAAACGGCAGTAATCATTCACCGCGACGCTTTCTCGGCTGCATACTATTGTTGTTTGGACTACATGGACTACAAGGTTGATTTGTTTGTGCATCACATCCGTGTTACGCTGATTGGTTCTTTCTCGTTCAAGCTGCATTCGTTAGCCCCTCCTTTATGAAATCGTCTCCTGTCATCACAATGCCAGACTGCCTTTATTTGTATTTATATTAATACATAAATAAAGTCAGTCTGGATTTTCCAGGCAAGTCTGTGGTGCTGTCAGCATATAGCGCATCCACAGAGCCAATCCTTCCTTTTGTACCATTCACTCTGAAAAGTACGAACAATTTTCTGCCCTTTCCTTTGCTGAAGATCCGGTAGCTCAGGTGTTGATCTCCCATCATTCAAAAGTTGATGTTTTTCTTCAAAAGAAAGACGTGCAAATTGTTTTAATCTCTCTAGCATGTCATCCTGCCGGTGAGCCTGCCAACTAGCTTGACAGCGAAGTATCAATTCACTAATTCTCCGTGAACGTACGTAGAGCATTGGCAAAGCACGGTAACGTGCCTTTTTACGTAAATGATTTTTCTATGGTGAAACTGATTGGGCATGCGCGAACACACATCGTTGTGATGATATGACAGATAAAGGCAGAGCAGCGCTGTAGGAGATGGTGTGGCCTTCACCGTAGTACAGCGCAAGGGTGAGTTATTTGTGCCTGGCCAGGAGGAGTGTTGTCATTTTTATTGGGCTGTGAAAAAGCACTAAATGCCGTCACTTTCAAACCGAAAGGTACTATATATAGTACTATATCGAAAATTATAATTTGAAAAATTGTATATATATATATAAAATAATAATAATAAAAGCAATTGAAAAAAATATAAAAACGAATTATTAAAATGGAATGATTTCATTTATTCCTTCACCCTTGGGTAGGCAGTGCCCACCCTGCCTACCCTGACTGCACATCACTGGTAAGTAGGTGAAGGGACATGAAATGCTACATTAAAGCTGAAGAAAATTTTACACATCAAGCCAGTTTTGTTAAGTTACCTCAACCTAAATATAGTATTAGATCAACTTGTGCAGAAATTTGAGTTTTAGTGACACAGCAAAAAAAAGTGCATTTACCAACACTATTATGTCAACTAAGCCCATCAAAAATAAAGTTTACAACTTAAAACATGAACCCAAATCACTAAATTTGAATTTTATCTGACAATTATGCATTTAATGGTGATGCAAATAAATCCCTTGAATGATCTTTTAGAGTGTATGCTGCCCAAAAGTAAGCCCTACAAGCCTTTTTGTTATAAGACTTGATTTTTAAAAAAAAAAAAAAACTAACATTTAACAGGACACTGGCTGCCACCAACATCACCACTGTAAGCATTTGTGTAGGTCAGCTTTTGGCCTATCTAACTACAGTCGTGCATAGCAACAACACTTGCTAACAGTTAGCAAGTTTCTCACTGACAAACAGTTTGCAATGACATACCTACAAAAGAAGAAGTTCTGCATTTACAATCTTACTTACTTAATTTCATGACAAGCAGTGTCCCAGCAGTGCCTCTGCCGTGACAAACTTATGCTGAATCTTGAGAAGTTCTTGTGTTTGATTGTATGTTGGTTGTTGTCTCTGCTGCCATTGTGTTCACTTATAATACACTGGAGGCACGTCTGGTTAAAAGATGGTTCAAAGTAAAGACAGAGGAGCAGATCTCAGTTTGCTCACTGACGTCACACGTCTACTTAAACGTCTAAAGCAGACAGAACAGCTGCTGTAATAATAGTGTGATGAGAAATGACACAACAGAGAGATGAATCTTAAACTGCAACACAAACCATTTATCAACAGCTTATTATAAATACTTCTGCTCTTATTATGGTCACAGCCAACCGATCACTCATATAAAACATGTGTTCTTAGTCACTCTGTCTGACACCTAATATGAGCCTTCATAGCTTAGTCAAATACTGCTTTTACTGTTCACACAAACTGACAAGTTCTTTTGTAAATATGAACTATCACAATGGTAAACACACACACACACACACACACACACACACACACACACACACACACACACACACACACACACACGCACACACAAACTCCTATCCGGAAACCGACGGTATATATGTGGTTATGCAGCTTTTACTGAAACTGAGACTCTTCCTTCTGCAGCAGTGAATAACATTGATGCTTTCAAGGTTGATACATTTTCATTTTTGTTCAGTTTCCTTGAGATTACGAGGAGGGTGGAGTTACAGTAAATCACACAGAGCTACACAGTGATGAGAAGGATCTGATTGAAGAAAAGTGAATTGCCTTTGTGGTCTTTGGCAGTAAGAGAGTAAAGATACAGGAGCCCAGGTGAAAACACTACCAGAAAGTTCTTATTAAATATAAACAATTTTTAAAGGGGTTTTGGATCATAATGATGCTCTGATTCTTGATTTTCATTCTTAATGCTGCTGTAAACAGGCTGTACTTCTGTTTGGACACTTTCTATGATGATCCATTCCAGTCTTTTGCTGCTGACAAGAGTCGGTATGTTCAATGTGTGATGCTCTACCTACACTGTAAAAAAAAAATAATAATAAAAAAATAAAGTTCTTTTTTTAAATAAAACATTAAATAAAACATTTCAGAAAAACATAAAACATATCCATAAAATTTACAAAACAGAAGCACATCAAGTGGATTTATACGTTTAATGTAAAATAACATTAAAATGTGCACCTTTGAATAACACAAAATTTCTATTCAGAAATATTTTATTTGCTCCATCCATGATAACTTCCTTGTTGGTCTAGTAAAACTACATCACATATAAAATATTAAAAACTGTTATTTATTACATTAGAATAACAGAAGTGATAAGCGGAGGATGTAGATTTTGGACAAGGATTAGGGCAATATTTTTTATGAATGATAATAAAATTTTAAAAAGGACAATAGATCACAAACATAATTTGAAACATCATCTGATTCTGATGCCCCTTCAAATAATTTAAAGATTAACGTTACAATATTAGTCGTAGTCACTTTCAGACACGCTCATTGTCCGATTTATCTGTCAAGTCCTGAATCTCCTTTTTTCTGTAAACATATGATGTAAAACAAACCTCAGAGAAATACAGTGTAGCTGATGGAGGCTTTCATGAAGAGACCCAAACATACAAATAACACACAACTGAATGTTGGATTAGAGCATGACAGGAAGCAAAGACTGCCATGGAAAGCTCCTTTTACACTTTTTCTGCTGGGATACCGGGCTTTAACACACACAATAGTTTCTATTTGCTGTCAGTTTGAACTTGGGTCAATCTCTGCCTTCTGGAAGACAAAAATCACTTTGAAAACAAAATATTCAAAGAGTGCTTCACCAAAAGGGAAGACGACAACTAGTGAAGACAAAGTTGGATGCATTAGAGCCACGAGCTGGAGATTACATTCACATTAACTTGCTGTTTGTTGATACGGGTCTTCCTACAGCTGCACCGTTCTCCTGAGTAGCGCTCCCCTCGGTGGACGTCCAGGTAGGGGTGCCATTTATCAGACGGAGAGCACAGCGACTTCAGACGCTGCCGAGGATATGAGCCGCATGAATTTGGAATGCTTTGCAAAATGTAGAAACAGACGAGAACAGTGTTTTGGCCAACCACATTTTATACACACCTTCCATGGGTTTCCCTTTGCTTTTATCATCTTATAAACAGCGACAGCAGGGATCCATAAAAGGACGAAGGCAATCATCAACCAGCCTAGAGCCAAACCCCACGGTGGGTATGAGACTTCTCCGTAGGTGGGGGGTACAAAGGTTATCACAGACCACACCAGGATGACCTAGATGACAGAGATACGCAACTAAAGTTTTATTTTTCTTTATGATCCTTTGGATGGCATTAAAAACTACCAATTACACTCCTGCAATGGGACGACTTTGTTTTCTGGGTCATATCAAATAGTGTCTATTCAGTAACTTCAGTATAATGTGTGTTAAAGATTCCACAATAAGGTAAAGATGATGAAATATTACACTGTATGAGGTTGTGCTCACCACTATGACGCAGGGGCTGATGAAGAACCAACACGCTCTCCACCACAACCAGAAAGCAAAAGTCTTTTTTCCAAGCATCATCTCAATGTCTTTAATAAAACGGTTTCCTCCTGGAAAGTGTAAGAAGAATAAACAAATGCTGCAGTTCAATGCCATCTGTCGATTTTATATCCACAAATCTCCAAATATTAAATTTACCATAAATGTAGGCGACGCCAGCGACCTCCAAGAGAGCCAAGAACAGCAGCACCCAGCTGGCAACAAACTGGTCGATCAGAGTCACCCAGTATATTCCTGCCTATCACCCACACACACACATGCACACACAGAATGAGCAAGTTAAGCAGATCTACATCAGACAACAGTAACACAAGGTCACACTATGAGGCAGGCTTACCCTTGTGACGCATGGCAGGCCCAGGAGGTAGAGGATGGAGCTTGTTGTTAAAGTCAGTAAGGCGTGTTTGGATTTGAAGAGTTTAGGGAAAGCATCAAGCAAGCAGGTGGTTATCACCTCTAATGATGAGAAGAAAGATTTCAGCCATGAGAATTCTACCAGTGGTGAGCTGAATGTTAAGCACAACGTTTAATGGAAGATTAAGCTCTAACCAATTCCTGCAAACTGAGAGTCCAGCCCAACAGTCAGCAGCATGAAGAAGAACAAAATGGACCACAGTGGGGAAATGGGAAGCTGTGACAGAGCATCTGGATACGCAATGAAAGCCAGACCAAACCCTGCACAAAGCAAAAAGAAAATACATCAGAAGTCATGAGCTTCCACATTTTTGCTCACTGGAGCGCAGATCTGTTTTCTGTCTGACCTTCCTTCACCACTTCTCCTACAGGTATTTTGTAGATGTGAGCCATATGACCCAGGATTGAAAATATGGCAAAGCCTGCAAACACGCTGGTCCCTATAAAGAGACGAAAACAGCAAAAACATTCCGATAAATTCATACGTCATTTGTCATCTTTCTCTAAATAATATGATTAGCGAGGCTCCTACCAGCATTAGTAAGTGATACAACCAATGAGTCCTTGAACACATTGTTGTGAAAGTTGTTATAGGAAGCAAGAGTCATGACTCCACCCCAGCCAATAGAGAGAGAGTAGAAGGTCTGAGTTGCAGCATCTTTCCACACCTAAAACACACAATTTGGTTTTGGATCAAACGAGAGCTTTAGAGTTTTGTTTCAGACTCTGACTACTGCAATGTGTTGTACTGGGACAGGTGTAGTCGGGATCGTACCTCTGCTTCAGTCAGTTTAGTCAGATTGGATTGGGAACCAATGTAGAACTCTATTCCATCTCTAGCTCCCTCTAGTGTCACACCTCTGATCAGCAGGATCACAATCACCACATAAGGAAATGTAGCTGTGAAGTACACAACCTGGAGATGCAAAAGCAAAGAAGTAACTTTTGTTAAAAGAGTTTTCTTGCGCCTCATATTTCAGCAGTTTCCACTCTTAATTTATTCAGCATTCCATTCTTAAGCGTACCTTAGAAATAAAGTGAAATGTGTAGAATGTAATTTGTACATATTTTTGTAAATCCATGTATGTGTTGTTTTGCCAAAAGTTTGATGATAACTTTTGTTACCCTTCATATTCTGTACACATGAATATAAAGCAGCAAGCAGTCTGAGTTTAGCATAAAGTCTCTGTTAAAAGTGAGAAACTCCAGCTAACAACATCTCTAAAACAAACTAAGTTTAAAAATACATGCATTTCTGTCCATATGTGGGACTATTTCCTGTCCAGTACTAAAAATTAAATGGTCCCAGTCAACAAACAGTCCAGTGAGCAGCCTCACATATAATGTAGGATTGTTGTTTTAAACTTAAACTTTCATACATTACAAGAAATTTATTCAGTTAGGTTTGGGGGTGCTGATAGGCAGATTTTGGTTATCTTTAGGCAAAACAGATGACCCAGCAAGTTCTGCAAAGTTCTAGGAATGTTTTCAAGTTTTCCTCTTAAAGGTAGGATAATGTTCTCCACAGACATTCTAATAGTGTTTGGTGATAACATCATTAAACCATTAATATGCACTAACAATCTTAAAACATTTTTCAAATGTCAAATTAAGAGTGTCCTTCCTTTGTTATCATATAATATTGTATAACACTGACGATGTTTTGTAGAAGATCATTGTACACTGTGTTTTCCCTAAACAACTTCCCCTAAGCTCTCAGACAGCAAAAGTGAAACCTTTGTCAATGTACCACATTCGTAAAAACAACTTTGTGTTATCTGTCATAACATCTTGAAGACACTTTTTTGAATGTTGGTTTGTGAATGTTCTTCCTGTGTTAGTTACATAATTTGATGACCTTTGACACCTCAATCAAACATCCTGTAAATGCTGCAGTTAAAGGTTTTTGACCTGGTTAACTTTTAACCTTCTTACCGAGATACCTTTTGTCTGTGTCAGTTCTAGGTCATATGCTCAGCTGTGTAATTCATGGGAATTCAGAGAGATTTAGTGAAGTTTCTTTTGGTTTATGAAGACATTTAGGACCTGTAGGAGGTCTACAACACCACTTATCAAGTACTTAAAGTGCAGTCTTGAAATATCTCCCCAGTAAATTTTACCACCATTAACATTTTGAGTCATCATTAATCTGGTAGTTTCACAGCCGTTGAAACCTCCAACCATTTCAGTGTATATTGTTCATTATTGGGCCACGTTATAAGAATAAATACTTGGGACCTCCAATTAGTCGGTTACAACTGAAGAAGCCTCTTAAATGAGAAATAAAATGTCTTCAAGAACCAAAAAGTGAAGTACAGTTACCTTCAAGCGAAGCTCTTGCGAAAATGTTGTTTGAACATTAGGCTTAAATGTTTTCTTTAAAACAATATTAGAACTTGTGGGTAAAGTTAGCCAGTGTTGTTTGAACATTCTCTACTAGTTGGATAACTCTTTAGCCATTTTCTACCTTTATTCTAAGCTAGCCGTTTGTTGGTTGACTCTTCTCACATAATTAAAACAAACAACTGATCAAGCACGTTTTCTAAAATGTCTAAGTATTCTTTATTATAGAAACTATTGTGGTGGAAGCAGTGAACTCTCTGCATGGCACCATTTAAAGCCACAGTCTTCGTGCTTCAGACTGTGAAAAGAATCAACTGCAGCAAAAATTGTTGATGGCGTGGCATTTTGCAGTAGCTTTGACCTAAACTGAGCTGGATGTTGACTCACCTTTCCTGATGACTTGATGCCTCTGATGAGTGCTGCAGCAACAATGATGGAGCTCAGCAGCAGACAGAGAGCCAGGTGCCAAACTACTGGTCCTGTTTCATCCAGACCACTGGACCTCTGCAGAGCAACAAGACTGAGAACAAAGAGGCACGTTGATCTGTGGAGCCACATCAGTATGATAAGAGTGTGTGTTTGTGCTTGTTTGTCTGATTGTGTGGTTCTTACTCCCAGTACTGCTCACTCGGTGTCTGCACTGAAACTGGCATTATGCTGGATGAAGGACAAGCGATGTTTTCCTGAGTCCAGTTGGCCATCAAAACACCACTCACATTACAATTCACTAGAAGAGCAGAGAGGACAAGTGAATGGCTCATCTTGAAAATGAGTCTTCAAGTATTCTTTCTTAAAATAAACCTATTGAAAGAACCGCTATCATTTCTCCAGAAAAAAGTTAGTCAGAAAAGCTAAAAAGTACTTTAGGATACTTTTAACCTTTTATTCATATACAATTATGTCATCCTGTCATTCCAGCACATGAGAGGAAGATTTCAAAAAGTGGATTTAATCAACACTTCTTCACAGGAATAGGAGGTAAAGTGAGCACCTGTAGGCGTGTCGCTGCAGCTACTGTTACTGGAGCAGCTGGACCACGGCAGAGGAAACTGCATGGAGGCGAACATGTAGTACAGGCTGTAGGCGATGATGACGTTATAGTAAATTGACACTATCAGATTCACCATAACCATGGCAACACCAACACCTGGAAAGGCATAAAAGAGACTATTAACCATTATGAAAAAGTTTATGAGAAACCACATTCAAAAATATTTACCATGCATGAAAAAAGTTTTCATCATATTGCATGAAGAACCGCAAAAACTTCAATTCCTCAAATAAAGAAAAAGATTTGTTTTTAGGTAAATTAGAGGCCACTGTGTTAAGCACTTAAACAGCCTTTTAACGCCATGTTTACTGATTTTACATAATTAGCTTCCTCCACTATTTTTGTGTATGCTAGCTATGCTAAGCTACTGTTACCGCCAACTAACAAGCAGTGATCATGTGACTGATTCACAAATGTTTAACATCTTCAGCTGACCGTCCACAAAATCAGATAACATCTGTTTTCATCTCTTATCAGTCTGTGCTGCAGCAATGAAAACCTATATTGTTTGCTTAGTGCAAGTACATTGCTGTTTTGGGTTTTTTTGTTACCACAAACTGAGGCACTCGACTCAGGCAATAGAAAACGTGTATTCTTTACTTTGGTAGTGGTATCTGAAGTCATTTAAAAGATTGGGGTTAGTGAGTTAAGGTTAATTATTGGTTGCACAGTTGACCATTAACCTCAAGCCTTCTTAAACAGGGGTGTGGGTTAATGTTTTGTTACGTGGTTGACCATTAACCATGAGTTAAATGTGTCACATTATCCTATGTGTTTTATTAATCTTGCTCCTCAAATGCACCCAAGCAATCTCCCAGTGGGTGTGAATGGTTATCTTACCCTGCAGGATTGGCACTGCTCTCCATACGTTGATTGGACCTTGACTGCAGAACTGACCCAAGGCACTTTCCAGAAAGAAAAGAGGAATTCCCGTCACCACCAACATCGTAAAATAAGGGATGAGAAAGGCACCTGTTCAAAATGAAAGATCTGGTCACACAGGAATAAAAGAAATGCTATAGTAACAGCAGTGTTATCAAATATAGATGTATTGGATTGCAAATATTAGAGTACCCCCTCCATTCTTGTAGGCCAAATATGGAAACCTCCAGATATTTCCCAGTCCGACAGCATAGCCGATCATAGAGAGGATGTACTCCTTCTTGTTGACCCAATTCCCACGCTCAGTATTCTCATCGCCATCGTCCACATGTGGATCCTGCTCAAAGAAAAACTGTCACTCAGAAACTTACTAGCCAATGGGGACTGAAGGTTTGTGTCAGAGGTGCAAACAACAAGTAAGACAGAGCAAACGAGAGCTGGCTGCGTGAAGACAAAGCCAACAATGAGGGTAAAAGTCAGTGAGAAAGAGGGAATCTTTTAAGTTTCAGAGATGAGCCTTTTTCCTGCTTCAGTGTTTTATTTTCTCTCAAATTATTTTGTTTGATTTGTAATACGTTTTGCTTGCTAAACTGACACAGGTCTGATTCCATAGAAAAACTAGAACATGTGTCAGCAATTATCTGATGCACCAGGCCATTTGGGAAAACAACTCTAAATGTCAACAGTCAGTTTTAGAACAATAGCGAGGGAAATATTTTAATTATTTCCACCCTCGGAGTTGATGTGATGTTTTTAGCACAAAGTAAAAAAAACAAACAATGGAACATACATCATGATCAACACTTCTGTTGAGATGCATTATCTTCAGATTTATTGCAATGAAAAAGAAGGCATGGTATTTTGAGCAAACATTGTTCTTGTTTGTGTTTCTAAGAAGACTTGCATTGGATTTTCAATCAGAAATACATGAAAATATCTACTTTTCTAGTCTTTTTAATATAACTATTGTGTAGTAAATTATCCAGTGAGAGTCTGATCAAGCTGGTTTGCCATCTTACCTGTTCGACAACAGAAGGATTTCTGAAAATTAAATCCTTGAACGTGTTCCAGCCGTATTTCCTCATGTCCTTTCACGTGCTTGTTAAAGGTGTGTATAAGAAATGTGAATCCTTCCTGTAGGTTTGCTTTTAAGTCCTCCTCTTCTGAAGACAAGTGGAGATGTTGTCCATCCAATCACCTGCCTGGACCATCCTCCTGAGGGGCTGTGTGTCTCTGCAATTAAACTTTCTAAACTGCACGAGATGCTCATCAGTGGAACAAGCTCACCTTTTGATGCTGATTTCCAGTGTACTAAAATAAACCTACACTGCATTTGACTTCTCTTCTTGCATGTGTAATAATGTTGTGTAGTCTGTGCTGATAAATAGATTAAACAGTGAGTGTTGTTCAGTGTCCAGTAATACAGTACAGTGATGTATGTGTGTGTGCTGATCAGGTGAATCACTCTAAACATGTAGCCTTCACCACAGCTGAGATGATGCTTCATAGGGCTCATTTTGGTCAGTGACATCTACATATGATGACTGCTCTGTGTCACCTCTAATCACAGCTTGACACTTTGACCACAAGCCTCTCAGATGACAGAAGAGAAATAAATGTAAAAGTTTACTCTAGCCATAATCAGGTTGTTACAACAGCTATTACACAAAGCTCATGTTGAACTTATTACATGTATTTTGGCTCTCATGATGACAAACATCGGTGTGGGTCCTTTTATACATCAAATATTTTAGAATGCTTAGAAATATGATTTCTTGGAGGTCTTTTTCCCCGTGGAAAATACCACTGTAGGGAGTTTGTTTTATTGTTTTTGGGCAATGTGGATTTTGGCAAATATGAATGTTTATTGCGATGGTGATGGATCCCATTAGTAGCATAACTGTGGCTCTCATCCTCAGTGTAACTGAGTGCACATTCACTTCAGACCCACATTTTTAAAATAACACATTTTAACTCGTAATTCTGCACTGAATTAAATGGGTCAAGAGATGTTCAACAAATGAGGTTTATTTGTGTATTGGTTTGATGCTTGTCAGAACAACAGTTATTGCTTGTACAAATTATGCAGTCTTCAGTGTACTGTAAGTGACAAAAAGCATATCTGGGATGCCTTAATATTGGTTTCTAAACAGAACTTTGAAAAATGAGCTGCACCCCACCTCATTGCCTCTGTGATTTATGATTGCTGTAACAATACGATTTCGCCTTGAGATTAATAAAGTTCTCGCAGCATGCCTGGTTTGAATTCAGCTGTTGAGCATTTCTCTCTATCATCTCCTCACTTTTACTATATTATAAAGACATATGGTGCGTCTCTTATTTCACAAGAAAACTAACCGCTAAATAACTTACATAGCTAACTCCAACATGGATGTATTTGGTCTTAACTGAAACATAACTCCTTCTATTGTCTATTGCTGAACTCGTAAGTTTGAAGCACTTGAGTAAATATTATTATTATTATTATCACGTAGCTGTTACTCAGACCTGCTGGGAGCTTTATCTCTGCTCACTGTTCTCATTGTACATTGTGCATTAGTCTGTACTTGATGTTCTTTTGGGTTCTTATCTATTCTGGTGAGTGACGTTTGACCACAAGCTAACAGCTGAAAACACATGATATACATTATCTGTAATGATGATCTGCTGATGAGGCCACAGATTACAAAACACAGTGGAAAACATTGCGAAAGCATTGTATGTCCTCTGACCATCTCACCACTAGGCAGCTGACACAGATTCCCTGATGCGTCACCATTCACACAGAGACACAAACACACACACACACACACACACACACACACACACACACACACACACACACACACACACACACACACACACACACACACACACACACACACACACAAATCACCTGATAACAACTTGGTTTACAGCATAGTAGACATGAAGGGCCTATTTCACGAAGCAGGTTCAAGAAACTCTGAGTTTAATCCTCAACTCTGAGTTGATCTACTCTGAGGGGCCGTTTATACGAGGACCATCCTAACAGAAAACGCAAAAGTGGCGTCTTGTCATTTCACATTTAGACGAGCGGTTTTGAAGGAAATCTGCATATATACGGTGACTCTATAGTGTATGGAATTTGATTGGATATGCATGCCAGGCAGCTGGGTGGCGCTGTGATAAAACTCTGCCATGTCTACGCGCATGCTTACTATGGCTGAATCCCAAACCGCCCCCTACACACTATCCCTACACACTATCCCTCCGTTTGCGCGTTCCCGCAGAGGGTCCTCCATATTAAGGGTAGTGCCAAACCAAGTAGTGCGGAGGGAGAGTGGACTGTTCAGCCCTTAAATAGCGAGTCTGCATCGATGCTCACTCTGGACAACTTTTTCAGGAAGTGCAACGTCGAAATGGAGGAGGAAACAAACATATTGATGCGAGTTCCACATGCGTTCATTATTTCTCCCACGCCTTTATCACACTGACAGAACATCACAAAAAGAGTGGTGTAAAAAGATAAATCAAAAGAAACAAATCTTCTTCTGTGCTGACATTTGATTTAATTGTGCACCCCCTGACACCTTGAAATTTGAACACAACTGACAGAATTCATTTATTCATTTGTTGGATTTGAAATGCCAGATAATAGGATTGGAAAACATGTGAGTGAAAAAAAGTGAGATGCTTTCGTCTTCTGGAAGCAGCAGCGATCCTTGTTAGTTTCAACCTGTGCCACAGCGCTACAGCCATGACAGTAAGTGTCTTTGTGTTACCATGGCGATGACGTCTTCCGTTTTCCGGTGAGGCGACAGGGCGTCCCATTCCTGACGATCGTATTTATACCCTCCCCCTTCAATAATAGGTGCCCTCCACAGCTGCGAGTGTGACTTCTTTTGGAGTGACACTCGGTAGTGTAGGGGGAGTGTGTAGGGGGTGGTTTGGGATTCATCCTATCTCCCTTTTCGGATCTCCGCCGCAGTAAATGTTCATGAATGGAATCTGTACAGATTCTGTACGTTTGTTGGTACGACTCCTGTAGTGTACATAGAGCTGCCAGAGTTGCTTGAAGGTACGAAGGATGGAAATAATCACACATCTTTGTTTACCTCCTTGTACCGGCCGGCAAACCAAAGCACGTATGTGACGTAATCGCGTACGCGACGTGGTCAGATCTCGGCAAAGTTTTGCGTTTTGCTGTTTAGACGGAAACGTAACGGCGGAGTGTTTTCTACTTTTCCACTCTGGAGGCCGATTTCAAATTTTTGCGTTTTCAAGCCCCCAAAACGCCGTCCTCGTATAAACGGTAGGGTGTTTTGTTGAAATATTTTGCCATTTTCACCTGCAAGCGTCCTCGTGTAAACGGCCCCTGAGATAGAAAACTCTGAATTTTCGGTTTCACAACGGCTGATTTGAGTTGAGTTAATCAACTCGGAGTAGTTTGAGCCGGAGTTACGCGCGTGCACCGCAAGTCTGAAAAGACAGTATCAATGGAACCCCGATTCGACGAGTCACCATGGAAACGGGGAAGCGAAAGGCTGCGTTTTTGAAATGGAAGTTTTTAACGCGCTCATATTGCGAGTTTGAACACGTTTTTAGAAAGAACTGCAACACCGCTGCAGCTGCAAAAGAGAGAGAGACGGCGTGGAGAACAGCCCGGATCAATGCGTAAGTTTAAATGTAGTCCTTTGTAATCGTAATAATATTACAGGGAATAACTGTCTGAATAGCAGCCTAGTAAGTCATTTCATTTAGGTGAAATCTCGCGGGGGAGAAGCGTGGCAGCAGCTTAAGATGAAATATAAAAACATTGTTCATACAGGTCAGACCTCGGCATTATTTCATGGAGGTGCTTCATGTTGATCATGTTTTACATTGTAAAGTAGCCTAAATATTAAGTGGCTGTTTGACTGTGCAGTTGTTTTATCCACACATAGCCTAAATGTCTGCATCCATATCATGTCCTGTTAAATAATTAAGCCTATTTAAACTAACATAGACTTCTGCTCAGCCAACAGAAAGAAAGCAGATGCCTGTAAAACGGTGGTATAAAATGTCATGGATGCATATATATATATATATATATATATATATATA
The DNA here is from genome assembly GCF_021347895.1 of Acanthochromis polyacanthus. Lineage (NCBI taxonomy): Eukaryota > Metazoa > Chordata > Actinopteri > Pomacentridae > Acanthochromis > Acanthochromis polyacanthus. The sequence continues at coordinate 17,321,147 of NC_067117.1, forward strand.
TATTGTAATTGTAAGTAGGCAACACTCCAAAGATTTATCCAAATGGTAGTTTAAGTTTACTGAAATATGTCACTGATCTTGGATGAAGAGGATGAAACTGTGTCTGCTGCCTTTACAGAGGAGATCCAGAAAGGCATACAGAGGTATGTTACTGATAGTTCTCTTCTCATTCAGATTTTGGGTGGAATATAGAGTGTGACATTTAGCCTACACTGAAGTATTGCACATTCTCATCCTTTTTAACAGAGCATGGCTGGACAGCAGCAGGATGGTCCCTCAGCTTCCACTGCAGTGAGATGGATGTTCAGGAAACACCAGAGCTTCATTCTGTGGAATTCATGTGCAACTGTATAATTGAATGTCCTCTATGTATTCCCAGTTATCAGTAAAACGGATTTACAAACTGCATTTGCTGAGAAAAATCCAAAAACAGATTAGGAGGGCAGATCTGGAAATTGAAATACTGGAGCACAAGTTAGAGGTGGTGATGGTCACAGGTGAATTATGTTAACTACTGGAACATGAACTGAACTATCTTTTATTTGTAGGAAATAAAGAAGACCAAATGAAATGTGTTTCATGTCTTTATTTGCTGTGGTGGTGATGATGGTGACTTAAACTCTAAAGTGATTATTGCATATGGTGTCTCTGACTGCTCTGCTGTCCTGGATAGCTGCAGGTGGATGGGCTCATCATCTGGGTCTTCAGTTTGTAGGGCAGGGTGTTGCTCTCCTCTAATAGTGGTAATATTATGAAGAACAACATATGCCACAGTAATATCACAGGCCCTCTCAGGGGTCATCCTGAGGAGACGTAGGCGCTGGAAACGGGCTTTCAGCAGGCCTATGGTCATCTCCACCCGGGCTCTGGTCCTGCAGTGAGTCCGGTTGAAGTTCTGTTGGGGGCCTGGTTCAGGGTCAGGGTATGAGGTCATCAGCCTGGGTTGGCATGGTAACCCCTGTCACCCAGCAGAAGGCCATCAAACTCTCCTGTAATGTATAGTGGATACATCAGAGTATATTAAAGGAGGGAGACAAGAGAATTCTATCGTGAAAATCTTTAGGCTGCTGACCACGCTGCAGTCTGTTGCTCAGGTTAGACTCTCCATAAATCCTGGAGTCATGAACAGACCCAGGTCACGTGGCCTCCACATTAGAAATGATGTATGCAGCATCACATATGATCTGGACAGTGCAGAGAATGACAGATGTTGAACTATGATGCAGTCTTCAACATTTAGGAACAGTAGTCAGTCTACCTGTAGCCTACCTGCACATTCATGCTGTGAATGGACTTCCTATTCATTATGTGAGGGAGCTGTGATGGGGATGTGTGTGCATCTATGCAGCTAATCACACTGGGAAATCCTAAAAGAAATTAAAATGACTAATCCCAGTCTGAGGCTGCAGCACAATGTCATTAACAGAATATGATTTAAAATGAATTTAACAGATCTCTACATCATTCACCTGCAATCCCATGGATCCTCCTTGATGCTCTGACAGGTTTGTGTCCAGAAAAACCACAATGACGAGTAAAAGTCGTTTCAGAGCCAGGAAAACTTTTCTGACTGTCCTGCATACAGCTGTCTTACTGTAGTGCTCTGCATCTCCGACATTATATAAAAACTTCCATTTGCAAAGAACCGCAGCGCAACACACAATATCTGCTGAATGTGAGAGCATGACTGCGGCTGGTAATGTAAATGTAAGGACGGATTAGGTTGTTTATGTAGATTATGGACTTGAAACGATTACGAAATGGTACCGCTCAAACAGATAATTGTCTGGAAATGCGAGAACATTTATGCTCGGTCTGATAACAATCTACCAACGAATATTTAATTATCTGTGCAGTAATGCTGCTCCTTTATCCACTGGATCGTTAATAAAAGCTGTTCTACGCCAAAACTCGCTCGCTTACTGACTGAATGAATGAGGAAATGAAACAGCGTGTGTGGCTGAAAGAGGGCGGAGACGGAGAGAAACTCGAGGTTTTCTCAGATAAACCTGCTGGCGAGCAGGTTAGAGTCATAGAGTCTGTTACTGCGGTAACTGACCGAGAGTTGAAGTTACCCCTCTTTGTGAAACAGGCTCGAGTTACCCCGCATTCCCTGGTTAGAGTTACCTCGCTTCGTGAAACGGAAAACTCTGAGTTTCCCTCATTTCAGGGTTAACAAACTCAGAGTTTTCACTAAACCTGCTTCGTGAAATAGGCCCGAAGAATTTAGCAAAAAACAATTATTCAGGAACAAGAAAAGTACTCAGAGAGCACTTCAGTCTTTGTGTCATGTCCAACGGCTGAAATCTTGAATAAATTTGTAGCAGAAATCACGGCATCATAGAATGTGGCCATTTAATGACAATGTAACCGCAGACAAAATGACCTTACGCTGAGCACAGATATGTGTTATGCATGTGTACGTTGTTTACAGATAGCAAATCGTGTGACCTAAATACGTAGCGGGAATTGATCGGACTCGGAAACACCCCCTCAATTTCATCAGTTGTTCCTTGTGTCATTTCCAACAGATAAGTCCCGATAAATCCACAACGGTCCATTTTTAGTAAGATCGCAATCATGTGATCGTCAGCAGGCAGCTGATGTAGTGTTCACTTGTCATACTTACAGTGACGTAATGCTGCTATCTCGCAATGATAAAGAAATCTGTAACAATTCTGTGGATCCAAACTACAAGCTGCATCACTGCCAAAATCTAATGAGGTGATCCTTGTGTCATTTCTGACTTTCCCTGAAAATTTCATCCAAATCTCATAACTCGTTACTGAGTAATATTGTGAACAGACAACCAAACACATGGCAACAACAAACATCATTGCCCTTATTAATTTCTTTGTACCGACATCCTCTTTCCTCTGTGCTATGTTGGTTCATTTAATGGACAATCATAGCAACAGTTACGTTTTGACTCTTTGTGGTTACCTCTGTGGCCTTTCTGTGCACTTCAGGGTCATGAGATAAATTTTTTAATATCATTTCATCTTGGGCATTAGGCTGCAATATCCATCCTCTCAGTTCTTTATCAAAACCTTTCACTCTAGTGTCCTGGTCAAGTAGTTGGATGTAAATGTGTCATAAACATGTAAAAAAAAATGCATTGAAGTAAGCTTCAATTCAAAAGATATTAAATTAGTTTCCGTGTTTTCAGACAAAAACCTCCTTGTACTATTTGTAGCACTTGATCCAGATCAGTGAATCTTTCCTGTGCAAACAGACAATAAAAACCACAATGACAGGAGAATGTAGTACATTCTTCAGTATATTGTACTGCAGGTGATTCATGGGTCATCTAAAATAAAACAAACAGACAAACACAGATCTTTTTATTTAAAAATCCCAACTTTTATTTATTCTGCAATGGGCTCCAAAACAAAAACCCTTCATCAGAATAACAATCAATCCATGCAACGCGTACAGCAACTCAAGAATCATAATTTATACGTCCTCTCCTCTGTCTTGACTAACTCACTACAGTACAGTATGGAGATACTTCTTCATGTGGAACATAGATGTTTTCTACGTCTCTAAGGAAAGTGGATTTCACTGTGCAAAAAGAGGATCAAGAAGTCACAGCATTTGTTATCACAGAGACAAAATAATGTATTCAGCTGCAGTAAACATATTTTCATGCAGTAGACAATAAAGTCTTATAATATTTTATGACAGCTAATGACGTTGAAATCATACAATTCACATTACATATAATACAAAATGTTTATTATCAGACAAGACAATGAAAAGCAGGGAGAGAGAAAAAGAGAAGAAAACCTAATTATAAAGATCATTGATCCTCACAGCAAAATATAGGTGGGATCAGGGTCCAAGAACGTGTGGCTCATATATCTTGCTGGGCTTTTGCACTGTTTTTGTGGATAAAGGCTCCTTGATTTGAATTTAGTCAGATGAATCAAACAGAGTAATCTAATTTGAGAGCTTATTTGTGAAGCTGAAATGCCTTTAAAAGCTTCTTCACGTCTGAAGCTCTCATCTCTCATTGTTGTGTTATTAGTGGGTGTTACAATAAGAACTGCTGCCACCTGCAGCCAACCTCAAGTAATAGCATTACGGCCTCTGATGTGATTCCTTTTCGGCACAAGTCATAAAAATATGTCACGCCGCAGGTACACGTTGTAAACTAAGTTGTGTTTGAAGGTGCCACCGTTAGACCTCGATGCTGGAGGCCTGGCGCAGGCAGAGGGCCGAGTCTGAGGGGATGTCCTGACGGTTGATCTCGTTCCCGTCCAGCCGCAGAGATTGCAGTTTGGAAAAGTTTGTCACATCCACAATAGAACAAAAACTACCCAGAGTGAACTCTACAGCCACAAACAGAAAAAGGATGGTGATTATTTAGTTCTGTATAGATACAGCAGCATTAACAAACTACCCCAGTAAAACTACTCCTGAGAGATCCTGAGTTAAAATAAAAATTAGTGTAATACGTGTTTTGCTGAAAAGTCTGCCAAGTGTGACAGAGAAAAAGCTGTAATAACTGTTTTATAGCAGTTTTTTCTTCAAAGATGGTGGTACAAGAATAAAACCAAACAATAGGAGTTGCTTACCTTTGATCTGATTGGCCTGCAGATAAAGATGCTGCAGTGTGGTGCTGACAATGGGGATTCTCTCCAGTTTGTTGAAGCTCAGGTCCAGTTCCACCAGCCCCGTCACATTAAAAGTGTTCGCTGGAATGCCCTTATCTGTGAGCTGGTTACGAGCCATCCTGACATACTGCAGCTGAGTGAAGCCACCTAGGAAGCCTTCAGGTAGAGAGTCGATGGAATTGGACTCCAGGTAGAGCTGGTGCAGATGTTCAGGAAGAGCATCTGGGACCTGAGACGGGGAATGAAAATATACATGAGATTACACATGTGCTTGATGAGGCATTCGTGAAACACACAGATGCAGCGTTTTGCCTTTGTCAACTTGTTGCCGCTGATGTCGAGCAGTGTGAGGGACTTCAGCGCTTTCAGTGATGCACCCATGTCTGAGACAGCATTATCGTGGAGATACAGGATAGTGAGGTTATCCATTCCCTCCAGGTCTGCAGGCGTTACCTAGGCAACAGTGGAAATAAGTTTAGAGTTTAATGTCTGTCCTAAGGCAGGACCAACAACAGATTAGAGAGAACACAGAGGAGCTGTACATGAACACCAAACTGTGTGAAATTTACCTTTTCAATGTGGTTATGGTTGATCCTGAGGTCTCGCAGGGAGCGAGGAAGGTTTGGAGGAATGCTGGTCAAATTGTTGTGTTGCAGATATAAACGCTCCAGTCCTTCTAACTTCAGAAATACCTAGAACAAGATGTGGAGAGCTCACTTACATGTGCATTACGGAAAATCACCAGTTATGAAACCCACAATGAAGAATGTTATACATAAAGTTATCCAATTTTGCCATTGAAGTTTTTATTACTGAAATAAAAATTGCCCTTCGGCAAAATCTCTTTGGTCTAGAGAGACACGTCTGTGTGTGACTGACATCAGCTGGCAGGTCCAGTGGGAGAGCAAAGACAAAACTAAGCCAACTTGTGTGTAGCTGTGGGAACACAGTGTGTTGTTAGAAGTGGTACTGAAGCGTAATGAGTTTACATATTTTTTAATAGATGCAGCTGACTCGCTAATTAGACATCTAGCATGCAAACTGATGGTTGCAGAGACTTTTATTGGAGTGACTGAGTTTTAATGTGTTTGGTTGGTTCAAGGTGTGAGAAAAGGCATGTTTTCATGTTTGAAAGTCAAAAATAAGACAAAATTATCCAAAATATTATTGTGGGATGTGAGCTACAAAGTCAGTGACCATCTGGTCTCCTTATACGCGTGTTATTTCCTGAACCAAATATGTTTTTTAATTAGCAAGCAGGAAACTAAACATTATAAAACAAGCTTTTTTTTTTTTACCCCACTAGCACGTACGGCAATAAAACTAAAATGAGACAACCGGTCAGACACCTGCCAGCCATCTGACTACCATTTAGAACAGCATCATTGCATCTGAGCTCATAAGTGTGTCTGGATATGTGTGTAACCAGATGTATTTTTACCTCTGAGCCAATGGCATCAGATCTCAGCTGGTTGTGATGCATCATGAGCCACACCAAATTGGTTGCATTGACCATAGCTGAGTCAGGCACAGCTGTGATGGCATTGTTTTGGAGGTACAAGTACTTGATGCGGGAGGGAATGGTTGGCATGGCTGTCAGACCCCGCCCATCACAGTACATGGCAACGGGGAAAGTAGGGGGGCAGTCGCATTCTTCAGGACAGTCTCCTCCTCCTGCTCTAAGAGCCTGAATCGAGCCATAATAGTATCCTGGGCTTTGGCGGGTGTACAGCCAGGCTAAAGGGTCCCGTCCTTGGGAGAGAGAGAAAGGGAGCAGAGCGGACAGGAGGAAGACGAGCAGCAGACGCATGGCCATAGTCACACAGATCTTCAGTGTTATCTAACACAGAGAGAGACACAGTGATGTCAAAAGTCAGAGATCGAAAAGTCATTCACAAATGCACATTACCTTCTTAATAGGAATGTAGACAGTCATTCTAAAACATTCTGAAACAGATACAGCTTAGAGTAAACTGTGAAATAAACTCAGGACCCAAACATCCCTCCTATCTGTTCAGCATTTTTTTCTGTTTATATACTATACTTAAACTTTTTGATACTTTTTTTGACTGTAAATACCAGCAACTTTTACATCTTATTTCCTCGAGCAGCACAATTTGCATGTTCTTCTGCACATTGGTTTCTGTATTTATCTTAAAATTAATGTGCGTAACCTACTGGATGAATAATATACTTATGTAGTTGTCTATCTATCTAAACTAGTGGTGTTTGTGTGCACGACAAAATTCCTCTCCAACATGATGCCTTCAAAAAGCAACAACATGTTGATTAAACCACCAAAAGGTCTGCAAACAAATAACTTCTCTCAGAGAAAGCTACCATTCTTCAAGAATATTTTTCCTTTAAGCCCAAACCCCCACCCCGACTTCACTGTTATCCTACTGAGGTTAAATGAACAAAGGTGAAGCTCAGACACTGACTTTGTTTTGGAAATGTAGCTGCCTGTAGAGAGGCACATTCTTAGGGCTCTTAATCCACGGGGAAGCAAGAGAGAAAGCAAGCCTGACCTGAGTGGCACTTCTCTGAATGGTTCTTGGAAATTGTGGCAAAATAATCAAATAATCCAAATTGCAGAAGGGAAAAAAAGTCAAACAAAAATATGACTCTATCATCTTGTCGCATCAGGCAGACACAGGTTCACACACAGACACACACACACACACACACACCTACCTGATTAGAGAGACTGGCCCTCCTCGTCCCCCTCTCTCTCTCAGAGTGTGCTCAGGACTGGAGGGGACTCAAACACTTTGTAAAAAAAAACAAAAAAACTTTCCCCTCTCTCCTTTCCGTTCTGCCAGCCCCCCTCTCCACCCTTCTTTCTGGACCTTTTTGCTGTTGGTTACTTCCACCCCCTTATCCAATCGCCTGCACCCCATTGTGCTGGTTCAGGAACGGCCCAGCGCACCCCACACCACTCTTTTTCCGCTAATGTGAATGATGTGAGGTGCAGTGGCTGTGAGAGATTGTTCCCATCTGTGTGCAGCACATTCAGTCCCTCGGTTTCCCCTTTCAGATGGACCCCACTCTTTCCTCACAGTAAATAGACCTTTGCACCTTTGCTTTGGGACTCTTCAGGATCAGATTTTTCTCAAATTTGTCTTCCACAAATATGGGAACACGGCCACACATCATGCCCTTTCATAAAGGCTCCATGTGGGAAAAGTCAGCAGAAACATTGGTATATATGTTGGCAGAGTGAGAAGGTTCGTGGGCAGCTGAGTTTATACAAGCACAGAAACTGCTCCAGTACATTATGACACCAAGGCTTTGATGTTTTTTTTACTGTTAAACTGTATGACTCTGGTGACGTGAAAGGCAATGCTAAAAGGCTTGTCACAAACGTAATGTGTTTCTGACAAAAGCAGCCATCAGTTTGAACTGTAATTTAGGAATCATGCACCAGTAGAGAAAGAAGCAAATGAGCACAAGAGGTGACAGGATTTGGGGGGGGAAAAAAACCCTCAAATTTAGCAAAATAGTTCAGTGTAATAAAAATCAGCAGTTGTTACCATACCCTGGTACTATACAATACAATCTAAACTGCACATTAAAGCCCCGGTTAATAACACACCTTATTTCAGGAGAGAATACCATATAAAGTGTGGTGTTTGTTCACAGGTGTGCTGTCAGCAGGCCAGCCACAGCCACACTCCCGGCATTTATTAGACCAATGTCTTCTGCTTCATTGCAGGATTTGGAACGAGGACAAGTTGGGGAATAGGTGTCCAATTCTTCAGAAATGTTATTTTCTTGCAGCCACGTTTCTGTGGCACTGCAGGGGCCCATAAAAAGCACACTGGAGTAGAAAACAGGCACACCTTTGTCAGCACACGGCTGTAGGAGGCCTCTTTTGTGATCTGATGAAGAAAATATACGACATAATTAACTAATAATGTAGGAGGATTGAGAATCTAGTCCTTATTATTTAATAGCTGCTTTAATATGTAACAGTAAGATTATTGTTGCCTGTACCGGTAGTTGTTTTTTCTTTTCTGCCCATTTTGAAGCGCCTGAAGCAGCAAGGCCGTATTTTATTTGCACCTGATTCACAAAGTTAAATGACACTGTATGTCATAGGTGGTTGTTTCAAACATTATTTAAATAGGTCATTTAAAAATGCACAAGAAAACAGAGATGCTCTTCAATCTACTCAGCAAAAATTCTTTGCCAGAGACAAAGTTTTGAAGTCAGGGTGGATCCAACTCTTTCCGTTCTTCTCCAACATTACATCTTGTAAAGGGTTAAACAAAAACATGTGTGACAGTCTTCTTTTGTCGTCTGTCTGGTTTCAATGTGGGCCTCTTCCTGCCTCTGCATCTTCTCTCAGATTCAAGTTCCATCTAAGCCAGTGTTTTTTCCTCACTTTTATCTTTCATTTCTTCAAAGCAGCATCAGTTCTCAAAAAGATTTAATCATTTCCATTTAGCTGCTGTTCCTAGAAACTCTCATAATGTGACAAGTGCAGAGATAAGTGATTGTTGATTAAATAACCATATTTAGAATTGCGATGGTGCGTCTGAGCCTTATTTGTCTGCCATTAAAATTCTATGTATGTAAATATGTGGCATGCAACATATGGAAACATTAAAATGTGGTCTGATAGTTGAGCAAAAGCAGTAAAAAAGTTAAAATTTTTATGGATGTGATATTTCATGTTGACTATAAACCCAGCTGCTTGTGCTTCCTCCAGAGTCCCACACATATTGTCATTAACATGCTGTGCATGTTTCATCCTCTGCATCTATTTCTTCCTGAGGTGTAACAGGGAACTATAGCAAAAAGAAGAGCTGTATTCACTCTCATCTGACGTATTTGGTTTCTTGCTGCGAGTTTGGTGAGAGGATCAACACCAGTCTTATATCTGTCAACTAAATATGCAGCAAGAACTAAGAGACATTTAGGGGCTGTATGGAAATTATTGGACCAGTGACTCTGACTATACCTTCTGACGGACTCTGTGAAAATGGCAGCGTCTTCCTGGGGTTATTAATGTCGTCTATGAATTCTCCTTGACTTCACAGTGTTTAAGAACAGCAGAACAGTGTTAAATTTGCAGAGCTGGTTCAGTGATGTCCACCAGTTTAAACCATAGGAACATAAGGACTGTGCAGAACCAGTGTAAACATTAATAAAACCCAGAATTTTTGCTCTCTACATATACCAAAGAACGCATTTATGGACGGTGGGGCAACTGAAAGCAATCTTTTTGATGTAGTAATCTATGTTTCTGTTTTTTTTTTTTTTTTAAAGAAATGCTAAGATAAAGAACAAACTCAGGACAAAAAACTCTTCAGTGGTTCCCAAGGAAGAAAAGAGTAAAGCTATGGTGCCATTTGTCAGAAGAAAGTTACAAAACTCTCTCTTTTCTGATCCCCTCTCTCCTTCCAGCAACTTTCATACAGTCCCTTAGCTTAGCTTAGTGCAAAGACTGGATAAAGATTTGATAAAAAACAAAAAACATCCCCAAACTTTAAACCACCCCACACCCATCTTAGATTCGATTTATTGAATCCATATGAAATTTAAAGTTGAAAGGTTGCACATCTGAGCATCTGTTGGCAAAGCTCAGTACAACCTGGACCCTCTGCTTACAGTAGAGCCTTTAGATCAGCCAATCGTCTTCCGGCTGCGTCTCGATAATTCTTGAATATATCTAAGAATGGTTTCAATCTTTTCTTCTCAGTTTTGGCAAGGAAACAAGTACATAAAATACTGAAATATTCCTTTAAGTCCCTTCCATAAGTTTTGAAAACCTGTCCAAGTGCTGCATCGCCTCAGTGTGTGATCAAAGAGGAGGCGCATCAACACTTATCATAACTAAAGTACCTCTGAAGAAACAGCATAAGAGAGTCTGCTGGCTTTGTGCCTTACACGTGTTCTTTAAGACGGTTGTTTATTACTGTAGCTATTGTGTCCGACGTTGATGGTAAAAGGCTTTACACATCAGAAAAGGGAAGAGAGGAACAACCAGATGTCCACATTGCATTGCAGCTGAGCTGGGGAGGTGTGGCGAGGACTTTTCCCTTTCCTGTGTGTCCGCAGGCATCTGTGGTCACCAGATGCAGCAGACGAGACCTGCCAGTGCTGTGCCCAGTCCTGTGAGACACCACATCAGTCCTATTCATTTTATCAGCATGTGATTTTACGTGTCAAACTGAGATGTCTCTCAGTGCAGCTTTCTTTATGTCTGAATAAATCAGTGAAACTGTTGGTATTTTGCACCTGTGAAATGAACTCGTGTGAACTGTGACCCTTTTTCTCATTAAGCTGACAGTCTTACGAGCTTTATGAGGTTAATTCTTCTTCAAAGTAAGAGGCCAAAGTGGGCTTTGAGCAGTTACAAATACATCCAGCCCCCACCCCTGTCCGTCCCCCCATCTCCTGTCTGAGTCCTGAGCAGCGCTGGCCAAAGATCAGAGGATCAGAGGACCTAACCCTTTCAGCTCAGGCTGTGAGTCTTCACAGGAATGCCATAGAAATTTTCATACTGAGAGTTGACTCTTTGCAACTCACCTGCAAAAAAAAGGTGCAAAAATGACAGCAAAATGCTTTAAACTTCACAGAACGTCTAGTTTTCTTCTCAAAAACTTTTTTTCATCTCCAGTATGACATCAGGTCAATAAGGACTAACGCATTTTGTTTTGGAAGGCAACGTATTGCTCGAAATTAACTGAACTGTATTATCATGTATGTATGGCAGTCAGATGTTCTCTCATCTGGATGCCTCAGCGATTTAAACAGCCCAAATAAATTTGCAATCATAAAAAAATGCAGGATGTCAGCTCAGAAGTAAAATGTCAGAAAAAAAGTTGTGCTTGTTGCTACAAAAGAGCTTATGGATGAAGAAGCAATGGAATAGAATGAGAATCAATAAATAAACTCTGAATCACAACAGAGCATGTTATCAGCGGCACGTTGCAGTCATGATCTGTGGCAGATTTCTTTGAACTACATAGTTTGTCCATTTTCTTTCATTTCCTGGACACTAACGCTAACCTTAATCATGACCTTTACAACCCCAACTCCTACCCTAACCTTGACCAAACACTAATGGCAAACCTGGTGTGAAGCAGGCGTTTGTCTCCACAACGTGATTTACACACACACACACACACACACACACACACACACACACACACACACACACACACACACACACACACACACACACACACACACACACACACACACACACACACACCTGTCTGGTTCTTATATCCCCGTGGGGCCTTACCATTGACTCCCATTCATATCTAACCCCTAACCCTTACCCTAACCCTAACCTTAACCCAGACCAAAACAATGCCTAACCCTAAAGAAACGTTTTTGCACTTTTACTTTTTTCAGTAACAACAACATGGCCAAGAAAACACTGTTTAAACTTGTGGGGACCGAAATGAGGTCCCCACAAGTGACATTGTTTTCGGTTTTCCTACAGTTGTGGGGACATTTGGTCCCCACAAGTATAGCCAGCACCTGAGCACACCTACACCCCCCTGCCCCCCCTGCCCCCACACACACACAGCAACAACACACACATCAACATTTCTTTTCAAGTGTGCCTGACCTGCTCACTCACTGTACGACACAAAAAAACTGAACAAGTTCTACACTTTTTTCACCATTGCATGAGTTAGATAATAAAGAAGATTCACGTGTAATTACGCAGAGGAAATAAAGAAATTAATTTTAAGGAATGAAGGTCTTCGTCATCCTCGGACAATGTGGCTCCTTAAGGTAACTTGAACCATGGCACCCTAGGGCGTAGGGGCAGCAAAACCATGCGATAGAAAGCAGATGTCCACATACACACACACACACACACACACACACACACACATACACACATGCACAGACACACACACACACGCACACGTGCATGCATAAATCACACACAGATGTTCAAGATTACACCAAGTCCAGCTTCTCATCTTTTTCTCATGTGAATAAAAGCAGCAGCTTTTTATGTATGTATGTTTTAATTATGGGTCCAAGCTCAGTTCTGGCGTCATCCTGGCAGAATTTATGATTTGGCCGATGTTTAAATCTCCTGCGTCACAATGAAAAGGGAGAAATGAAAGCTACACTGAGGGTTGTCCTGGTGGCTCGGTCCAGCTGCAACATCTCCAGTTTATCACCACACTAGAGACCAAGCATGGCGCTGTGAAGAGGACAAAGATCAAGAGCCTGAAGGGAATTTTAAATGACAGACAGCTTCCAACAGAAAGATGTCTTCTAGTGATAATAAGGACTTTTTAGGTTATGTTTCTTTACATTTAAAACATCCCATCTTGCATGTTGTTTTCTATCATTTTTTGGTGCTACTGTGTTGCTTGTATCCCAACTCTCAGTTTGTGTGTGCTGCTGATTATTGAGGAAATAGAGCCCTCTAGTGTAAGTGAAGGACAGATATCTGCAGAAGATGGTGAAGAAAAATACTGGTAATTAAAAAAATAATAAAAAGTCAGACTCAGTGCTATGGACAACTGGCTGCTCCTTTTTTTATAGAATAACATTAAATATTCAGTGTAAAACCATGTCAATCTGTATTTCTGTAATACTGAAGAAAAAACATTAACGACTAACATGACAATGTCACATCATCACTTTGTTGTATATTTAATTCTTCGAGGCTTACTGTAACCATAACTACTACTTGTCTCTTGCTCTGACCTTAAACCATACTAACATGTAATGATTTATTCTTTGGGAACCTACTCTCTGTCCCGAAAAACTAGGCGAGTCCCCACAATGTGACTGTATAAACTGATTTACGTCACCACAACATGAGTAACATATGTACACACAATCACACACACACAGACACACCAACGAAAAGTGGAAAAAAAAGGTCTAATCAGGGTTGTTCCAGCTGCTGTTTTCAGCACAAAACAAATAACTGTGCACCCGCTGTCCAGACGAATGTAGTTAGTGACTAGAGAACTCGGTACATTTATCTTTAGCATATTTCCCCCAGAAGCTGGAAAAACCTACATTTATCAGGTGAAAGTGGCATGGCTTCAAATGTGTATTTGGGCAACAGTATGCCCGTAAGTGGTTGGAAAAAATTACAAACCGACTTGGAAGATTCGGAAGCTACTGAATACACTTTGAGATGAGAGTATTTTGTCAACTTCTGTTTTTGTGGTCGAGTCTGAACTTGAAACTTATCAGGTAACCTGTTTGAAATGAAAGTTAGGTTGCTTCTGGCAAAACCTCTGCAACATCTGACAAGCTGTTCGAGGATCTGCTCACCAAACAGGTTGGGAACTGACGGGTAAAGCAGACTTCTGCTAAATGCCGTTATTTGGAAATGATGATGAGTCATTAAACATATAAAACAAGAAAGTGCGAGCGATAACGTAAAATGACTGAATGATTGTTGCACTGCGACATATATGACTGTTTCTCTGAATGATTGTTATTGTGTTGTGTTCCTGAGAATTGTGTTCATACCGATATAACCACAAAATCCAGATGGCTGCTGCTTTTGCCTTTCTGACAGATTTAGAGATACCTTAGGTAGACATGAGGCTCTATATAATGGAGTAGACTGAAAATTAATGAATGAGTAAATGAATTTTACATTTGACAATATAGCAGCTTTTGTTGTATTTTATATGTATCTCCATAAATTATTGCACAGATGTAAATAAAGACCATACTCTATTGTTAGGTCTTGGCTTTCATCTAATCTTACAGTGCGATAATAGACCAGAACTCTGGAAATGACAATAAATTCAGTTAGAGATAAGGTTTTCTATTGCTTTTCAATTCATTATGCGTGAGCTGGATAGTGTAATTATGTGGAAAAGTTATGTGTGGAATTGATTTTATTTTTCAAAGATCCTAAAGCAATCCATGCTGTTGACTTTCTAAACAACTTTTTTCTACAGAAGATGTTCCCTCTTCATTTCTGAACCTCAAATACTGAATTCATTAATTACATTACTTGTAAGCACTAAGATGTGTGTTTGGATTCTCATCCCATAACTCTCAGGTAGTTTCTAAGTTGTCAAGAGCTTCATTAATACATGTAAACTTCCCCCTAAAGTTTAAATCAAGCATTAGATTCTTCCATCGTCTTCCTCATTTTCATTTGTCATCTGTAAAATAGGAATGCCCTCATGTATTGAGTGATTCTTCCAAAATCTGTATCTAGCTATCTTCTGCAGACCTGAGCAGTTGGAGTCATTCCACTCACATTCTGGGTGATAAAGAGTTGTATGCTACAGTTAAATCATAAATATAACAAATTTACAACCCACCTCGAAGCCCATTTGAAACAATTTAACAAGACCGTAAGAAAAAGCTTAACTTGGCAGGAAAAATGTTTACATATTCATGCTAAAAACATGAATTCAGTGTAAGTGCTCCAGGTAGGACTGGCTTTACGTATGAGGGAGGTCAAGATTTATGAGTAGAGCACGCAGTGTTTCAGAGAGAGGTGTTATTCAGAAAAAGGAACATCAGAGCCAAACTATTTCTTTCTGTTTATGAATCCAGCAGACACAGTGGAGCTCAGAGTGTAGGATGGTGAGCAAACTGCTGCTGTTGACACCGTGTCCAAGCCCTGGTTCATTATTCCAGAAATATTCAACCTACCTGTTCAATACCACTTACAAAACATGACATAGTTTAACCAGAAATCTTACTAACAAGGATTTAAGGAATGGTAAAACTTAACATAGCAGGTTAATAAGCATATGTACTTGTATATATACACAGAATATCCTTTATATTTAGATATATACCTACATTTTTGATGCATATATTTCTGACAGATTATTATTGGATTATTGTTCCGCACTTGGTTAAGATTGAAATGTCCTTACTTCTGTTGCACAGATTGTTATGAATGTTTTGCATAGATTGTTTGTCTCCAGAATGAAAAACATTAATTAATTTGGGAATCTGGTAATTTTAGAGAGAAATTTCTCAAAATGTCCTTATAACTATTGGATGGTCATCATCTCAGTACAATGTAATGTTCTGCTGGAAAACCTTGGATCCAGGCATTTATGTGCATGTTACTTTGAAACAGTCCACTATGGTCACACACCCAAACGGCAATGGCAAACCCCAGAAGCAGCCTCCCACAACAGAACAATGAGGTCTGCAACACCATAAAAAAATGCTCAGGGGTGGCTTAAGGAAGAAGAACCCAAAGTGTTTATCCAGCCTTCAAATTGTCAAGATCCCAGTCTAATCAAGCAATCACATGATGGACCAAGACAAGCATGGTCGATGGAATCCTACCTTGCAACCCAAAGAACCCAAAGGATCCACCACTAACATCATGGTTCCAGACACTAAAGGCAAACCTTGAGAAGTCCTGTGTCCATGTCATGTGACAGGCTGAAGAGACCGCTCTGGAGGATGGTCCGCATGCTGGACAGGCTGGGGCTGGACCGGGAACTGATAGCCAGGCCAATGGAGGTCCTCCGGCGGCTGGACTGGGAACCGGCAGCTGCGTCAGTTGGGGCCTTCTGGAGGCCGGGCTGGGAACCGGCAGCTGGCCCGACGGGAACCTTCTGGAGGCCGGGCTGGGAACCGGTAGTAGGTCCGACGGGAACCCTCTGGAGGCTGGGCTGGGAACCGACAGCAGGCCCGACAAGGACCCTCTGGAGGCCAGGCTGGGAACTGGCAGCTGATCTTATGAGGACCCTCTGGCAGCCGGGCTGAGAACCTAAGGCTGAGAACCTAAGCTCGTCTAAGGGCGCGGAGGGAGCTTCTAGCTCCTTTAAGGGCACCGGGAAGGCCTTACGCCTTTCAGAGGGCGCCGGAGAGGCAGGATGCCTCAACAAGGACACGGAGGAGGCAGGATGCCTCGACAAGGACACGGAGGAGGCGGGACGCCTCGACAAGGACACGGAAGAGGTGGGACGCCTCCTTAAGGCTGCAAGAGAGGTGGAGCGCCTCTGAAAGGCTGCAGGAGAAGCTCTTAGCTTCTTCAAAACTGCAGGGGGAGCTTCTTGCTCCTTAAACTCTGCAGGGGGAGCTTCTTGCTTCTTAAACTCTGCAGGGGGAGCTTCTTGCTCCTTAAACGCTGCAGGGGGAGCTTTTGGCTCCTTCAAGGCTGCCAGGGAAGCATTAGCTTCCTCAAAGCTGCGGGGGGAGCTATTAACCCCTCCAAAACTGCAGCGAGAGCCTTAAGCTCCTTTGCAGCTGCAGAAAGAGCTTTTAGCTCTTTTAAAACTGCAGGGGAGGCTGGGAACCTCAATGCTGCAGGGCCCACATGGACCGGAGATGGGGCGATGGGCCCCACGGGAACACAAGATGGGACGATGGGCCCCACGGGAACAGAAGACGGGACGATGGGCCCCACGGGAACAGAAGACGGGACGATGGGCCCCACGGGAACAGAAGACGGGGCAATGGGCCCCACGGGAACAGAAGACGGGGCAATGGGCCCCACAGGAACTGAAAATGGGGCAATGAACCCCACAGGAACTGAAGACGGGGCAATGGACCCCACAGGAACCGAAGACGGGGGTGAGGCGGCTCGGGGCCTCTCCTCCACCGGAAGGAGTGAGGTGGCACGGGGCCTCTCCTCATCCGGAGGGAGTGAGGCGGCACGGGGCCTCTCCTCAGCCGGAGGGAGTTAGGCGGTGTCGACCTGCTCGGAAATAGTGGCAGCGTCAACCCGCTCAAACAGTGAGGCTGCATCAGGCCCCTCTAACGCTGCAGGCGAGGTGGCACAGGGCCCCTCTAGCACCGCAGGTGAGGTGGCGCAGAGCTCCTCAGGGACAGGAGTAGGGGAGCTTCGTCGTCTTCCAAAACCGCGCCTACGGCGACCAGTCTTTAAGGCGGCAGGCTCTACGGCGAGCAGGGAACTAGGAACGGGTGGGCTGTCAGGGACGTGTCTCGGGAGACCGGGCAGGGTGGTCAGGGGGGCGTTCATGAATTTCTGAAGTTCACGAGGAATGTGTGGAATTAACCACGGCTTCTCCGCAGCCCTTCTGCGCCCCTCCCACACTGTTGCGTCCCTGGTTGCCTGCCCGGCGGCATTCTTCCACAGATCCATCTGAGCAAAAAGACCCTTAAAATAACTAAACGCCTCGCAGGATTAAAAAAATATATCTATGGGCCCTACAGGGGACAAGGAGAAATCTACTGGATCGGGGGCGCCAGCTGGGTTCTTGGGTGGCCGGTTCATTCTGTCACGAATCAGAGTTGAACCCAAGCAGCAGGCACAGACAGGTGGGTAATTTAATAATGATTTAATAAAATAAAGGTATATAAACAGAACACTCTACTCACGAAAACAGGGGAGAAAATAACAGAATGGAGAAACTAAACTAAACTGAACCAAGGACGGACCCGAGGGCCGAGATAAAACTAAACATAAAACTAAACTAAATTACGTGAAGGTGACTCACAAATTGTCCAGTGTTTGGAAGGCGGAAATGGGCAGAACTGATAGAGCCGAAGGAGGGAATGTGGCGGTGGCAGTGAAACAGGCAAGGTAGTCCAAAGGGGAGACAGAGTCCGGGAGGCGGCATCCAGGGAACGGAGAACGGTGTGCAGGCTGTAGCGGGGTGCGTTGGGTGGCATGGAGGATGAATCAATGAACCGGCAGTGAGCTGTGCAGAGAGTCTGGCTTATATGCTGCACTGATTGTTCATTGCTGCCGGCTGTGCTCTCAGCACAGCCGTTCGTCGTCACGCTAATGAGCCAGCGCACCGGAACAGGAGGAGCGTGACAAAAACACCAAGTGACCAACAAGTCGCTATATGGTCCACATCCATGCTTGTCAACAATCATTAGGCAGCGTAGACTAGCCCTGGCTTTGACTACATGTGGCGAGACACAACAAAGCAACTGGTCGAGTACCATAATGGAAAACTGATACTGTCAGAAGGTTTGGCAGGTCGAGCACAACAAGTAAGGAAGGTGCTAGAAGAAGACACTTGTCTGGAAGGCAAAGCATTTTTAACCGCAATGCTGGACAGAGGGAGCTGGATGAAGAACTTCATTCATGTCACTGATTCCGTCAGATGCAATTGACTGACTGACTGTAATGTGCCTTGATCACCAGTAAGGTCAAAAAAAAGCAGACCATTTACCTTGTCCCGGTGGATCAGCAGCAACTACACAATTATGGCGGATGAGTATATGTAATTTGCTGTAACTTTTTTATGTCCAACACTTTGGTTCACTTTGTTTTTTTAAAAAATGACACTCCCATCTGATTAAACGTTACTTGTATTTCATACTGATTAGCAAATATCAGCTAACATGCTAAACTCAGACAGTGAAGTTGGTAAACAATATAAACAGTTATTTTCAGGATCTTATTATTGTAACTGTGATCATGCACTGATTAGCCTCAGTTACAAGTCATTAACAAACTACAGTTGCCACACTGAAATTTACAACTGAACTACACACACGTAATTGGGAAAATTTGTCTTCCTACGCAGTCATGATCTGAAAAAAACAGAGAGAATGAATGTGGCATAAACACATGATGTCATAACTGTTTATGACAAATGAAAAAGTCTTTGTCATCTCTTTTCCCCATCAAATATAAGTGCTTATTATAAATTTTTAAAACTCCATTATGAGTGTGATTCTGTGTGGTTTTCCTAGAGGGAGCTCTTTACATGCTATTGTCAGGAAATAAATGTCCCAATTTTTCTCTATTGTTCTCCACCTTACCTCTTCTCTCACAGCGTTTCCCCCCATATTAGGAGTGAAAGGAATCTGGAACCGTTTTAGTTTCCTGTAGTCAGATGCTTGCAACAAGTTTCTACCTTCATAACACACACAGACACACACACACATCTACAGACACAGACACACACACACACACACACACACACACACACACACACACACACATGTTTGTACTTCTATCTTAGTGAGGACATCCATAGGCGTAATGCATTTCCTAGAGCCTTACCCTAGCCTTAACCATCACAACTGATTGCCTAACCCTAACCCTTACCCTAACCCTAACCAAACCTCAATTCATACCTGTTCTCTAAAAACAAGTCTTCACCCTCAAACATGGCTGTTTCAAAGTGAGGACCGGCCAAAATGTCCTCACTTTGTAAAAATGTCCTCACTTGGATAGTTAAATGCAGAAAATGGTTCTCACAATGTAGCAAGTACAAGAACACACACACACACACACACACACACACACACACACACACACACACACACACACCCCTACACACACACACACACCCCTACACACACGCACGCACGCACGCACGCACGCACGCACGCACGCACGCACGCACGCGCACACACGCACACACGCACACACACACACAAAGAGGTGTGCAGTCAAACACACACAGTTATACACACACGTACACACTGATGCACACAGAATGGTCTCTTTGGCTCCCCAGGTACTTTGTGGCTTAAATGCCTCCAGGCAGATCACATACTGTAGACTCTCTCTCTCACACACACACATAGATATACTTGAATACTGATCAAAAATTTTTTTATATTCACTCAAAGCTCTGCACCACGAGAATCCCAGTCCAGCTGCCCTTCATTTCTTTCCATTTCTTTTTCCTGTGAGCCCTTTCAGTGTATTATTTTGTGCATCTCTGCAAGCAAACATGTTTCCACCAAATGTTGTGTGTTCAACTGTTACTAGGGGCTGAGAGAAGGGAAAAGGAAGAAGTGAATGAGGGAAGTTTATGGAGGAGGTCTGGGGTATGGGACGTGGGCAGCGTTTGAAGAAGAGGAATGTATCAGACAGCAGGCAAACATCGCTGGTAGCTTGAAAAAACACATACACTCACACACACAAACACATTTAGACACACTGACACACACTTGCATTTAGCTCCCGAGGGTCTCACTGGAAATTTAACTTAACCTGTCTCCGTTCAGTAGCTTCTGCTCAAACAGGTAAGAGTCAATTTGCTTTTTGTTTCTTGCCTGCCTGAAACATTTCTGCAAGGCAGGCAAAACTGGAAATGGTGGAAACTAAAATGTGTGGTTGTTTAATTACAGTAATCTCTTGGCAGCGCTCCGAGCATGTGCTGCACTGTAAGACGAGCGATGAAGGCAAAATGCAGCTTTGCAAACATGCTGATCAAGTCAAACTTCCTGATGATGCAAAGATTTCTTACAAATTGCTGTGTTATGTAGTGACTTGCACATGTGTGTGTTGGTGTGTGTGTGTACTTTCGTGCCTACCTACTGCGTGGATGTTACAGTAAACATCTGTGCGGGCAGGAAAAAAATGATTCTTCCTTTTCATTTTCATAGGTTTCAATGTAAATAAGTGTGCAGGCAAAAACAACCAATGCGCAGTCTGACATAGCTTCCATTAATTCGATTTTAATTTGACAATCCGTGTGCTTTAGAGAACTTGCCATAGAAAAGGCGATGTTGCTTGACCTCACATATTTGTTTAACTTCATTTTCAAAGCCTCATATAGACAATAATTTTTAATTTTCAAATTTTATAGTTCAACAGATCATTTCCTTTACAGATCAAATTACCTGCTATGCACTTACATCCAGGGACTTGTGAGAGACAAATAAAAAACAGGACTAACCATCTACAGACATGCTAGCAGCTCTTTGATGCTGTACATTCAATTTTATTTCCATTTTATATAAAAGTTTAGATACCACATTGAGAGAAATCCTTAATTTTCTGTGGTCCTTAAGTGCATACAATAAATGCAGAAGTATATCAGATGAAACACATGTTTACTATGCTAAATGTGTAGCAATTACCAATTACTTGAACAAATCAAACAAAACTAAGAAATAAATTAAAGCAATGGCAATCTGTAAGCATAGCAATTCAATCCAGAATGGCCTCAATGATAATAATGAGGTCATCTTAAAGTTTTGTTGAAGAAGTTTGTAAGTACCGTATGTGGTTTATTTAACTTTAGTTAGCTTTATTAGCTTAGTTTATTTAGCTTTAGTTAACATACTATTCAGCTGGTAAAATTCATCGTGTTCACCATGGTAGTGTTGTATGTTATCACTGGCATTAAACACAAGCACAAAAGTAATCCAGATGAATCCTGAGATTGGCAGAATTATCTGAAATTGCTGTCATGACAATCCATTATGTAGATTTCTAGATTGTTTTACTTTATATCAGAAAAAGTAACCTGCTGGTAGCATTAGAAGTTAAGTATGAGGATTTTCAAAATGGATCAAAGTAGTAGACCGGCTGGTTGATGGACATTGTTGTCCTTAAAGCGGTGCTACTGTCGCATGGCTAAAGTTGATCAAAGCTGATCCTCCAAAGGTTACATGAATCTTACACCTCCTGTAATCTGTTTGGTTACAGTCTTTCTATCTGGTAAACGCCCACATTAGACTCCAAATTCAGTGCACCCAAGTTTCAGTTAGAAATGTGTTTCCAGTGTCTAAGCCACAAGTCTGCCATATTTTACTCCACCAGACTCCTCAAGTCGTACAGAAGACATTATAGAACCTTCACAGGCATACAACAGCGCTCACCCTGACTCATAAAATGACTGATTTGAAAATTCTGATTTGTCTTAATGTTAAATCTACAGGATCTCGCCATCTTTCTCCATGGCTCTCCTGTGCTGTGGCCTGTTGGTGCTGCTGTGCTGTTTTGGTTCTGCCTCGGCTAGTGTTGGTGAAGACACGGACTATGGAGGCATTCCTCTGTGGATTAACCGCCTGCTGGGTGAGCCCAGTGTTCTGAGTCTGCAGGGACGGATGGATCCGGCCTGGCTCCGAGCTAACAATCCCCTGGCCTGCCCTCAGCAGTGTGACTGTCCCATCCAGTGGCCCACAGCTCTCTACTGCGACCACAGAAGTCTGGCAGACATCCCTGACCAGCTGCCAGACAGAACCCAATACTTGTTTCTTCAGGTAGAACATGGCTTCTGAGCTTGTGTTTTCTTTCCAGTTGTCTGCCACTAACCCATGGTGGTTTTTCATTTCCTCTTCACATTCTACACAGTAGCTGAACTCTACTGCACTATAATGTAGATTTTTTTGAATGGATGGAAAGTGTAAAGCAACAAACTAGATAAAGCATTGTGTTTTGTTGTTTCCAGGGCAACGACATCTCCTCCCTGCCCTCCTCTGTAATGACCAACATCACTGGTCTCCGCTGGCTCATCCTGGACAACAACAAGCTGCAGAGCGACAAGCTGGAGCTGGCCTCCCTGCAGAACCAGACCCAGCTGTGCTATTTTTTTGCCAACCACAACCACCTGACATCAGTGCCCAGTGCTCTGCCAGCTGGACTCAAACAGTTGCGACTGGCTCACAACCAAATCAGCAGCATCAGCCCCAAAGCTTTCCAGAAAGTGCAAAACCTGACGCTGCTGCTGCTGCAGGGAAACAGACTGCAAACCATCAAAGAGGGAGACCTCAAAGGTAGTGTAATGCGTCATTTCCCTTCTTTGCACATGCAAAGGGCACTTTGAATACCTGGGATGGAAAGTGAGAGAACAAACAAAAACTCCGCACAAACATTTAGAAAGAAATGTTTTTTTGCGATTGGGATAGGCTCCAGCACCCCCCGCGACACTAGTGAGGATAAAGCGGTGTATAGAGAATGGATGGATGGATGTTTTGTTGCGTTGATTATGTCTAAATCATGCTTCCTTTCTCCTGAAACTAGGGTTACATACACTCTAAAAATTAATCTTTGAGCTCAGTAACAACAACGATAAAAACAACAAAACAGTTTGCATTAATGTTTATGTTTATGTATAAGTCAAAGGTAATGTAAATAATTACCAATTATGAATAGAATAGAATGTGCTTTATTGTCATAGGTGCAAGCATAGCAAAAGGTGTAAGATAAAAGTCTTAAAATCTTAAAGGAAGCACAAACAGTCTGTATTTACTAATATACAATATAAATGTCACAAATGATAAATATCTTAAAAATATATAAGAACTGTAAAGAATTCTCATGTACATATTTTGTAAGATATTTATCATTTTATTTATCTAATGATTGGAAAATGAACACAAGTTTTAGGTGAATTACTTTTTAATTTAAGTTGTTTCAAGGAGCATTTTTATATTACTTATGGGGAATTTTTAATGTGTTTTGCATCTATTTAGCATAATTATTAACACAAATTTTTAAGTTAGAAAATTTAAAAACAAAGTCACTCTAGTGTTAAGCAGACCGGAAAAAAGGACATGAAATCCTGACTTAAAGGTGAAGAAAAATCTAGATATCAAGCCAATTTCATTTAGTTATCTCAGCCTAAATTTAGTTTTAATTCAACTAATGCAGGGAATTAAGTTCAACTGACCCAAAATATTAAGTTGATGCAATTATCAACAATATTGTGTCAACTCAACACATCTAAAAAATGTTAACTTAAAATGCTGAAAGGTTTAATGTTTTGTGGCAGTCATCTATTTGATAAAGTTTTAAAATGTGATAATAATTAACACTGATTGGACACATCTGTCAAACCTATTTGTGTGTATTAATGTTTGCATGTGCGTGGATGTTTTCTTGTCATCCTATAGGCCTGCTTAGGCTGAATCTGTTGGACCTCAGTGGAAATTTGTTCTCCACCATGCCCAAACATTTACCTCCCTCCATCCAGCAGCTCTATCTGTCTAACAACTCTCTGTCTGCGCTGGATGAGGACAGCTTTGTGGGATTCCTCAACCTAAAGTACCTTCGTCTAAGTCGCTGTGGCCTGCAGAACCTCGCCATCCACCCGCAGGTCTTTAACTCCTCCAGCTTGGTGGAGCTGGACTTGTCTTATAACAAACTTACTACCATTCCCACAGTTCCCACCACCCTGCAGAACCTCTACCTGGAGGCCAATCAGATACAAGGTGAGCTGCGTAATCACAAAGAAAACACACACGAATACCGTTCACATTGTTAATTCAGATGTCATGTCTGTGCCAGTTTTCCACACGTGCACACATTCATGCATTCTAGCATTCAGCAAGTACAATATTGGTGAATTATGTGCCTCAACACCTGGAGCAGATCTGACAAACGCTGCTGTGGTGTATATGAAGAAATATAAAACATGTGAGAAGAAACTTTCACTGCCTTCGCTGCTGTATCTGCACATGGGAGGAGCTGCAAGTGGGTGAGGCCAGGAGAGAGAAAACGCAGGCAGAGGAGGGATTAAGCAGGAGTTATGGAGAGAAAAGAAGTGAGAGGAGGGTGGAGGATGGAAGAGGAGAGGGAATATTAGTTGGTTGGATGTGGGGAAAGTAGGTTACCCAAGAGGCGAGGGGAATGGTATGAAAACATCTGTGATGGATTCAGAGGTAAAAGTGCCAGATGAGCCAGAAGCACAGGCTGTTCCCCTCCTTAGTCTCCCCTTTCCTCTTTCTCTGTCTGCTCCCAGTCATTTTAACCTTTGTTTTTGGACACATATTACATATATCACAGTGCACAGTCTTGTACCTAGTTGCCAAACTGTGACTCGCATGACCATCCAGCAGCAGCAACCTGGTGTGCAGTTCTGGGTTTCTGGCAAAGTGAAAATGTGTTCTTGTTTCTCAATCTGTGATGCAGCACACAGAAGGGCTGTGTACCAACCAGACAGACAGACAGAAAAACACTTCCACAATAACATACACCTCATCGTCTAACTAGCTAGCAGCCTGACAGCTACCGCAGTTCATGTTTGCCAGAGCCTGCAGTCTGGGCTGAGAGAAGCAATACTACTGAAATGCCTGACAGAAAGCAAAGGAGGGTGTTGTGGTTTCCTCTACCTCCGTTTTCACCACAGCACCTGTAAGGCTTGTAATAGTAAAAGCAGACTGTGAGAAGAAGAGGGTTATTTGCAGACTGCACAGAGCTGCTTTGATTTGACAAATCTCCTGTTGTGACCGAAGTGCTTCATCTTGATCATTTACATGTGACGAACACATGGTACATGATGTGAAATCAAAGCTCTCTGGAATGGCTACATTGTCTTGGCAAGACAACAATGATCAGATAACTGTCAGTCTAGTGAATAATGGATCTCTAACAATGAGTGTCTGTATTTTTTTTAATTCCTAAATCCTGCCTGTTTTTTGGCTTTCCACCACAGAGTTCAACGTGACCAGTTTCTGCAGAGAGGTGGGACCTTTGTCCTACTCCAGGATAAAAATCCTCCGATTGGATGGAAACAAATTGTCCTACCATCTGCTGCCTCCCGACTGGGTGTTTTGTCTGCGAGTCCTGCGAATTATTTACATCTGACTCCACCTTCTGAACATGAATCTAGTCTACAAGTACTGTATGCGACTGGTCAACCTCATCTAATGCTACAAAGAAAAAGTCATGATTCAACTCACAATGTTTTGTTTTATTGTCCAACTCATCATCTGTGAACTCAAACAACCCAGCCTTAAAGCTTGAAACCTGAGACGAAGACTGTAATTCATTATGTCTCCAATACGTGGATATACAGCCAAAAGAAAACTGAGCTTCAAAAGATGCTGAGCTTGAACTTAATGCTAAACCAAAGTTATTTAATGGTAATGCAACAAGCTATGATCAAAACTTCTCTCATATCATCAATGTAGGCCTTTGGGGTTTCTGTGTCTCATTCCATGTTTTCCAAGTTATGCCTCATCAGGGTTTTACATCTGTGTGTTATTACTGAATAGGACCAGTGACAAAACCTCTCATTTCTGACTTGACTGAAGAATGCGCTCTGGTTAAACTGAGCTGTCTCAGGGCAAAAGGAAACATGGTGAATGTATGAGTGGCAAAAATCAGTAGCTTTCCCATGAGAGAATCTGACTCAGTTAACTAGACGGTGTTTAACAGCCACACCACACAGTGAGCTGTGTGTAAATGGAAATTTTATGATGAAAGCACTAAGAAGTTGAAACCTCTTGCATATATATGTGTGTGTAATAAAGTGAAATGTAGTCACTTTATGCTTGATTTATGAACTGATGTTGATAATCATAATCATGAAGTTTGGTTTGAACAAGTAACTGAAACATAATATCGACGTCAACATAAAGTTTTGTGAATGTGTCCTCTTGTTTTTACTCAATTGCAATGCAGTCTAGAAACAAGGATTCACATTAAACTCTCGTTATTGTGTAAAATGTAACAATATCAGTCAGAAAAGATTAAAAGCCAAACACTAGAACATATATATAATACTAGACACACACACACACACACACACACACACACACACACACACACACACACACACACACACACACACACACACACACATATAAATGGAGCAAATACTGACAAAATGAGCAATGAAGTGATAAGTAAAATGTATGTGAACTCATGCAGCTACATGTGCATGGTAGTGATATAACTTTAGCTATCCAATTAAAACTTGCAAATCTTCTACAGCATAAAGTATTTACAAAACCAACACAATCTTCTACAAAATCACTTATTATTTAACAGTGTAACTCAGGAACAGAACATTGCGACCATATTTCACGTTTGGTTGGATACAGCTTTTGTGAGTCTATATTGGATGTCCACCTATTAAATTCCTTTAAAGACTTCACCACATATAATAAACAAGAAAACCCCTCAGAGAGCGCAGTACTCTGCCAAGGCTCTTCATTCCCCCATATGGCATTGTCAGAAATCCAGCATTTTTTGTAGAAATGCAGCATTCATTTATTAGTTACTGATTATTAGAAATCATGGGAAAATAGAATGTGGCCACTTAATATAGATGTACCTACAAACAAAATGACCTTGTGCTGAGCACAGGCATGTGTTATGCATGCGTATGCTATGTACAGATATCAAATCACAGGACCTAAATATGTAGCGGGCGGCAATTGATGGGACTCAGAAACACCCCCGTAATTTAATCAGTTGTTGATTGTATCATTTCTGAAGGATAAGGCACGATAAGTCCACAGTGGTGGATTTGTAGGATCGCAATCATGTGATCGTCAGCAGGCAGCTGATGTAGTATTCACTTGTTGTCATAGTTACAGTGAGGACGTGCTGCTATCTCGCAATGATACAGAAATTAACAACTTCACGAATCCAGACTATAAGCCGCATCACTGCCAAAATCTAATCAGTTAGTCCTTGTGTCATTTCTGACCTTCCCTGAAAATGTCATCGAAATCTATTAGTCCGTTTTTGAGTATTGTTGCAGACAGACAGACAGACAGAGGGACAGACAAACCAACACCGATCAGCACAAAACTCCACTCCATTCCTTGGCAGAGTAATGAGTCTGGACAGAAATGGATGCAAATTGAAACTTTACTGGCTGACGGAGGCATATAGCCGCAAGTGATAACTCTAGTTTCCATAATTGTTTTAATCATGAACAGTATAAATAGAAATAGTTATGTAATATGTATAGTAAAAAAAACTTCTGTGCAGTTTAATGTAGCAAATACAGAAATTTAAATACAAAAATCATTAGAACAGACACAGTAAAGATACCCATGTAGCAGCAGTCTTCAGCACTGACCTCAACATTTGGCCTCTTTTGATGCATTAAAGGATTTGTACTTTGGTTTTGTTTCCACTTATGTGTAATATTTCTTCACTCCGTTTCTCCAGCCTGTGTTGTGTCATGATGTCATTTCACAGTTTATGATGTTGGAGGAGGAATCTTAGAGAGTGGCAGAGCCGGTCATAGTGCTTTAATACAATGAAGATGACAGATTTAAAGATCTCAGTCATGAAGACTGGTGACTGGATGTGAAAGTTTTGTAGGAAAGTGAATGCCAATAGTTTAAAAAAAAATCTAAAAAAATCTAATTCTGTCACCCATTTATTTAATGGCTGAGAAATGTATGAAGGTTAGACTGAAGACATTTATTAAAGACAGAAGACATATTAGACTCCAGACAGAACTGATAAAAACAGTGATTTCAGTAAACGGATAACTCACATCCCCTCATTTACTCAGCATCTTACAAATGACTCAACTGATTTGAAAACTGAAACCTCAGGTAGATCAGATTGTGCTCTATGGAACCTGACATACTAATACCAATACCATCTGCATCTTCTTGTAAACAAAAAGCAATGTCTTATCTAATGACTAATTATTTTTTTCATAATGGCAGTATTTCCCTTTAACAATACTCCCATTGCCTCATACTTGAACTATCCTCTAGTTTCCTATAATCACAAGATAACGACCGCACAACTCAATGGGTTTCCGCACAATTCCGAAATGCATTGTCATCATTATGAGATACGCAGTTTCAGAAAATGAGAGAGCAGAGTTCAGTATGTGAAAAGCAACTTCTTGTAACAGCATTACTTTTACCGTGTCAAAAGTGGGGGGGCATCCCATCTGGCTTACTTTGTAAACCTGAAATATGCTAATTTTGAATAATCTACAAGCCAATACTCGCTTTCTGGGTGATTAAGAGCAACGTAGCACCAACAGCAACAAAAAATGTCTCAAGGGGACACAAAAAACAACTTGTTGTTCGGTGCTTTGTGTGTATTATCTATGTTAATGGCTAAACTGTAGAGTTTATTTTACCATCGTTAACATCATAAACTCAGCTGGGTTGTGTTGTATTTGCAGCATGTTTGTTTATTGAGCCACGTTGTCAATTTGTGAATATTTCAGTGTGTTTGTTAGTTGGGTTGTGTTCAGTCTGCTTGTATTCGTCTTCTTAACCTGCACAACATTGAGCTCTCTTGGCCACTATACAGAAAATATGTTTCCTCAGATTAATTTTCTTGAAAGTCAACCAAGCAATACTTGGCTACAGATATTCAACAGCTCACCAATTTGTACTGAACTCATAGTGCTTTAGTGAGTGTTTGTTTCACCCTGTGCCATTACTAAATCCACTGCCATATTTTCCCAGTGACACCATGTCTTATAAATGCTGTGAGTGTGTTTGATGGTCTGATCAGACTTGTGCAATGTCTGGACCCACTTTTACCAGAGGCAGGAGTCACTCACACAGAGCTGCTTTGAGGGACGAGCCTTAACCATAAAAGTCGGTGTAAGCTGGAACCGGTGACGACCAGCCGGCAGTCTGCTGGCTGACTATGAAGTCATGGTGGATGGGGGCAAGCTGCAGGAAAAAGTTCTCTGCTTCCATGTCGCTGCTGAGAGATTGTAAACAAAATACAAGTTGCATCATTCTACCGTTTGATATTTAATTCCTAGCTGAGAGATCAGAGAATCGTTGTCAACCTTTCACTTTCTTTCTTAATACTCCTTGCTTCATTTTTGTCCAACATATAAGAGACTGGAATCTTGTTATCTAACTTTAGGCAATAAAATGAAACATTTCTTAAAACGTCAAACATTTTAGTTTTCTTCATATAACCTTTACTTCAGGGGTTCAGAAAATCTCAATCATATTTAACTTCTGTGTGACCTGCTTCTATGTTATCATTACCTATGTGTCCTGCACCACCCTACGAATACAAGTACAAGTACGGCACCTCTGTGGGCTCAACGCTCCAACCTGGCAAAACATATGCAAATATTCAAAACACAACCAAATTAAGAACAAGAAGCACCTGTCTGGTCAAATGTTGTGCTCTCTTAATTATCTTATGTTTCCTCTCTGTAAATGTGTTTTATAAAGGCAAATTAGTTTCCCGACCAAGAGGCACAGGTACGTTTTTTTTTACTTCAGTTTGGTCGTAGCCAGACCATTCTCCACTGTACTCCACCTGTCTCTGCTCAGAAGAATGGTCTGTCTGCACCTTGCTATCATTCTGCTAGAGGAGAAAATACTCTGGCTTGTTTTCATTGTTTTTAGCCCAGGATGAAGTGATGGTGCCCCTGTACAATAGTGACGGGGGAAATTGTTTTAGAAGAGCATTTGCATGCAGGGAGGTAAGTAACGTCAATAAAAAGGATAATTCACTGCGTTTTACAGCGTATATGTTGCTGCTTGGACGTTGCAGTTGTTGTTTCGCATAGTGAACAACAGTTACAAGCAGATAGTTGAAGGGAAGGACAAAGCAGCACAAAAAGTAGCAGAAACAATACTCCACATCTGGTGAGTGAGACTAGGATTAAAGAGAGGTCAGGGTGTTGTTCCATTCAGCTCGACTTCACCCCTATATGCTCAATAACAACACAACCTCACTTTCTCTTTTTCATATTAAGCATCATATGACCACTGGAAAGCACTGTCATAAAAAAGTAATTACAGTTCATAATAACTCGCTTTAAAAAGTGATTTGTTTTACAGGAGGACAGTCACTGTATTCACGCTATTTTTCACCGTGAGCTCTATTTTGTTTCATGCAGGCTGGTGGGCTTGCAATTCAGTCGTCCTTGCATATTTAAACCAGACGTCCTCACATTTCTCTTTTTTAGACCCATGAAGCACGGCGATCCAAAATGAAGCTCAGCTTTATTAGCAGAAACCATACTGGCATTTTAGGGAGAACCGCATTTGAAGTATGGTTCATTGTTTGCATTGGTGAACTCTCACTTGTGAATCCAAACCAGGAAAAGGTGCAGATTAAGTTTTCAAGAATTGCCAGCTGGCTGGAGTTCACACTGCAGAAGGAGGAACTGTAGAGCCAGATGGGACGTGTTAACACCAGAAACGCTGCCTGGCGCGTCACAGTGGAATGAACCACTGACTGAAGGTGCTTTTGTTGCCTTAACAGCAAAGCCGCCAGGTAATTATTGTTATTTAGTAACCGATAGCTAATGTAATTTTTTCCATCACTTCTTCCAGACTAGCTCATTTGCTCAACTGTGAGGCACAAAATAAAGGGGAAAAAATTCAAAGAAGATATGGAAAAATATTCTACAAATAACGTTTAAACTGGTAGGCTTCAATTTGTTAGCCAAACATCAGCACCAAGCAGAATTATTATATTTTTGGGTTTCAGACTCAGTTGATACGAGTTATTCCTCATTAAATTGTAAGCAAGACAGAAATTTGTGTCGGCTTAGGAGTTTTTCATATTCAGGAAGAACATCTATGCAGTCTTAAAAAAACAGAATAAAAGTCTGGCTGGTGGAAACATCATCGCTCGGGCCGTTCCTCTCCTCTGAATTAACCTCTGCCTTGGAAACCACCAGTCAAAACAATCTGCTATGAGGCTCCCTGTGGTGTCATAACAGCAACATAAAGAGCTGTGGAGCTCAGGACCCCTCACATATCACATCCCTCAGCCCACAGAGACATTTTACAACAGTACCAAAATACCCTCTCAGGTTAGATAACTGGTCTAGCTACTGAAAACTCATTAGAACGAATCTTTAAAATCCTATTCTAATTCAATTCACTGCCGTCAGTAACCTGACTAATATTTCCAAATGGCTCTTTGTCTTGATCTCTTCTCCTTTTCTTTCTAGAGAATCAGTTACTGAATTTGGAAAATACAAGTCTGGGATCAAAAAAGGGAAAAATTCACTGTGCAACTCGTCAATGCTCTACGGAGCATTTTAGCATCTTTGAGTTCATTGTCTTGATTTTATGCTCAGCAGCTTTGTTGTCAAATCTATTTCATGCTGCCTTCTCAGAACCAAACAGCAGACAGACACAATTAGCGACGAGCTGGTCAACATAATGGAGAAATTATCCTCTAAAGGTCCATATTTTCCCCTCAGGAGTGGTAAAGGAGAATAAACATTGTTTTCATGCCTTGTGGTGCTGCCAGGAGGTTCCCAAAAAACATCATTCAAGGCAGGTTGTCAGTAGTTTTGTTAGAATTATTTGACAGAAAGCATGTTAATGTTGAAGCTTGAATAACGGTTACTTAGGTTGCTGATGGGTTTTTTTTGTAGAGAGCATTGACGTGCCTCAGCACAACAGTGTCCTGCTGGTTCTTACTGTGGCCTCTCCGATAACAAAAAGTGTTTTTCCACTGTGAGGGTGTTACTCACACTGAGCTGTTCCATGTCTCCAACAGCTTCCTCTACAGTCAAATCGATGCCCATTTTATCACCAAAACAGTGTGTGTTACTCAACGGCTCTTAATGCAATTTAACCAAACTTTTGTAAACAAGTTAAACACAAATGTTAATTGTCTTTAATGTATGAGTCAAATTAGTTGTGTGAATGAAAACTACATGAATTCTTGGAGAATGAATGAACTCCTGTTCACATGTGCAGCAGAGGGAGGAATGAAAATACGTTATGGACTGTTTAACTGCCAGTTCAGTGAAGCTGACTATGGTTTCAACTTGGCGTTATGCAACCGGCTGCAGGGATTGGGTCCCATTCAGACAGCAGACAACTAGTGGGGCTCAACACTTACAGCATGTTGGGTGATGAGATGTTGTTGACGGCTGACATTCCAGGTCATGTGAAGGTGTTGAATGTGGTGGAGATCAGAGCTCTGTACACTTGAGTCCTATATGGACCTTTGCTGTTTGTGTAAGGGCCCCTTTTAGAAGAAGGAAATTCACCCACTTTTTCAAAGGAAAGAAGGTAAAGATTAGAGGAATAATGAGTGCTCCGAGGGGAACTCTCACATATGGAGCCAACATCTTGTAGTCAGGACCAGCCCTGTAGCTCACTTTAGGTGCTGAAGAATGACAGAGACTGACATGGTTCTTGCTACCAAGTGAGACCACAGCAGAGTGGCTCGATGCGACTACTTGTGTCCCCTGCTGTGATGCTCCAGTATTGTCATCACAGTTTGGTGCTAAAGCGGTCCAGCTCAGGCTTGTGGGAAAACCCAGAAATATTATAGGAGCTTGTGGTACCCTACATTTATGATAAAAATTTGCCAATTCTTCACCAAATGTCAGAAGCTCTGTCTCAACCATTCATCTTTGAGGTAGAAAAGTGGCACCACTGGGTACACTGTGGGACTTTAGTTTACTGCTTTCATCATCTGATTTGTGTGTTTTCTGTTGCTGAGGTCATGACTGACTTCAGGTCTGGCTGGCACTTCAAGTGTTCCAGCCGACGCTGGACACTGAGTTGGGTAAATTGTGTCACTGCTCTGACCGTCCCATGAAATTCAGTTTTCTCAACATGTGTGTCAAACAGCTAAGCCTCAAACAAAACTAATAGTTAGGTTGCTGGACCAAGCGATTCTAAGAGAAGAATAATATACAGCGATGTTGGGACCTCCCAGATTTGTGAAGCGTCTGTTTGTAGCTAAATCCAACGCAGACTTGTATGGTTCTTGTGGTTTCGGTTAGATGAACGAGGAAGCCGTTAGTTACATTTACAGGCCTGTTTACAAGCAAGACTAAGACCTCCAGGACTCTCATTAGACACACACACACACACACACACACACACACACACACACACACACACACACACACACACACACACACACACACACACACACACACACACACACACACACACACAAACACACTCATAGATGCTGATTGTGCTGTCTTGTCTTTCCTTTACGGTCTGAAGAAAGTTTCTTCTGTATCATGCAGTTCTTTCTTACAGTGCAGAAACAACTCTTCAGTTCAAATGAGAAAAAATTCACACTTCTTGACTTCTGGCAGCAGCTCATGTTTGAACAGTCTTCCAGAAACAGGCCACAGGCTTACAATAATGAGCCTCAGTAATATGGAAAAGAACGCATAATCTTGATAAAAGCTTCAGATGTTGAGACTAGTTGTTTCAGCCAAGGAAATAATAAATAAGCACATTTTTGGTGAGTTGCCAACTTTGGATTTCGTCATCACATCTAGATTTGTTTATTTGTTTATTTGACAACAAATGAGATAACATATAACAGTAACATATAGGATTTGCAATTCATCTGAGTTTGTCATAATAGTACAGAAAAGGACTGTTTACAAGTTTAGTTCCTGAGGTTTTCCCACAATCCCTGTACTGAGCACTGCTGAGAGATTTTCTCAAGGCCGTGTTTAGGCAGCTGATAATGCAATTCAAC
Source organism: Acanthochromis polyacanthus (assembly GCF_021347895.1). Classification (NCBI taxonomy): domain Eukaryota; kingdom Metazoa; phylum Chordata; class Actinopteri; family Pomacentridae; genus Acanthochromis; species Acanthochromis polyacanthus. Next base: position 17,355,557 of record NC_067117.1, read on the forward strand.
TCAGAAGAGAGGTAGAGGTTGTGGTTTTCCTGTTTTATTTACCTAAATGACACCTTTGTTATCCTCTCGACAAAGCATAAAGAGAGCCGTAGAGGTGAAACAGGCGATGTAGGTAGCTGTGACAGAGCGGTGAAAGGTGTGAACAGTCCAGGATGAACGCCGTATGTGTGAACTATGTGCATTGCGTGTGAGATGAGAGTTCAGCCTCCTATGGAATCTGTATCAGACATTCTTTATTTCACCGAATAGCACCGACGCAGTCCCATATGTGAAACACATGCGCTTACTCAACACAATATGGACACGTGCAAACACACTGCTGTACCACACAAGTACTACTTATACCTCATAAATGGGCATAGTAAACTTATGTTTCCCTGTTATCTGAAAGAATCCATCTGTGTACACATCTTCAACTTTTCCTCCATATTATTATGCAGTGAAAGAAAACATAGAAAATTAGTCTAAATAACAGTATAGCAAGTCTGCCATGTTTAGGATTTCTCAACATGCTGAGAAGTGCTGCCAGTGTGAAGCCTTAACTGATTGCATGCTAAAATTTGCTTAAATAGCATGTTAGCCACAGATGAAAAATAAGACAAAGACAGCCATCATTTAAGCTAAAAAGTAGCTACTGATCAGAATGCGAAAAACCCGCTCAAATAAGCTTCTGTCCAACATCAAAGGCCCAAAATTCAAAAATTACAAAGAACTCTAGGCAGTAAAATTTGCCACTGTAATCACTGTCAACTCCGTATGTGCCGTGCAAAAACAGAAAACCTGACAAGTTTAGTAACACTTACTAAGGGAAGTTCAATCCAAACATCTTAGAGAAGATGCAAAAAACACAAACAAATGAGCAGTTTTTTTTCCCTTTGTGATTTCAGATGAAAGACAGCTATACCACATATAGTAGCTATTTATCATTTGCTGTAAATTTGTACTCTCTTAAAACTGCTGCGATCAGTTACAAAGCACTAATCAAATGCAGATACAATCAAAATAAAGGGGGGAAGCAGGAAAAAGACAAACAAAACTGAACAAGATGTCTGAGCCACATTAAAAATCTGACAAGTGTTGGATGTTTTTACTGAGCGGCATGGAAACCCATAGAGTTCATGGAGTTTATTTAGGACACGACAGTGCACACGATGCCAGCATAGGATGTCTTTAATCAGCCATATGCAGTGGATTGGAGCTCGTTAGACCCATCTGTCACTTCCAAAGAGAAGAACCACCAATAAAGATCCCCTCCAGGAACGTCCCAATATACATGAAAGTGCTCTGAATACTCCTTTTGTAATTATCCATCAATTTTTCTATAGCGAAGTACTAGTACCTGGTTAAAAATTTTAAAATCCCATCTAGGACTACTCTTCCATTGAAAAATCTAGAATCTATGAATATGCAAATAATGCTCATTTCAAAATATGAACCACCTATAACAATTAGGTTCCTTCTCCAGTCAAACAGACGATACAAGCTTCAAGTTTCATGCTTGTGATTGTGTACATTGCCAGTTAGATCAGGATTGGCTTCTAAACTACTTGCAATATCGTAAATTCTGCTTGCTTGCAGCTGCACACCTTTACCTCAGAGAACCTTTCCAACTTCAGCAGATACGTACGTCACTCTGAACAGTGAAGCTCGAACATCCAACAGAGGTGACATTTGCCAAAACACGTTTTGTGCGGAAGATCCCTTTAAGCATTTTCAGTCATCTTTGAAGAATTTCGTCTCTGAAAGAAAATAAGCCACTTATTCCAAGAAGTCGCTGTACCACTGAAGCCCATTAGATTGGGTGTAAACTGTGTGAGCGAAGGCCTGTCTGGGCTGGACAGTGTTTGATATTTTTTGCATGATGGATGAGTTTAGGTTTGGAAGTGTCCACTGCGCAGGTGGTTTGTTTCTAGTGACATGTTGAGCAGTACACTAACTGGAGAAATACGTTTCAGTTAATAGCATGCAGGCTCTGATTCTGTCATGACATCAGTATCTTCAGCTGCCAGAGTCACTGATAACGTCCAGTGTGTCAGCGTACTACTATGATGATCCTGCACAAGGCACATAAGAGCAGTGGGATTGTTTAAAGCTCACTTGCCTGAAACTAGTTTCACCAACTTTATCGTGATTATCATGTTTTTCAACTGGCTTCATACACAAACAAAGCCTTCCACCTACCTGTCTTCACTGATGAACAGACATTTCAGTGACATAAACAGAAACTCTGTACAAAGGCAAGTGGTGTAGGCGGCTGCAAAAGCATGAAAACAGAACTACAACTCGGTATGCTTTATCTAAACAAAAAGCTCTTCCGCAGCACATATCAGTGTGCCGAATTTGTTTTGACATTTCATCTGCCTAACATTTATAGAATTAACCTCACTTTCTCTTTTTCTATAAACACCCTGCATTGTTTCAAATGTACACCATAGTTTATTCATGATTCAACAATAATGCAGTTTTTGCCATCATAAAATGATTAATGAGACAGTAAGTTTGTATTAGTATGAAACCTTCAAGGGCGAACACAATGAGAATACTGTAAACATTTGGTTTTATGAATAACATTCGCCAGAGCTCTGGACTTTCATTGTACTTTAGAAAGGAGAAAGTGGGTTCAGCCTGCAGAACTTGGGTATGTACACACAGTGCTAACAGGATGCTGCCGTAAAACTCATTAGAAAGTTGTCTGTAAATTTTAGGGGGAGAATATTAGTATTCATTTGGCTCTACTTCCTCTGGGAACATTTCTGGCTGAAGCTCATGCGCGTCCTCTTTAAAGCAAACAGTTCAATCATCCAGATCACTCCATAGATGACAGAACACGCCGTTCTTGGAAAGTTCTCACATTATTATACACACCAAGTGATTTTGGGTCTGAGCCTGAGCCTGCCCGCTCTCTCCATCTGCTTGGAAAACAGCTGCTGCGGTATGTTACTGCACCGACGAGGACGGCTGCTTAAAGATTTCCTGCAGTAAAAGCAAGTTTTCGGCCCTATAAATATCTGTCTTGTTGAATCCACAGGTTGAATTCAGGCCTGAACAAAACGCAGCGCTAACATCCGAGCGTCTCTGTCCAGACTGCATGAATCTGAACACTGCAGGCCAAGAAGTTGCATTCCACAGGCCATGTGACTCAGTTTCCACATGCAAAAACCAAACCACACAGTTTTATTCTCAAAGTTTAGCCACTTAAGCTCTGAATAATTCAATAAGAATAATATAGTACAGCACATGCATGATGTCTAAATTTGTAGAACAATAGGCAGAGATTCTGATGGGAACTATGCTACATGTTTTTAAACACAGGGCACCGACTATCTGACAGAGAAGATGTGAAGAAATAGTAGTGATAAAAACTGTCCAAACTCAGGTAAGCATGAACAATTAAACTCAGCTACAACAGACACATTTCAACAGGTAAGAAAAAGAGAAAAGGTGATCAGACTGGCCTGGTTTTGCTGTCAATTTAATAGATGAATACTGTGTTTTTTGTGTTTAAAATAAAACTCAGTTCATTCAAATGTTAGAGGAATCAGTTGTGTTCTAATTTCAGCTGTAGTTACCATTATCAACAGTTTCCCCTTTTCTGTCGGAGTCATCTTAACAACAGTCACTATATCTTACTATGTTACAGACAGATGAATTCAACCTAATAATCCATCCACAGACTCAGTAGTATACATTTACCTTATCTTTACATCTTCTCTTCTATCTCCGTGGTCACTCAAATTTCTGCAATCTGTAGTATTTTTGACTCTATTTTATCGGTTTCTATAGTAAATAATTTCCTGAGGAATTTCAGAAATGACACTCATAGGGGATTCTATTAGACCTCTGCAGATCAAGCTACAAAGCAAATTCAGTCTCTAAAGTTTAACTCTGTTTCTCAGTTCACCTGTCGACCTTCTCTCTAAGAACGAACTAAAGCAGTTATGTCACAGTTTTTCACTCTACTCTGACGTAGCCCTCAAAAAAGAAACAATCGTGACATAACTATGTTGTGTTTACACCATCGGTTGGACAGTGAAGTGCATTACCATTACTGAATCCAAATAATACTCTTGGAACAGTTTCAATGTCCAGGAGGCCTCCCTAATTGCATGAGCTTCTGATTTGCAGCTCATCTTGTCCTTTTTTTTTTTTTTTTTTTTTGAACTTAATTTTTATTCTCATTCCTTGGGATTCGTACAGTGTATATAATACAAGTTACAACCTTTTTTTTTTTTTTTTTTTAAGTTGCCAAGCAACGCAGCAACGTCAACTTAAACAGAACAGAACAGTACAGAGAAAAAAATACAAAACAAAGAGTACATAAAATAAGTAAAATAATGTGATAAATAATAATTATCTAACTTAAAATAAATAAATAAATAAATAAGCATTCACTCTAGGCTGTCCACTCCCAGGTATTATTGGTAATATAGCATTGTCTTTTTACGATAAGTATATATGGCATGTAGGCATGACAGTAGATAGTGGGGTGGAGGGGAATTCTTAGATGGTAAGAGTCACTGAATCAGCAGGAACAAGGCAGGCCTCCATCGTTCATTGAACATAGATTTTTGCAGTCTCAGTGCAAAGGTAATCTGCTCCATTTGATATATGTCCCATACCTTTTGGATCCAGATGTTATATGTCGGGGGGTCCGGTTTCATCCATCTGATAGTAATACACTTCAGCGCTGCCGTGAGTAAAATGTTTAAAAGGTACTTCTTAGCTCTCCCATCCAGACCGTTAGGTATTACCCCTAACACTGCAACTGCCAGATCTTGTGGAATATCTTGTTGAAAGACATGCTGGAGAGCGTCAAAAACATCTTTCCAAAAAGTGAACAGTTTGGGACATGACCAGAAAACGTGAGTGTGATTCGATGTTTCTGACCCACAATCTCTCCAGCATGAGTTAGAACACGCTGGGTTCATTTTAGCTGTTATTACTGGCGATCTAAAGAATCTAGTTATCACTTTCCATTTGAATTCCCGCCATGTGTTTGAATTAGTGGCTAAGTGTGCCTCAATGCAGGCCTCCATCCAAGTATCCTGTGAAATGTCCTTGTTTGCCTCCGCCCCCCACCTCTGTTTGATCTGAAGGGTGTTGTGTGGGGTCATTGATAGAAATATGTCATATAGTTTACCAATTATTTTTTTAACTTGCCTCCCCAGTTGTATTTCGATTAGGAACTTTTCTATGAGACTGTGATGTATAATTTTTCTCCATTCTTTATGCGTTGTTAGGAAGGTTCTTAGTTGTAAATATCTAAAGAAGTCTGTCTTCTCAAGGTTGAAGTCATTTTTTAATTGTTCAAAAGACTTGAAATTATCGCCCTCAATTAAGTGGTGCAAATAAACGAGTTTACGATTTGACCAATTTCTAAAGCCAGAGTCTAAGTTGTTGGGTATGAAGGTCTTCATGAATCCAATATTTGCTAATGGTGAAAGTTTTGCTAGGTCAAAAGCTAACTTTATTTTCCTCCATACACTTAGAGTAGTCATAGTCCATTGTGCTAGCCCCTTAACAGGGCCATCCGAAAATGGAAGCGTTGCCAAAGGATCTGGAGACCTATTCTTTTCAATATTAAGCCAGCGTGTGTTTGTATCATTCTGAATCCATGATATCAGAGGCTTCATTTGCGAGGCCCAGTAATAGTATTTCAGGTTTGGGAGCTTAAGACCTCCATCTGATTTCGGGAGTTGTAAGGTTTTAAATTTAATTCTTGGTCTCTTATTTTGCCAAATGAATTTTGAGATCATTTTGTCCAAATTTTCAAAGGTTGTTCTTGGGATTTCAATAGGTAGCATCTGAAATAAATATAATAGTCTGGGTAGAACATTCATGCGAATACATTCGATGCGGCCGAGGAGAGAAAGAGGAAGTGACGTCCAACGTTCTAAATCATTGTTGATGTGTCTGATAATTTTAATATAGTTTGCATCATACAACTTTTGTAGAGAAGGGGTGATATATATGCCTAGGTATTTGATGCCTTCTCTAGGCCATCTGAATCTCCATTGTGATTTAATGTTTTGTGGAATATTTTCATTGACATCAATTGCCTGGGTTTTATCAACGTTTACCTTATATCCCGAGTGATATCCAAATTCAGAGATCAGGTTCATAAGATGTGTTATGGTTGATATGGGTTCTGACAAGTATAATAGTACATCGTCAGCATACAATGATAGCTTGTGCTCCTCTTTGTCTACTACAATTCCCTTGATGTAATCATTGTCTCTGATAAGCTGGGCCAATGGCTCGATACTGATAGCGAACAGTAGGGGTGATAGAGGGCAGCCTTGCCGACACCCTCTTTCTAATAAGAATTTCTCTGATCCATGGCCATTGACTCGAACCGAAGCCTTGGGGGATGAATAGATGGTCTGAATCCAGCTGACAAAATTTTGACCGAATTTATACCGTTTTAGAGTTTGAATTAAGAACTGCCATGACACTCGGTCAAATGCTTTTTGTGCATCTAGAGATATAATCACTGATTTTGATTTGTTATCTTTTAGATATGACAATATGTTTAATAAGCGCCTTAGGTTGTCTTCATAGTGTCTCCCTTTTATAAATCCAGTTTGGTCAGGATGGATAATTTGTGTGATTATTTGATTAACCCTTCTTGCTAAAATTGCGGTTAGTATGCGTAAATCGCCATTCAACATTGATATTGGTCTATAGGACTGGCACTCAGTTGGGTCTTTACCCTCTTTATGTATCACTACAATTGTTGCTTCTGTCCAAGATGGGGCCATAGTTTTCGATTCTAATGCATAATGATATGCTTTTAGGAGTAAGGGGGTCAATAGGTCTTTAAAAGATTTGTAAAACTCATTTGTGTAACCGTCTGGTCCTGGGCTCTTATTATTCTTGAGTGATGAGATCACCTGTGTGATCTCTTGTGTTGTAATTGGCTCATCCAGTTTCTTAGCTTCTTCCTCAGGTAGTTCGGTCAGTTTTATATGCTTAAGAAAGTTTGCTAGTTCAATGTCATTTGTACAGGTATCTGAGTTCTTATACAAGGATTTGTAGTAATCTGCAAAGGCATTTGCTATTTTCTTTGGTTTTGTGACGAATGTGTCTTGTGCTTTTATTTTCTGTACTGTGTTAGAGGATTGCTGCTTTCTCAGCCTAAATGCTAACAGTCTACTGGCTCTATTCCCATCTTCATAATACTTTTGATTGGTAAACCTTAGGTTACCCTCTATCTTGTCTGATAGTAAGTTATTGAGTTCTCTACGAATTGTGTTTAGCTTATTTATGAGGGCAGGAGATATAGTTTGTTTGTGTTTACTTTCTAACTCTTTTATTTTGTCTTCCAGTTCTTTTTGTTTAGCTTCCTTCTGTCTTTTTCTAGCACTGGTGAATGAAATGATACATCCTCTAATATAGGCTTTAGCACAGTCCCACAGCATTAGAGGGGATGTTTCAGTTGTAGTGTTAATGTCCAGATATTGATTGAACTCTGTTGTTATAAAGGAAATAAATTTTTCATCATTAAGGAGGGACGTATTCAGTCTCCAATTTTTTGAGGTTTGTGTATAGCCAACATCCCATTTTAAAACCACTGGGGCATGGTCCGAGATAGTTATAGGGAGTATCTCGATATTCTCTATCCTATGTAACTGAGCCTTAGGAGTAAAAAAATAATCTATCCTTGAGTATGTTAAGTGCCTGCTTGAATAGAAAGTAAAGTCTTTACCTCTTGGAAACTTGGTTCTCCATATATCTACAAGCCCTGCTTCTAAACTCTGGCATTTGAGCATTCTGCTCATTTTAGAGAGGGAAGTTTTAGAGGGAGGCTGTTTGTCCATTTGGTGTGACATTACACAGTTAAGGTCTCCTCCCATCAGCAGTAGGCCCGTACTAAACAATATAAGTTCACTAAACAGTCTCTTAATGAATTCAGGATCGTCCTCGTTTGGTGCATACACATTTATAAAAGATACTTCTATACCATCTAATAAACCGTTAATTAAGATGTATCTTCCCTCCTTATCCTTATGCACCAGCGTTTGGATAAAATTAATTTGTCTGTGGATAAGTATGGCTACACCCCTCCTTTTTCCTGACTGGTGTGAAGAGAAGTATACTTTATCTGCCCATGACTTTGTTAACTTTTCATGTTCCTTATCTGATAAGTGGGTTTCCTGAAGGAATGCTATTTGGCAATTAATTTGTTTTAGTTGCCGTAGAATTTTTTTTTTCTTGATTGGACTATGAAGACCCCTGACATTATAGCTGACCAATTTTAGCGTGTTCATTACTTACGGTAAATGGTTAATACTTTTAAACTGAGGGCTGGGGATGTAAGATGGAAAGCGGAGGCAAACCGACAATGGAAGAGGCCTGGGAATCATGTGGAACCTGTGGAGTGGCGACAGGAGAGCGAATAAACCAGAGAGAGTGGGAAATAAAAAGAAAAAACAAAAACTGGCACTGAAGGAACTAAGTTTGACATTGATTCCTAGTGAATCCTCTAAGAACAAGAGAATCAGAGCGTGAGACATAAAACAACAGTTAGGACCATAACTACCTAACATTTATAGTAGAACAATGGGACTTAGTCCCTGGCTACTAGAATTAAGCAGCGAAAGTGCACAGTCTAATATAGAATTGACTGTGCTTAGGGGTGTTTCAGTAAAATAGAGTGTCCATCATTCAGGCCCCTGCAATCATAGGTGGTTATGAAAATTAAGACAGCCTTTTGTTCGAGGGTAGCAAGAAATAGATAAGCAAAACCCCAGAATGTTAAACAACAGAGGCAACTACGAAGTAAGCTCAGCGTACATAATTATACTTTACTATCAGCAACGTGTTTAAGGTCTATTCGGCATAAACATCCCTTTTTTAAGAAAAGTAAATATAACCAATGAATATAAGGGAGTAAGAGTCAGATATTGTAATCAGCAGTTTTCACTACTGTACATAGTAAGGATAAGGAAGGATACACTTAGTCCTCAGGCTCTGTAGAGGGAACAACTATCTCCTGCACGTATTTCATGGCTTTCTTGGGATCTACAAACTCTTTGACCTCATCTTTGTGTGAAATACGGAGTTTAGCAGGGTACAGCAAGCCGTAGCGGACTCCTCTTCGTCCTCGCAGAGTCTTCCTTATATCCGCGAACGCAGCTCTGGCTTTGGCAACGCTGGCGGTATAGTCGGGGAATATGGCGATCCGTTTTCCATGATACAACAGTGGGGCTCGGTCCCGGGCCCGCCTCAGGATCTCCGCGGCGTCTCCGTTGTAGTGTAATTTCGCGATGATCACCCGGGGCCTCTCTCGGTCTCCCGGTCTCGTAGGCGTGGGGGTGCGATGAGAGCGGTCAATTTTTATGTCCCGGTTCATGGCTAGGACTTCTCTGATAACTTTAGCCACCGCTGTAGGGGAGCTGGAATCTGGCTGCTCGTCGATACCGACGATGCGGATGTTGCCGCGTCTCATTCGCCCCTCCAGGCCCTCACATCGGTCCGTTAGAGTTTTTACTTGGGTCTGTAGGCTGGTTATTGTAGTTTGTAATGAAGCCGTGTTGTCAGACCATGTTGATAATCCGTCTTTCATCTCCTGAATGTCCGTCTGCATGTCCGTAATTTCAGCTCGGATTGCAGTTTTATTACTCATAATCTCTGAACGGACTGCTTTTAATTCAGCTTTCAAGGCATCGAAGTCCTCTGTTAATGCATTTTTTAGCTCTTCTCTTATGATTTTTGAAATTTCTCCCTTCAAAGATGAGAGTATATCGTTTTTCATTTCTTCAGCGGTCATACCTGTGTCTTGAGCCTGGATCAGAGAGGGTGTGTCGGGATCGTCTGGTACACGCTGCTTCGCGGTTCTTGCAGGCCGGGTAGAACCACCACCGTACTTGTATTTTTGAAGTTTTTCCACCATTCAGGTTAAAATTAGTTGAGTAGTGTAACCTCTCAAGTTTTCATAACAGCTTTAGTGAATTTTTCGATTAGTCTTCTAGGGAAATAGGCTGTTTAATAAGGAATGTTGAAAAATCTGCAGGAGCTCTGAAAAAGAGGTCTTACGCCATGGCTGGCTCACGAGCGCCCCTCATCTTGTCCTTTTAAAGCATCTTCCACCTCTGGACAGAGATGCAGCAGCCACAGACCGGTCCTGTCACATTTAGTGTCAGTCCAGAGCCAAACAGTAGCAGGATACCAATAATTAGTGGCAGACCACCACTGAGAAAATGACCCTGATTTAATTTCCAGTGACTTCAACTTAAACTTCTTGCTTACTGTTTTGAATTATTTCTGATGATATTATGAGCACGATTCATGAAACACTGACCCAAATCATGAAATATTCTTTTAAAGACTATTTCAAAATGATGTCATCCCTGAAAACGGCACAAAATAAAAACTTTTACACAGAAATGAGGTCGCTGCTGTTAATCACAGGAGCTGAGTCATTAAGTAGCTTTCATGAACACTCTTTTAACTAGTAGCAGAGAAACTAAAGGGGAGAAGCACCCACCCAAAAACTGACGTATTTGTTGTTACATTTACTCTTTTTTTTGCTGTTTTTTGTGTCCTATTTGTTCCAGTTTCCTTTTCTTACTGAGTGTGGACCGGTCTGATCCAGATGTTTGGGCCCAGCGGTGCAGTAGGGAGAAGACTAGAAGGAGATGTGTGTGTGTGTGTACATGTGTGTTAGAGACTGATCCCCACATATGTTCGCCTCATTATCGTGTGGCTGCAGCTCACCAAGCAGGAATTCAGGGCAGCAAACACATGTCCACCTCCTAACCCCCAGTGACATATAAGCACACACATACACATACACAGAGGCTGTACACTTTGTTAATCCCAATGCCACCCAGTCCCACTTCCTGAGAGCCCCACCACAACAACCAGGGCCTCAGCTGGACCTCAGTAATCAGGCTGCTTCAGTTTACTTATACTAGAGAGGGAAAAAATCCTCCTGGACGTCCAACTGACACAGAAAAGATGCCATGGAGTCAGTGGAGAGATGCTGCTAATGAAAAGCACATGACTGGATCCGTGTACAGCCATCTAAACAATGGCGGAGTGGGTGGGAGACAGAGAAGAGATGCAATAACAGCTGGTCTTTCCCTAACAGAAGTCCAGTGTTCACTGAATTTCTCAAAGACCTCTGACATAGAAACACATGCTTGTGCACTTACACACAAATATGCAAACGTGTCCAAAGTACCCTTGTTTTATTGCCTTTTTTTTCATGATACAGACACTCTCATCCATCGGTGTGGCAAAACAAAATAATAATAAACTGAGATGCAGTTTAAACACATGAAAGAGACTGCGGTCTTCCAGAAGGAATTAAGATTAAATCTCTCTGGCCCGTTGCCGAGCAGAGGGGGAGAAAGAACCACTGTGACCTTCAGAGGGAAAGAAGCCAGGGAACAAACCCAACAGGCAGGCTTGTCCACCAAAGAGAGAGAGAGGGAGGGAGAGGGAGGGAGGGAGGGTTAGGGACGGAGAGAAACAGAGGAAGAGAGAGAGGGAGAGAGGGGAAGGAAAAGAGTGAGAGAGGCAGAGAGAAGAAAGACAGAAAACTTGTGACTTGACAGAAGAGGGCAGGTACCAGAGGCAGGTAAGAAACTTTATTTGTTTTCTCCAGTGGGGCTGCTTTTGATGGAACGTGATCAATAAGATAAGAATGCAGCCAGGAGTGCGCTTGAGTCAAACAGAGAAGCAGAGAGAGGAAAGAGGGATGTATTTGTGGACTGAAGGGGGAATCCTGGCACAGGCAGCTGAGCCATGCCGGTGTGTTTCTATAGAAACGTGCTGCCACACAAAGTGGTACTCTGTCCTCCGTGGAGCTGCCGCACACCGACTCTGCTGCTTTCTGCTGCTCCTTCACGCTCACCTTGATTTCAGCCAGGGTTTTTTTCATCACTGAGTGAAGAGAGCTGCTACTCCAATAAAATGAGAATGTGGAGGAGCTTCAGCTGTGCTTCTGAAAAACACATATTGCTCCCTTTGGCTGGTGCAATCAGATGGATCCTCAAGGTTTTCAAAGTGATCACTGACAGGATTTTCTGCTCTATTTACCCTGCAGTGAGTTCAGATGCTGCTCCAAGATGGGTGTTAACCAAAAGTCAAAATAAAGATGAGAAGGAATATTCTGGGAACTTGTCAGACACGCATGTTTGTTCTCTTCTCTAAATTGTAAGTGAGGTTCAAAAAGATCATCTTTGCAGCATGAGAAGAATGTTAAAAGGAAAACAGCAATCAATCTTGGTTGAGTTGGCTGATGAGCCATACAAAGAAGCAGGATGACAGTGTTCAGGTCAGACAGAAGAACAGAGTCCTGGAGTCTGCACAACAGTGTAAACTTCTGCTTCTTCTCTCTGTTACATTTTCCAGTGTATTTTCTTCCGTCTTTACTGCTCATCTATATGGAGTCACCATAGAAACAGATCCAATCTGTGATCCAGGAGGTAGGATATGATATCACAGATATTTTCAGATATCTGGGTCAGTTCAATGAATTCTGCTGCGTATGACGTGAGGACTTGTGTGGTTTAACAAAACACTGGTGATGATTTTTGGTTAAAGGAATGACAGTGGCTGTTCTGCCAAAACAAAATGGAAAAAAAAAAGATTGGAAAGAACTCATCATCAGGGACTTTGTGATGACAATGAGTGCTATTTAATTGCATGCCACTAAAAAAATGAAAATCCTGATTTTTTTATAATCTCCAGATGCACATCAGTATAAACAACAGTCTAATACATGCAGCTCTGATGATGACAGAAGATATGAATTACTAATACCATTACTTTTGACTAGTATCTCACAGTTCTAAAATTTCAAAATATCTGAACTTTAGTTTAATAACTGCAGCTGGAGAGACCATCAGTTGCTCTGTGGAAATAAATATTTTGGTTTTTGATGTCAAAGAACACAAAGAATACATATTTAATAAGAACAAAAGATATCATATGTTGTCTATTTAGTTAATGTCACACTTTAATTACAGAAGACAACTGAACAGATGAAAGTAAAAATGCACTGTGGACCCAGTAAACAGGAGTTAAGAACATAATCCACCACTTAGTTGGTCCATTTAGTCACATCATATGGTCCTCATGTGGATTTTGCCAATGTGGTTTCATATGATTGAAAGCTGTCTGGTGTATTAAAATGAAGATTTAATTAAATGACATAATATATTGTCTTTTAAAAAGTCAATTAAAGACAGAAAAACCTACCAGATAAGGATAATTTAATCCAGTCCTTGTATGATAAGATAGTTTGTCATAGTGTCTCTGACTGGCTGCCATGAGTGTAGTTCTCATACTGATGTGTATCACATTAACTTATTGAGGTCCCAAATAACAAACCTTTGTCAGTTGGCTCCAACACTGATTCTTCAGTAGTTCGCCAGACTTCTGGTCATGGCTGGAGCATGAGGGGCAGGAGGAGAGCTGGTGCTGTTTTTGAGTGACGTGCTGCGAGTGAAAACGAAAAGCAGTGCCAGGCAGCACCATCAGAGAAAAGTTCAAATATGTTTTGTCAGGCATAACAGATTCCGGCCCTCAGTCTCATTCCTGCCCTCAGACTTACATGTGATGTTTATCGAGCTTTCCGAACCAAAGCAGCGTGATCGGAAACTAATAGTGCCTTGATACTGAGGGATTGTGTATTTGGAAAACTGTGTGGTGATCATTTAGAGTTTGTTTAAACTGATGATGCACAGTGAGAAGAAATGCTTCAGGAGTTATGAGATGCAGTCAGCATGGCCTAAGAGGATCATTGCACTTTGAAAAATGAATTTATCTTAGCTGAAGGGTGAATACAACTGCCTCTGTGTGAGGGAGGTCTTTACATCATTCACACAGTGAAGCCACTTTAAGCCTTTCACATCTGTTGGATATATTCAGAAGTCACGAGTACACACCTAAAATCTCCTCCCCTCTGCTCTCCTGCTGGAATGAAAACTCCTGGGTGTGTCTCAGATGAGTCTGTATACAATTAATGTGCTACAACATCCATCCACTCTCTATACACTGCATTATCCTCACTAGGGTCACGGGGGTGCTGGAGCCTATCCCAGCTGACTCGGGAAAAGGCAGGGGACACCCTGGACAGGTCGCCAGTCTGTCACAGGGCTACACATATAGACAAACAGTCACACTCACACCTACAGGCAATTTAGAGTGATCAATTAACCTCAGCATATTTTTAGACTGTGGGAGGAAGCCGGAGTGCCCAGAGAAAACCCACGCATGCACAGGGAGAACATGAAGACTCCATGCAGAAAGATCCCAGGGCGGGATTTGAACCACAGATCTTCTTGCTGCAAGGCAAAAGTGCTAACCACTACACCACTGTGCAGCCCTGTGCTACAATATGAAAAGAAGAATTCCTTCATGAAAGCAACTCTGCAAACAACATAAGCTCATTCCTATGTAATATGCAAACTTAAAACACAGACGTAAAGAATTTTAAGATACGTATTTGTTCCAGCAGAGTTTGTTTGGGGTTTAGTACAGTTTCCACTGGGCCTCCTGCATCAAAGTGCATTAACCTTCCAGACCTGTAGTTTTCTCCCACAGCTCTCACTCTGGACCAGTGCTCACAATAGAGCCTTTATCCTAAAGTTTTTCTTCCCTCTCATTCATAAGTACTAATTTCCTGTATCACCATTCACCCCCTCTCTTCTACAATGCAATCAAATTAAACTAAGTATTAGTTCCAACTGGAGGAGGTAATCAGTTTCTGTCACTTTGACGTTATGAGATTCGTAAGCCTTATTCTACTTGTCATAACAGATACTTGTTCATACTTATAGAAACACTGCAGGACACTGGAAAGTTCATATAAAAGCTTGGACTGCTCTCTCAGGGTGCACATTTAAATTATTTTCAGCTCAGCAAGACACTGAAGTCATAAATATCTTGTTTTTGCACATTTTTGAAGTTGAAACAAGAGTATACTTGGCATGGCAGACTGCTGAATGTTTGGGTATATGACTATACAGACTCAGTGTTTTCATTGTTAAGATGCCAGTGAAACTTGTTTCATGTTTGCCTTCGGCTTTTGACTTGTGCCAGAAATATTCCCACGCTCCCTTCAAAAATAAAAAAAAGTCCAAAAGCAAACACAAACAGTTGCTCACTGAAAATTTTCAGCACTATCAAAGATGAGATGACCATCTTGGACAGCACTGAGCCTCGGGGAGACGATTAAAGGTTTGTACACACATGAGTCATCACACCCACACGGAGAGAGAAACTCTCAGGGGACTGATGTACTTTAGCTTTCAAACTTTCTCTTTCAGCCTACCCACATAACTGTACTCTACATACTGTAAAGGAAATACAAAACAACAACTTCCATTTCCACTGCAGGACAATGAAGGCTGGTGCGGGACTCTTCTCTGCATTGGCTCTGTTCCTCCTAATCGGAGCAGTAGCCACCCAGAGAAAGCCAAAGAAGCCAAAACCCAGCAGGCGGCCACCTATCACCAGAAGGCCTTCTGTCCCCCAGCCTGCCATACCAGCACAGCCAGAGCCCCAGGAGCCCACAGACTTCCCCCCGCCCATCCTGGGCCCACCCTCCATCTACCCCGACTGTCCCAGAGAGTGTACATGCTCCCCAAGCTATCCCAATTCTCTCAACTGTGAGAACCGGAACATCCGTGTGATCCCAGTCATCCCATCCAGAACTCACTATTTGTACCTGCAGAACAACTACATCTCAGAGGTAACAGCGGAACCGTTCAACAACGCCACCGAAGTCCGCTGGGTCAATCTGGCAAACAACCGCATCCACCGAATAGATAAACAGGTCAGAGAGTTTCCTCTAATAATAGTCATGATTTTGAAACGCCATTTTAAAGCGTTTTTTTCTGTGTCTATCTCTTGTGCAGGTATTTGAGAAGATCCCAGCACTGCTGTATCTCTACGCACAGAAAAACCAGCTAAATGAAGTCCCTTCAGGCCTTCCAGCGAGTCTAGAGCAGCTTCGCCTTGGAAGGAATCGCATTTCAAAGATCCCTGCAGGAGCCTTTAACAAGCTAGTAAATCTGACTCTGCTCGACCTGTACAACAACCAGGTGGTCCTCAAACAGTTCCTACACTGCACTATTTCAGCAAAACAATCAACTATCTTTCACATTTTCTGCAGCAAATATGAGTGAGTGCTGTCTGTCTTTACTTTCAGTTGAGTGACAGTGACATAGGAAAGAGCACATTTAAGGACCTGAAGAGCCTCATGCAGCTCAATCTGGCTCGTAATACTCTGAAGAAGATGCCTGCAGGCGTACCAAGCAACCTCATACAGCTTTTCCTGGATAAGAACCGTATAGATGACATTCCAAAGCAAGTATACAGTGCACACGATGTCTCACAGTAGATGGATGGCTGGATGCGAGTTTTCACAGTTGGTGTTCTTGTCTTTTCAGAGACTACTTCGGAGGTTTCACTCACCTGGCGTTTGTGAGGCTGAACTACAACCAGCTGAGTGACAAAGGAGTTCCCAAAGCTGTGTTCAACGTGTCCACCCTGCTGGACCTGCAGTTGGCCCACAACCAGCTCGCCTCGGTTCCCCTCTTCAACGGTCATCTGGAGCACCTGCACCTCAACCACAACAGCATTGAGAGTAAGTCATCTCACAGACTCATCTGCATTTTGCTTTTGGAAACATTTTAGCTGGACGCCTACATTTAGGGAGAGTAGCGACAGTAGATTTAGACAGTTTGCCTGACTGTGAAGTGATGAACATCAAAGCTACAGTATTTGAGATTACAGTGTGAGATTCTTCAGCTTCGTGAAGTTCAAAAATTCTTGATCAAAAGCCTTCAGAGGTTTATTTTTGTGAGGTATGCGGGTTGTAAAAAGGGAATTATAGCAAAAGTCAGAGCAGCTCTCACCCAGATTTGCAATCTGGATTCACTGAATGAATTGTTTGCTGACTCCTGACTCATTCTAGGCTTTATTGGTGTCATTAAAGCAGTGATTCATAAACAGGGCCCATAAAATATTCACCCCCATGGTAGTTTGGGCTTTTATTACTTTTTGACACTGAATCACAGTCAATGTAATTGGGCTTTTTGTACAAGAATTTAAGACTCTTTAATGTCAAAATGAAACCACATTTTTACAAAATGATGCAAATTAATTAAAAATATGAAACATAAAATAAGTGATTCTATTCACTCCCTTAAAGTCAGTATTTAATAACTGCACCTTTGGCCAATTAGCATTAAGTCTGTGTGGATAGCTCTCAATCAGCCGTGCACATCTGGACACTGCAATTTTGCTTTTCAATAACTTTTTCACGGACTTGTTTGGAGTGTTCTTTTGTCTTCATGGTGCAGTTATATTGAAGAACACTGACTAAACTTTCCAGATACAGGCGTCTTTATACTGCAATACCTTGAGACCCATTCACTGCGCTCAGATAATCTTTGTTTTAGTAACTGTGTGTCTTCTAGCACCAACTGGGTGCAAGATTGTTGAATTAAGTGAGCCACTTTAAAAGGGGTGAATAGTTATTCAGTCACTCATTTTATATCTTCTCTTCAGTTAATTGTGATTCTTCTTCTTTTCCTTTCGGCTTTTCCCTTCAGGGGTCGCCACAGCAAATCAATTGCCTCCATCTAACCCTGTCTGCTGCATCCTCTTCTCTCACACCTACTACCTTCATGTCCTCTTTAACCACATCCATAAACCTCCTCTTTGGTCTTCCTCTAGGTCTCCTGCCTGGCAATGGGAAACTCAGCATCCTTCTACCAATATATTCACTCTCTCTCCTCTGGACATGTCCGAACCATCTCAGTCTGGCCTCTCTGACTTTATCTTCAAAGCCTCTAACATGTGTGGTCCCTCTGATGTACTCATTCCTGATCCTATCCATCCTGGTCACTCCCAAAGAGAACCTCAGCATCTTCAGTTCTGCTACCTCCAGCTCTGCCTCCTGTCTTTTCTTCAGGGACACTGTCTCCAGACCAAACAACATGGCTGGTCTCACCACAGTTTTGTAAACTTTCCTTTCATTTTAGCTGAAACTCTTCTGTCACACATCACACCTGACACTTTTCTCCAGCCGTTCCAGCCTGCCTGTACAAGCTTCTTCACCTCTTAACTGGGATCTGTGGTGTGCTTTGTTGATGTTCATCACGCTAAACGTCTGCTCACATACGTAGGTAGATCCGAACAACACCAGCGTCCTCTGTGCCATCTTCTGAATGTTTGGAAACTTGGCTTCACTTAGTGAAGCCTAAAAGTCATTCAGCTTAAGGGAGCTGAACTTCTCCTTTAAGACCGAGTCACTTTGAAGATTGATCAGTTCCAACTGCAACTCCTGAGGTGTCGTTTCTGGGTCTTGTGACAAGGGACATGATACCAGCTGAAGTGGCTTGTCAGTTTCTTCAAAATCAGAGAACCCATGGCAGAATTCTCCATGTAGGTCGTCGAGTGATTCTATATACACTGCTCAAAAAAATTAAAGGAACACTTTTTAATCTAAGTATTGCATCAAATCAGTGAAACATGTGGGATACTGATCTGTTCAAGTAAGTAACTGAGGGGCTCTTTAGTCAGTTTCAGCTGCTTTGGTGTTCATAAAATTAACAACAGATGCACTAGAGGGGTAACAATGAGACAACCCCCAAACAGGAATGAGTTTACAGGTGACATTTTTTTCCTTCCTAATTTTTTCAGACTGTTTTTCACTAGTTTGCATTTGTCTAG
The DNA here is from genome assembly GCF_021347895.1 of Acanthochromis polyacanthus. NCBI lineage: Eukaryota > Metazoa > Chordata > Actinopteri > Pomacentridae > Acanthochromis > Acanthochromis polyacanthus. The sequence continues at coordinate 17,374,256 of NC_067117.1, forward strand.
GGTAAGTGTCACTTCTGGTAGCATGAGGCGATACCTGGACCCTACAGAGGTTCCACAGACAGTCCAACTCCTCCAGGATGGCACATCAATGCGTGCCATTGCCAGAAGGTTTGCTGTGTCTCCCAGCACATTCTCAAGCACATGGAGGAGATTCCAGGAGACAGGCAGTTAGTCTGGGAGAGCTTGACAGGGCTGTCGAAGGTCCTCAACCCATCAGCAGGACAGGTATCTGCTCCTTTGTGCATGGAGGAACAGGATGAGCACTGCAATAGCTCTACAAAATGACCTCCAGCAGACCACTGGTGTGAATGTCTCTGATCAAACAATCAGAAAGAGATGTAATGAGAGTGGTCTGAGGGCCCACCGTCCTCTAGTGCCCGCTGTGCTCGCTGACCGGCACCGTGGAGCTCGGCTGGCATTTGCCATAGAACACAGGAATTTGCAAGTCCACCACTGGTGCCCTGTGCTTTTCACAGATGAGAGCAGGTGCACGACAATGCCCAGTCTTATGTGGTTAGAGAACTTATGCAGTTCCTGGAGGATGAAGGAACTGATACCATTAGCTGGCCCCCATGCTCACCTGACCTGAATCCAATAGAACACCTTTGGAACATTATGTTTTGTTCCATCTGACACCATCAGGTTGCTCCTCAGATTGTCCAGGAGCTCAGCGATGCCCTGGTCCAGTTCTGGGAGGAGATACCCCAGGACCCCATCTGTCGTCTCATTCAGAGCTTGTCCCAGCATCGTCAGTCATGCATACAAGTACATGGAGGCCATACAAACTACTGAATACCATTTTGAGTTGCTGTCAAGGAATTTCAGCAAGATGGACTAGCCTGCCACATCAGTTTTTCACTTTGATTTTGGGGTGTCTTGAATTTAGTTGATAATTTTCATTCCCATCAAACAATGTGGCACTTTTCATTCCTAACACATTATCCAGTCCATATCAATGCTAATATCCAGTTTGTTTTTTCCCCGTATTGAAATATGATGTATTTTCAAAGTATTCCTTAACTTTTTTTGAGCAGTGTATTTCATCACGTCGACTGGCCTCTGTCAGCGTCGCCAGTGTAGGAAAATGAGCGAAGGATTTTTTTGACATTTGTCTTGAGAATAAAGTCAGTTTGGCTTTGAAGGCTGTCACATTTGTGTACATTTCGTGCACAAATTGATCTTTCCTTTGCAGCTTCACGTTCAGCTCATTCATGTGCATCAGTACATCCACGGCAAAAGCAAAATCACAGCCACTCTGTGGCACAGCTCAGGAAAATCATTGGTTTTCCCAATTAACTTCAAAAATGAGCTAATCTCGCCTTTGAGCTCCCACACTCGCTGAGATACTTTCCCCAAACTTAACCAGCGGACATGAGAGTGGTAAAGCAAGTCCTGGTGATCAACATCAGTTTCTTCAAGAAACTTAATGAACTGACGATGCTGAAGCCCTCTCACTCCTATAAAGTAAACAAATTTTACGACTAGCTTCATGACAGGATCAAGATGCCAAACAGACTTACAGAGCGCTTCCTGGTGGATTATGCAGTGTAGGAAAATCACATCCAGCTCAGAGGTTTCCTCCTTCACCTTATCCTGGATTCTTTTCAGCAGCCCGACGTTTTTTCCTGTAGAGTTTGGTGATCCATCCGTGGTGACATTGGAAAGTTTATGCCACAGCAGCTTCATCCTCTGGATGACCCAGACTTCCTGTCCTACAGTCCTCTTCATGTGTTTTCCCCTTCATGGATTCCATGGTCAAAAATTCCTCCGTTTTCTCAAAATGTTGATTAATCCCTCTAATAAAAATTAAAAGCTCAGCAGTGGCCTTTATGTCATTACTTTTGTCCACTGCAAACCACTTTTTCGTTCAGTGAGCTGGCTAAGTCTTCGTCCATTACTTCAACACAGAGAGTAACTGTCCTGTGATAAACTAATTTTTTCAAATTTGTTTTTGCTCTCTGGAAACAGGAGACCTGCTGTCTCTACCATGCATTCTTTCAAAAACTCCCCTTCGGAGAAAGGCTTGCTAGCCTTTGCTATTTTGAATGCTGGCAAATAACTTGCCTTCGGGCTTGACTCTTGAATCGTATTTTGCAGAAAAAAACGTATTTTGCTGAGTGTGTAAACTGGCTGCCAGCCTCTGACCGTAGCTGTCCGTTCTTGGCTGACTGGTTGCTAGCGTAGTTAGCATGCTTCGTGGAAAAATGCCAGCTGATATTGTATTCTTTAAAAACCGCAACGGTTTCACTGCAAATAAGACAAACAGCCTTTGAACGGACTTCAGCGAAAAAATATTTAGTAGTCCACTCTTTCCGAAACACTCGACACACACTATCGACTTTTCTTTTCGTTAATCCACTCATTGTTATGGCAGGGCTTAATGCAGTTGCAAAGTAGAAGAGAAAATAAACCAATAAATATCACTTGTGTCTGGAGCGCGCCATCTAGTGGAGACAACAGAAACTTCGGGTACTGCAGGGGAAGGCCAAATGAATGTGGTATTCACTGTAATTCGTCAATTCTAATATTGACAAAATTATTTCGCGGCCGGATTGAAAAGCCCAACGGGCCGTATGTGGCCCGGGGACCGTAGTTTGCCCATGCCTGTTCTAAAGGGTTCATTTACTTTTCTTACTACTGAATCTGAGGTAGCCACAGTAGGCCTGTTTTAATTTTATAAATTCTTTTTCTTTCTTTTTCTTTTTTCTTTTCTTTCTTTCTTTTTTTTTTAAAGAAAAACTCTCTCATGGCTTTGTTTTTGTTTAGACTAAAGCTCAGCAAGTTTTTGCTGACAGGGCAGCAGAGCTTTACTCCAAGCTTCCAGAGGCAATAATATTTTTTAAGTCATCCTTCAGAAGTTAATCCTCATGTGACGTGTTCCATAATATTTGCCTCTAATTAGTGCCGTCTTCTTGTCTTGTCTGTAATTTATTTATCCCTATTTCCCCTATTCCTGCGGTGTTTCCTGATGCCATTTGTCTTTTTTACTGAGTTATGTCTTTCCCTGGTTTTAAAGCACTTTGGACTCTGTCTTTAAAATTGTTAAATAAATTACCATCATTTGTACTATTAACAATCACCACTAAACTAAGCTGACTGCTGGATATTCACAACCTTGTTTTCCTAACAGGCATTAATGGCACCCAGCTCTGCCCTTACAGCCTGCATGCCGACCTGAGTGATCACAGCGTGGTGCCCAGGCTAAGGTACGGCACATTATGTCACATCTTGGCACTCAACAACATGAATTGGCACAGTTCCACAGAAACAAAGGAATTGCATCAGCACCTAAAGTGTTTTGAAAACCCAGAGACATTGTGATGGCACGTAAATTTCCTGTTTTTTTTGTGTGTGTTTTTTTTGTTGTTGTTTTGTTTTGTCTCAGGTACCTGCGTTTGGATGGAAATCACCTGAGTCCACCCATTCCTCTGGATGTCATCATGTGCTTCAGACACCTTCACTCTATTGTTATTTAGGAGAAAAGTGCCAAAAGGCCTGCAGGCTTCCGCACACGCACAAACCACACATACACACACAAGTACACGCAAACACACAAACGCAGAGTCACTGTGTACAAAGTGAATTCAAGACAACACATCACGGTCAGTGACGTTTATCCAGCCGTACGAATATCTGTAAAGCTTTGATAGTTCAAACTTTTTGACTTTGATAAATGTCATTGTTGCCAGCGAATTCAAACATTAAACTACAAATCTGCAAAAAGTGGATGTTGCAACATTTAGGGTTAGGTTTCTGTAGGAGTTTCAGTTTATCTGTCTTATTTTGTCTACAAAGATACAGAGCATTGAATATCGAAAAAAACATTAGAAAAAGCAAAAAAAAAAAAAAAAAAGCCTAAAAATACAGGTACATTGACAGACATGCTACAGATACAAAAGGTAGTTATGCTTGCTGGCAGATGTGATCGGAGTAAAGCAGCTGCCAGCGACAACAAACAGACCTGCAGTGGATGTCAAAAGCACCAAATTAAAACATAACTACCATGTAGTTGAAACTGTCCCAAATGTGCCTGTGATTTTCAGGATACTCCATGTAAAAATGCCATTTTATTCTTTTTATTCTTAGTCTTCTGTATATTATTATTCTGTATAAAGAAGCTTTGTACAAATCATGGTAAATAAAAAGTTTTCTTGGATCATCTGATTATGTTGGATGTTTAATTGAAAATATAAAATGCAGTTTTATAATCACCGTTCTAGTACTGCATGCTCCACTGGCATCAACAGTAACAGAGCAACAGCAGTTTGGGGGGAAATGAGGTGTGTGAAGCTGTGGAAAGTCTGGTTTAGAGTTGTTTTCTTTGAAAATACACAGTGGGATGTTTGACCAGTAGTAGAGCTGTGGTGTCGTGTTTTTACAAGAGGTTCCCCATTTTGTTGGTATAATGTCAGCGCAGGAGGACACACAGGATGCACATGGTAGGACATTTTGTAGCATTTTGTCATGCTATGATGCTGAGTTAATATGAATGTAATTAAAATTTAAATAAAACTATTTAAAATATTAAAAACAACAGGTCCCCTAGTAGTCTGATGCCTCAAGCACATACCACATACAGAACTGCAGGGTCGAAGGTTTGGCCCCTGGCTGCAGGACCTTTGTTGTTTGTCTGATTTCAGTAATTTGTGTTATTAGACCTGCAGTGCAAACCTTGTGTAATACAGTATCTTTTTAAATTTGTTAGATTGATGTTGCTACATGTCAAGCAGTGACTTTCATTTGTGTTCATCTGAGTTGTCACTGGTACTCCTAAGTTGAAATAAACAAAGATTACACAATATGACTCTACAAAAACTGAAAAAAGAGGACAAATGATAATAATAAATCTGACAATATTTGCTTAACCTAATAATTCCCAGTGTGGGTCATAAAACAAAGCTGAGATGTCATAAGATCATTTTTAAGATAGTACCGAAGAAATACATGCACTTTGCGACAGAAATGGATAGATAGATAGATAGATAGATAGATAGATGGATAGATAGATAGATAGATAGATAGATAGATAGATAGATAGATAGATAGATAGATAGATAGATAGATAGATGGATAGATAGATAGATAGATAGATAGATAGATAGATAGATAGATAGATAGATAGATAGATAGATAGATAGACAGATAGATAGATAGATAGAAATTCAAGCTCTAACACAGAAGCATTCCTCATTCTTCTACATTGTGTTGTTTGAAAGGATCACAGCTCAAAAAAGGTTGGAAGACACTGGCTTATTACTATGGTCTTATCCTACTGTACTTTTGCTGCTTCTGTTTATTTATTCACTCAGAGCCATAAAAATGTAATTCTGTATCTAACCTCTATATTATAGTAGTAAAAGTGATTTACATGACCATAAATATCTTAGACCAGCCAATGACACATTGTCCACATGCAGAGGATTTTGACTTAAATCAATAGAGGTTTCATCTTGTTTAAAAAGCTTCATAACGACCTCTAGTGGTGAACACAACTATCCACCAAGCATGAAGCATTCCTGAGCTGTGAAGTGCTGTCAGGTATTTTTAGTACAGATGATGACACCTACAATTGTTTCCAAAAAGCTGGAAGTTTTGCACTTCCCTGTTTATAATTATATTCCTATAGATTGCTACTGACAAACTGTATATTATTCCAACAATACAGGTTTTTCCTGCTTCCGCTGGACTTCCCTGCTCTGGATTTCTTCCAAGCAGATGAGCAGGTCTGATGGGTATTTCCAATCAGCACTTGTCTGGCAGGAGGAAAGTCACTCCATGTGGGAGAGGGCTCCTCAAGGGAAAGAAGTTGGGTAATGTCTCATATTGTGCTGAAGGAGGCTTTATTTCCAGTACAGACCCAAACAGTTGTATAACCTCTGAAGAAAAACATGGGGATCAGTTAGAAGTCTATGAGAAACCAAAAACAAACTGATACAGAAGACATATAAATTAGAAATCCATAAAGAACTGATACTGATGCAAAACATTTTCCTCACACATCTTTCACCTAAAATAAACATCATTATGGACTTTTTGAATACTTCTTAATGGAACCCATGCAGCTGCAGAGGAATGATTACGCTCTAGTCTGATGAATGCGTCATTAAATAATTACACAGCACGTCATTGACTGCCAAGGCGTTTCTCTACACATCAGACAGGAGGAACTTATCAATCATTTCTTTTCTGTGTCTTCCATTCAGGTATTGAGACATCACCTGGCAGTTCCTTTAATTGCTACACACTTCCTTCTCCTGTAAATCGATTTGGGCACGTGCGGGTTCATGCATGAGTGTGTGTGTCTGTGTACGTTGTTCAATACCTGGTGAAAATCCCCCTCACTGCACTATAAGAGGCGACAGCATGGAGGCTCAGAGACACATCGTTTCCAGGACTCTTGGTCTGATTAACACACACACAGGTGAGTTTAAACACAGTTCTGGGGATGGTGCTGGTGACTATCATTACTATATTTCATGTGCTTAAATGTATTTCACGGGTGAAGAATTGCATGTGTATTGTGTTTATTGTCAGAAAATGCTATTCTATCAATTGATTACTCATTTATTTAGCAAAAAAAATAAAACATTTGCTTCTGAATTACGTAGATTTTTGAACATTTGGTACTTCTTGACTTTATGGACAATTCCTCGATTGATCAAACACATGCTTAACAGACAAATCAATGACCAAGCTTATCTTTAATTGAAACCCTACCAATCTAAATATATCTATGTGGTATATATTTTTTTTTCTTAAAGATATTTCAACATACAAAATGTCTGTTAGTTTTGCCTCCAGATAACCGTGGCGATGAAGATGCTGCTCGGCTGCTCCGTCTCTCTGCTGCTGCTGCTCCTCATCTGTCTGACTGAACCTGTGGAGAGTGGAACTCTGCATCTGAACAGCTGCTCTGTCAATGTTCACATGCATGAACTGCGCAAATATTACACTGACATACGATCAAATGCGGTAAGACATTCTTTTTCAAACCTGTATCTCTCAATAATCCAGTGCAGCCTTTCACTCAGAATAACTTGCAGGACACACATGACATGTCAGAAACTGTTCACAACAAATACTGTTTATGACACTTTTAAGAGGAAGGAAACCTGCAGACAGTGATTCTAATTTGATCTGCTGTGTTTTTTACATGACAGATATCAGAAGACAGTGAAATTGGAGTGAAACTTCTGGATAAATCATTAATGAAAGATCTTCAGGTGAGGTTTTTTGTTACCTGTGAGTGATGATTACAAGCTGTTCATCTTATTTTATCTTTACATTCATCACATTTGTCTGCCCTATATGAGTACCAGTAGAAGTGTGTTAAAGGTGCTGTATTCTGACCATGGTATGTCTCTATCAGGAGGGTCAAACGTGCTGCTTCATACGCCTGGTGCTGCGTTTCTATGTGGAGAGAGTTTTCAGCAACTACGCCTCTTCTCATCCGCAGCAGCAGCGCTGCTCCAGCGCTCTGGCCAACGCTTTCATCAGCATCAGAAGAGATATACACAAATGTGTAAGTTAGGACTTCAACAAGTTTGTTTAACTAGAAAATGTGCTTTGATTGAAAGCATCCCACATTGTACTGATAGTTGTCCTCTGCTCTGTGCAGCACTGCCTCTGTGAGGAAGAAACCCAGAGAAAAATGGACTCTGTGCACGCTGAGTTCATCAAGGTATGCAGAACACAGAAAAACACTCACTGTAGACACAGAAAACATTTCCTCATGTTAACTGCAGAGGGTGCAAAGGAGTAAACCCCAGAATCTATTTAAATCACTTATTCAAATGATATCCTAAGTGATATAAAAGTCATCTATTGTAACACAGCTTCTGCTGAAGTGAATATTTAGTTTTGTTACAAAGAATGTAACACAATCACACAGAGGGTCACAGGGATTCAAAGACTAAAGAGCTTTAAAATCTAAATTTAAAGAATTTTGTCTGTTTGCCATTAATAGGAAATCTCTTTCTCCATAATTCAAACCCCAAATAGACTTTTTTTTCATAAATCCTGGATTAACATGCAACAAACTGACACGAAAATATTCTAAATTAACTTTTGTCATTGTGCTGAGGGCAGAATCATTAAACTGAATAATGTAAACACAATGGGTTTAGAAGACACATGTTGTAGCTGCTTTGACGAAACCTCTTTTACCATAAAGACCAACTATGTTTTGTCTGTGTAATTATGTTCATCACTTAACCTATTTTTCCACTTTTTCTTCTCCCACCCTGTGCTTCTCCTTCATGCTGAGCAGCTCCAGATAAGCCAGGCGGCCCAGAAGGCGGTGGGAGAGCTGGACACCGTGCTGGAGTGGCTGGAGGAACAGAAAACACAAGCATAATCGGAATTCCCAAGCGACTTTTGACCTGATACTTTCAAATTTGCTGATTTCATTTTTTCTGTCATTTTGCATTTCTTTTTTGTACTTGAATTAATTTATCATGTTGTTGTTGTTTTTTAATCCACTAACATGTATACTGATATTTCACTGCAATATTTATACCTAAGACAATATATTTTAGATGTATATTTATCAGGAAATGAAAGCTTTTATGGTGTTGTATGCGTGCTTCTACTGTAAGGTAATTATGCAGCCTAACAAATGTGGGTTTTATTGCCAACATTGCTTTGATTTCAACATCAATAAAACACTACTCTGACAATAACTTTGAGTGTTTCCTTTCAATAAGTGACGTGTGCTCTGCATTACCATCTAGTGGTGATCAATGAAAATGCAGCTTCTTATGGTCAACACATGACACAAATTTGAACCTAATATCACCTAAATGCATGTTTGTGTGTGCAGGCTCCCCTTATTATGCTGTAAAGCAGCGCTTAAAGTGTATCCCACAGATCACCATGTTCTTTAGTTCCATTACAGTCCAGCTGTTAGCAGTTTGAGCACCTGTAGGACGACAGGACCAACATTACACAAACATTTAGAAGATGGCGTGAAATGGGTTCATGCCCAAACACTCGGGTCTAATTCCAAAAAGATGGTCCACATAAAGATCTGTTCTTCTTGTTGAGGCTCATAACAGTTCAGTTCAGTTCAGTTAAATGCAGGTGAGTGCTGCCTGTCCATGCGTTCTTAAGGAAGAAAACCCTTTCTGTGTTTGTGACTAACGGAGCAGAACAGTTGACCACACTGCACCTGGCATAGACATGAATGAGTGTGTGATACCAGGACTTTCTAGTACTTCTAACTTTCTTTTTGAATGATCTTTTTACTTGGAAATGTTGCAGAATTCACAACACAGCTGTTGTTCTTGTGTTTGGCAAGTTTGTCAGACAACCTTATAGTTATACAATTTGTAGTTTAGTGATGCAGTGACAGCTTGGAAATGGCCCTGAAGTTACTTCTAGTTAACACATGGAGTCTCCATCTCTGTCAAACTTGTTCTGTTGTTTGGACATTAGCAACACAACATGTTAACACTATGAATTGTCCTATTGTTGGTGTAACGTCACAATCAAGAATAAGAGCAATCCACTTGGTCTTCAGTTCTTTAGATGCTGGAGGTGGATAAAGACTCTAATGTTCACTTTTGCAGCCAATATAATATCAATGGATTCTCATCAAACTGGGTTTATAGATGAAGTCTTGGCACAGCGCAGAATAAATAAAGTCTCATCCTCTAACATACAAGACAGTGAGGCATTTTTAAAATCAAATGATAGAAGTAAACACACACACACACACACACATACTATGTTTTTCTATCATTGTGGGGACACACCATTGACTCCCATTCATACCTAACCCTTAACCCTTACCCTAACCCTAACCTTAACCCAGACCAAAACAATGCCTAACCCTAAAGAAACGTTTTTGCACTTTTACTTTTTTCAGTAACAACAACATGGCCAAGAAAACACTATTTAAACTTGTGGGGACCGAATGAAGTCCCCACAAGTGACATTGTTTTCGGTTTTCCTACAGTTGTGGGGACATTTGGTCCCCACAAGTATAGCCAGCACCTGACCACACACACACACACACACACACACACACACTCACAAATTGCATAGAGAAAAACTTGCACACTCATTTAATTCTCTTTTTCCCCAGTACCTACCATCTGTAAGGCTCTCTGTTTTCTGGAAAACCAGACTTTTTTTTTTTTTTTGCTTTGCAGCTGCTAATGGTAAAATAAGAGAGAAATGAAACTTAAAGCAGAGAGATCTGGTTAAATTCTGCTGCTGTACTTCTAGGTTTTTATTGTGAAATGTCACAGTGATCATGTGACCTGTGTTCTTCTGTGGTGCGACGGTTTTGAAACCAGAAAACATTTTGTTGCAAAGAAGATGCATCTTGACAGAAAAGATGAGTTTTACTAATCAGAGGAAACGGAAGGATTCAGAAGCATTAGTTGAGTAAAAGTATAAATACAACCATGCAAAAATATTCATTGCTGAATAAATGGGCTCTGTGAGTAAGATTTTAGTGTAATATAAGATTGTTTGTATTGCATGTGTTTAAGTGCAGTTTTATATTAAAGGGGGCTGAAATGAGATGTTTATTTTAACACAGAGTTCACAAGTTTAGTCACTTGATTTTAAAGGGCTAAGGCCTGTCCAAATGGTCCCACAAGGTTGTAAAATGCTAGTTAAATTCACAAGCTTCTGTCATTTTAGGAGTATTTTGGTTTTATTTGTGTATTACTGGAGTGAAAGAGACATTACCAAGCTATGTTTTTACCTTAAACAGTTAAATGAATGAATACATGCAAGGACTTTAGAGACAAAACAGCTCTCTGGTGGAACTACAAACAACTCAGAGACACATGAAATCAGATATGTGAGCCAAACTGCTCATAAAACATACTGGTTAGGAATCCGTGGTTGAATCTTTAACAATGCATTGCATTTTAAAAGCACATAGGATATATTATATTTTTTTTAAATATGACGTCTTAATCTGTAAAGGAACTGACAACTACAAATAGAATGGAATATTGATAACTTATCTTTGGAAATCATTTCGATTTTTATTTTTTTCAGATCTCATATTTGCTTTTACCACCAAGTATTTCCAAAATACCAAAATATCTGACATAAATGGGGTCAGGCAAAGTGTAAATGAGACCGACAGAAACACAACAAATTAGGGATAAGTGGACTTCCTGAAAAATCATTTAAAAAAATCAAAAAATACAGCTGACACTGCCACTTCTGAGAGAACCAAAACACTGTGGTTTTTTTTAACTTTTTGTTTTTATTTTTGTTGAGTTCAGTGCAAAGCGAGCCCTGAGTACCACCACGTCACTATGCTGTCTAGACACACACAGACAGAGACAATAGTTGTGGATGAGTGGATATTCCATGCCACTGAAAAAGGATCCAAGGAAAAATATTATAGTAATAATATTATAGTCCATGTTAAACACAAAATCTAGATCTTTTTCTCATACTGGTGCAATCTCTCTTCACATTCATGTTGTTGATGAACTCACTGTAACAGGCTTATTTAATTTTGCAGGAAAACATTTTGTCCTCTTCAATATGGAATAAGTTTCATGTAAATGAACTTTAATTTTTGCAAATCATCCTGAACACTGTGAAGTCTTCATCACCCAAAGGTAATCGCTGGGGAATAATTTTCCTTCCAAGTATTTCAAAAATACCAGTGTTGCCCAAGAAAACTTAGACAAAGCATGACCTGAACAGACAGAGACAACAGTTATGGGTGAGTGGATATTCCATGCAAGTGAAATAGCACCAAAGGAAAAAATACCCCTTACACTGCCACTTCTGACAGAACCAAACAACTTCTCTATGTGGTTTCTTCTTTTACAAGAGCATCATATTTTTTTGCCCCTGCATATGCAAACCTCACTGAACAAGATAATGGAATCTCATGAAAGAAAAACAGCTGAACCCCGATCGTCAATTCACCATCAAACGCAGAGACTAGTGGATCTCTTCACTCTTGTTACTTAAGTCTGATACAGAGACAATCATCAAACCACAGCTTAATATCATTTCCATCTCGGTGGCATCATTTCCTTTGTTATTGTGCAGAATACATGGAATGATATTATGTCATCTTTTGAACTTAATGCAATGTAAGCACAGTTTAATTTCATTAAATTTTGTATTAACAAATTTCCACAAATGCTATGCCAGATGTTATTTCCTCCTGACAGTTCAAGATCATGAAATTTCTAGTGTAAGTACCCCCTTTGTAATACATGATTCTAGAAAAAGAAAAAAAACATCCCGCATGAAGCATGTTTAACTGTTTCTCTTCCAGTTAGTCTCCTCCCTCGAATTTCTGTCCCAATTTTGCCTATAAATACAGACAACTATAAGGAGCCCTAATCTATGCACTCGTCTCTTCTGAGTTCTCCAGCTAGATCCTGTAAAGAAGATTTCTCCTCTCAGAAGTCAGAGAGTCTTGTTTGCATTCACTGAGCCACCGGTACTTTCGGTCTTGGGCCAACTCTTCTCCTCTCCTCGCACCCAGAAGACTTCAACAGTTAGTCCACCAGCAGCTATGGTCCACCTGTGTATCCTCCTGTCTGTCCAGGCTGTGTCATCGTTTCTCTACAGCAGGAAGGGTGCAGTCCAACATGCAACAATCAGTGCTGCCATTTCATGGAGGATTTCTGTCAGGATGAGGAAGCTGCACGAGGACCTATCCCATATTTGGAACTTCTCTGTGAGTAACAATTTCATGTTCCTCTAACTCATGAGACAAATGATAATAAAACATAATGTTGGAGATGTTAATGATGTATTTGTTAACAAGTTCTGTGTGCAAAATTATTCATTCTCAGTAATTAGTAGCAAAGCCTTGATTCTCAGTACAGCTGCCAAACGGTTTCAGAATTTCCCGTGGGATTCTATTCTACTTCTCTTCGTGACAAACTCCAGGTCTTTAGTGAAGGAAGTGTTCCTTGCCATTGCTCTGGTTCAGATCCAGACACTGGCCGAGCCACTCCAACAGGCTGTTTTCTGTTAACCATTTCTTGACTTACGGGCAATTTAGAGTAACCAATTAACCTCAGCATATTTTTGGACTGTGGAAGGAATCCAGAGGTAATATTGAACATGACGTTTTTAACAAAAAATGTTAGTTTTTTTTCTGAGAAGAAATGGTTATAATTCATCATTAACATTTATTACACAATGTCCTACTGTCTTTGGTCATTTCTCAATGTCATTTACAATTTTTATGAAAAATTTGGGGTTTAACTCAATGAATAACTGGTGAAGCCAGAGCAGTTTGTCTCTATCACAATGAGGGATGTGTCAATTTAAAAGTCAACAACTGATTTCTCAAAAACAAACAGGAGGTGACAAGACAAATCCCTCTGAAACATTCCTGATTCAAAATGGACCTATTAGTTAAGAGTATGAGGAGAAGATATTAAAAATGTGGCATGATGTCCAGAATATGAGCTGGCTACAACTGATTTGAAGTTCAACATCATTTTCAAATATTTTTGTTTTTTAATGAAAAGCAGGTTTTGGACATTTGGACTACTAGGGTTATGAGTCACAAAATAGCCACGTCAACACTGAAATGCTGCTCATAAAATGTTCATATTAGTTCCTGTTCTTATACAGAATCAACCAACCTGTGGTGTCTTTCACAAAATTATGTGATGAGCTCAGCAAGTTAAATCTCAATGACTAACACCATCTTCCTGTTTTGGACAACACCCAAAAGTTGTCCAAATATCCCCCATATTTTTGACGAGGTAAACATATACGGTGTTAGTAATAATATTGTATTAGTCAGAGATTCCTAAAGTGCTGCAGCATGCATGACTACACATCCCCATTTGGAGAAACAGGAAGACACGTTGCTGCATTTCAGGATATATGCAAATCCTAGAGCTATTAATGACCCTTGATTCATGACGGTGGTGAAAGAGCTGTGAGTGTATCCACGATAACAGAAAAAGTTAGTGATGTCATCTTTCTGTGCTTTTCATTTCAGAAGAAATTGGACCTTAAAGCTCGTGTCCGGAGTTTGAATCGCAGCGTCTCCCAAAACACTGTTGGTCCCGCCCTCCCTCTGATTTTGACCCTTTATTTGTGCACGCGCGCAGTACAAGAGAGAAGTGCCCGGAGTGCTGCAGCATCTTGCCTGTTTTGCTGTTTTCCACTCTTCTACATTTAGTACATTTAGTAAATAATAAAGGAATTACGTTAGAATTCTGTATTGAGTCTAACTTGTCCTAATACCAAAATAACATGAATCTGCTAGGACGAACGAGTAAAGTTTCAATATGTGATTACACTCGTGTATCCCTCTCGATGACGTTGTTTATCAAACTTAGTGCATTTACGCGTGTATATGTGTTACATTGTTTATTTATTTCTATCTAGAGTTCAGAATTGCATGACTCCTCTGACGAAGAGTATGTCCCAGACGCCCCAACATCTTCCTCCAGAGGTCTGGCATCTAAACGAAGCCGTCAGGCGGGCTATGGAGGCCGTGGTCGGGGAGCGACGCGAGCACCCCGAGCCAAAAAACGTCCTGCAGTCTCTCGGCCTGACAAGCTGTGGGATTGGTAACTTTTGTGGAAGTTGCTGATCCCTGATGCTCTCTCCTCCACAAGCAAAACAAATGTGAGCGCGGTTGCGTAGTGCGTAGCTCGCCCACCTCTGCATTGGCTTGCTTGCTGTGCGCGTAACCGTTGATTGACAGCATGACAAAGCTGAAGCTCGAACTTGATTGGTCGGCAGCAACCGGCGCTTTTTGGAATAACATGGGGGTCAATGAGAGGAAGGCGGAGCTCATGAATAAATTTTCATATCGCGTCATACTAACATTATATTATAGTATCAAACTAGACTAACACATTTAAGCTTTGTTAAACAATGATACATAAATTGAAAACAAACGGAAACTCCGGACAGGAGCTTTAAATTGAAAATCTTGTTCAGGTGAGAGTCAGAAACTATGAAAACTACAAAATGCTTTTAATTCTTATACAGTACAGTGAACATATTGTGCATAGTGTTCAGAAATACAGTTCAGTGTTTGCTGTTTGCGACTGCTTCAAGTGGGTGGAAACTGCCAGAAAGTTCAAATGTGTCTTCCGATGATGGAGGAAGGTGATGTTACTCATTGAGATCTAGATTGCTGAGCCGATATTTGTCAAAGGCAACAGAAATCGTTTGCCACAGAAATCAAACAAGCGAGCATGTAATATTTAGATACGGCCATGTTGCTTTTTGTTGCTTCTATTGGTAACACACCACATGTCGAAATTGAGCTTTTTCATAACCACGCAAATACATCAAGTCAGTTAGGGAGTTAGAAATTAAACTTTTGATTATGTGCTTTCTGTCCTCACTGTTTCGGTGAAAAGCCCCAACTTTTAAGAAAGCTACGTTAACAGTACGATCGTTCATGTAAGTATGTGAAAGCTGCTGAAACCTGACCTTTGTGTGCCTCAATCAGGAGAACAGTCAGCTGTTTCTTGCAGCATTGCAACACTGAAAGGGCGTTCAGAAACTTCACCTCTTCCCAGCACCAATCTGACCAAAGCTTTTGTTTTACTATAAGAAGATCAAGGCGTACAGTGTCAGGGGGCGAAAATGAGCGACTGCCCAGAGCTCCAGACCATAAGAGTCTCAAAAGTCCAACAGTCGAGAAGAGAGCAGGTGAGGTCAGTAGGGGCACATCGTGTTAAAACATGTGCTCAGCTCTGTGCAGTACTGTCATGCATGTCCAATTATTAATATGGTATAAAGGTTCATGTATTTTTTTGTGTTTGTTTAATACTACTATACTGAATCTACTTTATCGGACCATGAAGAAGTATTCTGGATCATTTGGCTTGCGTCATGGTGGGGATGGATTCGTACTGCAGCAGGATAATGATCCCAAACACACCTCAAAGCTTTGAAGAGCTATTTGAACACCAAGGACCCTTCCCCACAGTCACCTGATCGCACTAAACATTAATGTGGCTGCCTGAAGACAGAGAAAACCAAACATTCACAAGAAGTTCTCTGGAACCTTGTCAGATCATAACATGAGCATTTTTTTACACAAACTTGTGAAATCAAAATCGTTGCTGGAGAGCACGTTGTCAATAAATTGATGGGGAAAACCAAATACAGATATTTTGAAATTCATTTACATATTTTTAGATAGTTAACTTCTCATTTAAATTGTCATTGAAGAAACCAGACTCTAATCTGCAATTGCAGATTAGAGTCTGGTTTCTTCCGAGCCATGAACCAAGTTCAGGTGATGAAAATTAAATGAAACTATGATTCATCATTGAAATTGCTTCGACAGATCGTGTTATATTTTTTACTTTCACTAATTCAGCATTCATATGCTTAAAAACCATGGAAAATGTGAGCTGTCACAACGAGCAGTGCTTACATAAATGCGGTTAACACCATCAGAGGCGTCTATGGAAATGGTCGTATGCATGGATGTGCTTACGCACTTGTACCCAAACATGATAGAAACAAAAACAGTATGGAGCCTTTAATGTCATACTTAAAGCATCAACCTAAAACATATAAATAACTAATTAAATCACATAGGTTTAGCTAATTTGAACTTGTATTACTGTCAGTGTCCAGGCCAACTGAACACTGTGTGCAGCCGGAATTTCATAGTTTCATGTCCAGTCGACAGATGCTTGTTCAACAGAAGGAAAGGGCTACTTTAGTTCGGGGTTACAGCAATGCATTCCTCCGGTGCTGCTTGCTCAGCTCTGCAGAAATGATAAGGCTTCCAAGGAAGTTTTAACTCAGTATCTGAGGTCACACTTAGATTAATATTTTCAAATTTTTTAACTGTTTTCTTTAGAATCTCGACAGATCTTCCGCAGATATAAAATGATAAATATTCTGAGGGCGTGGAGGGTAATATTACTAATCAGCGGACAGCTCACATTTACCATTATGCACAAACTGGAAGGAAGTAGTCTAAATGACTAAAGAATTAGTTGGAATTCCACAAGGGTCCCTGCAGGTCACTAACGCATATGAAACTTCAAGAACTTTGCTTTTCCATTCTGCACAGTCCCTAAAAAAGGGCATCCACCCACTCAGATATCAGGTGTCATATCAGGTGTCGTACCACATGCCACCACAACCAACAAAGTGTGAGTCTACCAGAATGAATGGGTGTGATCTGTGTTACCCTGTTGAAGTAACTTTAGGAAGTTGCCTGTACATTTCTCAATTTCCTCATTCCTTGGAAGCTTTATCGGGGAAAACTGTAAAACACTCACTGCTGTTATTTGTATTCAAGTAACAGTACTCACTCGACACACTGGAGGGTTCAGTGCAACACGCACAAAAACACACACATGTGCAGTCAAACGGACAGCCGGTGTGAAAGTGAAAGAGGAATGCGGTGAATCTGTTTCGAGAGACATATAGGTTTCCTATAAAGGTTACACTATGCAGACACAAAATATGTACACACACAGAAGATGTGGTGCATGAGGTACATTGTGCAGCTCATCAGATCTGCAAAGCACAAAGATTCGCAGATGAGAGCATCGTGTAAACGGCTACCAGCATCCATCACATTGTGTCACGTATTTGAATTGATTATGACAGAGTGTTCCATTTTGATTCATGTTCCAACAGCAGGCAGATATGATATCAGCAGTCTGGTTTCAGGTAATGTGCTGAAAATTGCTGACGGCAGATTCTGGGCACTGGTGTGTGTGTGACAGTATTAGAAACTGACTTTTGGAGGCAAGAGGTTAAAAAGCCCAGCGAGATATAAAAAAAAAAAAAAAAGAAAGAAAGACGCCTGCACCACAGCAGCACAGCACATGATCATCCATGGAACAGATGACTTTCTGATCAACAACAAAGTGATAGGTGTAAGATAAGAATCGACTGATTCAGCTTTCACCCATTTCAAGGAGACAGTGTGAACAATAAAGCTCCTTTATCTTTGATCTGCATGATAAATTTAACTCCTCCTTCAGGTTTACAGTGAAATTCAACAGATTGAAGGTTCCACTTGACAAGCATGTTTTCTAACTTACAGGATTACACCTCAACATTGAACAGCTTAGAATTCTTACATACACAAAGAAAACAAAAACATAAAAATCACACACCTGCTCGATGCTCGGATAAACTGAATACTACATTTTGCAAAGCTTTCTTGCCATTCAGTCAAACTTTTTTCCTTGTGACAGAGACAAGATAAGTAATATTTTACACATAGTTTCACTGTAAAGCCTTCACGAGATACTCATAGCTTGATGACATGGCAGTTCTGTGAACAGCTGTCGAAAGACATCGTGTGTGACGTTGGTTTTGTCACTCAGCACCATGGTAGGTTTTGCTGGTCACTTCTGAGCACAACGCTATGAGTTTTGTGTGAGGAAGAAGCCCTCTGACTAACAACTTAAAATTGGTTACTTTTTGAAAAAAAAATCCAACTGTGGGACTTAATAGCGGACTCAGAATGACTCTTCTCTCACTCACGTAAAAAAAGTCACAACCGAAATCCCAATAAACAAAGAAGCATCTAAAATGCAACCGCAACCTATTGCACTCACATAATTCAGAGAGCAGACATGCATGAGCTCACATACACATACAGTAACAAAGAGGGGATTCCCATAAATGGTTTCTGCTGACTCACTAACTTTACATTTAGTTTTCAAATGTATACACTGATTAGCCACAACATCATGAACGCTGACAGGTGATGTGAATAATATCGATCATCTTGTCATAATGCAATGCTCTGCTGGGAAACCTTGAGTCCTGACGTTCATGTGGATGTTTGACATGTACCACCCACCTAAACATTGCAGGTCAATCAACCCCACCATCCCAAACCCCCGTGGCAACAGCAGTGCTTGATGCCAGTTGCCACCCTCAGCAGGACAATGCACCTCGACACACTGCATAAACTGATCAGAAGTGGCTCGAGGAACACGACAGAGATAAGGTGTTCACCTGGGTTCCACACTCCCCAGATCCAAATCTTATTACCTCCGCCAAGGAGGTTATGTGATCGGGTCCGTTTATTTATTTGTCTGTCTGTGTGCGTGTCTGTGGACAGGATTTCTCGGAAACTACTTGTCGGATCTTCATGAAATTTTCACCAGAGGTGGATCTTGGCCCAGGGAAGACTCCATTCAAATTTTGTGTTGATCCAGTTAAGGATCTGGATTCTGGATCCGGATTTAGATTTTCCAACTTCGTATCATCTTCCCTTGGCGGAGGTCAGAAATCTCGAATTGCTCTTGTTTAGCATCTGTGGGATGTGCCAGGATAAGCCTGATCTAGATAGATCCCACCCTGCAACCAACAGGACCCACAGAATTCACTGCCACCATCCCGGTGCCACAGAGGTCCTGTGTCCATGTCCCACCGGGTCAGAGATCATAATGTTATGCCTGATCTGTGTATACAGGTAAAAGCCAGAAAATTAGAATATTTTCATAAACTTGATTTATTTCCGTAATTGCGAACAAAAGGTATAACTTTTACATTATATGTAATCATTGCACGCAGACTGATGCACTTCAAATGTTTATTTATTTAATTTTGATGATCATAGGTGGCAACAAATGAAAATCCGACATTCCGTGGGTCAGAAAATTAGAATATTACCTGAGGCCAAAACAAAAACAGGATTTGTAGAAATGTTGGCCAACTGAAAAGTATGAACGTGAAAAATATGAGCATGTACAGTACTCAATACTTGGTTGGAGCTCCTTTTGCCTCAATGACTGCATTAATGCGGCGTGGCATGGAGTCGATCAGTTTCTGGCACTGCTCAGGTGTTATGAGAGCCCAGGTTGCTTTGATAGTGGCCTTCAGCTCTTCTGCATTTTTGGGTCTGGCATTCTGCATCTTCCTCTTAACAATACCCCACAGATTTTCGATGGGGGTAAGGTCGGGCGAGTTGGCTGGCCAATTGAGTACAGAAATATCATGGTCCTTAAACCAGGCACTGGTAGATTTGGCACTGTGTGCAGGCGCCAAGTCCTGTTGGAACATAAAATCCCCACCTCCATAAAGCAGGTCAGCAGCAGGAAGCATGAAGTGCTCTAAAACTTGCTGGTAGACGGCTGCGTTGACCTTGGATCTCAGGAAACAGAGTGGACCGACACCAGCAGATGACATGGCACCCCAAACCATCACTGATGGTGGAAACTTCACACTAGACTTCAGGCAACGTGGATCCTGTGCCTCTCCTGTCCTCCTCCAGACTCTGGGACCTCGATTTCCAAAGGCAATGCAAAATTTGCTTTCATCAGAAAACATAACTTTGGACCACTCAGCTGCAGTCCAGCTCTTTTTTTCCTTAGCCCAGGTGAGACGCTTTGCGCGCTGTTTCTTGTTCAAAAGAGGCTTGACACGAGGTATGCGGCAGTTGAAACCCATGTCTTTCATGCGTCTCTTGGTGGTGGATTTTGAAGCACTGACTCCTGCAGCAGTCCAGTCCTTGTGAATCTCCCCCACATTTTTGAATGGGTTTTTTTTCACAATCTTCACCAGGGCGCGGTGATCCCTGTCGCTTGTACACTTTTTCCTACCACAGTTTTTCCTACCCTTTGCCTCTCCATTAATGTGTTTGGACACAGAGCTTTGAGAACAGCCAACCTTTTCAGCAATAACCTTTTGAGTCTTGCCCTCCTTGTGCAATGTGTCAATGGTTGCCTTTTGGACAGCTGTCAAATCTGAAGTCTTCCCCATGTTTGTGTAAGCTTCAGAACTGGACTGAGAGACCATTTAAAGCCCTTTGCAGGTGTTTTGAGTTAATCAGCTGGTTAGTGGGTGGCACCAGGTGTCTTCAAACTTGACCCATTTCACAATATTCTAATTTTCTGACCCACGGAATGTCGGATTTTCATTTGTTGCCACCTATGATCATCAAAATTAAATAAATAAACATTTGAAGTGCATCAGTCTGCGTGCAATGATTACATATAATGTAAAAGTTATACCTTTTGTTCGCAATTACGGAAATAAATCAAGTTTATGAAAATATTCTAATTTTCTGGCTTTTACCTGTAAGTATAGAAGTTGCTTGAAGGCCTTCAGACAAACAATTTTGGATTTTTATGATAATTTTTTTACAATCTACAACAATTTTTTAATATAATTTTCTAATCCTTCCAATTTAATACCTTAAAAAAACATGCTTTTTATTAATCCACCAGAATGCAAAATGCAAATGCCGCTATTTTTCACACATTGTTGCAGTTTGATTGTTTATTTTATCGTTTGTTATTATAAGATAGCAATACTTTTGAACCGACAATTCAGTAAGAAAAGATGTTTTACCTTGCTGACACGTCATCACATGTCAGATGACGCTCTGATGAAGACGGCAGACGCTGTCAAAACATGTTAGCAAGGTAAAAAATCTCTTCTAACTGAACTGTCGGTTCAAAAGTAATGCTATCTTATTGTTGCAGTTCTTTGTGTCCAGTGTTCAAGTTCCTGTCCAGTTAACGAGAAACTCATTTCCATCTATTAAAGTTTTTTTTTTGTCTGTGCCAGATATAAACAGTCCCTGCGTCTCCGCTCACTGCAGCTCAAGCACACCAGCTCACCTTCACGTCTGCAAAAACACTACTCTAAGTTGTTACATTGGAAAAACTCAAGACATCCAAGAAAGCGGGAAGCACAAATAGGAGGCGACATGCAGCAGCTCATGAGCTGCAATTAAACCGAGATATTCAGCATTAGCAACTGTAGCCCTTATGTACACACTATAGCTATACTGTAGCTACATAAGGACTATGTCCCCTGTGTCTGAGGTGCCCCCACATCCAAGTGTGCTATGGGGTCACCTCAACACAAACACCAAGTTTGAAAAAGACAGAAAGCCCCACTCTGAAAGTTGACAGAATTAGTTCCTTAGGTTTATTACATATGAAACCCCAAAACCTTGAATCTGTGCTTTTTAGACAGTCATCATAAAGAAAAATACTTTAGTGATCATTATCAGCAATATTTGCTAATCTCTGAAACACACTGAAATACCATACACCTGTTCATTTTGCTTTTTGTGTCATAATTTGATTTAAATAGTATATATAACACTAATGATGCCCAAATATCACATTGAAACACAGTTAATCCTGTTCCAGAGAACTCTCCTGTTTAAAGGTTTTTTTCATTTCATTACACAGTAACTATATATAAGGCAGGAAAATAACCTCATTTTATATAAACATTTTTTGCATGTGTTTTTATTTAGGCCCTTCAAGTCTTCCATATTATAGTCCATGTTAAACACAAAATCTAGATCTTTTTCTCATACTGGTGCAATCTTTCTTCACATTCATGTTGTTGATGAACTCACTGTAACAGGCATATTTAATTTTGCAGGAAAACATTTTGTCCTCTTCAATATGGAATAAGTTTCACGTAAATGAACTTTAATTTTTGCAAATCATCCTGAACACTGTGAAGTCTTCATCACGCAGAGGTAATCGCTGGGGAATAATTTGCCTTCCAAGTATTTCAAAAATACCAGTGTTGCCCAAGAAAACTTAGACAAAGCATGACCTGAACAGACAGAGACAACAGTTATGGGTGAGTGGATATTCCATGCAAGTGAAATAGCACCAAAGGAAAAAATACCCCTTACACTGCCACTTCTGATAGAACCAAACAACTTCTCTATGTGGTTTCTTCTTTTACAAGAGCATCATATTTTTTGCCCCTGCATATGCAAACCTCACTGAACAAGATAATGGAATCTCATGAAAGAAAAACAGCTGAACCCCGATCGTCAATTCACCATCAAACGCAGAGACTAGTGGATCTCTTCACTCTTGTCACTCTTGTTACGCAAATCTGACATACAGAGAGAATCCACAGCGTCATCAAACCACAGCTTAATAGCATTTCCATCTCAGTGGTATCATTTCCTTTGTTATTGTGCAGAATACATATGATGATATTTTGTCATGTTCTAAATTTAATGCAATTTTAAGCACAGTTTAATGTGATTAAACATCATTTGCTAGCTCTGTATTTAGTAGTTAAGTGTTTTGAGTGGGACTGATGTGTTGTCATCCTACCAGTTTTGACTGAATAATATTGATTCATTTTTAATAATAATAATAACAATAGTAATGACAATAATAGCAATAATCGTAATCATAATAATGGCAATGATAAGTGTTATTGTTATGAACATATTTTTTGTATTTTATAGAGGAATATTCTGTCAAATATTGATTTGGATGCTGACAGTAAATAATGATGTATTAAATTTCCACAAATGCTATGACAGATTTTATTTTTCCCCTTGACAGTTCAAGATCATGAGATCTCTAGTGGGTGTACCCCCTTTGTAATACATGATTCTAGAAAAAAAAAACCATCACGCATGAAGCATGTTTAACCGTTTGTCTTCCAGTTAGTCTCCTCCCTCGAATTTCTGTCCCAATTTTGCCTATAAATACAGACAAATGAGGAGCCCTTGTATGTGCACTTGTCTCTTCTGAGCTCTTCAGCTACATTTCTACCCAGAAGAACCTTATTTTCTTCTCCTCACCTCTCCAACCAGAAGACTCCAGCCGTTTATCCAGCAGCATGACTCTCCGGTTTCTCCTC
This sequence comes from Acanthochromis polyacanthus, assembly GCF_021347895.1. Taxonomy (NCBI): domain Eukaryota; kingdom Metazoa; phylum Chordata; class Actinopteri; family Pomacentridae; genus Acanthochromis; species Acanthochromis polyacanthus. Next base: position 17,397,824 of record NC_067117.1, read on the forward strand.
CTGTCCGTCCTGGCTGTCTTGTCGCTCCTTTGCATTGCCTGGTGCAATCCAACGTGCAATAACGACTGCTGCCGTTTCGTGGAGGATTTCCCTGTCAGGCTGAAGAAGCTCCGAGAGGACTATTCACAGATCAGAGGCTTCTTTGTGAGTAAAGAGACACTACACTCCTACATGCACCCTGACACTTTCTGCAGCACTGGAAACATTCCCACCACGCTTGTGACCGCGTTGCGCGCCTGCCTGTCTGCAGATGATGCTGCGTTTTCTCACCACTGTTAGCGCTCTGCAGAAATATTCTCACGGCACACGGATCACACTTTTTAATTGTTTTCTTGTTCGTTTGCAGGAAGCCAACGATGACTTAGACAAAGCACTGCTAGACCAGAGTGTAGAGGACTCTTTTAAGGTAAATCTCTCCGCAAACTATCCAAGAAGTTGATTTATGTTTTTTTGTTTGTTTGTTTTTTAATCGTCTTTGAGCTGCTGTGGTGTCTATCAGAAAATACGCAGTGGTACAATAAACTTACTGACATCCAATAACCAGACTGGTGTCCTCCTCCCTCCTCTCTCAGAGCCCGTTTGGCTGCCACTCCGTAAACAGCGTTTTGGGCTTCTACCTGAGCACCGTGCTCCCCTCAGCACTTGCAGGGGTGACTGAGGAAACCAAGGACTTGATACCCCACATGGAATCCATACAGCAGATTTTCGACCAGCTCAAGAATGATGTCACCAAATGTGTGAGTAGCTGATACACGTGTTACTCCTACAGGGAAATAAGAATGTAAATACGCACCGGTGGCGCACAGCTGAAAAATTAGACGGACTAAAAATGTGCAGCAGTACAGTTGTTGTTCTAGTAACCTTTTGGATGACAGGATGTTCATTTCGTTGCTGCTGTCACTGTTAAAAATCGTAGAAATACTGCCGGATATAATGACAATCGAAAACTTTACTAAAAACATGCGCAATCGTTTCCAAGTCATTATGTGCAACTGAAAAGCAACAATTGGCCATGTAGGCTTCCATTTGCAGTTGCTGACGTGCCTTTATTTGATTATCTGTCAGAAAATCGAAGTTGTAGCCCTTATCTGTCACATTGCGACCCTTAAAGCCATCGTCAGATTGTTTTTTACTCCTACAAACACTGTCACAATATTCTCCAAATTTTGTGACATCAGCCTGACACAGAAACGGGAAGAGTTTAGCTATGGCTCACAGAAAGGGTCATAATGTTGCATTAATCAGTGATAAACTGCAGCAGCTGGCACATCCAGTTGTGCAAAAAGGAAAGAGAGTGGGATGAATATTTCTACTTAGTGAATTTCTATTTGCCCTGACACTGCCGCTGATTAATTGCAAAAAAAAAATAAAAATCATTACTCATTTGACATACTCAAATCTCTCTTAAGACCTTATGCACATTAACAATAACCACTGTATAGCCCCTGTGGTGACATCTTTCTGTTCTTCTTACAGAGACACTACTTCTCCTGCAAAACGCACTTTGACATCAGAGTCCTAAACTCTACTTATACTGAGGTGAGTGTCAAGATTACCAGTTGTTAGAATTTGACTTACAACTATTCAGATGTGTAGTGTGTAGATCGTATATGCTCTGTTCAATCTTAAGTTAATAAGTGAACCATGTGTTTGTCCACAGATGAAGGATAAAGGTCTATACAAAGCCATGGGGGAGATGAATCTGTTGTTCAACTACATTGAGTCATATCTGGCTTCTAAACGACAAATAAGCCAGCCGGCCTCTGCCTGAAGACCCACTGACCGTAATTTAAATATAATCTTGTTCGCCTCAGGGAAAACACTCACTCTTGCACTCTTTTGCATTTTATCTGTTTTTTTTTTAACATATTTTTTTTCTGTGGTATGAGATGTTATCAGATTTTGATTTTGTTTGAAAAGCCCTCTGATGTCTTTGTTGTTGTGAGACTTAGGTTTTTGTCCTAGGGACAAGTTTCTATTGTATTGACTCCTAAACTTGAAGATGTCAAACCTGCAGCTTGTGAAGCGCTGATATTTATTATGTTTTTTACCATGCCAAGTAATATATTTTTGTATTTATTGCCTTTTCTACGGATTAATAAATAACATTTTTGATAAAGAATGCCTCTTTGCATTTTATTTCACAAGAAGCCATGTATTGGGGACAGTTAACTGGTAGAGAACTGAATATATGACTGCAGTAATGCACCGAACATGAGGCGGAACCTGAGAGCATAAACTCGACAAGCTGATGCACAAGCTGCAAACGTGACCCATATACACCACTTACCAGCAGCAACCTTGCTGTATCTTAACTTACCGTAACCGTACTTAGCCACCCTTACCCTCTGCCATATGCACACTTGCACAAACACATACGCATGCAAAAGCAGTCTCACTTAGTCACACACGAACGCATTTGGAACAGAACTAACACATATGGTGAAATGAAGCCTGCACTGAAACACGACAGGCAATTAGTGTCACCTTCTTCACCGCGATAGAGTCAGAGAAGGGGCAAGTGCAGGTTTGTTCTGAGGTTTATGTAATCGGTTATAGCAAAACACCTGAGCAACAAAAGAAGCACTTAAAAAGAAACGACACAAACGTGTTGTACATCCTGTCGTGGGATTTGAATCTACGCAAGTGCATTAACTCTGACTGCAAAGTCACACAAGAGTCAGGGTTCTGAATTGAGTGACTCTTGACTTGACTCAGGGCATTGCACTGAAACTACTCTACGACATTTCATCAGTCATTTGCTTAGTCGGTGTGGGATGATTTGCATAGTATCATTCCATCAATGACAGGACGAAAAGATATTCAAAACATTCTTCTGGCGGAGCATGGCTGTTTCATTTTGACCAGTGTTGATAGCAGCTCTCCTTAACCACAGCTGTGTTCAGTCCTTTCAAAATGTTTTTAACAAATGTCGATTTAGATTTCAGTCTCCTCGAAAAAGCGGTGACTTTTTCACCGACTCGTTTGTGAACTGATGAGGATGATTTCTGTCTGTTTTGTAATGAGTGGACGCTTCTGTTCAGGCAGCAATGGCTTCAAGGCAGGGTGAGAGAAACTAGAGGCAGTCATTTTCACACTACTGCTGTACAGTAATGTGCAGAGTACAGTGGTGCACAAGATTAAAAGACTAACAATAATCAGTCAAACATCTTGAATATTGGGGCAGATGCCTTCATAAAGAGCAGATCACCAGAGAGGTAAAGCAGTTGAAGGAATGAGATGTTTTGTTGCCTTGAAGCAGGGAAAGTATTTAAACTTACAGGTTTCTAAAACTTTCTACTACTACTAACAACGACTTGTATCATCAGTTCCACTTCATGGCATGCCATCATGAGTAAAAGCACAATAACGCCTACTTATATCTGTCTGTCGTCTGTCTACTCAAGATCGTCACAGCGTCGTATTTAACAACAGCATCAGCTTATAAACAGAAGTCAACGTCCATCATTGTGTAACGACTGGAACTCTGGGTACTTCCTGTGCACGGACATGGCCATACTGAGTGTTGAAATGAAAAGTCTCTTTAGTCACAGTTTGGCGCTGATGTGTGTGAGTGATCCGTTTTGTGTTTTCACATATTCATGCCTGTTTGTGGACTCTAACACAAGTGTCAAAATGGCTGGAAAATGACATGGGGCCAGTTATCTGTTAAACAACAGCAAATGTTTGGAAAAATAGTGCACGGTCCAGAGAGTTAATCGGTGTCCAACAGCATAATTGTATATACAGAATGTACAGTGCCTATAAAAAGTAGTCTTCGTGGCGTACTCATAACTAGGAGTACTGACTGAACAGTGACTGGACCTTCCACATGAAGGTGTCTTTATACTAAAGCTTCTTGAGACACATTTTCTGCTCTCATTTGATCTCCATTCACTAACTGTGTGACCTTCAGTACATTGGAAAAGCAACAAAAGGGAGAAACTTTCAAGGAAGGGCAAATACTTTTTATAGTAAATGAATGTACACTCACTGGTCACTTTATTAGGTACACCTTGCTGGTACAAGGTTGAACCTTCTTTTGCCTTCAGCTCTGCCTTAATTCTTCGTGACATATTTTCAAGAAGGCGTTAGAAATATTCCTTAGAGATTTTGGTCCATATTGACATGATAGCATCATGCAGTTGCTGCAGATGTGTTGACTGTTGATAATAATCTCCCACTCTACCACATCCCAGAGGTGCTCTACTGGATTGAGATCTGGTGATTGCGGAGGCCATTGAGTACAGTGAACTCATTATCATGTTCAAGAAACCATCCATCCATCCATCCATTCTCTATACACCGCTTCATCCTCACTAGGGTCGCCGGAGCCCACCCCAGCTGACTCGGGCGAAGGCAGGGGACACCCCGGACAGGTCACCAGTCTGTCGCAGGGCCTGTTCAAGAAACCAGTTTGAGATTGAGCTTTGTGACATGGTGTATGATCCTCCTGGGAGTAGCCATCAGAAGTTGGTACACTGTGGTCATTACAGAGATGGTCGTGGTTAGAAACAATACTCAGGTAGGTGATGGCATTTAAATGATGCTCAGTTGGTACTAAACGGCCCAAAGTGTGCCAAGAAAATACCCCCTACACCATGACACCAGCCTGAACCGTTGATACAAAGCAGAATGGATCCATGCCATGTTACTAAAAACAAATTCTGACCCTACCGTCTGAATGTTGCAGCTGAAATTAAGACCCATCAGATAAGGCAACATTTTTACAATCTACTATTGTCCAATATGAGCCTATGTGAACTGTAGCCTCCGTTTCCTGTTCTTAACGGACAGGAGTGGCACCCGGTGTGGTCTTCTGCTGCTGTAGCACATTGTCTTTAAGGTTGGACGTTTTGCGTGTTCAGAGATAGTATTCTGCATTTCATGGTAGTAACAAGTGGTTATCCGAGTTACTGTTGCTTTTCTATCATCTATTTACAAGCAATTAAGCAGGTGTTAATAATAAATTGGCCGGTGAGTGTATTTAGTAAAGTGCAAAGGTTTTAGAAGTTTAGATTTTTATCATTTGATAGGAGCCAAATTCATTCTACACAACAGCCCCAAATATACAGACCACACCATACAGCAGCAAGAACAAGGAGTCCTGCAAAAGGTCTGCCTCTACAGAGTCCTGATGGAGCCTCATGGAGTGAGTCTGGGATTACACAGAGACAGAAAACACAGAGACAGCCTAAATTTACTGAAGACGCATATTTAAAGCTAAGTATCTTGAAAAAGACTTAAGTGGACCTTGGACAACTGAAGCCGTTTTAATGGGAAAGGCTGATTACACCAATTTAGATTTTTCTTTTTGTTAACTGATAAAATCTACTCATGACCATTATTTCTGAAAGCATTTACTGCATGTAAATCTACATTTCCTCTTTCATTTTTCTTGGAAGACACTGAAGAATGCCTTTCTACACAAGGGGCACGTTTTTAAAGTAATCAGCTAAGACATGAACAGAAAAAGCCACAAACCACAACATATACCCACAGCTGCACTTTACAGTAAGAACAGTCGGATTTCCAGCACACGTGAAAGCAAATGCTGTTGCATATGTAAAACTGACACAGGAAGGCTTTCCATTTGATCATGTCTTCACCCAGAGCTGTGGCCTTTATGCTGAAGTAACCACCTCCTTATCTGGGGCAGGTCAGTCAGCTCTGTCTGGTGAGAGGAAGTGTGTGTGTGAGAAGGAGGATATGATGCCACTTCAAAGCACTGTCTCATCACCTCAGCTGAGAAGTCTTCAACCTCCACCTTCCTCTCACACCTATAAAAAGTGACATTATGGGGTCACAACTACAAAGACGAATGTCACCCATTCTCATAATTGTGAAAAACAACACTGAAAACTCAACCAACCTTTGATGTTGAAAATCCTCCATTCTTAACTGTTGAGAGGATCACTTCAGAAACCACACAGACCATGAGCCTCTATAGTTTAATTCAGCTGAAACATGACCTTGAGTTTTAAATCTTGTATTCAGGTCCCCCCCGTGTCCTGAACACAATGAGAGCAGGGCCCTTCCTCTTTTTACGAAAAGTGAGCTGGGTAGGTGTCCTGAGGTTGACTGCGGGTATTGTAAGGGGGTAGAACCTCTTACGGAACTCCCCTCAAGCCCCATTAACCCCCATTCTCACTTACCTGGCAGACACAGACTGACAGAGATGACTGTGGGTTTCGTGACACTCAGAGCTGGAAGCTCAGAGCCTACCTGAAGAGAAATAACCATGTGCACTGGCGGGAAACCGCTCTGAACACACCAGTGTTGGCAAATGTCCGTGTTGACTCAATGCCACTGTGCTGTCAGCTACGCAAATGCGTGTATTCCAGGAGTCACTCATGCTAGTAAAGACGAGAGGTTTGTCACAAGTTGAGTGTCAAACCCACAAATCCCAAACCGACCCAACAACCTGAGTCACAACTAGAGAGATGTCTGAGCTGAAAAAGTCTGTAAATGTGGAAGCAGAGGTCAAATATGAAGAAAACACTTTAAAGATACTCCGTACTGTACTGACATCTGTACTGATAATTCAGTATGTCATTCATTGTAAGGATTGTTATAATAGAGTTAAAACTAGATGCTATAACATCACCAGACTGCTAAAGGTGAAAATTCTACCAAAAGTTTGAAATTCAATAGAAGTTTTCCAACAGGAATTACTGAAGATTTTAAGACTGTTATATAGAAATTCAGCACTTCCGATCTCTATATCATTCATTATATATTTGTAAAGTACGTTGCCTCTATAAGTGGAATGGATATTTTGTTTGTCTTTCAAAACAGATTTCAAATTCAGAAAAGAAGATAAAACAGCATTTTGTTTTTTCTGTTTTTTTTAATCCAAAGCCGAAGCAGACAAAAGTACGGCAGGTGGAGCTGAACAGACTCAATGACAGGAAAACAGAGACACATCTGTGCTTCCATTACAAAAAAAATTGTGTTGAGAGGGACCCAAAAAAAGACTTTTCATAAACACTCAAGAAGCATTTGTACTTACTGAAAGACTGTAGGTGTGATGTGAAAAGAAACGTGGATGTGACTTTACAGAATTAAGGGAATCAAAGTGACCAAGTCATCGATCATTCTCCATGATCCCAACCAAACTGAGAAGTGTCCTTTGTGCAAAAACAAACACTAAAGAGACAGAAAACATTTCCCCGCTCTGAATGTGATGACAGCTTGCTGGTGGTATGTCAGACAGTCCTCTGGGATGAGGAGCAGCTCTTCAGTACGTTCCTACTTTCTATCAATCCTTCAGGGCATATGAATGATTGTTGGAGAACGCTGGCATTGTGCCAAATTGGCCAAAGGCTGAGCTTGCCTACAATTGAGTTGGTGCAACAACAGTAACTCTACATGACCAGTCTGCACTGTGTACTCTCAAGGGGATGCTACTGCTTACATAAACATACACAAACACTCCCTACTGTTGCCCTGCATCTCTGACGTATTTGCAAACAGAAACCGCTAACAAAAAGATTCTAGTAGTACTTCAAGCTGACAAACACATCTGCATAGCATTAACATGAAATAATGTGGCAATGTTTTAAATTTGGAAGCATAACATTGGTAAAAGCTTGAACCAAATGGTCGGCAGGGGTTAAAAGCCATTTGCTGATTTAGCAATACTCAGTAAGGCCTATGCTAAAACGTTCATGAAGACCATGAAAAATACAGTATCAGTTGCCTCCTACTCTCCTATGAGCTACATGCAGGAGAAAGATGGGCCAGTTTCTGTTTTCAAACGTGGCTTTTTTTTTCTCTGCCCTAAAACTATGTACCTGAAAAACAAGCGTAGATTAAGGTAGGAGAGAGGGGCCACGAGTGAGGTGTTCTGTCAGAATGGCACACGGCCCTTGAGTGAGTGCATAGGCCTCTGTTCAACATTCACAAACACAAACTGAACCTGACAGACAGTCCCAGTCCAAGTCACAGAAATTAGCAACCATTTCCAGCTAATTCCAACAGTCGGGGACAAGAGTCCTTACATTCCACATGTCAGTTCAAAATACATCTGCTTACTTTGCATGTATGTAAAAAGAAACCTTCCCTTGTTTATATTTTTGGGATTTAGCCATTTCATTTAACATTCAGAAGTTTGGGGCTAGAGTAGGGCTGCAGGGTACGAGATAACTACTGCTAATGCTAAGGCTCCATGTCCTATTCCAACATTCAAGCCCCTCTGAGTACACAACCTGATATTTGGGAAAGAAGAGGAAAGAGATCTCACCGATTCCCTGTCCTCCCCTTTTCTATAGTTGATAATCTCTTCAGTGGTGTAAAAACACAAATAATCATCCTCTCTGCCGGAGCAGAGTGACGAGCTTGTTAAAATGGTAAAAGTAATAAAAACAAAACACTCTTACAAAACATTAGAATTTGTCATGAAAAATAAAACACCGACAAAATCCATGCAATGCGACTTGTGTCGACAAATTATTGCTTCCTTTTCGCAACCTGTGTTTGTATGTGCATGCATGCGTACATCTTTCAGTGGGCGGCAGACTTTGGGTCCGCCATGGCATTACTGGCTTTCTTCCTCCTTTTCGTTAGCAGTGGATTGGTCGAGTCATCGATGGTCTTGATTTTGATTTGCTCATAGTCAACCCTCATTGTTGCCAAGGCACTCGTCATTTCCTCCTAAAAAAAAAAAAAAAATAGGAAAAGAAGACCATGAGGCTACTTGCTCTGTCCACCAAGATCTGCCGTTTTCAAATAGACAATATAAAATCATACTGGAAGGCTCATAGAGGTAAGAGAGCACGTGTCAAAGCACGACATCCGCCCTACATGAAGCTACTGCCAGGAGACAATACCAAAATTAATATCTGGATAGTGCCATAGCGAACGAATATTCGGATATTCGGGTCCAGCCCTACTTTAAACATGACATTATTAAAAATATTTGTTGAACAAAAAACCCAACAATGAATTATTTATCACACTGAACACAACAATTCACTGTACATGGATAAAGTGAAGCACACAAAGAAGTCATTAGCTTGCTGATCTCACAAATTGGAAATAAATAAATTTCCAGTTCAAGTACAGTAATTCTGATTTCTCAATTAAATATGTAAAGAAGAAACTATACTGAAAAGCCAAATGCCTGCAGTGGATGACTTAATGTAGTCGTAGTCAAAATTAAATAACTAACCTACATTGGGAATATGGTGTAAATCAATTAGCTAATAAATATATTTCATGTGATCACAATAGGTGATAGATACACACGCCAAAACATTTTTTTTTTTCATTTGATGATCATGAAAATGTCCGTATGGTACAAAGAGAACCAGATATCCAACCTTAACATCCTCCCATGTGTCCTTCTCCTCCTTCAGAACCCGACTGGTGTGAAGTGGTGTCTGGGGAACTTCCATTGATTGCTTTGAGACGACACACAGAGTGACATCCCAATTGTACTTTAGTGTGATCACATGGGCCGCCACAGCCGACACAAGAAAGTCAAGACAAGAAAGTACATGTAATGTGTATAGAAATGCTTACATTGATCCATGGATGATTCATGAACTCTGTGATGGTCATCCTTTGGGTTGGTTCAGTCTTTAGGAGGGTCCTAATCAGTTGTTTGGCTTCAAACAAGATTCAAAAAGAATTGCGTTAAAGAAATCACGCTAGTACAAGTACTTTTCAGAAGTCTTCCATCAAAAATATGACAAAATGAGAAAAGTGCATAAAAATTATAGACACATTCAACAACAGCTTGTTAAAGACAGAGACCTTTGGCCCTGCATGAAGGTGATAAAATATACTATACTTTTGTTATGTTAGCATTTATTAGCATAGAGACACAGCATATGTCCATATATGAAGAGCTATCTACTAACAGACAGGGTTCACAGTGCCCCATTTTCTATAGAACACTTCCTATACTTCTAGATAATGTGAATAGGAAAAGAGAGGTGAGGGAGTTTTGAAACTGCAATTTAGACTGATCTGTGAGAGGCTGCCTTATCTGTTGCAAATTTCTCTAAATTATTGCCTTGTCCTTTTACTATTGAGAAATCTTACTTAGAAAATCAACAGTACAGACTGTAATGGTTCTTGAATAGAGTATTGCAGTAAGAACAGCACAACCATCCATTTTGTAGTTTGACACAAACACGTACACTCCCCTGTCAGAGATAAACTGGGTAGGTGTATACCGTCACCATCTAACTTGTATTTTCTCTTTAAAACCAGTGCATTAGTCAGAAAATAGGACTTCACTTTCAATTGCAGCGAATGTGAATGAAAGTAACAAATTAGAGGTGAAAAACCTTCATCAGTTTCAATTTCTTGATCAGAGAGTAAAGACCAGGCTGTTTGTCATGTATAGGTGAGATGCTACATAAAGGATACCTGCAGGAGTTTATGAAACAATGACACCATCATGAAACTTATTCTAACCTCTGTGAAAGTTTTTTAAAATGATACAAATTTTGAGATATCAGATACTCCGCCAAGGAACGTGGCAGAGTTTTGTGACGATTGGCGTTGGTTTGTCTGTTAGCAACGGTACTTAAAGACAGACTAACAGATTTCGATAAAATTTTTAGGAAAAGTCGGAAATGACACAAGGACAAAGTGATTAGATTTTGGCAGTGATGCAGCTTATTGTATGGATAGATTTCTGTATTATTGTGAGATAGCGGCACAGCATCACTGTAACTATGACAACAAGTGAACACTACGTCAGCTGCCTGCTGATGATCACGATTGCAATCCTACTGCAAACTGACCGCTGTGAACCACGACTTTTTTTTTTTTTTTTTTTTTTTTTTTTTAAAGATTTAATCCGTCGGAAATCTGACAACGACTGAGCAGCTTTAGGGGAGTACTGCGCTCTCTGAGTGCTTTTCTTGCTTTAAATGTGATGACTTTGTGTAAACCAAATGATCCATTGTAAATTTGGTTTCTTAAAACAGTTTTAGGACAAAGGTTAACTCTCAACAAAGTACCACATTTCAAATCAACACCTCCAGTTTTCATTTACACAAACAGAGCAAATACATCTAAATAAACAACTTCCTACAGTACACTGCAGCAGTTCATAGTCTTACCTTCCTCTGATACATCAGACCATTCAGGGTTGGGAAACTCATACTGGCCCATCCTGATTCTCTTCTTCATCCCAGGAGAAATGGCTAGACCGTGGTTAGAATAAAACGGAGGGTACCCACACAGCCTGTCGAGGGTTTTAAACGGCAATATTAGATTGCAATAACAACAAATCATACATGAAAGGATCAGTTAGATCCGAGAAGGCTGACTTACAGGATATACATGATCACACCCAATGACCACATGTCACATGACTTGTCATATTTTTCTGGGCCCAGAACTTCTGGAGCTGAACAAAGTCAGGGAGGAATAAAAGAAAACGGTCAGTAGGTGAAATCAATGTGTTGTCATTTTAGAACCACTTACTAATAAAAATAAGCAGAGAGAGAAAATTACATGCAAAAACAGGTCCTTACCAACATAGTAGGGTGTGTAGCAAGGAGTAGCTAAGGAGTTGTGTGAAGTGGTCTCCTTGGCAAAGCCAAAGTCTGTGAGTTTTAGCAGGGCACTGGGTCGCTTCGAGGAATACAGTAAATTCTCTGGCTGCGAGGAGTATCGAAGATTCACGCAAAAAGAAAATAAATTATCCTGTTAGTAACCGCAGCTGTGACTTATCCAATGATCATTTTGCTTTAATTTCTCAAGAAATAAAGTGTAAATTTCTGGTTTATTCGTATATAAATACTAAGTTGTGACACAAACCTTGACATCTCTGTGGGCAATGTTGATTGCATGAAGAAATTGAATGGCCTCCCCTATGCTCTTCATGATGTCAGAAGCCTCTAAAGTAAAGAGATAAGAAGCACGTTTAACAGATTACAAGTGCTGCACTGTGAGACGTAATGGCCAGATATCTCAACTCTTCTCTTAAGGTGCAGCAAATGTGAGTATCACATAAAGACTTACTGACGTTGTTGAAACTAAAAGCGGTCTATATATTTAGCAGGCGGCAGTCTGTGTTTGTGTAGATACAGTGGTAACTGAATCAGTGCACTACAAAATCAGATATCAAAATATTGCAGTACAGTACAACATCAAGTTGTTACCTCTCTCTGTGAAGGCTTGGTCTCCTCTGTCTTGGATTCGACTAAAAAGCTCACCACCATCCATGCTGGTCAAAAAAAAATTAAAAAAAAATATATTAGGATCATATTATTTTAAGTAGATGCATTCTTTGTGTAAATTCTAATTTATAATATGTGCAGCCTAATAAAGATATTTAAGGAGTCAAACATCAATAGTGGAGTGGTGTTGCAACGGCACTAGTAGAGATACCAAACAGAAACAGGCCTGAGGAGGACCATTTTTCGTAAAGAAAGTTTCCAGTAAATAAACTATTACTTCATCTAAAACTGATAACCATTGTATGATAACAAAAAATTGCGTCAAAGTAAAGTACTCAAGCCAAAATAACTGACGTAAAATCTAGTTTAACTGTGCTCCAACATAGCACAGATGTTTTGAAGACCATAAAAAGCACAGAAGCGACACCGCTATGGTCTGGTACTTAACTTCAGTCTATGTATGAAGCTTTCTACTGTATTTTGATATCCAAGTAATTACAATTTCAGAAACCTCCAACAGTGAGGCAGGTACTCAGTTGTGTAACTGTTTTTCACACTGATCACACAATTGTTCTAATGTGGTCAGAACAAAGACTGAAGACTTCAGTGAGCACCAGAGAACTAGCACGTGTGTTCAAAGAATATTGCGACTGACTACACTGTTTACTATTACATGGTTTCCTCTGAGGCAAGGATACATTACGTTGTCTGTATAGCAGAAAAACAGAAAAATATACACAAAACAATAGCAAAGATAATCAATTAATCCAAGGAAATCAGATATCAAATGTGTGATGCAGTTTTCATGATTTGATACTTCATGCTGGTTGAGTGTATGAGACATATGAGCAGTAGTTACTGGCAATGTATTTTGGAAAAGAGAACACATCAAAAGCAGTATTCTATAAAGATTTAAAAGAAGGCAGAAACATAGTTTTTGTACAGATGTTTGACTCCCTCACACAACAACCAAATTCTGTTACGTCATTTAAAACAAGTTAATAAAGTTATTGTATTGTATAAAACAGTCAAGGTATAATTAAAGCATGTTGGCACTTGGAAAGTCTTGTACACAGAACGCATCAAACTGCATGGATATGATTACAAAAACACTTGTTAAAGCCATTTCAGAGAAAATGCATAAATAGCCAGCTGGTCAAAGGACTTGAAACAATGATGATATAACTTGTAGCCATTTTATTTCCCTCAATCACACAAAAAGCTGACTGGACATTAGGACGGAAAGGGATTTCCACACTTAGCTTTTTATGCATTTTTTTTTTAGAAATCAGAAAGTCTTGGCATTTTCAATGAATCAAAGTTATCTCCCCAGTGATTTTGGTCCTTGTAATGTTGGTTGTTCTCTCCAGCTGCTAAGATATGAATTTTGGTCTTAAACAGTCACTGTTGTCTTGGGCAGCTTTCATGTTTTCAACAAATTTCACAAGTTGCATACTTGTGTTATTTTTGGGGTCAGCTGCTGTATGAAAAAAATATCTACATTTAAATGACATTTCATAAAGTACTACTGGCATCTGAGTAGTTTATGATTATATCTCTGCAATGTTACAACCATAAAACAAAGGTAAATAAAGTAGAAAATTTAAATTAAAAAATGGAACTGAGGTAAGCAAGTACTGTCAAATGCAGAACGGATGGCTGCTAACTTTACATCTATTGAGTATGAGAAACTCATGCTAAGCTTGCTTGATAAGTTTCATTTAGTCTAGTTTATGCTCAGTATGACTCAGGTCCAACCATCAATACCAATTTTGCGAGCATCGAAAAGCGTATGATAGCACAGACTGATTCTTCAGGGACGCCGGTGTTAATGGGAGAGCAGGATCTGCAAACTGCGAGCTGCGGGACAGCCCTACTAAACCACAGCACACTTCTAACTTCTCATAATCAATCATCGCATTTTGCATAGTGTGAAACAGACAGCAGCTCGATCGACCGTGGGTGCTCAGATATAAAAATGATGGCTCATGTGAGAAACCTCGAGCAGTGAGGCAATCCCTTGGTCGTGCAAACGAATCTCACTCTGGTCTTTTGTGATGTGGTCAAAGGTATGAAAAACGTTCCCTTAAACCCCACCCTCTTCCTCTGCATTTCTCAAAATTTTGAGAGAAGTGTGATTTCTCAGCAGAATGGATACTAAATGATTTTGATGAACACGGAAGTACTAAAAGTGCATCTCACACCATCTCAGCAGAAAAATGCAACGCGCTACAAATTTCCAATCTGCCCTCTTTCACATCTCATATACAGACGTCTCACCAGCAAGGATGATAAAATGGAGATATTGAATCATTTAAAAAACAACTCCAGCAAGCATCTGTGTTCTTTTTCCAATACCAAAACTGTAAAAAATGTTTTATCATTCTGATAAACCTTTGCACATTTATTATATTGATCTTTGACATTGGATATATAATAAATAAAAGTTTATATCTGGTCAAATGATCTAAAGCTCTAATGATGAATAAAAAGCTGTAATATTAACCATCTGTACATTCTACACTTATGTACTATTCTTTAATGAGCTGCTGAACCATTGCCATAACTACTTTGAATATGCAATGTGCGCAAATATTCCAGGTTTAACAACAACACCGTGTGCATTTCAACTAATACATTAACAAAAGAAGGGCCAGAAACCAGACCAGCACTGAATTTCCTAAATGATGATGACCTGACATAGTGACCTTTTACACAAAATGGGACATCACAGCAGAATATAGGTCATACGACTGACTCGGTGACTCAGGACAGGTAGACAGAACAAAGAAACAAACTGTGTTTCTGTCTCTCCTAGTGTGATATTCGAGGAAACATTTTAGTTTCACCAGAAAACTTTTTTTATTGGCAAATAATGCTGAGTTCATTTTCTCAGGGAAATTAGTCATCAGAAGAAGCATTTTTGCATGTGAGTGTGTAGGCAGACGAGTCCATCCTGTGCACTAGAGTGGTAACCACAGACCTAATGAATGCACGTGTGACAAGGTGAGGAGGGGTTGGTGGTTAAACATGCTAGAAAATGGAAATGCAAAGGTGAGGAAAATATACTTAGCTCATTTAGAAGAAATGGGTCATTTTCTGCTGAGGTCATAAACAACAGTTTTACAATAACTGACCTTGCTGAAGTGTGTTAAATCATGAACTTTCACATGAATATCACAGGAAACACATGAAGGAAAAAAAACCCAGTTAAACCTAATGAAAAACACATTTCTTCATATAAATTACGAAAGTAAAAAGTGCAAGAAAACAGTAAAATAATGTTACCTTATTTGGGCACCACCTATTTATAGTGAGCTGATATTAAGTTTATTGTTGTATTGACCTGTTTTATCTGAATTTCCCATAGATTTGAAACACAGATCATTCATAACCAAGTGCACTTTTTGTAATCAGATGAGTCAAATCTCTTTCTTGTCATAGTTGTCTCTCATCTCTGTGTTAACGAAACGCAGTCTTACTGTACTGCATTACTACTATCGCAAAAGCTGTGCCTTGGGCACTTAGCACATGCTTTCCTGGTCAAAATGAAACTATGCACAAGAAGGTAAGTAATTGGACAGTTAAACATTGTTTGTTCTTCAGGCTCCTTACCTAAGCACACTGCATTTGAAATAAAATGATGAATAGAGTAGAATAGAATAAAGTGCCAAGTGGGATATAGCCATTTATAACACATTATGCCCCAGTTGCAAAGGTTCAAAATTAAGCGGGCAATTAACCAAAAAAAAAAAAGAAAAAAGTTTTCTGGGCAGCTATCTTTTCTTTCAGCGTAAGGTCATGAACCATTTCACGTTCTGGAAAGCTGAGCCTCTTCTAAGCTACCTTCACTGAAATGCCCTCCAAACACCTCTGTGGTACAATTTTTGGCAGAAGGACAATAAGTTGCATTTATTTACGGTCTGCTAATACACATGGATAAGTATTATACTGAGTATACACTACCGGTCAAAAGTTTTAGAACATCCCAATTTTTCAATTTTTTTAATGGAAATTCTGCATGTTAATGTCTCATTGTACTCTGAAATCAAAGCATAGAACAAATAATTAAATGAAGTTTAAAAAAAAAAACAATTTAGAAGCCAAAATGTTTTCTAAACTTTTGACTCAAAGTACCTACCTTTGGTGAATATAACAGCTGAAAACATTTGTGGCATTCGTTCCACAACAAAAATCAAATATTCTTCAGAAAGTTCTTCCCAACTCTGGAGCAGAAGTTCCCATAAATGTGTGGCACTTGTAGGTTGCTTTGCTTTCACTCTTCTGTCCAGTTCATCCCAAACCAGCTCCATTGGGGTTTAAGTCTGGAGACTGTGCTGCCACTCCATGTTTTCAAGCTTGTTCTTTTCCCTAAGGTAGTTCTGGCATAGCCTGGAATGATGTTTTGGGTCATTATCTTGCTGTAGGATGAACCCCTGACCAACTAGGAACATACCAGAGGGTACTGCATGGCGCTGCAGAATATTGTGGTAGCTGTTTTGGTTCAGTGTACCTCTCACTCTGTACAAGTCACTGACCCTGGATCCAGTTAAACAGCCCCAGATCATACAAAGATCCTGGGTGATGAACCAAAGATTTCAAATTTTGATTCATCAGTCCATAATATCTTCTACCAGTCTTCAGTAGTCCACTGGTGGTGTTTCATGGCCCAAGCAAGCCTCTTTTTCTTATTCTGACATCTTAGCAAATGGACTTTCTTGCTGCAACTGGACCTGTCAAACCTGCAACTCCAAAGTCTTCTCTTCACGGTTGAAACTGAGACTTCTTACTACGACCACTATTAAGCTGTACTTGAAGATGTTGTCCTGTGAACTGTAAATCACCAAGCTGTTGACTCTAAACTTGTCTTCTGATTCTGTTGTGGCTTTGGGTCTTCCAGACCTCTTCCTGTCAGAGTTTCCAACAGTTTCTGAGTGCATTTTGATAGTGAAGAAAACCGTACTCACTGACACATTGACTTTCTTCGTAATTTCTCCGTAGGAAAGACCTACATTTTTAAGTGTTATGATGATCTGTGTCTCTTCTATAGTTAAGTCTTCTCACCACGATTTTCATAGCACATATAACATGCTACTTTCTGCAGGACCACACTGTGCAAATACTGCTCTGGAGGGTATGGTGCCATGGTGTGTTCCAACACTACTTTTATGCAGACAGAAGGGGTTGTGAGTAATCAAGAAAAGTTGGGACACCTGTAGGATTTGGTAGCACTAACTTTCAAGGCTTGATCAGCCTCCATTGCTGCAGAACAGTTTTAAGTTGATAACTCATTTCTTGTTCCCTGGAAAAAGGCCTTTTTGTATAATTCTGAAATGTACATTATTTTTCAGCTTTGGGTAACCTTACCTTTTTTCAAAATCTCAGGCAGTTCACCACTTACCTTTGTACCACTTCAAGCTATTCATTTGACTTGAACTACTTGAATTTCAATTTTTAAAAAAAAGTAAAAAAAAAGGGGAGTTCCAAAATGTGTGTGCATGTGCTTGTGCATGCATGGTTACTCACCACTCCATCACAATAAGAAGACACTTCCTGCCTTGATAGAGGTTCTCAAAAACATCAATGATGCGCACAATGTTGGAACAAGGCGACGCCCTCCAGTGGAGCTCCACTTCCCTGCGGGCCTTGGAACAGTCCTGCAGCATCTGATCACAGAGACACAGGTGGGCAAGGTAAGGCATCATCAACTCAATTATACATACAAAATATGTTAAAAGTAATCAATTTGGCAGTAGGAGATAAGTAGAGCCCAAGTAACTGTCTCAGATATTATCAGGTGTGTGATGAAATGATGTCTGTAAGTGATAAAAGGAAGAAAAGTATAGAAAAATGGAAAGCACTACTATTACTATAATTGCTAGTATTAAGAATCAAAGACAAAAGAAGTACAGTGCTGCCATCAGATGGCAGAATGTTGAAAAGATACTTCAGCTTTTCCAACTCATCTTGTATGAATATATAGCAC
Source organism: Acanthochromis polyacanthus (assembly GCF_021347895.1). Taxonomy (NCBI): domain Eukaryota; kingdom Metazoa; phylum Chordata; class Actinopteri; family Pomacentridae; genus Acanthochromis; species Acanthochromis polyacanthus. The sequence goes on from NC_067117.1 coordinate 17,415,956, forward strand.
CCTCTGTGTGTCACATGTAGTCAGTGCAGTATTCAAAAGCACAGGTTTCATTTCAAATGATTTATCAAATGTTTCTATGCATTTTTTCCACACTTACAATACTATGATTTTGTGGAATTAATTTTCAGCCTGAAATGCTTAAACTGGGAATTTTGTAGGGATGCATTTTGTTGGCCATCTTTTATTTTTGTATTGTCCTTTTGAACCCAATATTATGTTAATCTACATAATACTGAGGAAACACATAATGGATTAATTTAGATATTTATCTTTTCCAATAAATTTAGGGCACACACAAGTTATTTTACTTGTTCAAAGTTAGACACAAGACAACTGTACGTAGATTTTAACTTGAAACTTTTTTCTAAAATAACCCCTTATTCGTGATGAGCACTTGTACTTTTTGAAGCCTAAAATGTTTGTACGCATTGATATTTACACATTACCACAATTAGAGTAGAATACTCAATATTGGTCATGCAAGTAAAAGTGAAATAAGTTAAAGCTGTCAGTAAGTTACTTAGCATGAGTCTTTTTTTTTTTTTTTTTTTAAACTGGGTACCCCTATTTAGTAAGCAGTAGGATTTACTATGGACAGAGTCATGCATTATATGACCTTGCCAGTTGTAAATAACACAGCAAATGCCACAGAGATTGTCACAGGAAACTAGCTGCCTCCCTTACAGTAGTAAAAACAGTTGCTTGGTCAAATATAGGCCTTGTGAACTATGAGCTCGAGTATGTCTCAAAGAGCAAATATAAGAAACAAGAACCAAGGCTGTCCTGAGAACTCATTTAAAAACTACAAAGATGTAAATATAACATGTATTCAAACTAACTTCCATTTCAAAGCAACTTTCATTTTTGGTGTTATTTAGAAATCAAAATTTGCATTATAGTTTTTGCAAGTGATTCAACAATTTTAATCACAGGTGTAAAATAACTGATTCATAGTTGATTCAAAGAGGTTCTCAATTACAGAAGAGTGTATACTTCTTACCAGAGGCTTATAAAAGTATGAAAGTAGTGATGGTAGTGTAGAAAAGACAAACAGAGACAACTGATTATTCAATTAGCCAATCGTGTTTGTTTATGGAATTAATTTTACCAAACAGAATGCAATCCGGCAAGTAAAATCTTAAAATATCCCTGTCAGTCAATGGAAAGAATTCAGTCAAGTAGCTTTGACAAAGAGCCATCGTCCGTCCATTTTGTAGTGTATTACATTCCAACGCTGCCCACGTTTACAGCACAACAGTGGGCTTCATTCCAGCGGACAATGAGTATGCAGTCTGCTGTCTGGCACACAAATTTGTCAGTATGTTTACATGCTCGTAAGAAGCCAGGTTACTCAGAACTGGGAAGGTACACGAGAAATCAATGTGTTTACATGCAGTGCTGTAATGTGGTTCCTGTGGAGATGCAAGCAGCAGTATCAGAGCTCTCTCCCAACATTTTTGGACATTATTACATATTGTAACGTGGACAGAAAGCATAAGTGAATCCTTATTATCTGCATTTGTGTATACAATTTCCTTAAAATATAGTCAGACCTTCAAAAGAATTATGAATAAACATCATCTATTTTAACTGAATAAAAATAACCGTACTGTCCTTGTCTATACTGAATATGTGAACCCACAGCCTAATGACCTCAGCACAATTAAACTGACGATAGGCATTTGCAAACTGGGAGTCCAATCAACAAAACAAGACCTGAGGTGTGTTACTTTGATTTACAAAAAAAAAAAAACAACCCAACTTGAACATTTTAAGCTTCCTTTTCAAATGAAGCATCTGTTGATGCAAACCAATACTTACAAAATGAGATCTTATCACCAAGACTCAACCACCAAGAACTGTTCATTTACAAAGAGCTGGAAAAGATTACACTGCAAAAAAAAAAAAAAAAAAAAAACAGGGAGGAAGAGATACACAGTGAGTTTACTAACAGCAACGTGTAGGCAGTAGCTAAAACCCGACAGTCGTGTCTACTCATTCTGTGCGACTGTTCGTCTCTCCTCATCCAGCTGTCATGATCAAAAAAATGGAAGTTTGATTGACATCTGATTTGCTGTAGCCGAATCATTTTCAGAGAACACATGAAGCTCATCAAGACCAGGATGTTTTTCTTGTTTCTAAGCACACAATATCTTAATGCTATGGATGCAAACAGTTCATCATCTACACTGTCAAGTCCAATGCTGAGTCTGATCAGTAAACTGTGATTGGCTTCAGCCCCATTTCCAAACATTATTGGTCAATAAACTACACTGTCGTTCCATAGTTCTTATAGAGGAAGATGACTAAATAAGATGCTTCCAAGTAAGTAGAGATAAGCATGTCTAAAAAAATAAAATAAAAAAATCAACTAAAATTATTGGGCACTTAGACATTTTTACAAAAAATAAAACTGTCTTGCAAAATAAAAAGTAGTGAAAAAAGCACATTTAAATCTAGCTGTGCATTTTCAAGTTCAATAGGCCCACAGCTCACTTTGCCAGCCTCAAATCACAGCAGAAGAGCTTTCCAACAGTAGTGTGGGGATCAGGGACATGTTTATTAAAAACAGGTTAATTTTATATGCTTTTATTTTGCAAGCATTATATCGAGCTACTGAAGGGTCAGTCCATTGTTTCTTTGTCCCTTTCACATTGGTCTTTGATTGCTTTATCACTTTGACCACATTTGCTTTAAAGACTTCACTGGTAGCGGTTCTGTGATCACATAGCTGACTGAGATGCTACAGTGCGTACGTTCAATTATTATACAACCTGACTATCAAGATGTTTGAAGTGGAAAATGGCTTACGTAACAAAAATGTCATTTCTAGTGTGGGCTTACGAAAGAAACATAAATGATCAGAAAAAGAAAAGGAACTTCTAGAGACGTAAGGTAGTAAGGTAGACTAACAGGAAAAACAAGACAATGGAGAGAAGAGATACCATCAGGGAACTTTTTTTAACTTTAACTTGTATAACCTTAGTGGGAACATGCCGCTGTAAGATAGATGAATTAAACACACGCCTTCTTCCTTTCCACTGTTTTCTACAGTGTATAAAAAACATTGAAGACATTAAAACTACAAAACAGGACAAACTGAATAATGTAGCAAGGAGAACGCAAACACAGAAGAATGTTTCTATGAATGTTTCTAGAATGCTTAAAAAGAGACTAACAATTTGTTTGTTTCCTCATATTTATTGTATAAGACTTAAAATGTATATAAACACTAATGTTGTGCTGATGGGATGATCAGAGTACTGGACAGCGTCACAGGTTTTACCCAAAAACAAAACATTATCCACTGTGTTTCAATAAACTGTCCATCAGAATATAAAGCTCCACTTTGAACACATAAGTACATTTTTCACTTCTGAGCTAAAAATTATTGCAGGCCTTTTACAGTATTTTTACTGTGTGATTTTAATAGTTTTGCGAGGAAAACAGAGTTTGTCTGTAGAATCCAAATAACTAAATCTTGCTGTTCTGTGCTCTGAAAGAGAAATTGATATTCTGAATGACAACTCAGATGATGCTCTGAATTACAGACTGAATTCACACGGTCACAGTGTGTGTGTAAATGGCTAGAGAACACTTAGTTCTTACCTAAATATAATCCAGGGTTCTCGCCAGCGCATTTCAGCATAACAGGCTGTTACGCTGTCGTAACCGGCCGTTACGCTGTCAGTTTAAAAGATTACGCTGTGATTAGGGCTGCTACGCTGTTATTTTGACAGATAACGCCATGTGCGTTTGTTTTTATCGACTGGGTGCCTATCTAGGTTAATTCATTTCTTCCCACCTCAGCTGTACTTTCCTGTCAATTGACCCGTTCCCGTCTAAAATTAAGAGTCGCTTCCAATCTCGGGGTTACAATTAGCATGTCTCGGTTGTTTCCGTGATGCCATGTATGGTGAATAGTGACCTAAATCACGAGCATTTGGAGCATCTGCGTGACGCTCATTGGCTGACATCTGGGCCGGCCGCTCGCGAGATTTAATGAAGGCTCGTGCACATGCGCGTGCGGGAGGACCGGTCATTGGGCTGTAAAAAAATCCTGGTGAGAACCCTGTAATCCTATGTTCGTATAATTTAGATAACTTCATGTTCAACCCGCTAGCAAACATAACAAACCTGGTTATCAATGAATAAATTACAAGCTCTGTATGCGATTAATTTTTACTCGATGTTTCAACAGACTGATCCCTGTTTCTGCTATGACATAAAAATGACTTGTCACTCTTGTGGCACCAAATATTTTCTGCATCAATTGTAGTGAAGTTTAATAATACTTTTAAATGCATATTTCTCCTCATTCGTCACTTGTGTTGGTGCACAACACTGCATTGCAGTGACAGAGAAGCTCCGCCCCCAACACACCTGACATTCCGTCCGTCAGAGTTTCGCATTCAGAAAGCAAAGGTGCAGAACAGACAAATAAACATCTGAAACATCTTATGTGATGAGGCAAAATGTGCAACACAACAATCTTCTTACTCTAACAAGTACCATCCAGAGAACTGTTACGTCAGAGCTTATTGGTAGTTCCGTATTTACAAATTTTGCCTCAGCACTCATGTAGTACCAGGGCTCAGGACCAATCCCTACTCAATAATGGTGCCTGAAATTAGAGCCCAACTGATGTTTTCCAGAGTTCAACTGTTGGTTAGAGCTTGTATCAATCAGGCTTTCATGCGCAAACTGAATTTGAAATTTTTAGTTTCAACCGCAGTGTCTTTGTGGGAAGCAGAGAAAGTGAGGAATGGAATCTGTATGTGTGGTTCCCCTGTGAAGCATGGAGGAGGAACTATGGTTTAGATGGGAACTATTTTGCTGAACTTGCTGATATATTCAGAATTCAAGGTGCATTTCATGCAATGTAAGGAATATTTTACCCAGGAATGTGCGGCATCAGATGATCTGGCCTCTGCAATCGCAAAAAGAGACTCTTTGGTTGAGCCAAGCTGCAGAGGACGGAAAAGCAGCCATCTATAGTTCCGTATATGTGGGAATTCTCTTAGAATTACTGGAAAAATCTTCCTGGTGACAATGCCATGAAGTTGGTTGAGAGAATGCAGAGTGTATACAAACTTGGTTACGTATAGAAATGTAAAATATAAAACATTCTGCTTTGCGTTACTTCATAGTTTTGATGTCTTCAATATTGTCACACCATACAGCAAATAACACAATATTATACTATAGTGATAGATTGATTGTATAGGTTAGAAGCAAGGGGCTGAGGGGCTCACTGACCAATAAAAACTGACTGTCTTTGTTACCAGGAAGAGTTGGTATGGCATGGAGGCTCATGACTCTGTTTTATCTCAATACTGAACACACAGCACAGTTCAACCACCCTTTGGGACAGAACAAACAAGGGTGGGTCTTACATCCTGCGTCACAGCACAGAGAGAAAAAAAAAGTCCTCTGGATACAGAGTAGGCATAGCTGAAGCTGAGGGACTGTAATCTTGCAACATTTTCACCCTGTACAATATATCATCACAGCTGCTGCATGTTTGAAAAAGTAATATATAATGGAAGTCACTTACACAATCTAATCCCATAAATATGGAAATATAACCGATGTCATGTATTTCTACTTCACTAAACTAAACCTATGAGAGAAAAAAATGGTTATAAAATTTTAACCTACTGGAATAAATCCAGAGCAGTGTATACAAACATCCCTGATGCACAGCTTGTCATCCACTGTGATGTATAACTCTACTGTTATTCTTGGGAGGGACTAAATGGACATATGCTACCCAGCTGGCAACTCTTATAGCTGGAGGTAGAAGCAGAAATACCTTAATGGGACACTAAAAAAATGCTTAAAAAATAACTGGCTCTAACTGAAAGCCATCAATTTCTTCCCAGAAATACAAGGTCAATCATTTTTTGCAAGTCATTGTGATTTCAGTCACTAAGTTCAAACTTTCTAATGTGGGTGCAGATAGTCTTTTTGTAAACTATGACTCCATCAATAAGGGCTTTCATGTTGCACACTGGTTGACAGCCTGTGACAATTTGCTTGTCTGCTGCCCTTTCCCCTGAATTTGGACTTTTTTGGAGCTCCTATTTAAAGAAAGGTCATTTTTCTCCAGACATACATTTTTAGACGGAGATTAGACAGATAAAATCTTTACTGATCCAGCAACGGGGAAATTTTCGGTGATACAGCAGCAGAAACAGTGAAAAGAAAAAGAGCAGCACACAATGCACACAGAGCACAGATATAAATAAGTACTTTCTACTGTGTTTGTGGTTATAGAGACATCTTAGCAAGGCCCTCACAAAATGCTATCACGCAATATTTCAAAACTGACATTGTTAGCACATTGTAGCACGAGTAGTAAGTGTTAGTTGACGTGTGAACAACTGGCGTTTCCAGTAAACAAGTGTTCGCTTCAGACTGAGGTAACTTGAAAGGCAGCCCCCCTGTATTCTTTACTTGGAAGGGCTTGGCTGTAACTGGAAAAGATGGCATCAACTGCAGCTGTAACTCTGGGCATCAATGCAAACCCATACAATAGACCTCTCTTCATAAATGTTTCTTATGTCAGCAGCTTCTTTTCATCTCAGAACCATTAAAAGCACTTTTGTACTTAAAAATCATTCTCAAAGTAACAGGGTATTTTAACAGTCATTCTTAAAGGTTACACTTCTTTCAAAAAAAGCAATATTTCCAACAGGTAAAGTTGTTTTTTTTTCCCCCAGTGCTGCATTCTTCCATGAATGCCTATCTAGTCTTATGACATGCAGTCAAATTTACAGATTCCAGGCAGTACAATGTAGCTCTAAGCTGCTGAATACACAAATCTGTTAAACATTACTGTCCTGAGCCTGGGTTTAATAGAAGACTTTTCTCTGTTTGAACTCATACTACCTCCACTAAATCAGAGAATACTATCACAAATGGAGGATTTTCTCATAAAAAGTATCTGCATGTAGAATCCTAGCAAGTCCATGTGGGGGCAGGTAGTCAAACTCTTAAATGCATGAAAGGGGGATGGGTAGCAAATAAATGTGTAACAGTAGGTGTACTTGCCCTATTACAACCATTTGTACAGGATGTTTGGGTAGGCACTACATTACCTTCATTTGGTACGAAATGTGATTCAAAGTATTACTTGTAAAATAGCTATTTATGGTCTGTGTACTCGCACTTCAGGATTAGAAATTCTACAGCTTGAGATTCAACAGGAACGTTTTGGCAGAGTGCTACGTGTTACCTACCAGCTATAGCATGCTAATAGGGCTAGCGCTTAAAAATAGGCAGACATTATCCAATGTTTATAAATGTTCACAACATTATTTCTCACACTACATGTTTTAATCAGCTAGGACCTGAGTCTCCTCTGCTCACACAGTAGGGGCAACACAAGAACAAAGCGCTCGGTCAGTTTTGTTAAACAACAAACTTTCTACTTCAAAGAAGTTTATGTTGGCTGTGACATCGATGTTGACAAAAACAGAGAAAAGAAGCACTATTTGTGCATTTTAATACTTAAATTACACTGCTTTGTTTTTAATTATTATCGTTATCATTATACTGCAATTAGCTTGATAGATTGCGTTTATTTTTGCTATTTGATAGTTAACTCACGAACAGATTCATGGCCAATAAGTTACTGTTCAATGCTTGTGTTATTCTGTGAATTGCTTTTGTTTTCTCTAATGTTCCGACAAAATGTACCAAACCATGATCTCAAAACACTAGACATCTGGTGCATACCATTTTAAACAGAACAATAATGGCAAAGAGGACATAGAGTAATGAAAGTACTGTTACATTGTTTTAACACACTGGGTTTCTGTGGCTGCTTTGAAATTTAACACAACTAATTTACAGTGATACGTATTCAAACTGGTTTCAAATCAATCAAGGCATAACAAAAGGACTGGTTCCTCATCATTCATCATCATAGACAGCAGCCTTGTGGTCCTTGTACAAACTACAATGCTGTCTAAATATACATCGCTGACTAAAATAGCAAGTTAGTGTAGCAGTAAGTTATGCACTGGGCAGTTTTTGAGACTATGAGATTATTTGATTATGGTTACTCTGGTGTCCAACTGTCAGAGAGGAACTAAAGACTGACATGTGGGCATGCATGTACTGGAAAAGACAAACTAAAAATAACAGACTTCCCTCCTCAAACAAAGAGTTTACACTGTCCTTTTAACACATGAGAACCCACGCCTGACACCTCTCTGCTGGTGTTCGTGTGACTGCATCTCCCCATCTGCTGTTGGTCCTTTGAGGCTCAACAGCAAAGCTTGTGGAGAAGGAGGGAGATGAGGGCAGATGGGCACACAATACACATCCTCTGGCCAACACAAAAGCCCCGAGCTCAGGGCAGGACAGTGGGAGGTGGGATGGGGTTAAGCTGAAGAAGCACCCATCCTCCACCTGCTACTCATGAGCCAATAAAAAGCCTGGGGTTCACTTTGGTGAAAACAGAAAAAATATCCCACTCAGGGTGACGGGGCAGTTAAATTCTGTGGCGGGCAGAGATTACAGAGGGATGACAGGTTAAGTTTTGCGCAGTCAGAAAAGCTTCTTAACCTGACAAAAACGGGTTAAAGAGCACAGAAGGTGTCACTATGTGAATTTGACCTTTTCACTGTGGGCTTAGTGAGGCTGAAAACATGTTTATGTGTCAGTAAGACATGATCTGATTAAAGACATCTGTTATACCACAAGCCTATCACATGTGTGTACTTGTACTAATCATGTTTCACATGTCTGTGTGTGTTAATGCATATAAACATCTCTACCATTACTTAAGAATAATTCTGTTACTGACATTTCAGTGACATTCTGGCCTAAGCTGCCATGAGGACTGTGTGTTAAGTTCTGCCAATCTGAATACTGTAGTAATAAGAGCTTCATGTGCCTACAAAAGAGAACAATAGTGAGGTTAGTGCAATAACAAATGCGCTTTTAACTGTAGGTGAAGTCAATTTTTTCACGCTCTTACTCCAAATCTGTATGATTCTACTTCCTAAATGTATAGAGACAAGAGGGAAATAGGCTGATAAGGAAGGGGAATAACAGAGAGACCTGGAGTTCCTGATGACTTCTGAGGTCAGACATTCTGAGCTGACACAAACAACAACTACATGCAGTTAATGGTTAAGTTATTGGCCAGTTAAAGCTAACATGTGCAGAAGCAGTAGAACAAGCTGTTTGGAGTGAATAAAACACTGCATAAACACCAGCTGTTAACTGTGCTGGTAATAACAGGTGAAAATCTGTTTCATTTGAAAGACAGAATCATTAATTCCAAATGATCCTCCATGTTTTGAAGGCATCACCAGTCATTACAGATCACTGCTCAAGTTTTGTCACTAACAGTGACAGCCAGGCTCTCAAGACAGACAGATAGCCTGCGGCATCCTAATGCACAATATACATTCATAAAAAAGGTGGCTAGCAAAGGCGAGGAAGTGAGAGAGGACAACATTTATAAAACACACAAGCAACTGTCTCACTTCCTGAAAAAGATTTTTAAAAAAGAGAGAGAGAAAAAATGGAATAGGGGAAGAGTAGGGTTATGAGTACTAAAGACACTCAGAGATAATTACCAGAAATGTGTTGCTATTAAAGTGAAATGGACTAAAGACAAGAGACATAATTTTGATATCCTTTATCTCTACCCCTTTCTTTGTGGTGCAGTCATTGATTCTTCTCTCTGGACACTTTGACTCGTGGAGTAAATCCCCTTCTGTGTGCTATCAAATGCTTTCAAATGACAGTGACGTGACCCTTCAGTTAGTCATATGTGTGTTTGTAGGTGTACAAGTGAAACATACAGACCATGTTGGGTTTTTTTTTTTTAAACCAACTGTCTCCAAAGCCAGCATGGTGAAATTAACCCCTTAATACAACAGTAACACCGTGGTTTAAAATAAAGAGTTACAAAGACAAGTCATGTGCAGCTACAAATAGTGACTTTTACACACTGGTAGTATGTGGTACAGGATGAAACAAAATAAAAGCGCATAAATCAGAAAAAAAGGAGATTGTTTTATCGACCACTTTCAATTTACAGTTAAATTATGTTTTACTGTAATTGAGTATAGTCATTTAATTTAACGATCTTACAGTTACATTTAAGGTTACAGACTTGCATCAACTGTGACTGCTGAAGTAAAAACACCCGTATTTTGACGGTTAGTGACTGACTGGTGTATTGTAAAGTTTTGAACACACTGACACAAGTGCAGCTGAGTGTGTCACATGTTGAATGAATGAACTCTAAAAGAGGGAAAAAACATTCACTTCCTTTTACAGTTGATACCATTCAGCACAATTTAACCAAGCTGCTTCCTTATAAAGAACAGATCACAAGACGCTTAAGTATTAACCGTCAGGGAAGCACGGAAACATGAAAACTTGTCTTATAGTAAAATGATGTCTACTGTGAGCTCATAAAGTAAGGACTCACAAACATTCAGAAACGAGGCACATTTCTGTGTAACAGAGTGCTGCCTCAGCTTGGAAATTACTCTGCATCACATTTACACATGGCCAGCTACTTCTGGGTCCTTCTATCACAACCACAATACCACATCCTTCCAAACGCACTTCCCTCGTCAGAAAGAGATGCAACAGAGTAAGACAAGGTCCATGTGTGTGGGTGGGAGGCTAGTACTGCACTCAATCACAGATTACATACAGCAAACTGCCCCTGAATAAAACATATTATGTCAAAGGAGCTTACAACACTGAGATAAATGTTTACCAGAGGAGCTTTCAGCTGAATTAATCTCTTTGTTTGTGGCACAGGCCAAACAAATATTTTCACGACCATCTTAATAGAAGATCGTCTTCTCATGAGATTTGCCACCATTTTGCTATAATGTTGACAAGTAGCACAGACTTAAACAACACAGACTGATCACCGATCAACAGCCTCTCCACCAGCCACAGCAACCTTTACACAAAGGGAAAAGTACCGATAGAAAAAGATAATATACGTTTTAAACAGTCAGAAACAAAAGGTTGCTCTTAGGCCCTCATTTGTGATAGCTGTCAGAAAATACCAAGCAAATAGTTCACTCTTCACAGAGAGAAGACATATACATCTATACACAGAGACACACACAGGTTTGTGTAAAAGCAGATGTATGGTTCCATTTTGGTGTCTGCTTGCAAAGAAGAAGAGACTTCCACCAATGCAGAGGCTAAGAAGACAAGGTTGCATGCAGTCCTGCAACAAACCAACAGTACGTTACACCTCTGCGATAACATTTCCCCCGAGTTGATAGTTTGGCTCCAACTGTAAAGGGTAATGGGTCTGTGTAATGAGCAATGAATGTGTTTATGTAAAAGTACAATTTGTAACTCCTCCTGAGGCAACAGGACTCCGTTTCACTTTCGTCCTCTCCACAGCAGTGGCAAAGGAACCAGTAACAGCACAAACACACTCAAGAGAAGCCCACAAAACCAATGTAGTAGTTTCAGCCTAACATATAGCCAGGCTATTTGGCTCTCCTAAGCTTAGAAAAATTACATTACAACTTCAAACTACATCCAAAATTGAGTGGCATGCTAAGAAACCATTTGCAAACTCAAACTCTGCATCATTTGATTAAAAAGTTCAGCTTAAATACTCAATTATTTTCATCTCTGTGTCTCGCAATTTGTTTCAAGGGAAATCATTTGGTCTATAAACTATCAGGAATCTGTGAAAACTATTTTTAGCCCATCAACAGCTATTACATCTGTTGGCAAAATAAATTAAAATGTTGTAAGGGTGTTATGGAATTAAATATTTAGTGAAATCACATTCTTTTTCTTAGGATGTTTTTGTAAGAGTGTAATCACAAGTACACATTATAGGCAAGTCAGAAAGATCACATTACTGAGACAAAAAAAACCCACTGATTATTAATTAATTTTCTACTGAAAGCAGGGAGTTTACACTATTGCTCAAGCATGTAATCAGTGGCACAGTGGAGGAAAGAATAGATAATGATCCAGTAATGAAAAGACTGAAAAAACATGCCGCACTCAAAGGTACTATTAGATTGAGTAGAAAAATTACTGAGAGGACCAAAAGAGAACCTCTTCCTTCCTTCGTCCCTCCCTGCTTTTCCTTCCTTTTCTCACCATCTAATGACAGAAGCGAGGGCTGAGTTTGTTCTCTGTAGTTCTGATGACTTCTAATTAGCCACAGTAACCGAGAATTCAGAAGGCTTTATGTTGTAGAGACGAAGGAAAGTCACTACTTACAAAAACATTGTTTCATTTATGCAAGGATGGGATTCTTCTCCTCTATGGCAGTCATTTAAATTGCCTGGTGGTTCTTGTTCCTCTTTGTTTTTTTTAGCCAACTCCAGGCAGGTGTGTTCACTTCATTACACTGACTTATACTTCTTTCCAAATTTCAGGACATGCAACTGTAATGACTCAAAATGCGGCCAACGAGTTCATTTTCAGTTTTTGATGAAACTGTCAAAAAGGTGATGACTGTACTTTGTGTGTATTATTGAGGTCACTGTGGGCGGTAGAGGAGCACTGTACTGCATTACATTACAAACGGTTTCAGTTATTTTATCCAACCATTAACATACATGGCGAGGGCAAAAAATTAGAGACACAAGCTTTGTAACAGTACATTTATGAAAGCACTTGTTGCTAATGCATTGAATTGCATTAGATGTCACCTAATAAAGTGGCCAGTGAGTGCAGATACGTCCAGGATGTATGAAATTCAGAGATCCAGTTGCATAAATTAAATACCTTCAATAAATACCTTATAAATTCCATTTAGCCATTCCTATAGGCTACACATTTTGTGCAAATAAACTACAGCCAGTTACAAACATATAACCCTGAAACCAATAATTACAAATAAACCATCTCTTTTTATCCAGTACTGGCTGAGCAAATTGGCTGATAAACTCAAAGTTTCACTTTCAACTGAAATTGACTGACAGGTCATAAAGCACAAAAGAATTACATAAAGGATCATCCTAAAGTCTTCTGTAGTAAATCATTAACCTTCCCAGAGGCCAAAATTTTAAACAACTAAATGACACACTGGAATCTCCAACTTCCTGCTTTAGGCAATTGCCAGACCAACAACAGTCCGACTTAAAACTTGCAACATTCTCCTCTGTTGCAATGAATCACTGAGTTGGCACAATGTGGGCTCAGGACAACAACGGTTTCTACAAAAAAATGCAATGATATCTGGCCAGAAAACTGACTACACAAAAAGACCAAAAAGCCAAAATTATAATTACAATTATTTGAATCAATATTGAGATCAAAATTATTCACTAATTTTAGGGGCAAAAATACTCTTATGGCACTTTCACATTTAAATTAGGAATGTCAAAATTAACGAGTTAATGCGGATTAATCCATCATCATGATTAGTCTGATTACAAATTTGAGCGCAATTAGCCCATCTGTAGTCATCTGTCTATCTATCCTGTTCTTTCTTGAGTCTGTTTGCTCATGCAAATGAAATGTGATTAATATAGAATAAAAATGAATATTTAATCGTGATTAATGGAAATGAATCCACAGCAACCCTCTGATTAAAAATGTTAATTAATTGACAGCACTAATTTAAAAAGAGCATGGATTTCACTTGTACATTGTGCTAAACTCTTTCTAATGCACATCTTTGCATCAAAGTAAAGGTGGTCCTTATTGTCAAGGTATCCCCTTCATGAAAAAAACAAAACTTCCCAAAATCTTTTACCAACAAAATAAATGATCAAAGCAATGCTTTTAAGTTGTGCTTAGCTTCGACATTGTTCAGCTGCTTTTGACAGAGATGCATTGATTATAGTAAAATCTGAGTGAATTAGTTGGTTCATCTTGATGACAGATTCGTTTTTTGTAATTGTTTTGTAACAGATTTTACAGTTAACGGCAGTTTAAACGATTTTACCTCATTTTACCGTATAGGGTTGCTTTTTATAGATATCTTAGCTAAAGCTTAACAAGTACAAGAATTCAGTGAGGCAACGTCATTCTCTTGGCATTTATCAATTTAATCCTTTGCAGCACAGATTAAAGTCTCATGCCATCTTTGCATATAATTTGCTTGTACTTAACATCACTGCCATGCATCCAAAATACTTCCAAACAACGAATTGTGATCCACAACACAGGAGTACCTCTTCTTCACACATTTTTCTTTACACATTTGGCTACTGCTACAGGTGTACCCACGTAGTAGCAAGACAGCTTCCCAAAAGTGTAGTCAATTCACTTCAATTGCTCCTTGGTGGCTGAGCTGTTCGTTTAAGAAGCACTAGACTTTATCTACAGGACAGTTTTCTATGACCACAGCATGCATTTTTAACGTCACAGTCAAGCAAGTTCATCTGATTGTGGGAAACCAAAAATCATGTTGGACATTAATATTCAATTTATTGTTGAGTCCCATAACCCACACCGCTAAACCTTTGCTGCCATTTACTGGAGCGTTATTCAGCAAAGCCCTGTATTGCAATTGAGTCAAAAGTTTGAGGTAAAATGTATAATTAAACTGTTAAACACACAAGGAGACAAAAAAGAAGCCTCACAAAACCCAAAATCAAATTCCAAAGTTGCAAAATCATGTAATGTTGTGACATCTGGTAAACTTTTAAAGCAATGAATGCATTATTTTATCTGCAACTTAAGAAGGAGTTTCCTTTTTTGTTTCGGTATCATGTAACACCATGGTCACACAAATACAACTCTTTGTGTCTTTTAAAAAATGCAGTGCTATTTTGGTCAGAATGTGGCCGTAACCTGATTGCTTCCAATAACCCGGTGAGCATACAAATGTCGTCACTGTAAGACGACACCTGCAGTGCTTCACACCTTTTGAAAGTGTGTCTGTGGTAGGACACCTTAAAGGCAGACCAATCAGCACAGAAGAGCTCAAAGCTTTGCCTCAAACAAAAGCCACAAACTGAAGGCTATTGATTCTACAAGACAGGTTACATTAAGCAGAATGCATTACAAAGATATGAAATATTAATTTAGAGGACTTTGAAAACATAACCTCTCCACTTCTCTGCCACAGTCTCTTTCCTACAAACACACACGCAGACTCATAAATTATTCGGCTGCACCGTTAGCACAAAACTTGATTCAAGAGACAGGTAAAAGTTTTACAAGGTGATGTCACCTTGGGCCATGCCGGCTGCTTCATAGTTTGGGCATCTAATGCAAACCTAATGAATACAATAGATGAGATGGGGCTGACTCAGTTGACGTCAATAAGTGGAGCAACAAGGACATTAGCTCATGCAGTACAGACGTCGGTGTATGCGGTTACAGTCTGTCTCCAACAGTATGAGAAGCTAGCATGTCATAGCAGGTATATCTATGTGATAATATATACATACATGCATTTATCTGACAAACAGAGACTACTTCCAGCTCTGATATAAGAGCAAGAGATAAAGCCATCTGTCCAGAAATTTGAGCACAGAAGTATTTGCAGTACACTGTTACGGGCATTTATGTAGTTAGTCAAAATGACACAAATAAGGTTTAGTGTGTTGTGGCAATTCCCTGCCGCTCCTCTCTCAGGTTGGAACTTGTATTGCTAGTGATGATAAATAAATCTCGGTTCTGTTGAAGCCCATCTTTCTCAGCAGCATTATTTACATTCACTTTTTGAGACTCTTGTGTAACAAAATCTTGTCTTCTGATCCGTTTTCTCCATTGCTTTTGATTAGCTATGACATGCTAAAAGAGGGTGGACATGAAATGAAACAAACAGATTCAAGTTCATGTAGGTCAGTCAAAATTCTGGAGCTCACCATGATCAAAATTCACAAACCTTGAATTGCGTGAAGAATATGTTGTTTTCCTATTTCTGCACCCACACAATCCATGTTAGAAATGTTTAACACTCAGAACAAAAAGACCATAGACAGCCTGTCTGGTGTGTAATTCTCAGTAGTTCCACTGTTTTTGAGTGACCTATTTGATGGATTTGGAAAACAAAAATATAAATAAGTTTCAAAGAGAAACAAAAATGGCCTGTGCAATTGGGGAGCCCACTGGTGACTGGAGCAAGCTGAGGAGATATTTCCATATGAACCGTGTGAGCCTGTTTCCCTATGCATACTTCTATCTTGGGACTTTAAGTCATATCACTTTGGCTGATAAATTGTACTAAAAAGTCTTTACATAGGAACAGGCTACAGTGGAAAGAGCATGTACTCATACAGAACAGAATACCGTACATTTCTGTTTATTTACATAATATTACAGAGATTTATCTCTGGTAGCCAATGTCAGTCTCAGATATGCAGGTTCGTTCCATAAATCCTAATGTAAAAGAATTACATTGATTTACATTTTTAACACGAGGTAAGTCAGTCGCTCCTTTCCATATGCAAGCTTGTCTTCTCTTAATCCTCTACAGTTTCACACATTCGCTTTCTCTTTGTCTTGCTTGACATTTTTTTTTCTCTCATGCTCTCCTGCTTTGGAAAGTCTGTCAAATGATGTGTGCCTGATGAAAGCCTTGACTGGCCAAAATATTACATCACTGAATTTTCACAAGCTTACAATAATCAGTGAGTAGTTTCCTCTTTGTATGCAACTCATTGAATACACTTTATGACCAATTTTATGTCAGGTATATGTAAATGTTT
Source organism: Acanthochromis polyacanthus (assembly GCF_021347895.1). NCBI lineage: Eukaryota > Metazoa > Chordata > Actinopteri > Pomacentridae > Acanthochromis > Acanthochromis polyacanthus. The sequence continues at coordinate 17,432,599 of NC_067117.1, forward strand.
TCTGAAAAAGCAGCACTGGTGAGACTGCAAAACAAACAGTTGATTTTTTGGGGTGGAAAAACGGGTCTGTTGTCTAATGTCACTTCAGAAATAATAATCAGAGATAAAGCCAAAGACAATGAGTGAGCCATGGGCAAACTATCTTCACACTGTTGCTTCTGTAAAGTTTACACAGACACATTACTGGAAGGCCACCAGTAACATGGTAGCTGTGATGAAATGTGCTATTGAGTATTACTATGTGCTAAGCACGTCTAGTGCTGTCCCCACAGGCTAACAGAAACAGAGTAGCAATTTAAAAAAAAACAATAAGTATTTGGCACGAGTTTGGCACTGTTCTTAACCAGACTGTGATGAAACTCAACCAGACTGTGATACAATTAACAACAGAACATGATGCTCTTAGTGAACTGTGCAGAATATGGTGTTGCTCGTGCTGGCAATGCTAAGCTTGTGACAGTGTTAACAAACTTTAAGCACACAACTATTAGACTGCACAAAAACAGCATGTGGACTAAGCAGGGAGTTTGTCTTTGCTCGAAAACTGCTCCTCTACCCACAAGCTTTCAGCAATCAAGACAGCTGTAGCCTGGCAAATGAGATAGCTATGTGCAAATTCATTATATCCCATCATATAAGAGGAGATGTCCTTCACTGATTTCAAATTAGAAATTTTACTGCATACTAAATGTTGACTACCGATAAAATAGCCACAGTTGTATGTATATTAATTTTAGCCAGGGGTACGTTTCCTGCTTAGTCCTAACCATCTCTTAAAAAAAAAAAAGCAAAGACCTCTACAAAGCACGTTTAAAAAGGAACTGACTAATAAGACTCAGATTGCTGCAGATATATCGCTAAAACATGTCAAACAAATAAAGATAAGTGCTATGAAAAAGTGAATTTTTTAAGTAAGTTCAAAGGTTTTAAAGTATGATACCAAATTTGCACATGTGACATACAGCGGTTTCCTGACAAACAAATGTCTATAAGCTACACTCACCGAGCACTTCATAACTTTATTATAATCAGTAGATAGATAGGGTCTTCCCTTACTCTCAAAACAGTTCTTCATGCAACAGATTCCACAGGTGTTGTAAACATTGCTTTGGAATTTTAATCCTTGTTGACATAACTTTATAAACTTAAACTCATAAACTTTCACTATTCATGCCGGAAATCAAATGTTCATGCATTATTTGACTTTTGCTTCTTCTTTTTTGGATTATCATGTTGAAAATAGATCAATTGTGTAAATGAAAAGATGGGCATAATCAGAAACAATACTTCAAACGAGCTCAGTCTTCTGCTGTCCAGTTTTGAGGAGTGTGTGGCCACTGCATCCCCACACTACTGTTGTTGTATCTATCTAAATGTTAGATGTGCTATGCATTCTCACCAAAGTTATCTGAGCTAATGTAATCTTTCTGCCAGTAACTGGATGTTTTTAGTACCAGTCTAAGCAAAGTCCAGAGACACTTGCTCGACAAATCCCAGGGAATCAGTTGTTTCAGTGAGACACAAACCAGCTTGTTGGAGATTACATTTTTCTCTATTTTGGATGTTTGATGTAAACAGTGACTCAGGCCTCTGACTTGTACCTGTGTGATTTTAAGCAGTTTCATGTAACTTGACAGGCTGAGCGGACAACAGAAAGAATAAGCAGTTTCTAATAAATTGTGTGAGGAGTAGGATTTGATTTTTGCATTAAGGGCCACATTAACCACGGTTGAACTTCTTTCATACAGTAAGTATCGGACTCTCTTCATGTCATCAAAAGTATATTCATATCGCATGGTAAAGTGATTGTAACCGACAACATTTCTAGGATAAACATAGCTTTCTTTTCTTCTGACTTTCTACTGGCTGAAGCATCAATGCTGTCTTTTCACAAGCACAGGCCTTGTGAAAAGACAACTGACAAGGCAGTGTGACTCTTTGTTTACACTGCTTAACCAGGGTTTACTAACAAACTCAAGGTTCACTGACGTACAACAGCAAGCAGGTTTGAGAAGGTGCATGTATGTGCACTCATGTTAAATACACACACAAACACACAAACCAGCAGATAGCTGTGACCTGGTTATTTATACTCACTTTTGGTTTGACCCAGTGCACTGGATTTTCCCAGACTGTGATTCATTGTGGGAAGATTTTGTGTAATTTGAACAAACTACACATTACAAACCATTCTTTAATGATTAGGAAAAACTGAATGGGCCCTCAGCAACTGAATCTACTACACTGCTTCCTGTTTCAGTCACCTGTGTGTGGGTAGCTGCTGTGACGTTTATCCTTTGTCAATCATTGACCAACAGAAAACGATCTTTAAAGGTAGTTCTGTGGGTAGCAGTGTAGTTTTATCTTAATGTTAATTTTAACCCGGAGCTCTAAGAAACAGTTGAAACTGTCAAGCAATACTTGGTAATAGCAGTTTAATCTTATCACAGTAGATAGCAGATATGGATGATATGCAACACCACTACAGCGCAGATACCAGGAAAACCACTGAAGCTAATAAAAAAAAAAAAACTACATTAATATTACATAACATGTCCAGCAATGCGATCCGTTCAACACGCAGCTCCTCAGATAAGACAGAGCACATTCCAGGTGAGGTGGTGTGATGCCTTTTAGAAATTCATTCGCTGTCTGTGTGGAAGACACTCCAGTATTAATGTACTATCATCTCAACTTGGAACATGAGAGACTTCTCCTTTCTCACTGAGGTGTATGAATCATTGATAACTCAATAACTCATCAGCAAACATCTGGTTACGCTGTAAGGTGAGTAACGATGGCCAGTGATTACAAAATTTACAAAGATAGGTGGGGTGCCAACTACAGTGACATCAAGAAACTTTGAAGACTGTAAAATGTGAAAAAAAAAATCAAATTACATTACAGTGACCAACAGGCCAATACTGAAACACAAACTCTCACTTTAAGTTGTATTTCCTCAACAATTACTTCTTTTTAGTCAGGCTATTCAATTCAAAATTAAACAGATAAGAACCCTGACAACTGAATTTCCCTTCGGGGATGCATAAAGTGATTCTGATTCTTTTCAGGTTTATTTATTTGAATAAAATTTGTGTAAGCTTCAAAGGATGTATAGCCAGAGTTGGGAAACCCACAAGTGGCCATAAAACATGATACTTTCTTTCTGTTTTACAGGCCAGATGTAACCTACCTTCAGTGCATACTTGTCGCCAGTCTTCTTCTGGAAGATTTCCAGCACTTTGCCATTGATGCCCAGCCCCAACACCTGGCTGGTCACCTTGTAATCGTCTGTTATGGCGTTCTTCTTGATCTGTAAGGTGGGTCTTGCATGGAAGGGGAGAAACTGGCCCGTGGGGTTCTGCTGCCCAGCCGGGTTCTGCTGCCCCGCCGGGTTGGGAAACAGTGGCTGGTTCTGTGCGTTGGACAGCATGCTCATAGTCTGAGATGAACAACAGGCACCTCGACAATACTGCTACGCCGATTCCCTCTCAACATAAACCGGGTCTTCCTGAGTTAGCCGGCCTCTGACGGACTCTTCACGGTGTAGCAGCCGAGCCCGGGGAGAAAATGTCGGTAGTTGCGGCGGTACAGGTTAACAAAGTCACTCGGTTAGCCTTTAAAATGTTAAATTAGCTAGCTGTTAGCATGCTAGCTCCGAGTCAGTGCTACGATCTGTGATTCACGGCTAACGACTCAGCTAGCGGCTAGCTTCTCCATCTCGGTGGGGTCTTCGGTCCACCGGTTTCCTCAAAGAACGCTTCAGGAACTTTTCTAAAACATCCTACAAGTCCGGGACAGCGCCGGGTTTGTGAAACGACAACGAAACACCTCGAGAGTGAAGTTAGAAACCCACAAAAACACGAAACGAAAGACAGAAAACAGAGAGGAAAACTCCGATGGCAGTAACACGCCAAACACACTTCACTTTCCGACGGACACCCAGCCGGAGCAGGTTTTACTCCTGACGTCAGGCCTTAAAGGAGAAGTACGGCCGAGGAGAAGCTGCTTTATATAACACAACACAAGGCCTCTTTATACCATCTGGCAGCCTCAAAGTAAACAACATTTGTGGTTTATACACAGGGTAAACTGGGGTAACATGCCCCCCATGAGAACATATAATATTCATAACCATATACAGTACCGTTCAAAAGTTGGGGTCACTTAGAAATGTCTTTATTTGTGAAAGAAAAGCATTTTTTTCAGTGAAGATAACATTAAATTAATCAGAAATACAGTCTAGATATTGTTAATGTCTAATGACTATTCTAGCTGGAAACGGCTGCTTTTTAATGGATATCTGCATAGAGGTACAGAGGAACATTTCCAGCAACCATCACTCCTGTGTTCTATTGTGTTAGCTAATGGTATTGAAAGGCTAATTGATGATTAGAAAACCTTTATGCAATTATGTTAGCACATGAATCAAACTCTTTTCATGGAAAACATGAAATTGTTTGGCTGACCCCAAACTTTTGAACGGTAGTGTATATGGAAATTCATATGGAGAATGTAGTTAAAAATTCACTTTATGCATTGTTTGACATATTACTACTACTGATAACAACAACAACATTATTTATATGGCACCTTTAAAAATGAGTGTACAAAGTGCTTTGCAATCAGTGCAAAACAGAAAAGAAAGATGCTCAGGAAGAACACTGAACAACACAAGTCTGGTCATTCCAAACAAGGTAAAAGATTATCAGAATAAATTACGCATAAAATAATAAAATGCCATATCCAAGTAAGGGAAAGAACAAGTGGAATAAAAGATAATTTCAGGTAAAACCATAAACATAAAACTAAAAATGATAATAGTAAAAAAAAAACTAAAATAAATACATAAATAAGTAAAGGGTAAAAATAATAAAATGAAAAATGAGATAAAGTAAAAAATAAAAATTAGACAATAGAAATAATATTAACAATCTGGGGCTCCTACTTTAGTTGTATGTGTATATTTATGGCTTAATAGCATTTTTAACACTTCATTTTTGCAGTTTGATTTTGTGATTGCTTGCCGAGGACAGGCTAAATGCATGTATTTTCTGGTATGAAGTAGATAGATACACACGTGGACAAAATTGTTGGTACCCCTCAGTTAAAGAAGGAATAACCCACAATTCTCACTGAAATCACTTGAAACTCACAAAAGTAACAATAAATAAAAATTTATTGAAAATTAAATAATCAAAATCAGCCATCACTTTTGAATTGTTGATTAACAATTATTTTTTTTTTTTAAAAACTAATGAAATAGGGCTGGACAAAAATGATGGTACCCATAACTTAATATTTTGTTGCACAACCTTTTGAGGCAATCACTGCAATTAAACGATTTCTGTATTTGTCAATGAGCGTTCTGCAGCTGTCAACAGGTATTTTGGCCCACTCCTCATGAGCAAACAGCTCCAGTTGTCTCAGGTTTGATGGGTGTCTTCTCCAAATGGCATGTTTCAGCTCCTTCCACATATGTTCAATGGGATTCAGATCTGGGCTCATAGAAGGCCACTTTAGAATAGTCCAACGCTTTTCTCTCAGCCATTCTTGGGTGTTTTTGGCTGTGTGTTTTGGATCGTTGTCCTGTTGGAAGACCCATGACCTGCGACTGAGGCTTTCTGACACTAGGCAGCACATTTCTCTCCACAATGCCTTGATAGTCTTCAGATTTCATCGTACCTTGCACACTTTCAAGACACCCTGTGCCAGATGCAGCAAAGCAGCCCCAAAACATTACTGAGCCTTCTCCATGTTTCACCGTAGGGACAGTGTTCTTTTCTTTGTATGCTTGGTTTTTGAGTCTATGAACATAGAGTTGATGTGCCTTACCAAAAAGCTCCAGTTTGGTCTCATCTGTCCAAAGGACATTCTCCCAGAAGCTTTGTGGCTTGTCAACATGCATTTTTGCAAATTCCAGTCTGGCTTTTTTATGAGTTTTTTTCAACAGTGGTGTCCTCCTTGGTCGTCTCCCATGAAGTCCACTTTGGCTCAAACAACGACGAATGGTGCGATCTGACACTGATGTACCTTGGCCTTGGAGTTCACCTTTAATTTCTTTGGAGGTTGCTCTGGGCTCTTTGGATACAATTCCAACGAGCCGTCTCTTCAATTTGTCATCAATTTTCCTCTTGCGGCCACGTCCAGGGAGGTTGGCTACTGTCCCGTGGGTCTTGAACTTCTGAATAATATGAGCCACTGTTGTCACAGGAACTTCAAGCTGTTTAGAGATGGTCTTATAGCCTTTACCTTTAAGATGTTTGTCTATAATTTTTTTTCGGATGTCCTGGGACAATTCTCTCCTTCGCTTTCTGTTGTCCATGTTCAGTGTGGTACACACCTTTTCACCAAACAGCAGGGTGACTACTTGTCTCCCTTTAAATAGGCAGACTGACTGATTATGAGTTTGGAAACACCTGTGATGTCAATTAAATGACACACCTGAGTTAATCATGTCACTCTGGTCAAATAGTTTTCAATCTTTTATAGAGGTACCATCATTTTTGTCCAGGCCTGTTTCATTAGTTTGTTTTTTTTAAATAATTATGTTAATCAACAATTCAAAAGTAATGGCTGTTTTTGATGATTTAATTTTCAATAAATTTTTATTTATTGTTACTTTTGTGAGTTTCAAGTGATTTCAGTGAGAATTGTGGGTTTTTCCTTCTTTAACTGAGGGGTACCAACAATTTTGTCCACGTGTGTAGATAGATAGATAGATAGATAGATAGATAGATGAAACCATTCATGTGTAACTTTAAGTGGTTTTATATTGTTCATATATTTATTTTCATAATAAATAAACAATAAATGATATCTAAGACATTTCTATGTCTGACACATTTTGCCTCTTATGTCAGGAATTAGTTATATATTTAAACAAGATGATGATGAGTCATTCTGATCAGTACAACCGTGTTTTTTGTGTTTAACATTAATTAGGGCTACATATACAGACAAACAATCACATCCACACTGACAGGCAGTTTAGAGTAATCAATTAACCTCAGCATATTTTTGGACTGTGGGAGGAAGCTGGAGTACCCGGAGAAAACCCACGCATGCACAGGGAGAACATGCAAACTCCATGCAGAAAGATCCCAGGCCCAGGCCGGGATTTGAACCCGGGATCTTCTTGCTGCAAGGCGAAAGTGCTAACCACTACTGCACTGGGCAGCCCTAACTGCAACATAAATAGCAATATTAATTTTTCATTGTATGTCAAACGGTTTGATTATTACTAATCAATTTAGAGCTGATGGGTCTGCAACAAATCACAGTTTGGGGGATACAACTTTAATGTTACTGGTATTTAAACTACAGAAATAAAAATAATGTCCTATCAACAGAGATGCTAGCCTACACTAGTGTCTTCCCTCAACAATCCTCCTCTTACATGTTCACACACTACAAAAAAGGTATTTGTTCATTTTTGTTCAAAGTAATTGATAGCCCTCCTTATGACTCTCATGTAAACAGAAAAAAAATGTTTGTACAAATGCTTATTTCATACTGCCAAATCAAATATCAGCATACCTAAAACCAGTTCCTTTGATTTCCACCAGGAAAATGACTATGTTTCCATTTAAAGATTAGCAAGGAAACTATCACTGAAAACAAAAACAAAAACAGGAAGACGTGAATTGAAACTTGACTATGTCCAGCGGAATAATGAGGGAGGGGACAATCTTACTTTGGCTTTTACACTGTGCAGTACTACCATTCTGTACATTCTGCTGCTCAGTCTGCTGTTTTAAATTGCTGCTTTTAATATACTTGCTGTTTTTTTTTAATTATTATTATTGCTGCACATAATCGGCTGTTTTGCATCTCTGACACTGATATGGACACTACTACCTTTACTACCTCCGCAGCTACCACTCATACAATCACTGGCAGCAGGCCTGCCACTGCACATAATTTGCTGCTTTTGCCCACCTACCTTTTTAGTGTTTTTTCCTTTCTCTTGCTCTTTTTTAATGTGCTGCTCTTTCCCCACCTAATTGCCCCTCTGGGATAAATAAAGTTTTTCTCTGATTCTGATTACCTACAGAGGGCATCTTTCTCCAGCTTACCTTATATATATTAGTGTTTATTAAATCTATTCAACTTAAATTTAATTTAATTTATATAGCACCAATTCACTACACTAGCCATCCCATGGCACTTCACGAAGTAAAGGAACAAACTTACAATATTATATCATAGAGAGAAGCCCAACAAATCTAAATGATTCTGTTTGAGCAGCTCTTTGACAACAGTCAGCAGCCTTTAACAGGAAGAAGCATCCAGCAGAACCAGGCTCAGGGAGGGTTGCTATCTAAACAACACATAGGCAAACGTTAGGGACTGAGGAGGATGGTGAGGCCAGTAACTGCAGATCAATATTGTGTTGCTCTGGAGCCAGAGATACCTGCAGAGAAACAAATCACAAACTACAGGAGACAGAAGACACAAGGTTAGTGACATGTAATGGCGATATTTAATGTTTGGAGAGTGAAGGAGAGTGTGATGCTCAGTGCATCATGGAAAGTCTAACCCTATAGCAGCATAACTATGGCATCTCCTGAACCAGCCATAACTATACGTTTTATGAAAATGAAAGTCTCAAGCCTAATATTGAAAATAGAGGGGGTTTCTCCCTCCTGAACCCAAACTTAGAGCTGGTTCCACAGCAGAGGAGCTGATAACTAAAGGCTCTGCCTCCCATTTTGCTGTCCAAATTCTAGAAACCTCAAGAAAGCCTTTATGCAGAGAGTGAAATGTTCCATTCAGATCATATGGTGCAAAAGGTATTTAAGAGACAATGGAGCTTGGTCGTTGGGGGCTTTGTATTTGAGGAGAAGCAGGGCTCCAGACTAACTTTTTTTCCTAGGAGCACAGTGGCCCCTAACTTAAAATTTTAGAAGCGCAAGCAGAAAATTTAGGGGCGCACACCAAAATCGACTTGAAACGTAAATATTCACATTTCCTCTCATTTTCACTGTATTACTGATAAATACTTGCACAATAAATGCAGAAACTGTGTTTTCAATTCACATTTTACTGTGCAGCAGTTGACACAACATAACAAGAAAAACACTCAGAGTGCAGTACTCCACCAAGGCTGCTCAGTTGATGTATAATTTCAGACGGATGAAATCTGTCATAAAAAAGACCTTGTGCTGAGTACAGGCATGTGTTATGCATGTGCACATTATGTATTTATACTGAATCACGTGTAAATTACTCCTATAAAGGTCTGTTGATCAGTTCATCATTTTTGGCAAGCCTTTGTTTTGCTAGTGTTAAAATAACCGTTCCCTTCAGGCTTTTATTTTGAAAACGTATTTTTAAGGCAACGAGCTTTTATTTTGTGACCAATTCAGCGGCACAGGAAATCTTTATCTAAGAAGAGGTTTCTTGACATGACGAAGACGCTGAAAAGTCCGAAAACTCACCTAAAGACGAAAGAAAATGGTTCCACGCTGTTGCTGTCTAGCAAAGGATGTGTCTAAAATTAGAAGCAGCTGGAATGGGGACAAGAAAGGAGGGAAGGACAGGAAGGTGAATTTGTGTTCAAAATAAGACTGAACGTAAGGGAAGCCTTTGTGAAACATCAGGAGCTTCACCGTCATTCGCCCCCCAGCTCTTACCCCGCCTTCTTCTTCTTTGGTGTTCGTCTCCTTTCTTCTTCTTTCGGGACTTCATGTCGGTTGGTAAACCAGGTCATTTACGCATTACAGTCTACTGGGCTGAAGTGTGGAGCAGAAGTTTGAAAGCAACAAAAAAAATACTCAATAGTAATAATAAAAAAAAAAGAATCGGCAAATTTACTGGTCACACATGCGCCAGTGGATGAAAAAATTTGCTTGCACTTGCTCAAATTTTGGTTGCAAAATGCGACCATTTAGTCGCAGTCTGGAGCCCTGAGAAGGATTTTAAATTCTACTCTGGATTTTACATGAAGCCAATGAAGGGAAGCTAATCTTCTAGACAGCCTTAATTTCATCCTTCCAGCCTCTCTTTTGCAGTATCTTGAAAGTACAGACAGAGGGAAAAAGAAACTCTTTCATCTCTAGTCACTATGACTTCTCTCAGTGTTAAAGTTCTTGCATTTTTCACTCAGCTGTTTCTATTAAACACACAAATGCACCTATTTATCCCTAAATGGCTTTACTCTTCAGTTTTACAACTTTGTGGGAGGTAAGTCAAGTGGAACACTTTATATATCTTCTTCATAAATTTACATTTCTCAGTGTAGTACATGGTGTTTAACTGGCAGCAGTGCCACAGCCTGGGGTTATGAATCCAAATGTCCTGGTCACCCTTATCTCAGACATAGAAAGAAATTATTTTTGTCTTTCTCTCTCTCCTTCCTTGTTTTAGTGTAGTTTTTTATCTGTCCTTCTGAAGAATTTTCTTTTGCTTTTTAATTTACTAGCTGATGTTTAGTTTTATGCAAGCAAATTTTAGTAACATAAAGGTCTGTGGCAACATGATAAGAGCTGTTTCCATGCTGCCACAAATGCTTTGTGGTTGCGAAACGGTGAATCCTTTGAAAGTTTATTTGTAGACCTAAAAGTAGCAGTGCACATTATACACCATGTGTACACTTTAACTGTAGATTATTAAAATTCTAACTTTGTTGCAAAATTTCCAGATTCCCACAGGGGGGGAAAAAACTTGACATTTTGGCCTTTCATGAGATGTTTTAAGTGATGGCACCTTTACATCAAGTGATTATAATAATAAACCTAAATCACCAATGTGTGGGCTCATTTAAAAACGACAACAACAGCAAAAAAAATAACAATAACAGAAAATGAATTCATTAAGTGGAAGGGACGCTGCATTTGTTTTGCACACCGATAATGCATTTAAGTTCAACACCAATCTAAATAGAAATTCACATGAAAATACAAATGTGATCTAATAACAATTGCTGATAGAATACATGCAAATATAATCCAAAGTACTGTTTGAATATCAGCACTGTGTCTCAGTTAAGGGCTACAGGAACAACAGACTAGACGGACGAAACAAGCGGTGAAAACAGAAAAACTACACCTCTGCTGTTTGCTATTTGGACTGTCGTTCTTCAGTTCAATCAATCAGTAATCTTATGCAGTATTTTCTTGTCTTTTACAGTTTCTTCTTATCCAACTTTAATGTTTTACCGTTTAGCATTTTCTTTGGACTCGGTGAGACTATTGGAACCTAAACGCATCACCTTCTTTTACCACTAGATGGCAGACCAGCCTTAAATTTAATGGCAATCAACCCAGACCTGTTTGACTCCAAATAAACTTCAAACTCCTTCATCTCAATAAAAATGGTCCTAGCGGTTTGAAGAGACCCTTGAGTCTAAGGGAAATCTGTTGATTTAACTTTCCTGCCTTGATGATAAGAATAATTCAGCACTGATATGCTTCAGTATGTAGGGCAATCACACAGCTGTGCCCAGCCATATCTAAAAAAAAAAAAATGTGAAAAATGTCTGGAACTTAATTTCCCAGCAGTGCATATGCTTTGGCAGTGCACTCAGCTGACCTTGGTTTATTTGTTTATTTGTACAGTTGTTCTCATTCACAATGACTTTCTCACAGAGCTTCAGCTTAACTTAAGTCATGCCATTAAATTAGAATTACACCTTAAATAAAACCAGAAATGTCCACGATAAAGGCCTTTCATGACATTTTCACATGCCAACCTGTGTTTTTCCACGACACATTGGTCCTGAAGTGCAGATTCTCAGTCATTCAGATAATCCAGGAAAGTGCTTTAGTAAAAGGTAATTGGACTTCTCCAAACCAGTCCAGTAGAACTGAGGAAGAATCTAAGATAAGAGAAGAACCAATAAAGAAGTCCAGTTGACTTGAACTAAAACACTTAGGGTTCTCTAGTACTTCTTCTTCACTGCTCTCTGCTCTCTATCTGAAAAACTTCAGAAAATGCAGTCAATAAAGAGGGAGTATTGTGTGAATATACCATACTGTAGCTTTTGGTGGACTTGTGGAAGTCGCCACTGCTAGTGCAGAGGAGACAGACAGCTGTAATCTGTCCTCAGCTCAACATCACATTATTGGGGCTCCTCATTCCACTCTGCTAACATAGTTTAAGTTGTTAGATCTAACAACATAATGTAATAATACACTTCTGATAGGTCACACATAAAATAATTTACAAAGTAGGCATACCATATTACCCAAATTATGTATTATATTTGTTTTACCTGACATTCATGTGGCATTTATCACTGAAGTGGCTAATGAGACCAGGGACATTTTGTATTTCAGTTTGAGTTTTTCTGCCACATAAAGAGAAGCCAACATATGTGGACAGAAGGAAAATGGAATCTTGACCATGTTTCACTTTAAAGTGGGACTCTGGTGGTCTATTGTTCCCCTTCTGCAAGGTTTATGGATTCCTAAAATTTGTCAGGGTCAAAATCAAAGCAGAGATATCCTAACTTTTAGTACTGGTCCAAACGTGGTGAATCTTAAAATTCTCACAATGCTTTTTAATGGTGTCCAAGCTCAGCCCAAGATGTATATACGAAGACTGTATAAAGCACCTGCATGTGGGAGAAGATATTATGAGCTCTTTACATTAGCTGAGTAATGCTTTTCATGACAAGTAAACTGATCTGGGTGGGCTGCATTTTTGGTAACCATTACTAAAAAAAATCTTTTGTATGTTTGGCGACTAGACTGTCAAGATTATTTTTGTCCGATAGTTTAGAAACCGCACTGCAGCAGTAACTTGCTGAACTGCACTATGTATATTACGCCAGAGAGAGAGTTAGAAAATAACAAATATTAAAGAACATATACTCAGAATCAGAAATATGTCACCGATAAAACATGTCCATAGCAATGCAGAGCTTTTTGTAGAATAAAAATATTAATTGTGTGCACATGTCTTGGCATGATCTAATAACTTAAAGTATTTATACAATCTTAAACAAACATTATGCCACACTTGTAATCCAACAAGTATCCCTCATTTTTTCTTCAATCCTTCTTTTCACTTCATGATGCAAGGCTTGCAGTGAAACTAAATATAATAAATCTATATTAAGTCACATAATGTGCTATAAGATTATCGTATCAGCTTCACAAATTTCCCATCTATAGTAAATTTTTCTGGCCCAGCACAGAGGAGTGACACCGTCCTTTTTCCTGGTTTCCACTTGGATACATTTCAAGTTATAATCGACCATTATGTAAGAGACGCACATCAGATGTCCATGTACACCTTTTTAAACACCTGCGCACAAGTACACGCACACATGTACACAGAGTATACACTTAGACACGCACACATACACATACATGAGAGACAAGTCTGAAATTGGAAACTGTTGACTGGCCTTTGTACAGCTTTGTACTGATGAATTAACACAAGCCATAGATTCACTTTGCATAGCTCCGAGTGTACTTATAGCTTCTCCCCAGACACTTGGGACGACCTGTTCATTACAGGGTTCTCCCCAGGGGGATGCAGTCATGGCCTCAACCATCTTTCTCTTTATTCAACATCACAGCCGCCAAAATAGTCAAATCACAGCAACTGTACATTGAGGGTTACTGTCCATAGCGGATGGATTATGTGCCAGTGTCCCAACGCTTGCAATGGTTTACAAAGATCAGGAATGCATGGCCTTGTGCACAGAGCTGCACAGTCCAGCATGCTGACATTTTCCCTTTCTTCACTCCTTCCCAGAAAGCTCCCCTGACACTCTCTCCAGTTTCACAGCACTTCTTTTAACTTCCTGACTGGAAGGAAATCTCAGGGGCAGGAGGTGCATCACCCTTTGCATTTCCTCCATCTCCCCCTGTTCTTCATTAGCGTGCATAAGTCAGAGCAAGTTTGGATCAGTTATTTCAGGCTGGCCAGAACCCATCTTTCTCAGAATAATCCTCCACCCAGAGCTGAAACCCTATCCGGCTCTTGATATAGACCCATGGTCAGCACTGGCTCTGATATAGGATTCTAGCACCTGAGCACTCACAAGCCTCCCACCCAACATGGGACCTGTTGAACCTGCTCACCCCACTGATGCACGCAGACACACTCTCCCTCATGATGCCCTCTTATGATCTCTCTCTCACTCACTCTCGGACTTTATGCCCTTTGTCTTTCTTCCTCTCTATAATTGCTATGTGGAGCACCAAGAACCCATATTTACATATGATTCCTTTATGCAATTTTCTTTCTGCATCATTCAGCCACTGCATTTGTTTACATTTGGTTTGTCCAAACTTAGCCTTGAGATAGAATTTGTAGAAACTAGAACCTTTGTCTATCATCCAGTCTGTCTGACAGCCTGTTTACTTGTCTGTCTATTTGTTCCCTTGGTCTGGTTTGCCTCAGTAGAGGTGATTTCCCTGTTCTGGTTTTGCTGGAGACGAATGTAAAGTTCCTCAGACAACAGCTCCTAAATGCAGGAGCTCAGCAAGCTATCTCTCTCTTTATGTCTCCCTTGCTTTCTAATTTTCACACACATACACAAGGTGGTAAAGAGCCCAGCAACGAGTCACAGAAGCAGCCAGCTCCAAGGCAATCTATGGCTCGATGCACAGTGGGAAAAGTCACTTCCAATCTCAGCTCTGGATCACAGGCTTCTGGAGGTGGAAGTATATCACGGAGATGAAGGTGGTTTGTGTGTGTGTGTGTGTATGGGTTTGCTACAGGAATTGCTTATATTTTATTAATGCAGCTCATATAAAATTAAGTATAATAGTAGTTCATTCATATTATTCTCTCAGAGTACATTTGCCTGCTTGTGCATTCCACCTAAAAGCCTCAAGAAACAAACATAAAATTCAAACCTCTTTCACACACACATGCACACACTCGCCTATACAAGTGAAACCTGAAAAGACACGTGTCATGCATAGGTTGCCTTTAACAGAGGAATTGCACAACGCCACAGAAACCTGCCCGTGCATCCACACACAAAGGAAAGCCATGTATGGCTTGTCATCCATGCGACGGTTGGACTCTTCTGTAGCGCCGCAGGAAGCATGTGACCACCACTGGAATCCCTCTTTCATCTCAGACCGAATCACACAGGTCCCTGCAGAGGCATGAGAGCCCACAGTGGCTGCATGTGTTGGCCTTTTCAGACTGACCCTGGCTGTCTGTGTAAGTGAAAGAAAAGCACATCAAAGCAAAGAATGGACATGAGGAAGTGAAGTTACAAGAAACTGAAAAATTTGAAAATGAAATTGCAATAGGTTGAAAATGTAAAGCATGCCAGTTTTCTCTTTCTTTCTTTCTTTCTTTCTTTCTTTCTTTCTTTCTTTCTTTCTTTCTTTCTTTCTTTCCAGGTTAGTAGGACAACAACTTGTTAGCTCATCTGCGAGCAAGTTGCTCTCACGTTTAAGTCACATGGGCATTTCTGTATCCTAGTCCGCAATAAACAAGAGGGTGTTTGATGATGGGACATGATGATTTAGCCTACTTCTGTTGCCAGCCTCTCTTTTGCCCTACTCAGCTGTAAAGAATGCCCTAATTTCATTTCCATCCTGCTAACAAACAACCGCACACATACACGCTGACACCCCCTTCTCCCTTTCACCCGCATACTTGTAGCTCTCCCTGTCTCTTGTTTCTTTCTCACATTTGCGCATATACAGTTAGGCCGAGTCTGATTCTGCTGACCCAGAGGCATGTGGCTGGAGGATGCTCCAGTTATCCTGCACAGAGAGTGGCCTCTGCCGTTATGGGTCCTTTGGCACAGGACTGTCTTTCGAGCAGACACAACAATGTCATTGCTGCTTTTCCTCTCCGTGATTCACTGCAGGCCGCTGACCCAGTCTTGGAGAGGAGATACACTCTCACACTCACTCAGTCACACAGACAGTTGAATGTGTCTGTTGAGGCACTAGTAGGGTGTGCACAGTCACATAGGCTTAGTTATAGGGCTGCTTTAATGTCCTAGAAGGTCACTGGGCCCTTTAATTATAAGATGCCTTTCATGGATATGTATGTATAGTGAATGGCTACTTTGTGACTATGAATTTCTTATCTAATTCTGAGTGTCTGTGTCTAAAATGAGCGTACAAGCACTATTTGCTGCCCCATTTGTCTTTTGACAGATCAGCATGAAGGTCACACAGCGCCCTAATGCTTGTATATTCAATTTATTTATATTAATATTCTCTCAGTGACACCCAGTGACCTTTCCCTATCAGCTTAGTAAATAAAGTGTCAACACGACACTTGGAACTGTCCCAGCTTCCTGTTTTTTCCTTTCTGTTCCTTCATTGCAGTCAATTTCATGCTTTTATATCGCTTATCTTTAGCTTAGATCATGTTATAAACAATAGAGCTTGGTGTTCAAAAGGCCCAGAAAAGATCAAACACTGGTGTTTCAGGCAATTGCGAAACATAATTAAGCTTTCAGGAAATGTAGGTGTCCAAGCTGAGTTGCAAAAATGCAAAGTTAAAGAGCCGAATTCAACAGTGAGGCAAAGAAATTACGACATACAGTTAGCAGTAAGTTTAAAACTCATGATACAGCAGCAATCTTTCCTGATGAAGACAAAAAGGCAAGACTTGACAGGCATTTGAAACATCTGAACAGTTGCCAAAAACCTCCAGGAGAAACCAATGTCATAGGAACAAGACAATCTGTACAGACTGCAAGAAGAACTCTGAGAAGACAAGAACATCATGGACAGAAATATTTCCACACGCCATTTTTGAACATAGATGTTTATTTGAATATGCAAGAAAACAAATGAGTTCTGTGAGTCTGTTTAATGGCTAAACTACAACTATTTGGATTCACAGGTCAGGAGTACGTCTGGTGTGGGAATGGTAGGTCCAAAGGGACAAGAAGAACAGCATCCCAGCAGGCACTCAGTGAGATGGATCTGTGGGGGTGTTCTGCTGCACGAACTGGTAAACTTGATTGTGTGAGAAGCAAGTAGGATTTTTTTTTAAAAATACCAGGTTATTTAAAGAAGAATGCAATGACCTCAGTGACTAAATTGTAGCTTAGTCATCACTTGTCTACTCAGCATGACAGTGATCAAGCATATGTCCAAGTCAACCGAAGGCTCAGGAATGTCTCCTGGAATGTCCTTGAATATTTTGGTGTAATTTGAAGAAAACAGATGTGGCACTGAAACTCAAGAAAATGAGTGAACTGGATAAAACTCAAAAAATAAAGAGGAGTCAGAATCTTGTGAGAACTGATCAGAAATATTTAATGGACGTCACAAAGGCCACAGGACATAATTCTTACAACCTGACTTTTGAATAATTTTGCTTCCAGGGATCGATAGGATTTGTTTCAGTTATGTCTAGTACTGTTGGTAAGTTCAGAATAGTTTTTTAGTTACGAAGCTTTCTTTGATTGTTTGCCAAGGCTTCATTTGACAACTTTTCATTAAATTTTAGCCACCAGTCGCCATTAGAATGTCTAAGTAAGTTTATTGTCTACAATAAGTTTATTGTCTTGAATTACTTTGATTGCAACTGTGAGTGGCTGACATAGAAAGATAGGTAGGGGCAATGTATCAAGCTCCGTGGATAGACGAGAAGATTAATATCGCTCTCATGTTTGTCTGGAAAGTTACCAATTAGCTTACATCTTATCAGCTTGTCTAGTAAAAACATGTCACGTTTTAGGCTTGGATTGTTGTACGGTTTAATTAAACAAGATATAATTCTTGAAATAGTGAGCTGTAGAGGTGTTGATAGATGGGTTTTGTTGTCTTTAGAGAGTCAGGATTGTTTTATCCTCCTGGTTCCAGTCTTTGAGTTCAGCTAAGTCAAGTGGTTGTTGGTGTTTGCGTCATATATAGTCCACAACTAAGACAGTGATAGCCGTCTTCTCCTCTAACTCTCATCAGAAAAGCATGTAGGGATATTTCTCAAGTCAAAATCTCCAGAAAAAGAATATATACAATCATACATGAATACACATGCTGTATAATTGTGGAATTGAATGAAATGGAGGGTATTAATATTGATAATAGTAATACTTCATAATACGTATTTAAATACATACATACTTGCTATGTTCATCAAGTATGAGTTTCAGTAATCCATCTCTTTGTGTCTCTGTCTGCCTCCCTCTCTCTCTCCCTCCCAGGGAAGGCCCTTGTAATCCAATAATCCATCTTAATCCAAACTGAGATTATGTGAGGTGAAAGAGCCACTTTGTGCATGAGATTATCCTCCAATCCAAATCAGTTGTATAGTTTATGGTGTGTATACATATGTTGTACCACAAGTATTTTTCTGTCTTTATGTGTGCGTATGCACGTGTATTAATAGCTGTGTGCGAGTGTTGATGTGCTGTGAGGGCAGAGTGCGCTGGGCCTTTTTAATGAGCAGCTGTTCCTGCAGCCTCCCCTTGGTTCTTCATCCCCGCTCTGTGTTCTGTGCATTAGCAGAGGTTAGTCCAGTGCTCTTTAATCCTACAAGTTTGATCCCCATCACGTTTCACCTCCTCCACCCAACCTACTGCCCCACTGTCCCTGCATGTCTGCACGGCTCGCTTCACCACAGAGGAGGCCTTATTCTGCAGCTTACTGGCCTTGTGACACCCATAACACATCCCACCCCCTACCTGACACACAGCATGGCCTTAGCCCACAAACAGCACACTCCCTTTGCTTCCTCTAGCGCCTCATAATTAAAGCAAGGCGTCGGAGATACGGCCCTATGAGATGACTCGGTTTAATCGTCACCCTCTCGTTGTCTCATCGCAAAGCTAAGAGAAATCTGCTGTAAATTACTACCGCATGAGCGGTCATGTGTTCCTAGAGTCCCGTGCAGTTGCAATCCTCCACTCCGCACTATTTTTAAGCTGCCCAGCTGGCACTACCACCACCACAGACGCACACACCCACATAGATGTATGTGCATGTGCGCCCTGGTATGATGGGCCTTTGCCTCCACTATGCCCTTGTATGGCTGTATGACCCACAGACCAGCATGCCCCTCCAGTATGGATTTCCATTCCTGGAGTCCACTCCTAAAACACACATTCGTCTTTGCCAATATCACGTCCGAGTAGCTGCCCTGCTCCTGCCATACATATACAGAATGTCCATATGGACAAACACACCTGCTTCTCTATAAGATGTGAACTCATGCCATTTTCACCTGGGTGACACAAATAGATTATTTTCAACCTCTAGTCTTCTCATACTGTATATACATAATGCTGCACAGCCTGCCTCACGTTTCCAGTGTACATTTCACCAACTGACAGGATTAGTAACATTAAGCCCTGAACTCTTGAACTCAGGGCTCAGTGCACACAGGCGACATGGTGGATGTCCTAAAGCTGTTCAGTCCACTGTTCTGTTTTGTTTGCTTATTTGTTCTCTAAGTCAGGTAGGAGGACCGATGCCGCTGTCATATCTGCTCATTAAATATGAGGGTGAAGCCAACAGTTAGCTTAGCATAGCATAAAGACTGAGAACAGTGGAAAAAAGCTTGGTTGGCCTTGATCAAAAGGGAACAAAATCCAGTTTCAGACTGTCTTATGGCTCAGAGCAGGCAGCTAGCAGGGAATCCATGAAATTACTGCTCTTAGCCGAAAAAAAAAAAGTCATAATCCACCTATAAAACAGAAAGCTGTCATTTTTACACGTTAGGTATTGTATGCATTAATAAAACAACATGAGTTTTATAGTTGCTGGTGGGCATATTTTGTTATTCCTGGACACAGCCAAGCTAGCTGTCTCTCCTTTGTCTTTGTGCTAAGCTCACTGGCTGCTGACAAAAACGAGAGAAATTCTTTCATCTCTCCACCAAAATGCTTATTAGCAAGTTTCCTAAAATGTCTAACTATTTTTTGGCAAAGGACACTGGAATGAAAAACAGGCCACAACTGCAAATGTGCCAAAGAAATGGAACGAAAATATAGACACAGCATCCAAATGGTCTTCTTTACTTACCGTGAGAAAAAGTTAAGAACCAAATTTCAATTTTTGTGGTTCGAAAAGAGTTCAGTTAAGAGAACCTGTACACAAAAGGTTTTTGAGCTGTCATTGAGTTAATCCACATCCTAGCCAGGTGTGGCTTTAAAAGACAATAACCAGATAGTAACTAGTACACAGAAACTCTTTAGACCAGTGAGTATAAAAGGCCACCTTTAAGTGCAGCTTTATTCAAATTACACAATGTGTCAGATGACAACAGAAAGATGAGAATGTGCTACTGGACGCTGGTTTGTCAGTGATGGCCGTAGCCAGACACTTCAATCCGCACAACTTCATTATTCATCATCTCAGAAATTATTTCACACAGTTCTGAGCCTGTTCTACAAATGTCCATCAACTTTGCCAAGTTGTTCAGGAAGAGTTGGACCACATTCTGTAAGTCAGCATCACCACATTAATGAACTGCTTACATCACACACTGATCTGTGACTCACTACTGACTTGTGATTTCTGGTCTATGAGCCTCTCCACTTGCTCATTAACATTTCCAGTATAGTGTGTACTTGTTTGTTTCATGACGTCCATTCTGTGTTCAAACAACAACAACAATGATAATAACAATAAACTTTATTCCTATATTCTTTATATTCTAACAAATTATTAGAAATTCACATGAAATATCTGTCTGAGTAGGTGGGCTTTGAAACCTTTCAAAACTGAGGCATTGATTGAAGTTTCCTGACTGTAAGTTGAAGCTTGCTTCATGGTATTGGGGCTAAAAACAGTAAAAGCCTTTGCTTTGTGCCTGGACTGTGGTGCTTGGAACAGTAATTCTCAGATCGGAGGGGTTTATAGGTGCAGAATATGGAATTAAAAGTTCAGAAATGCCAAGTGGAGTCAGGCCACGTAGAGATTTAAAAGCAATCAAGAGAATCTTAAATGGAAAATTGTACTAAATGGGGAGTCACTCTAATTCAGCCAGGACTGGAACAATGTTCTCCCTGCGTTTAGTATTTGTTATTAATCTTGCTCCGTTTATATTTTTTATTTTTTATTTTATTTTTTCATTTTTTATGTTTTTTATTTTAGCCCCTTAGAAATGTTTTTTCCTGGAAGGCTCTTAGCAGTTTTGCAATGCTTTACAAAGCAGCTACGTTGCCTCTCAACACAATACTTGAGGTCTTAATATAGATCTGGTGACTGTGTTCATCCACCAGTGAAACATAAACATCAACGTAGTGCAGGAGGATTGAATTATTGATGCCCAGCTGATGGGACTGTGTTCAAGCGTGTTTCCAGGGCCTCCTTGGAGCGCGTGTGAGTGAGAGAAAGGAAAACTGGGAAGGAACTAGAAGAAAAACAGAAGCTAACTCAAAGTGTGATCATCGTTTTGGCTCCTGAGGGAAACTCTCCTCTCTTCAGTAGGTCAGCATGTTTCCTGTCAGAAGCAGACGGAAACTGGCTCTCCACACTCTGCCATGGAAAAAAAAAAAAAAAAAAAACTCTCAGGACAACAATTCAGCCAGCAGCTGTTACAAAGGAGACAGGCATGGATGTGAGAAAGAGGCCAATGGAGAGAATGAGGGCACTGGGGCTTCACCTCCCTGCAAACACAAGCAATAAACATATACATGGATATCTTCTGTGTACACTGCTGGTGCCACCCTGTCCTGCAAACATTTCCATATAATGTCCTGTTTGATACCTTCAGGGAACATTTGAGTGGAGCCTTTGTCAGCTCTAACAAAGTAAAGCCGTGTGGTCTCTTCAAACTAGATTTACTATAATCGGCGTCGAACTGACTTACCAAGTATCCACTGATAGATAAAGACCGGCTGTTATGAAAGCATTCAAAGAACAGCTGCTCCGTCTGAAAGCACACTAAATTGTTGATCTTTTTGATCAACAGTAGCTCCAAAGGACAATTTCACAGAATTATCTGCCCTTGCTGGATGAACGTGGAATACATTGATTTTTGTACTTGGAAAACAGCTTCGTTGAAACAAGGTGAAGCATGTGACAGAGACTGATGAGTCCGCATTTACAGATGCAAACAAATGAGCCTGTGTCTTCTACACTCAACAAAAATATAAACGCAACACTTTTGTTTTTGCTCCCATTTTTTATGAGATGAACTCAAAGATCTAAAATTTTTTCCACATACACAATATCACCATTTCTCTCAAATATTGTTCACAAATCTGTCTAAATCTGTGATAGTGAGCACTTCTCCTTTGCTGAGATGATTAGTGCACAGGTGTGCCTTAGACTGCCCACAATAAAAGGCCACTCTGAAAGGTGCAGATCACACAGCGCAATGCCACAGTGTGTACCAGTTCCCGCAAATATCCAGTAACTTCGCACAGCCATTAAAGAGGAGTGGACCCCCCCAAATAAAACAAAACTGCACCTTTCAGAGTGGCCTTTTATTGTGGGCAGTCTAAGGCACACCTGTGCACTAATCATGGTGTCTAATCAGCATCTTGATATGGCACACCTGTGAGGTGGGATGGATTATCTCAGCAAAGGAGAAGTGCTCACTGTCACAGATTTAGACAGATTTGTGAACAATATTTGAGAGAAATGGTGATATTGTGTATGTGGAGAAAGTTTTAGATCTCTGAGTTCATCTCATAAAAATGGGAGCAAAAACAAAAGTGTTGCGTTTATATTTTTGTTGAGTGTACATACACACGGGGAAGCAGAAACTTGTAGGGACGGTCATTTGCATGTTCCTATTGCCTCATCTTTTCACTGCTTTACAAATGCAATTCATCTGATTTACAAATGTTCCCAAACAAGGTCAGCTAATCTGACGTGTCAGGACTGATGGGAGCCCAAGAAGGAGAAGATAAACGAAACAGGAGGCTAAGATTCACGCCGGCAGACGACCGACTCTCAAACTCCAAAAATTCTCCGCTAAAGGTTGTCCTGTCTTCTCCAGGAAACATGAAACCAACCATAAATATCCCTTTTACCCAGCAACAGAAAGGATGTGACAACAGGGTCCAGACTGCAGGTGCTTTCCCAGAAAGCAGGGGTCTCACTGCAAATAACCTGTAGCTAAACATATAATGCAACAGATAATGTGAGACAGTGATTGAGAGAGTGTGAGAAAAGCATGTAAACAAAGAAGAAGAGGTGACGGGCTGATATCATTTATGAACTGAGGACAGCAGCTTGACGTTGCCAGGTGAACAAGTCATTTATGGCCTCCAGTGATTTGAGGACAAGCCCGCTTATAGGTTTGGGTTTCTATTTCATTTTGTGTGATTTCTTTTTCTTTCTCTCTCTCTTTTTCCTTCATGTTATTGTGCTAGTCTAAAATAAGTCAATGAATCAATAAATTAAGTATTCATCTCTCTTTTATCATAGAGCCTGAATGAGTCAACATACAATAAGCAACAGATAACACTGGATTGATTTTCTTAATCCTAGATTTTGTCTTATAAATCAAAGCTTGAATGTTATTGTTGTAGTGTAATTGTTATATTACTTGTTTAAGCAGTGTAACACTATTGGTCGGTGTTTTACAACACCCCCGTTTTCCTGTTTCTTTATTAAAATCTAAGCTGTTCGGTTTCACCCAATAACCTTAAATGGCACAAAGGTAAGCAGTGAAATTCAGAGGGTAGCAAAAAACAAAAACAAAAAAAAACAAGTCTAGGGCACAGAAAATGGAAGAACTATGCAAATTTAATGAAGAACAGCGACTAAAATATAGTAAGCTTTGAAAATGAGAGAAAAAAATTGGTGTGGATGCTTCAATTTTTGCTGATTATTTAAAAAGTTCTATTTGCACAAAGGTAGTGTTGGAGGAGACTATTTCTCTTCAAACGCTGTTATATTTCATTAAGGAGCTACTGCGGGAAGTATTACTGTAAGATGCCATTAGAATGGTAAGGAAAAGACAAGTGACAAAGGAAGACAGACTGGTTGTCAGGGATTTGTAATAAAGCAAGGTAATAGCTCAGAAAAATTAAAAAAAAACATAACTGGACAGAGGAATTCCAAAGACGAAAGACCAGCACAGTATCCAGACGCAACTCACATCGAGCTGGTTTGGACTGAACTGGACGGAGGAGTGAAACGGAAATAACCCTCAAGCTTGACACATTTGTGGGAACTTCTGCAACAATGTTTTCTTTCCATTGTAGACAGAACGTCACAAGACTGTTCGGCTGCTGAATGAGTCAAAAATGTAGATGAAACTTGGGGTTTGAGATTCCATTGTTGGTTATTTATTATTTCTTGTACACTGAGGCATGACACTGTGCAAATTTTAGTAACAACTAGAAAAGTGGAGGTGTTCTAAAACCACTGATCCGCAGAGCATTCGACTTTAAAATCATATCTGTGTGTGTCTTCTTATATTGCCTTGTGTTTACCTCACATATTGACTCGCTCCTTGTTTATGTCTCATACATTTCTTTATGAAAGACATTATACAGTTACACCTGCAATGTCTTATTTACACTGCAGTGAATGGAAGACAAGACATCACAACAACAAACCTCTGCCTCCGCCTGATAAATATTTTCAGCTACATCTGCATGTATTCTGTTGAGCAGACAGTAGAAAATAGCCCTTCAGAGCTTTTGAGTAGGTGGGTTTCCAGATATTATGAAACGGCTGCTTTGATGCGCCCTCAGAGCTTCTTCCTAGTGTGTTGCCGTGCAGACCTGAAACCTTCGGGCTATAAGAGAGGTGGAAAGATGCAGTCGTAAAAACACATGCAAACTTAAACAAGAAACACAAACAGACACACATCTCTGTAGACAGGGATGAGTCATCCTCTATTCCAGTCCTAACTGTGACCCAGCTGGGTCATGTAAACAAGACAAGGAAACCAAAACCCTAAATACGGGGGCTGCATATGCAGGCAGCAGATATATGAACTGTAGGAACAGATGAAGCTTGGGTTTCAAGCTACAAAAGAAGGCCTCAACAAACTGCCTACATAGAACAAATGCACACATGCACAGCTTCTTCTACCCTGCAGTCTGCGAGGAATGTAGATGGGTGGAATCGGTGGGCTAATGTTCTTGGAGTGCTACCCCGCCTCTCCCAACGATCTGCATCTGTTCAGCCTGTATAGACATGTGCTCACTCAGTTGTGCGTTTACGTGTGTGTGAGCTCAGCTGTGAGTGTGTCACTGTGTGCATATGACTGAGGAAGAGTGGGCCGTCGTCTGCTTTTGTGCATGTGCGGACATGTGTTGTGTGTATCGGTGCAACGGGGGGACTAATGTGGCATTCTGCTGCTGCTTCTGTCGCTTGGTTCGTACCTCAGCTGTCCCAATGGACTGAAGCCAGACGACACACATAGCTCTGGTGTGTGTCTGCACTCTGTGACCCACCGCCGTCTGTGTGTGTCTGCTTTGTCCATTCCAACGTCAAGCAAAAAAAAAGAAAAAGGTGCTTGTGTGACTGGAGAAATTAAACAGTGAGGATGGTGCTCAGTGCAGCGGTAGAAGCTTCAGTCCAGACAGCACGAGTTCCTCTGGTGGATCACGACAGAGCTCAGTGTGACATCAAACAAGCCCTGTGAAGGATTTCAATATGCAAATATACAAACAAACAAAGCATTTTAAAAAACACACACGCTGCCAGCACTCAGAGAATCCTTCATGTTTGCCAAGACCCATAAGTCACCTGTCACATCCTTGAATACGGGTTAAGTAAGTTTGCGGCTTCAGAGAGTTTTCAAGAAGTTCAAAGTTCAAGTTCTTTTGTAACACACTTTTGAGTCCCTGTAGTAACAACATAATACGGAAATGAATGTAAATTGCAGTACTTTAGGAGTTTTAGATTGTGTTTGGGTTACATCATACAGAAAAGAGATCTATATAATGACAAAAAGTAGTAAAAACTCTGTAGATTAAAAGGAGCAAAGCTGTTTCTGGCGGCAGTCTATTTATCTTACAACCAGCCCTGCTCCCACAATATCAATACATTCAGTGAATTACGAATACTTTGTACTTTTAAAAACCCTGTGCACTGCCTATTTTTCTACATATAGGCCTGCCAGAATACACACCGATCAGCTACATCATTATGACCACTGAGAGGTGAAGTGAAAAACAGTAATCATCTTGTTATAATGCAAAGATCTGCTCGGAAACCTTCAGTCCTGACATTCATGTGGCTGTTTGACATGTACCACCCACCTAAACAATGCAGGTTAATCAATCAATCAATCCCTCAGCAGTCCTTGATGCCAGTTGCCACCCTCAGCAGCACAATGTGCCCCTATACACTGCAAAAATTGTTCAGGAGTGGTTCGAGGAACACGACAGAGAAAATCCACACTCCTCAGATCCAAATCTCACCGAGCATCTGTGGGATGTGCCATGAAAAGTCTGATCTACGTAGATCCCACCCTGCAACCCACAGGACTCATAGGATTCACTGCCACCATCCCAGTGCCACGGAGGTCCTGAGTAAACGCCCCACTGAGTCAGAGGGGTTTTAGCAGCATAAAGGAGACCAAAACACAATATTAAGCAGGTGGTCATAACATTATGCCTGATCGGTGTATGTTAAATCGTCATTTATCTACTTATGTACAATCTCTGCAGTATTAAACTTCTCTTCTGTTTTTGAAAAAATCTGTACAAGACCACTGATATGTGCAAGACTGTCATTTCTAGAAGTAGTACTTCTGTATATTATGGTCTGTTCTTAATTTTATACTACATTGCTTTAATGTGATACTGCAAATTTGCCCACTGTGGGATTAATTAAGGCTTTTCTTGTCTTAAAGTCACAGTTTTTTGCCAGTTTGGTCCTAGTTTAACTCCCATTAAAGCTAATTTACCAAACTTACAGCCAGCGCTTTATTTATCTTGTGATGTAGTTTGGGTAAAACTAAAAATTGAGCCGCTGTTGTCTTTCAAACTGCCTAGCGATGCATCCAAACCACAGTGATGTGTCAAGATATGACAAGCTTCCTCATCATGACATCAACAAGAAAATAAAGGGGGTAGAAGGAGACACAGAGAGACACAGACACATGTTTATGCTTTGAGCCATACATGGAGCAACAAGCGGGTCAAGATTTCTTAACCTGCATGGTAATCAGAAACCTGTCACCACTCTGCCCCTCCTCAGCCACACTCTGGACCAGAAGTCCTGCTGTGGCTCCATATGGTCTGCAGGCTTAGACTTGTTGAGAGTTTCTCGTACGGAGGAGAAGGAGAAGGAGAAGGAGAAGGAGAAGGAGAAGGAGAAGGAGAAAGAGAAGGAGGAGAGGAGAGGAGAGGAGAGGAGGGGAGAGGAGTGTCCAGGTTCATTGAACAGACATCAGTGTGTCAAAGTGGATGTAGAGCGGAGCTTTAGGCCATATGGTCAGAAGGTGACTGGGTTGATGTCTAATGGGATTGGCCTAATCTGCTTTTACATTATTGGAAAGACAAGGAGAGAGATTGAAAGAACTTACGAGGAAATTTTGAGATGAGGTCACGAATGAATAATTTAAAAATAAAAAGGCCATGGAAAACTAGAATACAAGAGGAATATGTCATTGTTAATGCCCCAAACCCAACAACTTTGCTATGATGCTTGAATGTGTGCTGGGCTTTTCTGTCAGGCAAAACAACAATCACCAACCAAAATCACTCCATTCTACATGTCTCATTTAAAATTTGTGAAATTCAAAAATTCGCGCTCAATTGAGATCAAATCCTGTTTTCTGCAACATGAACAGGAAGCTATTAATGACTCAGCTGTGAGTCACATGAAAAACACTTAGGATATTTTTGGTTGAACAGAAAAGAATGGAGGCAAAAAATATTTTTGGTCTATAATGCCACTATTTTTCCGAGTATTGGTCACACCTGCTGGGACTTGGAAAAATGTCGTACGCGTTATTTTCAGGATTTCTAAAATTTCTGGTTAAATAATCAAAGAAAAAATAAATGTAGTTTTTCTTTTTGTTTGACTTTTGGCATGCTAACTTTATACTACAGTGAAAATGAGCCCACAGTGAGTAAAAAAGGTGACAGAAGCAAAAGTTCAGAGGGTTAAAACACACTGTTCTGATACAGACACCAACTTCAAAGACCTAATGTGCTACACCACAGATGTTCTAAGAATAGCACTTTTGTTCAAAAACGAGAAATGTAAAGATTCTTGTACTTCTCTCCGGTTAAGGTCAGCAAAATAACACCGTCTTTCTACTCTCCTACATGAGTGCTTGATGGTTTGTTCAAGCTGGCCGCTTATTTGAATGAGCAGATTAATGAGGGCATCATGACTTGCTTCTGTAGTGCCACACCCAGATATGACAAAAAGCAATAATACGCACGCCATTTCAGCCTGAGGCGCCTTTCATACTTTCAACATCAGCTGGCATTAAACACCTGTGTCAAATTCTCTCACACATACCCAACCACCCACTCAACACACACCGCCACACTCTCTTTTTTTCTGCATTCGGTTCAGGTCGCTCAACCGGTTTCTTCTCTTCCTGCTGTTGCGTGTAAACCCTTACCTGACTTTTTCTTCTCTGGGGGCACTAACCTGCCGGCGTAAACATTCATGAATCATCAGTGTAGCGTCACTGTTAATGAGAAGTCATCTTTTATCTCCACTCAGATTTATGATAGATTTGCATGTGCCCTGTTCTACAAATGGCACACAAAGCATACAGTGAAGTGCAGTGAGACTGGAGAAAGGCAGAAGTACATTATGAGGATGTGCAAACTTTTACATTTTTAAAATCTTGATTAAAAAACCAACACTAAGATAATTTAATTGGAAGAAATCCTTCTCAATGAGAACAAGGATTCAATAAGAGTTACATAACCACACAAAGCACAGAGGATTTTCAGCTATGTCACTTCCTTAGATCTTCGAGAATGTCAGTAATGAACGCCTGAGCTTTCCTTCTGACTGAAACTTCTATCTGTATACACCCAGCAGACCTGTTTTGCATGTTACAGCAGAGTAGATGGAGCTACAGCAATAAATCAGCAAAAAACGCCAAATATTGT
This sequence comes from Acanthochromis polyacanthus, assembly GCF_021347895.1. Lineage (NCBI taxonomy): Eukaryota > Metazoa > Chordata > Actinopteri > Pomacentridae > Acanthochromis > Acanthochromis polyacanthus. The sequence continues at coordinate 17,461,496 of NC_067117.1, forward strand.
CATCAAACCATCACCCGTCATTGTCTGGCTGCTGTGACTTGTTTGCCCCCTTTTGCGCTGTAACAAACTTGAGTGTTACAACATGTTTTATGTTTCACTGTCTAGAAGTGCTACGTAAAGAAAGCAACCATATGGTCTGGATGAGTGAATCATCTTCACCCACAGATGTTACCAGCCGTCTTCCGTCAGTGTTTCATGGCTTTCATGGAAGTGCATAATAACAAGGCAGTGTCAGTATCACAGGCCACTGACTCATCAGTATCCCAGTGTTGGCTGAATCTGTAACCTAATCACTGACTGAAATCCAGTTCGCTTTATACTGATTCACTATACCGACGAGACTGGAGGCCATTTTGTTTCATAACACAGGCCGCAGGTTTCAGATAGCAAAAACAACACGGTTACCGCTTGATACAAGAGCTTCGGGTCAGCGGACGAATGAGCTCAGACAACTCGAACCGAAGTTTAATTTTATCTATTGTCGCACTGTCTCTGCAAATCTCCCCAGAGAACAGAGCTTTCCTCAGAACTGAACATCAGATTAAAAAGTCTCTTTATGGTTCATTGACTGGCTCTGCAGACAGAGCACACCAAATCTGGGAGCTTTTGGAATGTATAAAAGGAATGTTTTCTAGGAAAAACACTTACTAGTATGATGTAGCCTTGTTTTCTCAGCCATAAAATATCCTTGTTTGCAACCAGAAATCACCCCAGAGCAGCGCATTTCACTTGATAGTCATTTTTATTTTTTTTTAGAAAAAGAAACTATCACAACATCATTTGGTTACTGTACAGTTTCTCTTCTCGTAGTCACTCGGTCTGATAACAGGCTGTGATTTCATGCTGAACAAACACCCTCCTACTAACTCACACCACTAGTACAACATGACAGTATACGACTTCCTCTTATTCTGCTTTTGCATTTTACATCCTCTGATATTCTGGAGTGAAAAGCAATAGAAACCGCTTCTATAAAAATGGAGACAGAGTACAAATCCCTGACAGTTTCATTTAGAAAATGAGGGACAAGAGGAAGAACTCTTCGAGCGGTGTGGTCCATACCAACATGCACCTGACGTGTTTCTGTGTGTGTGTTTTTCGGACAGCACCATAATTCACTATATATGTGTGGGTTTAAGAGGTTCCCTGGCCTACATGAGACAGGGTGAGAAAAAAAGAGAGATAGTGGGGGAGGAGAGAGAATCTAGGTCAGACTGTGGAGCATGCAGACCCCCTGTGCAGACACACTCGTAAATGCAATCTCTCGCTTTCAGTGGACAGAACCGCATGCATGTTCATCCATAGATGGGACAAATGACTGTCAGTGGAACACAGTAAATGTAAGATTAAGGGATGTGTCAAGTATGTCTCCCTGAGAAACATTTCTCTCTTCAGTACCATAAAAAAACTCCCCTTTGTCACTGGCCCATCTTCTACACCTCCCCAAAAGGGGAAAAAAAGGAAAAAAGATTTTGGCTCATGTTAAACTTACTGTCCTTCATATTATCCCATAATCTTTCCGGCCTTTCACTCTTCTTTCATTAGAATTATCACTGCCAGCAATCACAGTAGCCAATTACAGGCAAAGGCAGGTGACGCTCATCCAAACTTTAACTTTCCGACAACAACTTTCCTGACAATCACCCCACTGGTGTTTATGTGCAATGACTTGCAGCTCTCCACTTTATCTCTCTCTCTATGTATAATATATATATATATACACATACATATGTTACAGGCCAAATTAGAATCCAGGCAGATTTTAAATCCACCTAGGCGGAATTAGAATCTTGATTTCGCCAAGGCTAGATTGAAATTTGAAGGGGTTTGAATATGATAAGCTCTGTTAATGTAATTACTTGTTTCCCCTAACATTATATACCTTGAAATTTGGTTTTAGATACAAGGTAAATAATTACTTTAGAAGTAATGTCAACTTTTGTCTTCAACACTTGGCAAAATAAACAGGGAAAAAATTATGTTGTCAATTTAGTTTCTGTTTTTTTTTTTCATATACTGTATACCAAAATCCTGTTAGAGGGTTAGGGTTATTCTTTCTAATATACAGGCTATTGATATATCAAGATTTAAATCTGTACAACAGATTCGCCTTGGCGAAATCAAAATTCTAATTCCGCCTAGGCGGATTTAAAATCTGCCTGGATTCTAATTTGGCCTGTGACATATATATATGTCGGCTTATGTGAGCCGGTCTGGCATAGTCTCTCGCAAACCAGTTGTGAAGTACCGTGTGTGACGGTGACACCTTTCTGACAGAGTTTGAGTGGTGCTACTGTCCTCCCTTCTCCCTCTTTTTTCACTCGTATGGTGAAACCAGGAGGGGGGGAGGAGGGGCTGTAAATAGGTTGTCCCGTGCCCTCTTGATGTCTCCCGCAGTAGCACCACGAAGCTAAAGTACACACATACTAACATCACATATTGAGCTGACATGCGAGCACCAGGTATCAGGAGAGGCAGGGGAAAAAGAGCGCACTAAGAAAAACTGAGGAAGTGAAGGCTTATTGCTAGAAATGTTTTCCTAATTATTCACTACAATAAAGCCAGTCCTGTATTACCTGTAAAAAGGCATTCTGTTGTAGATATGAGGGATGACTGTGTCAGTGTTTGAAAGACCCAAATACTCGAGCCCGAGTTTTTATTCTATTAAATTATGTCGGCTGCACAAATCTTGTCATTCTAACTCTAACCTGATAAGAGTAATCTCTGTAGCCCTTTTCAAGTTTCACTCATACAAACACTTCCCCAGAAAGGGTGGCGTCCTACAGGTGTTAAGAGTGTGAAGTGAGGCAAGTGACAGTGCAGGTGTGTTTGAGTGTGTTTTACTAAAACCCAACACTCATGTGAGATCACACACAGGTTAAAAACATTTTCTTCTTAATGAAGCTGTCCACTCACACAAGGAAGTTTTTAAAAAGCATCATCTAAATCAAACCATATCAACCAGCTGTATAAAGAAAATCCACAGCCGCTAGGAGATAATCTGTATAAAACTGTATTTAGAGTGTTTCTTTTATTACCTCTTCCTCTCTGTTCAGCTCATAATAAAAACCAGGAACTGGGGTGTCGACACCTCTCAGTAGAAAACAAATAAAAGAACAACCAAACAAGTTTTAAAACCTAGGCTCTACTTTTTCCTGAACTCTGACTCCTCCTGAGGAGTGCAGAAAAGGAGAAAGTGGAGCAAGAGAGGAGATTAAAGGACTCTCTCTCTAGGAGACAAGTTTGGGTAGGACCGTGCGAAGAGGTATGGCCTCCCCTGAATCTCCCATCATGTTGCTCCTCAGTTTGTTGTTGGCAGCTGTGGTGCCTAAGCCTGGCCCCCCTTTGGCCAAGATAGAGGGAAAGGAGGTGCTGTGGTGCTCTGGGAGTCGTTTCACAGGAGCCCCTTGGCTCTTCTCGGTCCCAGGCAGGGGTTTGGGAAGCCTGCGATACAGCCAAGGATGTCTGAGAGCCTGGCTAGGGGTGAGGCGAGATGAGGGGTCCCAGTCCAAACACTTCTTTATGAAGTCAGTAAAGGTGGGGTCTTCGCAGCCCTTAAGTGCAGCACTCCACTCCTTGCTACCTGGAGGGCCTCTCATCTTGCCTCGGCGAGAGCGAGACCCCGTCAGCACGGTGGCCCCGGTGGGCAGGGTGTTGGCTCCACAGTAGCGAGGGTGACCCTTGGAGTTGATGAAGTTCTTTGCTCTTTTGGCTTGCTCCAAGACCTTCTGCGGAGGCATGCCCAGCAGCTCCATGACACAAGCCAGTTGGTCCCCCTCATCTTCCCCGGGGAACAAGGGGTACCCAGTCAGCAGCTCGGCCAGTATGCAGCCGAAGCTCCACATGTCGATAGGAAGGCCGTATCGTGAACCAAGAATCACCTCTGGAGCTCGATAGAAACGAGACTGGATGTAAGTGTACACCCGCTGGTGTTCAAAACAACTGGAGCCAAAGTCAATCACCTGGCAGAAACAGGAGAAGAGCAAATTGGAGAGGTGAACTTAGAATGTAGAAGATCTGTTAAACAGCACACAATTTCCGAGGATGTAAATATGAGATGTATTACCTTGATCCCGCTGCGCCCCTGCTGTTTGAGCAGGATGTTCTCTGGCTTGAGGTCACAGTGGATGATTCTGTGTCTGCTAAGGGCCTCCAGGCACTGCAGGATGGAGTGTGCAAACTTCCTGACCAGAGGCAGACTGAAGCCCTGGAACTTGTTGCGTTTGATAAGCTCATACAAGTTCATGCTCAGCAGCTCAAAGGTCATACAGATGTGGTTGCGGAAGGTGAAGTTTTCGAGCATGTGCACGACATTCATGGTGCCGTTGCGATCTTGCTTCCGGAGGTGCTCCAGGATGCGGATTTCCTCCTGCGCCTGCCGGTGGAATCGCTTCTCGTTACGCACCATTTTCAGAGCCAGGTGTTGCTGCAGTTTGTGGTCATATACCTTAGCCACCTGGCCAAAGCTACCCTTACCAATAATCTGAAGAGGGCAAGAAAAAGAAAAGACCAGAGTGACAGTGATATGAGTTTTACAGACATACAACTAATATGAAAATAGCCTTTAAAAATTTACCAGCATCAAGACATGTGTGTCTGACCTTGAGGAACTCGTAGCGGTAAGCGAGGTGGTCATGGGGGACATGAACGTAACCACCCTGCTCATCATCGTAGCCACAGTTGTTTACACCTCCAGCAATGGCAGGCCTCTTCTTGGCATTGGGCCCCACAAAGTAGATGTCTGGGTAGGAGTGAATCTCCGTCTGCTCCAGGGTTGTAAGCTGAGATCGGTAGAGCCTCAGGGCCTGGTCAGAAGTGAGTGGGCCGCAGAGCTTGCCGCTGTTTCCACCATTCCCAGCTCCATGTGGGCCGGAGGATTCACTGGAGCCCTTGCTGGATTCAGTGCTGTAGAAAAAGAAACATGGTTAATATGGTGACCAACAACTGAAATGGTTGTTTTTCTTGTCTGTAGGTTTTTTAGCCGCATAGCGTGCCCTCAAAGATGTTATTTTTGTATTTTTATGGTTGCTCCTTCTCACCTTTCAACACTATGCTCCTTGGACATGCTGGAGACTGGGGCAGATTTACTGGGCGTCTGGCCAGTGGTCCCACTATTCTGAGTGGATGCTGTGGTTATGGCGTTGATCTTTCGGTTGTTGGTTGAGTCTTCATACAGATACTTGACCTTCAGCTGGCCGCCTCGCATAGTCACCTGATCCCTCATTACAGCTTTGTTACTGACAACCTATAAAGGAAAGATAATACTCAAACATTAGGAAATCCAGGTATGCATGTGGTTTATTCTGCTGTAGGAAAGAAGAGGGAATTTCTATTTTTCTAGTTTATTTAACTACAAAAAGGGCATCTAACCTTCAAACGACTGAACAGAATATTAAACTAAACATTGCCTTCTTTACTCAATCACTTGATCATTTCACATATAAGGTGAACAGCAGGGGTAATAAAGATGTCATTAACACATATTGGCACCCTACAGATATATTTACACATACAGTGCCTATCATAAATATTCACCCCCTTTGATGGTTTACCCTTTTATTGCTTTCATAAATCAATCATGGTCAATAAAATTTAGCTTTTTTAACAAAAAATTTATTTGAAAAAATTCTTTAATGTCAAAGTGAAAACAGATTTCTATAAAGTAATGTTAATGAAAGAAAATTATATAAATAAAAATAATTGTTGGCATAATTATTCACCCTTTATTCACCTTTTAATGTAATGGTCTAATTCAATAGAGGTCCATCAAATTGTTGCCAATAGTCTCACAATTAGTGAAATGAAGATCACCTGAGTGGTGTGGGTGTGTTTCAAGTGATTGAGTTGTAAAACACCTGTGTCTGAAGGGTCCAGAGAGTGGTTGATCAGTATTCCCGGCTACCATTACACCATGAAGACAGAAGAACACTCTAAGCAACTCAGGGAAAGGGTTATTGAGAAGTACAATTCGGGGGATGGTTACAAAAAAATTTCCAAGGCACTGAACATCCCCCGGAGTTCAGTGAAATCAATTATCAAGAAATGGAAGGAATATGGCACTTGTGTGAATCTACCTAGATCAGGCCGCCCTCGTAAACTGAGTGACCGAGCAAGTAGGAGACTAGTGAGAGAAGCCACCAAGACCCCTACAACTACTCTGAAGGAGTTACAAGCTTCAGCTGCTGAGATGGGAGAGACTGTGCATGTAGCAACTGCTGCCCGGGTTCTTCACCGGTCAAAGCTTTATGGGAGAGTGGCAATGAGAAAGCCACTGTTGAAGAAAAGTCATATTAGATCTTGACTAGAGTTTGCCAAAAAGCATGTGGAAGACTCCATGGTCAAGTGGAAGAAGATTCTTTGGTCCGATGAGACCAAAATTGAGCTTTTTGGCCATCAGACAAGACGTCATGTTTGGCGGAAACCAAACACTGCACATCACCAAAAACACACCATCTCCACTGTAAAGCATGGTGGTGGCAGCATCATGCTGTGGGGATGTTTCTCAGCAACTGGACCTGGAAGGCTTATAAAGATAGAGGGCAGAATGAATGCAGCAAAATACACTGAAATCCTGGGGGACAATCTTTTTCAGTCTGCAAGAGAACTACGTCTTGGGAGAAGATTTATTTTCCAGCAAGACAATGATCCAAAACATACTGCAAAAGCTACACAGGAATGGTTAAAAAAAGAACCAGGTAAATGTTCTGGAGTGGACGAGTTAAAGCCCAGACCTCAATCCTATAGAGAATTTGTGGCTGGATTTGAAAAGGGCTGTTCATGCCCGATACCAGCGCAACCTGACAGAGCTTGAGCAGTTTTGCAAAGAAGAATGGAGCAAAATTGCAGTGGGCAGATGTGCAAGACTGATTGAGACCTATCCACACAGACTCACTGCTGTGATTGCAGCCAAAGGTGCATCTACTAAATACTGACTTGAAGGGGGTGAATAATTATGCAAACAATTATTTTCATTTATATAATTTTCTTTCATTAACATTACTTTACAGAAATCTGTTTTCACTTTGACATTAAAGAGTTTTTTTCCAATAAATTTTTTTGTTATAAAAGCTAAATTTTATTGACCACGATTGATTTATGAAAGCAATAAAAGGGTAAACCATCAAAGGGGGTGAATACTTATGATAGGCACTGTATTTACAGATCAAGGTGTTTTGGTGAGTTTGAATATGGTCAGAGGCAGTGTGGAAAGAGTGATGACAGGGATTCAAAAGGAAGTTGTGACTAATACTCCAAATAAAAGCAGAATGATACACTAATTACCAGATGTAGGTCAGGTTTTGTTAGATACAGGCCAAAATATCAACAGCAAACTCTTTTATCACGGGCAGTGCGCAGTCAGCTGAGACACAGCTTGCAGTTGGTGAACCAGCACAACTGGATCTAGATCCAGTCAGGCAGTAAAAACTAAGATATGACAGACCCATCCCGACCAAAACACATGCAAAGGACCCACATTTCCTGCTACTTGTTTGTGTCCCAGCTGTTATCAGGTAAAAGGCATCAGTAATCTTTGGATCAGCATAAAGCTCATTTAAATTATCTGAACATGCCGACTGGACCTGAACTGCTAAAAGTGGCTGGCCACAGTCACTAAAACCTCCCGTGACCAGCAAAATCAAAGCAATCAAATTCCAAACCAACAACAGAGATTGCATCTCAATCTGGACTAAACAAACAAACACTTCTCATTTTTGTAACTCTTTATGAACACAGTTGTCCATAAGCTTTAAAAGTGACACATCTGCCTTTGGTTGGAAGGACCTGTAAGGTTAGAAGAGTTAAAGGAAAGGTCTGAAAGCCTTGCCAGTAAACGGCTGCGTTTCAGCAACCCCAAGAATTCACTGCTCCTCACTCCCCGTCTCGCCCTGTCTTCTCTCTCTCACCAGCGGAAAGAACCCTCCACAAGATTATGGAGCACAAGGGAAATGACAGTCATTAAAGTTAGATTATACTCTCAAACTATAGAACCAGTGTGACTGCGAAGACATGCTGATATAAACTCCACACAGCCTTCCCACATAAAGCGACACTGGAGATGCGTATTAACTGGATCTTTTTGGCTGTCTCTTTTGGTTTCAAGGCCAAGCAGGTCTATGGCTAGAAACCATGTCAACTCATTAAGACAACACAACAAGGAAGCGTACTTTAAAAGTAGGTGTCGACATGTTCCACTGAAAGGAGACTCGGCTGGGAGTGTGTTTGTGTTGTCGGTTTGAGTCCTAAAATAGAGGTGGAATGCAGGATGATTTTCCATACATGTAACCATATAGTCTTAACTTATTACAACAGCCCTACTGCTGACCCAGGATCCCATGCAGCTGTTGTCCCAAAGCTACTGCAAACACAGTGAATGTCACTGATTGAGCCTTTCACACACACATACACAAACATAAGAACAGGCATAAAAATCAAAGCGTTCGACGTGTGGGGCACCAACTGTGACCAGACAGGGGGTGCAATTAGAAAAAAACACATTAAAAAGTGGCTAAAGATGGGAATAAGAACAGGGAGTGTGGATCTTCTGTAGCACAGGTATTACAGAGGGCGGAGAGCCTTGTGCGCAAATCTGCATGGTGCAACAGATGGAGAAGAGCTTATCCCTTTGCTGCTACAGAAACACCTAAGTATCTTTCTCTCAAGCACACACAGGGTTGCACAACCCAACACACATAGCAGCCACACAGACCTTTTATTGCAAACTAATTAAATTTCGGTAACACGTAGCTAGAAGGTGGGTCACTGTTGACTAAACCGAGGCCTGTGACACCCTTCGACATCATTACCGTCTATCTTGCTCAATCTTGTATTACAATGCAGAATAGACTTCACTAGAACAATTTATTTTAGTAGTTCATCCCCTCTGCTAACACAAAACGGAGGCAAAATCAGTTTACTACTTTAATAGAGCATGAGGCAAGTCTGCGAGTACTGAACACGATGAACTGGGGCGAATGACTGACAGTCACATTTAGCAGAGGACAGTACCTCTGTGAGCGTGACAGAAAATACAAAGGAAGAAGGACAGGACTAGAATAGAAAACTAGGCCTAACCTCTGTGCAAGCCCACTGATGGAGGATTACACGAGCTAGACGAGGAGGAGGGGAAGAATGCTGATTGGTGATTTTGTTTGTGGGTCACATTTTCAAGCCCAATAAATCTTTACAATATATCAAACCAGCCTTTTTCCTCTTCTGATGCGGGAGACAGCGGAGGATGTGTGTGTGTGCATTTTCTGCCAAAGGCACTATTGGGTGGCAATCATAGCAAAAAGATACTCCGCCTGGGTGCAACTGATAACAGGTGTACATTTCTTGATAACAGATCAATGTAAAACTTGTTAAAAGTTGTTTCTAGTTCTCAAACTGATGTCCCCAATATGCTTATCTTGCCTGACCACAATCCAAAATGGATCGACTGATCAGCTGAAAGAAAACTATAGTGGTAAGTGGGTCAACTTACTGAAACCTATGAACTGAATCTTATCAATAAAAGATACGGGCATCTCCATAAATATGTTGGACTACTGCAGACCTGCAGATCAAAAACAGTCTGTATTGGACCTGGAGGCCAGTTATTTGTCCAAGCAGATGGGAGCAGTTGTGTATGAAGGAGGTTGAGATCATACAACACGTGAACTAAGTGTACACTGATAAATTTGCATGCTGTCAATTGTAAAACGCACCGTTCTGCACAATCAAACATGTTCACAAGGTTGGTAGTTGCTATTGGATATTCGTATTTGCTCAAGATGAAGACAGAAAGTGGTTATCTCATTTATCTAACATACGGAGAGCTTTCAAGACGTGACAAACATTCTCACATGCCTTAAAGCAGTCAATCAATATTACTCGCACAATTACATAGTTCTCACTAAAAGGTGTAATATTTGATGGAACTTCACATGTTGAAGACAAGAAAAGAGCTAAGTTACCAACCCTACACAGCAAGACTAAGGAAGGAGGAAGGAAGGGTACAAATGTGATGAATAGGAGCAAGATTGACCAGGGAATATCTCTCAGAGGAACAGGATGTCTGGAGACAGAGTGTGCTTCAGCGCAGGAAACAGAGCTTAACTTGCTTTGTGCGTATGAGTCTGTGTTTGTGTGTATACTTACTGTGTGTTTGGGCACTGGGGGCAGCCCAGACGGACTGTTTGTATCTGCGTCGTCTTTAAGAATGTGGTCTGTCCTCATGTACGAGTCATACAGACCATCACCATGTCGTGCTGAGGGGACAAAATGAAGAAATAGAACAGTGTGACAATGTGGGACCATCAAATCTGCAACACAGACACACTCAGGGATAAAAGCTGAGGATGACGTTCAGAGGCAAAGTCTACAGAATGCCATTTAATCTTCTCCACAGAGACAGACGATCCCTGGTTTGCCCAAAGCAGGCAAAGTCCCATTGATTATCACATCAATCAAACTCCCATTTCCAATAACTACTCTGAGACTAATACAAATAATTCGACATGACCCGACAATTCCCTTGAGCTAACCTCAGCAGGTCGGCCCCATTATACTGATCAGAGGGAATGAATATTGTCTGCCACAACATCCTAGCCCACATTTACTGTGAAAAGGCCATTATTAGCAGATACACCATTGTATCTATTGTGTCCAATACATTGTAACCAAGGCCAGGGCTCCGACCTGACCAGCTTAGATAGGGCTTAGGGTCCCAGATCGCTAGCGCTGCAAGTGGTATTATTGGCCTAATGGGGGTAACAGATGCCTCTGTGACGACAGCATCTTTCCGTCTGTCCATCTGTCCATTCAGGCCAAGTCATGTAGTGCACACACCAGGTGTGCTCAGAATTAGAGCTATTATAGACGGATGCAGGTTCCTGTCATTCAATAGTGCAGCGTTTCATGCTCACCTCCGTGGCATCAAGCCAAACACCTTCTGTGAGATGAGATGTGGATGAGAGGAGCATCTGGGACTGTAGGCAGAAGCCAGTTACTAAATTAACAAACCCCTATCTGCCAGCTGTTTATCTCAACAGTTGTCTAGCTGACATACAAGTTGCTACATCAGTAGAATAACTCTGAGACTATAATCGCTGATATCTTGAAGCTAGACAGAGCGGCCTGCTGGTATAAGCCATTTACATGGCTATTGTGTCGGGTTAGCTCATTAGGAAAAGCCTAAAATTGCGGCATGCCTGGTGTTCTCCTTGACTAGCTCCTGAGAGTGCTGTAACCATGTGCAGGTGCGTCAGAGCCCACGTCCCCAGTGCGAGCTCGTCAACAGACCAGTTCCAGGACAGATTAGAGCTGCTGCCTGGTTACAGACGCATTAAATCTGCACAGCACAGCAAACAGCGGCATTAGGGCTCCACGCACAATATTAGGCAAGCATGGACCCCATTAGCAATCTGCAAACTCCTAATCACTCAGTGGGGGCTCAGCACTTTCTGTACAGAATCTGACCGTGTTGTCCAAGCAAACCTTGCGAAGGCAAAACAATTAAACAGAGCCTAAACTTCTATGCAAACAAACATCCAGCCATCTTCATCCAGCTGGCCTTCAGCTCTCCACACTGTACAGATTTCCCCTCTGCACAGCAAAGAGTAGAGAACAAGGTTCAAGCAAACAGACAGCAGATCATGTGTCACAAAACGTGTGAGTGGGACTGTGGTGGGGTAAAGTCACGGCTTTATGTCCTCCCCTTCCTGGTATCCTCGACAAAGTGTCTCTTCTACAGAGAATACGCCCAATGTAAACTATAGGGTGCATCTGACAGAGGCTTCAGGGCAATGTCCCCCCCTTACATTTTAGAGCATGTGATGCCTGCAAAAAAAAATGCACCTAAAGCTGAACACACAAGGAAACAAAGATGTGGTCAGGGCCAAGACACATAAAATAATAACAACGAGGAGAGTCATGGTACAAACTCCAAACCAGCACGCAAACAGCTCACAGTAAAGCTTATCAAACTTTGATAAAACAATGATTGCTTACGAGAAGGGCGTGAAAACAACACGGCGCTTCCTGGACTGTCTTCTGAAACACTCACAGACACAAGTCTCGTGATTGGAAGCAAAAGAAAACATGTTTACAAGTGGCGTCTTGTGAAAAGCCCACGGCACTGTGACATTAGCTGCATCTGTCCGCTCTCTGTCCACGGACTGACATTTAAGCCCGGAGCCCAGAAAACTATTTGTCAATCAAAGCCGTTTGGGGAACAAGATATTCGTGTAAATGCCAAGAGTTGCTCGAGGATGAAACCAAAGCTACGGCACGTTTCCAGCTGCTGCTTGATCCACTTCAACGTCCAATCTGTTGTCATGCGAGTCAAATCAACTCACTTGAAACAAAAACAACGTTAAAACATTCATACAACACGGAGGAAACAAAAGCTACTGACGAAACACTTTGTTGTGGTTACCTGTTGCTATTGGGCCCTCTGGTTTTCGGCTTATAATCATCATGATTGCAATTAATATGTGATGCCAGCATCCGAAGTGGAAAAAATCCCGAGTAAAAAAGTGGAAAAACAAAATATCAAACTGGTATCAGGTAGCACACTGAGCTACTAGCATTTAAAACTTTGTTTGCTAGTGAGCGGAGTCCAAACACTCTGGAGTTTCGACTGAACTAACTCAAGTTTTTTTTCTCCTCTGGATTTGTTACTTTTGTTTTGGCTATGACAATAATTTATCCTCGTTTAATTGAAATCCCAGAGTTGTGTATTCAGTGTGTCGCCGTGGCTAACATTAGCCCTGGCTGCAGTTTGAAAAACCTGAACAGGCAGTGGGGGTCGTCTCCCTCCGCTAGCTAGCCAGCTAGCTCGCACAGCCACAAAAACAGTCGTCCGCCGGAGAGCCGCTCCCTCTGTTAAAAATAGTTTGAGTCCAAATGCCGCAGCTTGGTGGTCTGACCCGGGTGCCCCTCGCCTTTCTCTGACGGTACAATGAGTCGGTCCAGAGCACCATTCCCGTGCTTATTCCTGGTTAGCAAAACAGCGATGCTACCACTCGTCGAAACCCCCAGGACGTGTCCTCCTTCGGGACAGCTCGGGGCTGCTTCACTCGTCTTCTGGGATGCCTAGCCAACGCCGGCTAGCTCGCTAACTGGACTCAAGCCCCATGCTGGTCGCGGAACCAACCGGGGATCCCCTTAGCACAAAGGCTTCACCTGGAGTCAGTGCAGAAAGCTGCACTGTTAAATCCCTCTTGTGTGCTGCGAGTATCTTATTCGACGCGGCTGTATGTTGTTGCTAAGGGCGTCTTCACTGAGCCTGGAGTCAGCAGGCAAACAGAGGGAGGAGGGAGCGGGGCGGCGCTTAGCGAGCAGACAGCCGGCAGAAGGGCGCCCCGCAGCGTCCAGTAGGGGACCTGCATCCGAGCCAACACTGCTGAGTGCAGGCGCAGTACTGTAAGTCTTCGCATGTACCAGTACATACTGTGTTTGTGTAGGAACATAATCTAAATTGACACGTTGTCAGAAGTCTAACTGTCTGCTGAGCCATTCTACCAAACAGGAATTCTGTTTGAAGACACTGAAACAGCGAAAAGGCAAAAGGGACAATAAGACAAGGGTTCCTGAAGGTTCCTTGAAGATTTTGTTTGTTTGTTTGTTTGTTTGTTTGTTTTAGACTTGTGTAGACTTGGCCATTAATTACAGGTAAAGACAATAAATCTGTAGATTTTAATAAACTATTTTTGTTATTATTATTTTATTATTATTGTTATTATGGAACATTAAAATAGTTGCCATTAAAATAAGACAATAAAACAAAATAGACAGTGGCAAATGTTTTCTTAAGGTTCCTTAAAGGGTTCTGTTATTTTCTTTTTTTAACCTCAAATTAATGGCCATTAATTACAGATATAGACATCAAATCTGTAGATTTTAGTAAATTATTAGTTATTATTAATCATAATTATTAGTATTATTCATATTATGGTTTATATTGATGTTAATGTTAATGTTGATAATAATAATAATAATAATGATAAGAAGAAGAAGAAGAAGAACAAGAAAGTGCTTTACAAAATATTAAAATAAGGTAATAAAACTTGGCAAAGACACTGAAACACAAAAAGAAAAAAGAACAATACATTTTTTTTCTATTTCTTGTGATTAATACTTAATAACAAAATGTATAGACATTACATGTATTTATTTTTTTATTTTTATGGATTGAGTATTCATAAATTAATAATAATAATATAACAATAGTAATAATAATAAGAATGTAGTTACAAGGTACTTTTTGAAGCCTTAGACTCAAAACCAATAAAATAAAAACATTAAACATTTGTAATGGTGAACTTTCCCCACTATGGGATTAATAAAGTTTATCTTTATCTATATCTTTGAAGGTGCTGAAACATCAAAAAGGACAATCACAAACATTAGAAAAGAGATAAAATGTAACTCAATTACCTGTCTGGACATGTGACTTTTTAAAATGCTTCTTTTTCCCGAAAATTAGGCACTGACCTCACTGTTCTGACTGTAAAGTGGAGCTTGTTTCACAGCTTTGAGGCTAAAACTGTAAAAGTTCTTATGATCCTATTTGTTTTATCCTGGGCTGTTTTAATAGTAAACGATTCTCAGATCTGAGGGGTCAAGGTGCAGAATAAAGAGTTTAAAGGTCAGAGACAGATGTAGTAATTAAGCCAGTCAGTCAAAATTAACTGTACAGGTATGCTGATGAGGCCGTAACAGATTGTAAAGCAATCATTTATGTTTGCAGTTAATATAATAAATGGTAATAAATTATTAGCTGATAGATTTGGTTCCAGATTCCCCACAATGGTTTTGCATAAAATCAGAGGTCAAACGACCTTTGGAAGAAGCTTCACGGTCAATCAAAGAACTGAAAGACAAATTCAGTGTCAGATAGTAGATGACTGTACCAACCACAACCTGGCAACCCGAACGTGCTCAGTAAATGCTTGGTTAACTCTAAGAAACCATTTTTAAAAATGACCATTTAACTGTGAACAGTGTCACTGATTGTAATGTACAGCAATGAGGATGTGTAAAGGAAAGGTTATTGTGAGAAAATGGCCCAGTAAAGAAAGTTTTCAGCAATGTCCATTATTCTGTGTTTTTAATTTCTTAAATGTATGAAAGAATTGAATATTTACGCCCTTTGGGTTTGGGACTTTTGATCTTTTGCCTTTTATGAGACTGGAAATTTTCAGAACAGCTTTACTGGCCAAGTGTTTGTGCACACACAAGGAAATGAACCCTGTTTTTTCATTGCTCTCAAAGCACTTATACAAAAACTATGCATGCTTTCAAACAAGGGCAACAGGTTAAAGAAAGGAAAATATGTTTTTAACTACTATGCATAGCTCTAGATGTGTGTAAAGAGCATGTTATTGACATTTTATATACATGAGATAGGTGGACGATTGCAACGTTGCTGAAATTCTCACAATTTTGTGACATTTTAAAGAGCAAACAATTCACTGACCAGTCAAATAAAAAACATCAGATGAATCAATAATTAAAATAATTGTCAGTTGCAGCCTTAAGGTGAAGCGTGACTTCTCCTCAGCCCACACAGTGCTATTGGTCGTTTACTCTGCATACCCTATGAGGAAAACTGTGGACTGTAACTGGAGACGGTTTGGAGATACAGGGCTAGATATAGCTAGAGGCAGCGCAGAGGACAGACGGAGTGAGACAGGGCAGGCATGAGAAGGGGAACGGGCTAAATACAGATAGTGATACATGCTGGGCAGAGGGTGATGCTAATCTTAGCTCTTTCTCAGAGGTGAGAAGAGGGCTCTGTCTATATTTGCTACCATAAATATGCATACTGACACAGTTTCAGGCAGCACTCTGGGAAGTGGCCAGCCCTTAAGACCAGTTTGGCCATGCTGATTATTCTTAGATGGTAGTGTATGGAGTGAGTAGGGTGACAATGCCTATAAATTGACCTTCTCATTGCACTTCCCTTTCAAAGGGTTCAAGGTGTAAGTGTGAAGACCAAGTGCCACTTTAATTACAGCCTGTGAATTTACAACTACAGCAAGAGATGGGACCAGGTGCAGAGCTACCTATAGGTCCTTGTGGGGGTTCTGGCTCTATTTGGTCTCAGACCCTGTGACAGACACCGACACCTGTGGGTTTATTGGTCTGACTCCACATTTTAAATGTCCCGTGAATACAGAATCCAGTTAAAAAAAAAACCTTATTAGGGAATGTATTGTGCAACAGTGTCCCTACAAAACCTAAATACTTTATTGTGTCTAGCATATCAGAATATATAAAGATAAAATGACACAAGCATGAATCTGTGCATGAACACTCACAGAGTTCCTTCTGCATGGACATAGAGTAGTTGATGTTTAGATGAAGCTGCTCCATCTGCTGTTGATTTGAAAGCAGTACAAGCTGTTTTCTGGTGAAGAAAACAACATGAGTAGCACAGCAGTTTCTATTGGGGTCATGTGTGGACAACACATTGTGCACAAATTAACGTCACGTTAAATGGTGCACGACTCTAAAAAATAAAAAATAAATTCTGAAATCCTAATTTCACAGTATATGATTTTGCACTGAAGTAATGTTTTATACAGCTCTGCTTCAGTGAAACTACACCCCCTGTCAAAAGTTTTAGGACACTTTCTCATTCAAATGAAGTAGAACCCGTCCTACAACTTTTGACAGGAGGTGTATCTACCAAATTTGGTACACATATGCAGCACATCAGGCTGAACAAAAAAGTCAGCGACAGCCACATTCCAAACCCAACAGGAAGTGAGCTATTTTGTGTTGAATGTCAGATTTTGCCCATTTTTCTTTTTTTTTCTAGAGCAAACTCCTCCTAGGGGGAAACTCCAATTCACCTCAAATTCGGCCAGTACATACAGGAGGCCTTAATGATCCATAGATATTTAAATCTTTTTCCAAAGTCAAAGGGCGTGTCCGTGGTGGTCTCTGGAATTTTGATCCTTCGCCATGAAATTTCACATGCTGTGTAAATGCCCTGAACATGCTTCAATCCGCCTGAAACTTTATGTATATGATCAGAGTCCTGCCCTGATCACATCCATATGATGAAATACACCCCCTGCCAAAAGTTGTAGGACAGGTTCTACTTTATTTGAATGAGACAGTGTCCTAAAACTTTTGACAGGGGGTATACGTAGGCTTCGGAGACATGAAGAAATGAGAACATTACAGTAAAGCGATGTTTACCTTTTTATTTCATCTTAATATTCTGTACAGTTCTACTGATATATTTATACACACTTCTTCAAATAAAACAAAATAAATTGCCCAAAAAAAGCATTAAGTCTCAACATCCTTGACGTAATATCATGAGGATGGTGTGAACTATGAAATAAATAAAACACACACACACGCACATGCACTCACACTCACACTGAGGATTTGTTGGAAGGACACGAGTGTTAAAGGGACTGGGGAGAGAAAGAAAACATCCAGCACCACCCAAGAAACACATGCAAAAGCACCCATACATATACTCAGGCACCTGTGTGCTGAATCACACCTTACATGGACACAAAGGGGCACATGAAACAAAAGGCACTGCCAGCAGGAACAGCTCAGGCTTTGGGTGGTGATGGTAAAAAAAAATAAAATAAAAAAAAAAAGGTCTGGGTTTACTGAGAAGCATGTGCTTATGGACAACAGGCCTCATTCATTAGTATTTCTATGGAATCAACGAAGAAACAAGAATGAGTGAGAGTTTTTAGAATGTTTTGATGAAAAGCATTAATTTTTTGAAACATGCATGCCCAATAGTTTTCTTTTGTAACCTAATTTGCAGCTGAAATGTGCTATTGTAATACATGTGCACTCAGTGCATGTCCTGATACTCAATAAGTGAGGCCCATTCAGGGAGCGCTGATGACACACAGACACTCATTTTAAAACACTATTCACATTTTCCTCACTGCCCAAGATGAGCACACACACCAACCAGTAGGAATGATACAAAAAAAAAAAATCTGAATATTCATAATTACAACAAAGTTAAACCTTGTCACTCTTTTTCCAGTGTCTACATAATACATATGCATTGCAAACACATCATTGGTACATCATAGCCATTATCATGAATTTTATATGTTTTCATTTCTTTCTTTTTTGGGTGGAAGGCAGGGAGATAAAAGGAAAAAAAAAACATAAATGCATGCCCTGCCCCAGATTTACGGGCCATTTACTGACCTGCATCTATATGTGCAAAACAGAAGCTGGTTTGATTTTTTACATACTTCACCTTTAATTTAACAAACTTCCAATTGTCTCTGATCTTGTTCAAATCCTCTCAGTAGATCTGCCCCTCTAAGCTTTGGTGTAAAAGTCCTCACACATTCAAATACACCCCCAACACATGTACTGTATGTAAAGTGTATCAGTAAAGGTATGTGGATTGCCTCTCTCAGTAGGCTTCATTTGCAGGTGGAGCTCATGCAAGGCTTGGTGAGATCAGGATTTATGCAGGGGCAAGGAGAAATGATACCACAGTTATCATCTGAGAAAATGTTAGGATTGTGTGTGAGTGTTTGGAGGAGCGAGGAGAGAGGCGCTAACAGGGTCTGATTGAAGATCTCTGCCAGCGAAGCACCTGACAGTATCTTCATGTCTTCAAGTCTCGTCACGTGGCGTAAAGGACAGATAAGCATGTGCTAAAACAGGGTGGTGCAAGGTGGAAAAGGGTTCTATTTCCTCCCCTTAGGTTTACTCTTTGCTCAACACATGCTCCCTGAGAAAAATCAGAGGATGGATCTCACTTTCTTATACCTCCACTCTTTCTTTTCTTTGATTTGGAAGCAAACAGCCTCCTGCTTCCTACTCTAGCTTAAAGCAAAGCACCAATAACCAGTTCTCCAACCCCCAACTCAAAACACACACACCCCCCGTCACAAATCCACATCTCTTCAATTTCAGCAACAAAAATAACATCTGGTGACAGGCAATACATCAATTTCAAGAAAACAACAAGGAAAAAAGAAAACAGTGTGATTGTCCTTCCATCCCAATGAGATGCAGAAAAAAAGTAATCATGCCTTGTGTGTTAATCCTAACTCTATGTGCAGGGGAGATGAGCTGAGAGAGACCCATGCATAAGTAACACTTGCAGTAGCAGCAGCAGTAGCAGAAGAAGAAGAGGGAATCTTTAAAAAACACCGTTGATTCATATCAGTCCCAAGTGAGATCTCAAGTCGGAGTTACAGTACAGATCCTTCTGGGTGTGTGTGTCCTTGGCAAAGAAAACACAACTTGTCCAATCAGCTCGAAGACCACACACCCTGTAGCCTTTCGCATCACTTTCAACTCCTGATTCTCTCTGCAGGGAGCAGATGTGTGGATGGTGGGGGGATGGGCTTGTATGCGTCCTGAGAAAGGATATGCAACTGTGTGTGATTTGTGTGCATGTTTGTGTGTGTATGTACGTGGAGCGTGAAGAAAAGTTCCGCTCGTGCTCGACTCTCTGAATAGATTCTGGGGGTCTTGAGGGATCAGTGTTCAAAGGGTCAGTGTCTCCCTGGGTTGAAGTCATAAGGTAACAGGTGAGGGGTCAGGGGTCATGTTTCCGTAGGGCCTGCTCTAGTTTCTGTCGGTAAACTGCGTATTTTTGCTCCACTGCTCGAACACGCTCCGTCTCCTCTTTCGCCAGTATTACCAGGAAGTTTTGGAGTTCAGGGACAGAGAATGCATGCCACTGTAGGGGGAAGAGGGAAAAGGAGAGGAGGAGATTTATATCCTTATTATTATTTTGCTGCTTGCCATCTCTAAATGTCGATAAAATGTATATAGACTCAACAACCCATATAATTCTGATAATTAAATAAATATTACACAAAGAACCTGCCAAATGTATATATATCTGCATGTTTATGTGTGTTTTGATGATTTCTTACCTCTACCTCTCCAGTCTCATTTTCCTTAAGGACAAAGCTGAGCTGCTCTGCATCTGGTCCTGCGATCAACCTCAGAAGAAGAGGACGCTCACTTAAAGGAAGCTTCTGGAACAGATCTGCAGAAAGAAAAATATATCGTTCAGCACGACACATTAAATGTTTTCTCCAAAACTGCGTGAGCCAAAGGTGTCTCTCTCCCTCACCCTGTCCGTCCCGGTGCGTCTGCCTGTACAACGCAAACTTGCGAGGATTGTCCAACACCATGAACTTCTTCAGCAAGCCCTGAATGACCTCTCTGGTGGTGGTCAGAGAGCTGATGTGGATCTGCTTCACACAGTCACATGGTAAGTAGAAGGACGTCCTCTTTTCAGCGTGTCCACAGTCCGTTGCTTCCTGGTCCTCTGGAGGCGCTCGGCTGCTGCCGCCCGTCTGCCTGGACGCTCCTTCTGAGCCTCCGGCCTCCACAGCAGGGACTGTGACTGGTCGACTGAGCCTCAGGTGAACCTTAATGAAACCCGTGTAAGATCCATCTGAAGCCTGGAGCACATGGGGGCAGATCGAGATAGCAAGAGAGGGGAGAGACAGTACTGTATTAATATGGGCACTGAGTTGGTGAGCACGATAGCAACTGGAAGAAAGTGCCATATTTTGGGCAACTTTCAATTTTTTGATTATAAATTTGATAATTTCCCATGCCACTGCATGCACTAATCTGTCAGTGAAAGCCAGGAAATATAAAAAATATTCCTTTTACTATTTAATATTCAACAAACATATTTTCCGAGATGTCCAACTGTTCTTCTAAAAATTACAATATAGAAGCTATTTTTTCTTATCTGTTTGACCTTTGCCACTTTTCCAAATCAATTCATATAATTAATTCCCGAATAACAAGTAGAAAAATGTTTGTTACTGATCAAATCATGCATCTTCAATGGCTACAGTACATCAGTTAAACTCAACTTACTGCCTGTGGGCCAACAGGGTGCTGGCTCCCCTGCTGACCATTTTCTCATTCACTATGAAACTAAAATGACTGACATGGGGATTTCTTTGTTGATTTAATACAGTAAATGTTCCTTGAGTTTGAAATTTGGTCTTCGTCATCTTGCTGTCTGACACCAGATGAAACAAACGAGCTAGAAGCGACTGAGAACTCGACTACTCCATGCACGCTGATACAGTAGTTGATCTGTGAGTCACATGGCAGGCATGCCCTAAAGCAGACCCTGCTCTTATATCTATGTTGCTCTAATTTAGGACTATAATTTACAAATGAACATCATGCTGTCTTCAAAAAGACTTGGAGCTAGCAATAGAGACCATAAACTCTTTATGACAATGTTTACAGAGGTAAAAATTCAAGTTGTTGTTTTCATTGCCATTCTCTTGTAGACTTTTATACAAGCAGACATATTTTTGCCGCCAAAGGTGTTGCCCCCTGGTGGCTGTGAGAAAGAATGCAGGGTTAAGGCACCAAGGTTGCCTTGATCATGGCCGCATTGGCTTCACTTTTCAGTGAGGAGGCTACATCCACCTTTTGTAGACATTTCACTGTTACTCATTTAATTTGAGTATAAATAATTTTAAAAGAGCCTTTTTATTGATTATGCATTTGATCAGACGAATATTATTGTTTGTTTATTAACTGTCCCCTGGCCTTCAGTGAATTTGCAAACGTGGCCCCTGGGTGAAACAATTTGAGTACACCTTTTGAGTATACCTTTCTTCTATCAGTTTCAAACTACTGCTGTCTTTTATTGCTGCTTCTGTAGAATCAATCACCACACTACATTTAAGCTCAATTCCTTATTTATTCTGTATCATTTAGGAAGTGAAAAATCTGAGGAACAATCCAGTGTCATTGTTGGTTTGACATTACACATTCGCCACCTACAACATGAATTAATAACTCACCAGTTTCATGCCATTTCCTGACACTTGAGCATTGTACTCTTCTATCCTGGACTGCACATCTTCCTCTGAAAGGTCTTTTGTTCCTCTCTCCTCTTCTTCTTTTGCTTCATTCTGCTGTAAGGTCAACAAAAGAGGAGAATGTCAGTATCTATGGACTGCTATGAGTAGTAGGAATGTTTTATTTTAACCAGCAGATGGCGCTGCTTTAACCTGCCATGTAATAAATAAATGGTCTTTTTTAAAAATCTTTACTCAGACTTATCAATAGACACACCTGAATCAGAGGAAACCTTCCACCATGCAGCCCGTTAAATAAATCGGGCGGTCTGACTTGCAGGTGTACTGGATGTAGTATTTGGTTGAAAATAAGCATCTAGCCTAGTTCCTGCATTATGGACCTCTCCTGTCCTCCATCTTTGGCATCCTCAGACAGAAAAACTGCTTCTCTGACTGTGGCTGATGGAGATTCTGACACACACACACTAAACCATCTCTTCCTCCCCAGCAGGGGGTTACACAGCAGTGCTGCAGCTCTGCTTGGGGAAAGGAAATGTTGTGAATGGGGCCAATTACACATTCACCATTATAGTACAAGTATATTGACAGCTTTGCCTCCCTCTCACTCTCACTCATTTCCCTCTGCGACTACGAATGAGAGCCTGAGAGAGGGAAGACACGATGAAGAGTGGGAGGCAGTGAAAGAAGCGAGTAAGGGGTAAGGAATGATGAAAGAGCTGCTGCTGAGCCAGCCTTAGCAACACAGAGTTTGACTAGGTTATTTATAGTACAGTGGGATGCATCCTCTCTATCTCACAATAGCTTTTTTTTTTTCCCTTCTACTCTTCGTTTGCATTTTCTGGGGCAGAGGGAGGGAGACACTGTGTGTGTGAGAGAGAACAAACGTGGGGCAGGGATTGTTTCTGGAGGGGAGTCCTCAGGTTGTGTGATGAAGTCACTTTTTCTTTCAGTATAAAGGCAGCCTGCATAAGTGTATATGTATGTGTGTGTGTGTGTGTGTGTGTGTGTGTGTGTGTGTGTGTGTGTGCGCACCAATGTCAACTAATGCTACCATGCAGAGTCCATTATGGCGTACCACGAGCCAAAGGAGGTGATAACATTTTAAAAGTGTGTCAACGTGTGAATGGAAACAACACCTCATAGCTCATTCTTTTTGACTCTGTTTTATCTTTCAAATCATTCATCATCAGGCACTCCTCAATGCACTTAAAGCCCTGCTATCATGTTAAATGCCCATGATGCAGCAGAGTGTAGAAAGAAGGTGATGCTGTTGAAAATGAAATCCTGCTTGCATAAGTTTTTCTGTCATATCATAATTCTGTAAAATGCATAAATAGTCACTGAGTTTACTGAGTCACTTTCACATGAAGAGAAATAACATAACGACCAATACATTTAATGAAACTCTGGAGGATAAATGTTGCGTATGTGTTCTGTAATTCAGGGCACAGGGAAGAATCTGAGGGAAATAGAGGAGTTGTGTCTAGAATTCCTCTCCAGCTGAAAGCAACAAAGTGAAAAGAACTTCGCAGGAATTCCTGTGTTTGTATGCAAGTTTCTAAATGTATCAGAGGCAGTGCCCTGCCCTCCCTTTCTGCATACCAGTGAGAGTGATCAGAGGACAATAGAGCGGGACAATGGGGCAGTTTTCACCCGTGAGAGTTCCACAAAGTCCTGACCGGAGCAGGTCACAGAGGAGCCAACAACCGACTGGACACAGAGGCAGAAAATGTGAAACTAAAAGTACAATCTGCACAGAGATAAATGTATGGTTACAAGAAAGCATAATTTCTTAAAGGACAAGCACCGTGACCAACTGTTTATGTGTATTGTTGGTATCAGAGCCTTACACTGACCGGTCAACAGCTGTAATTGCTTTAGTGTACATTATGTAGTCAGGAATCTTTAGAACTGCTGTAGGTACTTTACAGTCGTCTCCTGTTGTATGGAGCATATTCAGATTTATTGTCTGCGTGTTTTGCTGCATTTGTTTTTCAATTTTGTTTGACTTCTTACTTTGACATTAATCTTTATTGCTTTTATACAGTTACTTTACTGAAAGAGTCCGCATTTCAAATTTAATACACTTCCAGTCAATATCAGTGAAGATCTCCTTATGGTCAGTTAGCTGTCTATTCCATGCATGTGCTGAACACAGATCCAGTGTTCCTGCACAGAACTGGCTCTGTAAATGTGAAAAAACAGAGTGGTTCGGTTCGATGCATACAGTATTACAACATGGAGGAGACGGAGGAGAGCAAGAGAGATAATAAATCTTGCATGTGCTTAATATTTAAACATGTTAACTAGCTAAACATCAACAATCCTTCTCCAGAACCACAGACTCAATGTTTAAATTTAACTCATACACAGTGCTAGGTGTGGTACTCCAGGCAAAATAAGTACCTGATGAGACAGGTGATGCACTAATATGTTCTTTTTCCGGGTCACAACTGAGACTCCTAAAGGGGCATTGTACATACGAAGCACACACTGCTAGTATTAAGTGAAAGCTTTACATTTTTCTAAATGTTTAATTAATATTACAGGTGACAGATAGAGGTCCAGGTCATGTTATGTTGCTGTATGTTGAAATGCAGCTAAAATCTGAGGGATATTTTAGATTGTTACAAAAGTCACACATATACATGCATACATGCCATGCAGATACACACACACCCTGAGGGTGACATGAGTAAGTGCTGAAGCTCCCACGCTGATGAGATCAGACAAGAGAGGTCGTATGACTGATTGAAATGTCACCACAAAGTTGTCGTATTAAACCATGTTCCTGACCTGTTTGTGTGTAGAACCTGACCAGCTTTTAGTGAAGTTGACTCAGGACTGACTCTTGACTTTGACAGTCAAATAACAATTTGTGTGTGTGTGTGTGTGTGTATACAAAATTTGATGCACAGATACAGTACGCACACACACACACACACACTGACAACAGTGTGTGTCAGCACGATGCCATTACAGGGTTAAGTGTCAAGGAGGAGAAGCAAAATCGAGAACACATACTGATTCTGTTTCACAGCACAGAGACCACTGTGTGCCATCAGTGCCAGCAGAGCACACACACACACGAATACACATTACAGCTGGCTGGCAAATCAGGAGCAAAAGGCTCAGCTCTGGAAATAATTCATAAAGAAAAGAGGATCTCAACTCCATTCCCCTGTTTTGATGAATGTGTCTCTGTGTGTCTGTCTACGTAAACGCACACGCACACGGAGAAGATTTAACACAGTGACGCATATCTAATGCCTTCTACACAAAAAATGATGTCTCTATTCCAGGGTGCCACACAGATTTTTGCATACCTCTTTTCCATAGTCAAACAGAGGCAGGAACACTCTGCTCTGTTACGATGAACTAAAGGCCTATGCTGCTTAGTGTCAGAGGAAACAATTCAATTCCTGCTGAGGAGATTCGGCCATTCCCTGCCATGTTAACAGAGCTGCTGTATTATATTTCACATAGCTTCTATAAGGTGCCAGACTAATTGGTCCTCGTCACCTGGCAGCTTCTGTGCTGGCAGGCCAGACAGGCTAACCTCGATACCCGTCTGCATCAGCATGGCAGGAACCCTAACTCTGCACGCTGACAGCACAGCTGGTCAATTATTCAGAGATTATACCTTCTCCAAGTCAGACACCAAACGCAGTGCAAGACGAGGACAGCAAGAAGAAGAGGGCCGTGTTCTACATGAAAGCAATTGTCTGCATAGTCTGGCACTGTCTCATTCTTTCTCCATCTGTCCCTACAAACAGCTCCCTGCTACTGTGCAGACTGCAGCTAGAGTCTATTACACAGTTATGTGTGAAGTGATCAGACGTACAGTAGAGCAAAACAAAATCTCAGGAAGTGTGAAAACTGCCAACAAAACCATAAGTTGCCATGGTAACTAGGAAAGTACAGTTAAGTAGTTGCCCCACTCTCTCTCTCTCTCACACACACACACACACACACACACACACACACACACACACACACACACACACACACACACACACACACACACACACACACACACACTTGTGCAAATCTATCAGCTTTGTTTCTACGGAAACCTCTCCCACACACTATAGAGAGGAAGCCTCTATGGAATCTGTAGGTTTGGATCATTAACCTAGAATCTCTGTGAAAACACGACAAACACCGTCAGCCGCATTTAGAAGTTTAAGATGAAACCACACCGCAGCAGGTCTTTGCTCTCCAAACGCTCTTATCAGGCCTGTGCTGAATCTATACTCGCTGTTCACTTGAGAAATGAGCTGCCCAGAGGCATCGAGGTTGATGAGAAAGGCTTCCAAGCCGGCAGATCAATGTTACACAATGCAGATGTATGACACTAGCCCCATCCTGCACTCTCACATACAGTCACACACACACACACACCTAGACGCCTGCTTGAACATGCACAAACATCACCACTTCCTCTCCTGACTTCTGCTTTCTGCCTGCATGTTTTTGATATAGATTTAAATGGCAGTTAGTTTCTCAGCCCCATTCAAACACAAACCATCTTCTAGATCTGAGTTTGCCTGAATATCACAATTTCATCTGGCAGGGTTAAAGGTTGTCCTGATTCTGTACCTTTGGTGCGTGCTTGGGTTTGCGGAAGAACGAGGTCTTGGCTGTGAAGAAAGTGAAATCCTCGCTCTCATCATCCAGGCTGCAGTACCCGCTGCTCATGCTGTTACTGCTGGTCATGGAGGGGGTCGGCACCGTGTTGACAGTCATGGAGAGGTCCGAGGACGGTCACTGGTACCGGAGCAGCACCAGGGCAGCAGGCTGACAGCTTGAGGAAGTGCTGGATTGTCTTGAAATGCAGGGCTGAAGTGACACTCAGCCACAATCAGAGTCTAAACGTATCTACTTGTCCTTTGCTCCTCCAGAAAAAGTTGGTGCTCCTCTGCTGATGCATCCAGAGAGTTGAAGTCCCACCTGTGACGGCGAAACAGGCGAACTCGGCTCAGATTCGGCACTTTGGGCGCCACAGGAGAGGGGACCAGGAAATACGAGAGCAACCACAGAAGTGTCACTTCCTCCTGATGCCTGTGTGTGTGTGAGTGAGCGCTGTGATGCCGGTGTCACGAACACACACAGGTCATACAGTATATGGACCTAGCCAAACATACAGACATGTACACATTTACACACGGCTTGCCACTACCTCACACACACACACACACACACACACACACACACACACACACACACACACACACACACACAGATATAGGCACACGCTGGTGTCACGGAGTCGGCTTACAGGTTGGTTTCAAGTTAACCCTGCTCACCTGAGAGCACCTGTTATATCCACAAGCAAACACTCATAAAGGCATGCACGCAATACCACATCCTGCTCTGGTCCTGCTCTGTGTCTCAGTTCAATTCAAGTCCCGGGTGCAGAAGCAGCTCAATTATGCTGGCATTTATTTGTGTAAGCATCCATCCGTCCCCGGGGTCTACAGAGTAAACAGCGGCAGAAGATCTCTTGGCTGCAGAGACAAGACGTTCACAGATCCTGCACTGCCTCCTCTCTCCTCTTCTTTCTGTTGCTCTGGCAATACTACCAGAGCGACAGATTTCCTCCCACTCAGCTCCTCTCTTTCTTGCTCTCTCCCTCTCTTCTCTGCCTGTCTTTGCAGCCGTTTTGCTCCCTCACTCTCTCGCAACCTTGCTCAACCATCTGTGGTTGAGTGTGTTATCAGCCTGCGAGCACCCTCCCCCTTTCTACTCTCTCTCTCTCTCTTCTCTTCCTGCAAGTGACTGCACCCTGCAGAGCACAGCCACTTCCTCTCACAGAAGACGAGAGAGAGAGAAAGAGAGAGAGAGAGGCAGAGGCATGGGTAAACAGAGAGAGAAACGCTGATGAGGGAGAGATATGAAGCCTCACAGCTTCAGTTTTACATACGTAAGAGCAGCAGTGACAGGAAGCAGCACAGAGACTGGGCAAGATGGCTGCTGCTGATATTCTGCTGCAGCATGCAACATTTGACTAGAAACCGTCACAACCACCATGAATGTGGTTTTTATAGGAGCATTTCATTAATAGACCTAATTACCACACCGGAACCAGTTAGGGACAAACAGCATGATAAATCCAGCTGCACCACTACTGCTGATTTGATAGTAAAGGGTTGGGCTTTTGGTGCTTAAAGTAAGATTAAGAAAATGATGAACGACTGCCCTCACCATAGAGATCACAGTGACCTCTAACCTTACTCTGACCCCACAATCTGCCCTCTGACTCTGGCAGTGACACCCGTCGTCAAAAATCAGCTAAAGCCCCCATCACTGCTGAGATTGATTGTACACGTGTGCAATTTGTCTGCACATGCTGTATCTGTGCTTGGAATATGATTTTATAATCTGCTCAGATACAATTATAGGTGAGTTTATCTGCTATGGGAGAGCAGTGGCATTCAGCCTCAGGGTGTTACCGTTTCACTGGACGTCCTCCTGTCAAGTTTGAGTCAGCTGAAGACCGATTACCTACAGCTCTGCTCCTCGGCTCCATCAGTGTAATTACTATGGGAGAAGACAGCGAGCAGGGGGTGGGATGCTACAAATCCACCCTCTCTCTCACACACACACACACACAAGGGTGGGCAGTGAAAAAAATTCCAGTCGGCTTCCAGTCGATGAAACTCAGTAAGTGTGCTGAACGTGTGCGACTGCAGCAGTGTCTATGCATGTTGGGGTGAAAGAGGATCAATTTTTGCTGATGCACACACAATACAATAGAGGGGGGAGAAACACAACCACACACACACACACACACACACACAGAGCCACGGCTATAAAACAAAGCACAGGGAGAAAGGGACTGCAGGAAATAAACTGTCATCTCTGCTCTTGTCTGCAGTACTAGTAGCCTGTATGAACCAAACCAGAGTGACTGCAGAGACAGGCTTCAGAGTTCGCATAGCTCCCAGACAGACTTCATCAACGCTCACTCAATTTTTACTTGCGGCTCATTATCTTCAAATGACAGAAGCAGTGGTGAAGCTGGACTCGACTACGTTAATTAGTTCCAGTAGTTTGGGGGTATTGAAAGAAACGAGCATGTGTTTGTGAAAAACTGCAAAAACTGAAGTTTGCTGCTTGGCACCAAACATGAGAACAGATTTCTGGGATTTATCTTTCTCCTCAATCGCTCCAATATTCACCATCAACATGTTTCAGGGCTGCACGGCTGCATGTGCATTTGCTCATGCTCTCCAGAAGCGTAGTACTACCTGGCACACTACCAGGGGTCGAATTTTGCATTTTCTGGCCCATGGGCATAGAAAAGCTGCCAACATTTTGCTGCAGGCCTGCGTGGTTATCCAGCTATCTGTGTGTGTGTGGATCACATCGCGTGGGTGACTGCGGTTGGGATGCCAAGAGCAGTATGCCGACTCACACTCTTTCAGGTTCCTGTACACAACCATGCGCTCACATGCAGTACTATTTTGAGGATGAATTTTACATAACTACTGTATCACTGGACATCCTGTGGCTTGTACAGTGGGAGAAAACTGAGACGTGAGCCATGGAATTAATGCAGTGTTGACCTCGCCATCTAGCTTTAATTCTAACAAACTGAAACAGCGGACATTCCCCACTAGCACACAAACAATCAGAGAAAAGATTAAACAAACACAGCTATGGTATAACTGAGGTCTCCAAGGAGAATAGTGATTAACCTAATGAGTCTGCATTCTTGACGAGATATGATGGCAGCAGGACCCACCACTGAGTGAGAGAAACAAAGCCAAACCACAGGAAAAAGGTGACAGACAGAGAGTGAACGTGGGAAGAGAGCAGGCAGCAGAGAAGGAAGCAGGCGGACGCTGATGTGACATAGCAGATTCTGTCCTGAGAACATTCTGTGACCAAAAAGGCAAATGAGCCCATAAATAAATTCATAAGTAGACAGCTGGGTGAGGACAGCGTGTTGTAAAAGTGAAGGATGGTTACGTAAAGGTGTAGTCATGGAGAGATGCTGCAGAATGAACCCTGCTGTTACCCAATCCTGACTCATGCACACCTCTGCAGTGCACAAACTTGAAGAAACTTCCGCACAACGTTAAACACACTGGAAGCGTTTTCTGTACCTTCGTGCTTCTAAAAATGGCACAAACAGCTCCCTGTGGCCTTTTCTCAAGTCTTATTTCATCTAATGTAGTGTCATTTGCCTTTTGAAATACTCACTCTGTGTTGAGGAGCTGTGGAGGAGCAGTGGCTTGTGGGAGATGGAGTTTCTTCGGGCTCTCTGTCCCTTTGGTTGCAGTCGAGCTGGACGTGACTCTCACACTCCAGATGGCAGGTGTAGCTGCAGTCTGATGAGCACAGACACACACCAGTCAGAAACAGGAGTGGACACAAGGACAGACCAAACAGTGAATAAAATGGCGGTGCTGATCTAACAATGTGACCTTTGTATAATGCTAATTTTGTAAGTGTATGAGTAAGAAATGAGGAGACATGTAGTCATGCAAAAACTCCCTTTGCACAGAAAACTGGCTCCATCTAGTGGGCTAATGTCAGAATCACATGCATGAGCTTTATGGGCAGTGACAGTATTCATCAACCCCTCTGAACCCTGAGCAGAGTCTGAATGTTTTTTGTTTTTTTTTTGCCTGTGTCACATATTTAATCACTGTGGGCTCATTTTTCACTGCAATAAAAACTTCTGCACCTCTATGGAAACAGTACAACCATGGAGAGAAGTACAGAGAACTCTAAAATGTCTTCTGTGCAGCTGTACAGTTGCAACCAATATGTGCATCATGATGTGCACACAAGTGCTCTCTACATTTCTATAGATATCGAATTATTGTTGTTTTTACTACCTCTACAAATTGGCTGCTTTTTAAATTAATATCAACACATCAACTGCTGAAAGATATTTCCCCATGCTCAACTCGATGATAACTTGCTCCTCTGTGTGACATTTTTGAGCCATGCTGCATTTATTGTACAAATCAAGTGTTTTATTTTCCCTTTCAGTCTAGCTTGTGGTATCGCCTTTGCTCTGAAGTTCAGCTGAAATGTCCCTGAATTTTAGTCATGTGATTGTTGGTCACAGCTGAATTCCCCCATGACTTCTCAGTAGCGCTAAAGACCTCAAAATGTTTTATTTTTTACAGGATTTTTACAGGATCTA